>NC_054826.1:163216154-164546875 GCF_018345385.1 Vulpes lagopus
TTACTGACTTTTTTGTTTTGTTAGTTTGGTTTGGTTTTAGTGCATGCTTATCTCTTAGCATAGTTATATAATGGTTCCGATCCAAGGAGCAAGCACAGTTTGGGAAAAACAAAGTACAAATTCTGTGGTGCTTGTTTTTGTCGTCAGATAGTTGACTTCAGAAACAAATGTGTTAGAAAAGAATTCTGTGTTATCACGTTTGTTTAATTTCTGTGTTTTCTGAGTCACAAATTGAGAACAGTAAATATATATACACACATATATATGTATGTATGACTGACCAAAGGGTTCAGCAAGTACTGGTGCTAGTCATCCCTTTCTGTTGGCATTTACCATGAAAACACTGAGTCGCAAACTGTAGGGGAAAATGTATGGCATCCAAAATTGAAGAATGATTATCTACAGTCTTTCATCCTCTTGACTGATTGAACAGGGTCACATTAAAAAATAAGTTTTGGGGAGAGATGTACACTCTTCAATTTACTTGAAAAATGGAAAAGCAGTCATTCTTATGAGAATTTTCAGCAGCCTATCACACTTTACCCATCAAAGTTAAAGTTGGGATTGTTCCTATCTCTCAGTAGTAAAAAGCTTTATGTATTTCTCAAGGAAAAAACTTTTCCTTTTCTTCTCTGTTCCATTTCCTGAATAAATAAAATAGGAAACAAAAAATAAGGACTTGTAGAAAACTTTTCTATACAATTATTGGATATCTACTGAGCAGTCACACCAAGCGGGATGTCACCATTAGTCTCATGTTTTCGGAAACTACTGTCAAAGGAGAAAAGCCAAGAGTGGAAACTGCTCTGAGCAAAAGTTAAGCATAAAAGCAGTAGCTTGCTAAAAGCCCTATTAATAAAAGTTAGTTGTTCTCACCTTTCTTCACTAAAGGAATGTTTACTGTCATTATTAATAAATGTTACTTATAGATAAATCTCCATTTAGTTTTAATGGATGTTCCTTTTGCCTTTGTCATTATCCCTCAGTCCCACTAATGCATTAAAAAGTATTCCATAAAGAGAGTCATTTTATTTTAGTATGATAGAAATATAGTTATGTAGGTAACTAGCTAACCCTGTCCTCATCAATAAGCAGAAAAATTTAACAACTCGAAAAGAATTGTCCTTTTTCATCTGTATACTTTCAATACAGATGCACAACAGAGGAATCCGGGGAGCTTGAAACCAAGATTTACACATTACTCTTCACAGAAAAAAAAAAAGGCAAAGGGAGGGGGATCTTTTTTCTTCATTTCCAGAGGCTTACCTATAATCTTAAGAGAATGAAAATCTACTTATCCCTCTTGTTAGAAAGTGTAGGTCATGTTGATTACAAATTACTCAGGTCCAGGAAGGAAGGCCCATAGAAGTAGGGAGCTTTAGCTGACTTATAAGCAACAACAAAGCAAAACAAACAAAATACCGGAAACTAAAAGGATCTCAAATATGGAAAACCCATGTTTTAATTTAAAAAGAGAGTAGATTTAGTGAATAGAATGATTAGTAGGTAGAATCATGGTTACTATGGTAGGAAAGGTAAACTCTATACTGATAATCAAAAATATCGTTATGGGAGTGCTAATGGAGTAGAGCTATGCAGATGCATAGATGAGAAAAACAACCTGAGGCAGGCAGAAAGAGAGAAGGTGCTTAGTAGTATATTTTGTATTGTATGCATGAAGGGAAGGGAAGAGAGAGCTGTGAATCCAGAAACCAGGACCCAACAGTTTTAGATGTGAATATCAGATGGAAAACAGGGAACTACGGGAGGAGGCCAGAGGTCATCCATGAGACTTTGCACTGGGAGGTAAACCACTTGACAGAAGCACACCTTCTACAGCCTATCACTTACGTGGTTGGTGAAAATGGAGAATGTCGGGACCTGGACAATGTTTCAGTCTACAAAAGTGCTTATAGGGTTGGGAAAAAGGCAAAATAAAGTAAGAAAACAGTTTGGAAGAGTATCTCAAGTTTATTATTGAATTGAACAGTAGTAGTAAAGGGGACATATCAAGATAGTAGCATTAAGTGCTCTGATTTGTTTAGCTCATTCATAGTGTTTTCACATTTTATCCACTCTTCTCCTGTGTATCGAGTGTTTACTATGAGGTTGGCAGGATAGTAACCATTTTATATGCATCATCATGTTCGATCTTCTCCGCAGAACTATGGGATAACTATTATATGAAGAATCCGAGATTTAGAGAGAGTGTATAGCTTGCCTCAAATTACATAGATAGTGTAAACTAGTATCCAAGATCTAGTCTTCTTTATTTTAAAGTCTATGCTCTCAGCTATTATTGTGCGTTGCCTTGTTATGATCTAACAAAGATCAGTAGTATAACAAAACCTGTCACATACCTGGAGCATAATCCAGTGGTTTGCTTGTGAATCAGAATCATATTTCTAGCCTTTACGCCAGATTTTCCAAATTAGAAAGTATGTAAATAGGGTTAAAGCATGTGCATGTGCATGTGTGTGTTTTAAAATTTTTATTTATTTATTTTAGAGAGAGAAAAAGAGCACATGCAAGCAGGGTGGAGGAGCAGAGGGAGAGAGACAAGCAGACTCTGTGTGAAGCGCTGAGCCTGATGCAGGGCTTGATCCCAAGACCCTGAGTTCAAGACCTGTGCCAAAATTAAGAGTCAGACCCACTGACTGAGCCACCCAGGCACCCCACATGTGTCAATTTTAAAAGCTACGTAGGTGACTAATATAATACCAAGGGAAAACTAGTTAGTCTAAGTTCTATGCAGTTTACATATGTAAGGGAGCTTAGCCTCGGTAGTCATCTGAGAAATAAAAGTTAAAACAATGAAATGATATTTATACTTAGCAGAATGAATAAAATTAAAAATGTTATAAAACCAAGGTTGGTGAAGATGGGGAGTCTCTAGAACTTCCGGCGAGAGTATGAAATAGTATCACCTAAAAAATCAAAACAAAACAAAAACCCGCTAACACAAAAACAACATAAAAACAACAACAAAGGGATCCCTGGATGGCTCAGTGATTTAGTGCCGCCTTCCACCCAGGGCGTGATCCTGGGGTCCTGGGATTGAGTCCCACATCGGGCTCCCTACATGGAGCCTGCTCCTCCCTCTGCCTGTGTCTCTGCCTCTCTCTCTCTCTCTCTCTCTCTCTCTCTCTCTCTGTGTCTCTCATGAATAAATAAATAAAATCTTAAAAAACAAACAAACACACAAAAAGGAAATAATACCACCATCTTGGAGAACCGCTTGGCAGTTTCTTATAAAGTTAAGCACATCTATCCTGCAATGCAGAAAGTTCACACCTAGACACAGACCCACGAGGAATGAAAATGTATGTACAAACGACTTGTACATGGATGTCCACAGCAACTGAACTCGTGAGAGTCAAAAATTGAAAATAACTCAAATACCCATAAACAGAAAAATAAAAGAATTGTTGTATATTTGTGTACTGGTCTGCTCCTCAGAAATAATAGAGAGCAAACAAGTGGTGCACCCAGCATAGACAAAGCTTATAGCCATAGTGAGCAAAAGAAGCTAGAGAAGTCTTTTATATGAAGCTCAAAAATAGGCAAAACTAATGTCCGGTAATAGAAACCAGAAAGTGCTTATTTGTATGTGGAGGGGCCTGGGGATAGATTGAAAAGGAGTGTGATAAACTTTTCTGGTGGGATGGAAATATTCTGTATCTTGTTTCGGAGGATGGGTTACAGAGAAGTAAAAACTCATTGTTTTGAACACAGTGCCTGTGCATGTAAATGATTGCTTTCTTTGATTAAAAAACATATATGCACTTTCTAGTATCATTCCCTTTCCTCTATTTACAGAAGAGAAAACTGCGGCTCAGTGGGGGTAGGTAAGATTGTACGGCTCTCACGTTGTAGAACCAACATCAGAATCCAGCTCTTTTTACTTCCAGCTTCATGCTTTTTTCCAATAGTTCTTATATAATCATAAATCTCTCCTTAACAACGTATCTATATAACAACCCCCCAAAAAATACACCAAACAGACAGCAACATTTTTTTTTTCAACAATAAACGTGTTAAGATGAGAAAATTGCAAAGGCTAATGCATCAAAATTAACTAGTTTGGGTGCTTTTCTGGACCGATGCCCATCACCAACGCTGATACTGCCTTTGTGCAGATGACAGTAGCCTCGATGTCCAAGAGGAACCAATTGCTCTTTCCTGAGTGCCACAGTCTATACCTCTGGAAACAACCTCCCTGGTTGTTGGAAGATGACTTGGCACCTTTCTCGGGATTACATTTGATGTTAAAGGAGTCCCCCCTCCGCTGGTAAACGTAATGAATAGAGCGCACTCCATTTCATTGAATCGCTTCTGTAGACATTCACAAAAGATCAGCTTCTGTGCACTTCAGTCAGACGTGCAGTTATGAAAGTGCCATAAAACCTGTGTGATCACCACCTGCATGTAAAAAATGCCAGCAATAACTTACCAAAATATTTCCAGTGAAAATATGACTTTGACCCAGATGGCAAAATAGGCTGCGTTGGCCATAAATCTGCAGGCAGTAAATGGGCAGGTGGTAAATCTGCTATCATTGCTACTGTTTTCTCAACACTTTATCTGTACAGCCTTTTCCTAAGGAAATAAAAATTCTGGAAATATGGAAGGAGAAACAAAGCACTGACTGCAAACTCTAGTGTGAGGCTCTAAGTGTCTTGAAATTTAGGAAACCTGTCCTTCGAGGGAAGCTCGGGTCTGAGACTGGAAAGTAGAAAATAAAAAGCGTTCAGAGAAGGGAAGATGAAATACAGAAAAGGCCTGAGGTTCATTCCCTATAAGTTTGGTGACAAGGATCACCCTGGAAATGCGAAGTCTGTTGTCTTGTTCAAATTGTTTTGGACATGGGAAGACCTTTCAGCTTAGAGGGAAGAGTAAACATTCCTTAAACACTCAGTACCGTTATTTACCTCCCAACCTCCATCCCGAATCACAGTTGCCTCCACCCAGCGCACGGGGGAAAGGGTAAACAAGGTTGCCGTGAAGATGGTGGAATAAATAGAGTCGATTTAGGAATAAATTGTGATTATCTAGGGTAGATATCAGGGCAAGATTGCACCCTATTAAGTGGGGATTTAGTTTTCATCAGAAGAAAATGGATTTGTTCATTGCCCATCGTCCTATAAAGAGGAGTTTGATCCTGGGGCAAGAAATGATGCAGAAATCTGGACTGTGGAGGGAAACACCTCCATTACCCTTTAGACTTGAGATATTTGAGCCTGAACCCGAGCCGTGCATTCCAGTGGTCAAGGGGAGCTTTCATGTTTATGTAAAGTTACATTAGGATCAAGTTACTCCTACCCTCTGGACTCCTGGACCTGTGACTTATTCTAGACAGCACCGTATGAAGGGCTTGATTCAGTGCATATCCTGGCTCCTGGACAACGGTACATTCTCTTCAGAAAAGTACCTGCAACTTGGCATTTACTCCAGCGGGCCGTTGTGACGCATCGTAAGGTCAGCAGTGTAGGTGAAGGATGTGATACAGTTAGGGGATCACGGGGTGAAGGGCCCATTCCTGTGCCTCCCTTCCTGTAGAAGGGGAACTCTGGTCCGTGAGATCCAGGCCTGTGGCTCAAGTGCACTGGGAGCCTTTGACTAGTGGGGCTGAGTAAGGCCCGAGTGGCGGGAAAAGAAAACCTATCTGGGGAGTAGATGCCTGTGCCTATGGGAACAAAACATGTGTCCTCTCTGGATGCGAGGGAAATGAGGGAGTCCACTAGCCTCCTCGGGAAATGCCGCGTCCGCTGCCCAGCACTCCAGCACCGGCTGTGCTTACAGGCAGCTTGCACACTTGGCAGCAGCCGCAGCCCCGTCAGCCTTGGGAAGCGGGAGCTGATGCTCTTGGACCCACGTGCATTTGCCGTCACGGCTACTTGTTTATACGCTCACTGTGCCAGCGTCTATGCAGCCAAAGACAGGAGTCGTTTTTATCTACTTGGTCGGATCATTTTATCTACGTGGTTTTTTGGTGCCTCCCCCATCATCGACTTTCTCTAGTGGGTATTAAGAGGTGATGATATAAAGAGCTTCCCGCTCCGTGCCCACTCCCTCGGGGCCGTCCACTTGCTTCTCCCTCGCTGCTCCCTTCCTATGACGTTCCAAACTTTGACTGCAGGCCATTTGGGTAGGCGACCTCTTAAACACTTTCTGAGCCTTGTCTCTCTCCACGGGATGTAGAAGGCCAGTTTCCCAGCCCGAATCTCCCACTCCTTAGGAGACTCTTCCTTGGCCCTGTCTTTTAAGGGTGCCCTGAGTGTCCCAAGTCTGTAGTGCAGTCACTATGTACTTCTGACTCGTACATAAAGAGAATCTTCCACGAACTGAACTGGGACTCTTTCCCCCACTATCAGTCGGTCATACCCCATCCCCATGTGGAATAGATGTGGGCTGAGGATGGAGGAACTGTTACAACAGTGCTGGGAGTCATGAGGTTCCAAGCTATCTTGTGTCTTCCCATCCTGCTCATCGTCCCATACCAAATGAATGACGGTTGCAAGGAGGGATACAGCAACAATCCCAAGGACTTGGTAGATCTGAAAGGACCAAGCTCAGGATCACGTAACTTCTGACAGTCACTATGCGGTGTGTCATGCTCATGATTAGGTGCTCTGTCTCAACCAGGACCCAGGGACATGCCAAGAAGTGTTCCTCAGAAAAGCATATTGTCCTTCCACTGCAAGTGGCATGGCATTCCTTCAGAATCATAGGGCCCCGGGTTGTGATTCTCCCCCTGGGCCTTACCACACCTTCTGGGTACCATCTTTTTTCCACCCCTGATGGCTCTAAGACCACAGGGTCTACCAGGTTTATGACCCACAGGGCGGGGCATCTTCACCTTACCCTGCACCTGCTGCAAAGCTCTTTTCTGCATGGGGCTTTACTCAAATGTGTGTCAACTTTGTGTGTCAACCAGTATATTTCTAGGTATGGAATGAATCTGTACTGGTTTAGGACCTGAAAAGACCCACTAAGACGTTGTGTTTCCTTCTCTGTGTTAGAAAGTGCAAGATGAAATAATTTATCCTTTACTAGGGATCTTTCAAATGGCTTTGGACATGGGAAGACCTTTCCTCTCGTTAGGTTTTCTCTCACTGGAATGCACGTGTTCTGGGAAGGCCTCTAGAAAGCCGGCTACCTCTTGCTCATCTGGCATGATCAATATAATGTCATTGATGTGATGGTTAATGGGAAGTACTATGGGTTGTCCAGATGGTTCAGATCTCTTCAGACTAGATTATGATAGAGGGCAGAAGAGCTAATATAGCCCTGGGGCAGAACCGTAAATTACTATTGTTGTTCAATCCATGGGAATGTGAACTGTTTCTAATTGTCTTTTCTGACTGAGATAGACAAGAATACATGTTCCAGAAAAATGGCTTCCTACCAAGTTCCTGAGGCCATATTAATCTGCTCTAGCAAATATACCACATCTGGCATGGCAGCTGCCAAGGGACTATTACTGGGCTATGCGTGTAGTTATCTTCCAGGATTTATCTTGTTCCTCTAGGTTTCGGACTAGTGATTTAAATGATGATGTTATGAGAACAAATCCTCCTGCATCCTTTAGATCCATACGATGGCCATTTTCTCTCCAACCCCTTTTCCCACTCTTAGGATTCAACAATGTTTTCTTATTCCCTATTGTCTGGGTATGCCGGGATCAGGCTTAGGGGCTTTCACTTGCTCTTACTCAGTAGTATAGCTATTACTCAGTGACCAAAGATCCAATAGCACTTTTCCACCAACTTCTGGGTGTCATTCTTGATTATGCTTTTAAGGAAAAGAGAAATGACCACTGGTGGATATACCATAGGTAGACATTGATCGCAACTCCATTTATTCATTTATCATTATGTCCCCTGTGCCTTCACTCTAACAGGAAGGTCATGATGCTGGTTTCTGGATATCAGTGACAATTCAGATCCTGTATCCAACAGTTGTCAAAATATCTGGGTATTTTCCTTTCTCAAGTAAATGGTCATAATCCCTTTGAGGAAGGACTGGAGGAATCCTGACCGTGTACACTTGCCATACAATTGTGAGGTCCTTCCACCTCAACATCCTACCACACCTTCAGCAAATGGGTCCTCCCTCTGGGAACTGTGTTTCCAGGTCTGGAAACTGTGGAAGGATCATGAATTTTTATTCATATGGCTACCCTCAACATCCTGGGAATCTAAACTTGAGTTATTTTGCTAGTGCAAGTTGAGTAGTATTGCTATTCTTGGCAGCTTATCGATGTTGGACTTAAGGATGCTATATTTCATTAGCATCTTTACATTCATCTTTGGGTCATGCCCCCTTAAATACCAATCTGCTGTTGCATTCAATACAAAAGAAAAAGGAAAACCAACCCTCTTGGATTCTGGGAGTTAGCTAAACACTGAGTTGACACTCAGTTTCAGTTGGTTGGGGGCCGTATCATCCATACTGTTATCAGTGGGATCTGTAATAGCCCCTACTCCTTCCAGCCCTATCCAGAGGGTTACCACTGAACTTTTACTGAAGCTGGTGTCATCCCATTAGTATATTTCCCAAGGCCTTAGTAAGTAGTATGTCCTCTATCTTTCATGAGGAGCAAAATCAGCTCCTGGGTCTTCTAGCCATACATTGAATATCCATTCCAGCATTTCCTCAAGTCTCTGAAACCCTCCCTCCAGAGATTGCCATGGCAATTCTAACATATCAGCTTTGCTCCGTGTGGGCCACCACTGTTTCCGTTGTTCTTGGAGTCATCCTATGAGGGATTTTCTGGGGTGGATCTTGGGTAGTTAAACCCAGTACCCTGGGAAGACATACTCAAGGCAATAAATCCTTCCCTATCCAATTGTATTTTCTAGTCCCCTTGAATAAACATCCTTAAAATCAAGTCCTTTACGCACTTACCCAACCCCAGTTAATACTTGCTGGTACTAACTAGGTGTGGCAGCTCCTTTAGGATATAGGCCGTTTCATCCCACCTGGGTTATGCAGTGACTTTATTGCATTTGAGGCCTAGTGCCAGGAGGGGTGGGAGGGCAGGTCTTAAGGTGGGTACTTATTGCTTTGGATGGGAGAGGACTTTGCACTACCTTCCAGCAGGGCTGGCATCACATGCAAGCTCTCAATAGGGTAGATAGGGCATGTCACTGTCTACCAAACTCAGAGAGTCTGGGGAATCATAATTCTTAGGGGCATGTACCCAGATGTCTCCATCCTGCCCCTGGCCTTTGTTGGTATTTAAACTTCTTTCATGTTTGTACAATCTGACTATAAAATTCAGAACTGAGCCCTCAGCTTTCTCCAACCTCTTACTAGAGCAGATGCTAACAACTTTATATAAAACCAGAGAGGCCCGCTGGCTGCTATATCTAGTTTTCAGCTTCCTGTTACTCAATTTCAACTGTCTTATTTTGTTTTGTTTTTCTGTAGAGCAGTATTTTACATTAGAAATATAATGTGAGCCACGTTATACTTTCAAATATCTCTAGCAGTCACATTTTTAAAAAGTAAAACAAAACAACATGAATTTAATTGATATATTTTATTTAATACAATATATCCAAAGTATCATTTCAACATGTAATCAGCATTAAAAGGTAACGTGATTTTTTTATAATAAATCTTTAAAATCTCATGTAGTTACCTCAGTTTGGACTAGCCACATTTCAGTTGCACAACAGCCACACATGCAAGTGGTTACTATACTGGGAAGCATGGCTGGTGAGTACCTGGGGTACTTGGCTATAGCCACCTAATCCTGTTATGCTTCCATCTATTATTTTCTCCATACATTTCAACAGCAGCAGTGACATCAGCTGCTAGTGTATGTCCGTGCATCAGCATATACTCGTGCTCTACCAAATTACCAAAGGTGAAAATTTCAGTTGGATGGACTTTTTGTCCCAGGTTCCATCTGTATTCCCTCTTTCCAATGATGGGTTGTCATTGCCTACCAGATAACATGTGATCCACTTTGCAAAAGCAAACCCCATCTTACAACCCACCTTCTCAAATTGCCCCTGGTACTGACTGTCACAGGGTGGATTCTCTCGAAGCAGATACTGAATTTGGGTAGAAGACATTTATTAGGAACACACCTATGAAGGGAAGGAGGAAGGAAACAGGTCCTCGCAAAGGTAGATGTCACTCTGCAATGAGCACCTGACAAAGCTTTGGCCATCCTGGTGGGGAAGTTCTAGAGCAAAAGTGAACATGAGAATTGTTCCGTGTCAGCACAATGGCTGGGACTTTATATTCCTCCCTTGCTCATTGAATGTTGGCTGTTCAGAAGAGGCGCATCTCTGCCCCTAATGCCAACTAGGAAGAAGCTGATGGCTAGAGGTAGCCTGTTCACCGCACTCCCTCACAGCTGCACAGCAAATCCTTTATTAAAGAGGAGTGGGGGTAGCACACTCCACATCTGTGCAGAGGCCATTGGTAACTTTCAGGGAGTCTCTGCTAGAGGGATGGAAGCAAAAACCCAACCGGAGTGGGTTAAGGAGAGAATGAAGTTATAGAAAAACTTGGTAAGTCGGTCTGCTATGAAGGCGAATAAAAGATGGGGTATGGATGGAGGGGATTGAGGTGACTTTTGTCATTTTTTTAAAAAAGGATATAACAAAAGATGACCCTCTAGAAAATGAGAAATAATACGGCTGGTAAACAAGGGATAATTTGAAGAAGACAATCTCTGCGAAGCTGTAATGGATGTAATATAGGCCCTATTTGAAGAGCTGACCTTTGATAGAGTCAGAAATAATTTATCAGGGGATGATTTATTCTTTTGATAGACTCAGGAATAATAGTGAAGAAGAGAATATGGATATAGATGCAGATTAATTAATAGATTTCGGGGTGAGAAGAGGAGAGATTTCCTATTTCTGTATATAAACAAGTATTCCACTAAGGTAATGAAATGGAGGGGCAGGGGTAGGAAGGGAGAGAAATCGTACACAATATTTGAGGAAAGAGAAGGCATAGAATTGTTAAACATAGGAAAACAAGCAAGCTCAAGAAGTCATTTGGATTTCATGTATTACTATGATCTAAGTTTTGTGGCCATGAATTTGAATTCAAACCATACAGCACATAGGTAGGCAAATATTTTGCTTTTACTGGGTTTTCTGAGTTTCCCAGATAAATACAATAAAGAACAATTGAAAAAAAAAAGTAAAAGAATTGAAGTGAGTTAATTAAGGGTGTCTGAAAGGAATTGATCATATTGATACATTTTGAAATCCAACTTGAGTAAAGAGCAAATGAAGGACATGAGAGGGGTCCTGACTAATAGTGGAAAACTCATAGTGCAAAACTCCATGAAAGAATAATAGGTTGAGTCTTTTATGACCTGTAAGTATGGTCCCATTTATCAAAGATCACTGGCTCACTTAACTGGAAAGAAAAAGCGATGAATAGAAGAAAAGAAGGAAGAGGATGTTGATGATGTATTTCACCAGTAACACATTGGATTAGAGAGTTTTTTCCTTCGGATCTGCAAGGAACAGAGACACAGATTGGAATCCTCAGATTTAGAGTATCTGTAGACAATGTGATGTGGTATAAAAAGAACATTGGATATTTAATAAAAAGGCCTGGATTTGAATGCTGACTCTATTATTTCCATTCATTCATTCATTCATTTATGCACACGTGCATGCATACACTTATTCAACAAATATTAATTTTGCAACTATTAAGTGCCTGACACTTCCGGAAAAGCTGAAGAACAATAAACTAATTGAAAAGATTTTCTTTCACGGGCTTACATTCTAGTGGAAGGGAGAAAGACCATACACGAGTGAATGAATGAGTGAATGAATGAATGAGGTAGTTTCAAATGGTAAGTACTACATAAAGAAAATAAAATGAAGTAGTGAGATACTCACTGGCCTGTAGCTGACCCTGTACAGTTACTACTGAATTAGGTGGTCACGGAAGGGCTGCCCAAGGAAGTAAAGACTTGAATGGCCGCAAGGAGCCATTTATACAAAAGAAATACTCTGGTCAGAGGGTTGAGTCGCTAGCTTTGTCATCTGCGATGAGGCAATGCGACATTGTGAGCTTTAATTTCTTCATTCATAAATAGTAATAATATTCTTTTCAAGTTTGCTCTAAAAATAAATAACATCTGGCCCAAAGTCGAGGAGATAGTCAGTAATCACTAAAATGAAATTTGCCTCTTGTGTTTCTTCACAGAGATGGTAAATCTCTGAAAGATTGAAGGGTGAATCTGATGCACCTTTTGTGCTGACTCCTTCCTTTCATTGCTGAAGTTCCTACAAGGTGGTTCACAAAGCCTACAGCGCAAGTTCTTGATGTTGCATCTGCTGTTAAAAGCCACCAGAATGGCACTGGAAGATTTTCTTGACACTGAGGCCTAGGGATGTCCCATTCAGGGGAAAGCAAATTTGCGAACTCCATATCTTAATAAATAAGAGTTAACAAATTTGACAAGTCTGGTACAGTATCCCTGTTTCAGTAAACTCATTAAAAAGCTTTTAATGTGTTTCAATACTGTATGTTTGATATGGTTTTAATCCTGCCTCAGTTCTAGCCATGGTGATGATTAGATTACCTGGCTGGAAAATTGTGAAATTAACTCTAAGGTGAGTGGCTCAAAGGCATGCTAGAGATTGTGCAGGGAAATCTCATGCTGTTCATTCCAGTCTCGTGTAGAACGAAAGCTGGGATTTTAAAAAAATCACTCTAATATCATTGGACATGATTTTTGAAAGTTTAAAATGAACAGGAGAGCTGTCGTCAGGTCCTAGAACACAAAGGAAAGTGCACCCTCAGTGTAGGAACCCTCTTCCCAACCCAAAAGCTGCTCCTCTGTCTATCGCCAATTGAGTCAGAGTTTTAATAACTCTAAATAGTACAGATTTCTAGCTTGAATAGATGGAAATGTATTATTTCCTCTAACATAAAACAGCTCATGGCTCATAATCAACTTTATTTGGATCAGCTATCTCAGTTTGCTGACAGTAAAACCCTTCAGAAGATCCTTTTCTAGACAATCACCATTTGCCTGAGATGGTTTTAGTTTCCCTCTGTACGCAGCATTTATGCACACATGCATGCACGCGGCTATTCAACAAATATTAGTTTTGCAACTACTAAGTGCAAAATCTTCTCCATCTTTTTTTTTCTTCTCCATCTTATGTATTATTCTTTCCTCCTTGACTTGCTCAGCATAATTTTTCCTAACCTACACATATTTCAGGATCGCAAGAGAGCAAAAGCCTTTGAGAACTCATATGTCACGTTTCTGTATCTGCCACCCAAGCCCCGCTGGCGTCCCTTTAAAGCGTTAAGCATACTCGTGCATGCACACTTACGCACACACACGACTTCTCGGTACCGATTAGACATACCAGCTTTCTGTCGGCAGAAAATCACATGCCCTAGATGATAAGGATATTACCATGTAAACTGGGAGCATAGTTAATAAATCTCTATTTTTATTTGCTATTGTCATGAATACCTTTGATGAAGAGGGGAATTTTTAGATGTGGGATGTTTAATTAGTATTTTTTGATCATCTAGATACATTACATTGCTAAGACTCGGAGGGCAGCCTTCAGGTATCATCGTGGCCCCGGTGCCTAGGACAGAGCCTGTGAAATAGGCGATGCACAAAGAAATCGTTTGTGAATGAGTGAATGCATACTTAGGGCCGCTGTTGTTGCACCCTGTGGGGGGCACGTAGATCACTCTCTGGCAAGGGAGCTAAAGGAGATAGCTAGCTCGATTTCCACAGCACCGAGTTTCTAGAGATGGGACTTAGAGGTCTCTTATATCTGTTTTACTTAACTATTATGTCTCTTTACTTACCCGCCTGTGTAATGATGCTGGGAGAAGCGTGAGGATACAGGTTAATCAAAACCTCCAAAAAGCACAACTTTCGACCAGGGCCCAGACGCTTCTGCAACACCAGTAAATTGGAAACAATGAGTGGAGGCCTGGCCATTTTTCTTTCCTCCGGAGCCATCACTTATCTTGTCACTCCCCCTGCTGCTGCCGCTTTTGCACACATGGAGATGTATGTTTAATAAGCAATAGGTGGAGATCTTTAAAGGGATGCTCTTCAATCACAATGCTGTTAAGGATCTAATCATGTAAATGGCAAAAACCACATACACACTCTTATTAGGTTTTGCCAGCCGTGATGAATGGCCATATATAGAAAACAAGCTACAGCTAGACGGGCATCGGCGTCATCATTTTTATTTGCGTCGAGCTAATTTGGTGTGCGTTGATTTAAAAGCTGTAGATCATTTACTGGTAGGGGAAGAAATCACACCTCCTTTTAGGGTGACTACCACTCTGCGAGATCTCTCATTTCTCCCCATTGTTCTCCTTTGCCGAAATAACAATACGTAACAGAAGTGGGAGGAAGTAACTATGCAAAAGATCCTATTCATTTTCACTTTAGTGCTTTTAGAAGAACGAGGCCACCTTGGATTCCGAGGCGACGAAGCACGTTGGTTTGTGTGTGCAAAGACTGTGCAGCCGCAGCACTAAGGCCGGCAGGCCCGCTGCACCTGCGTGCAGTCGAGCTGCAGGCCCGGGCCAGCCCTGGGGCCTGGGGGCTCCCAGCTGCCTCCTCCAGCGGCTTCCTCACCTGCCCATCGGGAGGTCCTCACCTGGCCCAGTGAGTGTGGGAAGTCAAGACCACGAGGCATGTAGCTGGCCTGGCCCGCTGCACCTGGTAGGCCCTGCGGGGTGTCCGCTTCACACGCAGCCTGGGCACAGGGCCCAGCAGGCTCTGCCTGGAGCTGACCCAGAACCTGAGAGATCAGGAGCAGCTAATGAAGAAGTCAAAGTGAGTACCAAATTTCATAAAGTCTGAACGATTTTGGCACATAGACGCCTCCTTGCGCTGGACTCAGGTCCTCATTTTAGGTGATTCCGTGTGGTTTGGCCTCATCCGAGTTATAACTTTTGGCTGTTTGGTGGTGGTGTTGGGGGCGGGTAGGGGGGAGCTTGCTTTACTTTCCCCAGCACAGAGCTGTATCATGCCGTCCGCAATTTTATGCTTTAGGAGCCAAGATCCTTCCTTATAGTCATCTATCTCTGAGATGTTCGGTTTGATATAAATAAATGAAGTTTTTTAAAAAATTAAAGACTAATATAAAAGAATTGAGGATAAAATATTTTCGAGTAGAGCGTAAGCAGTCACGGCACATGACCATCTCTTTATATTTTTTCTGTTTATGAAAAGAGGAGGGTAAAAAGAGCCTCCCCCAAAATCTCAGGGCTTCTGGATGGGACCCATTATTTTCCTCTAAGTTGCAGACGAGCTTCTGTAGCGTGAAAGTTATTTATGCGGGAAGTCAGAATAAGCCTTGTTAAGAGAAACCACTTACTTGATTTCTCCCCCTCTGAATTTCGGAATTATGTTGCCAGTACTCAGTTGGGTCTCCTTGGTTGCAATGTTGATTTTCAACATTTTGAAATGGTTTGCAAAGACATGGATGGAGCTAGAGAATATTCTGCTACGCGAGATAGGTCAGAGAAAGACAAACACCATATGATTTCACTCATATGTGGAATTTAGGAAACAAATGAGCAAAGGGAAAAAGAGAGAACATTCCAACCCAAGAAACACTAACTATAGAGAACAAACTGATGGTTACCGGAGAGGAGGTAGGGTGGGGAGGGTGAGATAGGTGGTGGGGAGTGAGGAGGGCACCTGTCCTGATAAACACCAGGTGATGTATGGAGGTGTTGAATTACTAAATTGTACACCTGAAAGTAATATTACACTGTATGCTAACTACCTGGAATTTGAATAAAAAGTTTAATTTTTTTTCAAATGGTGTGTTACCTTAGACTCTGTAGATGTAAAGAAGCAGCATGAGCTGTAACTAAATCTGTACCATAGAATAAGAATCACATAAGGCATTGTTTTGTAGTTGAAAATTAAAAATTTTTGTCAGTTCCTCTTCACAAGGAATTCATTAAATCATTAGATTTGTGACATAGTATGTCACATAGTATTGTCCTTATTTCTATTTTTATCCATTGTTACTTCTATTTATCCACTCCTAGTAGGTCCATTTTCAGGATGTTTTGTTATTATTTCTTTGTTTCATTGATTTATATTTTCTTACCTATATGGAAAGGGTTCAATCTCTCCATAAATGTTAAAGTTTGCATTTTAAGCCGAGGTCTTTATTAGCCATATTTTGGTGTCACATTATGAAAAAAAATCAATGTTACCTGCTTCCGAGTAATTCTTCAAAATGCCCCGTATAATATTTCAAAAGCAGAGACGGACATGACAGTGAGGCACTTAAATTTGTGTGGCATACGAGCATTATGGTGATTAAGGACGATGATTTTAGTACCGAAGGACATCCAAGCTCAGCTGTGCTATATACTTGGCTCATAACTGCGGCAGATTATTTACTCAGTTTTTAAAATCTGTCAATTAGGAATAACAAATATAGCACTTATAAGGCCACTGTGAGGATTAAATGAGAAATGTATACCAATCGCTTTCCATATTCTGGAAAAATAATAAGTTTTAAGTATGAACTATTATTTATAATGATTTTCTGGGCCAGTTTATGGCCTTCACATGTGGAAGCTATAGCTGAGGTGAGAAAAATACCTGCCAGATTTTTTTTTTTTTTTTTTTTTTGGTAGAAGGAGGCAGTAGGATTTCCAAGAGGATTTTGAGTTGCGATTATGCCTTACATTGCATAGATCTACACACTCATTTGATACTTCTTATATTACAGTATTAAAAATCTTTATTACCTTAGGGCTTTACTCTGACCATTTTAAGCCCCAAATCATAGGGATTCCAACTTCAGTATGAAAGAGAGAACTTTAAGATCCTTTAAGTCAAATGGTGCTGAGCTTCAGGAGTTAGATTTGTGAATGTCTTATGTATTTTCTTTAAAAATTCTCAATATCATATTCACTATATTTTCTTGGCCAGACTGAAAAAAAACAACTGATGAAAGGATTAGGCCAGGGAACTAATATTGTCCAAATGGGCATATTAAAGCCTTGGTTATGATGTGATTTTTCATGGCACATGATTATTTTGATTATTTCTTATCCATCCCCAAATTGAGACTCTTGAGTTGCAACTTCCTTAACTTTAGAAATAATAATGATTTTTTGAGGTAGATGGGTGGCAGTTATTTTGCATATGCAAAAAAAATAATAATTTCTTGTATCATTTGAGATGATTTTGGGTCATTTTTATTTTGATCACGAGAGCCTGAGAGGTTCGCAAAAGCAAATTTTTTAGACTGATTGTTTTTTCGTTAACCTGTTAATTTCTGCTTGCCTTTCCAATGTCTATAACTGAGTACATGAACAAAAACGTATTTAAATCAACCAGGTGGACACAGACTCCACTTCTCCCCCTGTTATACATCACAGCAGGCAAATAGTTAAGCATTTTACAAAAAGAAACATGAGAAATTGTAAATATTGTTTGCAAACTGCAATGAGCTTGCAGTGAAATCTCTAGCTATACACAACATTCTCCAAAATTGTGCTAGTGTGGTATCATTGAAAGTGATATTCAAAAAGAGTGTAAAGCCATCTCTGTGATTCCACATGTGAACCTAACTTGGATGATGTCTACGTATGAATATGTACTTTATTTACACTGTACTGTGAAGCCAGCCTCTGGACCATGGCCAGATCTCTTGGAACTGCATTGCATCTGTTCTTACTAATTAATTCACCTTGTACCATTCACAGTGTTGGGAAGATTGGCTCCAAGGCATGTGATTGCTGTTTATTATCAAGTTTATACCACACGAGTAAACAAACATACTGCATAATAACTCTCGTATTGTTATTAATCATTTACAAATAGTCCATAGAAACGTTCTGATAGAAATATCAGAAATGATAGAAATGGTCGGGTTGTGATTTTCGATTCCATGTTCCTTTCCCTAATAGCATCAAGCATTTAGTCTCTCACTTAAGGCTGATGCTTGATTTATTGCTTTGTTTTAATTCCATTTTGTATTTAATAAGATATAAAAAAAATTCAATATAAAATTTAGTATTGTACATTCACCCCATAGGTGCTAGTGATACAAAGATGAAGGAAGTTATTCTCTATCAGAGAAGAAAATCTAAATATAGTTCAGTTAGTTTAATAAATGTTTATTGGTTTCTGTCCTGTTCTATGTAGGCTCTCTGAGATGGCTCCAGGCATTTTTCAGGGGCTGCCTACCCCATTCAAACCCAGGAGTTGCCTCCCCGTCTTACACTGGAGGAAGTAGCCTCGCCTCCTGGGCCTGTGTGCTCCAGACCTCTGCTGGCAGTGGCAGCCATCCAGATCTCTGGAGTCTTCAGGTTCCATTTATTTTTTATTTTTTATTTATTTTTTTTTTAAGGACAAAGCATATTCATAGCTGAATAGCTCTACTGTCCCATCCTGGCTGTTGCCAAAGGGACAGCTGATTAAACCCATGGGTAATCTATCTCTTTATGGAGTGATTAGCCAGCCACATCTTGGGTGTTCTCTCCAGAACAGGCTTTCATCTTTTACAGTATGAACGGGCTGAGAATTTTTCCAAATCTTTAAGTTCTGGTTCCTTTTTTGCTTAACAGTTTGTTCCTTAGTTCGTCTGTCTCCTTTCTCTTTCAACTATGAGTAGTAAAGACAACCCAGCTGCAGCTTCAACACTTTGCTTAGAAACCTCTTCTGCTCAATATCCAATTTCGTAGCTTGTAAGTTCTCCCACAAAAGAATAGGTCACAACTCAACCACGTTCTTTGCCACTTTATAATAAGAACCACCCTTCCTCCAGTTTCTAATAACATGTTTCTTATTTCCATCTGAGATCTCACCAGAAACACCCTTAATGTTCATATTTCCACTAGCATTCTGTTCGTGATGATATATATCTTCTCTGAGACGATAGGAGGTTTTTGTGTGGCTCTCTTCTCTTTTCTTTCTGAGCTCTCACCAGAACTGCCTTTAGCATTCATATTTTGACCAATAACACGATTCAGTCCACAACGGGCAGGAAGAAAACTATTGGAATGTTTTGAGCAGAATAACAATGCAACAATGCAACCTGATTTATTTTATTGGGATTACTCTGGCTTCTATGTTGAGAATCAATTGCAGAGGACAAGCATGGCAGCGGGGAAAACAGTTAAGAGGCTCTAAAGACAAAGTCAAAAAGAGTCGCTTCCATTGGATGTGGAGGGTGAGAGAAAGCAAGACTCTAAGGGTGATTTCAAGGATTTTGGTGTGAGCAAATTGGGATTACCAGTTATCGTTAATTGAAAATGAGGAAGACGGATAGCAAAGAACATTTGAGTAGTGAGAATGGGTTCTTGTTGGAAACGTTAGGGTTGCGAGATGTATTAGACACCACCACGAGCTGAGCGGGAATTTGTATACGTGTGCCTGCAAGTCCGTGGAATGATTTGGGAGAGATCTCTACCTAGAATTCAGGAGAGAGTTGTCTGCTTTTGACTTCGTATTTAAAATGATGAAATTGGGGATGCCTGGGGGGCTCAATGGTTGAGCATCTGCCTTTGGCTCAGGGCGTGACCCCGGGGTCCTGGTTTCGAGTCCCGTATTGGGCTCCCTGCATGGAGCCTGCTTCTCCCTCTGCCTGTGTCTCGGCCTCTCTCTGTGTGTCTCTCATGAATAAATAAATTGAAAACATAATGAAATCTGATGAAATCACTAGTTATGTAGAAAAAGGAGAGGTCCAAGGAGCCATCCTTGAGATGCTCTAACATCAGGAGGTTGGTGAGACAGCAGCAGAGCTGACTGGGGGACGAGGCCAGTGAGGGAGAGAACCAGGAGAGTGTGATATCCTGGGGACAAAGTGAGAGAGAGTTTCAAGGAGAAGAAAATGATCAACTGTGTCAAGTATTGGGTAGGAGGTTAAGTAAAAGGGCGACTGAAAATGACCGCAGGACGCAGCAGCATGTGGGTCACTGTAGGATAACAAGAGAGGAGATAATGCACAGGAGTCGTGGTGCCCGAAATCTAATGAGTGTGAAGCCAATGAGAAGGGTATTAAGACCATTGGAACTGGAAGACTAGAAACTATCCTGAGAAACTGTCCTGTAAAAACGGTGCAGTATTTGCAGAGGGAAGAGGTCTCAAGAGGTTTTCTTGGTATATTTCCATTTCTGTGTTTGTTTTGTTTTTGTTTGTTTTGTTTTTGCTTTTTGTTTTTTTTAAGATTGAAGAAATTACACATGTGATGGGAAGGATCCAGTAAAGGTGGAACACTGGGTAATAGAAGAGAAAGCCGGAGAATTAATGTGATGAATCCCTTGAGTAGTTGGGGATTGGGGGACTCAGTGGTTTCGTCATAGGCACAGAGGGATGTATGTCTTCTTTAACACAGAAGAAGTTGAAGCATAAGGGCACAGGGGATTGTATGTAGAAAGGAAGCAAATAATTTTGATTGAAAGTGGAATGTGGAGGGGAGCGTACATGGCTCGGTCATTTGGGAATCCAACTCTTGATTTCAGGTCAGCTCATGATCTTGGGTTCGTGAAATTGAGCCCTGGCAGGTTCCACACTGAATATGGGGTCTGTTTAAGCCTCTCCCTCCACCCCTCCCCACCGCTCACATGTATGCGCATGCTCACTCTCTCTCTTAAATAAAAAGTGAAGATGTGAATAGCGTGTTTGGGGGATAAAGAAAAGGAATGAGGAGAGGAGTGGACTAGGAGTTTTGAGCACCTGCAAAATATCAGGGATTTTGCCAATGACTGAGAACACAGATCGATGCAAGACCTTTCCCCCTGTGCTCCAGAGGCACCCAGTCGGGGTAGATCAGGCCAGTGACACAGGGGTGTGATAGCGAGGGAGGTAGATGTCTTGGGACAGGAGAGCGGCTGCTTGCATGGACCGCATACGTCCCCGTCAGGAGTGCATCCTGCACAAAGCCACCACAGGATGCAGAGGATGGGAAGGCCAGGGGACCAGCACCTTGCCCTTGCGCTCCGAGCGCTGGGTTTTCTCGTGCAATATGCTTCTCTTCTCAGTTTGCTTGACACACGTCTGCTGCTTCCTCTGCTGTTGCTGTGTAGACTCGGACGTGGAGATTGGGCTGAAGTCACAATCAGCCAGCTCAGCGGAATCCTGGAGTCCCAGTTAAGAGCCAAGCTATCAAAAAAAAAAAAAAAAAAAAAAAAGGAGCCAAGCTATCCAAGCAAGTTAATGAAGCTGCCTCAGTCTCCCCGTCAGCAAAATGGAAATAACGTCTCATGTAAACACTGTGAAGATGGGCTTCCCTAGTATAGACGAGTCTTTAGAAGCGTGGCGGGCATCCAGGGAACTGTACTCCGTGTTAGTCATTTATATAGCCTGTGGTTTTAAAAATTTTTTTTTAATTTTTATTTATGTATTATAGTCACAGAGAGAGAGAGAGAGAGGCAGAGACACAGGCAGAGGGAGAAGCAGGCTCCATGCACCGGGAGCCCGACGTGGGATTCGATCCCGGGTCTCCAGGATCGCGCCCTGGGCCAAAGGCAGGCGCCAAACCGCTGCGCCACCCAGGGATCCCAGCCTGTGGTTTTATTGCGTGTCAGTTTTTGTATTTTCCACCTGGTGGCTTAGCTTTCTTGGCCATCTTTCTTTATATATATATATAAATATAAAATCTTTTTTATAGATATATATAATATATATATATATATATATAAAATCTTTTTTTCTTGCTCTTGAGTGGGGAGTTCATTGTTTTTCTGTTGGCTCTTTGCACCTTTTATTTCCTACTTAGGATGAGTCCTCATCTTAACTTTCTCTTTAAGACCAACTCTTTCTGCATTATTTTTTTTGTTTTTCTGTTGCTGTGTGTCTTTGGGCTAACCGTGGGCATTCTCTGCTTCTCCAGGTCTGGCCCTTCCTGCTACAGGGGTGGGGTCACTGGCGATATCAAAAAGCCGGTCACAGCCTCAGGTGAAGCTGTGCTGTTTGCTTTGTGTGAAGAGAAAACAGCTGGGGCTGGAAGGGTGAGCATGTTGGGTCTTTGTGTCCTTCAACCTTGGCCCTGGATGGGCTAATGTTAAAGACACATAGGATTTTTCTTTTCTTTCTTTTTCTTTTTCTTTTTTTTTTTTTAAGTGACAAGGAGTGACACCTAATGGGGAAAAAAAAAAGATATTTTTATACTCGAGCACATTCTGTAACTAGATACTGCCGCAATTCACATTAAACAGAATAAGGCCTGTTGGGTTTTTCTAAAGATGCTGGGCACAGAGAGAACATGCACGACAAAGCTTGGGGGGCAGGTGGCCTGATGGTAGAAGAGGAGTCCGAACCCAGGAAGTTTTGGTAACAAGGAAACAAAGACGACCAGGCATATGAAGAGAAATGTATACGCTGTCCGGAATATTTTTTTTTTTTTAATTCCCCTGGAAAATTACTACAATGTGATTGCTGAAGCTGTTCAGTGGGAGAATATTTAATTCTTGTATGAAGGTAACGTTTATCAAGTGTGTCGTTTAGGTCGGGTAACAGTCTAGTTCTGTACACCTTATGTCACCCATTCCCTCCCTCTCCCCCTCCCTCCCCCTCCTTCCCTCGCTTTCTCCCCCTCCCCTCTCTCCCTCTCTCTCCCTCCCTCCCTCTCTCTCCCTCCCTCTCTCTCTCTCCCTCCCTGTCTCTCTCTCCCTCCCTCTCTCCCTCTCCCTCCGTCTCTCTCTATCCTTCCCTCTCTCTCGCCCTCTCTCCCCCTCTCTCTCCCTCACCCCGCTGGGGTGACCAGCCCTCCCCGGTCTCCACCGCCCCCCCCGCCCGGGCCCCCACCGAGTGTGACCAGCCCTCCCCAGGCTCCTCTGCCACCTGCCACGGGCCACCTGATGCCACCTGCCAGGGCTCTCTGTCACCTCCTGGGGTGGGGGCATCCCTGCGGGAGCAGAGAGGAGACAGCCAGGTGCCGGGAACCCAGGCAGGGGTTGCCCCCCAGGTTGGCAGTGACACCCCAGATCCCAATTAGCGCGCAGTCGACAGAGTGAAATCCACCCTTTATTGCTGCAAAAGCGACATTTTCACGACCAGAAGTTGGCTTCTCGGGGACCTATGTGCGTCCGCAGAGATGCAGCATTTCTCTGGGACCGGATGCACCTGCACGATGACCTCCGGGGCCAGCCTGGGTGCACGTTGTCACTGCCCTTTATTTCACAGGCAGCACTGCTCCCTACCTCAGGAACATGATCGTCCAGTTTCCAGGAAATCGGGGGAAAGGACATCCCTTTAGTATCCTGACAGGCGCCCCAGAACTTCCTAGACATGAAGCCAACCCCTAACTAATGCTTTTCCATGGGATGTTGTGTTTTTTCACATATTTGTTGCATCTGTTTTGATTTTAAAGGATCCAGCTGGATCGCAACACCCACCATCCCATTAGGTCGAACACATTAATTCCCTGACAGAGGGAAAGTCTTTGTCAAAACTCGAGGATCATTTCCTGGCATAACTGCTACATGTCACCCTCAGAATGCATCTCGGGAGAAACAGGAAAAATGTACAAAAGGAGACGGGAAGCAGGAAATGTGCGGATTGCATCCCGAAGCAGTGAGCAAGTAAGGATGAGAGAGAGGAAATAGGAAATGGAAAGAATAAGGTAAAGAAAAAGGATGGGGCAGAGGATTAGATTGAACCTCCCCACAAGATGGAAAAACCTAAAATTTAGGGAAAGAACCACTGGAAAGAAGCCTAGTTACAAGTCTGGAAAATGATGGATGCTTTTGGTCCATTTTATAGTGATTTTTGTGTCCATCGAGCAATAAGGTAATATTTGTGATTTTGTCATAGTTTCCATCAAAACACTTTTACTGATAATGCCAGTGAGCACCAAGGTCGCATTCCCTTCCTCCAAGCATCATGTCTCGTGAAACGAGGGCCCTTTTAATTGAGATTTTGTTGGAAATTTTATTGTTTTTTTGAATCCTGAAAAGTACAGACACCTTAAAACAACATGAGCATCAATATACCAATACTCAAACTCAACTACCTAATAGTATTGATTCCGTTGACTTAAAAAATGGAAATAACATGTGAAGCCGAGCTAACCATTTCTTCCTAATTCCTCCCGTGTTTCCTCTCTACTCTAAGTTAGTGGGTATCTCACCGACTAAAACTGTCTTTGCATTTTTATTACATATATGTCACCCTCATAATTTGCAGAATATTTTACATATTCTAAATATTTTTGTTAATGGTGTCACACTTTCAGGTCGCATAATTCTTTCTCCGCTGGTGTTTTTTTTGTTGTTGTTGTTTTTTCTCTCCCTTGAACATCTGTTAATTTTGAAATGTTGTAAGATGAGTAATCTTCTATTTATATGCTTCTATCTTATGTTGCTTTGTGTTTTTTTGAAAATTGATTTCTTTATTGGAGAGAGAGGAAGCATCCACACATGAGCCCAGCAGCGGAAGGGGCCGAGGGAGAGGGAGAGAGACTCTCAAGTTGACTCCACACTGATGATGGAGACCAATGGAGGGGGCGGGGGGGCTCCATCTCACAACCTGGGCTCCCGACCTGAGCCGAAACCAAGAGTCAGATGCTTAACTGACTGGGTCACCAGGACTCCCCTTATTTTGTATTTGCATTTTTTTCTTTTTCTTTTTTTTTTTTTTTTTACTTTTAGGGCAGGTTTAGGTACGTGAAGGGGAGTGACAACCACGTGTCATTACCCCCTGCCTCCCCCGTCATCGACACCCCTGAGCACAGCGGTGCGGCTGTTCCGACCCATGAACCCACATGGACACATTGTACTCACACTCAGCCCAGACTTCACGTTCCGGCCACCCTCAGTATTGTCTGTTCTGTGCAATGACGTGCGTCCATCAGTAGGCTGCCATGTAGTAGTTTCATAGTGTTTACACTACCCTGAACGTCCTTCATGCTCTTCCTCTTCATCCCTCTGCCCACCCCTTTCACCCCTGCCTGGTAAACTCCTCGCCTTTTCACCGTTTCCATATTTGTGCCCCAGCCAGAGGGTCATGTAGGTGGAATCGTGGTGCGTGTGGCCCTCTCAGATCTGCCCTTCCACTCAGAAATAGGCATTTGAGCTTCCTCCGTGTTTCTTTATGGCTCAGTAGGCCAGTTCTTGTTTGCAGTGAATACTCTCCCCTCTGCTGCAGGTGCACGGTTGGGTTTATCTGCTCACCGACTAAAGAGTGTCTTTGCTGCTTCCAAGTTGGGGCAATAATGAAGTCAGCATAAATATTTGGGTGCAGGTTTTTGTATGGACGTAAGTTTCCAAATCCCTTGAGTGGACCCCGGAGAGCATGTCCTATGCTAAGAGGATAACAATAAGCCAGAACAACACCATCTGCCTCTCCCAGTGGCTACGCCGTTTTGCTTGCCCACCAGCAATGGGGGAGGGTTCTGTTTTCCCGTATCCACTCCAGCCTTTGGTATTATCAGTGTTCCAGGTTAACAGGTGTGTAATGGTATTTCATTATTGTTTTAATTTACATTTCCCCGATGACTTATAATGTGGAGCAGCTTTTCATATGCTTATTTGCCATCTCTAAATCTTCCTTTGCGAGAATGTCTGTTAAGGCCTTCGGGCTCATCGTTTAATAGGGTTGTTTGTTTTCATATTGTTGAATTTTCAGAATTCTTTGTATATTTGGGCAGCAGTTTTAACCGGATGTATCTTTTGCAAATATTTTCCCCAGTCTGTGGTTTGTGTTCTTATTCTTGTGACACTTTTCCTTTGCATTGCAGAGGTTTTTCATTTTAATGAGGTTCAGCTCATCAATTATTTCTTTCATGGATTGTGCCTTTGGTGTTGTGTCTAAAAAGTCTTCACCATACCTGAAGTCTTCTAGGTTTCCTTCTATGTCATGTTCTAGGATTTTTTTAAATTTTCATGTTACATTTAGGTCTATGATCCGTTTTGAGTTGATTTTTATGAAAGATGCAAGGCCTGTGTCTGCATTATTTTTATTTATTTGTTTTTTAACATGTGGGTGTCCAGTTGCTCATTGAAAAGGCAATCTTTGTGGGGTTCCTGGGTGGCTCAGTGGTGGAGCGTCTGCCTTTGGCTCAGGTCGTGACCCCAGGGTCCTGGGATCGAGTCCCACATCGGGCTCCCTGCAGGGAGCCTGCTTCTCCCTCTGCCTGTGTCTCTGCCTCTCTGTGTCTCTCATGAATAAATAAATAAAATCTTTAAAAAAGAAAAGACAAGACTGTCTTTGCTCCATTCTGTTGTCTTTGCTTCTTTATTAAAGTTCATTTGACTATACTTATGTGGGTCTATTTCTGGGCCCTCTATTCTATTCCATTGACCTATTTGCCTATTGGTCACCAAGTGTCTTTTTGCACTCAATGTTTTATTTTTTAGAGTAGTCAATATTAATACATATAGACCCAGTTAAAGCATTCAGTCTGCAGTTCAGGATACTATTGTCTAATGTAATAGTTTATAAACCTATGGCCTTTTAGGATTTATCCAGATTTTTGCTTTTTTTCGAATTGTATTATCTTTGATCGATTTCCTTGTGCATATGTGAGATTTTCTCTAGCACAGAGGTTCTCAACCGTGTAAACCTAGTGAAATCATCTGAAAAGCTTTTGAATACTATATATAAATGACAATTCAGTTTGTCTGGAGTAGAGCATTGGAATATATTAAGAACATCCCAGGTTCTCCTAATGTGCATCCAGTCTTGAGAACTACTATTTTTGTCTAGGACCATGCTTCTTAAACTTTCATATGTGTCTAAGTTTCCTAAAGATCTCATTCAATTGCAGCTTTTGATTTAGTAGATCTGGGTGCACCTGAGAATCTGCATTTGAAACAAGCTTCAGGGGCTGGAAAACCACACTTTAAAGCAACAAGGCTCTAAGATATGTAAATACTTAGAAATGAATTGTAGAGATATATGTGCATCCTCAGTTTTATTAGCTGTTTTCAAGTTGTTTGCAGACTTATACTATTTTCATCACTGTATGACATTTCATTTTTCGATATCCTTATCACCTTGGTTGCATTTAATTTTTAAAGTTTTGCCAATATTATGAATTTGAAATTATGCTGTTTTAACTTAATCTTTTGTGGTTATTCATGAAGTTCTACTAGTCAAAGAAGTGGCCATTAAAGTTACCTCTTTTATGAATGTCCTACTTATATCCTTTATCCATTCTTTTATTTTATTTTATTTTAAAGATTTTATTTATTTATTCATGAGAGACACAGAGAGAGAGAGAGAGAGGCAGAGACACAGGCAGAGGGAGAAGCAGGCTCCATGCAGGGAGCCCAAGGCAGGACTCGATCCTGGGACCCCAGGATCACGCCCTGGGCTGAAGGCAGACGCTCAGCCGCTGAGCCACCCAGGCGTCCCTATCCATTCTTTTAAAGACTTATTTATTTTTTAGAGATCATCAGAGAGCACACACAAGCAGGGGAAGGACAGAATAAGAAGGAGAGAAGCAGATTCCCCGCTGCCCGTGGAGCAGGACCAAGGCCTCATCTCATGATCCTGAGCTCATGACCTAAGCTTAAATCAAAAGTTGTTTGCTTAAAGACTGAGCCACCCAGGCACCCCTCCTTCATCCATTTCCATTATACTGTTCTTTGTACTTTTTAAAACAATTGTCTCCTTGAAGTTATTTATATATTCATGATACTAATCTTTTTGTTTATTTGCTTGCATTCATTATAAATACTCCCAAAGTCTGGAGTTTTACTTAATTTGTTTATGGTGTCTCACGTGTACACAACCAAGTACATGCTTTTAAATTTAATAAATTTAAATTTAATACAGTCACATTTATTGATTTATGATTGGGATATGTTTTATATCTTACTCTTTCCAACCTAAATGTAATATAGTTTCTTCTTATATAATGTTTTCTCTATAGCTATTGGCATCATATATATATATATATATATATATATATACACACACTTCTCATTCAATCTGTTTCTGTATTAATTTAGTATATTGTTGAAAAAAACACCAGTCTGGTAGTAATGCATTGTATATATATATATATACACATATATATGTATGTGTGTATCTATATATATGTATATAGATGATAGATACATACATAAAGATATATATGTATATATATATTTGAATTTCACTTAATTGGTTCAATATTATAATCATATTTTTTCTATGTTCATAAGTGAAATTACTCATATAGTTCTTGTCCATGTTTTTAAATATCACATCATATGTCTTATAAAATGAATTGTTGATGGTTTGGCGCTCCTGGGTGGCTCAGTCAGTTGAGCGTCTGACTCTTGATTTTGGCTCAGGTCATCATAATCTCAGGGTCGTGAGACTGAGCCCTGCCTTGGACTCTGCACTCAGCTGAGAGACTGCTTGAAATTCTTTCCCTCTCCCTCCACCTCTACCCCTTCCCCTGTTATAAGCATGTGCTCTCTCTCTCTGTCTCACATGAATAAACAAATCTTTAAAAAATAAAATAAAATGTACTAGTGATGTTTCTAATTGCAGGAATAGGTTCTATAATAGCAATTACTTCCTTACATTTTGTTTCTTTAATCTTCTTTTGTAATAAAATTACTTAAAGTTATAAAACATAGAGATTCGTTCCTCAAATATTAGTAGATCTCTTTTATGAGAATGGGCATATTCTTTATTTCTTGCTAAAGAACATCCAAACCAGTTGTTCCTTAGGGGCAGGCTGCCTTCTCTAAAGACCAGTTCTCTGTCTTGTATTTCTGTCATCTTCAGTAAATGATTTTCAGTTCCCAAGGCCCCATGCACAGCTATGTATGGGGAAATAACATGGAGGAGCATCAATGGGAAGTTTCTGTGGGCCACAGCTGGACGTATCACGCATCACATTGTTTAAAATCAGCTACAAATAACAGCAAGGGATTCTGGAAACACAGTCTAGTCATGTGCCAAGAAGAGATCAATTTGGTGATCAATTAGCAGACTTAACTGCACCCACAAAGGAATATATTAAATTTCCCTACTACAAAAGTTTTTTTTTTCTCCTATAAATTCTGTTTAATTCCCCTTTCTACAAAGCATCATGTAGTATAGCAAGTGCACAACTCAGTCATTTAAGGTGCCATTTGAGGGGTACAGCTCTCAGCCTGATAGAAACAGTTTGATATTAAAATCTTAGCACAGTGCTACCGACTTCCTACCATAAACCACGATGTTATATACATAACAAATCCGCTCATCAGCTGGCGACTCTGCTGTCATTTGGTACATGTTTTCTTCCATAAAATAACTGACTGGAAGAAACCAACCATAGCCACTGCTGTTTTTGCAATATGTTTGAAAGGCAGGTGGTCATCCCATCTCTGGAGATTAAAAGCAATTCAAAGATAAATGTTGAAAAAAAGAGAAACCAGGGCAGAAAGTGTGTGGGTTTAGGTGTTTGTTGAAACAGGATGAGAAGGGCTCTTATGTTACTCATCAACTGAGAAACATATTTCCATCTGTTTACACTAACACACTGATCTGGATGCATACACTGTGACTGCTGTAATGCACACAAACTCAAAAAAAAATGTGCTTAGGTTTAAACACGTGATGTAATACTCATATTATTTTGGCAAAGGAACCTATGAAATTGGCCAATGGAGTTTTCAGATAGCAGAGAACAGTTTTTTTTCCCCTACAAAGATATTAATCAAATATTCTTTCCATGACAAAAATCCAACAAGAACTTACTCGGGCCTCTTATGCTTGAAGCGCTGAAAGGAAACATAGTAAATAACCATTTATCCAGGCCCTTTAACATGTCCGTGGTGTTTCACCTGGATTGGCTTCCTCATATGTATTCAGTACGGAGAAGAGTCAAAGGACACGACTGTTGAAAAGTCCCAAGAGTATATTTGACCCACGCACCCAGACCATGGTGTAATCCTTTCTTTGATTCTATTGTTCGTCCACATTCTCTGAGACCCTCTTGATGATGGAGAACTTACATCTTAATAAAATAATCTCTATCATTGTGAGGACACATTTTTTTTTTGTATACTTCATAATAATTAACTGAAATCTACCATTATTCTGTTTACTGGAACCAATCAGAATAAATTCACAGATCAATCCAAAAAAGTGTCTTTCCCTACATTTCTTTTTTTTTAAGATTTTATTTATTTATTCATTTGAGACAGAGAGAGAGAGGCAGAGAGACAGAGACACAGGCAGAAGGCGAAGCAGGCTCCATACAGGGACTCGATCCCAGGTCCCCAGGATCAGGCCCTGGGCCGAAGGCGGCACTAAACCGCTGAGCCACCCAGGCTGCCCCATTTCTTACCTTTATCTACACATTCTTAACCCAATTTCTTATCTTTATATACACATTCTTAACTCCTTACATGGTGTCCTTACATGTTTATTGTATCCGGCCACTTTCCTTTTCTAACTGACTTATAGTTGTGAAATAACACGTCAGTGTTTCACTCTTAAACTGTAGAGACTATAATTGAACACATGCCCCTTGATATAATTTTATCAATAAATATGCTTCCAGGAGTTTTATCCAAATGGTTTAAAATTGAGGAGTGGAAGGAGCCAAGCACAGATTCCTGTGGTACTCCTCTGACATTCCCCCCATCATATTGACTGAATCTACCCATCAACATTGGTTATAGTGGCTTAGCCAGATAAGACTCTTCCTGGCTGCATGAGCTCCTTGTCCACACTTCTCTACTACTCCATTTTATTGCTTAAAGTATCATTAATGACTGTCAAATGACTCCTGAATATATATATATTCATTCTATGAACAGTTGGTTAACCTACTCAAAGGGTAAATTTGGTTACTTTAACGTGGTTAACCTTACTCTTCATTTCTCTCAATGCTCAAAACAAAAATTTAGATATACTTTCTACTCTTCCAGTATAGTAGTATCTGTGAAAAAAAGAAAGTTATGATGGGTATAGGCAAAAATACAGAATGAAAGAATTAATGTTTATTGAGTAGGTTATTTGAGTTTTCCAATTTTCACGAAGAACAGGGGATTTGACTTATTTTTAGAGGATTTGCCAACTGATAAGACTGGAGTATTCAAAAAAAGAAAGTTCAGTAGGTAGGAGAGGTAGTTCGGAACACTCATGTACAAGGGAATATACTTTTCAGTCTTAACTGCATTTTTAAACTCTTAAAAATATAATATGACATTATCTAGGAAGCCAAAATAAAAATGTGTGATACTTTTTGACTGAGATATGAAAATATGTGAACACCTCATACCTTGGAGAAGCTAAATTAAACCAATGATTTTTTTTTTTTTTTTTACTTAATACCCCAAGGAGTTTACTCACAATGTTCTTTAATTCAAAAAGGAGAAGTAGTAAAATATTTGTTTTTCAGAGTGTTGCAATTAACATCAGGGAGAATAACTTTTTAATGAATGTGTTAAAGACTAGCTCTCCAAATAAGAAACATTTAGAGCAGATGAAAACATTCTTCGGACACCTGGGTGGCTCAGCAGTTGAGCATCTGCCTTTGACTCAGGTCATGACCCCGGGGTCCCGGGATCGAGTCCCACATCAGGCTCCCCACAGGGAGCCTGCTTCTCCCTCTACCTGTGTCTCTGCCTCTCCTCTCTGTGTCTCTCATAAATAAATAAAAATTTTTTTTAAAGAAAACACTCTTATTCAGCACTTTCTGAGCTGATGTCCAAGTGTTATCCTATACAGTACTCAAGGATCAATATAAAATAGTTCCTGCGTTCATATTACTTTTCCTGAAATATGTAAGTGATAAAAGAGATTTGTTCAGGTCTTGAAAGCAGATAAAGGGTATAATTTTTGTTGTGACCAGCCAAGTAGTTCAATCAACTATTGCAACCATGATGATGTTCTATAAATGGACCATGATAATTTCCCAGCTCTGTGCCTTCATACATGTGTCACATTCAACTTGGCATGCACTTCTCCAGATAGTTACAGCTTATTATCCTAAAAATTGTATCTTTGTATCTTCATCACAACCCTTCCATCTCCATCTGGGTTGGGTGATTTCTTCTTGGATTTACATAATATTTTATGCACTTGTCTCTCCTATAACTTTATATAATTATATTTTTAATTTACCTCTGTTTGTTTCTTCCCATAATATATAAGCTACTGGAAAGCAGCAATTCTATTTTATTAAATTTTAAATCACTAGCACCTAGCATAGTCCCTGGTGCATAGCAAGTGATAAATAAATATCTTCTAACTAAATGAATAATATATAAATCTGTAGAGAGAGACCTTTTGAGGTTAGCTTCCTATAATTACACTTGCTCCTTTATTATCATATTCTGGCATTATTAACAAAGGCATGTAATGATGTTAAAAGATACATAAACACATAAATACATATATCCAGTATAATGCATGCCCCCATTTGACAATATTCATGCATATACCCATGTATATAATTTATATATGTGCATATGTATATATAAGATATATAATTGACTGGTTATATAGATTTCATATTGTATTCAAAAATAGTAAATGAACGAAAGTCATCAAATTTCAGTATTTTTATATGGATCCTTTCTATCACTTTATCATAACTTACAAAGAACTACCTATGGATATTTTCCTTACAAATGCTCAGACTAGCTTAGACCAACACCTAGATACAAGACAATTTGTAATATTTAATACACTTGATGGAAATCAATGAATTAAAGAGACAAACCTTTTATTCAATGCCAAAAAAATTATGAGTATCTGAAATTTCCAGAGTTTTTGTGATTCATATTTAAATGTAAGTCCCAGAAGCTAGCCCCAGTATAAAACAATTTCTGGCAAGGGACTGACTTTTTTTCCAATGAATAATTTAAAATGCAACTTTTTCCATGTGAACTGTCTTATATCTTGGCAGTAGGCATAGGATTTCAATAATTTATACAATTTTGAATATAATACAGTTAATGCCATAAAAGCAATTTCTTTGATATTGAATTATAAGAGAATGCACTTAGGCCACTGTGACTAATGATCCAGGAGCCAGCAACATGGCAAATTACCTTTTAACCCAATTTTAGAAGGAATCTGTACATGTAACCATAGGACTGTGCTGAGATCTCCTGGTATAGAGTCACATCATAACACTTGGTTGTTACATTCTAAAAACATAAATAAAGCATTATCATAGAGAAGACGAGTTAAAGAAACATGATTTTTTTAAAGGTAGATGAAAATTATTTTGGTGGGAGTAGAACATTAATAGGAATCATGATTTTTTAAAAATTTCTAAATAAAACCTATTCTCAGAATATTTCCTAAGGCAAGACTATAGTCACCCTGCAGATCTAATCATGGTTATTCCATGACAGGTGAGCAACTGCACATTTGTGTGATAATGTACAGCTTTTATGAGAAACCAAGCAATGTAATGTGAAAATAGATTCCTTGGGTCCTCCAAGGCAAACGGAGAGGCTCAGGGCTTGCCAGGATGTAAGGCAAAACTGGCAAGATTAAAATTCCATGACTGAATCCAGACTGCACAGGGCCTGCAGGGCATGGTCAGGATTTTGTAAGTACGTAACTCCATGGTACTGTTTACTTTCATAGACCATATAGAGTTCTACATCATGACAGTTTTCATCACGTGATGATCAAGTGTCTCCAATAAGTGTCAAATGTTTCTAATTCCCAGGATGGTCCAATTTGAGTCAATGCCAGGAGAAATCTACAGATATTTTAATGTAATGAGTTTTTTTTTTAAAAAAAATGAAAATTTCATGTCTAAAGATCTGGCAAGCCTGGACTTCCATTTTCTAAATGGAAATTATCAGTGATCATTGCCCTCTTCAGACTGGTGCTTCCACTCGGCCCCGTCCCTCGCAGTGTAAAGGTGCACATTTTCTCTTGACCTACATTACTCACTCATGTTTTAGATATCTTAGTTTTTAGTCAAAGTCATTAGGGGTTTGATCCTCAAGGGAAGTTTTCTCATCTATTTTTGGAGTCTCCATTTTGTTCCACTGTCTATCTTGATGCAAAGCCCCACTGTCTTTGCTGTAGTTTTATAAGAGTAAGTCTTGTAGTCAGATGGTGTAAGTCTTCAAACTTCCAATTTTTTTTTTCAAGCCATGCCTGAACTGGGTGATTTTAAACAACTACATTTATATACCTTACTCACGACACTGTGTTGAACACAATATTTGGAGTCTTAATTTTCCTTAAGAAAATTCCTGGAAGGGTATGACTGGAAGAGCTAAGAGCCCAGAAGAGTTAGCGTGTTTCCTAGGTGCCCTTTTTGTTTCTATTGTCTCAAAACTTCTCCATGTGGGGTCCATGTATAGGGTCTCCATGTGTCCTGTCCACCATGGTGGCTCCAGGGGGGTTGGTCTAATTATATGGCAACTCAGACCTCCAAGAGTGAGTGTTCTGAGATAACAGGCCAAAACACAAGTGGTACCTTGTGATCCAGTCTCAGAAGTCACACAGCATTACTCCTTCCCCAACTCTATTATTTTAGGTGGCCAGGAACCTACTCAAATTATAGTGAAGGCACTACTAGGCCCTCACTCATGATGGAAGAAGTGGTAAAGAATTGGGGGCCACGTTATAAAATTGCTGTATGAGCCAACTCACAAAATAGCAGGTGAGTGGGGAGAAGAAGAAATTGGGGACTGAACGTAGAGAACTCTGCCCACGATAGACCCCACCCCTGTCAACAACAATAAAAGTGTCATTAAATTCTCAGTACATCACAGATGGTAAATGTCCAATAAATATTGACCTTTGCTGCATGTATCCTTTTGTTAGACATGTTCCCAATAAGAAAGGGAAGAGAACCATGATGTCCATTTTTTTTTTAATCCTTCTCCAACCACTTTCTAGCTCAATTTCCAAAGGACGTATGACTTAGATAATCGGACAGTGTTTTTTGCCAAGGCTTAACACAATTCCTTGGTGAGCTCGTGGGACCACATGGAAATCTCTGGGATCTATGTAAAAAATATGCTGCATAAAAAGGCCAGAATGAAACATAGGAAACTATTCGTAGTGATTCTCTCAAAACTGTGAGATTATATTACACTGAATGACATGAAAGCATCGGCAGCCATCTGTTTGTAACCTACCAAAGGACAATTTTGGATGTTTCAACCTAATAGGTGATGTGGCGGTTGTTTTCCTCCTACCTTCATAATTAGGGGAAAAAAATATTACAGTCAAAGAACAAAGACACCGGAGTACTTTAGAGAAGGCCTTATTTTTCTGATTACGCTGAAATGACACATCTCCTCTGCAAGTACAAAAAACAGCATAGCAGCCTTTAGATACAAAAATCTGCTAAAACATATTTATAGAAACCTCAGCCTCACAGGGAAAACTCACATAGAACCAGAACAGGCTTTACCTCGACGAGATCGGGAGCCAGGTGTTACATCATAACTCCATGACTCCGAGGGTAGACATTGGGCTTTCTTGTGTTTCAGCAACACTAAAGCAAGCTTTTAGCTACGGGAAATATTTGCTAAGAAGGCAGCTGGGTTGTAGTATGGCACAGCTGGGCCGTTGCCTCTGTTTTATGTGCAGAATAATTCAGCGCCAAGGATGAGGCGAGGAGTGTCCACCCCGGCCATTGCAGAGGGCACTTTGCTGGCACATTTTCAAACAGAACAGCCGAGCCGGCCCCCAGGTTTATGGCAATAGTGACTGTACTGAAAGAAGTTACCCACTTTCCTTAAGAAAATTCCTGGAAGGTATCATTAGCTCACTAGGCCGGAATTTTTTTTTTTAACGTTCTTAAAGCACACTGCCAGATTGTTTCCAGGAAAAAGCTCATGATGAATTCTTAATAAAATGTGACCAGGTTTAAAGATAAGGCATTGGTTCCCTGAGAATTCTGTGTGCCTTGGTATAGACAACTGCACGTGCGTGCTCCAAGGCATCTCCGTTGCGATGCTCTTCCTCTGGATCTCTCCGAGGGAGGCGGGGTGACCCAGGCAGGCAGGCGTCCTGGATCCTTGGGACATAGGCCCCGTGGAAGGGGTGCCCCAGCCTTCCTGCTGCTGCCGCCTGAGGGGGGAGCTGCTCTTATGGTCCTGATTTTAAGCAGCATTTTATATCTTTGAACCATGCAAGTAAGCGCAGCTGAAGCCAGCCTGAGGTACAGCAGGGATTTGAACTCTGGTGTATAAACACTCGTGTAGGAGAGGCCAGCTATTGATCCTCTAGCTGAAAATGAAGCAAAAATAAAAATCTCCACGGTCCAAAATATTGAAACCCTTGTTAGAACCATGTTGCGCTTTTTCTGCCTTCAATATGTTTAAATAGCAGGGGAGAAAGTTGCCATCAACCAAAAATTTAAGGATCATTAAATAAACGGTAGCTTACCAACAGGTGATCCTTTCCAAATCGGTACCCTTTATTCTTTTATCACGTTTAATCCTCACGTATGCTAAACTGTCTTAATATAGCCTATTTACGCGGAAGAAACGTATATTTCTTTTGCCATGGAGAATCTACTTGGCAAATACACCTTTCTTCAGTGAGGGGATCTGTCTTAAATTTAAAAGATTCCTTGTGTCCTTCTCTCATCCTTCTGATGCATAGCCCATGGATTAGGTAATCAAAGTCAGAGGGACAGAAGGGAAGAGATGGAAGCTATTTCCACGTTGTTGTTGTTGTTGTTGTTGTTGTTGTTTTTTTTGATAACTCCATATCCTGTGAGGTTTGTTCCCCTCGGAGGTTTATTTCCTTCCCTCCACCGCTGATTGCCTTGCTCACTGCCATGCAGAACCAATGCTGGGTTTTCCCAAGAGAAAATTACAACTGGGGAAAAAGGTACCTGTAACATCTTTCTACCTTCAGTGTGGAGTCCTCTCTACAGCCCCCGTGCTGCTCCCAGGAAGTGTGAAAATAAATACAAGCTATTAAGGCATCATCTCTTCTAGGGGTAGCTACACTTTAATATTAAGCCCTTGAAGGCAGATAACAGCTCTGAAGATATGAAGGAAGGCCTCTGGAATTACAATGGAGACTTTGGATAAATAGGAGGGAATATTTATAGAGAAGGCTTCCTGTTGGCCTGTGAAATAGGGTTTCCAAAGTCTATAGGTTTTGGAACTCACTCTACACTTTTTGGTCTAGGATCTCCTGAATCAGCCCTTCCACCGTCCCAAGATTGAAAATACGCACCAGATTATGCTGATGCTTAGCTGAGTACAGGAAACTACTGTTTTAAACCCTCAAAAGTCCACTCAAATCCCATCTGTTTCATACGGCCTTATCTACTATCAGTAGCCCACCTAATTCTGACTCCCTAGGCAGAGGTAGATTTACTACCTCTTTGTGTTCCCAAAACTCCTTATATTATATGATCTACTTTGTAGGATTTATGATTCCGCATTGTAATTAATAACGTTAGGTCTTTCACTCTGCGGACATTGACTTCTTAAGATTAGTCACTGTAATCAAGTCAGTGCTCAGAAATATTTGTTCAATGAAGGGATGGATGGATGGCTTAAGAGAGGTCACCACCTGTTTTGCCATTTTATATCGCTGACCTCCGAAAGGTCGATTGAGAAAAACGTGGACATCGATTTTCTAGAAAAGGAAAAACACTGAGTTAAGTAAGCAATATGATTCAAAATTTGAACCCAATTCTGAGAGATACATTTTTTCCCCTCAAACATGTTCTTCGCCCCCCAAAGTAGTACTGGCATGTTCCATCGGTAGGTAGTCACAGATCTCGCAAGTTTGCATTTACAAGTCACACTTGGGTTATTTTTTCCTCCTATCACTATCTGAGTGATGGGATGAGAGGAGAAGCCATCGAAATCTCTGAAATGTCATAAGCTATAAAAAGTCGGTTGTAGTCTATGAGCTGGAGAAAACAATGTTGCTCGTTAGATGGAAGCCAGGAAACCATCAGGCACCCACAAGCAAACCAATTTAGGAAAAAAAAAAAAAATCATGAAACCATTTCTTCTCTCAGTTTGAGAACAGCACCTTTTCCAGGAGGTTTGTTATGTAACGTGGATCCGCTTTCCCTTCCTGGGGGCTGGCCAAGACCGAAAAGGGAAGTGCCAGCCTAGGGAGACGAAGACTGTTCTTTTGATGCTGCCAGCCATTACCAGATATGGGAGCGCACAAAAAGCCAATTCTCCAAAGATTTATAGTTGTGTCTAGCTTGTTGACTCAAGCAGTTTGGAAAATCTTCAGAGAGAGAGTTTATTCGAACTAACCTAGACTCGACGTCTGTGGAGAGGGGAAAAAAGAAGCAGAGATAATATGTACAGACTCTTAGAGGCAAATCCTGTTGACCCCAAATTTACATACCTTTTTAAGTAAAAATAAATAAATAAATAAATACTCCTAACCAGTGCAAACAGTACTGCCTAAGATGTGACGGCCTGTTCTGTTGAATATAAATGCATATGATTATTGTTATTTCTTGGAGTTTGCATGGCAAAAAAACTATGGCAGGGAGTGAAATAGGAAAACACTGTGCCTTTAAATGAGTTAAAAAGAATATGAAATCGCCCAAATTGGAGAATCCTTGAAAACAGTCACAAAGGACCCTTGACACTGTAATTGCATGTTCACTGTATTCTCAGAACTTATAGTTTATCATCCTTGCAGTGGTATGAAATCCTGGGGGAAATCCTCATTACGAAGTCAAGGAAATATTAGCTCAGCCGTAAAAGAAGAATAAAACAAGTATTTGTGGAATATCTTCCCCGGGCCAGGCCCTTTCCTAGGCGTTGGCGACAGGCTGTTGAGTAAAGTAAACCAGGTTCCTACCCAGGGTCTTTACTTACGTCCTATGAGGAGAAGGGGCGATAAACAAAGAAGTAAATATCAGCGACACTGACAGGTTTAAAAGGTGTGGTGACAGGGACACTACAGAAGCAGCAGTGGGGCGCTACGGGGAGAGGCAGGTGCACGCGGTCAGTTCAGCAAGTCACATACCTGCAAACGTCTCTCTTGCTTTAGGATGATCAAAGCCACCCGTGACCCGGTGCTTTAAGATGAAATTTTAACCCTTTAACCTTCACTCCGAAATTCCCATTTCAGTGTTCCTTCTTTGTAGGAAGTTTTTAGGGACAGAGGATGTCCCTGTGGAGAAAGGTAGGTGGAGCAGGACACCAAAGAGATGGAGTAACTTTTTCTTTTCTTTTTTAATTTTTTTTTTGTAATCTCATTTGGCCTAGTGAACGTTGGGAGAGCAGATCTAGTGACTGTGTGCCTAATTCAACTGGATGTGCCAAAAGCTTTAGGGGGTTTTAGCAATAGCTTAAGACATGGGAAGAGTGCACTTGCCCATAAAACACTGCTGTGATTTTTAATGCCCTGACTAAGGAAACCAGCGGGTTTGCGCCCTGAATGTCATGGCTGGGATAAATACCAAACTGATCCCGCTTTTAGTAACCTGCGAATGTTTGGGACCAGATTAAATATGCACTTCACCCACTTTGGGCCCTGGCGACCTTGGAGAAGTCTTCCACGTGGATTCGTGTGTGCTGTGGTCTTTCATGGACTCTTTCAACTTAAGAATTCAATGGGGCATTTGGTTGATTGCAGTGAGCCAGTGCAACTCTCTAGATCCAAACATTCGGTGTCTTGCCCTTGTGGTTAAGATAACCATCAGCCCGGTCTCCTAGGGTTTTCAGTGTAATGGGTGACCTGGCCTCACATCTGATGGAACTTCCTACAGGTGTGAACTCTATTGTATCTATTATTTATGAAAATCATCTGCACAGACATTTAATATGACAAAACACTGTGTTCGCCGGATTCCTGTGATGTACAGATTAGTCATCCTTATGTTGACTTCTCAGATTCTTATTGGTTATGTTCCAGACTTCTAAGATGGGTTCTTTAGAAGAAATTTAAGTTAAATCTGTGAAGGCTGCTCATTAAACAAACAAGCAAAAAAAAAAAAAAAAACCCTGATGTTATTTATGTAGATAAAAAAAAAAATGTACACGTGAAAAAAACAGAACAAAAAGCAGATGAACCCACTCATAGATTCAGTTGCACATCATGAGCTAAATGGTGGCAAATAATCCCAAATGGTTGGTTGTATAAAATCATTAGTATTTCTCTGACTTATTTCACTTATATGTGGAATTTAAGAAGAACAGATGAACATACAGGAGGAAGAAAAAAGAGAGAAGAGAGGGAGACAAGTCATGAGAGACTCTTAACTATAGAGAATCAAACCGAGGGTTGATGGAGGGAAGTGGTGGGGAATGGGCTAGATGGATGATGGGCCTTAAGGAGGGCACTTGTCACGACGAGCACTGGGTGTTATATGTAAGTGCTGAACTACTGAACTCTGTTCCTGAAACCAATATTGAACTGTCCATTAACTAGAACTTAAAGAAAAGATCATTAATATTTGGTTTTGATATATATTGTGCGATTTTCCCTACTGATACTGCCCCCTTCCCTTCCTGAGGACACTGTCATAGATGACTGAACCGAGAGAAGGTAGTCGGGGCAAGTCAAACTTCACAATATTCAGTGAAAGTGAAACTAACAAGAAATTTAAATTCTAACCTTTAGTGAATTGAAATCCAGAGATACACCCAAATGTGTGCATCATCGTGTCACCGTGGCATCCACTGAATAGGAGTTGAGGGCAGAGTAGTAGGTAGTTGAATTGGAGGCCCGCAAATAATTAAAGGCAAAGCAGATTATCAATGGGAGGGTCTAAGAGTGATTTTTTATTTTTATTTTTTTTAAGAGTGATTTTTTAAATGCATCTGGGAGTATAAAAAACATTCCACCCCTACACAACCTTTAAATCCTCTTCCAACCTCTGTTGTTCAGAAAGTTTCCAGTGGCTTTCAGTCTCTCTGACCGGTAATATAGAGCGATTTATTATGACTGCCGTTGCAAAGTCCTGTATGCCCCCAATTAGGGTCCCATTAGGAGAGAGATATTCTGTGATTTGTAACGAAATCTAGAACTTCCACCCTTCTTTTTTTTTTTTTTAAGATCTATTAATTTGAGAGTGAGTGCACATGGTGGGTGGGGGGCGCAAAGGGAGAGGGTCTTCAGCAGACTGAGCTAAGCAACGAGCCTGACGTGGGGCTCAATCTCACGACCCTGAGATCACAACCTGAGCCAAAACCAAGAGTCTGACACTTAACCGACTGCACCGCCCAGGCGCCCCCGCCCTCACTGTTTTCACATATGGTGTCATGCTGCTGCTGATGACAGTGATGATAATGTCACAGTAATTACTTCCTGTGAATTAAACAAGTCTACATTTAGATGAATAATTTATTCCTTTATTATTCTGCTCTAAGTCATAAATACTTAAATATGTGCACAGCAATTCAAAATATTACTAAAATCCGTGGTTACTTAATGATTTAAAAAATCGTGGAATTGGCTGAACACATTCGCTCCTTTTCAAACAGATTCATTTTAAGCTAAATTTCTAAATGAGAAGAGTTTGAGGAAGTTTAAAATAAGGTGTACGGAAAAGGAACCTACCCTACCATAGTAAGGTCCCTTAGGTCTCCTCATTGTTCTGTTCTAGGCAAGTGCATAGGGGATTGGAAATACCATAGGACGTGTTGCTTTGTTGTTCCCAGAGCTCAGTAGAGTCCTCCGACCCGTGTGCATTCATGATTTATGCACAAGCTATAATGTAGGAACAGCTACCAGAGCCAGTTGGTCTTCAGATGCCAGAGACGTTACCGTTCTTCCCCGCTCATGTCACCCAGAGTAAAAACATCTTTTTTTTTTTCCTATTCTGTTTTCTCCTAGTCGAGTGCTCCCTCAGATCATACCAAGTCCTTTCCCCGTACCATACCTTATTCTGGATGCAGAGCTGATAATACTTCTATTTCGGTCATCCTACACTGAGGTTATTCATGGTTTTTCTCTATTGTAAACAGCACCACACTGAATAGCTTGGTGCCTGAACTCTCCTGCATGATTGAAGAAACCAGGATGAAACTAAGGTTTGCTGATTCGAACCCAGAAGGCATACCTATTAGACACGTGTTACTCATGGAAAATGGAAAAGGAAACATGGAAAATATTTGTCTTCTCTTAGTTACTCACCTGTTTGGCTCCCTCTTTTAATTTTAAGTTCCTTGAGGGCAAGGATTATGCCTTGAAAATTGTGCATTTCCTGTGAGTCCAGAATTACTCCCTCCATAATACTCAAAGTTTGCAATCTTGAACAGGCTATGAAATGGCTTTGAATAGTCAGCAAGCCAACACCTGTGTTTGCCTCCACAAGCTGCGATGCGCGTGAAGGATTTCACTGGTTCTCTTTACATGCAGCATCTGCTGCCAACAGGTGATGCATTTTAGGGAGAAGAGCCTTGCCAGAGGGATTTTCCTTTACTAGCATCCTCTTTCCAGATGTTTCTTCCCTGTAGTATATCCTGAATGATGAGGCCCCGGGAGGCAGTTGCCATCACTGAGATGACATGTCACACCTGGACTTTGACACTCTTCCCCCACACCACATAATTTCCCAAAGTTAAATGTCAAATCTAAGTTTATTGCTAAGGGACTTGGTTGTTTCTCTGTGAAGCCAAATATTGTGCTTTGTACTAGTTTACCGCTCATGCTCGCCACTTTAAATACAGGTAGACGTGTAAAGATGAAACTAAACTATTTTTAAGATCGGATTGAATTGACAAAATAATATAGAAGATAGAATTCACGGTCTTACAGCCCTCCATCATTTTTCTTGAATATACATACCACTGTTGAAAATTGAGTCAGTTATATGTTTGGAATATGTGAATAAACTAGAATGATCTCTGTGTGCTGTCTTCTGTATGAAGGAAGAAACTACTGTATAACTTTTTTTTAAAAAATAATGGGTGTTGGTATGTAATTGTGTGTATGTATATATGAACATATGTACACATATATTTCATGGTTCATGATTTCTAACCTGTACCTACGCCCACATATCCAGATGATAGTTTTTTCATGTAAGTTGATTGTTATGAACTTTCCTATTCACCAATGAGTCATGCACACTTTGCTCTACTTTCCTCATAGGATATCTTCATGTCTTTATTTCTGTTCTGTTTCAGTTAAGCTGAAAAGAGTCTTCTCTTTGGAATGGTTTTTATTTTATTTTATTTTATTTTGCTTGGGAAGAGCTCACTGAAGAATTTAATGATAATATGTTTCAAATGCCAATTAGGGAATGTCAAACAGTCACAACGGTATATATTACTTAGGAATAAGCTTTTCTTCAATCCTAACAACAGTTACATATGATCGAATACTTTACATTTACAGTCAAATCATTCTAGGGTTTTTTGGTGGTGGTGGTGTTGTTGCCAAGTTTTAGTTTCATTTTAAAAAAATCAAAGATGATATTCAAAGTATAGATCATTTAATTTATCCTTGTAACAAATTTTAATTACCTGTGAAAATATATCTCTTGTATACAGGAAGCCTAAGAATGGAACAATGAAAAGAATTCCAGTAAAAGGCATATTTTCTCTAAAAATGATCTTGATCTCTAATTGTGATTTATTAGTTTCAACCTTGAGTGTCCACATACTATAATTTGTATGGAGGAAACGAAAATTTATGGCACAGGCTGGTCTTATACACTAACAAACTGATGAAGTGATGAAAGCGTGAGAAAAGGGCAGTACTGAAATCAGATTCAAAAATCATATATGTCTTTTAGGGCATCTGATACTAATAAGCTAATACTGATGCCAGGGCCTTTTCAAAATTCTTTAAAATATTCTGGCTTATTTAATCCTTATAGAGGCTATATGGGGTCTCCATCTTTCAGATGAAGACACGGAGCCTGAGATATATGCATACCTTGCCCTGGGTAACAGCTAGTAGAGAACCCAGGATTCACATCCAGGCCGTTTGAGGATGACGTGAGACCATTTGATATTTGAGAGGATGTGAACGTTTTAATTGGAAGCGCATTCAGAGATTTTCCCATACGGCATTCCCAAAGTGCATTCTGTGGTCACTAGTTTAATCAAATACTCTTGGATAAAAGCTTTCGTCTTCTAGTATGTCAGAAGAAAAAAACAGAAACAAATACAATATAAGCTTTTTCCCTTTACTTGTGGAGATTTACAATGAGCATAACAAGGTTTCTAAGAAATCCCAGGATGAAGAGATCTATTTTTACTGGTGGTTTGCAGCCATCACTGACAAAACAACATAATGAAGACACCATTCAAGCCCTTAGGAAATGAGTCCCTACGGATATAAATGATTAGAAAGTCCAGCCCTACTAAGTGGCACATAGAAAACTGAGGTCGCCAATGCCTTTGTACCGCTGAAATCTTACCTCCTAATCTCACACGTGTTTTACCTCACTCAGCTCTTAAAACAGCATGTTGGCATAACTGTTCTGCTATTTTAAGTTTCGTTCAGATTTTCATTTTTTATTACATCATCTCACCGAGGAAACCATCATTATAGTGAAGGTACATGGAACAAAGAGTAGATACATTCTAGTTTACTTAATACAAGTCCGCACAATAAAATTTTAACTTAAGTAATATTCGTGTTTTTCCGGTTATTAAACATCTCATTTATCTTCAAGTGTTTAATATCTAAAAGTTAGAGAAAAACAAAACCAACCGATGAACAGAAAACTCTAGGAGAGTCCTGAGGGTCTAGAGAATCTATCTTTGGAGTGTTGACCATGGGCCACAAGTGGATTTCTCCACCACAGCTTGCTGTCTATCGTGGAGTTGATCATATATATTTCAACAGAATTTTGTATGTGTCTTTCTGACCACTGCGTGTTTTGCTATTTCAGTTCCTCCGAAGATATATGACATCTCAAGTGACATGACCATCAACGAAGGAACCAATGTCACCCTTACTTGTTTGGCCACTGGGAAACCAGAGCCTTCCATCTCTTGGCGGCACATCTCTCCATCAGGTAAAGTAAAAATATATCAGCGTCGTTTGTGCTGCTGTTCAACAGTCCCCCGTAACCTCACGTGTTCAGAACCTAAGAACCAGCTTATATTTTTTACATCTTTTTCACGAGATAAGCGGGGTGCGTATTTTTATACTTAATCTTTATACCTAAAGGCACTGCGGTTCACCAAAGTTAAATGAACAGTTTCTGTCAGAGCCCAGGAATAGAATCTATGTCTCTTGATTCTCAGTCAAGGTTATTTTCATTTTAGTGTACTGGATAATCACAAATCAATAGACAAAGAGCTCAGATGGAAATATCACAAGAGAAATATCTTCATTTAAATGTGTAAGGCTTTTATTCAGTCGTCATTCACATGTTAATAGGCCAGCATGAACTGCTAAGGTAATCAAGAGAGAATGAAATTATACAAATTACGAGGTTGCTGGGTCTAATTTCAAAATGCAGTTCAGAATCAAGGATTTGGCAGTTAGAATTAAATTTTAACTGATGAGGGATCTAAAAACCCAAGACTTTCAGTAACTTGTACAAGATCACGTAGCTCGGTGAAGTGAAGAGATATGGCATTTCCAAGGGCTTCTGGCTACCATGCACAAAAATGGGGACAATCATCATCAAAACAAGGCTTTGCACAGTCACTCGTCACCGAATCACCAATTTGTGTCAAGTTTCAGTACTTGAATTATAGAGCTTTGCGTCGTACCCTGGAAGTAACAGTGGTAGCTTTAATGAATAGGATCCCGTGATGTTTCCGGTAAGTGAAATTCGGTTTTATTTGCGTTATGCAGTTTTGGTGGAAATAGCTCTAATAGGGCTAGTGTGATGACATGGCTTTTAAAGAAATCAGAAAGGCACCTTTACGTAGGTGTGGAGAGAGTACAATTGCCACATCCTTTTTATCTGCTAATGCTTTCTTGAGCATCGCTTATCCTTAAGTGTCTTTCAGTTTCCTCATTTGTGCAGTAGGTCTAATGAGACCTGCATCACGTGCTAAGTATTACTATTAATGTGCGAAAAAAATCGATATAACAGCAGTGTACACTTACATAATATGCATTATGGCCTCTATAGTATTTCTGAAGCATGAGTGTGCTCTTGCCTGCCAGTACTCCACTCCTTAGAGCAGCTGCGGGATCATAAAACGGGTAGATAAGCACTGGATTAGTGGCAGGACTCGACGGTTGGAGCCGTCAGGATACATGCGCTTTGATCTCCAGGTCCTCATACATCAATTCAGCCAATCCTACTGCAAATCTCGTAGCCTCAGTTACCCTCAGCTAGTTGTCTACTTTCCAAATATCGAGCGATAAAAACCCCTAGCTATTGTGAGACTCGAAAAAGAGAATGAGCGTAAGCGTGCTTTAAAAAGTATAAGGTGATATGCAAATGTATGGCTGACTTTTAATCATCTTTCCAGGGATTTAAATCTGATACGGCAATATAATTTTTGTAAGAATGAAGCACATAATCTCCATCTTCATATAATTTAAGATTAATATTTTGGATTGAACTCTCCTGCTTTGCAGTGCTTGTTATTATGCATATTCTTCTTTTTTAAGTGCTTGGATACATTTTGGTTTAATTAAATAGCGTGAATGTTGGTTAGTAAAGTTATTAGAATAATGATAATGGATAACATCATGAAGCTGAAAGAAGACAGATTGGGTTTATAAGTTAAACTGTGCATGGATTTATTTTTCTGATCCTGCCGTACAGAGTAAATGAGTAAAATTAGCATAAATATTAACCGTTATCCAATGAATAGCTAGACATGGCTGATATATTTATAAATGCTCCCAATAATTTCAAATTATAATTTAATGATCTGTATTCAAATGCACACCACTGTGGAGTTTCTGCTTTAAGTAATGTGTCTGATAATTCTATTAAATTTCTTCAACTTACATATTTATATTTGAGAGCCAAATTATAAATGTCATTGATCTGTCTATATTTTACCTAAGAAATATCAACATTTTGTATACCCTCATCTTCTGTTACATCACAAAAGAAGATGTGTCTCAAAATAGCGGTCACCATATGAACAGTGGAGAGTGTTAAAAACATCCAGATACACGCCCTGTCAATACGAGAAATAATGGCTAGTTTTTGTGCAAGGGTGATTCGTCTAGGTTTTTTTGTTTTTTCTTTTACCAGTACTTTTGTTAGTTCTTACTGACTCATTCATGGTCTATATCAGTTTTAAAAATCAATAATAAGAAAAAAAAATGTCTGGTCCCAGGATGATAGCTCCACAGAGCCTCTCCCTAATTCACACAAAAATTAGGTTGTGGGTCCCAGCATATCCCCAACATTGCCTGAGCTAACCGGAGGTGTCGTTCTACTTGGTCATTCAAACCGCTCGGTGTACATTCTTGCAAAGACGTCTGTCTTGAGAAGTTTCTGGATATATGAGCTTCCGTAGGGTTTACGTATACGGATGATTTATTTCTCCCTGCATTTTCTATTCTATATTTAGGAATTAATTTCAAATTCGTGTAAAAACTGTTAGAGAAATAATACAATCTACGCCCTGTACCCTTTACTCGGTTTCGTCCATCATCGTTTCCCATTTGCTTCAACATTTGCTCTCTGGAGAGTCTGTGGAAATTTATATATTTTTCCATCGAGTCATTCGAGAACAATCGGTGTATACTGTGCCCTCTTCTTCCTAGTTATGTCAGGAATAAGGACAGGCTTTTATCTAGTCACAGGGCCGTTTTCAGCTTGTGTACGTATCATACTTTTGTCCCATTGCTATCCGTATTTCAATTTTGTCAATTGATGGAATAGTGTCCTTTATAGTTTTGGGTTTTCTTCCCCTCTAGTACAAAATCCAAGTATCACATTTGACTGTCACATCACTTTACTCCTCTTTATCCTGGGGTCTAATTCCTTGGTCTTCTTTGTCCTTTCCAAGCATTGATAATTTTCAGCAAAGCATGCGCCACCCCCACCCCTGCTTTTTCAATAGGATGTTTCTCATTTGAGGTATGACTCCTGTTTTCTCATGATTAGGTTCCATTATGCCCATCTGGGATCAAATAAGTGAAGTTATAGGCTTCCCAGGGAATGATATCCAGAGGCACAGGCCATCCATCTGTCCCTCATTTGTGCTGTTAATTTTGATTACCTAATCAAGGTGTCTGATTTCTGCATAGTATAGTTCCTTTTTGTTTTTTTCCTTCCCCATGCTGCCAATAGGCAATAGGGAGAAATTTTAAAATCATAAAATACAAATGTCTGTTACTTGTTAACCTTCCCGCAGATTTTACATTCTCAGTGATTCTTTTGTGAACTAATCTTTACTTTGATGATTATGGATTGATGATTTTTCTAGCTTGAGCAATCCTACTTAAACAGCACTTGGCCTTCTACTAGAAATAAGAACCTTACTTCCCCCCATTTCTTCCTCATTTTTTCCTTTTATTCCTTTCTCTTTCTCCTTTCTTTCTTTCTTTCTTTCTTTCTTTCTTTCTTTCTTTCTTTCTTTCTTTCTTTCTTTCTTTCTTTCTTTCTTTCTTTCTTTCTTTCTTTCTTTCTTTCTTTCTTTCTTTCTTCTTTCCATCTTTCTGTCTTTCCATCTTTCTCTATTATGGCAGAAGCTCATGGATTCCCAACATTTAAAAAATGTTTATAATTCATTACTGTCTTTAGTTATTTTGATGCTCAGATTGTTCCTTATTCGGGGAGTGGAAGTCACTTCATCCTGATTCTTATGTCCTTGCAATGTGATCCCATTATTATTATTTTTTTTTTAGCATTTTGCACTTTCTGGCATGACAAAATATTCCAGTTTCATCTTGTGTTTTAGCTGCCCTGTCTCTGGAATCAGCCATTTTACATTCCTTTGATGACTGGATACTCTATATGTGGGGTTATGATAATTATATATTGGCCTCAAATATATAACTCCAATGATCTACTTTATAGTAAAATTATCGGAAACTCAGACACCTAGACTAGTTCTTATGATAGTCTATTAAGCAGTAGAATTTAAATAACTTTAGTGCAAAGGATTAACCATATTATATTTGGTTTTATCTAACAATAATCCTGGAATAGGGCCTAGGAACTGGTGTGCTTGCAGAAGATGATTATAGAATTAGTAGTAAAAAATATTTATATTTAGCAAAATATAAGGAGGCAATTGATCTATCGTGAGATATTAGAAAGGTACATACATCTTTATTTACAAGAAATACTGCTTTAACTAATCAATGACTCATTTCTTAAATACTTAGGAAATTTTTAAGGTTTTCTCAAAATTCAACTATAAGATAAATGATTCCCTTCATTTCTACCTGTAATTTCTTAGGCATCACATGGTACCAATATAGTACAGTAATTAAAATCATTAACTTTATATCAGTCAGAATTGGGTGTGAGACCCAGATCTTTGTCTTACAAACTGTAAGATCTGAGACAAAATTGTTAAATCTTTTTTAAACTTTAAATATACGATAGTGATACTAATTTCCCAATTCACAGAATTGTTATGAATATTAAATGGAATAGTATAAAGCTTTGAACAGAGTTCATGACTTACCGTAACTATGCCATCATATTAGCTATTAATTGGGATGCCTGGGTAGCTCAGTGTTGTGCATCTGCCTTTGGCTCAGGGCATGATCCTGGTTCAGGAATCAAATCCCACATCGGGCTCCCTACATGGAGCCTGCTTCTTCCTCTGCCTGTGTCTCTGCTTCTCTCTGTGTGTCTCTTGTGAATAAAATAAATAAAATCTTAATATATATATATAATATAATAGCTAAGCTGTTAATTTACTAATAAAGTGTGTTTCAGATTTTGATAAAATGGAATCTCCAACCCTGTTTCTAACATTGAAGGTCCTACTTATAGCTGTTGAATGCAAGTCACACAGCTGTTCTCAAATGAGGGTATCATAAAGCTAAAACTCCTAGAGAACATTGACAAATTACAGAAGGCATTTGATTTTTAATATCTTTATATTCAAAATAAAATTCTTAATCATATATCACTGTATTAATATATCTAGATAGTAATCAATTACAAAAAAATACCAGAAAAATACAAAAGAAAATAATAGATTACAGACAGATAACAAATATGGAGGCATTTTGAAAGCCTCTATCAAGTTTCCACTTATTAATTGCTACTCATCTTAGTCTTTGCTTCCAGGTCATTTTATACTTTGAGATCTGGAATCTCCAGGCATGTTCTCACTCTACCCTGCTGGTGTTTATTAACTGACAAAGATATTCTTTTGTCTCTGGAGCTAAAATATGATCATAAACACTGGTTTGTATGTCTTAAACTCTTTTTTGTCTAGTTTCCATATGCTTCATTCTGTTTGACGGAATATATCACTCCTATATGACTCCATAGGAGTTAAGGCCTAACTCAAAATAAAGACTGTTCAATTATGTCTCTTTGTCCTATTATGTTCTAGATTCCCTTCATTCCTTCATATTTGTCAGTTCCATATTCTGTTAAAATCCTTTCTCTCCTGCATCTTTAACCTCTTCCCCTCCATTAACTCCATCCTGTCCATAAACTCAAGTTATTCTTTATTGACATCAATCCCTCGGCATTTTTGTTTAAATCAACAGCTATTGAGCTTGCAAAAGGAGATTGCAAACAAGTAGTCAAAGATGTAGGAATAAAACCAAAAAGCCATAATTTCAAGAGACCAAAAGAGGAAAAGCATTTCTGGAATGGTGAGTAATAAACAATGCAAGTCAGGTCAAGTAAGATAAGACCCAAACAGTTACTTTTTAGGTCAGGTGGTTTGTTGACCATTATGGCAATTCAGTGACATAATGGTCCAGAAACCCAGTTGTGGAGAATTAAAGAGCAAATAAGAAGTGAAGAATCTTGACATGGAGACAAAACTATGCATCCAGTTAGTCATAATGGAAATTTGGTTTCTCCACTTTTACACATGCTATTTCCTCTATTAGGAGTATTTTTTCCCCTCTAGACAAGTGACAGACTCCTACTCATCCTTCAACTTTTTGTAAAATTATTCCTGAGAAATCTAGGAAAAATTGGGTGCTTCTTCTTCCATAGTCACATTGTACAGTATGCCACCACTTGTGTGGAACTAATTCTCTAAATTATAGTCATTGGTCTAAATATAGTCATTTATTTGTCTGTGGCCTCAGGGAACAGAGAATCCCTTCTCCCAGAAACTGTTCATCTTTGTAACTCTTGGCTTAACTTAGGGCCTGGTACAAAGTAGGGACTCCATAAATATTGAAAAGTTAATGGATGCTGCCATCTGTCCTTGCTTCCCCCATAGCCTCTTAGAAGTTGAAATTAAAATTTAAAGTAATAACAGTGTAATGACACAAGCAAGTATTTCTGTTCTTATATTCCCCCAATCCCTACCCCTAATATAAAGACTCACATACCCCTAAATATAAATCAGCCCTTTACTTTTCTTATCGTTTCAGTATGGCTGCACATCTGTGATATTGTGATTTATCATAAGAAATATATATTTGGGTTTTGTCCCAATTCTTGCGCACAGCTCCCAAAACCCTTGAAATTTCCTATGATGAAACCAGCAAAGTTATCTTTTGGTATGTTAATGAAGCAACTTTGGAGACCTACCTAAGGTTGGGACTGGGGTTACCATGAGAACCAACCAAGAGAATGGAGAGTTGGAATTTTCAGTCTCACCCACCTAGACTTTGCGGGAAGGGAGAGGGACGGGAGGTTGAATTATTCACCAATGGCTACTGATTCAGTCAATTGTGTGTATGTAATGAAGCCTCCATAAAGACCCAAAAGGACCAAGTTCAGAGAGCATCTGGGTTGGTAAACAAGTAGACACTCAGGGAGGATGGCACACTCTGAGAGGGCGTGGAGCTCTTCATCATTTCCTCATACTTTGCCCTATCCATCTCTTCCATCTGCTGCTCCTGAATTGTAGCCTTTTAAAATCAATTGATAATCTAGTAAGTAAAATGTTTCTCTGAGTTCTCTGAGCTGTTCTAGCAAATTAATTGAACCCAAGGATGGGATTGTTGGAAGCTCTAATCTACAGCCAGTTGGTTAGAAGCACAGGTGACAATCTAGATTGCCTCTGAAGTAAGGGACGAGGGCAGTCTTGTGGGACTGAGCTTTTACTAGTGGCAGAACTGAGTTGAATTGTAGGACACCCAGCTGGTCTCGGATAATTGTTTGTTGATATGGGAAACTTCCCCACTACATTAGAATTGGGTTCTGAACCTTGACCGCATTAACATATAAAGAGCAGCTTGCACCAAAATAATTTTAGCTAGCAGGGTTCCACTAAGATGTATTCATTACCATCCATTCATTCCACAAAGTGGAAGGTTCTTGCACAAACATGTCCCATTTAAACCTCAAAAATAAAATGTGAAGTAAAAAATAACATGGGTCTCATAGTACTTACATAAATTACCCCAAACAAATATGAATTCTTTTTTTTTTTTTTTTTTTTTTTTACTTTTTGCTTTGAAAAGTTATAAGCTTATGGGAGGTTACAACATTAGTACAGAGAGCTTCCATCCATGTATCTGGTTTCTCCAATTGGTTACGTTATATGTACCAATAGTGTGACACCAAAGCAAATGGACGTTAGTGCAATACATGCGTGTGGTTCTATATCATTTTTATCATATGAGTTGATTTGTGGAACCACCACCACGATCAAGAGACAGAACTGTTCCCTCAGCACCAAGATTTGTCTTACGCTATCCCTTTGTAGTCACATCCACTGCTTATCCATCCACCATCCCTAACCTGTGACAACCTGTTTCTAACCTCTTCCTCTTCTCTATAATTTTGTGATTTAAAGAATGGATGTAAATGGAATTATCACTTGAAATTGGCCTTTTTATTCAACATAATGCTCATGAGATTTATCCAAGTTTCACATATAGCAGTACTTTGTTCCTTTTTATTGCTGAACGATACCTAGTGATGTGAATGCACCATAACTTGTTTAACCACAAACATACCATAGCATATTTTGGGGTTTTTTTTCCCAATTTTTTGCTATAACAGATAAGGCTACTATGAACAATCCTGTTTCTTTTTTCTTTCTATCCTTTTACTTTAAATCTACATGTTGGATTATATTGTAAGTGATTCATTTGTAGAAAGCTTATAGGTAAGACTCTTTAAAAAAAAGAAAATCTACTCTGACAAGCTCAGTATTTTGCTTGGTGTATTTAGGCCGTTTACATTTAATTTGATTATTGATGACTGGCATCTTATTTTTGTTGATTCATATTTGTTCCTTCTAGTCTTTGTCTCCCTGTTTTCTTTTTCCTGACTTTCTGTGGGTTATTGAGCATATTTTGAATTCTGCTTTATTTTATCTATAATGTTTTTGAGTGTGTTTCTTTACATAGGTTTAAAGTATTACATTGTATAAGCATAACTTATTGTAGTCTATGGGTAGCCACATTTTACTTTTTCTAGTGAAGTATGGAAAACTTACCTCCCTTTATTCTCCTGCTTTTTAGAGTATAATAATCTTGAGGTTTTTTTCTACATATGTAAGAACTACCTCAGATAGTGGCATAATTTTTATTTCAACTGTCAAAAATATATTAGAAAAGAAGGGAAGCGGTTCGTAGTTATCTATTCTTTTACTCATTCTCTTGTCTATTAGAAAACTTCGTTTAGCCATTCTCTTATGGTAGGTCCACTGCAGACAAGTTCTTTTAGAGTAGTCTCTGAGAATGTATTGATTTTGCCTTTTTTCTTGAGAATATTTCTGCTTGGGATAGAATACTGAGTTTAACAAAACATGCACTTACTTAACATTCAAGTAACCTTAAAATGGCCTAAAGGCAACATTTGGAAATCTTGCAGATTAAAGTATAGAACCTTTGAAAACTAAAGAACAGTGTTTTCCATGCTTTCCATTAAGTATTTCTATAGATTTAACATATAGCTATAACATATAGTGTAAACTGTCCATTAAAAATATAATAGATATGGGGATCCCTGAGTGGCTCAGTGGTTTAGCACCTGCCTTCCGCCCAGGGCGTGATCCTGGAGTCCTGGGCTCAAGTCCCATATCAGGCTCCCGGCATGGAGCCTGCTTCTCCCTCTGCCTATGTCTCTGCCTCTCTCTGTGTCTCTCATGAATAAATAAATAAAATCTTAAAAAAATATATAATAGATATTGCCAAACTAAGAGATTTTAAGGACCTTGAAATTGTCAAATGAGAGCCATTTCAGAATAAATAAAGTCAGCATTTATTAGGCCATGGATTAGCAACCTAAGGCCTATGGGCCAACTGGCTTACTGTTTATTTCTGTAAATGATGTTTTAATTATTGTTGTTGGAACGTAGCCATGCTCAAATAGCCTATCACTGCTTTCTCATGCTACAGTAGAGAGTTGAGTAGCTGTAGTAGAAACCATATAACCCACAAGGCCTAAACTATTTACTGTCTGTTCCTTTAAGGAAAAGCTTCTGACTCTTGCCTTAGGTATTTTAAAAGAGGTTTAGGTTTTAAATATGATTTCCTAGCTGTAAGACATACAGGTTTAGCCCATTAAAATTTCTATAATCTTTAAAGAGAATTAAATACAATCTTAAGACAGAAATGTTAATTATGAATGATCAGCAAAAATAGAAAAATGTAAAAAATGGAAATTACTAACCCAAAACCATGTAATACCATTCAAATCTATCATTAAAAATAATTCTGAAAATAATTTGAGTCTGTACAGGTACAAACTGGAAAGAATTACTTTCTATTAGTGCTCTTGATTCTGTTGTCATTTCCCTCTTGTGAGAGAAAGTCTTCTTTGAAATGCCTGAGAGCTGGGCCAACACCGAGGGTGATATGATGAAGAGGCTGTGTGTGTGATCCTTGCAAGCTGGCAGCCTGTCGCCCAAACACTGTAATTCTTTAGGAGTCTTTTCGTAGGTTTGCAATCCTGACACTGCACTTTACTCTTTAATGTTAGGAAGAAAAATTTAGTAAAACTAGCAATTTATGCTGATGACATTCCAACAATACCAGATCTTCAGATTACAAGCTATGGTTCTAGTTCCATTGTAGAGTTACACTCTGTGTGGAGCTTTTGTGAATTTCCATAATGGTTTAACAGAATGGATAATTATATAATGAATGAATCTACATAATGATGGCAAGTTAAACTTTTACCATAAGATTGCACACCAATAATTTATACATGCAGTTAAAAGTGCCTCTTTGTTCTGAGAGTTTTCTTTATAATTTTAACTTTCATTTGTCTGTTCCCAGAGTCCTCTCTACTTCTATTTAGTTTGTGGTGGGCTATGAGAAATTGTTTGTATTCAGAACTGTTAATGCCTGCTATTTGAATTTAGAAAGCAAGAAAATTTTCATTATTTTAAGATATATGTAAGGCTAAGCAATGAGTCTGATGATATGATGAATCAATATAAAAAATAATCCACTATTCTCAGAGGAAAATGCTTACCCTATAAAACAGAAAACAGGAACCATTAAGCATTTCAAAGCATTTTATAAAAGATTTTTTTTTCCTATGAAACTTGGTTTTCTGAAGGAGATGGGCATTAGGAAAAAAATACATGTATATACATACACACTGTACTATGTCTCCCCTTGGTGGACTGAATTTGGGCATGATCGCTTACATATGTGTTTACATAAATTTTTAAAATTTAATTTATTTTGATGAAATTTAAGCATAATAAACATGCACTTTTAAGTTAGTTTCAGATATTCAGTATAGTGATTCAATAATTCTATACATTACTCAATGCTTATCATGATAAGGTACTTTTAATCCCCTTCACCTATTTCATCCATCCCCATACTCTACATTTCCCTTCTGGTAACCATCAGTGTATTCTCTATAATTAAGAGTTTTTAGTTTGTCTATTTTTCTTTGTTTCTTAAATTCCACATAGGAACAAAATGATACAGTGTTTATCTTTCTCTTATTTCACTTATGATTTTGCCCTCTACATCCACACATGTTGTTTCAAAGGGCAAGGCTACATTCTTTGAGGCTGTTTATATTTTAGGAATTAGATTTTTCTAGAGTATTTTTTCAGAGTGATTTCAATGTCACATTACATATGTTAGGAAAGGGCGTTACATAAGTGTATAGATTTAAATAAGTTAGGAGCTTGTTTATATTATTGTTTATAATCTTAGAAAATGCAGCTTTTAACTTGGTTATAAATTTCATGCTAATTCATGCTGAGGTGAGACACCGTGGGTAAAAATTTCATTCGTAATACTGTATTAGATCCTATAGGGATCCCGGAAGACCACCAGTAGGTTGTGTGAATGTGTAGAATGAACCCAGCTAATATGTATGTTAGGTACTATTTATTGAGCATTTGGTATGCCTAGGCACTGTTCTAACATATGTTAGGTTAACATATGCTACTATTTTACATGCAAAGTTTTATAACTTCCTGTATCACATTCATGAAGAAAAAAGCATGATGTTCATTTGAAGCCAGGTTGTACTAATCTTTGAGCCCCAGCAGTCAGTGAAGATACCACTTGGTTTTATAGCCCATAAATATAAGATCATGTCCATCAAGGCTGTATGTATATACAAACAGGCCCTACTGGAACTTAAGTGCCATTTCTGATGTATTAATAAAATATATGTAAGTAAGAAAAAGAAAATATCTTGGCTCCTCAGTGGCTCAGTGGTTGAGTGTCTGCCTTCAGCTCAGGGTGTGGCCCCAGGGTCCTGGGATCAAGTCCCACATCAGGCTCCCTGCATGAAGCCTGCTTCTCCCTCTGCCTGTGTCTCTCCCTCTCTCTGTGTCTCTGATGAATAAATAAATAAAATCTTTAAAAAAGAAGAAAATATGTTAATAATGATTTTAAAAAAAAATCAAGACCCAAAGTGTCCTTGATAGTTATAGACATGAGCATATGGTTGGCTGGAAATAAATTAGAGGAGTTACGATTTCTAGTGTAAAAGAACACCATATCCATTTTTCTTCACTCAAAATTAATATATTACTATTGAATTTTAATTATACTCCACCTTCTTCTAAAATTATATTTTTCTTGATTAACTTAACCATAATTAGGAATAATCATTACTAGTGGAACATTAAAATGGTTTTAGTAATCTTGGATTATAGGTCAATAAAACTGCAAAACACGTTTTATTCTCCCTTTTTGTGGTCTCTTTATGACTCATGATTCAGACAAATATATCTACATAGTAGGCATTCAATAAATATCTGCTAGAGAATATTTTAGAATACTATCAATTCTTTATATGATTAATAAATTTATATTTACTAATTAATGGATTCAAAATTAATATGACTAATCATTATTTTCCTTATAACCTTTATGAATAGATCATTCCCCAAAGAAGTTATAGAAAAAGCTAATAACATTTTTTATAATTATCAAGGTCCTATTAAACAAGACACAATAGCATAGTGCTACAAAAAAACACTATTCTGCATGTGTTAAACTGGGCAAACCTCTTAAGCTCTCTGTGCATTTTCTTCATCTGCAAAGTGGAGATGATAATAGTAATAAAATACCACAGGGATGTGATTTAAAGCAGATGTTATAAAGAGTTTGAAAGAATACTCAAGCAAAATTAAGAGCACCAAATTCTTAGCTACTATTATTAAATTTCTTTTATAGTTCACTTTCAGATGAAAATTGCTTGAGGACAGATGATAAAAGATGGCGATGAGACATACCAATAAATACAATGTTCTTATGTGATAAAAATCAGGTAAATGCAACGTAATGATTGCATTTCTAAATTTGTGAGATGTTATTTTGTATTTAGTTGTTTCCCTATAGAAGATGGAAGAAGGATTGCTTTACTGAGCACCTAGTTCGAGTTCCTTATCCAGATGACCCAATGGTGGCTGGGCCATGAGAGGAGAGGACAAGAACACTATGTATTAGAGTAGGAATACGTTTGTTTACTTTTATTCTTTGCTGTAGGAAAAAATCTATAAAAATCAAGAATAGAAGAAAAGTCTTTCAGGCATTTGTAGAATCCTAAGAAGTTGTCCTCTTCTGTGACCAGGAGACCAGGACTTATGGTACCCTATTTTGCTGTTTATCATTATTATTATTTACAAATTCCCCAATTCTGGTTTATTGTGCAACCCAATTTCAGGCTGTTAAAGTTCCCCAAAATTTTATGGAACATATTCTATCAAAAGACAGTACTTTCACTCTCTGTGAAAATATTACGAAAGTAATTTTGTCCGGAGGGAAGAGGTTCAGCATTCATGAAATGTCTGCTAGTAAAATACATAATGAAGATGTCTTATCAATGTTGAGAGACTAATTTTGCCAGACTGACAAAAGAGGCAAAATGCAACATTTATTGCATATAAACTTTGTGTGTAAACTTTGCCTGAGAGATTAAAACTAAAAAACTAAAATAAAAATCATTGTGTATTTTTGTCTAACTAAGGCTATGTTTCATTGTAATCTTCAGAAATTTACAAACGATATTCCTGCATACATTTGCAAATTAATAATGGACCATAGTAAAGTTTCAAAAACTCGTCTTTAAAATATACAAGATTAAAAAAAAATAATAAAAGAATAAAACATATAGGATTATGGAATTCATTAAAGTGACATTTTTTATTCAGGGTTCTTTTTTTTTTTTCACCTTCGTTGTTAGCCAGTTTTTAAAAATGTTTCCTTTTGCATTAGGTTTGAATTTAATCCAGTACCAGCTGTATTGTTTCTGGACAGTGCTGAAGCTCTGAAGATGTATTATACCCATGCATCATCATAGCATTGTCATTCTGAGGATATATTAGTGTAATACATCTTCAGAGCCCTCAAATGAGAAGCTGTCTGGGAGGAATGGGGCGAGGAGCAAATTCAATTCAATTACAGGACAAAAGAACCAGCTGAAGAGAAGGAGAGAACTCTCAAAGCGGGATCCTCAGTGGAGTTGATTACAACCAGGAATTTCACGGAAGTATATTCCGTTTTTCCTTTTGTGACATGACAAGGAATAATTATGGATTTTGAATACACATCTGTAAAGATGAAATGGCTTCTCAACCCTGTGCTTGACTCAGGAGAAGCCCGATGGCTTTTTGTGAAGCGTTTAATTGCTTTTTGAGAAAGTCGTCATAAGCATTTGCGTTCATTTAACATATAAACCTAAAGCATACAATCAACTTACAGTTTGGCTTATTAAAATGCGATAAGTACAAAGGAATGTTTGCCTTTCTAATAAAGTCTTAGTTTATTAACTTTTTAAAATTTTCAGACATAAGAGAGACAGCAGCTAACTGAAAAGTGATCAACAGGCAAGAAATGAGAAAACCACCTCTTGCTTAGCCAGCGCTTGACTATTCCGACTAGGCTGGGCTGTCTGGAGTGATCAATAAGTCTTATTGCTAGGGTAAATTTTTCTTGGATAGTTCTTGTATGTTAAAAAGCGGAGAGATTCTTAATTCTGTCATGGTACAGATGCATTCAGCGTTCAAAGTGTTCGGTCGCTTACAAAAATAGATTGCTTAGGGAAAAAATCTCTAGCTCGTTATATAACGGTTATATTATGAATATTTATTTTACATTTATTTCCTTAAAAACCATCTATTAAACACTTACAGGCCAGACGATTGGCAAAACCCTGAGTACACAGATGTAAGGGGAAAAAATATAGCTACTCCCTTGGAAGAGTTTGCAGGGGCGTTGGAAGACACAGGCAGAGGGGGAAATAGTTGCCCATTGACTAAAGACTTTGTGTAAGGTCATCGAGACCCTGAATGCAAGAAGGTGTCTTTGAGAAGTTGACTTTTAAACCAAGCCCTGAAGTTGGCAGAAGGGAGACTGCTGCGTGAAGCCACCGTGCGAATGGCTGGAGGCGGGAGACAGGTTGGTGTGTTGGGCCTGGAACCAGCAGAGAAGAGGGAAGAGAAAAGCTTCGGGTGAGGGTGCGGAAGCTTAGCTGGGGGTGGCCAGGTCACCAGGGGTTGGAGGCCGCGTGAAAATAGGAGAATAGGTCTTTGTTGTTGTCGTAGGGTTTTTTTTTCTATATGCAGAGGGAAGCCTTGGGAGCATGGGAGTGACCTGATTTTATTTTACTTTATTTTTTTAAAGGTTTTATGTATTTATTGGAAAGAGAGTGAGTGAGCGAGCATGAGCTGGGGGAGGCACAGAGGGAGAGGGAGGAGCAGACCGGTGCTGGGCTGGGGCTCCATCCCAGGGCCCGGGGTCACGACCTGAGTCGAAGGCAGTTGCTTAGCCCCCTGAGCACCCCCCCCTTGCCTGTACCAGGCCAAGGATGTTTCTGGTCCTGGGCAGAATGTGAGTTGCAGGGAGCCCAGAGCAGAAGCGGGAGAGCACCCAGGAGACCAAGGCGACCGTCGCAGAGGGGCACGATGCCACCTCCACCAAGGGTGCTGGCAGTGGCCGGAGACAAGTGGCCGAGTCCCTGTTGCGCAGGTAAAACCAAAGGCTGAGGGTTGGCAGGTGGAGAAGGCCTGTGGGTTTTCTGGTTTTACCCACTTGGAGAACTGGGCATCCTGTTAAGGGAAGCGAGGCCAAGCGGAAGAGAAACAGGTTTTCGAGAAGGATCCAGGTTCTCCTTTTGGCCAGGTGAAGGCAACCTGCGTGGTGGCCGCCAGGGATCCGTGAATCCTGGCTCCGTGGGGCTCGATCTCACAGGCGAGGCCAGGGCAGAGGTGAGACCTGAGGTCAGGAGGGTGAGGGAGTCCAGCCCAGAAGGCAGCAGCCGGAGAAGGTCCAGGACCACGTCCAAGGCTTGGGGGGCAGAGGCCTGCACGAAAAGCCAGTGTTGCTAGTGTGGCCGGTGAGGACGGCGGACTCCGTCGTGGATTTAAAAATAAATGACACTAGAAGTAAATGCACAGCACAGAGAGGAGAGGTCTTAACAATTAGAAGGACAGCTTAAGGAGTTGAACTGTAGCCAGAGGTGGGCCAAGACCTAGGGACAAGTGTCCGTTGTGTTCGGCAACGGGGACACCATCCCTGACCTTGATGAAAGCCGTGCTGTGACCCCGTTGGAAGCCGGAGCCACACCGGGTGGCCTAATAGGGACCCCGGGGTGGGGGATGCTCATCTCTCTCGGGAAATGTCGTGGTGTGATGGGGAGAAGACGTGGTGTGATGGGTTGGGCTGCGGGTGGGGTCCAGGAGAGGAATGCCTGTCTGCAGAGAGGGCTACTAGGACCCGTCCGCCCACCCCTCATCTGGTCCAGCAGTCATCAGGACGTGGCTAATTCTGCTCATCTCACTGTCTTTCCCCACCTGAATGAGGATTTTTATTTTCCTTTTCTTTATTTCACAAAAACGTCCGGGTTAAAAGGCCGCAGTGGTGCCCTACCACAGGAATCGCACGACACTTAAACTCCAGCGGATCGTAGAACAAAACAGAATTAGTGGCGATTTAAAAAAAAAAAATAACATCCCCTTCTCTTTTATGTTTTATTCTTAAACCCACGATGTAGAGGCTCCGGTGTGACCAACAGGGAGTGTGCAAGGAGCCGAGAAACTCTCAGGAGCGTATCGTGCAAGCTTCTTGCCCTCAGCTCCTTCGTTGGCACATTCTTGTCACTGAGAGGGACACAACGTTTCTCAGTTCCAGCTCTTTCAGGAAAGCTTCTATTTTCCTCTTTTTTGATAACATGCTCTGTCTCTTAGTTCTGTTCCATTGCTTTGCCCTGAAATCGTGTGTGCTTTATACCCAATTCATCACCCCAGGTGTCTGCTGCCCTGACTGGCACCAGCCTGGAAATGTCACCTGGCAGTTTATTGCTCAAAGGAATCACAATCCTTTACCTTTCCTTGTGGTCTGTAACAGGAGGTGCAGTCTTCGGAAAAGTCAGCCTTTCTCTTCCCAGGTGTTCTCTTGCTCTGCAGCCATCACATCTTGCCAACTGTTCCTATCACCATTCTAAAATGTTACAGAGCATATGTTGGATCCACAGAGGTAAATCAGGAAGAAGGAAGAAAGTGAATTGATGTCGTTTCTAGATAGTTGGGGGGGGGGGGGAATGCTTCTATCGACACACCTGTTGAATCTGATTTGTCCAATAATAGGTGTACTAACTCACTCTGCATAAGAAGACACTCAGTGAATATAATTTGAGCCTATAAGCCAAAAACACAGTCTTTAGATGATATGTTCGATGAGTTTGTTAGACTCTGAAATCTGTGTTGGATCTGTCAAATGCTGCTTCTGTGATACACTGAGCCCGTGTTGTCTAAGCCTGTAATCTAACGGGGTTAAGGTGGAATTAAAATTCTGATTTAGGTAGTTTGGTAATGGAATTGGAACTCAACCTTTACTTGGCTCCGGTATGCAAATTTATCCTCTCTAGGATTTCTTCCTACAGATGGTGGGGTAATCAGATGTAAGGGGGTTGAATAGAATATGATTTCTCCAAACCCCACTAAAGCAAAGAAGGACACATGTTGAGCTTGTTAAGGCCCTGACATAATCATCTTTAATCATGATGTCTAGACTACACATCAAACATGTCTAGATTAAGATATGCAATTTGGATTGTTGTTCAGCATCAGTTTTCTTATACATCACCTTCCAATTTCATTATTTTGGAATTATTCTCTTCCTTTGTGTCTCCAAAACACTCACAAATCTGAAATCTATCAATGAACAGGGACATATTTAGTAGCAGGCCATCCTCAGAATATAAAGAAGGGCGTGTGTATAATGGCTAGAAAGTCAGAGGAGGAATCTTGTTAACAGTTCATAGGCCGAAGACAGCGTCGATATGACCGATTTCCTATTGTTAATGTTGGGAAGGGCAGCATGCAGTCCTACGGCTGCTAATAGGGAGGTGTATACATCATTCTGGAAGTATTCGGACTAGTAGAGAGGTGTATACGTCTTTCTGGAAGTATTCAGACATGGGTAAAAGACTCCTGAGGTTTAGCAAACCCACTGACCATGACCCACTTCTGAGGATTCATGTGGCTACAGACAATGCCATGTTTTATCTCTGCTAGGATGTAAGATCCACAAGGGTCAGATCTGCTTTTTATCCTGACCGTTGTGCTTGCAATATGATGAGGGCCTAAAAATATTTTTGAACGGAGAGTAAAACTTAAAATATATTTTTGGTGACTTTGGCAAATGGTTTGATCTCTTCTTCTACTAACATTGGAAGCTAATGGTGTCAATAGTATCTTTTTGTGAGAACTTATTATCTGCCAGGTAATTTATATTTATTTTCTTAATTAAACTTCAGAAAACTCCCTGTTTTGTAGGTGGTGTTTGTTATTTGCATATTGGAGCTAAAGAAGCTAAAACTCAGGATGCCTGGGTGGCTCAGTGGTTGAGCGTCTGCCTTTGGCTCTGGGATTGATCCCAGGGTTCCTGGATCCAGTCTCGAATTGGGCTTGCTAAGGAGGTGGGGGCTGCTTCTCCCTCTGCCTGTGTCTCTACCTCTCTCTCTGTCTCTTTCCTGAATAAGTAAATAAAATATTAAAAATCAATCAATCAATCAAACAACCTAAAACTCAGCATTTAGTAAATTTACCAAGAACTAAAACTAGTATGTATTAGGGTCAGAATCTATTTATTTATTTATTTATCTATTTATTTATTATTTATTTATTTATTTATTTATTTATTTATTTATTTATTTATTTTATTTGTCAGAATTTACACTCAATTTTGATAGACCCCAAAGCCCAAGCTATTAACCATCACTAAAAGTAGGCTATAGGGTATAAAGTCTGGCTATGTAGAGGTGTCAATAATAGAATTAGAATTTAAAAAAAAAATAGAATTTCTGGTTCATGTGTTTACTACTATAGAATGATATTTGTCTCAAAATGGTCAAGATTTTCTAGAACAATTTCCAACAAAGAAAGGTATCATAAAATAGAATTGATACTCTATGTCTTAGGTAATAAACTCCCTATCACTGAGGTAATAATAAAGACTGCATAATTTCTTATCGGGAATGCTGCCTGTATGAACTCTGGCACTTATGAAAGTGAGAAGGTGCTCTAATGATTGATACCATTGTCTTTTATTACAGACCAGTGTATTAAGGTCCTCCAGAGAAACAGAATCAGTAAGTGAGAGACCTATAATCAACTATCTGTTTTTACGTAGCACTGGCTTTTATTCTAAATGTATGTCCTATATTCTTACTTTGCACTAATATATTTTTATAAAACAAATGTGAGACCAAATGACAAAATTTTGTTTAATGTACATATAAAAATATATATCATATTTTCATTAACATTATAAAATTTTGTTTAATGTGTGTATATATCCATTATATTTTTATTAAGTTTTTATTTTAATTTTAGTTAACATACAGTGTTATATTAGTTTCCAGTGTACAATATAGAGATTCAACAATTCTATACAATAGCCAGTGCTCATCACAAGTCCGCTCCTTAATCCCCATCACCCATCCCTTCCACCATCCTCCCCTCTGGTGACCATCAGTTTGTTCTCTATAATTAAGAATCTGTTTCTTGATTTCTCTATTTTTCTCTTTTTTTCCCTTTTTGCTCATCTGTTTTGTTTCTTAAATTCTACATATGAGTAAAATCATATGGTATTTGTCTTTCTCTGATTGACTTACTGAGTTTAGCATAAGATTCTCTAGATCCATCCATGTTGCTGCAAATGGCAAGATTTCATTCTTTTTGATGGCCGAATGATATGCCATCATATATATGTATATGTATGAAATATCTGTATCCAGTCATCAACCAGTGGACACTTGAGCTGCTTCCATCTCTTGGCTATTATAAATAGTGAGGCTATACATCTGCGGTACATGTATTCCTTTGAGTTAGCATTTTTGTATTCTTTGGGAATATTTGTATTCTTTGCGAAAATACCTAGCTGTGCCATACTATATTGTAGGGTATAACTTTTTGCGGAACCTCCATGCTGTTCTTCCACAGTGGCTGCACAGTTTGCATCCTACCAACAGTGCACAAGGGTTCCTTTTTCTCCACATCCTCACCAACACCTGTTGCTTTTTGTGTTGTTGATGTTAGTCATTCTCACAGGTGTGAGGTGATATCTTATTGCAGTCTTGAATTGCATTTCCCTGATGGTAAGTGGTGATGAGCATCTTCTCATATGTCCGTTGGCTATATGTACATTTTAAATGAAATAATGGTGAAGCCAAATGGCAAAATTTTATTTAATATTATATATTATATGTACATTAAAATTATAACATTTTGTTTAGTATATATGTGTGCGTGTGTGTGCACATAAAACACAATTTTGCCATTTGATCTCAGTATCATTTCATTTAAAAAATGTGTTAATGCAATAAAAGAAGACAGAGCGAACATTCAGAATAAAAGGCGGTCCTTGGTAAAAATGGATAGTTGGCCATCCTATTAGAGTCCCCTCTTTATCAGTTTGTTTGTCTTTCTAGTCGATTAAACCCAAACTGTATATTTCCTGTCGATCGGGAATCAGTAAACTACAACCTGCGGGACAGATTCCTTCTGCTGCCTGTTTCTGTAAGTAAAGTTTTATTGGAACACAGCCTCCCCCATTTATCTTGAATTGTCTGTGGCTGTTGTCACGTGGCACCAGCAGAGCTGAGCAGCTGCAACAGAGAATTTTTGGTCTGCAGATCTGAAAACATCTACCATGTGGCCCCTTAAGGACAAAGTTTACTGACCCTTGCTGTAGATTATAAAAATATCCTGTCTCAAGTATTTCCTTTACAGTATTACGCTGTGTATGGACGACTGCTGTATTTTTAGGAGGTCAATGGCATTTGATTTCATGGTTAGTACTTCTTAGACATTAGGTAATCTCAATAGAGGACTATTTCTACATTTTTCCTTCAACTAATTCTCCAAGCATATTCCTTTCTTTTCTTCATTCTGCCAAGTTTCAGTCAAGCAGTGAACCAGATGACCACTGAATTTTTCTCAAATTCTCAGAGTTTAAAATTTCACATTCTCATGTTGTTATAGATGTTATTTTCACACAATTTCCTCCATATCTATGCCAAGAAATTTTTATTACAGAATTTGGAAGGGATATATCCTTGTCCGCATTGTTCCATTGACAGAGAAAATGTGTCTCTAGACTTCTCTCCAGGAAGAATGCTGTTCTGAGCCAATTTATGTGGCCACTTTTGAGTAAGGCAGGATTTTTTTCTTGGAAGAAGGAGCTGATAGCTGGCACATTTGCCCAGGAGGCCTGCGGGCCTTCATTGAGTGACAGCCACAGAAGCAGCTCTAGGCTGAATATCTCCCGCCTAGTAAGATAAAAGTTGCTGTTTGATCAACATCCAATGGGTAGAGAAAGCACAAGAAACAAACAGTGGGGGGAAAAAAGTTGTCAAGTAAAATCAATAAGGCCTCTGTCTGGGATTTGGGAAGTCAAACAATGGGAAAATGTGTGATTTAATAGTATTGATCTTCAGAGACATCCTCAGCAGAGCCTCTTATGCCCTTAACAGGGATTTGTTGTGTTAAATGTTGATCATTCACTGTGCCAGGAGTCAAATACATTTCTTGATGTGTTCAAATTATACTGCAATCTAAACCATAATAAGTATCATCTCTGCACTTTAGAGGTGAAATAAGTAAACTCTGTTAACAAATTTGAAATAGCAGATGAAGATAATGCATCATGGGATGCTCATTACTGGCCTCATCTAAGAGGCCATCTTTTTTTAAGGAGGAGGTAAAACCTGAAACCCCTGAATTTTTCAATCCCATCGGATATGAGGTTGTGTTGGAGAATACAGGCTAAAGAAAACAAAAACAAAATAAACAATGAAAGATTAACACCAGATGTTTTACGGCATTCTCATGTAATAGTATGTATTTCCAGACCAAGGTAACGTGGCTAATGAAATGAGGAAAAGTCATAAATTTAAGCTCTGCCACCTTACTATGGGATCTTAGGCAAGGGCCTTAACTTCTTAAGAACACAGTTTTGTCACCCCTCAAATGAAGGTCTAAGAGAATCCCTAAGATATTTTCTGTTCCAGAATTCTTTAATTCAGTGGATCTAGTTATAAGCTGAGCTCCATAGGTGGGGTATACGAACTTCGGTCTCGTTACCTTGTCCTAAAATACAGATGTATGAAATTTGCATATGGGAATACACATGTACACAGAGTCATACTCTGACTATGAAAAGACAAAAGAAGACAAAACCTTTGAGATACAATCAAAGCAAAGCTTCTTAACAAGATCTGAAAGACAAAAATGAAGCTACAGACATGCTTTCTGGGGAAAGAAATAGCAGCTCGGTAAAAATGTAAAGTCTGAGCTACTTGGCACTCAGGGCAAAAAGAACTGCATGATGGCTCGTATATAAAGCTTGTCTAAAAATGGGAGCAAACATTTCATCAGGAGAGACTGATCTTTCGTGAACTTTGAGAAGAATTTGTGCATATGTCTGTAGTATCCATAAATGTAGGACACTAAACAGTCAACAGGACTCTCATGGCTGTTTTCACATTAATCTTTGGTTAATATTAAAAATTAGCGACTATTCGAGAAGGGAGAAGTGATGTGGTCCAAGTGTGTGTTTCTTCACAGCGTTCTGATCTAACAGAGATACAGCATTGAAATGCTGGAGGAAGAAATGATCAGCACAACCGATTGTCTCTTCTAAATTTTGCACAAGAGCTGTTCTTCAGGAACTTTTAAAGTGAGGTTGCAACCATCTGGTCCGATGCTATGAGATGGAGCTAAAGCTGAAGCAGAAAGTTTCTTCCCAAGGATAAAAACAGCCACAGTAGGATGAAGAGGGCGACCTAGTCCAAGGACAGGAAATACGAACACAAGCTTGAGGACCCGGGTGGCAGTCAGAGATAAGAGTCTGAAGGTATAAATAGCTATCCTCCTGTTAATATTTATATCACGGCAGGTCCTATGCTAAGTGCTTTAGGTAGGCTGTATTATATATCCTTGTAACAACGCAAAGACCTGCTGTTACTATCCTGTGTATTTTACTCACAAAGAAACCAGGTTTAGATAAGTTAAATGAAAATGCCAAATTAAAAGAAACCATTGCTCTATAGTTAGCCTGTATAAATTTACATTGAAATAATACCGCATTCGGTGTTTGTTCATGATGAAATTAGACAAATGGTAATTCAGTGAATATGTCATCTCCCATAGTAATAATAAGAGGACAAACTGTTCCTCCATAGTGCCTCAGACTCCATCCCAGATGCTGTTGCTTTGAACAAGTGTCTTGTTACTTTGGGGTCATATGAGCATATTTCAGGAGCACATAGTGAAAGTATCCATCTTGTTTCAAATCAACAAACTCTTATTAGTTTCCAGAAAACCAATAGTATTATGTTCTTGGTATAATATTTATGATGAACTCTTTCTAATTTGCTTCCATTCTCCCAGTGCAACCTTTTGATTCTGTTTTCTTCAGATAATTTTCTTTGATCAGTCTCAATGTTTTTTTTTCCCTCCTCTTGTGTGAATCATGAGAAGCATATTATAGTTCTTTATAGAACTCAGTCCTTCCATGTGTTAGAGCTTCAGAGACACTGTTCATTTTTCATACCAAAATGAAGTTGTATTTATTTCCTTTCGTTTGTATTAAATTATGCCATCGTGTTAGAACTAAATGCTCCCTGGGTATTTTTTTTCTGAAAGTGATAATAATTCTTTAAAGGCAGAACATGCATTCCATTGGTGTTAGTCACGTAAAAACTAATAAACTCACTCAAATAAACATACAAAATCAAAAGCATAGACTTTGAACTTTTCATCTATTTTTTTCAGGTCGCAGACATCATAAGTCATTGATAAGGTCTTGCTAGACCATCATATTTCTCTCTTTATCTGGAGACCGGCATTGGTTTGAAACATAACAAAAGATCATTTTTTTTTAATTAAAACAAGAACAGTAAAGACATATATATCTCCTCAATGAGTAAATGCAGGACTGCTTGTATTTTTCATTAGGAAAGAGCTTCACATTTATACATAGAAAAACCATGTTATAAACCACCTTAAACAATTATCAAGAAACTTATAAAACTGACATTAGAAAGAAGGACTCTCCTTAAAAGGCTAATTATACACTGTCACTCATTTTGTAAGGTGAGGAAGGAAATTGGGAAGAGCACTGTACTGGGAGTCCAAAGAATAGTTTACTCTCAAAGCTCTGCTATTAATAGACTTGTGTCATTAAAAAGATGTTTAACTCTTTTGGAATTTAATTTTTCCAGCATTAACTTGATTTTATTTTTTTCAGAATGAGGAAAGTTACATTTGTCCAACTTGTTTATTTTAATGACAAGATGAAACAATCAGCACAAAAACATTTAGGGGCAGCCCGGGTGGCTCAGTGGTTTAACGCCACCTTTGGCCCAGGGCCTGATCCTGGAGACCCGGGATCGAGTCCCACGTCGGGCTCCCTGCATGGAGCCTGCTTCTCCCTCTGCCTGTGCCTCTGCCTCTCTCTCTCTCTCTCTTTCTCTCTCTCATGAATAAATAAATAAAATCTTAAAAAAAATAAAAATTTGAAAATCAGAAGTCTTGAACAAACACGAGATACTAGCAGACTTCCTGGGTCCCATAAAACCGGGTTTGAAGGGTTGTGAACGCTAGGAAGTAGTTTCAGTTTTCCCAATTCTCTCTCTTTTTTTTTTTTTTCTTCCTAACACTTTGTAATCTAGATTTCACTGATAAACCTAGAATGTAAAAACCCAGGGTGAAGGTCGAGGTATGGATAACACAGCATTCAAGGTAAAACTGTAGGAAGGAGAAGTCAATCCGTCCACCCCTTCTGTTAAATGATTCTATCATTACATAAAGATGATGAAAGAAATTTCTCCCCGGCTGCTGTTTTCACTCAGAAGCAACATTAAGTGATTCCGACATTTATTTTTATATGTTTTAATATTGATTCTATGTGCTATGCTGAGCTGGATTTAATGGAAGAAGGTTGGCTGACGGCTCTGCCTAAGATATCTCGTCCCTTCTTGTAAATATCAATAGAGGAAACACCTCATCTTGTGTTTTCCTTTCTTGATGAGATTTATATGCCTGACTTCAGAACAGCTCTCTTCAAGTGCGTCTATTTGTCACTAAGTCAATTGCTCCTTTATATGATAAAAAGCTGATGTATTTTACTACTCACTAGAGGAAATAGTCTCAAGGAAGAGAGCCGCCCTCCTACACTCCATTTAATTGTCATTTGAAAGCCAGTAATGCAAAGGAATCATTTACGCTAGCTATATCCTTTATTTTCGGAAGAGGGTTGGAAACTTCAGTGACCCTTAGAATCAGATAAGCTTTTTACATAATTGAGACGACCGATATCCCATTTTTAATGGCTAATACTCTGGTCGAGGGAAAGGCGTTTTACGGAGGGAATCTGCCATGCAATTAAAAAAAGGGAATGGGACTGCAGAAAACATCCATGAATTTCATTTTGGAAAATTTAGAAGCTTCTAAGTGTATATTACAACACACACACACACACACACACACACACACACAGCCCTATAGGAGTGTAGACGCGGTATTTTTTTTTCCAGATAAGGTGATGCTGCACCAGCATTGTGAGAGAAGTGATGGAACAGAGAACGCACGAACTGATGTATCTGAAAATTTCAAAGTCAAGTTCCGGGAAAAGTTAACAGAAAACACACACACACACACACACATACACAAAAACACACAAAAACAAAAACAAAACACTGGGTTCAATGGTAGTCACTTGAGAATTTAAGATGATACGCAGATGAAGATAACGGGCGCGTCCTTGCATTCAAAACTTTTGAATTTTAGGGTATTTAGTAGCTTTCAGGTGTAATCAGATAATCTGGACAAGTTATGTGTTTCAAGTTTACGTCAACAGACTGTCGGGGTTTGCTCTCCCCCATCAGAAATCCCCCTACTTCCCCCAAGTACCCTTTTACTCTTCACTCGTGTGCCTCGATTTCCGTGACTCCGTGTCTCACGCGGCACAGGCCCGGTCACAGGCCGACCCAGGGCCCACCGCAGGCCTTTGCTGGCTGAGTTTCTTTTCCCCTTGGTTCAAAGCCCAACCTCTGGGAGCTAAGGTGACATTATTTTCACTGTACCTGTTCCCTCACAGGCATCCTTTCCCCTTACAAGTCTTGAACCCTGGAAGCAAGCCTTCTTGTTCTTTTTTTTTTTTTTTTTTTTTGCCCCTTTTTTTGCCCCAAATCCTTTCTCCTCTTTCTAGCCCCAGCGAAGCCGTTCACTCCCTGAGATCCAGGACCACATCCTCCCCATAATGTGGGTTTGAGTGCATGACACCATCTCTTGCTAGAATATTCTTCTCAGCAATCTCTCCTTTTCACCTGCCTGCTGTTGGCTCACAGATGACGAGGCGAATTAGAAAACCAAAAGAAGTCGGAAGTCGTTTTCTTTCTGAAGCTACTCTTGTTTTTAATTAAACACAACTGGTCCTATGAAATATCTTTCCAGCATTCAGGCTAAACCTGTTTCTTGCTGGTTAGGAAGTAGTTTAGACCTTTTTCCCACAAAGTGTTGGCACGTGCTTTCTTTTTAAAAACCTGATGAAATATGCTCGAACTATTGAAAGTTTAATTCAAATGTGCTTCAGTTCCATTTGGTTTTATTATTATTACTATTCAATTTTTAGAACCCTCGTGCACAACATCAATATAATGCTGTTCTTCAGTTCATAGCACATGGTCATCGGTCCACACAGCCCCTTGTCTTTTACTTTTATCTTTCAACTTTTATTCTCAGTCCCCTTGTCCTCTCCTGGCTTATGTCACCCAATCTAATGTGTTTACTATAGATTCATGAACGTGAATATATATATTTTTTTATTTTATCTATTTAGTCATGAGAGACACACGGAGAGAGAGGCAGAGACACAGGCAGAGGGAGAAGCAGGCTCCATGCGGGGAGCACGATGTGGGACTCGATCCCAGGACCCCGGGGTCACGCCCTGAGCCAAAGGCAGATGCTCAACCGCTGAGCCACCTGGGTGCCCCGTGAATGGACTCTTATAATGCATGTAGACTTATTGGGGGTTTTGAATTCATAAAAGCGCTCGTGTTTTAAAAGTTTCCACGGCTCCAACCAAGTTTCCCCCTTGCTGAAACTTAGTGTTATACAACTTTGCTGATTTTTGCTGATCTTATGGGTATAAAGTGATATCTCATTGTTTTTTAATTTGAATTTATTTGATAACCAGTGAATTTGAGCATCTATTCACATATATTAACTACTCAAATCTCCCCTTTGGAGTATTTCTTTTAACAGTTGATTATTTCTCTGTTTTTAATTTCAGTGTTTTTAATTGATGATTTAATGATATTCTTTGTATATCACTAATGTTAATCTCTTTGTCCTAGACATCGTTAATAATTTCTCGTATTCTGTTAATTTTGCCTAAACTATCTTTTGTTGGAAATCTCTTATTTGTCTGAGACATTTTAAATAATCCTCCCTGCCTGTCATTGTGTCTTAATTTAGCTTAAATTTTCTTTTGCTGAACAGAAGTCCTTAATTTTGATGTGGCTAAACCATTAAATCCATCCTTATATTTCTCATTTTTTACTTTTAAGTCACAAATATACTCTGCTATACTTTTTTCTATTAGCTTCGTATTTTTAATATCATATTTAGTTATTTAATCCAGCAAGATCTTTGTATATAGCATAAGGTGAGGGATCCAACAATAATTTTCTCCATATGGTGAACCAGATTCCCCAATGTCATGTAACAATTTATTCTCTCCTTATTGATCGGTGGGTGCTACCTTCTTCTAAGTGAGTGATTCTCTTCCATTAGTATAATTATCTCTTCCTGTACTTCGGCCACATTTTTTTATTAAAATGGCTTTATAGCAAACCTTAACAGTGGTAACACAATTATACTCTGCATTTTTTTTTTTACCAACCTAACTTAGCTCCCTTTGGATTTTTATTCTTTTGTGTAAAATATATGTAATAGTTTTGAAGAGTTCTTCGACAAAAACAACAGCCAACAGCCAAAAGCCCACAGGAATTTATGGATTTATGATTAAATAGGGAGCACGTTTTCAACATTAAGCCATCTATCTAAGGACATGATAGATTTCTTTTTTATAACAATCTTAATGTATCATCTTAATGAAATGTTTAAAATTTCAATATAACGATTATAGACATGCAAATGCTGGTAACGTGATAATCAGAACCTGTGATATTTCTCATATGACTCCTTACATGTTATCCATGACATATCAACACAAAATCTTCAGCCAATAATGAGGATAAAAAATAGATATCGGGTGTTGAAAGAAAAATTGAAGGAACAGAAAGAATTTATCTTGGTAAGTGGACATGAGGTTTTGGATTTTGTTCTACTTTACTTTGTGGATGAGAACTGTCTTCAAATATCAAAAGGTATTATATGGATAAGACTTTTAATTGTTTTTGTGTGATTCTAGAGGGTAAGCAAGGAACCTCTACATTCTGGAAGTTATAGGAAGAAAGATTTGTTTTTACTTTTATGTAAAAAAATAAAAAGAACATTTTCTGTTACAGCTGTAAAAATACAACGAGCTTACACTGTGGTAGTGACATTAGAAGTGTTCAAAGAGGGCCTCTTGCTTATTGGGAATCTATGAGGTATGCTAGAGCGGCAATTCAAGCATAGGTTAAGGGTTGGACTGAAAGTCCTTGCTAGTCACCTTATAAATATAGTTCTACACTCTAATAATAAAGTATTTTCTTTGAGAAATTAAAATAATAATTTTGCGCTACCTCTGTCGGCCATGCAGTTGCTTTTGGACAGAGTCGGCTTTTATGCGATCAAATAAAGTCATTAAAAAATAACGTACATCATCTATCACCATCGAGTCTTCAGTTAAATGTTTTAATGCAAAAGAGAAGAAAGGACAGTTAGAATAAAGGAAATCTCTTTAACTCAATCTTTACTTGTCTTTTGAAAGAAACCCTTATATACCCTCATTTCTTTACTAAACCTCTTTCATGGATAGGCATTTGTCATTTTACCAGTTCCTAAATCCAGGAACATTATGTTGGAGATACATGAATTGGAAAATTTTGTGTAAAACTCTCAATGATTTAGAACAGGGTTAGCAGTCGACTTGGGCTGCTATCACAAAAATACCATGGATGGGGTTGTTTGAACAGCAGGTACTTATTTCTCACAGTTTTGGAGGACAGAAAGGTCAAGATAAAGGCACCAGCAGATTCTGATTCTGGTGAGGACCGGTGGTTCACAAATGGTTACCTTTTTGCTATGCCCTACATGGCTTTACGGGGCAGAAAGGTCGCTTCTGGGTCTCTTCTTTAAAATATATTCAAATCACTTATTTTTGAACAGTATTCATTTCAAAAAAAATTAAGAGAAAGATACAGAGATTTCCCATATGCCCCATACCCAGCATGTGCATAACCAACCCTGTTACCAGTATCATTCACGAGAATGGTACATTTGTTCTCAGGGATGAACTTATATGACAACATATCAGCCAAACTCCATGGTTCACCTTAGCGTTCACTCTGGGTTTTTATATTCTGGGGGTTTAGATATGTGTATAATGGCATATAGCCATTATTATAATATCATATAGGGTGTTTACCATGCCCTAAAAATTCCCTACTCTCTACTAATTCATTCCTCCACCCTCCCTCTACTCCTGGCAAAATCACTGATCTTTATATCATCTCCTTAGTTTTGCTTTTCCAGCATTCCGATAGTACAGTCATATAGTAGATGGCATTTCAGGCTAGCTGCTCTCACTTCGTAATATGTTTTTAAGTTTCCTCCAGGCCTTTTCATGGCTTGAATAGCTCATCTCTTTTTAGCACTGAATACTAGTCCCTTGTTTGGATGTACCACAGTTTATTTATCCATTCACCCACTGAAGAACATCTTTGTTGCTTCCAAGTTTTGGCAATTAGGAATAAAGTTGCTATAAACATCCATGTGCAGGTTTTTGTGAGGACATAAGTTTTCAACTCCTTTGGGTGATTACCAAGGGGCACAATTGTTGGATCATATGGTAAGAGTATTTTTAGTTTTGTACGAAGCTGCCAAACCGCCTTACAAAGTAACGGTTGTACCATTTTGCATTTCTACCAGCAATGTATGACGTTGCTCCACATCCTGGCTAACATCTGGTGTTGTCAGTGCTCCAGATTTTGGCCATTCTAGTAGGTGGTGGTGGTGTCCTATTGTTGTCTGAATCTGAATTTCCTTGATGATGTACCAAACTTGGTGGGGCCTTTTTTTTCCTATTCTTATTTGACATCAGTATATCTTCTTTGGTAAGTTTTCTATTCAGGTGTTTGGCCCATTTTTCTTTTTTAATTGGATTGTTCTTTTTTTTTTTTTTAATATTGGTCCGTTTTCAAAGTTGTCTGTGTATTTTGGGTAAGACTCCTTTATCAGATGTGTCTTTTGCAAATATTTTCTTCCAGTTTACAGTTACCTTCTCAATTCTCTTGATTTGTCTTTGTTTGTTTTTAATTTTAATGAAGCCCAGCGTAGCAATTATTGTTTAGTGGATTATGTGTTTAGTGTTAGAAGGGGTCTCTTTTACAAGGGCTCTAAATCCATTTATGAGAGCTCCGCCCTCATGACTTAATCACCTTCCAAAGGCCCCACTTCCAAATACTATTACAATGGAGATTAGACTTCAACATTTGAGTGTATGGATTACACAAATATTCAGTCCATAGTAGTCAGGAAAGTATATACAGCTCTCTTGTCAAATCCAACCTACTGACTCTTTCTTTAAATAAAATGTCTTTGGAACATAGGCATATCCATCATTTAAATATTCTTTTTTTTTCATTTACATATTCTTGATGGCTGCCTTCATGCTACAACAACATAGTTCCAGGTTGCAACAGAGACATCACGTCCCATGAAACCTGTAGAAAGTGTTTTCTGACCCCTAGTTTTAAAAATGGAGATGAAAAAAAAAATAAAAAATAAATAAAAATGGAGATGAAAGATGAGGAGGTGTGGGCACTAATGAAAACTGCCTGCCATGGATTTGGATGTATGATATGAGTGTTGACTTAAAGCTACATACCCTGTTATCATCATCGCTGCTATTTGGAACACCTCCTATATACTGCATTTGCCAAGCACTTTATAGCCTTACCTCATTGAACTATCATAAGCATTCTATTATTATTCTTTCTTTACAGAGGAGAAGTTAAGGCTAAAGAATAGTTAGGACTTGGAACCTGACTTTATAATTAGAAAATACATGATCTTGTTCTTTATATTATAATCTGAGGCTTAAAATAGTCATAATAAAGTCCAAATGCCATCTGCATTGTCTTAGTTGACAACTTTGCCTCCCCAGATATAGAACTACATCAGCATCACTCTTTCTGATAATGAATGCCGCAATCATCTAAGACTCCAGTGAAAATGGATAGCAGAATTAACTAGAGGGGAGGGCTAAATAATTGCTAGACAGATCATATTTCCAATTTTCAACAGAAAAGATAAAATTATTTTATATGTAATTTTCAGCGTAGAGATGATGCTTGAATAGAGAGGATCTAAGAGGAGAGTCTGCTGCTTCTATTATCTAAGGGAGGACAATTCAATTCATAGGACCTAAGTGTCAATTAGCTAAATGAGAAACTCAAGCATGATACTCAGCTTCAGGGCAGAAAGACACTCAGTGAGGCAACAGCGCTCTTCAGCTGCAGGCGGATCTTCAGACACACCCACACAGAGACCCTGGGCAGGATCTGACCCATTGAAGATTATGTAGCAGCTTATTAGGGCCCCCGAGTAGGGCACCTGAGAGAGCAGTGCCATTTAAAGAGAGTCTATAAATAACATTCCATTTGAACATGGAGGAGATTATCTTTAATAATACCATACTGAAATGCACTTTCATATTCAACATATTAAGCGTTAGTTAAGATCAAGATTCTTTGCGAACAAAGAGGTGGCTGATCTGGTTATAAAAATTTTAGAGGAAATTGTTCTCAAGCTGAAGAAATCAACGACACTGTATTTTAAAAGTATCCATCCAAGGCAAATTTTTACCTACAGAACTAGGTAGCTGCAATTGCCAGGACTACATGCACCGTTTGAACCTCTGTAAAAACCATTTCAGATGTATCTTCAACTATGTCTTACTTTCCTGGAGAAAGATAGTTCTGCATTACATGTTTTGATCCTCCATAGTTCCTAATGTAAGAAATAGTGACTGTGGTAGGTACTTGGCATATACGTATAGGGGGGATGAATGGATACTTGGAGAAACGAATGAGTTTTCCTATGAAAATGAACCTGTAAGAACTAAAGCCTAGATTACTTACTTTTGAAATACAAAACTAGAGTGAATCGAGGAAGCGACTACCAGATGACTTAAAAACTGACTGACTCATAGTGGCAAAAGAGGCTGAACACGAAGGTGGTGCTTACTGGCATTGCTAAGATGTTTGCGCTGCTCATAGCTGCGCAGAGCCTCATGTCATTGGCGAGATATTTCCTGAGCCCTCATTTTCGTGCAGCTTTACACCATGTTCTGCAACTACAGTTGTGGAACCTCCAGCCCAGAAGGGATTCACATAGAGAATTAACAGACCAACCCAAGATTCCGGGTGCCTCCTCCTTAGAACAGTAATGAATGTGCTGAAATGAAGTATAAAATGAAATCAAGTGGTTGAGCGCCTAACTGGGACACAGTAAATGGAAGAAATCATTAGTTCAGATTCTCTTTGTGAGTAATTTAGTTCCCATTTTCTGAAGGGAAATCAGGCAATTGCGGTAACCTCTGCAGGTGTCTCTTTTAGGACACTGAGTCATACTGAAGTCGAGCAGCAGCCTCACCAAATAATTCCTGAAAATCGATTTTCACTTGTCAACTCTGAAATGTCCAATGGCCTAACTTGACAATAGAATTATTATTTAAAATATCCCCATCACTTTAATATGAAGGTAATGCAAGGATAATAATAAAATGTGCCTGCCTCCTGGTTCCAGAAGGAACCAAAGATGTGGTCCCCTGAGACTTGCCGTGGCTAATATGAAGTGATATATCTTATAAATTGCCACTAAATCTAAGTCTCAGTCACTCAAGCATTTATTTTATTTTCCTGTGTACAGCGGGCGAGCCCCTCTGCTATTGCTCCAGGAAGCATCTTTGAGACATGAATAAGCTCATTTTCATCCCCTCTAATCCCAATATTTTTTTCCTAGGTTGTGGGTTTTTTTCATGAGGGAAATTAGGCTTCATAATTTTTAGTGGGCTAGATATTTAATTCCATTGCTTTTGTGTATTCCTCTCTAAGATCCATATATGGCATAGAGTAGAAAAGCAAAAGAATAATACAAATATTACATAGCAATAATGGAATGATCGTTCACAATTTTTTGAGAACCATTGACATTTCATGCTCTGTTAGAGGTCCAGATGCTGAAGAATGATTGAAAGACAGAACAACTCTTATTAACTGCCATCAAAAGTTTACAATGCTTTAGGAAGACAAGGATATGAGTAGCTGTATTATAGAAATTAATGTAAATTTCTTAAGAGAAATAATAAAATTCTAGGTTGTCACAAATAAGATAGACCATATCTAGATGGGACAAGTCTAATTCTGATATCATGAAGTACTTGAACTTGGTAATAATCGCCCCACTGTAGAGATGGTGAGAGAGGGGACAATGTCTGGAGTCGAGTGTCATGAGCGATAATATGCAAGGCTTCTTTGGGGAACGGCATGAGTATGGACAAATGGTAGGGATCTTAGATTTTATTTTTCATTGGTAAACATTGAAAGCCATTAAATATTTTTGAGCAATGAAATAACATAAGTTGAATCATCCTTTACAGAGATACAATCTATGGGGATATGGAAGCAGGAAGATAAAAATCTATGGACGCCACAATGGCAGCGATTTTTTATCCCTTTGGTTCACTACTGAACTCCCATCACCTAGACCTTAATATGTGCTCAGTAAAATTTCTATTGAATGAATGAGTCAATTGCCTGATTTTTGTGAAGATCACAAAAGAAAAGTAAACTTTTATTTGAGATACTCTTAGATTTCATTGGAATAAAGGCGCGATTGCATAAAAGTGGACTATGAGGGAAATATCCAGCTTTTAGAAAGGAATAAGAATGACTTAAGAGGGTTTTTGATTTTTTGCTTTGGATCTGTGTGTATTTTTGTTTAATTGTCCTTGGGCTCTCTTTAGTCTAATAATAAAGAGGTAATAATTTGAATTAAATAAGGAAAACAGGGAACTCATACTATGCAATTCTGTGAATTCTCAATAATTAAAAGGACATCCTGAGGTTCATAAAAGGCTTTGCACGGAGCACTGGTGAAGTCAGGAGGTTTTAGAGGTCTACTTCAGAAAAAAATAGATGGGATATTAATAACCCAGAAAAGGAAGAGCATTGATAAAAAGTCTTTACTCCAGGATGGCCTCCTGCCTCTATAGCTATGTAGATAGATGGGACTTTCACCTGCTAGAAGTAGCAGGGGTTGTCTCTGGGCAGAGGCGTGATTGCCTAAGTGGACTGTAACTTCTGACAACCACGTGGGAAGTAAACCAGAGGGACCAAGGATCCCCATAATGGGTCAGGAATGAGGAGGGGGTATTACTTGTGGAGGAAGCTATTAAATCCAGCTTTTTTCTTTATAGTAAATACCACTGTAAGAACGTTAGTGGGGTTTGCTGCCTATTTTAATTTTTTTCAAACTTCTTTTTTTTCCTGAAAAGATAAAAAGTGAAAAGGTATAAATATGTTTTACTGTGGGATTTCTTTGTCATGTTTATACCGAAGAATTCTGAAAAGTAATGTCATGATAAATAGACCAAATTGCATGCTGAAAGGGTTCTCCTCTCCACTTCATTACTTACTTCTTTTATTATTGTTGTTGGGGTAACAATAACATTTCTATACTTTAATCTCCATTTTTGAGAGCTAGAAAGAAGAAAGACCTAGGCCTTCAGACAACATTAGTGTTCTTGAACAAGAAAAAAAAAAAGTTATTTTCTTACCTCCATCCCAGAGGTGTTTAAATGTGAAATATGTAGAAAAATCAAGACCTGAATTTGTAATTCTAGAACTGTTGAAAGACTAGAAGTAAAAGGTCACACTTTACCAGAATTTGGGGAAATAATATGGTTGAGCCTGTTTCATATCCTTTTTCATAAGTTGAAAAATCAAAAAGATTTATCTTAAAATTCAGGTTACATCTCTACTTTTGCTTGGAGCTTATTATAGCTGAAAGACTTTTTTCACATTTTTCTTTTTTCTTTCTTTCTTTTTTTATTTTTTATTTATTTATTCATTTATTTTGCTTAAAAGATTCATGAATGGTTTCTGATTTCTTCTCATCCAGATATTAGAGAACAATTTTAGGAAGCACCCAACTGTACTGCATTGCATTCTCAAGTGTTCCTTCCAGTCTCCTCTCACAGAGCCCATCCAAAATGTGCCTTCGTGTTGTTAAATACCACTTGACATTTTTAGTTTGGTTGGAATAGAATTGCAGAATTTTGCTTTTCGTAATTGTGAAAGAGGCAGATAGTTATCCACATTTTTTCTCCTTCAGCATGTCTAAAAATGCATTTGATTCTTCGGCAAATACTTAGTTCTATTATTCCAGAAACTAGAAGGCATTAACCTGAAGACTGATTATAGCAGAGGTTCCTGGTTGTCAAATAATCTGCAGAAACTTTGGTCTAGGAAGGACGTTTGATTCCATTCAACCAATGTCCTGGAGGCAACCGTTAGATGACTTTACCATTTGAACCACTCTGAGAGGCTCAGACAGGAAATGTACCTTTTCTAGAAACTGTACTCTGTGCCAATTACAAAGTAATTTAGGAATTACTGATTATTGCAAGGTTTTCTACAATGCTGCTGCTTAACCTCAGAAAGACAAAGTGCATTTTGACGGTAATTTAATGGTGAACTGCAAAATAGATATTTACAACCAAATGTACTGCTGACATTTTTATAATCTCTGAATGTATCCCTACAAAGAAGAAAATAGTTTTTATGAAGATACATATATGTGTTTATATGATTCAACAAAGTCTTTAAATGCCAAATCCCAGGCTATTTTGGACATAAAATTCATCACAATATTTTCTTTTTATTTAAAGATTTTTTTTTTTTTAATTTACTTATGAGAGAGACAGAGAGAGGCAGAGACACAGGCAGAGGGAGAAGCAGGCTCCATGCAGGGAGCCCAATGCGGGACTCGATCCCAGCACCCCTGGGGTCACGCCCTGAGCCGGAGGCAGACGCGCATCCGCTAAGCCACCCAGGCACCCCTCATCACAATATTTTCAACAGATATCTAAAAAGTGAAAAGTATCTAATAATATAATACATGATTAAGCCAACAGAAAATAGCCAATAAAAATTTATTAAATATAACTTCAAATGTTAGAAGGTAGTATTTTCTTTTAAGAAAAAAACAGATATTTCATCTAATTAGCTAATATGGCTTTGGTGAATGTCTCTGATAATTCTGAGCTTTTTACACTGAAAATATTGAAACAATAAAAATCTAGGGACATTGTGAGGCACATTGTCAGGAACTCGATGGGCATTCTCTTTCTCTGAATATTAATCGATTATTTCAATAGAATGTAAAAACTTTAAACCCTGAGGCAGAGGTATAAAGTAGATGACTTTCTCAGTCCTTCCTAGCTCTTTGATTCATATGTAACAATTTAAAACTAATTTTTTTCTCAAATGCCCTTGAGCACACAATATTATTCTAGGATGAATTATCTTCGGTTGTTGCCTTCTGGTACTAGTCATCACAAAAATAGCCCACGTGATGACATATATGAAATACCATGCAAAATATATTCTGTATATTGCACACACTTAATTACATAAATGTATAATTAATTATATACTTTAACATTTATAAATTTAATTATATGTATACACATTATATATGACAATGTATATATAAATATTTATTTTAGCAGTCCTTATCATAGTCATTAGAATCTTCTGCTCCAACATCTGCAATTGTACTATGGTCATATGTTTTGTACAAATCATGTAATCACTATATCTCATTTACCATTTCAAGAGGTAATGTCTTGTTTTACATTCAGTCATTCAATTGGGCAACCTATTCATTAGATATCACATTTTTGTTCACCCTGTCATTTCTGAATACTTTGATAATTATAGTGGTATGTTGGGCTCTCAACAGCTTACAGTTAGTGGTGGGTTAAAACTGATATATAGATAAAAATGACTATAAGAAAGAGACTCAAAGATTGAAGTACTGGTAAAATTTTACTCAGAGCTCTTAGAAGACTCTATAAAGGAGGTTCTGTTTGAAGAATGGTTTGAAGGATGAATACTAAATCTGGCAGCATTATAATGGATGAATCAGAGAATCAAGAAATGGGAAAACACATGCTGAGCTCGAGGTGCTGATGGGGCATCCACGTGAAACTGTCAATGTAACTAGTGGCTGAAAATCAAGAAATAGGTTACATCTAGTGAAGAAATTTGCAAGTTAGCAAGATATAACTTACAGAGTAAAAGAGATTCCCAAAGTATATGGATTGAGCTTTAAGATGCCAGTGGTGTGGAGGCTTAGGGGAATGACTCTAATTAAGTGGCACGCGGAGGGAAGAACTACTGAAGCGGCCGAAGAGGAGCAGGATTCCCCAACAAGGAGAAGGCATGTAAGCTTACCCAGGGCAAAGACGTCAAGACTAGGCATGGGTCACTGCACTGACGAGTGGGAGGCCGTGGGTGAGTTTAGTGAAAGCTGTTTCAGTGATACCCTAGCAGTTAGAGTCAAATGACAGAGGTTTGAGGACAGATCGCATTTGGGAGGAATGAGGGAGGCCAGGCATTAATGAACTGTGGCAGGAAGAGAAGGAGAAAGATGGGATGGTTGGAAGCATGAAAGATTAAGTTGGAAGCATGATTCATGAAACGCTTATTTTCACACTGGAGAGATCAAACTCAAAGGGAGGAGCCAGTGCAGAGGAGAGATTGATAGAGAAGAAAGAAACCCAGGCCTGTCCGATTCCAAAGCCCTCCTTCCTAACCTTGCTAATAAGAATAATGGCAATAATTATTTATTAAGGCATTACTATATGCCAGGCACTATTCCAACCAAGCATGTTATGTAAAACAGGCCAATGTATTCTTCCAACAATTCCTTAACATAGATCCTATGATTATCCCTATTTTACAGGGAAGAACACTGAACACTGAAGGTTTAGTGTCACTTGCCCACCTTATGTGACTCGTCCAAGGTGACCCAGCTGGGAAAGGATAGAGATGTGACATGAAGTGAGGCTATCCTCATCAGAGCCCCAGCTCTATAGATACACCAGTCTGTGTCTCTTATTTCTTCAGCTGCTAGTTGGCAGTCCTGCTCTTTTTGTGAAATAACACAATTTTTAACCAGAGAGGAAAGTCCAACACTTCTTTATTCTCTCTATGCTCTCCCATCGTTCCGGGCTTTGGTTCTATTTGGGCTACATCAGCCCCACTCTTCCCAGACTGCAGTAAGCAAGAGGAGAAAACCTAGGAATCACAGAAAACTATGAGAAGTCGTGTGATATCAGTAGTGAGAGACCAAATACTTTTCAATTTTAGAAGTTTCAACATAGTGGTGAGGAATGCGTAATCAGTCGTCTATGGTTGTAGGGGCGGATGGAGGGTGTATGACCCCTCTGGGTTCTCGTTTGTAGGAAACCGTCATTGACCTGTCCTGCCCTTGGGGAAGGGATACTATATGTACAATTAGAGGCCACATCTAATCCTGTGTCGTTTGACTTTGGGCAAATTAGTACATTACTATCACTTGATATGCTGACATTTTAATAAATGGGCTCTGACTAATTTGTCAGTATTTATGCTGACTTTTCCTACATCTCTCATTCCTCACTCCCCTTGTCCTAACTTCTCTAGTCTCTGACTAACTTCTATTGGGTTCGCTTTACTGAAAAGTTCTTAGAGCCTTGGGCTCTTCAGCCAAAAGTCTGATGTGAAGTTGAAATATAAATAATGCATCAGATCTACTTTACTAACTTCCACTCAATCTGGGCAAGTGACATTTACAATTTTAACAAACTGGAGGCATGGTGGTGAATGAGAGAATATTTGGAGCAGAGTAAGCTGCAGTTCCAAAGTAGACTAAAATTTCTAAGAAAGCGTTTCTTTTCATGTGGCTAATATATATATAATTCAAGTTCACTGGAGGAATGTGACCACTCGGATGCTAAAAGGCACATCTGCAAACTGTTCCCACAAACACGATCTGAATGCCCGCCACCCTCAGACCCTCACTGATTTTTATCATTTTCTACAAAGATAGTGTTTTTGTTCTTCCAAAGAGCAGCAGATCTATCAGATGCTTGAGTATTAAAATGTAGTTACCCTTGCCTTTTAAATCTGTCTCTTCGCTGGAGCTAATCAGCATACCGTGCAGCTTTTACAACGTGTTTTCTTTGGAATAATCACTCCAGTAGATGATGTGTAAGAAGAAATAAACAAAACCTGTCCTTTGACCATATTGACTTGAGAAAAGCTGAGCATACCTGTCGTGGAGATTCACAAAGCACGTCAGAATATTAAAGGCTCTAAGAAGTCCAGGAAAAAAAAAAAAAAGAAGTCCAGGAATAGGGAAATATGTATCTTCCATTTAATCCAGTATTTCCCGAGCTTAGGGACAAATAGAAAAACATTTTCTCCATAATCCAGTCAGGAGAACTGCTTATAAAATGGATTTTTGTTGATGGTGGATGTTTTGTGGTCTCCTACAAATTCCCCAAAACACATCTTATGTAATCCTGCAGTCTCTGATTGTCCTGTGCTTTCTGGTAGAATTGGGATAAAGAGAAAATTTAACATTCTCAAGTATTTCTGTATTAGTCGTATAAATTCATACTTTAATAATACAAAATTCACAAATCTTCAGTAAGTGTCAGAAAAGTAAACTTGATTTCATCTAAAGGCGCTGTGTCCTCATAGAGCTTTGTAGCTAACTAGCAGGAGACACCGTCTTACCAATGCCAATGCAAATGGCTTTAAAAAGAACTATGAAATGCAATCTTATGCAATTGATACCCATTTTTTTTTTTTTTTTTACTTTTCGGTGAAAGAATGTCGTGCTAAATTTTCCTCCCACGTCTCTCTAAAATTACCAAGTATTAGGCTAAAGACAAAACATCTGCAATATAGAAGAAAAACAAGCATATTAATTAAGCAAACACTTTTTTACATGCTTTATACTTTGAGTGTCTAACATGGAAATTGGGGGAAAAAAAGTCTGTGTGTTTAGTGTGTCACTAATAAATAAAAGGTAGTAATTGAGGAGTACAAAATTGAACACTTTGAGCCTAAATCTTTGATATAAAATCAAGATTATCTTCAATTTATATATACTTATGAAATCTAAATATTTTATTATTCATTGCTGGTAAGCACCAACGTAATAAAAACTAGAAGCTTTAATTTAAATTAATTAATGTCTTTACAAAGTGTTAATAAAAGCCTAGTGAGTGACGATCATGCTTATGGATTCTCCCCTTTTTCTTTCATTTGGTTGTTTATGAATGGGGGCAGATATCAAGTTTTCCTAGAAGTATTACTTCAAAACTTTAAACAGCCTTAAAATTAAATTTCATCAATTTTATACCAGTTCTATGTAATGTTTATGTGCTAGTTAAGCACTAGTTCAGAAGATGCTGTATATGAAAACATTATGCCAATCTCATGTCTTCTTCTACAGAGGAATAACAGAAACCAGCATTTTAAGCAAGTCCCACTTTGCCTGTCTCACTGGTTGGGAGCCAAAAAGAAGCAGTGTATTTTTTAAATTAAATTTGTACAAAGAAAGAGGGAACTCGTGTCTCTACGGTCCTTACTGGCAAGGTTATCCTTTCCCATTTGCATCATTGTTCTTACCAAAAGAATTATTTTTAATTAGCAATGCTATTGTTAATTTACATATGTGAGATATATATAGATTTAGGTATATAGATATATAGTTATATAACTATATATCACTAAATTCTCTGTTGTTTTTTTTTTTTTAATGAACTCACATCTTTTTTGGAATGTTTGTTTTGAAAGACCAAAGTGAGTGCTCCTCACACTGAGTACTGATCAAGAGAGTTGGGCCCCACCGTCTCGTAATGCTGCAGTGATGGCCATTTGACAGTACTGCTATTCTGTTCTGAATAGAGGGAGTTCCTCGCAGGGCAGTGCTCAGACTTGAGTTGTATGTATCTTATTCTACAAAATATGTCAGATGTGGGTTTAAAAAGGGAGGAGAAAAGCTGTAGAATACATACCACGTAAAATTCATCATATAGAATTTACTTTTCTGACATATCATCTCTGGTTCACAAAAATGATCTTCTTGGTATGATCTCCATAAAATTGCTGAAATCGCTAATCCATGAAAGACCGAAATCCCACTACTTTCTTTTCTTGCTTTCTGAGCCTCAAAGCTTACTAGAAAAAAAAATGTATATAATAAAAAGCCTAATGATGACTACATTAAACCACTTCTTACCTGCTATTTATTTTTCAGTCTTTTTCATGGTCATTTCTTTCTAAAACACACACAGAGAGACATACAGACACAGAGACTTTGAGAGAGAGAAAGAGAAAGAGAGAGAAAGAGAGATTGGTGCTTCTGTATTACATGCACCCATGAAATCAGTTGGTAGCGATAAAGAAAACTCCTAGAGTTAAATGCTGAACAATTTGGCTACAAAAGCTAAATTAAAACAGATGCTTGTGAATATTAGAAAGAATTTTTTAATTACATTTTGTCTTTTCATAACTAATTACGGATGGTAATTATCTATTTGATAGTGTTTCGGAAAATGTGGCAGTGAATCTAAAATGCTTTTCAAAAATACGTTTTCAAAATTTGGAAAGTCGTATAATCTTCCCAGATAATATTGATAGGTGTACAAGGAGAGCATACAATAGTGTGCATCATATATGACTTGAAAACTGTCTTTCACAAACCTTAGTCGAGCACAAAGACTTGTAAATTTTATGGAAATAATTCTGGGGTTTGGGGGAAGAGTTTTTTCTTGTGGTTGTTGTGTTTTGTTTGTTCATTATTTTGTCATGGTCATCATTACTGTCATCTCAACACAAGTTGCAGGTTAAACATGTGGACCTATTTCTAGACCTCTGAATGCTCTCTCTTCTTCCAAATCTTCACTGGTTCTTCACTATTGCTGTTATCACTTCTCGATCGGAGTGAAAAATAAGCACTTCAGCAGCTCCCTCTGATGCTCAGGTGGTCTATCCCCTTACTGGACCAAATAATATTTATTTACAAATAAGTAATATTATTACAAATAATATTTATGTACAGAAATCTATACACATATAAGTTACTTTTCACATATAAGTTACTAACTTTACCTTACACATATAAGTTACTAACTCTGGGTTTTCCATATCTCCTTTTTATAAAAACAAAACAAAAAGCCACATTTTTTTAGGAAGCTTCCCATACCCCTTGGCATTAAAGTTTGTATTTGTCACCAAATTCACTTTCCGGATCCCCATTCCAATTACCAGATTTAGCAAAAATGTCCCCATTTTGAAATCACTTTGGTTGATTTTTGCCCAATTTTATTTCAAAGTTACCTTTGGATTCCCTCTCATTAGTGTGATCTCCCAATCAAAGAAAAAAAGTAATTAATTCTTTTCTTATTAAAATTCTTCAACCATATATCTCTTAATGAGTTCTGTGAAGTTGCTAATGTACGTCTCTCGGACTTATTTTGTAAAATACAACCTTGAAAAATAAATAAATACATAAATAAATACACACATACATACATACAACCTTGATTAATTCAATAAGTATTTATTAAGAGCTTACCATGTGCTAAAACTTGGGATAGAATAGTGCATAAAGCAGTCAAAAGTTTCTTTCTTCATAGAGTTTTCATTTCAGTAAGGAAAATGGACAATAAATCATAAGTAATCATGTAGTGTGTTAAATCATGTCATAATCAAATTAAAAGGGAATAAAGTAAAGCTTAGTAAAATGGGTTGGGAATGCTGGAACAGGGGAGGAAGATGCTGCAATTTAAATATGGTTGTCAGGGTAGGCACACAGAAAATGAGACATGTGAGCAAAGATATGAAGGCAAAAAAGAAGAAAGAAGTAGTGAAGGACTGAAGGAAACTTGCATTAATGAGCATGAACTTGGCATAGCTTTGTGCTGATTACTAGGATATAATTTGCATCATTTAATCTTCAAAAGTCTAAGAAGCAGTCATTGTTTTCACTTTTATAGAGGAGTAGAATGAAGTTCAGAGAGGTTAAATAAATTGCCTAAAATGACACAGCCACTCAAGTCTACTCTCAAATCAAGCGTTAACAGAAGCAGTTATTAATTCTGGTGAAAGATTTTTTTTTTGCAAGAATATCAATAAAATATTTGTAAAGAATGTGTAAGAAAAGATAGAAAATCAGAATATAGAACTGCTGTCCTGTCTTAGGTCAGTGGCCTCCAGCTTACTCGTATCCACATTTTAGTCTAATTCTGAAGGGCAGTAAATAAATATAAACCTCACAGTAATTTTCTCAGTAGCAAGATCAATTCTGCTTCTTGTGTCCTCATATTTTTTAAGCTTTTATTTATTTGAGAGAGAGAGAGGGAGGGAGAACACATCAGAAGCAGACTCCCCACTGAGCAGGGAGCCCAATGCGGGGCTCGAACCCAGGACCCCGGGATCATGACCTGAGCCGAAGGCACATGCTTAATGCACTGAGCCACCAGGTGCCCCACATCCTCGTCTTTTTAACTCCTTCTTCTAGGGTCCCAATCTGTTGTTTTATCTATGTCTGTGTTTGTATCTATGTCTCTGTGTCTCCAGTTATTTGTTTCTTCTTCCAGAATCTAGTTGTGTATTTGTTGAAATGAAATGACTACTGTCTACTTTCCACTGGCTCCTTGGAGCCTATGCAAGCAACCCACTTTGGTCAGTGCCCTCCTCTCTGACTGGAAACTTCTGGTCATGGCCTTCCTGCCTGGGCTAGGAACTTTTCCTCTGCTCTTTGGGATTCACTCCAGGACCCTATCTGCCATCTTGACTGCATGATTTTTATACATCTGTCCTCGTGTCGAACAGCTGAGAGTCCTGATTCCCTGCTTACTAGCTAGCTACTCACTCTGCATCAAGCTTTGTTGCCTCTCTCTAACATCTCATCCTGGCTGTGAAGTTGCTTCCCAACTTTTTATACTAATAAGGCCTCGTACCCATGAGCAGTTCTCAGGCATGCCCACTGTTGGTTAGCATCAACCGAAAATACTGCTCAAGGAGACTTAGGACTACTTCTTACCATCTCTATGTAGAGGAAGATTATTCTCACCTCTGGACCTTTTTTTTTTGTTTGTCATTAACTAGAAATGCCCTCCAAGAATGTACATCATTTTTTTTTTCAGACTACACAAGTCTTGATTTTCTCTCCAAGACATCACTGAGTGCTCCACCCTATGAATTGCTGTTATATATAATTATTATAATTGCTGACCCCACAATACATGAGAGACAATTGTTCTTTCTTATATCAGGGTTTTAAATGCTGGCATATCCTCTGAATCAGACGGCGGTACCCTAGAGAGCTATACAAGTGTTATATACTTCTCTTGATTTGTTTTTCCTTCACCACCTAACAATATATTAGTACCCTAGCAAATTCTTACTGCCTGTAGTGTTGACTGTTAGCAATGTCCTTTATCAAAGTATTAGCCCTTCAGCCTATACCATGTTCATGGATCTTGTGGCATATCTTAAATTCATTTTATTGATTCATTCAAAATGGTTATTTGTTTACCTCTCCATGTGACATATTAAACTTGTATACCCTTAAAAAATAAAAATAAAAAATAAATAAATAAATAAATAAATAAATAAATAAATAAATAAATAAACAAACTTATATACCCTTAGAAATGACCTTAGGGGCACCTGCATGGCTCAGTCAGTTAAATGTCTGGCTCTTGGTTTTGGCTCAGGATGTAATCTCAGGGTCCTGAGATTAAGGCCTCCATCAGGTTTCCCGCTCAGTCTAGAGTCTGCTTGAAGATTCTTTCCCTCTGCTCTTCCCCCAACTCATTCCTTCTCTCTCTCTCTCTCTCAAAGAAATAAATATTTTTTTAAAAAGTCCTTAAAATTTTAACAGCAAAACAAAGTAAGTTACAAGAAATAGAAGAACATCTAGATAAGAAATTGAAAGGAAGTGGATGGAATAGAGAGAAACAAATGACAGTTTCTGTACCATAGTGCTACAGAAAATAAAGCCTAGCTTCTGATAACAAATGGTGCCTAGTTGGAGCTCTGGATGATTACTAAGGAACAGAAATAAATAAGACAGCAGAAAGCCTAGCATCTTGCGGATGTTCTAACCCTCAGTCCTGTGCTGACCACAGTAAAGGTGTCCTATTCCTTGGACCTAAGAGGATTCCAGCTGTACACTAGGGCTTAGGTGACACAGAGTAAGACGTGTCACAGAAGCATGCCTGGGGCATTAAGAATAGACATTTGTTCCATATGTATGCCCAACATTTTTTCTTTCTCCCCTGGTAACAGAAGTCGGTACTTCTTGAGAGGAACTGTACTAGGCTGTTATAGGATGCTGGCTTCACTGTGTCTCCTCCAGGATGAGTGTGGAAGGAAAACTTCAATAGTCCTATTCCCTAATTCCCTTTGCTACGCTGACTGCTCTAGAGATGGACATGTGACCCAAATTGTTTGGGTACTAGGAAAAAAAAAAGAATCTGGATCCTTCAGAGATTAAGGGCATTGAGGACAATATAAACCTGTAGGTACGGGGGCTGTTTTTATTATCACACAGAAACCTGGCTGAGAGTAAAAACAACCTAAGAGAAAACATCACCAAGAACTGTAGATCTTGTGAATTCTGATGACAAATGCCTGAGTTCCTGCTTCTGCTCCTAACTTTGGACTCTTCAATTACCTAAGACAATAAATTTCCCTTTCTGTGTAGTTTAAACTGAATTTCTGTCACTTTTTGAAAGGAAAAAAAATAATGACTAGTGCAGTTGTCTGTGGTACCCTTAGAGCAAAACACCGTTGTATTTGTGAGATGAGAGAAAATCAGAAAAACCATAATTTCTCTTTCTCCTACTCACTCCAAACTGAATGGGGACAGAAATCCATACTTTATGATTACTTGCAAAAAGTATAAAAGAAACTCTCAGAGTCTGGATTTCAAAGAAAAAAAAAAAAACCAGAGATCCCAGCTAATACTTGACAGTAACAGCTGTACTTCAATAGGATCATGTAAGTACTCTCAAAGTTTTCTAAATACTAATTCCAATAACTCACAACAGCAGCAATTTGCCATCCAGCATTCTTTGCAAGAATCAGTACCAGGAAGCTATCTTTGATCCGTTCTTCAGTCCACTTGCTGAAGGAAGCATATTTGTTCTTTTTTTTTTTTTTTTCAACCAGAAGCAACAAGAATAAATGCTACTTATGTAGAAGTAGAGGGATCCTGAGCGGGTAGTCATTCCTTCTATCACTGAGGAGCAGCAGTGGCCCTGGGATATTATCCTACCCACGCTTCTGACTTCAAAATAAATACTAGAAACTGTGCTGTCCCCAAGACAGAGTAAGAAGTATATTGAAGAAAACAAAAAGAGAGAAAAGGATGGCAAGTTTAGTTCCCTCAGAATATTCTCAAACACAAGAATAGCAATAGCAACAAAGCCCTGCCTGCAGAGATTTGCTGAAAGTGGACTCCGGAAACAAATTCTCTAGAGATTCTGAGAAAACTAACATTGTGTTTTGAACAGTCTGTGTTAATTTGGAGACGCCATTACTTAAAATAGAAAATGATTAATCTTGAAGTTCAGCATATTCCTTTCACTTGTGATGCAATTCCATGCTCACAACTGAAGATTAAGGTTGAAAAGTAAAAGGGCCACAGAATTAAATGGTGATAATGTATGTAAGTCATTTTCTCAGTCTTCGTCAGCAGGGATGACATTTAAATCCTAAGGCTCTACTCAAAGACATATCAAGGTGAGAGGTCTATACCCATAAAACTTCCCATGAAATATAAATGGATGGAATAAGTGGTAGGGTGAGGGTCACGGAGAGAAAATGCCATGTACCTAAAGAAACTAGCATAGGTCCTTGTATGTAGAAGACTAAGAATAAAAGTTTGACGCAGAGTAAATTTCAGCTATTACTTATTGAGATCCCTCTGTGGGTCAGATCTTTTGAAAACATCTTGACTTCTACTTCCAGTAAGAAGTAATGGAGACTAGATTTCCTCTCTCAAAGACACACCAAAAAGAAAAAAAAAACAAAAACAAAATAAATGAAATATTTTGGAACAGTTCCAAACAACAGTTTGGAAGATGCTGGACATTGGACAATGAAGAGTGGCTATTCCTCAGAGACAATAAATAAATAAATAAATAAATAAATAAATAAATAAATAAATAAATAAATAAATAAATAAATAAATAAATAAATAAATAAATAAATAACTGAGGAAAGCCCTACAGTTGCCCCAGCTTACTGCTCTGAGATGGTAACTAGGCTGTGATGTAGGCAAGTGAAACCCAAGCAGGGTGTGGCTGATGCACGGAGCTGAGAAGATGAAGCAGGGACTCCAGGGAGCGCAAGATGGTGAGATTCAGCAGCACAGAGTACCCGAAAGTAGGACCCTGAAAAGATAGGAAGGAGGTGGGGAGGAAGGAGGGAAAGAGAGGAAGGAGGGAGAGAGAGAAAGAGGCAGAGACAAGGAGAGAGGGAGGAAGGGCGAGAGAGAAGAGAGAACTCAAGATCTGCAGACCTTGAGTACATGCTGGAGGAAGAATCATCCAAAAGAACTAAAGGTAACAGTGTCTGAAACAGTGGGAATAACTAGCCCTGGACTGAGCACTGTGCTGGTCCCACCCACCTAAAAAAATTCTTAAAAGTGAGACTAGAAAAAAGTAAAAACATTTTCAAGTAACTTAAATGCATCCAGGAAGAAGGCTTGGGAATATTTATAGAAATGCAAAAATACCCACTAATCAATTAAGCAAAATTGATAATGTATGCTCCTCAGTGAAAAATTGCCAGGCATGCAAATAAGCAGGAAACTATAACCCAAAATGCGGAGATAAATCAGTTAATCAAAGCTGGTCTGGCACAAATGATAGAATTACCAAATAAGGCATTAAAATAGTTTTACATCTGTATTCCGTATTTGTAAAAAGCTAGGGAAAGACATGGAAAGCTTCTGTCTATCCGTATTCTTAAAAGAACCTAAATGAACTCCTATAGACTAAAGCTACAATGAATCATAGAGAAAAAGGGGGAAAAAAGAACCCTAGGTGCATAAAAGTAGATTAGATTGTATAAGAAAGTATGCATAAACTTTAATATATACCCATAGAAACTATCCAAACTGAAGCAGGGAAAAGAGAATTCTTAAAATGAAGCCAGGACCAATAAGCTATGGCACAGCTTCGAACAGCCTCGTCTTTCTGTCACTAGATTCCCCAAAGGAGAGGAGGAGAGAGGGATAGTTTTTAAGAGATTGAGAACCGTATGGAAAATTTCCCAAGTTTGGTGAAAACTCTGAACTCGGAAGTCTTTTCTTCTCCCCCGACACCAAGTAAGCGGTGCCTTCCCGACCCCACTTCTCCAGTGCTGACCGGACGCCCAACAAGTCCATGAAACTCTGGCACGTTGACCTGGAGCTGGCGTCAGCTCATAGAGGTGAGGGTCAGTCTCACAAAGCTGCCTCCCCTTCACCCCCCACTGCGGGCAACATTCACAAGTCTGAGCCCCCCCACCCCAGTCCTTCTGAATGCCTGGCTATAATCGGGGGTTCTAATGCACCCCTCCTTGGATTCACTAAGTTTCTAGAACAACTTGCAAAATTTGGAGAGGAACAATACTTATGTTTACTGGTTTGTGATAGGGATACAAGTGAACAGCCGGATAAAGAGGTACGTTGGGCTCAATCCAGAAGGGTCCCTGAGCACAGGCGCTTCTGTCCCCATGGAGCTGGGGTACACCACCCTTGCAGCATATAGATGCAGTCACTAACCTGGAAGCTCTCTGAACCCATCATTTAGGGGTTTTCATGGAATTTTCATTATATAGCTGTGATTGATTAAATCATTGAGCATTGGTGATAAATTCAATTTCTGGCCCCTGCCCCCTGGATAGAGATTAGGGGATGGAGTGAAAAGTTCCAAACTTCTTTTTTTTAAATATTTTATTTATTTATTCATGAAAGACACAGGTAGAGAGAGAGGCAGAGACACAGGCAGAGGGAGAAGCAGGCGCCATGCAGGGAGCCCGACGTGGGACTCGATCCCTGGTCTCCAGGATCACACTCGGCTGAAGGCAGCACTAAACTGCTGAGCCACCTGGACTGCCCGAAAGTTCCAAACTTCTAATCAGTTTTTGGACTTTCTGATGATTGGTTCCCATCCTGAAAAAATCCAGGGACCCAGCAAGTCAGTTCACTTAAAGAAAGGATGCTCCTATGACCTGCATGACTCAGGGAATTTCAGAGTTTTAGGAGCTCTGTTCCAGGAACCAAGGACAAAGATCTTTCTATGATACCACACCCAGAGACCAAAGGTCAATGAAATCCAAACCCAAGAAGGATGAAGATAAATAACTACACCAATGCATGTCATAAACAAATTACCAAAATCCAGCCAAAAGAGAGAAAAAAGATATAGTATAAATGGAGGACCAAAGACCAGGACGACGGATTTTTTTTGTCAGAAACTATGCAAGCAAGAGTATGGTTTTATTCATATAAAATATTAGAAAATACAAACTAATATATGATGATAGGAGAAGTTGTGGTTACATGGATATGGGAGGACGGGGGTCAGGGAGCTGGAGGGAAGGATTACAAAGGTTCACGAGGCAATTTTTGAGGGTAATGAATATGTTCATTATCTTGATTGTGGTTATGGCTCAGAGGGTGTATTCATGTTAAAACTGATAAAATTATATTTAAATGTGTGCAATTTATTATGGAAGTCATATCTGTATATTAAAAATAAAAAAATGCATTAAATGACCAAATTTTTTCTCATAATTGATATACCATGCAAAATACATAGATCCCGTGTTTTATAGCGAATCAAATCAATCAAGCAATGTTAAAAATATTTGACCAAGGCTAGTTAAAAAGAAAAAAAAAAACCCACCACATCTATCTGACTTTAGTGGCCATTTATTCCCATTATTCTTCGTTGTCATACAGATAAAAGAAACAAATTTTAAAAGATCTCTCTGACTATAGGAGACAAAAATTATAAGCATGATGTATTGTCATTGAAACATTATACTGGTGGAAAATTAGCTCCTAATAACAGAGGTCATCTTTTATTTCTTAAAACCCTTAGGGTTATCCAGGAAATAATTAATAAAATAAGTGTCGCATTAATAAATTAATGGATGGAAAATTGTGTCCTGTGAAAATAGGACAATTTACTGCAGGTCTGAAGATAGGAAAGAGAAGAGATGGTCCATACTCAAGAGAGGGAATGGGAACAAACACAGAAAATGTCTAAATTCCAGTCATGCTTCTATGTATAGTCTTGTATTTTAAAAAATTATGTTTGCAGGTAATAGAAACCATTATCACCTGATATTTTGCTTTTGTTACCTCCTAAGTAGTCTTCCATCTTCTACATATGCCTCTTCAGTTCATTTTCCAGACAGAAGCCAGAGAGATTATTTTTGTTGTTGTTGTTGTTGTTGTTGTTTTTAATATAATTTTTATTTATGATAGTCACAGAGAGAGAGAGAGAGAGAGAGAGAGGCAGAGACACAGGCAGAGGGAGAAGCAGGCCCCATGCACTGGGAGCCCGACGTGGGATTCGATCCCGGGGCTCCAGGATCGCGCCCTGGGCCAAAGGCAGGTGCTAAACCGCTGCGCCACCCAGGGATCCCCCAGAGAGATTATTTTTAAACATCAGCCAGCGGATATCACTTCATTGATAAAAACCCTCCAATGGGCACCTCATTATATTTAGAAGAAAATAAAAACTCCTCACCTGGAGGAGAACCGTATGTGAACTGACTTCACCCCTCCACTGCCATCTCACACTTCCCTTCCCCTTCTTGGCATTCTTTCTATCCCTCAAACCTGTCCCCCCTTATTTCTGCCTTGGAGCTGTTACACTCACCATTCTCTTTGCCTGGATTGTTCTCTCCTAAGTCTTTGCATGGATGGCGCCTCCATGACATGAAAATCTCAGCTTAAATGGCCTTTTGGGACCATCAAGTCCCATCCATCCAGCGACTAGGTGTCACTCTCATGTCACTCTACTTACATGGTTCTCAACTGGCGACACCATGCACCGCCCCCCCAAGGGATGTTTGGAAACATGTGAGAAAAAAAAAATGGAGATAGGTTCTCTCGGGGATAGAGGCCAGGGAGGCTCTAACCATCTTGGAGTGTATAGGAAATCACCCTTCCACACAAGGAATCATATGGGCCCAAATATCAGAAACTGGTGCCAAAAATCAGTGTCAAATTTCAGAAATCTTGCTGTATTTTAATTCCATGCTCATCATATATTGATGATGATGCATGATATATTGATATCATGATGAGCATGATATAGAGAACATTATCTAATGTTCTCTTCTGTATTTACTTTTTTCTTTCATTTTTTTAATACTTTAATAGCCTGAAAGTCCAATGGGAGCAGGAATATTAGGGTATGTTGTTCATCTTTATATTCCCAGCTCTTAGAGTGATGGCTGGCACAGGGTGTTTTGTCAATAAGTATTTACTGAATGACTGAATGTCACTGAATGCTTCCTCTGAAAGCATTCTGTGTGACTTGAGTATTTCTGCAAATGACCCCATCATGAGCTGAAGACGTGTTTTCTGCAAATGACCCCATCATGAGCTGAAGACGTGTTTTCCCCAGAGTATGTTTCGAGACTATAAGACAGGGGAATCAACTTTCTATCCGTTTTAAAAAAGGAAAGTGACGTGAGTACCAGAAGTCTTCAGGGAAGGAAAGTTGCCAAGCACACATGATTTTTTAGTAAAGTTGTTTTCATGGCCCATGCAACAAATCTACTTTCCCAAACTCTGGCAGGGTCAATGATTTGTGTTTAAATGTGCAAACTTGTTGCATCTGTGATTTCTCCTCTGTTGTGCTATAAATAAATTAACACTTTTATCCAATCTGACTCGCTTCCACCTGTTATATTTGGAAGGCTATTGCAGTGCTAGCTGCTGTTTTCTCTGAAGAAATGACTATTGACCTCACTCTTCCAAAGTAAAGGTAATAGTTTTAACTGTTGATTTCCTGCAGGGAACGAGTTCCCGGGAAGCGAGGATTGCGAATAGTGGTGCTCACATTTAGGCAGATTATGACGAAACTGAGCATGTGAGAGTCATGGAAGCATCTGTCTCGTAGCTTCTATAAAACAAACATACCTGATTCCACTTTATACTTTTAAGGATTTTATTTATTAATTTATGTATGTATGTATGTATTTATGTATTTATTTATTTGAGAGAGCGAGCGAGCATGAGCAGGGGCAAAGGTGGTAGAGGAAGAGGGAGAAGCAGGCCCCTCGTTCAGCAGGAAGCCCAATGTGGGGCTCCATCCTGGGACCTGGGGATCATAACCCGAGAAGAAGGCAGACACTTACCCTGCTGAGCCACCCAGGTCCCTTCTACTCTATTTTGCCCAATATCTCCTTCTCTGTCTGGTAGCTACTTCGGTATAATGAATGTACCAAAGACAGAAATCATGGCTGTTGAAACGAGATCAGATAATTCGCTTAGACTTAGACTTACAGGGGGGTAGAAGGAGGACTTGACGTTAGGACCCTTAAAGAAATGGGTACTTATAGGTTTATATGTTTTGCTTCTTAATTGTTTGCAATTTAAGCAAGAGTTTCTATGAGGAAAATAAAAGAGAAGTTTTCAACTAAAAGAATAACTGACAATGTTGGGAATTTCAGGCATTAGGAAAACCAGCAGTGGATGTGTATGATAGTTGGCAAAGCCTGCGATGCCCATCAGCACGGCCCGTGATCCGTGCATCTGCATGGCTCGTGTACACACTACCCTCTGACTTAGCTACGGAGACACGGGCATTTATGGCTTCGGGAGAGTTTTGCTTTCCTCCTTTTGCAGAGACGTGGCACCGATAGAATCAAAAGATTGCATCACTTATACTGACCAATATATTCCAATCACCCACCAATACATTCCTCCATTTACTGACCCAACATTGTACAATAGAAACACTTGGGTTTACTTGTTATTTTAAGAAAGCCATTTAATTGCTTTTGGATAAGCATCATCTCTGCGTTTACTTTTTCTTCAATACAGTTGTCATTTTCTTCTTATTTTCTCTTATAATCATAGAGTAATATCATCAAAAGGAGAATGATTGTATTCCGTTGTATACCTTTATCACAAGGAACTTTTCAGCTTAGCGGTTTTCTTCTTAGTGAATGGACGCTATATAGTCATCACGTTGAGCACATGCTCCCTTATGGGTTCATGATATTTTATTTTGTAAAACTAGATTTTTTTTTAATCATAAGTACTCTAAAGTTTCTGGCTTTCTCACTTTGGTCTTGACATTTCAAAAATAGCGGGATCTATCTAGGCTTTCCAGAAATGTTGGAAAGATAAGGGAATGCAATGTTGATAGAAGGTTTCTCCATCACGGATAGCCTGAGGTCTCCAGAAGATGGCGATAATAATTGCTTTGCTTCTATTTTTCTACATTAATTCCAGATCCACCAAGAAGAGGGTAGACGATATTGGGGTAGGCAGAGAGGTGCAATGATGGTCAACTCTGGGAAGGCGAGGCAGTTCATTACTTCGTATATTCATTCTTGCTTCATTCTATCATTCTTTCAACCATTTGCCTCTCGTTCTTTAACTTAAGAAATGTAATGGGGGGATCCCTGGGTGGCTCAGCAGTTTAGCGCCTGTCTTTGGCCCAGGGCACGATCCTGGAGTCCCGGGATCGAGTCCCAGTTCGGGCTCCCGGCATGGAGCCTGCTTCTCCCTCCTCCTGTGTCTCTGCCCACCCCCCTCATTCATAAATAAATAAATAAATAAATAATAAATAAATAATAATAATAAATAAATAAATAAATCTTTGAAAAAAAAGAAATGTAATGAACATTTCTCTATATTAATAAGTCAGAACTTTCGAGTTCCCTAATTTTCTAAGTTAATGGCTGTAGGGAGTGTAGGGAATCAAGAACAGACCCTTCTTATTAAACCTTATGCATCATCATGTTGGTTTGCATTCAGCAAGGGCTGACCCAAACAGTACTTTTGCAGAAAGCAAAGTTTTGACAAAGTTTGAGGCAAATCATGAAGGACTTTAGAACTCTTTCCCCGACAGTAGCATAATAAAATTGGACAGACTCAAACTTTTTCCCATGTTACCTTGTAACACAAATTCTTACTTTATCCTTTTTCCCAGTACCAACCCAAGTATGAGGTAAACAGTATTTTTTTTGCTCATAACAGAAAATCTTATGGATTTTTTTGGAAGTCCTTTAAGAGAGATTAAGGGATCGGGACAAATAGGCAGATTCTTAAATATGCAGAAAGGGATACCTGGTTTACTGGGATGAGAAGGGGGTATAAGAATAGAGAGGGATGCCTGGGGGCTCAGCGGTGGCGCCTCTGCCTTCGGCTCAGGTCATGATCCCGGGGTCCTGGGATCGAGTCCCATCTTCTCCCTCTGCCTGTGTCTCTGCCTCTCTCTCCGTGTCTCTCGTGAATAAATAAAAAATAAAAATCTAAAAAAAAGAATAGAAGCATATAAAGGGAACAGAAAAGAAATAGTGAAAGGATTACAGCTTTCATTTTTATTTTACATGCCACAAGTGTTTAAAAATAAATGACAGGCCCTTACATATATCCTGTGATACCTTGTATGCTGTTTGAAGATAAGTAAGAGAAACAAATACTTAGAATTTGTAAAAATCAAATGAAAAGCCAACCAATAATAAGAGGCAATGTGTCAAATTTCAAGCATTTTTTTTTTTACGATTTTATTTATGTATATCAGAGAGAGAGAGAGAGGGGCAGAGACACAGGCGGAGGGAGAAGCAAGCTCCAGGCTGGGAGCCTGATGTGGGACTCGATCCTGGGACTCCAGGATCACGCCGTGGGCCAAAGGCAGGTGCCAAACCGCTGAGCCACCCAAGGATCCCCGAATTTCAAACATTCTAAATATAGCTAACGTCCCTGAACAGACAAGATCTGCTTTCACTGCCTTCCTACGCCATCTGTGTTAGTTCGCTAGGGCTGCCATACCTAGTACCTTAGACTACGTGGTTTAACCAGCAGACACGTATGTTCTCACAGCTCTAGGGGTACCGGTCCCAGATCAAGGTATTGACAAAGCTTCCTTCTGAGGGCTCTGAGGGAGGGGTCCGTTCGCAGCCCCTCTCTGGTCTGCTGGATGGCTGGGGTCTCTCAGTGCCCTCACCGCATCTTCCCTCCGTGCCTACCTGGGTCCACATGTGTTCATTTTATAAGACACCAGTCTTATTGGATTAAGGTCTCCCATTTTTAACTTAAATTCCTGCTTTAAAGACCTCATCTGCAAATATGATCACATACCTGCAAATATGGTCCCATTCGGAAGCACCACAGGTTGAAACGTCGACAACTGTATGACTTCTTGGGGTCACACAGTTCAGCCCATAGTGTTCAACAATGTTAGTGAAAAATAATTTATTGAAGATTTTTTTTTTCTGGAACAAAAGTTCATACTAAGTGCCGTTTTAAAAAATAGTGGTAGATTGAGTCTTTGGTCTTGATGAAAAATTTAAAATATATAGAAATACACATAGAAGAGTGATGGCACATGGTTTGGGTTAGTTCTACAGATCAACGTAGGCACTGGGCCGTCTCACATGCCGGAGAAGCAGAGTGTCCATAACTGGAGTTGACTCAACAGGAGTGATACTAGGAACAAAACAACTACTATTTTGCAGATGCAAAAATGAGGGACAAATATGTGGAGGGGCGTATATATAAAACCATACGGTGCGTTCCGGGCACAGTGGAGGTGTGCCCAGCATTTCATGATACCCAGTTGACTCTCCCATGACTGCAGCTCTTGTCACTTGGGGAAGGTAGTTTTAGTAGATGGTAGAGTACGGTGGCGGCGTTCGTTCAGGCAAGTTACGGTGCTTTCAAATGGAACAAGTGGAGGCCTCCTGGGTGCAGGCTCTGTTCTTGGGGCCCCGAATGAGACAGAGACCTATGGCCTCCACCCGGTCAGAACAGAACCTCGTTGGTTCTATGGTTGCAAACAACCATATGAACGGGAACAGCCCGTCCCTTCGCAAGCCCTCCCTTTTGGTAGTGTACCCCCCTCTACGTGTTAGAGGCAGGGCTTGGAAGGAGACGGGGCGCAGTGCTCCCCCAGTGTAAGCTACAATGTGCTATCTCCCCTTTCTCTTTTTTCCTTCCTTCCTTCCCTCCTTCCTTTCTTTCTTTCTTTCTTTCTTTCTTTCTTTCTTTCTTTCTTTCTTTCTTCCTTCCTTCCTTCCTTCCTTCCTTCCTTCCTTCCTTCCTTCCTTCCTTTCTTTCTTTCTTTCTTTCTTTCTTTCTTTCTTCCTTCCTTCCTTCCTTCCTTCCTTCCTTCCTTCCTTCCTTCCTTCCTTTCTTTCTTTCTTTCTTTCTTTCTTTCTTTCTTTTCTTTCTTTTTCTTTCTTTTTCTTTCTTTCTTTCTTTCTATTTAAATTTTGAAAGGCAAAACAACTAACCTTGCCACCACCAATAGAATCGCTTATTTTCCAGGGAAAAATGCATCTCAAACCACCAAATACAGGGAAGCCAGAAAAATCGCCACATAATCCAAAGTGCACGATGGCAGTTAGGAGGGATCTGCTAGTGCTATGCTGAGTGAGTAAGAGCCCTACCCTAAGATACCCTAAGATAATAAGATACCCTAAGATGATAAGAGCCCTATATTCGGGGATAGGCGTATATATGTGCTGTGTCTTTTACTTTATTAAACTGCTTTCCTGGCTCTGTAAGCTTTGGTTAACAAAATCAATTTACGTTGTGAGATCTGACCACAGAATTCTTACCTCTTAAATACAAACACTATGGGCACTGAATAACACATCATAATTTCAACTCTATTTTTATTAATAATTTTTATCAATAAAAATACTCCTTTTGGATACTGGGGTGGCTGTCGGTAAAGTGTCTGCCTGCAGCTCAGGTCGTGATCCCAGAGTCCTGGGATCCAAGACCCACATCGGCTCCCTACTCAGCCTGCTTCTCCCTCTCCCTCTGCCACTCCCCCTGCTTGTGCTCTCCTCTCTCTCTCAAATAAGTAAAATAAAATCTTTGAATACTATATTCATTTTACTTTTATTGGGATTTTGCACCAGGCTTTATACATATTCCTTTTTTAGTTTCAATTTTTGTGTTTGCTTATTTATGTATTTAGGGGAAGGGGGGGAGGTGAAGAGGGAGAGGGAGAGAGAGAATCTTAAGCAGGCTCCATGCCCAGAGTGAAGCCCCATGAGGGGATAGATCTTACGACCCTGAGATCATGACCTGAACCGAAATCAAGAGTCTGATGCTTAACCAACTGAGCCACCGGGCGCCCCAGCTTTATACATATTCTTACATTCAGTGGTCATCATAGCCTTGTGAAGCTGGTATTGTTTTCTTTGTTTACATGACAAAACTGACCCAGAAAAAGTTAAAAATGTTGACCCAGATCACGTGAAACCTAGCGCATCTACTTGAAGCCTGCATTCTTAATTACTTCCTTCTCTATTATTGTTATAAAATATCTTTTTTTCTTTTTTCTTTGTGTTTGACAAGACCCACCCCTATGAATACATTCTGTGCTAAAGGTGGGTATTTGTCTACTTCCTCAGGATGCTAAATCACTTAGAAGCATCACTATGATTATTCATTTAAATGCTGTTTGATGCTCTTGAGGTGGTGTCCCAATTACTCTAACTTTCTTATTAAGACACCGGGCTTCTTTGTTTTCTGTATGCTGAGCAAATATTTCAGCTTGTACACAAAGTAAGATCCAAAGGCTCTGTGGTAATATCTGATAGGAAATCATCTAATCTATTTGATTTTAACACAATTCTGCTCCATTATATGTAATATAGCTATTTTCCAAATAGCTGTGGCTATTCTTATTTATGATGTCCTGATCTGTCCACATATTACTTAATGATCCTCAAAACACCATTAAGCATAGAGACATCAAAAGTATATTTTCCTTTATCTTGGTTTTAAATTTCCTAGCAGCCTAGAAAAAAAAAAAGAGAGAAAGTTTATAAGATCATGGATCATAATATCAAAGCAAATTAGGATGTCAGAAATAGAGCTCTTCCTGGTACTAAGATGCACAAAGAATTTCTCCCATGGATCCTCAGAAAGTCAATACATTGATTATAACAGCAGGACTCAGTAACTTTTCTGATAAAAATGTAACAGGAAGTTTCATATGGCCTTTCTTATATTGTCCCTCAGTGAAGACTTGTGTGATAACACCAAAGCGAGGGCTGGTAAAGGAAATTCAATAGGAACCAAAATAAAGTGGTGAAAATGTACAGGTTTTTTTTTTTTTTTTAAATATACTGGTTTTACTCTGAAAAGAAAAATTTTAAATAGCTACAGAAATGAATGAATTTCCTTCAGGTAATCTTTTATGAATACTATTTCTGCATGTGAACTTGTAATAATAATTAAACACCAAAGAAGTCAAAGTTCTATTCTCTGGCCAGACCTTAGAGTAGAGAGGATATTACTCACAGAAAGCCCTAGGTCACAAAGCTAATATAATAAGATGCTAAAATGGAACCTTCAGCTGAAATCCTAAGGCAACAGATAGCAAAATGAGGTGTAATTCACATCACCTCTGTGGAACTTCTAAAATGTGATTAACCAAGAACCAAATTAGAATACTCCTCAATTTCTCTCCTTCCCTGTAGGACTCTAAGCACCGGAAAAGAGGGATTTTGATGTGCCTTCTTAAGAGAGAGCTGCGCGACATGCTCCAACCGTTACCCAAATCCTTTTAATTTGTCCATTTTAGTGCATGTCTAGCAGTATGTCAATATGCTTTTGTCTTTAAATTTACATAAAGTAAATAATCACTTCTTGTAGTATAAAATTTTATGGGTTTTGGTAAATGCGTCCTCATGTATCCATACCCATAGCCAAGATACAGAACCGTTCCATCTCTCCAAGAAAGCCCCTCAGGCTGCCCTTCTGTGGTCAACCAGCCTCTCATCCCCCAGGCCCTGGCAAAAACTGATCTATTCTTGACCTCCAGTTCTGCTGATTCCGGAATGTCTCGTACACGAGACCATGCATGTAGCTTTCTGAGTGTAGCGTCTTTCACTCAGTAAAATGTATTTGAGACCCAGCCGAGTTATGTATATATGAATAATTGTATTGGCAAATGGTATTGCATTATATGAATTCACCATAGTTTACTGATTCACTAAAGTGACATTTGGGTTATTTCCACTTTTTGATAATTGTCAATAAAACTAATGTAAACAGGGATGCCTGGGTAGTTCCACTGGTTAAGTGTCAGCTCTTGGTTTCGGCTCAAGTCATGATCTCATGGGTTGTAAGATCAAGCCCTGCATCAGGTCCTGCGCTCGGCCCGGAGTCAGCTTGAGATTCTCTGCCTCCCCACTCATGCATGCTCTCTCTCTCTCTCTCAAATAAATAAGCAAAATCTTAAGATAATAATATAAACATTCGTATACAGGCTTTGGTGTGCATTTTTCTAGGAGTGAGATTACTAGGTCACATGGTAAATGCATGTTTAATTTTATGAACAACTGGTAAACTATTTTCCAAAAGGACCGTACCGTCTTTCACTCCCACCAGCGATGTTGGAGAGCTGTAGATGCTCTGATTCCTGCTAGCACTAATCAGTTTTGTTTGTTTTAGCCATTCTAATATATACACACCAGAATCTCACTTTGATTTTTTTCATCTCATATTCTTAATGACTAATCATGTTCATGTTATCTTTTGACGTGCCTATTTACTAAGTATTTTCATTTAATAAAGTGTATTTAGATTTTTTTTTTTTTGCCCATTTCTTTATTAAGTTCTATGCTTTTACTGAGTTTTGAGACCTTCCTATATATTTTGGATACAAGTCCTCTGTTATTTACACAGTTTTCACTGATTATTTGGCTTGCCATTAATTAATGGTGCTTTTTGCACAGCAAACATTATTTACTTTTGATGAATTGCAGTTTATCAGTATCTTCTCATATGACTTGTGTTCTTGTTGTCATATCTGAGAACTCTTAGGCCAATTCAAGGTCCTAAAGATTCCATTTTCTTCTAGAATGTTTAAGGTTTCATGATTCTCATTTAGGTCAGTAGCGATTGCTAAGTTACTTTATGTATAAGATGTGTGATATGGGTCAGAGTGGACAGTCTTGCCTTGACCTTCATCTTAGATGGGAAACTTTTTACCCTTACGTCATTAAATATGAAGTCAGATGTAGTGTTCTCATAAAAGTTTTTGTCAGATTGAGAAAGTAGCATTCAATTCTGAGTTTTCTGAAACTTTTTTATTTTCTGAAATGAAGATAGAATTTTTTCAATGTGCTATCTGCATCCAGAGACTCTCATATATTTTTGTTGTTGTTTGTAATACAGTGAATTACATTTTTTTTTCTTAGTTGTACAACTAGCCTTTCAATCCTGGGATGAACCACACTTGGTCATGGTGTATTATTTTAAATATCACTAGATTCGTTTACCAAATATTTGTCAAAATGGTGTCTGCTTATGAGGTGTCTGTTTTCTCTTTAGTTCGACATTAAGGATAATGATAGCCTCATAAAATAAATTGGGGAAATTTCCTCCTCCTTCTTTTTCAGAAAAAAATTGTATTTGTGGTATTATTTCTTTCTTAAAATCTTAATATACATGATCCTGAAGTTCCTTGTTCATAATTTTTTAAATTATAAAATTAGTTTCTTTTAATTGAATATATATTGACTATTCAGATTTTCCTTGTAAATCAGTTTGAAGATTCATGTATTTCAAGGAATTTGCCCATTTCATCGAAATTCTTGAGTTAAATGTAGGTAGTTTTTCTTCTTAATATTTACTTAGTAGCCATTCAGTTGCTTTTATGACTGTAGTAACATTCTCTTTTTTATCTCTGATAGTGGTAATTTGTGTGGTCTTTCTTTTTATTCTTTATCAGTATGGCTAAGTTTTATCCCTTTCAGTAATCTTTTGAAAGACTGGCTTTTGGTATCATTGATTCTCTCTATTGATTGTCCATTTTTAACTTTGCTGATTTTCACTCTTTATTGTTTTCACAACTCTATTCACTTTAGGTCTTATTATTTTTCTAGCTTCTTAAGGTTGAAGCTTACAGGACTGATTTTAGACTTTTATTCTGATGTACTGTTGTCAGCTGGATTATATAGTTTCAGATAAAAAGTCTGAAAAATACTTATTTCTCTTTCTTCACATGTAGTGTGTATTTTGTCTCTGGCTGCTTTTTGGATTTTCTTCCCTTCTCTGATTTTCAGAAACTTGGTTATTATGTGCTTTTGAGTAATTTTATTTATGTTTATCCGGCTTGAAGATTTTTGACTTTTTGGATTTGCCATTTTATTGTACACATCAAATTTGGAAAAAATTCAGCCTTCGTTTCTTCAAATATTTTTTTCTACCCACTTCACAGGGTCCCAATATCCATATATAAGAAATTTTTATATTGTTCCATATGACACTGAGATTTCTATTTAATTGATTATTAATATTTTTTTCGCTCTTTACTTCACTTTGGATATATGCTAAATACTCTTGCTTTCAAGTATAATAGTTTTTTCTTCAGTGTCTACTCTGCTGTTAATTTCAGCCAATTAGTATTTCACCTGAGATATTTTGTGTTTCTATGTCAAGAACCTTCATTGGATTTTTTTTTCTATTTTCCATTATTTTACTCATTATATCCACATTTTACCTTAAATACTTGAACATAGTTATAATGAAGGCAATTTAAAATTTTTTGTCTGACCTATCATTTCTATCATTTCTAGATCTCTTTCTACTGACTGATTTTTCTCCTAGTTATTGTTCACAGGTTCCTGACTATTTGAATATATAGTCATTTTTTTTAACTGGATACTGAACATTGTGTCATTAGCCTGTGGATTGTCAAGGGTGTGTTTCATTCCTTTAAAAAGTGTTGGACTTTTTCTTACATGAACCTGTATAACTTATAGATAATTTTGGCCCATTGAACCTTGTTTTTAAGCTTTAAAGAGCAGATCTAGAAGGCTCTTTACCCCAGTTTTTGTTTTGTTTTTTGTTGTTGTTGTTGTTTGTCCTTACTAAGACATAAGCCCTCTGGAGTCCCCACTGAATAATTACAGAGGCCTGCCCATTCTGGTCAGAGATCAAATGTCATCTCAGCTTGTTCAAACTCTAGGGATTGTTCACCTTACAAATTCTCCAATTATTCTTTTCTTAACACTTTGGGATTTCTCCCTATGCGTATACAGCCTAATCTGCAGATAAGGAGACACCTGTATATATCTGTGGTATTTTTTTTGTCACGGCGTTTCTTCTGTTTCAAACTCTGCACGACTGTATGTGACATATCAGAATTCCAGTCTTTCTTTGCTCAACTCAACAATATCATTGGGCTCAGGGAGGCGAAAATTGCCTCTGGAGAGTAAGTTACAGAGATCAATTGTAGGGCTCACCTTGCTTGCTTCAGGGGTCACAGTCTTGTGCCGCCTGTTGTCCAATGTCTGAAACGAGTTGTTTTATATAGTTTTTCCGTTTCTCTTGGCTTATGGCAAGGAGGTAGGTTTGATCTTTATTCCCAAATGTAACTGGGAGCAGAATTCCAGGGTTCTCTTTAAAATATAAAATTTTAAAATATTCAATATTTAAAATATTCAATATTCAATATGTTAGATTCTTCGACTTCTAGCACTGTAATTATTCTTTAAGTTAAGGGGAAAACATAGTTCTTCAGAGGCATACAAGGTCTTCCACGACATGAATGCTCTGGCCTGACCAAATTTTTCTTTTTTTTTTTCTTGAAGTTATACCAGCACAATTATGACAGCATAATAGTATCTATATTTACTTCAAATATACTTAACACTTTACTGAAATTGCCTGCTTATACTTTTGTTTCCATTGTAAGCTATTGGCTCTTTGAAATGGAAACAGTTTTGTTCCCTGGTCAGTGATCTTGGCTCAATTAATGTCATTTGAATGGAAGGAAAGAAGCCAGGCAGGCAGGAAGGAAATGATTGTGAGCTGACTTAAGAACTTTCCTTCATTAATGTCTGGTGGACTATTATATATGGGTAACAAAACCAATCAAAATGCTGAGCTTTTTATTTACTGGTTGCTTTTGTTTGCTTCTGAAACCTCTGTTGCAATCATTTCAGTAGGTGGCTTCTATAATTTTATCTGCCCATACACCTTCCTCTCATTGCTCTCACTTCTGTGCTCTAACAACACTTCTTCAAATCACCTGCTAGGTTTGTAGTACATTCTCCTGAAAAGCATTTGCTTCCAAAATAACGTCTTAATTAAATTTATTTTTCTGAGCTTCACTCATATTTTTCAGAGGTATTAATGAACTCAGCAACTTTATCAATTCAACCACACATTTTCTTTTCCTGCTGTCTTTGAAAATTATAGGCAAATCACAACGCGTATGTGTGAAGTAACTGCGAGTTTAATGAACAAATCTAGTGGGCGGAATAATGGCCCCCAGAGATGTCCACATCCCAATCCCTGGAAGCTGTGACTATGTTACCTCACATGATAAAGAGATTTTGTAGATGTGATTAAAATTAAGAACTAAATATGAGAAGATTATCTTGCATTAGGCCCAAATGAATCACATGAGTTCTTAAAAGTAGAAGAGGATCTTTCAGAGAGATACACCTGGAGAAGAAGCCCTGAAGATTCAAAGTGGGAAAGGACTTAACCTACCATTTACTAGCTTGGAAGATGAAAGAAGGAGCTATGAGTCAAGGAATGAGGGGAACCGCTAGAAGCTAGGAATGGCCTTCCACCAAGGAAATGAGGTTCTCAGTATCATAGCAGCAAGAAACTTAATTCTCCCAATGACCTGAATGAGCAAATGAGCCTCCAGAAAAGAATCCTGTGCTGCTGACACTTTGATTTTAGTTCAAGGAGGCCCTGTTTGAGTTCTATATTGTTTCTGTGACAAATCACTACAAAGTTAGTAGCTTAAAACACTTCTGCTTTATACTTCTAGAGTTCAGAAATCTGATACTGGTCTCACTGGATTAAAAGGAAAGTATTGACAGGCTGTGTTCTTTTTTTAAGCTCTGGAGGAGAATCAATTTTTTGCTGTCAGCTGAGGGCCATTCCCAGTTTCCAGAGGACACAGCTTTCCTTGGCTTGTGTTCCACTTTCTCCATCTTCCTCACATCTTACTGACCCACTCTTCCACACGCTACACTTAAAAAAACTTATGATTAGACTGAGCTCTCCATTATCGTCTATCACAAGACGATATGTACTTTAGACATTTGCAAAGTCCTTTTTTCCATGAAAGTCACAGACTCCAAATATTTGGACGTGGATATCTTTGGAGGACACTTTATTCCAGTTACCATGTACCTGTTCTGGACTTCTGACTTACAGAAATATAAGCTGGTAAATTTGTATGATTTTAAACCAGCAAATTTATGGTCATTTGTTATGGCATCTATGGAAAACTAAGAATTCAGATATTCAGTTACTATCCATATAGTGATTTATAGTTGTAAAAGCAAGGATTACATATATATGGTCTAATTTAGTTCTTACAGTGAATAAACATTTTCATTATTACCATATTCAAATGAGAAAACTAATACAGCATTTCAATGGCATATAAATCAGGCATGTAAGTTTTGGAATTCTGACTTTCATATCTGTCACTGGGTCCATTAACAAAATATCTAACTGCTTTAACCATATAGAGTCTTATTCTATATAATGGAATGCCTGATGCATTTACCTAAGGTTAACTGATGAATTCGTAATGAAAAGCACTTATTGGAGCACTTATTGTACACCTGGGTGACTCAGTCACTTAAGTGTTCAACTCTTGATTTTGGCTCCGGTCATGATCCCAGGGATGTGAGATTGAGTCCCGCATCAGGCTCCGCACTCAGTGGGGAGTCTGCTTAAGAGTCTCTCTCTTCTTCTGCCTCTCCTATTTACACTCTCTCTAAAATAAAGGAACAAATTAAAAAACAAAAAAACAAAAAAAAAAGCATTTATCATGGTACCTTACACATAATAAGGAATCAATAAAAAATAAACATTATTTTTATTTATTGATGTCATGGGTAATAATTGTTTGAAGAAGAAAGCTAATCTCTAATGAAATGTCATATTTTCTGGACTTTCTATCGCGTTATTTTTCTTTAATGATAGAGTCAACAAATGTGCATAGAGCCCATATTAAACATGAAATAAGATGTAGCCTTTATTATCACAAAATTTTTTAAAGATGTATTTATTTATTTAGGAAAGAGATCATGGACACATAAGCTGGGAGAGGGGCAGGACGAGAGGGGGAGACTCTCAAGCAGACTCCCTGTTGAGCATGAAATCTAGCACCAGACTTGATCTCAGAACTCTGAGATCATGACCTGAGCTGAAACCAAGAGTCTGAAGCTCAACTGACTGAGCCACCCAGGCATCCCTATATCACAATATCTATAGTATAACAGAAAGACGAGTATTTTTTAAGTCGGTAATAATTAAATAATAGTGAATGTGTCTGTGCCACATAACATTAGTGCAGGCTTTTTGGTTTTATTTTTCAAAGTATGTAACATGGAGCTACCAGACTGAATAGTCATGAAATAAAGAAAGGTTCCTCTGTGCAGATATTGCTTAATCATACCTGGGAGATGAGAAGAAGTTATCAGGGAGAACTGAAGGATAAAGAATCCGGGCAGCAGAAAGAGGAACATATAAAGAGAAAGCAGCCTATGAGGATCTATCTCAGCCTGTGATCCCTATCAGAAACTCAAAGTTGAAAGCTATCTTTCAATTCTGCTTTAGAGCAATGATATATATATATATATACACACCTCCATATCCATCCCCCAGGGACATTCAATAGATATGAAATAGGAATGTTCATGTAATGTTGTAATACTGAAAATAAATTAGACCCTAATAAATTTATTTTTACAAAGTTTCCCATTTTTTTTACCCTTTCACACATGACTAACTTCATTTTTAACTATATTTTTTACTCCATTTTTACTTCATTTTCAACTATTTTTTTTTCAACCGGGTGATTTAATCCTGATATATCAATTTTACCCATACTTTAATTTTCATTTGATATCTCCTGACTTTATAATTCAAGTTACACTTTAAGAATTCTTGGATGTGGGGATCCCTGGGTGGCTCAGCGGTTTGGCGCCTGCCTTTGGCCCTGGGCGCGATCCTGAAGTCCCGAGATCAAGTTCCACGTCGGGCTCCCGGCATGGAGCCTGCTTCTCCCTCCTCCTGTGTCTCTGCCTCTCTCTCTCTCACTCTCTCTCTCTCTCTGTGTCTATCATAAATAAAAATAAATAAATAAATCTTTAAAAAAAAAAAGAATTCTTGGATGTGAAGGAGGATTTTGTCCTCCCTATATTTCACTAGTTTTTACAGACACTAGTAAGCCTAGATAATCTTCATTATAAGGGTGAAAATAAGATAAAAAGAAGGAAACAGTAGAAAATCAATATTATATTAGTATCAGGAGTCAGATAAGAGTATTCGGTTGAGCAAAGGAAATGGTTATAAAATCATATTTTAAGAATCTGAATTTAAGGACAATTGCTGCTTTTGTAAGCTCACCTCTGTATACCTTAAATAGTGTCTCAGCCGCCTGTCATCTTGGAAGTATAACTTGTCCACAATTCAGGAGCAGCTAGTCAAATGGAGAAATGGCATAGTCATCTATATTCTAAACACTCCAGGTATCAATTAATGAAGTCAAAGCTACCTGAGGGCAAACAGTGTGGTGACTAGCATTGGCCCAGACAAGAGAGCCCACAGGAAAAATATTTTTTGTTGCTAACTGACAAAGATTTTAGATTGGGAGCACTGAAACTAAATTTCATTTTGCTTTATTCATAGGCAATGAAATCCTCTTACGAGCTTTCTAACTTCTACAGCATTACAGTAGGTTTGGCAAGAGAGTAAGATGAAAACAAAAATAAGGTTGACTTTTCAAAATATGCCATTTAATGGAATCATTGTGTCATTTTCCAGTTCTCTTTGGTATGCATTGAAATGTGATTTTTCAAGACTTGGTTAAGGAGGGAGAAGAGCCACTACCCCTGGAAAGTCACATAGGCCCATTCTGTCTCCATAGCTCTGATGATCAGGATCCTTCCTGCCTGAGGAGTCTCTGCTTTCAAATAAGTAAAAATTCTATTCAGAAAAGAATCTTTTTTTTTAAAAATTTTGTTCATTTGCAACTATTTTTTTTCATCTGTGATTATGTCTTTATGCTTTTACTCTAGTGCTATTTTTTTTTTGGTCAAAAAAAGAATATTTTCCCTGGAATATTAAAAACTAAGGACAATTTCATTTTTATAACCACTTAACTTTTAGTCTGAGAACGATATTTTTTTCCGGAAGCTTACTGGATCAGTTATATATAGTAAATACAGTGTGCCTCTCTTAAAAAATTAATAACTTTGGGAGCTGAAATGCGGCAACGGTTTCATGTAGCTCTATCCTCTTATCAAGCCATCTGGCTTGAAACCTTGAGAATGAGCATGAGATTTTCCCAAAAGAAAAGCAACATTTAGTTAGGTTAAGTGTCAACTTGCTAGCTTACACTGTATAAAAGTCAATATGTACCAAGCCATATTAGTGAGTCTCATCTATACTGCGAGAAGGTTGTTGAACTCAATTACAGAAATGTGCAGAGCTCTATTTGATGTGTGACGAGGTTAGGAGACCACAATCAATTAAAAAGAACACATGTATATCCTGTTCTGGGGAAACGGTTGTTATAGTATCCCTTGTTCAGTTTCTGCTTTTTTCTCTGACTTTTCCTCTGAACATAGGAGAACAAAGGGTTTAATAATTCCCCAGTTTCATTTGGGATTGTTTTGTCAGCAGTACCTAATAGGAAGACATGAGATTGTTATTTTATTTGAATGAAGCCTCAGGCGGCTACCATTAAACATACTTTTCTTTCTTGTAGCAAAACCATTTGAAAATGGACAATATTTGGACATCTATGGAATTACAAGGGACCAGGCCGGAGAATATGAATGCAGTGCGGAAAATGATGTGTCATTCCCAGACGTGAAAAAAGTAAAAGTTGTCGTAAACTGTAAGTCCTGGAACCTTTTATCAACATAACTGTAGAGGAAAGATGAACATCTGAAATATACTGTCTGAATTGATGTTGCTGTGTTTTGAGAGGTGCTCTTATTGATAAAGACCCCCTATTGACAGTGAAAGTGTGTACATGTTGGAATATTGATCACATTGTTTTATGTTACATCAGTTGTCCCAAGTAATCCCAGAATAATTCAGTTTGATGTGCAAATGGAAACATTTCCAATATCACTGTAGTCCGCGGCATTCTAAACTGTGGTATCTTTATCTCTAGAGCACTGTAGGCACATGGCATTTCCTTTGTTCTCATGGGTTTCACCTGGAGTATATGCTGATTAAATTTAAGTGTGAAACTCCCAGTCAAACCTGATGGAAATTAAGTATGCTGGTCTGTACTCAAAGAGAAGAGCTGTTGCTGTGACAGTTTTATTACTTGGGTTATTCAATTCTATTTAGTCAGAAAAATATTGAGAAAATTAATAAAGATTTTTTCCAGGAGCATCATTATTAGGAAGTTAGAATAATAAGAGAAACCTGCAGAACTACCTACCTTACACCCTCTCTAAATGCACCTCAAACACTGATGTAAGATATTTTTCACTAACATCTTATATCTGATGATTCCAACAGCAATGAATGAAATAGTCTGTACTTTTCAAAAATGCCTCCTTATTAGTCTTTCATAAGTTTTCATATTAACATATTCAAATAAGATACTTTTAGGATAACAGTATTTTACCAAAAGTGTTTATAAACTAAAGATTCCTATTTCTTCATTCACTTAGATATCTTTCTGTATATGGCCATTGCTAATAATATACATATCATTAGAAGAAGGAATCATTCCAAATATATCCCAAAATGTTTAAACCAAGTAGTTTTTTTTTTTTTTCGTACTAATATGAATCTTTCAATTTCATGGGCCAAAAATTAACTATCAAAACACACCTGGCAGTTGAATGTCTGCCAGGGCAAATCACTGCCATCAACTAACATTTGTCAGTGACTTATCTATGTATTTGGGGTTGAACTATCTCTTTGAGACTCAAGGGGCAGTTTCCAGTTTCTCATATTCTGTGGACAAAGTTTAGCAAATTGACCCAAAAAGCTCAACAGAAATGGAAAAATCAAGTCTACTAAATCAGAATCTATGGGGTATATGACCTGGAAATTTGCATTTATAGTAAGTTTCTACTGATTCGCAGGACGCATGTTGCAGGGGGCCACTGCTCATTCCTCAAGAACACTCTGAAATAAGAGATAATAAGCAAGTAAAAATTCCTTATTTTTTAAAACCAGAACTGTATTTATCTGAATATGAGCCTACTGGTTTTATTGTTAGAAGGTTGGGAAAAGGGCAGCCCGGGTGGCTTAGCAGTTTAGCGCTGCCGTCAGCCCAGGACGTGATCCTGGAGTCCAGGGATCGAGTCCCACGTCGGGCTCCCTGCATGGAGTTTGCTTCTCCCTCTGCCTGTATCTCTGCCTCTCTTTCTCTCTCTGTGTCTCTCATGAATGAATAAATAATTTTTTAAGAAAAGGCTGGAAAAAGATATAAAGAAGTAATATTTTTAGTAGGGAACACTAAGAAATGAAAAGGAGAATCAAACTGTCAGATCAGCAAGACCCCTCACCCAGTAATGGAGTCCCTCCAGCCCCCAGACTCAATACGTCTTTAAAAGGATGTCTCTAACGGGGATAGACTTGAAGACCCAGCTGTTGTATGGATTCTCCTGGACCCATACTCCGTGTATAACCTACACTTTCCCTTGTATTCACACTTTCTCTTTCATCCTTTTTATCCCTCTGTCTTTAATTCATTGTCACTTATCATTTAATCAGATCCTCTTTTTTCCCAGAGAAGTGGGAACCTTAGACAAAAAAAGTCAACTCAGGAGGCAGACATGGGGAGAGGAACTGAATTAAAAGAAAAATAGACCAACCCAATGAGTCATCATCTAAAGGATAAGAGTGGAGAAGAGAATCTACTTACAAACCAGAAACTGGGGAAGAAAATGGCAAGAAATGTGAAAGATCTGCCACAATTTCATGGATGCTGGCAGAAAGCAGAGACAAAGGGTAGCTTATTACTCATAGTAATAGCAGTAGCCAGAGTATCGTCATCTTTTGCATCAGTTCCCCAAACTCCACTTACTACAGGATGACATGATGAGGGCCAGCTGACACCTATATATACCGTGGGTCTGTGTCCTAAGCTCCTTGAGCTTAGGAAACCTAATTTTTTTTAATAATGGCACCAAACAAACCTGCCCTTTGCTGCAGAGGGAGAACTTATCTTTATTATTATATTGGACTGTAACGTGCTCTTTGCTCCAGAGATAGAACTTCTGTGTTTCAAGACTGTTCCCTATGCAAACATTCTCAAAAAGATAGTCAAGAACAAAAGCAAGCATTCAGTGTTTCAGCTTCCAAGACATGCATAAATAGGAGAAAGTTATGGAGAATTGTCTTTCGATACAGGAGAGCAGCAAAAAAGTTTGAAGGAGAGCCTAGAGATATTCCATCAGCTGGAAAGAGTGCTTCAGTGGCTTTTGTAGGGTTCCAGACACCTAAGAATAGGTAGGAAAGAAGACTTTGTTAATTGACTTTCATTTAGGAAGGAAAAGATGAAAAGTTAAAAAAAAAAAAAAAAGCTAAGAAGGTGCTTTTTAAATGATAACTACAGGGGCACCTGGGTGGCTTAGTCAGTTGAGCCTAGGACTCTTGATTTCAGCTCAGGTTATGATCTCAGGGCAGGCTCCAGGTGCAGCAGGGAGCCGGCTTGGGATTCTTTCTTCCTCTTCCTCTGCCCCTTCGTCTCTCTCTCTCTCTCTCTCTCTCTCTCTCTCTCTCTCATTTTCTTGCTCTAAAATAAATAAATAAATAAATCTTTAAAAAAAATAAATTATACCTCCAGGCTATATTTTTTAAAGAATTTTCAGTTAGATAAAGTAAGGTCATAAATGGAAATATCAGTGTCCACATAACATTAACATAGCTCACATATTTTAAAAAAGTAAACCCACCAGAACTTTTTAATGATTTTAAACAGTATTTTCTTCTGTTCCTTCCCAAATTATACCTCTGATAGCTCACCTTTCCCTAAATGTGCTGTAAAGAATTGGGTTTAATACTGATTGATTAATTAGAGTCATACCTATGGAATCAATATTTTATGTAAGAGATGAGTTGTGTTCAGACTTCTGGTCAAGACCTAAATTTTGCCTTAGTTTGGAATGGTTAGGTCACACAAATACCAGCGATTTCTAAGCCGTGTAGGTATGTAAGTGTATGCCTATATATGTTCCTGGTTATGAGGAGGTTTGGAAAGTGTTAATTTTGTGAATTTGTCCCTTTAAAAGTCAAAAATCGGGCACTATCTATGGATTTCACTGAGCTGATTTCCCAAAGGAAATTAGCCAAAGCCTACTGAATAAACTTTAGTTTGTCAAATCCCAAAATTGAGCACAGTGGTCTATGTTACCAGCACGGAACTGCACATCTCCTGATAACCTGAAGATTCCCTGAAGATAGAATCATGCCAAGCCGAAGGCAGAGCTTCTTTTCACTGTTATTAATCAATATGATGTGCATATAGAATTGCAGTAGCTTTGTGAGTTATAATTTGAAGAGAAACTTTGTCCCTTTTCCCAGGTGGGGTTCAAGATGAAATGTAATAAATTTTCATAAGCTCTGGTAGATTCAGTTATGCGGTAAGTTAATTTGAGAAAGGGATTTAGGTTCTCTTCAAGTTAGAAATGTTTAATATTTTACTATTTATCTAAAATGTCTGCCCTATTTAATACACACACACGCATGTGTCGAAAAACCACACGCATACAATAAATAACATATTTGCCACATACTTTGTACCTATAGTACCTTGATGTGGATCTCTATCCAATTTAATTAAACAGCGATATAGTGAAATCACTAGGATACACTTATTTGATACAGATTGAATGAGGTGGTTGAGTAAATCAGCATATTTTGAATTATTTACAGAAAGGCTTACTATAGATAGGAAGAAATCTATAGGATAGGAGGATTCTATGCAAAAGCTTGTTTCTGAGTAGGGAGATTTTGTGGGTGATTATTCTCCTTCCCTTTATGTGTATTTTCTCTTACTCTTTTATATATACATGTAAAGTTATATACATATGTATATATAAAAATTTCTGTGTGTAAACATATTCACATCTACATACATACGTACGGTAAGTATGTGTACATATTTCTTGTCAAATTGAAAAACAAATGAAAATAATAAAAAAGGAGTTGTGACCTTTATCATAGCCAGACCCTGAGAGATTTAAAAAGCACATACACACACCAAACAAGAAAGAACAAATTTAAACTGGTTGATTAGCTAAGCCAGAGGGAGCTAGTGGATTAGATTTGAACAGATTCTGTTTTTAATTGCATCCATATTCCATTCCTAGAAGCAGCCTAGAAGAGTCTAGTCTCATAATTTTAATTGTTAATTAAAAATAGAAGAGTGGATGAGTTTCAGAAAGCTCATATATTCAACTGAGGTGGGAAAGACGCAAACCGGTGAAGATCTGGTTCAGAAGGAAGAGACCAGCGTCTAGAAAATCAGCAATGCTAACTCACTGGAAGCCAAAGCTAGAATCTGGAAAATTTAGAAAGTATCACAGACTAATAAAGGAATGTAGATCTCTATAGGGAAGCGGAATCCCAGATATTAGAAATCAGGAAAGCCTGTAAGACCTAGCCCTTTGAGATGATGCTGTCAGTAGAAGGAGGTAGAGTTCTCTGCTCTTGTGACAAGCTGTTTGTTCTACACCCTATTTATGTATATTCTTTCAGTTAATGGTAACTGTTTGGGAAATAATGGGCCTTACGGTCAGAGATTACTTACTTGAATACCCATTGTCTCATTTACTGAATTTTCAGACCTTGGGAAACCACATCACCTCACTGAGTCTCAATTTTCAATTCTGTAACTTAGGGCAACAGTACGTAATTTTCACGTTTTGGGTAAGGGTTAAATGAAATAATGGACATATATGGTGTCTGGCTCACTGCAGCCAATTGAAAAAATCTCTCTCTCTCTCTCTCTCTCTCTCTCTGTCTCTGCCTCTGTCTCTCCTTGTATATAGTTACTCTAGAATGCAAGCTCTATGTAGTAAGGGATTTTCCTTTCCTTTTACAATGATGTGTTCATAGACTAGCACCTGATCCATAGGAGGCACCCAAAAAAGTAGTCTTTGATTGAATGAATTACTAAAAACATTGGTGTTCTAGTGAATCATTCTACTAGACAGAAAAAAAAAAAAAATACTATATTTGCTCCATGATTACATTTTTTCTCCCAAGATAGTAAGTAAATAGATGTTGAGTAATTTACTTTCAATACAGATTTTTAACCAAATTTTTCAGTGATAACCTGACATTTATATAGTGCTTTCACCCAAAAAGAGGAAACACTAATTCCATTTTTTTACACCTAAGAAAACTGAGGTTCAAGGAGCTTAAAACATTTAATAACGTCCCTTCTTTTCAAGCACAAAACAGACATGAACAAAAGAAGGTTAATTAACCAGAAAAAATAGTGGGTCAACTGGATTAAGGTAAAAAGAGGTCTCAACATTACTTCAATTTTCACTGATGAGAGTCAGATTTTACATTGATTATTTTATTTGGTATTGGAAATTACTTTGCACACACAATTTCTAGTAAAATAGAATTGAGTATTCTTCCTATGGTCAAACAGTAAAGATATTTTTGGGTGTACTGTGAACTAAGTTTTCATCCAATAAATCATAGGCACATATTTGTGCATTATTTTGCATCTTATACATATTCATTTATGCAAATGTGCACTTTATCTTCCAATATAACTAGCTCCAAACATGTGGGAAAGAATGTACCAATTAGTGTAACTTAGTACAATTGTATCAAAGCTTGAAATGAGGGGCCGCTGGGGAGACAGAGGAGGAGGCTTTCTAGGGAAATGACCAGTTTTTTTAGTCTATTCACAAGTTTTCTCCAAAACCTTGGAAGTTGGACAGACATCTCAGATTTAGGATTATAAGAAATTGCAGATGACAGACAAGAACATATCACCTCAAATAAAGAGAAATCCCAATTCAGAGCTGGAATATGTAAGATACTATTGCAGGACCAGAAGAAAAATGAGTATTATTTGAATTCATAATTATCACATTAGCTTTTATTTCTGGTCCATTTTATGCTTCTACCTTTACTTTACATTTGCCTCATCTTTCACATTTGCTTATGATTTAGGCCACTGGCCTATACTTTATATTTTATTACAAGCTAATTAACATTTATCTGAAATAAGGCAGATATAAAAAAATGCATATTGTTGTCTGTTCAATAAAGTACTAGTTCATATGCCATTTCTAGAGTAATAATGAAGCGCCACAATAAACCTGCATTTATATATGTATTTACTTACCTATTTACTTATTACTTACCATGACACTATCAAGGTTTTACGGCCTGGGATACTGATCTCCAAGGAAAGAGAAGGATAAGAGAGATACATAGAATACTGTGGCAAGTGCTTTGATAAACCATCATTAAGTACTACACAAGGGTATCAGAAGAGCTCCAGACACAGCCTTGGGGAATCATGGAAGGCTTCTAAGAGGCCTTGACCCTGACGGAATAAAATTGAGTTTGGCAGATTTTTTTTAAGAAAATCAAGAAAAAGGGAGTCTCACACGAAAGCAGCAGCATTTGCTTAGCGCCGTAGGAGTCAGGGACAAGGCACTGCTTGGACTGTTGCTGCAGTGAGCTGGAGGAGACCAAAAAAGAGACCGTAAAGGGGGGGCAGGTACCTAAGAGGCTAGAAGGCAGGGCACCATTAAGGAAGAGTTCATGGATTTTCATAGGTAGTTATAGATCCAGCTTCACAATCAAAGAATAGCTATGAGATGATGGAACTATTCAGAGATACATCTAAATACTAAGAGATGCAATGAAATACTTTTATTTCCTACACCTATAGGGTACACTTCAATGATTTCCATTTTGTCACGGAGAGGGCAAAATAAAGGCTTAAAATGATATCAACTCTAGCTAACGGAGGTCTGAGGAGCTAAGAAATTTGAAAGGAAAAATCCCTACATATATTGGATATTGAATATCAGAAACATATGGATAATCACCGAGAAAATATATTATTTAATTTTTTCAGAAAACATATTTTTAAATAAAACATTTCTCCTCAATAGACTATAAAAATCTAAGAATTAAACCTGTTCTTTTCACCTTGGGATTTCCATGGCATAAGAAGTTCAGATTTAATTTATGGTTTATATAATTCCTCAGTTGAAGTAAAACTGTGTTATTAAACATGCAGTTAAGGAATACACGATTTCTTCTATTGAAGGAGGCATAATTGGTCCTTTGTTTTAAATCTTAGACATACACTTCAATTAATGACTAGTGTGCCAAGACTATTTTTACTTAATGAGGCTATTTTTACTTAATGAGTGTGCTTCCCAATTTAACTTAAATGTGTCCTCCCATACTTTTATCTTAGTGCTGAGAGTTTTAGTGTTAAGGGTCTCTGAGTGATCTTTTACCCTTTCGTTCATGGAAAATCAAAACTCATCTGCGGTAAACAAGTGTGCATATTTTTATTGTTCCTCTTTTTCATGAAAGCGAAAGATGGAACAATGTCCTTGCATTGAGCAAACACATGAGCGAAACTTTCTGCTAGATGAGAGTCTGTTTTGTTTTGTTATTTCTAAGTTGACATTTATCAGTTCAAAATATATACTTGTGTCTGTGTGTGTGTATATATAAAGCAAAAGCAAAGTTTCATGTGTATATACATAAAACAATAGATATAATAAGAGTTTGACTATCAGCCAGTACTAAGAAAGCAGTTTCTTAACAGGATGAAAATGCTTTAGGTTGAAAATGATACCATGCCAGACTGATGGAAAGTGGTGACGATCCGGAAAGGAACAATTATGTGTACTTCCCTGACTCACTCATCCAGATTCATGCCCTAGGAAGACCCCTAAGGCTAAACTCTGAGGACTACAGGGTGGCCTTTTCAGAATATATTCTTCAGGGATCCCTGGGTGGCGCAGCGGTTTGGCGCCTGCCTTTGGCCCAGGGCGGGATCCTGGAGACCCAGGAACAAATCCCACATTGGGCTCCTGGTGCATGGAGCCTGCTTCTCCCTCTGCCTGTGTCTCTGCCTCTCTCTCTCTCTCTCTCTCTGTGTGACTATCATAAATAAATAAAATTTAAAAAAAAAGAATATATTCTTCAAACTGATCGTGAAAGTTCAAACTTTGCACAAACCTACAGCGTATGTAGACCTATATTTATTTAAATCCAACATTATCAGGGTACTTCCTCATGAGCATGCATCTCAAACAAAATAATATGTAATTCAATTATTTTTAACCAAACACAGAGAGCCATTCATAGAATGGGAACAACTGTAAATTAGGGTTTAGGGGTCAATTTTCCCTGTCATTAGGATTAAACTTGCAAGAACTGTCATGAGTTTTTAAGCCTGCTATTGAACGTATCCGTATGTTGTGTGCAGATGTAGGTGTGTGTGAAAAGACCAAAAGAAGAGTGGTTAATATTACAGAAATAGTATAAATAAAGACAGGTTGGTAAGCACCTCAGTGGCTCAGTTGGTTAAGCTTTGACTCTTGATTTCGGCTCAGGTCATGATCTCAGGGTTGTTGGGCTCTGTGGTCAGCATGGAATCTGCTTGAGATTCTCTCCCCCTCTGCCCGTCCACATGCTCACCACACACAAGTGCTCTCTCTTTTTCTCTAAGTAAATAAATAAATCTTAAAAAAAACAAAAGCAGTATGTAGTAGAGTCGTGGGAGACAAATTTGGAACAAAGGCGAGCAAATCACAGGAAAAGTTCCTTTGTACACTGAAGCGAGTCCTGCCACCTGTCCCCACTCATTTCTTCTTTTTCATATTCATTCTCTCTTGCTTTCTCACCATCATTCACACATTACTACTGTTTCTCATTATCTTTATTTTTATCTTTTGGCTTCCTCCTCTCTCTTTCCCCTTATTTCTACTTATGTATATGATCGTAATAAACAAATTTTTGAAAGAGTTTCTCATGTATATAAAGGGAATCAGCAGTGAGTCTTATGTAGTCATCTTGGAAACATTTTAAATATACAGATTCCTAAATAACCACTCCCCATCCTCAGTTTTTCAGTCTATATTATATTTACCTAAAAACAAGTGTGTAAAACTTTTTTTTTGTAAAACTTTTTTTTTTAAAAATTGTGTTTATGTTTGGAGATGACAGGGTGATGAGTAGAAGGCGGAAAGGTGGAGGACCTGAATTCGGTTTTTTTAACCCAGTTACTTAACTAATCATATAACTTTGGACAGAGAATTTAAATTTCTGCCTACTGATCCCCTTATTTGTAGAATGAGGGTATCATATCTCTAGGACATCCCCTAGTTATGAGAATCTATGTGCTTCTCTAATCTAAGTATCCAAATTTTAGGGAATGCATGGATTCAGTTCCCAGCAGGCAGGGAGCAAAGGCTAAAAGCAACTGTCTGGCCTCCGGGTCAAATATTCTAGATAATCTTATTATTTTACTTTGTGAATTCTTTGAGAAGTTATGAAGGATGATAATTTTGTTCTCTCATGCACTCTTGTCAAATTTGGGCCAACATTTTCCCTTTTACTTTAAATTTTAATTTCGTGGAGAGAATAAGTACAACAATGGAGAAATAAACTTCAGAGAATTTCAAAGTAAGGATTCTCTGTAAGCAACGCAGTGTGATAGAGGCCAACAAAAATAGGATTTGGAATTAAACGTGATTTCTAATCCCAGCTCAAGTCAATTTGGAGTATTGGGAAAATTAGTTAACCTCTCTGGAGCAGTTTCCTTACATTAAAAAAACGAGATAATTATAGCTACCTTCAAGCTTTGTTCTGAGGATTAAGTGCTCTGCGTAAAACGATGAAGTGGGTAGCACGAGACAAACAATTTTCTATACTGTGAGTATTTATGGGCTGCATTTATCACATTGCCCTATATGTCTACATATCTACCTTTCTCTGTGGCCTGCCAGCTATTTGAGGAGGGAGGCCCCTCTTGCTCACCTTTGTGCTTCAAGTAGTACAGCGCGGTGGTTATGAGGACAAGCCCTGGAGCTGGTCCCCCTGACTTTGAATCCTCGCCCTGCCACTAACTACTGCTGTGTGAGCTTGATCAAATTATTAAGCTTTGTGGATGTCAGTATCTTCAGCCATTAAGAGGAGCAGTACAAGGATTAACCCAGTTAATATATGAAAAGATCTAGGATACATTATTATTACTCCCAATACTCAGCACAGTGCCTGGTAATAAATGTCTGTTTGAATGGATGAATGAATGGGTGAGTGAATGAATGGACTCATGGACTTCTGTAGCTGATAACTGTCATGTCACCCTGACTCCCTGGTCCTGTGGGTATACGCGTGTGGGTCAGACAGCTTTGGAAATTAGATCACACAGTTTACAGAAATACTCCGAATGGATTCCTGAAATCCTGATTCTCAGTCTGAGGCTCTTCTATTATATCCTCCTGACTCCACGTAAATCAAAGTGGAATTTAATTATTTTCTGTAAATTGTGCAAACTCCAGAGACTTTCAGAAAGATAGTGTAGTCTGAAGGGTAAGGAGACAGGATCACTGTGTGCAATGAGGGGAAGATTTGAAAAACCAGAATATGCACAGGTGTTAGCTGTCAGAATGGCTGACACTGAAATAAAGTGAAGAACCGAGAAAATTAGGATTCTCGGTGCAGAGATAAAACAATCACAATAAATAATCCTGAGGAATGATGCTGCACTCGAAAGAAGTTTGTTCGCATATTGTCTGAAATAAGAGCTTTTGTTTAATAGTGAATGTAATGAAGTCTCAATGTCATGTAGCCTGTCTGCTTGCTGCTACACCGTAAAGTTAACAGCAGTGCAAAACAACAAGCAAATAAAAACAAAACCAAAAAGAAAAAAAGGGGGAGAAGAAAGCCCACCACCATGCTGGAGAATTTAAACAGTGTGGTTTTCATAGATAAAATGAATGATGATAAAACTTCATTTAAACACGAATCACTCTGTTTCACTACTCGGCTCTTACAGCCATGAGATCAATAGTTCATTCCAGTCTAACAAAAAGTTAAAAGTGGTTTGGTGGCAATTCATATCTTAGACCCGGTTCCCAGTTGCTTCCGAGGTAGAGTTAAAAATTTGGATAGAATTTTTAAATTTTTATATAATATAATGAAACATATTAGCTTAGTGCATATTAATTTGTTTCTGTAATAAATCATACTTTTTTCCTAGTCTACACAAATAGGCCCTCTGTGGCCTAGAGCAGATATTGAGAATGTTTCCACGTTTAGTGCAACCAGCTAGCATACATTTACATGATAGGATGGGGGTGAGGGGGTTGTATCAGCCCTTAGGTTGAGCTTCACAAACGCTCCATTTGTTGATGCTGTTTTACACTTGTGAACAGGCTGGTTGTGCAAACCCTACTGTTGCTATTGTTCTTTGAGGATGTCAGAAGGACTCTGAAGCTCAGGGCAATTCACGTGCAGATGCGATCTCTGCCAAAGCCTCTCCTGAGGTGTTTGGCACAGCCCAACAGGAAATAGAGGAATCTGATGATTTATGAATTTTTTTGGAGTCAAGTTACATAACTTCAAGAGTCCAGTGTCCTGAAAAAAATTTCTAGATTGCCCATGTGATAGAAATGTCCAGTTATTTATCAAAATCAGTGTTTATAGCCTTCCTTCATCCACAGCTTGGACTACAGTGTGTAGCCCACTTAGGGGTTCCTTTTGGCATGTGGCTGTGTGCCAGGGAACGAAATATGAGCACATAGGACCTGGGCCACTTACACGCTTGGCTTATACGAACTTGCTCGTGCATACATCCTTGCTTGGTCCACTTTCTGGCCAACAGGGTGAGTAACCCTCAGGGTGACCTTGAAAGTTTCCATTGAAGAGAACAAAGCTACCATGCATGATCTTGAGCCCCTGACTGATTGTATGCAAAGGCCACCCTACTCTCTTACCTCGTTTCACTCCTGGCCTTTCACTGGTCTGAACCATTACGGACTATTAGATGAGTGAGAATTGAACTTGTTGACTCACTGCAAGTTTGGGTCTATTTGTTACTGTACTTTAGCCTTTCCTAATACATTCAAGTCTATAAGCTCTGTATAGAGTAGGAAGTTTTGGATCATATCTTTCTTTAAAACAAATCTAGCCCGGAAGCAATGATTAAAAGCTCCCTGAGAAGAGTAGGGAGATAATGGATCTCTCTTTCTTCCAAGGTGAAGCATAGCCAACTGAATTTATACTTGCAAATTTTGTCAGTCATGGTGAGAAAAATAATCTATGAATATCATGCCTTTGAGGCTTCATATCATTTTGCTCAGAAATACAGTTAGATTCAAAAATAGCACATGGCCATCAACCTTTGACATGAACTTTCCTAAAAAAAACACGACTTGAAGACTAAGAACAATTGCTCCAAAACCTCCAAAACCTAAAATAGACCCAAAGCCAATATTCCGAAGGAATTTCCACAATAAAAAGCTCAGAGAGTCAGGAAAAGGCAAGCAAAGAAGCAAACACACACACACACACACACACACACACACAAAAACCAAAATCACGATGATGTACCTAGCTTAGTTTCAAGGAAGAAACAGCCCTGCCTTCCTGAAAGAACACAGAGAACTTTGTCTCCCTCATGTCTGCTTCTTGGCTCAGAAACTTCCAGAATCTACAAAGGCAAAATTGGACAATCCCCCCTCTGTATTTCATTGCAACTTTTGGAAGCAGTTAGAGTATTAGTCCCTTGCTTTCATCCTAGCCTCCTTTAGCCACTGGTCTGTTGCAGGTCAAGGTGTATGTTTTTACAATTTAAAACTTTATATGTAGGGGGAAAAATGAGAGGAATACTAGAACCAGACCATGTTGGGGACAGCTTTCCACTGGCTCCAAGTATAGTATCAGGGACTAGAGGTAGAGGAAGAACTAAAGTAGATCTTGCAAATTATACTTGCTTCATCCTGCTAGACACAGGAAGGAGGAGGAAGGTTGTGACCGGAGACATGCTCTGCACTTTGGCCCGGGAAATACATCCAGTCAGAAATCAGGGAGATAGTGAGTAGAGTATTTGCAAACTATGTACCTGTGTGTTGGGAAGCATCAGTTCATTTCAGAGAGGAACTTTGCACAGTAAGAGATCAGCAGTTGGGGATCCCTGGGTGGCGCAGTGGTTTGGCGCCTGCCTTTGGCCCAGGGCGCGATCCTGGAGACCCAGGATCGAATCCCACATCAGGCTCCCGGTGCATGGAGCCTGCTTCTCCCTCTGCCTGTGTCTCTGCCTCTCTCTATCTCTCTCTCTCTCTCTCTCTCTCTCTCTCTCTCTCTCTCTGTGACTATCATAAGTAAATTTAAAAAAAAAAAAGAGATCAGCAGTTGGGGGGCAGGGTTGGGGAAATAAGCAAATTCTCAGATACACCCTAGAACAAGGGGGAAAACACATTTAAAAATAAAACTTGACGAAGAATATATTATTTAAATGATTGGCGACAGCAAAACAGAGAAAATGTTAGAAAATGTTTTAGCATATTTAATATGAAACAAGAAGACATTTCCTTCACAAAAAAATGGTATCACAAAATTACAAAGAGAGAGAGAAGAGGCTGAGATGAAGAGACGAGGAAAAACAATAAGGTGCATTATAAAGATGACCAATTGTGATGCAAAGAAAGCTGGTGACATGTTATTTCCTCCCATCAACCATGCCAGATGTGTAGAAAAACCCCTCCTAGTATTAAACACCTAAAATTGCTAGAAGCTAGATAGACTGGAAAAATATGTTGTTGACAGCATGGCTAAGCTTGTAGCAATACAAGAAACACAAATTGGAAGTCTGACTGCCAAAAAAATGCTATTCTGTGGGACAAGGTGCCCTGTCCAGCTACTCTCTGAAGGTGTGGAATCTGGTTTCACCTTGCCAATCCTAGAAGTCTGGACTCAAAAGCTAGGTCCCGTTTGGTATGGGAACTCACATTAGTAAGTTATAAAGGTGGGGCAAGGAAAGGGTGACCCCCTGAGGGATGAAGCAGGACACAAACAGAAAAAAGCTCCTGCTATTCCTATCCCCCTCTTGGCACAGAGCAGTGAGGCAAAGGAAGAAAGTTGTAGGAAAGAAAATTATTTCTGAGAAGAAAAAGCAATATTCTGTGTAGAAAACAGTTTGAATGCAGGCCTCAAAATGTTCTATAAGTGGTGTTCAAGAAACACAAAATCTCAATCAAAAATCCAGTGCACAAAAGAGAAAGCAAGCATCTAACAGAAAAACAACAAACTACAATATCAGATACACAAATATTGGAAATATCCCAAGTAGAACAGTAACAAGATGTTAACATACTTAAAGAAATAAAAAGAGAACCAAAGTATTCTGAAACAATATGATGCTATCCAAATTGGTCATTTTTCTTACAAAATATCTTAGCAAACCAGAAATATATTTAGCTGACAAAGAGCACCTATGAGAAGCTACAGCAAGTATCATACACGTGGATGAAATGTAAATACATTTCCTTTAAAATCAGCTGAGACAAGGATGACCCTTTTCATTACTTTTCCTGGCAAGGCTAGGACAATCAGACCAATAAAAGATTAGCAGTAAAATTATTTGACAAAAAAGAATGAAAAATGGCATTATTCCAAGATGATGTCATCACCTATATACCAAATCCAGAAGAGTGTATAGATAAATTAATAGAATAAATAAGAGTTTATCATGATTCATAGATATAAAATCAATATACCAAATTAAATTGTATTGCTGTAACCCAGCAAAAAGAGCAAATCTAATTAGGAAAAACAATGATACTTAGAATATCAACAAAATATAAAACTATTGAGGATAAACCTAACAAAATATACATACAAATTATTTAAATACATTTAAGAAGACCTATTTAAATGGAGAGGCATGACATACTCAGAGATGTTTTAAAGATGTCATTACCCTCAACATGAAAAGACAGATTCATTAGAATTTGAATAAAAATCAAGCTCAGTTTTTCATGAAACTTCATAAGTTAGCTGTAAAACTTACAATGATAATATAATAATTTTCTAAAGAAAAACATCAAATCAGGTGGGCAATATACACCATCAGGTATCACAATACAACTATACAACTATTATATATATAAAATTATATATACATGATACTGTATATAGCTATATACACATGATATCATGAAACAGTGCAGCAATGGACAAATATACAATTAAAGGAAAACCCACAAGTATATGGAGTGGTGGTATATGAAAGAGAAGATACTGCAGATCAGTAGGGAGAAAAATAAACCTTTAAAGAGATGGTTTGGGAGCAATTAGTTTTCATGAATAAAAAACAAAAGGAAATGAAACTCTACCTCACAACATAGGCAAAATCAATTCCAGATAAATTGAGGATGTAATTATGAAAGGCAAATCATTAAAAACCTCTAAAATACAATGTAGGAGACTATCTATCTGACCCGTGGTAGAGAAATTTTCATTAACCTAAACAGGAAAATGAAAACCATAAAAACAATGACATATTTCATATCACATTAAAATTAACAATTTTTTTAACAAAAGAGAGCAAAACGAAAAGCCACAAACTGAGAACGGTATTGAAATACATAAAGTCAACAAAGATTAAATATATAGAAAAGATGAGGAACATCTATTTAAAAATGAAGAAATCCTATATCATTTAAAAAGGTGCATGACAGGCACTTCACAAAAGAGGAAAGTCTAGTGGATCATAAACATATAATAAGATGTTCAATGTCACTTTTGTTATGATGCAAATACAAATTAAAACCCTAATGTCATTTCACATGAATGGATCAGCAACAATATAAATTTTAAAATATGCTTTTGTGAGAATGTGTAAAGAAGAACTCTCACATATTGTTGGGGAAAATATAGATTGAAACAACAACATGGGCAGCCCAGGTGGCTCAGCGGTTTAGCGCCACCTTCAGCCCAGGGCATGATCCTGGAGACCCAGGATCAAGTCCCATGTCAGGCTCCCTACATGGAGCCTGCTTCTCCCTCTGCATGTGTCTCTGCCCCCCCCCCTCTCTCTGTGTGTCTCATGAATAAATAAATAAAATTTTTTAAAAAAGAAACAATAACCTAGGAAAGCAATTTTATATCACTAACTAAAGTTGATGATGTACATGCTCTACGACCTGGCAGTTTCTGTGTGAGGAGTACTCCCTGCATGTGCATACATGTGAGTCAGGGGCTGGGCGCAAGAATGTGTAGAGGCATTCTTTCTAGTAGCAACAAAACTAAAAACAAGGAAATGATCATCAACACTAAATTGTTCACCATACACTAAAAATGCACATAAATATATCTACATGAATCAGTCTGGATGAATTGCAAAAATATAGTACTAAAGAAAAAAATAGAAAAAGATATAGAACATGAGATTATTGATATAAAGTTCAGAAATAAGCTACACAAAATAATGTATTGTTTAGGGGTGATTATTTACATAGGTGAGTACCCTCCACAGATTTGTGTAGCTTGCAGTTGATAGGTTAACATTAGTAGCAATAGAATCAAATTCCTGACAATTGTCTTTGAAACCAGCTAAGTACAGGTGTGATAATTCCACACAATGCCATGCACGATATTTCATAAGTTACTTCAAAAAAGTTTGGCATTCAAATCTATATAATATAAATCTAGGATTTAAATACAAAAGAACTGATATGAAAACTGTGGTCATATTCTGTAAACACCAGGAATGGACAGGGATGTTGAGGGGAATGGAAGAATGGAGAGCAGAATGGTTAGGGAGGCAAGAGGACCCATAGAGAGGCAAGAATGCATGTTAAATGTTATCTGTCATTTGTCAGAGAGAGTGACATTTAATTATTTAATCTAAGAAACATAAGTAATTTTTTTTAAAGACTAAAAGCAAACCCCGATAAAAAATACATGCCGGAAATGTGAATGAAAAATCTCTTCTACATAGAAATATAGAAAGGGACATCATTGAAGCATAAAGATTTAAACTCTCAGACAAGAAAGAAAAGAGCAAATGAAAGCATCAGTTATAATAATAATTAATGTGATTAACTCTCCTATCAAAAGGAAAATAATATGAAGTTCATATTTAAAAACATTCGTGTTTAGGGAACCTGGGTGGCTCAGTCAGTTAAGCACCAGACTCTTGATTTTGGCTCAGGTCATGATCCCAGGGTCAGGGATCCAGTCCCAAGTTGGACTCCATACTCAGCGGGGAGTCTGCTTGAGATTCTCTCTCTCCCTCTCCCTCTGCCTCTTCCCTCCCACTCATGTGCTCTCACTCTCTCTCTAAAATAAGTTAATAAAACTTTTTTTAAAAATTCATGTTTATTATATACTAATACAATAAGCAATAATATATTCCTTACATAAGACAAATCTAAAGAAAAATAACAAAAATATTAAAGGATGGATAAAGATTTATTAAAGTGAAGGGAAACAAAAAAAGGAATAAAACAATTTTAAAATACTGAATTTGAGAGAGTGCAGTACATAGTCTAAGAAGTTTCCTTCATGTATTTGAAACTGAGAGAAACATTCAGGAGCTTGACAAATGGAAAACCTACCCCCTTTATTTACAGTATGGGCTAGAATCGATGAGTCCTTTGGGAAAGGATGGCTCTAAACAAAGAAGGTAACTAATAGAACATGACTAAGTCCACCTTTCAATTCAACATTCCATTAGCTCACTCTTCCTCCCCTGGGCATGATGAGGCCATCCAGGAGAATTACTGTAGCAAAAGACCTATCTCAAGGACCAATGAAGCCAGGGAAATGGAAGTTTCCTAACAATCCATGCCAGTAAAGAACAATCAAATAACATAGAATAAAGATGTTTATATAAACAAATATAGATGTATAAAAATATATACACATAGATTTATACATCTATACATCTACATCTATACATCTACATATTACACATGTATATACATATCTTTATTGGGAAAAAACAGAGGAAATATTTAGAAATTTAAAAATGCTAGAGAAACTTTGATTTAAAAGTTACGAGGACATGTAGAAATAAATAAGAAAATAAAAAATTTTAACGATAATATTAGCAATATTGAATCAATATACATATTAGATTGTGCACCCTGAAAGAACAAGCTATGTTTCAGGGCAGCCACAGAATTTTTATAAATAGTGTGTACTTAGCAGGCCACAAAAATTCTCAATAAATCTCCAAAAGCAGAAATTGTATAGGTCATATTTTCTGATCCAACTTCAATAGCAAATGTTTAAATCTTCAAACCACACTGACAAGATTCCAAACTTCTAGGAAAAAAATCTTAAACTTTTTTTTGGGGGGGGTGCCTATATAAAAAAATAGTGAGAACAAGTACATTATATAGCAAAACAGGCCAGATTCAAGAAAAACCATACTCAGAAGCAACTCTATACGCTTAATAGCTTTCAGCTATGAAAAAAAAAAAGAAAGAAAGAAAGAAAGAAAGCTAGCAAATTAAGCAAGTTATCAGCATGAGAAGTTAAAAAATAAAACCTGAAGGAGATTTTTCTCTGTTAGAAGTAAGTGGGTTAGATAGCCAAGAGCAACCCTCTAGACTGAAACAACTAGAATGCTGGATAAAATTTGAAGTGTCTTTTAAAATACATCATTGTATTTTATTGAATGAAGCAAAAAGAAATGCTGAGCCCTAAAATTAATTGAAATGAGGACTACTAGAAGAGTAAAAAAAATAAGAAAATAAATTTGCAAAAGTTTCAGATACTGAATTTCAGAAATAGAAGTCAAAATAAGCAGTGGTGAAGCTTGAATATGAGTAAGGAGTAAACAATTTTGAATTAAAATCCAGATATGAAAATTAGAATAACAACAATTAAAAACACCACAATCAGATAAATGGGTTATATATAGCTAAAGAGAAAATTGGTGAATTGGAATACAGGTCTGAAGAAATTACATAAAAAATAAATTTTACATTTCAGTGATACCAAGTGATAGATTTTAAGGAAAAGATATGAAGAGTACAGTATAAATGTCTAAAAGATATAAAATATAATTCATAAAGACATATTACAGAAAACAGGGAAGTGGGTAATAGGCAATATTTTAAAAATGGCTTAGAATTTTTTCAGAATTATTGAGAAATATTAAAAAACCATAAGATCATGGTAATAGGTTTAAGGGAAAAAAAATCAGTAAAATCCAACATATTTATCACCTAAACTCAGTCAAGTATAAAGAGAAGGGGACTTAGTTAATCTGACGAGAGGCAAGTAGAAAGGTTTTACATCAAGCATCTTAATACTGAAAAATGATATGCTTTCTCTTTCATATCAGGAAAAGACTTGACTGTCAGCACCCATATTCAACATTTCAGCAGAGGTTCTTCCTATTGCAAAATACAAAGGAAAAAAAGATGTACAAACTTAAAAGGAAAAACAACTCACCAAATTATTTTTATTTGTAGATGTTAACATATCCTATATCATAAAGCCAAAAGAACCTATGGGAAAATTATTCAAGTAAGAGATGTTATCAATATGATAAGAATGATCTGTCAACATCAGAAACTAATTATTTTTAAAAATCCATTTATAATTGCATATATATATATATATATATATATATATATAATTATATCTTAGGGAAGAATGTGTAAAGCTTTCATGGAGAAAAATTACCAAGTTTATTGAAAGACATTTAAGAGACTTTAAAATGAATAGACAGGTATGGCATATTTTTCACCTGAAAACTCCATATTGTAAATGTAGTAAACAAATTAATTGTCCCCAGATAGATCTATAAATTAAATACAATTCCAATTGAGATTCCAACAGATATCTGTCAAACTTGATAAGCTGATTTTAAAAATTGGCCCTGGAGGAGCAAGAAGCCAAAACTCAAGACAGTCCTAAAGAAGAAAACAAATTGGAAGTATTCCACTATTATAATTTAGGCAATTTGGTGTTGATGGAAGGAAAGAAAAATAGAGCACTAATTAGAGAGGCCAGAAACAACCTAATGGGCAAAAATTGCAGCACACAGATCTATTGGATTTCTAGGCTCCTCCATGTGGCTTCCGCAGTAATTTTTACAAAATACAAATCTCATATTTTCACTGTTCTGCTTAAAATTCTTCCGTGGCTTAGCATGCCTTTAGGTCTGTGGCGGTCCCTGACATGGCCAACTAGCCTCTTCCTTATCTGACCTGTACCTGCTTGCCCACAATTCTTCCAGAACCCCATTCCTTTTCTTCTTAATATGATGTCTCAGCGATTCAGAGGTACTCAACAGTTTCCTGAATTAATCATGTCTGAACACATCATCTTGAAGATTCTCTTTTCTGCCCTCCTACTGTTGCACTGGTGTCCACTCTGCCCTCAATACTGTGCCTTGGATCCGACGGCTAACCGTTGAATAAAATATTCAACCAATAAGACAAAAATGGCACATTCCTGGCAGTCTGTTCACCTGGGAAGGAAATTCCCACACATGAGTGTTATATGAACTGAATTCTTGTTAAGGGCATTACAGGAGACCCTTGCTCTGGGTGGACCTGACAGGCAGTTGGTAAGAAGACATTATGAAATCGATGGTCAGTCACTCAGAATGCATTCAGAGGTAAGCACTGAAGGTAAATCTTGAATAAACACTTCATTAGTCCCTGCATTATACCAATTTTGTTATAGAACAAATCACATTCTTACCATGCCATGTAATTGACTGATGGAATAGTCGCTGGGTTTCAATACAATACAGGAGGAAGCAAAGCTTTTAATATGAATATTCATTTTATCATATATCATAGCTGCTCAGTGTTCCACATACACATAAGGAAAGTATCCTGTTTAAATTACTTTTATCCCCTTTTGATTACTTTCAACTAGACATAAACAGCCAATTCTCTCTCTCCTCATAGTATAAATATAATAATATTTTATATTTTTTCCAGCACTTGTTTACATAAATTGTTTTAGAGGCGTGTGTGCATTCTTTTCCTTTTATTACAATACTTTACAAATCTACCAGTAAGCATCTGCATGTGCTCTGTGGAAAAAAAAAAAAATAATAGGATCTGAGGCTCGGTCCATATCAGGACACAAATTTTGAGGCCAATTTTCAAATGGACTTAAAATAGATACGTTATAATCCAATTTCCTGTTACCAGTAAATCTTATTAGCATTTTTCCATTACATTTTATAAGGCAAATGCTGATTTATGCTTGATAATCTTGATTTTTTTTCCTTCACAACTTGAGTCTCAGATTAACAAGATTTTAATGTCAGAGGAAGCTAGACTGCAAGTTAGATATACATTACTCCAGCCCCACTAACTTTCTCATTTGTAAATTATGTTTAAGGACATTACTAAGCACCAGAATCAGTGTGGTCATGCTGAGACAGTGAAGAATGAGACACATGCTCCGTGAAACAGGCTTTTATTTTAATTTATGTTAAATTGTCAAGTCCTAAATTAATGAATAGCAAATGTGAGTTTCCAAATGGGCTCATGTGGAAATATTTCTATTTGTGGTTATTTTTAAACATTATATTAAGGATTTGCTTTTTTTTGTGTCTGTAAAATAAATACACTTTGCACCAGAACCCCATGTTCATGCAATGAGAATACCGCTGATATCAAATAAAAGCAGCCATGCAACTAAAATTAAAGTTCAATATCATTAATTTAATTATAGTACATAATCATTTGACAGTGCTTCGGATTGGATTTAAAGGATGATATTGTAATTGATTGTTAATCGTTAAAAAGCATGCAATAAAGATAATGCTGCCTGGGTGGTAGTGAGTTACGATTTTATCCAATCCAGGGACCAGATTGTGGGAACAAATGGCTCCTATCACCATCAATGAATCATGGAGGATGGAAATTGAAACAGAGGTCTGCCGTGGAAGCACGCAGGGCAGGGTGATGACCACCATGATAGACAGCTAACAACATACCAGCCTGTAGCTAAATGCTTTATGTACATTAGCTCATTTAATCTTTACAACAATCCAAGGGGGTAAATACCATTATCTCCATTTTACAGAAGAAGGAAACAAAGTCCTAAGAGTTTTAAGTCACCCACACATGGTCAAACACTCCTGGGCAATGTGATACTGCTCTGACTGGCAAGCCCAAGCTTTGAACTGCTATTTACGCTCTCTCCAGTGAAGCTCTGCAAAATGTGCTACCTGCAGTCTTAAAGTGCTTGGTGCTTGCTAGTCATGACATTTCTAATTTACATTCTAACAGATGTTTGCTGGGAATGTCCTCATTCCCTCAGAATTCTTTCACGTCTCTCCTCCCTATTTTTTTCCTTCATGATTTACAAGGGGAAAATAGTAAAATCATCTTACTTTTTGATCTTTTTTATCAGACAGCTATTTCTTATAAGAAAAGAACGATCAGAAAGGTCCTGTGATACACTCTTTGGGTTACACTGAAAAGAGATAGTGGTTAGCAGGGCAGTGGAGATCACTGGCTGCGAGATTCATACCAAGAAATGCACCCAAGGCTTGAAGAAGGTGCTGATAGAGAAGAAATATCGTACTTCATGGAAGTTCACTCAGAGTTCATTGTTGCTGTTTTCCCTGTCTAGCAGCAATCATTTCATTGTATGGCCACTGCATTTGCATTTATTATAGCTCATTGGAGCTTGGGACCTAGAGAAAATATGATATGGGGCCAATAGATTTTTTTTTTCTTACTAGATGCTAATAGTCTTAGTCGAGAGATAAAACTTAGAAGACAATGACTTTCCTTATTTTCATCACTAAGCCACAAAACCTTTGAGGCATAGTGGAAGAAAAATCAAAAACTTTTTCCTTCTTTCAAAGCACTATTGTAACTGTAACCCAGGTTTTTTCCAAAGATGACCTTTCATAACAATGGGGCAATTTGAAGGTTGCAGTTTATGGTATTTCCTCATAATTCTTCCTCAGTGTCTCCAGGTGTATAGAACTCTCTGCTATTACCAGGAACAAACATATAAACTACATTACAAGATAGAGTCTTTTATGCTCTGGAACAACCCAAAAATGATGTGGAGTTGTCCTCACCTTGCTCTATCATATTGACCAATTGACCTCAGTTATCCAATAAACATAATGATGAATATATAAATTTATTTTACTGCAGAGTTAAAGTAACAAAATGTAAACAAAGTAAGGATTGATATTAGCACATTAAAATTTCAGTTTATTATAATTCTCCAAGTAGGATGGAATACTTTGAGATTGACTTGTGCTCAGATGAAACACAAGAGAAAAATAGAAAACTACCAAAGAATTATTTAAAGAGTTGCATCAAAGTGTTCCTGAGGCAAATATTTGTGAGGGGGGAAATTTGTGAGTTAACATTCTGCAGCTCCTTTATTTCAGGCACCTGCTGATTTAAAGTTCAGGGCAGGAGTCTGAGAACCTAGTTTTTTCTTGAGCAGAGGGATAGTGTCATGGAGAAGAAAGAAGAAAGAAAGAAAGAAAGAAAGAAAGAAAGAAAGAAAGAAAGAAAGAAAGAAAGAAAGAAAGAAAGAAAGAAAGAAAGAAAAAAGAAGAGAGGAAGATGAATTATTTTTGTAAATATCAGAGAGATGAGGAGGCAAAATGAGGATTTAAGGGCTCAAGATCCAAGTGAGAAAAAATAAGTAAATTATGAAGCTGGACAAATAGTTTCCCTCAAAATATATGACAGTTCTTAAGATATACACAACAGGAATTTAAAAAACTAAATGGAAAGCCTCAAAATCAAAACAAAAAAAATAGAAAACACAGTAGAGTTTCTATCAGTCTGTCTTTACTGAGGAGAAAAGATCTGGTATGTCAGACTTACAAGGCGTAAGGGCCCTGGTAAACACCCAGGCTTTCATTTGGAACTTAAAGAAGGCTATAGCCTTGAATAGGGCCAACCAGATATATGTAGGCTTTGAAAATTCTCAATGGAAACCTAATTGAGATCAGTTACATTTGATTAAAACAATCAGTTCTCCACTCTTTTTCTAGAAGAAAGGTATTTTCTTCAGGAATTTAGCATAATCTAGAGCCTCCATAATTTTTAATGCACTGTGTAGGGCATTCAGTTTAAAAAATACCATACCGTACACATATGCACACCCACATACACAGACAGCATACCAAAGACAGACAGAAACAGCAAAACCCAAGAGATTAAAAATAGATAATAGGTACAGACCCACATACATATAACTGGAGTTAAAGATAATACTAAAAGCTATTTATAATGAATAATTTCAAGGAAATAGATGAATGATAATCTCATCAGCTTATCAGAATCAGTAGAAAAAATCAAGTAGAAATTCTAAAACTGAAAAATAAGATATCTAAAATTAAGAAATCAGTAGGTTTGATAGCATGCCAGACAGCAGAAGCAAGGGTAAGTGAATTGGATAGGCCAATAGCAAATACTCAAAGTCAACCCAAAGAAAAAAAACAAGACAGGGGCACCTGGGTGGCTCATTTGGTTGGGCACCTGCCTTTGGCTCCAATCATGATCTCAGGATCCTGGGATAGAGCCCCATACTAGGATCCATACTCAGCATGGAGTCTGCTTGATATCCTCTCTCCCTCTGCCCCTCTTCCTCCCCTTCTTCCTCTCTCTCTCTCTCTCAAATAAATAAATAAATAAACAATACAAATAAGCAAATTAATGAACAAGACAAAGAGTAGAAAAACAACTACAAGTCACAGTAGACACAATACCAATTATATATGGATAATTGGAGTTCCAAGAGAACAGAAAAAAATTGGACCAGAAGAATTTGAAGAAATAATGGCTAAGATTTTTCCAAAACTGATGAAACACATGAATTTATCATTCAATAAATGTATGAGCCACAAGAAGGATAATACAAAGAACTTTATGCTAAATACATCATAGGCAAACTTCTGAAAATGAAAGACAATGAGAAAAATCATAAAAACAGCCAAAAAAAAAAAAAGTATCTTCATAGAGCATCAACAGCTAATTTTAAGACAGCCAGCTTTTCAATAAAATATAATAAAAGGTAAAAGGTCCTAGATAGATAACTTTGGATGCTGAAAGAAAATAACTCCAAACTAAAATGTATACTCAAGAAGATATTCTTAAAAAATTAAGCAAAAGAAGACTTTCATATAGACCAAAGTGGAGATAATTCATCACTGACAAATGAGCACTAAAAGAAAACCTAAAAATGTTCTTCAGGCAGAAGAAAAATGATTACAAAGGGTGATACAAAAATGACGGAAGGAATGGAGAGCCACAAAAAGGATAAATGTGCAGTATATTTAAATGAATATTGACTGCATAAAATGTCTTAGAGTACTAAAATCATATTTGGAATTAAAATATATGATGGCCACAACACAAAATATAGGAGGGGAATAATAAAGATATCACATTTTAAGGTCTTAGAATTATAGGTAAAATGGTAAAAGTAATCATTTAAAGTAGACTGCAGGGGCAGCCTGGGTGGCTCAGTGGTTTAGCACCGCCTTTGGCCCAGGGCACAATCCTAGAGACCAGGGACCAAGTCCCACATTGGGCTCCATGCATGGAGCCTACTTCTTCCTCTGCCTGTGTCTCTGCCTCTCTCTCTGTGTCTCTCATGAGTATATATATAAAATCTTTTTAAAAATTGTTAAAAATAAAGTAGACTGCAGTAACTCAAGGGTGCATGTTTTAAAATCTAGGAAACACACTGAAAAGATAGAAAAATATTGTAAACTACAAAAGTGATAGAGGAAAAATAAAATAATAAAATATTTAATTATTCTTAGGGAAGCAAGATAAAATGGAACATAAAATAATAAGTTAAAGCAAATAGTAAGTTTGTGGATATATACCCAAATATATTATTAATTACATTAAAAGTAAATGGAATATATACTCTGGATAGAAGACTAAGGTTGTTCAGGTGTGCCTGGCTGGCTCAGTTGGACAAGTCTGTGACTCTTAATCGCTAGGTCGTGAGTTCAAGGCCCACATTAGGTGTAGATTACTTAAGTAAATAAAAAAACTTAAAAAAGACTTAAAAGACTAAGGTTGTTCAGACATACTTTAAATATAAGGCTATGTCATTGGATACAAGATGGAAAGAGATATACTGTGGAACATGAACCAAAAGAAAGTCAGTGTAGTTTTACTGATATCAGACAAATTAGATAATAATATAAGAGGCTATATTAGAGATAAAGAGGAACATATCACAATGATAGATATTTACTGCTGAGAATATATAAAAATTATAAATCGGCATGTATTCAGTAACAGAATCAAAGTATATAAAGAAAAGATTGATGTAATTAAAAAGAGATATAGGCAGATCAACAAATTATATGAGAAACTTTAACAAACTTCTCTCAATAAATAGCTGATAGAACAAGCAAACCCCAAAGTAACAATACAGTAGGTGAGAAAAACATATATGTTGTCACATACGTGACCTAAAACTTGTCTCACACAAAACAGGCTGCTGACTGGAACATTCCTTCCACTCCTGGCCTGGCTTTTCATCTTTATATCCTCAGCTATAATCACAGGGATGCCTCTCTGCTAGACTTCGCTCCTTCCTTGAGAAAATACCAACTTTTCTATACAAGGTATTCTCGTGTTTAGTCCTTTGTTAAGTTTCCAAGAAAGACCAGGCGTCACCCAGATGACTGATGTTTTCAGGCTCTTGGTAAAGGATGGATCTAGGCCCCAAGCAAAAGTGATATGCTAGGCCCCCTTATCACTCCCCCCGTGGTCAAAGGTAACCTGGAAGCAGATGATCCTTCTGACATACCGTCGGGAGGTCAATGGTAGCTGAAAGGCCATCACGACACCTGTGCCATTCAACTTACGTAGTTCATCTCATCACACAGGCATCATACCGTCTCCCGTCATCCCAAGAAGGGTACAGGACCATAAATAATTTTGAGAGACCATATTCACGTGACTTTCATTACAGTCTTTTGTTATAATCGTCTATCACAGTCTATTGTTACAATACTTCATTATAGGTATGTTTTATAGAAAAAACATAGTCCGTATAGGGCTCAGTACGATCTGCAGTTTCAGGCATTCCTTAGGGGTCTCAGAGCAAATCCTCTGCAGATAAGAGGAACTATGGGGTAGGTCCTCTCAGTTTGGTTCTCTTTTCCGACTAGTGAGAACTGTGAAACTGCTCTTTTCGGGACTAATGACATCTTTAATGATGTGTAGCCCTCAAAGACAAATCCTCTATCGGTTGAGAAAAGAGTTGTTATCCAAGAATGAGCCTCAACTCTAACTTTTAATCATCCTGTGTTCTCCTCATTGTGTTAAGGAACACTGGGCTCTTTCCTTCTCTGTCAAGCCCAGCAGTCACAGAAAAATGACACACTGGCTCTCAATGGCAGCTTCCTCTGCCACCCTGGGAATGGCACAGGCTTTAATTACCAAAGTCTTCCTCTAATAAAAGGAGAGTTAAAAGAGTTTCAGTTTCCTGTGGTCAAATAAGGATGCATTCTTCTCCCATGAGAAAGGAGCAAGGGTAATGGGCAATTTACCAGCTGAATGAACCTCTATGTGATACTCTGAGAGCTGTTCAAACATGTCCAGATGACACCCAAAAAAGATTTTCTTATCAAGAAGAAATATTTTTATCAATCCAACTAAAATAATGATTTTAACAATTAGTGCCTAGTATATTTAAAAAAAAACTGATGAAAGGAGGGAAAATAGTAAAAAGAAAATCTGTACTTCAGCAAAAGGGGAAAAGGGTAAACTGATGGATTAGATATAATCCCTTGGGATTTATCGCAAAAGTTGGTATCTATGATAATAATACTAACACCTAAAATTTACATAGTGGCTAAACCCTATGAAAGCATCGTTCTAAGCACTGAACAATTATTAATCCTTTGCAACCTACTCTGACACTTATTTTAAAGGTATGAAAAATGACAGCAGGAGAGGTTAGTTTGCCCAGAGTCACAAATCTAGTGGGTATATGAAGGAATTCGAACCCAGAAACTCTGGTTTGGGAGGCTGTGGCTTAATCATTTGCTACAATAAATTCAAAGGTAAAGGATGAGTTTTAGTAAAACCCTCATTAAACAATGCATTGTTGATACACTTTATTCTGGCCAGCTCTCTCCACCACATACCAAAGCACACAGGTGGAGCTAGAGAACCCAGACATCCTGAACACATCCAGGCCACCATGACACCAGACCATAATGCTGATTTTTCTATCTGGCACCGTATTTCTGGAATTCTTATTCACATTCTCAGATGTGTGTATTCACAGACTTTGATTTTATTGCACTGTTACATAGAAGAGCTTCATGCATTACCGTCTAACAAACCAGTTTTTTACCCTCGCTGTGGCGGCTTGCTTTGAATTACTCAAAACATTCTAAATTGATTTTTCAACTGACTTACAACAGTCAGAGTTGAAAACTAAACTTTTGTAATTCTAGCCTTAAAGCTAGCAAGGAATAAATTAGATTTTTGCATTGGGTCAAATTCTATTTACTCAATACCCAGCTCTCACCTTTTCTGTTAGGGGACACTTAACATTGGTGAAGTGTGCGGCCTTCTGTGTACCTGCGTACTCCGGTTTCTTTTGCCTTATGGACTTCAATTTATGACCAAACAATATAATATTTTCCTGTAGAAAAGTACACTATAATCATATTAGAAATGTTAATACCCAGCCAAATATTTGTTAATGCCCCCAGACAGATGCCTTCGGAATACTGGATATTAGTTTGTTAAATATGAGGTCGTGAGACATTCTTCTATAGGCTCCTGGAGTTGGGAAATAATAGAATGACTTCAGCAGCAAAAATAAATCTTGGGTGGGAATGTGGTTTACAATGCAACTTAAGAAAAAAAATTGTTCGAAATCATACTTTAAAGGATGATGAAATGCAGAACTTACTCAGCCCTGTCTGCAGAACTTTCTCTGGTATGTTAAACCTTTCAAGTAATAACAAGAACTATACTTTGGCATAAATTTACAGAACCAAAGGAGAGCGAGCTTTTACTACCGAGTAGGTATATTGCTAGACAGAGGATTTGTAGTAAATCCCAACATAATTGCGATCCGGGCTTGAAATATTTCACCATGGATGCGGTGCTTATGTCTGCGAAAGTCTTGAATGGCATTTCCAAAGATAAACACTGCTTATTCCGTGCCCCAATCAAAATAAAAGGTCTGCAGTAACAGATCCAGAGTGGATGTTAGGATGTTTCATTTCCAACGCTGATTGAGTGCCTAAGCTTTGGCTTCCAAAAGAACTGACTGTTCTATTTCCATGGTGGGGCTTTTTTTCCCCCCACACTTTGCAATCAAAGGTAGACAAATAAAACCCCCTCAAGGCTTTCTTAGCATGTGGCGTCCATGAAAGAATTATTTATGGCTTGAGGTCCATGCTTTTAACGCAGATGGGCATTGTCAGGAGTGATCGTGAAAACCCTAAGGAAGTATTTTAACTATTTTCAGAACAGGAAAATGGCATAAAAGATAAGATCATTGCTTGGGAGTAGATTGTAAATAATGTACTTGAGCGACTGAGAGGTGTAGATGATCAGGTTCTCTCAAGCATTTAGTTTTATTTGTGCATTTGCATTGAGGAGCAGTGTTAGTGTTTAATGGGAACACAGAGTAAGATGAAATGAGATTGATGGCCGATGAACTGTTAACCTCTTGAAGGCAGAGGCTATCTCTGGTTTGTCCCAAATACCCAGTCATAATCTGTAAAATAAACCTATTTAATATTTTAAGGAATAGATGAACCTGACATTAGAATCTGAGCTCTATCTTGTAGGCACCAAGTTACCCCACAGAGTTTCAAATACAACACAAGACAAGATAAATGCATACCTTAGAGGAGGATAACTAGAGTGTTAAGAGGTCTGGAACACACATTCTATAAGGGACAGTTGCAATAATTGGAACTATTTTGCCCAGAAAAACAAAGATCAGGACGGTATAATCAGTCTTCAAATATATGAAGTCCTACTCCATGAAAAGGGGGATAGACATCTATGGAGTTCCAAAGGAAAGAATTAGAATCAATGGATGACAGTTTAATGAAGAACAGTGGAGCTCCATTTTAGGGGGGAAATATTTTTAAATTAGTATTGTCTAACACGGGACAGCCTACCCACTGTGAGTGGGTGCACGTTGCTGCGAGTGTTCTAGCAACGTTGAATGTGCATTCCTAAAAGGCAAGGCTCGTGCTGTATCCTTTGCTCTGCACGTATCAGTCCCATGGTAAGATGCAGTGCTTTGGTAGAGAATGAACATAGCAGAGCCTCACTTGAAATCTCGCAGGAATAAGCAAAGTCCTGCTCATTTTCCCTCTGTTTAACCTATACATCCGTTTAGTTTGCAGAAGCCCCTATAATTTGAGGTCAGTAGGAAGGACATTGAACTTAAGAACTGAAATAAAGTCATATGTATTTTTGTCCCCAGACTGCTGAGATGGATGAAAATTGGGTATAAAGGAAACTATTGTTTTAGGAAAGTTAGTTTATTAATACAGAATATTGTACTTTCTGCTTCCTAAGTATCCCTCATTTGACACATGAAAGTTAGCTTATTTTAAAGTGTTTCATATATTTTCATGAATGATTTAACTTTTTGCAAATAGCTTTCGTAAATATTTGATATGCTGTTATTAAATTTTCTTTTGCTGACCTAACCTTTTGACAGTTATTTTACTTTGGCCTGATCTTGTTGGATTTAAGTCATTTCCACATTTGGATAGTCATTCCAAAGAAAGATTTGATAGAAAATGTATGTTTATACCTTCTTATTAAAGGTTATCTATCCCAGAAACTTACATTTTTTCTAGATAAAGTAAGTCCAAATGGCAGGCTACTCTTCTACCACAATAATAGGATCAACTTAAACAGATCAAGGGGAAAGAGTGTCAGAAACACAAAGAGATATTTTGTACAATATACCCTAACCTTGTCGGGGAGATATGATCTTTTTTTCTTTCTCTGTAAGAGGCCAAATAACACAAGGCAAGGTTTTGATTGATAGTGAGAAAAAGACCATTGAATTTTCACAAGGTCTCATTTTAAATTATGTTCAAAAGCAGTGTAATTGATTTAATATTATTTACTTTAGTAAAAATAACAGACTTGACACACAACTACCTCCCTTCTTTTCTAAATTCCCACTGGAATTACAAAAAAAATTATAGACATATCGGAAAGAACTTGAGAAAATCATAGTGGTCTTAGTGAGAAAGGGAAGGCACTGGCAAACTGTAAATTATGAGGAAATCTTAGAAGACGAAATATTAGTCAGACTGAGAATGCAGTGGAAAAGAATCAAACAGCAAATACAAGAAAAGGAGTCGTCTTTTCCAAGTTCAGAACCATCATGTGCCAGTTTCGGAAGTGAGTCTTCTGGCAATCATCAAGGTAATTATGAAAAAATTACTTCTAGAACAGGAACTGGGAGACTCCATTCTTTCATCTCACTGGCTTTCATTCAGCATATGGATGAAACCCAACTATTCTATTCCAAGAAGAGAATTTTTTGCAACCAGTGAACTTATGATGTGGACATGCGGAATCTAAGAAAGAGAAGGAGTAGTTTTTGAAAATGCGAGGTGTTGACAGAGGACATGGAGAACGTAAGCGGGAAAATGGTCAACTGTACTTAAGTGGGAAATGCAGTAGAGTTCTCCATCGCTGAGCTAAAATGGAATCTTATTTTGACAAGTAAGGGTCTCAGCATGGCTAACATACATCCTAAAACGGAAGTGGCCAATTGGTATATATTCAGTGTACCCACTGGTACAGACCCCCACAATTATCTCAAGAAACATAGTTCCCTTTCAACACAGCAGTCTGATAGAGAAATAGACAACTTACAAACCTTCAGAGAAAACCTATGATTGCTACCCAGGTGAATAAACCTAGTCCTTTAGTAACCTCCATTTACAACTAGGAAAGTAATACTTTGGGACCTAGAAGTCCATACAAGCCAAAGTAGCATTCGTATGTGAAGGCAAAATAGAGATTTTCAAGTAGGCAAAGACACAGAGTTTAGCTCAATTTCTCAATGAGGTCCTCCAGTAAAATTGTAAAAGACCACCACAAAGAAGATGGTAAGAGATAAATTAAAAAGTGAGTAAACTGAATAAACTGGAAGCAAAGAAAATTCAGAAAGTCATTAAATGGAATCCTAGTTGGCTTTGACATTTTGGAATTTCTTCTAGGAGTAGGCGCTTAATGACAGCAAAACACAATTTCCTTTTGTAATTAAGAATATTTATTCCTAAAATTACAAGGATTGATTTTGTTGTGTTGAAATTACTAGACTCAGCATATAGGCAAAGAAGACTTAATTACAGATAATAAAATAATAAGCATGTTACAAACATTGACAATATAAAATGATAACATGACAAAAATTAAGATATAGGAAAGTGAGGAGAAGAAATGAGAATTAATTTATAATCTATTCATCTTTCATGTTCAAGATACAATATGTATAATTTAAGTGTGATCAGCAAAAATAATGTACTATTTTAAGTTATAAGAGTAGCCACTACAAAAACTGAAAATCAGAGCCACTAAAAGTAATTAATTCCAGAGAGAAGGTAGATAGTACTAGATAGTAATACTTGGATATTTTTTGAGGTGTTTCTATATAGATGAAAATTTTGTCACATTCAGATATTACATTAATAGAGTAGAACCGGTTTTAATTCTTTTTAAAGAGTAAGCTATGGGATCTTGAATTTCAGATGAATATAATTTTTATAGAAATGTTTTAAATGTGTTTTCCATTTCTACTTTTTAATATAATAGCTATATAGTCTTAGTGAATATTTTCTGAGGTTATAATCACATACCCCACATGCAAAGTTCTGATGTATGTAGTAACTATGTGATATATCCATTATTAATAATCTAATGCTTTAGGCAAAAAAACAGTCTCAAAAAACTTAAATGTCTTGTTAGTGAGTAGTATAACCAATTCAGTCCATAAATCTGGGACATGGTAGTCACTGAATATCTCTCATTATATGCTACTTTCCAATAAAAGGAGTGAGCTATACTAAAAGCTGCTTTTCCATCCCATGATTCACACAGAATCATCTCTAGTTTCCCTTAGATACTATTGGATTTCAGAATGGTAAGAGCAGAAACATCTATGCTTTATTGATAACTTAGAATGATACTGGCACTGTGTTAATTAAATTTGATTATTTAATTCTTTCCCAATTACTTTGAGAAGGGACTGATATTAGTCTCATTTACTGATGAGGAAAATGGAAGCTTAAAGTGGTTGAATAACTTATTTGGGGTCTTGTACCAAGTCAGTGACCAACTTGACATTCAAACTACAAATTCTTACAGACTCCAAAATCTGCACACTTAAGCATTAGACTATATTGCTTCCCATAAAAAGGTTATTGTCCATTTATTATGCGCCAGGCATGGCACACTAACAACTCTACATATATTATCTCATATAATCTTTCCAACAACTCTTAAGGCAAAGGTATTGCCATCATCCTTGTTCTACAAAGAAAGCATAAACAATTTTCACAATGTCACACAGTTGTTCAGTGGCAGAGCATATTTTAAACCCAAGTCTTTGGTCCCTGAGCCTAAAATCTTAATCTCCAATGCTAAATTTCTTCTAAGCAATTAGCCAGAAGCCATCGAAGAGCAGAAGAGGGAGAAATATTTTTAACCCTGTATCCTACCACCTTGACCCTATCCACCTTGACTGGGAGGTAGGTAGGATGAAAAGTAAAAACGTAGAGCTTAACATCAGGTAGATTTATGTTCTGATTTTCATTTTTTCACATACCAGCTGTCTTGCCTTTGAACATTTACTTCTTTTCTCTGAATTTCATTCTCTTCTGAAATGGTCATAATAATAATTATATGGCAAAACTATCATGAGGATTAAAGAGAGTATTTATGTGATATATGGGACATTTGGTAGATGGCCCATAAATGGTAGCAATATCTATTATATTTTCATTTATCCAACCTTTGGATAAACATTGCTACTAGAATTCATTTAGTGATTTACATAATGGAAAAAAAATGTTTGCATGACCCATAGAATATTTATCACTTACATTATATGATATAAATTTAAAGCATAATTAGTTGGTCCACAGTTTGGTAATACATCTCCTATAGCATGCACTATAAAATGAAAAAAAAAGCACATCAAAAAGTCAAAGATGTTTACAATTAATATTTTCTATATATGTGGAATTTTATAGCTATGGATTTTGGTTTGTTTTTTTCACAAGCAAAGCCTCAGCTTGCCTGTGTGGTAACTTTGAACGAAAAGAAAGCTCCTGTTCCGGGCAAGTGCAGCCCTGAAGATCTAATGGGCAGTAAGCAGGATACTCTGATACAAACAGTGTTCCTTCTCCTCAAGGACAGACCCCAACGCCAGGACTTGCAGTTTGGTTGTTGAAGAACAGAATGGACCCTAAGCCCCCTGTTCTCCTGTATGGGGGCTTTTGTGTAGCACTCACACTCCCCAACTGACTGTGGTTGCCTGTTCAAATAACACTGAGAAATTTAAACATCTTCTCTGGGTGGTTATAAACTGAACTCAGAGAGGCTAAGCACTTAAGTAGGGTCCAGTGGCCACTAAGTAAGAAAGTTGAAGGACAGTAAAGACCCTCCAATATCAGGTGCAGCGAGCTTTCCAGGATTTTACTTCCCCACCTGTGGTCGGGCCAAACCTGTGACACCAAATCAAAGAGGTCTTAGCCCACATAGTTGTGATACAAAAATAATCATCAAAACCTTTATGTCTCTCCTTATTAGATGAGACTTCTTACCTCACATTCTGGTTTTGTTGAACAGCTAGTTTGAGTATAATTTTGCAGCCTACAATAATATTTTCACACTAACTGCCAAGCATAAAACTAATCAAAATAGAATATATCCAAAAGCCTAGCATTCTCTAAGGATTCTCAGCTTTCAAAGGCCTTTTAAAATTGCTCACTTAAATGTGCATCTTTGTGGATACCCTAGTTAATTTTATGTTTTCTAATCATTTATTATTATTTTATTATTTAATTATTAAATAGGCCTACATCTAATTAGAGTCCTTGTCTTAAAAATGTTCTACCCAGAAGAAAAAGTAAGTACATGTATGAGACAGAGGTGCAATAGCCACCATTTGCCATAATAAGCCATTCAGCAGCTCTTTAACACATGGCCCATATTAAGCAGTTGAGAAGTCTGGCACATTTAAGAGGCATTTGGCACAGTATTGAAAACGCAGGTTCCTGAATTCTTTGGTGAAAAAAAAAAAAAAGAAAAGAAAAGAAATGTAGCTTGTTCCTACCCACATAAAATGATAATTATTGCCAAGTTAATGAATAAATCATAAAGCAAGTAGGCATCACAACGTTCATTTAAGAATTTAGCCATATACTCATTTTTCTCTTAAGAAAAACCTTAACGTGTGTCAATCTCTGGGCATCAAGCACCCTGCTGAGTCCTGTGAATCTGAATGGATTCCTGCCCCCAAGGAGCTCACTCTCTAATATAAAAGTAAAGCACACACAAAGTCCTTCCAGTACAGTCAGAGGGCGCATATGCTGTTTTGCGTATGCACAGACTAAGAAGCAATTAGGCTTTGGACGGGGCTGTGCAGAGACCGTGGAAGAAAATGACATTTGAATTGTGACTGAAAAGATTAGACATTTGGTGGAGAAAGGAAGACTGTCTAGCCCGGGGACTTTGGACGAGTCCCTGAGCCTGTTCGGGGTAAGGTTACTACACCAGAGGACAGGAGGAGGTGGTTGTAGGGCCTAGGCCCGTAGCTATCACCTTAGTTCTCAATCTAGTCTCAACGTTTGAAGACAACATTTCTTTTCTCTATTGTGAAAGCGCTTGCGATGCATTCCCCACAGTTTGTTGTAACAAACTTCCTCCTCATTATCTGTGACCAAAGGAGGCACACCCCCAGGGACGTCAGGCCATCAAGGCTGGCATATGTAAAGTCCAGGCCCAGGCTCCCCAGCCTGCTTTTTTGTAAGCTTGTTTTCGTACTTGTTGGCATCTGCTCCCTTCTCCTGCCAGAACCCTAGTGCTGCCTTTCGATTTTATCTTTGCCATTATTAGAATCCTCTTTCCTGAAAGATCTCCTTGCTTCTAAATTAGTTTCTTCATGTTGGACATTTCTCATGAGAACAAAACCGACTGTTTCTTTCTGAATGTAGTAGCAAAAGCAGGCATCCCATGTGGCTTGAGATTTGGTTTTATGGTAACGTAAGTCAACGTACATATTAATGTTGTTTATCGTGTGCGATGTTTAGAGAGAATATGAGCATTTGATTCACCAAAGAGCAGATGTTTGGCAGAGAATTTCATTTTATTCTTGATCTCCAGACTTTTTCCAACACTTATTACGGTTTTTGTAAAGGTCGAGATGGAATCCCTTTGAACCATTGTTAGAGCCCATTCCCGGAGATGGTTCCTGTGAAGAAACATGAGGTTTTGTTTGCCTTTTAAAGAATTCACTAGTTCTTTATACTATTGTGATTCACTGTCTGAGTGTAAAGCTATTTCAAGACATTCTTTGTGGACTGCTGTTTCAGATCTCCTTTATCAAACTACAGGGGCCCATGGGGTTCCTTGCTCAATACTCTTGCATCTTTCTATATTCTGTGTGACAAATCCTAGCTATTATTTTTGAAGTGAACAGTATTATTAGATATCTACCTAGCAATATTATGACCTTGGGGCCAATTTGGGGACACCCATTTCGTGTGTTAATAAATGAATTAGAGACATGTTGCAATTGCTTGGAAAATCCAGGTCAAAATCTTCCCCAAGAACCTAACCAGATATGTCTAGATAATTAAGACTCAGAAGGTTTTCCTTAGATCATCAATAGATTTAAGCCACCAAATTTTCTCCTTTATGAGGAAAATTCCCCTTATGTCAGGGCTACAGAAGCTAATTAATAAAAAGAATTAAAAAAAAAAAACGTTCATAATTAACAGTGATAGACGAAGCTTTAGTCCAACCTCTCATTTTATAGATACACCCAGGCTCAGAGGAGTTTAAGAGATGCTTTCCAATGCTAGAAGGGGTGGAGGGGCCACGAGCATTGTTTTGCCTTCTAATGGGAAATTCTTCCTTTTCAGGACACCATGAGGGCTTAAGGCTAATAATTCCATTTTTATGTTAATGAACTAGATGTTTGAAACCAGCAATGCACCTAGTTGGGAGGGCGGGGCCAGAGTGAGAACTCAGGTGTGGTTCTCAAATACTCTGAAGTTGGGCAAGCTTCCTTTATTTCCTTCACTTTTAAATTGGGGGAAATCCCTGGGGTCCTATGTAGTTTAACTGAGATGTTATGTATGGTGCTCCAGGCTTAGGGTTCTGGGTAGGGTAGGCACTTCAAAAAGGTGATAATGTAATTGGTGTAACAATAGTGGCACTAGATGTTACTAAACTGGAGTTTGGTAGACATTCAGGAGACCACGGGGTAAGAATTAAATCATGCTTCCTAGTGGACCATGCTGGTGGCTTTTCCTTTTCCTTGGTGGTACCTCTCACAACTTAAACAGTCACTTGTGTAATAATTTCTTCAGTGTCTTCTACACGTGCAGAAGGACAAGGATTTCTCTGTCTTGTTTACCGTTGTAACTGGCACAGGGCCTGGCAAACAGACAATACCTACGGGGCGTTATTATCCTGGTTTTCAAGCTCTGAGATGGCAGAGGGAGAGTGGATGGGAGGAAGAGGGTCTTTGGAAGGCCAAGCTCTGGGTCACAACTGCAAAGCTACACCCAAGGCAAGTAGTGGAGAGGAATTTGAGTGAGTTTTTGTGAGACCTCCCCAGCCCCCCCACCAAAAGCAAGAATTAGTGTTTCCCCAGAGACCCCGAATACCATAGGGCTGCAAGACCACTTTATGATACAGCTACTCAGCTTTTCACCCCTGCAAGACATATATTCTATTTGTATACATTTGCTAGGAGATTCCTATTACTGAAGAATCATTCACTTTAGGAAGAATGGGAGTCCCCAGATTCCTTAAATTTAGATGCATATATATTTGTTTAAATGTTTTTATGCAATTTTCATTCTAGGAATCTATTATTTTAAAGTTTATTATAAGGCTGCAGACTACAGATGGTGCCATTTCCATATTCCTCCCTGTTGAGTACATTTGGTCTGATCACCACTGTGCTTCAAATACGTCAGTACGCAGGGCCTTCCCTGTGTCGGCTGTAATTTCCTTTGCTTAAGATATTTCTTCAACTTTTTGAAAGCTTCTTAATGGTTCAGAACATCACGATAATTTCTTTTAAACCTCCCACTTCGGCAATTAGTTCTGGACTCTGCCAAAATGAAGACACTTAATAAATGCTTCTTGAATAAATGAATATAAGCACACATAATACATTCTTCTCTGAATGGAATTAAAAGTGTGTGGTTTTGACTCCAGAGGAGGAGTTTCAGTTGGATACAGCCAAAACAGAACTGAAAATTCGACTGGCAAATACGCAAATTCAAATGTATGTAGACTAGCTGTGTCGGGCCGTTTTAGTAGAACTTTGAGCCCTGACCCTCATGATACAAAATGTATTCATTTCTCCATCACCATTTATCTAAGGGATTTTTTTTTGACAGTGGGAAAATATTTAGTATTCTATCGTTGAACTGATGTGTTAGAAATCCCCTCCCAAATTTATGTATTCATTGAAAACCAGCACCCCATAATGTCAAAACTTTATTTATGCTCAGAATGTATCCACTTGTGTTAAAAGTGTCACTTGTCATCTCTGTCAGAATGGGTTCAGAAATTATCTATCACTTGACCTATTTGATATTAACCTACAGTAAATCTCGCATCCTATCTCCTAGCTGGCCCGGCCTTTCCACACCCCACTGAAAATGTTCAGGGTACGGAATAGGCACTTTCAAAAACAGATACTGGACAAAGGAATGGAGTTAATTATGAGTGAAGTCACAACCGTATTTGAAGTTTATTTAGTAGACCTTATTTAAAAAAAAAGACTTTGCTTTTTGGAGAAGTTTTAGATTTTTAACATAAAGAGGAAGGTAGAGAGATTTCTACCTGCCCCAATGCATGCATTGCATCCCCCAGTTTCAACAGCACTCACCAGAATAGTGTGTTTGTTACCAAAGATGAACCTTACGTTAATTAAGGCGCATTATATTAAGTGAGATTAACACTTCATGATCACCCAAACTATAGTTTATCTTAGAGTCCATTCTTGGTGTTGTACATTCTACTGATTTGCACAAAAGTATAAGGATAAGTATCCATCATTATAATATCATACAAACTATTTTCACTGTTCTAAAAATCCTCTGTGCTCTATCTGTTCATGTCTACCCCTACCCCACCTCCCCAGAAACCACTGATATTTTTGTTTTCTATAATTTTGCTTATATAAAATGACTTACAGTTGGAATCATAAAGTATGTAGCCCTTTGAGATTGGCTTCTTACAGTTAGTAAGATGCATGTAAGTTCCCTCTGTGTCTTTTCCTTGCTTGACCATTTATTTTTAGCAATGAATAAAATACTCCATCTTCTAAGTGTACCTGGTTTGTTCACCTACCTAAGAGCTTCTTGGTTGCTTCCAAACATTGGCAATTGTGAATAAAGCTTCTATAAACATCCGTGTGCAGGTTTTGGTGTGGATAAAGGTTTTGAATTCCTTTAGGGAAACACCAAGGACCATGACTGCTGGAACTCATAGTTGGAGTATGTTGAGTTTTGAAAGAAACCTCCCAAAGGCACTTGGTCATTGTGCAATCCCACCAGCACGTGTGTGAGAGCTGCTGGAGCTCCACATCCTCGACAGCATTTGATATCGTCAGTGTTGTCAGCATTCTGGATGTGGGCCATTCTATTTTTTTTTTTTTGAAGTTGAATACAAACTTTTTATAACTTCTTGAGGTAAACCATTAGCATTCAGGGAAGTTGTGTAATTAGAGTTAGTCCATTTGGGCTATAGCCCAGACTTCTGGAGGGCAAGTTCACCACTCGTTTTTTTTTAATTTTTTAATTTTTTAATTTTTTTTATTGGAGTTCAATTTGCCAACATATAGCATAACACCCAGTTCTCATCCCATCAAGTGCCCCCCTCAGTGCTCGTCACCCAGTCACCCCCACCCCCCGCCCACCTCCCCTTCCACCACCCCTTGTTCGTTTCCCAGTTAGGAGTCTCTCATGTTCTGTCTCCCTCTCTGATATTTCCCACCCATTTCTTCTCCCTTCCCTTCTATTCCCTTTCACTATTATTTATATTCCCCAAATGAATGAGAACATATAATGTTTGTCCTTCTCTGACTGACTTATTTCACTCAGCATAATACCCTCCAGTTCCATCCACGTTGAAGCAAATGGTGGGTATTTGTCATTTCTAATGGATTTACCCCAAAGATACAGATGCAGTGAAATGCCCAGACACCTGCACCCGATGTTTATAGCGGCAACGTCCACAATAGCCAAACTGGATGTGGGCCATTCTAGGAGGAGTGTAGCGATATCTCCTTGTTGTTTTAATTTACATGTCCCTGGTGATGTCTGTTGTGGGACATCCTCTCATGGGCTTGTTTCATCTCTATGGGCTTTTATGCTTAAAGTGGGTTTCTTATTGTGGAAAGAGTTGTGTTTGGGAATCTACTGTGACAATCTCTTTCAATTGTGCATTTAGATGTTGAAATTCAAAGTAATTATTGATAGTGTTGGCACTTTATAGGTAGGATGAGCACCATATTACAAAATGAACCTAACTCCTTCTTCTTACCCCTTGTATCATTACTGTCGCTCATTCTATTTATATATATGCATACATAAGCATACATACATATAATATACATAAGCTTAAAATTTTTAGTATATTGTTGATATTAATTTAAGGAAATTATCAAAAAAAAAAAACCAAATTATCTGTTAGACCTCTTACGAATAAGAAAATTAAAAGTTTTTACCTTCCTTTCACTTATTCCTTCTTTGGTAGTCTTCCTTTCTTTATGTAGATCCAAGTTTATAAACATGTATTATTTTATTTTATTTTATTTTTTTAGCTTTTTTTTTTTAAAATTTATTTATGATAGTCACAAACAGAGAGAGAGAGAGGCAGAGACACAGGCAGAGGGAGAAGCAGGCTCCATGCACCGGGAGCCCGACGTGGGACTCGATCCCGGGTCTCCAGGATCGCGCCCTAGGCCAAAGGCAGGCGCCAAACCGCTGCGCCACCCAGGGATCCCCAACATGTATTATTTACATGTATTGTTCTAAGGAACTTATTTTAATACTTATGACAAGGCAAATCTACTGACAACAAATTCCCTCGATTTTTGTTTATCTGAGAAAGTCTCTACTTCTTCAGTTTTGAAAGATAATTTTGTAAAGTATAGAATCCTAGGTATTGTGGTCTTTTTGTCTATTTTTTTTTTTTTAATGCTTCAGGTATTTTACTCTGTTCTCTCCTTACTAGCAATGCTTTTCTTAGGAGAAGTCAGACATTATCTTTGTTTTTCTAAGTAAGATTTTTTTTTTCCCTCTAGCTTCTTGCAGGATTTTTTTTTACATTGATTTTCTGTAATTTGAAAATGATATGGCCAAATGTAGTTTTTTTAATATTTTATTTTATTTTGTATTATCAGGTTTATTATTTTTCAAGCTTCCTAGATCTGTGACATGGTGTCTGACACTAATTTGGGGAATTTTCAATTATTGCTTCCAAAAACATCCTCTGTCCTTTCTCTCTTCTTCTGATATTCCTATTGTTCATATATTACACTTTTTGTGGTTGTCCCACATCTTTGGATATTCTGCTGTATTTTTTTTCTGTCTTTGTTCTCTTTATTTTCCAGAATTCTGTTAATATCTTCTACCTCAAAGATTCTTTTCTTTACTATGTAGTTCTTTCTTAGGATTTCCATTTCTCTGCTTTTATTGCCCATGCTGTCTAATTTATTCTGTAGAGGTCTTAGCATATTAATCATAGTTTTTTAACCCAATCAATAATTCCACCCTCCTTGCAATGTCTAGTTCTGTTGCTTGCTCTGTCTCTTCATTTTATTTTTATTTATTTTTTAAATATTTATTATTTATATTGAGACAGAGGGAGAGATATAGGCAGAAGGAGAAGCAGGCTTCTTGCAGGGAGCCTGATGCAGGACTTGATCCTGGGACCTGGATCACATGCCCTGAGGCCCTGAGCCTAGGCAGATGCTCAACTGCTGAGCCACCCAGATATCCTGCTCTTTGTCTTTAAATTATGTAGTTACTTTGTGGTACAGGGTTTTGTTTTGTTTTGTTTTGTTTTGTTTTGTTTTGTTTTGTTAGCTCTGCATGACGGATAAAAGGAACTGCTATAAATAGGCCTTTAGTAATATGGTGGTGAGGTAGGGGGCAAAGCCGAAGTGCTCCATAGTTTTACGATTAGATCCCAGTTTCTAGCGAGTCTACACTGCTGGACTGTGAACTTTACAAAATTTTTAAATCCACCCTTTGCTGGGACAGGATAGATAGAGTGGGCTAGAACTGGGTATTTCCCTTCCTCCAGGTAAATTAGGCCCTGATAATACCCCAGCTAGTTAAGCTCTGATTAACTAGTTTCCCCTAAGGGCAGGCCTTGATAAGAATGAGTGCTCTGGTGTATTTCAAGATGGTTCCTTTTTCCTTCCCCCTACTGGAAGCCCAGAGAGATTTTTCTCAAGTACTTCCTGTGGGAATCCAATTGAGCTCCTGGAGGTAAGTCTCACACTATCGTGGGTGCCCCCCCACCCCCAATGACTATGTCTCCCTCTGAAGTTTTTAACCCTCACAGTTGTAACCTCTGAACCTCCAGCATTTGTTAGTTATAGTTTAGGTTTTCCTACCTGTGTTCCTGCTTCTCTGGGTGGTTTCTGCTCATGAGTCTGTGCTCCTGTAAATTGGAATTGCTTATTCTTACTTGTCTTTCTCGCCAATCTTGAGCAATGCAGTTTTCCCTGTGTCCTCCCCCATTTTAGGATACAAAATGAGTCATTTGTCAGTCTGCTCATTTTTTCACTCACTTGCAGGATTGAATGGTGACTTCCAAGCTCCTTACATGCAGAACAGGAAACCAGAAGTCCTAGACTTTTGTTCTTAGGGCCAGCATTAGGTTCAGAGCAAACCTGTGCAGAAATTACTGAGAGTCCCCAAGTATCTCCTCCACCTCTCCTAGCACCAGTTTCCTCTGTTATCAACATCTTACATTAGTGTAACAAATAATTGTTGACAATTGAGGAACTAATATCAATACATTCGTATTAGCAAAGTCTATAGTTTACATTGGGGTCTGCTCTTGATATTATATGCTTTATGGATTTGGGCAAATGCATAATGTCATGTTTTCACCATTACAGTGTAATACAGAATAGTCTCATTGCCCTAAAGATGCCCCATGCTCCACCCATTCATCCCGTCCTCCAAACCCTTGGCAACTACTGATTTTTTTTTTTACTATCTCCATAGTTTTGCCTTTGCCAATCATGTCTTATCATTGAAATCATGCCATAGGTAGTCTTTTCAGACTGACTTCTTAGCAATGTGTGTATAATTCTTTGTTCCCTCATGTCTTTTCCTGTATTGATAGCTCACCTTTCTCAAGTGCTAAATAATAGACTATTTATATAATGATTGTTTTCTACTAACAAAAGGAGTTATCTGAGGTGTCATGTAGTAGAATGGGACTTTGGAGCTTTATAGCCAGGGGTCTTAAAAGTGGCTTTGCCATGTTTTAGGTATGAGCTTGGGCAGTTTAATAAAGATCTCAGAATGCACTTTTGTCATCTCTTAAATTAAAGTACTATTTCCCATGACATGGCATTGATAAGAACATAACATGTACAGCTTTCGCACAATTCCTGGTTATGCTGGCGGCAATGGCGGCTGCAGCTATGGTGATCACCGAAGTAGTATCAACCAACATACAAGTCTTTCCAGTGATAAATGTCTACTTTGATAGATACCACTTTTTTCCTAAATACAGATAGACTAGTACAATAATGATTAGCAATCAGACAAGATGTCTAGTCAGTTGACAAAAAATACAATAAATGAAAACCAAAAGGGCTTCATTCTAATACAAAGAAATGGGCAGCAAAATAAAGGGAAAATAAGATGGGAAAAAAGAATTTCTATTTACTGCATCCAGTTGGAGAGGGATTTCTGAAATGGAAAGTTTTTGTTTGTTTTTTTTTAAGTTGTCAGTGTAATTTTCAGTTTCAAGAAAAAAGTTGCTGCACATGAATATTAGGCTTCTGAACTATTTTAAAGTTACTTCCTATTTACAAAGTATATGTATATGTATATAATATGGCTTCAGAAATACTCCAAAGACTGTCTTAGTTAAATCAAAGACTATAGATTAAAAGGAGAATCAACAGTTACAGAGTCACAGATTATATTTACAGTCACCATAATCCCTCTTTATTCTTTCAGCCTTTTATTAAGATTATAATAAATTATGAGCCTGAAAATAGAAAAATTGAAGAAAGCAAATTATTCTTATCATTAACTTTGATTATACTTCGTATTTGAAATACCTGAGACAGAGCCTTGAACTCCAAGACCTGGCATCAATGAATTTACTTTGCTGGGGCGGGCGGGGGGAGTGGGTGTCAATGAGTCAGTGAATTTCTACATCTGCCAAGATGATTTAAAATGCCGAGTTTAGAGAGAAGGAGATAATTTACCAAAGATAGGACCGTAAGATAGAACCCATGATGATTTAGAATAGAGGCTGACAAACTTTTTCTACAAATGGCCAAATAGTAAATATCTTAGGCTTCATGGGCCCTATGTAGGTCTCTATTGCAACTACTCAAAATGATATTGTAATGTGTAAGTAGCCACAAAAATATATGTACTATACATGCTTGCATATACAGATGAATATGGTATATTTCAATAAAACTTTATTTGTAAATATCATCAGATTTATGGATTTTACCCTAGTTTCCTGACGTCTGGGTTAGAAATAAGAAAAAAGAGTGAAATTAACCTCAAAACATTTTATTCACATTACAAATTAAAAGGACTAATCAACTTTCTTTCCCCCCCCAAAACTGACAGATTGTGTATGAGACATGTACATTCCTAAGTGGATTCAAAATGTGCAGGATAGAATGTGATAAATGCTGTCATGGAGATCTAGAAGTTTTATTTGACTGAGGCCATCAGAAAAAGATTCATTTGAGTTTTCTGGGTCAAATGGATTGTGTTTTTCAATTAGAGGAGCTGAAAGGTATTCAATATAAAACAAAGGATGAGAGCAAGGAAGAAAAGCAGGAATTTGATAGGCATGCGCAGTAAGCGATGACTTAATATGATACTCTTTATAGAATCTACACATTTCTTGTTCAGCCCTCAAAGCAACCCCATGTGCTGGACATTATTATACATAATTTGTGGAAAACAATCTGGATTCGAAAGATTTAATGACTTTCCTAAGGTCACACAAGTAATATGCTCATCCTAGAACTCCTGTCATTCCTCCCCCGTAGCCAGTCAGTGCTATTACCGCTGTGCCTTACAAACCCTCTAAAAGCAAGTAGAGCTAAGTGGCAGCTTCTTCCCTTTTATGTAGGTCAATTATTATTCTTGATGCTGTAAATGTTTTTATATTTCACATTTCATTCATTAATCATAAATATTTATATTCTTACATTTCATTTCCTTCTGCATTCAAAAAAATCCCTTTTGAGTCCCTATCATGTGCCAGGCACTATTCTAGAGGAAAGCATAAATCAGTAGAGAAAACAGATAAAGATATTTATTACATAGTTATGGGGTTTTGTTTGTTTTTATTTTTGGAAAATTATTTTTAAGATTGACATAAGAATTTATTACTAAAGCACTGTTAATATTTCCCTCAGAGAAAAGCACAAATCCATTTGTTACCGAATTATCATCCTATTCTCCTAGAGGTATTAAAAAAACTGATGTCTCAAAGTCCTTAGAAAGCAAAATAAGATCCCCATATGGTTGATATGAGCAATTTTTAAATTTGTTTTTTAACACTAAAAATCACAACTCTTTTAAAGAACATCATGATATTATATTTATTTTAACCAAAATTTAGAAAAATACAACTGAAAGAATAAAGCTTTTTCAGTAGAAAGTTTTCTTTCTAGAAAAATATCAAAAGACAGAAAGTACTCTCGTAAGCGAGCAGCAGGGAGAAAGCCTGCATGATCTTTTCTCAATAACTGCAATAAAAATACAGGCTTCATTTATGGTAAGACAGACACAAGTTTACATTTCAAAATTTGTCATTTCTGCGTGTATTCTTCACAGGTTCACAATGCTCTTTAAAATGTGAAACTTGTGCAAACTAGTTTTAAGGCCTACAGTTAAAGATGCAGCTTCCATGGAACAGCTGGATCTAATTAGAAACCAAAGTTCTGATTCCACTTGATCTGATTTCCCCATCTGTATGGAGTCATTACACCATAAATAGTGCAAGCTAAAACTTCCAGTTCAAACCAGAAAGGAACTGGCAATCACAGCCCCTGTTATGCAGGGGTCACTGAAATTTCTGTTTAACATCACGGCATTTCCATATGGGCTGACTTAATCACTTAGAACTTTTCTACCAATAAATGAATAAGGGAGAAATAAGTTTTCTTTTTCTGCTATGTACCTCTTCAATTTATTTTAATTTGGAAATCCTTAAATATCTGAAGCATCAGACTTAGTATTAAAATATTCTCTGTTATCACCCATGGCATGTTGCATACTTTCATAGGCATTCATTTTTGTTCCCTGTTTCGTGCATAAGAACAAAACTGTCCCTATATTTTCCCTCTTGTTTCTCATATTTTAAGGATTTTAATGGGCTTCTAGATTAAACAATTGTTAAGATGGTAAAAGAGATCGTCTTTTCCCAAACACATCATTTTAGAAATGTGGAGACTGAAGATCAAATAATTTGTCTGACTTGTCTTCTCTTCACACACAGGGGGGGACACAGGAGTGAAGCCACGGACTTCTGAGTTCCCAAGTCGCATCCATCTCAGTATTCAAACTGACTAGAGTAGGAAACCCTTCCAGGAAAAACATAACATGTCTCCACATTTATAGCCTGGCTTCTTCTCATTGAGTAATACGTGTTCATCGTGGGTTTTACAAATCAAAGTATAAAGAGAATAAGAAAACTCATCCAAAATCAATCACCGTCCACATTTTGAATTTTGTGTTTCCCTATACTTTGTGCATACAGTTTTGTGCCCTTCCCATTTTGATATATCTTATCCTGTTCCCCAGATAATTAATCATTCTTCATGAACATGCTTTTTAATGGCCAAATGGTATCTTATATAGATATACCACAATTTAAAACTAAGTTTTGTTGACAGGTTGTTTGCAATTTGGTAATATAATAATACTGTGATGATAATCCCTGCACGTTGCTCTTCAGTGCATCTTTGCTTTTGTCCTTGGGTTAAATTCTTTGCATTGGAATTCTTGGGTTATAAGATATGCATTTTAAGCCTTCTGATATGTGTTGTCAGATTAGCCTTCTGAAAAGGCTGTACCAGTTTACAGTTACACACTCAGAAAGTGAAAGTTCTGTTTCTCTGCACACGCAACTAACAGTGTATGTTATCATTTCCTAATAATTTAAGATTTGGTTAGAAATATAACATCCAATTTTAATTTACATGGATGAAAAGCAAAATTGGACACTTTCCACGTGCTTCTTAGATATTTCTACACATATAAAAATAACTACAGAGAATGATAAAACTTAAAAAACCCTGGACAAGGAAAGGAATAATCAATTTCAGCCGAGAGGATCAGAGAAAGCATTTAGGTTGAGTCTAGAAAGCATCATTGGAAAATCATTTGAAGTGTGGAACTGAATGGAAAAAATAAACTGAAATGAAAGAAGAGTGTGGTGTCATCAAGAGAAGGTAATGGTGAAAACTGAACATGATGGCGGTCCATACTGAACAAGCCAGAGAAACCCAAGTACGAGTTTTGGGAATGCAGCCCTGTGAGTAATCGACTGGAAGGGTTGTGGCCAGGGCACCATTACAGGCTCACAGAAAACAAACCAAAGGAAAGAGAAACAATTTCGGTGATTGAGTCATGGCTCTTCAGAGTTGGAAAGGACCTCTGGAGATGTTCCAGCTCAACGGTACAGTTTCCCCATGAAGAAACTGAGCAGTTACGTGTTTCGTCTGGGGTCTCATCTTGTTAAAAAAGTAAGACCCAGCACTCAGGCCTCCTAATTCCAAGTTTAATGCTGTCTGGACAATTTTCTAGGACTAAACCATCTTCAAACAGAGTCACCATGTCATGTGTGTTCCTTAAATGAGTCATTGAATCTCAGAAACTCACTTTCCTCATCGTTAAAGTGGGAAGGCAGGGTCCCCTTAGCATGAACATTGTTTGCTTTTATCATAATTATTGGATTTTGGCTCCTTGACACTCAAGTTCTTTATTTTCTAGGCCATACTAATCTTTCTTTTTTTTCCTCTTGGATTCCTTGCATATATACTTTTAGATAGCTGGATTCTTTTTCTTCTTCCCTGTGGTCAGGTAATTCAGAAACTCTTCTGGTTTTTGTTTTAAATTGAATTTTCTGAACAAAATTGTTTCTTGGCCAAGATGATTTATAAGGTATTTTAGCCCCCAAAGCATTATTTTAAGGAAGTTATAAACAACCGTGAATGGAGACAGCGCCAGTTGACTACATATTTTTCTGGCTCAAGAAAAACCAGTAGGATATATTGAATATTATTTTTCATTGGAATTGAAAGAGTTCTCCATTGCTTTCCCTCATATACATTTTTTTTCCTTCTTTCCTTCCTGCATATGCTTTTATGGATAATATTTGAAACAGCCATGACACAACAATTTGGTTTTCATGGAAATGTATCAGTGGCATGGCCACATGCACAGAGCACTAAGTGTAGATACTGTCACAAGCCAGGTTGTTTGATGTTTGTAGGTATGACATGACTGCCATAGATCACTTGTGTGGTTTTAATAAGGCTGAGGTCATACATTCAATTCCTGTTCTTTGGTTCTCTTTCACCCCTGGCTGCAAGTAGTAATATTAGTCGTAAAGATGAATAAAGGAGAAAGTGTGGAAGACTCAATATAAATCTATCTCTACCACAGGAAAACTAACAAATGAACAGAAGCTCACACATGGGTCATTGAATGGTCATCGGAGCTTGTCGGGGGAAGGAGGAAGGAAAAAGGAAAATAGATCATAGGTAGTTCATCTATTAGCCCAGAATCAAAGTACTTAACTGTGTGACCTCAAATGTTTACTGGGAACTAGTGACTATTTCTTCACCAATTGTGTTATAAATAAGATTATGAGAAAGATGCATAGCTCTCTTTCCATACCAGGGAAGTGATGAGGCCATTGCAAATTCTGTGGGTTTAGTGGCATTTTGGCTGGTTGAATTTTTTTTTTTTTAAGATTTTATTTATTTATTCATGAGAGACACAGAGAGAGAGAAGCAGAGACACAGGGAGAGGGAGAAGCAGGCTCCCTGCAGGGAGCCCGAAGTGGGACTTAAACCCGGGAATCCGGGATCACACTCTGAGCCAAAGGCAGGCGCTCAACCACTGAGCCACCCAGGCATCCCTGGTCAAATTTTTGAAAGTCGTTTGTAAGTCTAGGTTAATGGACACCTGGGTTACAGAAGAACCACTGCATACAAGCACTTAGAAACCCTACAAAACGAATCAAGTTTCAAACCCCGTTGGTTCCCAAAGACAGAAAATGTTGGGCAAAGAAACTGTCCTATGGCTTAGACTTGGGACTGCATAGAGCATAGGAAGAATGGGGGTGAATTAAGAGTCCTGAGAGTGTTTGGTATAATATAGAGCATTCTGTTCGTTTTACTTTTATTGGATAAAGAAGCTTATTCCTCTGCACATCTTTTTATTTATTTATTTATTTTTTAAAGATTTTATTTGAGAGAGAGAGAGAGAGAGAGCAAGCACTAGCAGTGGGGTGGGGGGAGGGCAAAGGGAGAAGGAGAAGCAGACTCCCAGCTGAGAAGGGAGCCCGATGCAGAACTCAATCCCAGGACCCCGGGGTCAAGGCCTGGGCTGAAGGTAGACGGTCAACCCCTGAGCCACCCAGGCGCCCCTCTGCATATCTTTTCAAGTAAAGCTAACTTAATGTGGATAGAACCAACACATTCTAGATATTAAGATTATTTTCCTTAAAGTGAAATACCATGACCATAGCTAACTAGTTTCTTCACATAATCACTCATATTCTGTAGCTTTAATAATAATGAGTAGAAATATTAATATATGGAAGGGCAGTATTTTCAGTTAGAAGCAACAATTCAAGAGTAGATAAGTTGTTCTGTTTTGGCCTCACTCACAACCTTTCGATATTTCTGTCGGGACGTCCCCAAAGATTTTTCTCAGCAACGCACCAGCACAACAGATCAGCTTTTCTCTGAGATTCAGATATTACCTCTGGTCAAGGACAAACAGACTCAGTTAAGCCTCGCTTTGAAATAATATATGTATTTTTAAACATAAAGAGAGAAGCCATTTTTCAAATGCGTAGTGCCCATTAATTATACTATCATCCTGTGAACAGATTGCCTTGCTCTCTGGGACACATTCTAGCTTCACAGAGCCAGGATGAAACAATGTGTTAGGTCTGACCTAAAATCAATCTTTCTCTTAATCATCATCGTTCTACAGTTCTCAGGGAAAAAAAAAATCAGTTAATTTCTTGATACTGCTGGCAGATTTTCCTAAGTAATGAGGGTTAAGGTCAATTATATTACTGTTAAATTTCTAGTATCTGATCCTCTTCCAGAAGAAATACTAAGCCAGTTCGGGGCCACCTACCAGTTTTTACCTTAGGAGACCACAGGGAAGAAAATGAAATGCTGCTGAAAAGATTAATTTACAGCATTCATATATGAATGAACTACTATATATATATGTAGTATATATATGTGTGTTTATATATATATACTCATATATAAATATATATGAATGGACTCATATATAAATATATATATATAAATGGATTATATATGTATGTGTATGTAAATACACCCAGTTGGAAATGGCAAAGAATCCATCCTCTACGAAGACCAAAATATTCTGATGGTTAACTTTCACATCTGGTGGCAAAGCGCCAATACTATTTCCGTTTCTGTAAGGTAGTGGGAGCCATCGAGGAGCAGAATAACATCCTGAGATGCAATTTTTCTTTCCTAAGGGTGCTACAATCCAAAAATACCTACCTGGAGTTCATGACCTATGCAAGGCAAGGCAGCCAACCAATGATTAAATATGGAACTTCCCAATCATCACTCAACCTCTCACCAGCCCAATACGTGTCTGCTGATTAACCCTGATTGAAATTTAATACCCATGTTTCCTATTCTACCTAACTTGTCAAAGAACTGCGGACAGTGTGGAGATAGATATTAGCCTCTTACTTCCGGTAGATCCTTCAAGTGTCCAGAAACTTCAGGCGTAGTCATTTCCTCTGAAAGAAATTAAACCTTACCGTGGGCTTCAAAAATGGTTCTACTGAATATTTTACAAAGCATGAAAAGTCCTCAGGTAATGATTTATTTCGCTCATCTGTTACTTCATTATAAAAATAATTATTGAGAGACTGCTATTGTTTGCTGCCGTGGGAATGAGAAAAACCACCTACATCAGGAATAGGCTGTCTTCCTAAAACTGTGTTATCTAAACAATACTTAACGTGTGATAAATAGTGCCATTACTTAGTGCTCGCGTTTTTTCTGCATACAAGGATTAAGCTGTTTGAGGGTACACTGCTGTCCCGAATATTCAGTATATTGAGTGTTGTGCTCAAAATATATCACAGTTTTATTTACCTAATATTCAACAAATACGCATTCGATGCATACTGTGTGCAGAGCACTCTAAAAGTGCCTGCCTTTTTCAAAGGTCAGAAAAATGCGTGGTTGCTCTAAAAATAACTCTGAACTGGAACATAATCTAAGATTCCTGCTAGAATTGAAGAAAAAAAAAAAGCAAAACTGAAAGGGCATGATCCAAAGCTGACTTATTACATGGGTTGGTTTCTAATTTGGGTTGGAGGGGTGAGGTGATTAGGGCGTGTGTTAGTATAGCTTGTCAAGGTAGCAGCATTGCATGAGATGAAGAGTTGTGTAAGTGTATAAATGGTCTGAGAACAGCCGGTAAGAAAAACCAGCAGGAAAGTGACTAAAGATGGAAATCATGAGAGGGGGACAAAATAATTCTTTCTGGCAGACTTCAGAGACCTTCATTAACAATATATGAGCAGAACTAGTCTGGGAGAGTTATCAGAACAAGCCCCCGGGTCAAGACAACTGTGCTACAGAAAGTAACACGGGAAGATGGAGAAGGTCTTTTAATGCCAACAGTGAGGATGTTACCTCTTCTGGATGTTGTTGAGCATGGTGTTGCTTGTCTGGAAAACTAAGATGGGGACGCCTGGGCGGCTCAGTGGCTGAGCATCTGCCTTCTGCTCAGGTCATGACCCGGGGTCCTGGGATCGAGTCCCCCATGGGGCTCCCCACAGGGAGCCTGCTTCTACCTCGCCAGGCTCAGTGGCAAACACATTAATACCCTCCTGCTTAATCCTCGCCACAAAGGACACTATTTCCACTTAAACATGGAGGCGTGTGTTTTAAGTTCCTTCCCAAGATCTCAACACCGATTACCTTAACTTAACAACTATGTACGGACTGCTTGTCACGTGGCAGGCGCTGCCTTGGAGTCTTGAGCTACATGAATAAATGAAACAGGAGCTGGCTTCGTGGCGCTTCCGCTTTGGCAGAAGAAGACAGGTAATAATTGGCATGAAAAACGAAATTATGCATTAGGCTGCGATAGTGCAATGGAAAAAAAAAAAGAAGTAGAGAAGGTAGCGAGAGATTGGGTGGGGGTCGGGGATTGTAATTTTGACAGAGTTCTAGGTGGAGTCCTCTTTGAGAAGGTGACCTTGAAGCAAGGACTTGAGGGAAGTGAAGAAATTGGCCAGGTGGTTACCTGGGGAAGAGCGTTCCAGCCTCAGGGAGAAACTGCTGAGGCCTACAGGTGGGACAGTGTATCCTGAGAGGATGACATCAGAGGAAGCTCATCGGAGGCAGAGTCCCGCGGGTCAGGCTGGCGGGCCAGGGTAAGGGCTGCGGTCTTCGTTTTGACTTGCGCTCCCAGTGGAAAGAGGAGCTCCCTTGGGCTGCTCGGATCCCTGCCATTTTCCACTGGATAGAAGAAGCTTTTACTAAACTGGGCAAGAAAGAATACTCCATCACTTTGTGTTCCCTTCCCTGTCATGGTGTGAGGGTTTTCTGCAGTCAACATAACGTATTTCCTGTAAGTAATGAAAACTGCCATCAGTTGTTTATCGTTCATCTAAATTTGATCTACTTTTTGCAAAATCCACAAGAAAAGCTAATTAATGATTCCTATCCACCGCTTCCAGTGCCAAATCCTATCAAATACCAGTCCTAAAGGCCTTTTATTTACCCCTGAATGAGTCCGGGTTGTTTCTGGGGTCTTATTGAATTTAGGGAAATTACAATATGTCTGAGCCAGAATTTGAAGAAGCTTGGAGTTTACAAATTGTAGCAACCACGCACACGCATAAGCGTTTGTATTTGGATCCTGATTGGAGGAGCGGCAGTTTAAAGGATGAGGATATCCTCTTCTCTCCAACGTACTCACTCTCTCCTCTATGGATCCTGCTTCCTAAGAGTTGAGTCTTGGAAACTTAAGAGGCGATACAAGAGGCTGGTGTATTTTCTTCAGGGTAAGGTGAGCCCAGTACAGTTGAAAGGCAAATAAAATAGGCATCCAGTGCAACCCTTGCTACGTGACCTTGCAGTGTATTCCCAGGTCTAACCACCAGTTTCCAGTGGCCCATTCAGCCGGGGGCGATCCTACAGTCACTGTGTCACCAGTACCACCATCGTCACTCAGAGGCATGTCGCCCGACACGTAAAGGCTCTTCTGCCGAAAGGGTTGCATTAATGTCCTGTGGCCATTGTATTCGATAGACTTATTGACAGGGCTCATCGTGGGAAGAAGGGAGGAGACTTCAGGTCAACTCAAGGAGAAGGCAAGGACAGATATCTGGGGGTAGGTGTCCTTTAGTATCATCTCATATGACACTGAAGAAGAGGCTGCCTTCATCAGGAGACCTGTTCCCTTGGAACAGAACAGCAGTTGTCTCCATTTGAAGAGACTGGCAACACCAAATTCATGGTCTCTTTATCTGGCCTCGTTCACGTCCCTTCTTTATTTCTAACCCTTCTTATTCACTCCTGAGTGTATTTAGCCTTGCCCAAAAGTCCCAATGGGAGAAAATAATGAAAATAAAATAAAATAAAATAAAATAAAATAAAATAAAATAAAATAAAATAAAATAAAATAAAATAAAATAAAATAAAATAAAATAACAAATAAAATAATAAAATAAAAATAAAGTAAAATAAAATATAAAATAAAATAAATTAAATTAATTTAAAAATAAATAATTAATATAAAATAAGTCCCAATGATACTTATCAGCCTAATCTGAGGTTGAACAGTGACTATGCACCTGCCTGGGACTCCTGCAGCTACAGACTCTCGGAAAAAGAAATCCTGGAAGGGAAGAGGGGGAAACACATTTGACTTTAATGGGACAGATATTTAATAAATTGCCTACTGTAAGCTCTAATAAACATTTATAGATTTCCCACTGCATACTAAATAATGAAGCGAGAACACTGTATTTTATTAGTCCTAGTGAATAAATGAATGAACAAATTAAATGGAACAAAAAACTACGCTGCCCCAATTGATTTGTGATCTTCCTCGTATTCTAAAAATATTTATACACGAATGACCTCCTTCCTTCTTACTCTTTCTTTCTCCCTTTTTTCCCCTCCCTCCCTCCCTCCCTTCCTTCCTTTCTCCCCCTCTCTCTTTCCTTCTCCATATTCACTCAATTACGCTTTACTCCTCTTTCTCTTAAAAAAGAAGTGGTCCACGTTATGACTTGTCTTTCCTCGGTGGTTTGAGCAGTTCCCGGCCAGCCCCGGTGCTCCCCGCCCGGCCTGCAGGGGGTTGGTCGTTCTGATCCTGTCTCTCACTGGTAGAGAGGCTAGAAGCTCTGCCAAGTGATGTGATGGTGACAAATGGGAACTTGGACAAAGCTATCAGGTAAATGCATTAACTCGCCCTACTCCCCGAGGCCCCAAGCATATGGATCATTCCAAGGAAGAGCTTAGGGAACATAAATTAGTGAACCTTGCAGAGAAGTCCAAATGAGTGAATCTGGCGCTTCCTGTTCCAGTGAAATGTCATTCTTGTCACTTTTCAAGTAACCCCAGAACATCTGAACTATTCTTATCCCCACATTTCCACTCAGGCAGAGGCCCTGAGCTGCTGAAACAGAAGCTTTTCAGCATCGAAGGACGGCGTCAGGTCTGTGCTCGGTGGCATCCGTCGCACTTGCCTGATTATGCACGACTGCTTCTGCCTACTAATGTCATCCCCACTCTGCTCCCGGTACTTCCACCCCAAGTTCAAATGTGGGAAGGGAGTCCCCACCCCCCTCCCCCACATTCATGCTGTGACAGCCCCGAGAGTTAAGAAGCCACGAGAACATGCTTCGCCCCAAAAGTTCTGTCTTCCCATTGGCCTCCTCCTGTTGCAAATAAAAGTCCTACAGTGGGAAGACTAATTTAAGACAATGCACAGAAAACCCACCTACGGGGTCACCCGTCACGCTTTCACATGCACTTTGATGGGGAGGTGAGGGTTTGTGTGTTGTTATTGTTGTTTTTTTTTCCCATAAGCAAACGGTGGTTTATACGCTAATAGCCCTGCTTTGTAAGAACTTCATTCTTTTTAATGTAGTTCATGAAGCTGTAGCTTCTCCACCTTTCATGGGTATTCAGCAACTGTCTCATTTTTCATGAGATACATATGTATATCAACTCTAACACACTGTCAGTGAACAGTGGTTTTCAATCAAACAGGCTGTCAGTAAAGCTGATTCACTAACAAGAAAGCTGTCAAGCTGTGACAGCTGCTGTCTTTGCTACCCAAACAATCTGTTCTGTGCTAATGGTGACTTGTGCACTCTCATTTATTATACAGTCGTAATGAGCAGTGTCCTCGGAAACACAATCTGAATTAGTGGATTTACATACTTTGTTGTGTGGGTTCTGCAAAATCAACACCAGAAGAATTAGCAGCTGGTTTTCCACAAAGACTTTGGAGGAGCTTTTTTTGTCTCAGAAGTTTTGGTGAATTGTCCAATGGGGAGGAGTCGCCCGGGATGCATCCCATATAAGTATCTGTTGAGTTTGTACCGTGTCTGGCATGCGTCAGTGTCAGAAATACAAAAAGAAGTAAGAATAATGGCTGTCATCACCCATGCGTTTCAATCTATTAATAAAGCGGGTATCTGGTCACTCCGGGTCAGACTACTTGGACACTGTGTTCCAGAAGTTCCCAATTCTGGGTAAATACTAAATGGCTTCTTAACTTTTCAATCTGAGATTGAATATGTGAGCTCTTAGAGAGTCAGCTCTTGAAATCCTTTTCTCTCCAGTTGATACTGAATTATTAATGAAGAACTTTATTTTTCAAGTGATTGTCTCCTTGGGAGCGATGTGGATTGGTGGGAATATTTAGTTCCAAAGACTTAAAATCTACCAACTGCTCATTACGTTCTATCACTTTTGCTAAGAGAAGGAGCTTACTGTCATTACTAGGAGCCAGGGTGTTTCGCTCATGTTGTTTTCCTGGCTTGAATCACTAGGGGAGACTAGAGAAGAAGGTGAAGGGGAATAATTCGGTTTGACACCCTGAGACATTTTCCCCCCCCTCTGCAATGTACCTTTTGAAGCCAAGAGCATCGTTTTAGTTTCAAGGGGGCTCCGTGTTCCAGGCAGATTAGTGGTCTGACTCCACGAGTCTCTGCAGAGCCAAATTTTGCATACCACACAGCTTTCTCTACAGCCAAGGTTTCTGCTTTCATTGTGATAGCAGGGTGGCCACAAATCATCCGAGAGAGAATCCCAAGTTGCATTGCAATCTCTTCCTGCACAAGGTAACCCATACTCTAAACTGTTGACCAGACCGCAGTTTGTTCATGTTACAAATGTCACTTGCTCTCAGAGCGTAATAATAGATGCTACATAGTAGGCCCGTAATTGTGGTAACGAAACTATGACCTGCGAGGGCAGGTCATACGTAAGGAAAGCTGCCATGGACCATTCCAGAAAAAAAGCAGAGCTGTTCCGCCTTGACCCATGGATGTCTGTTTGCAAAAAGACGAGCCGTCATCCTTAGGACTGCAGTGAGGATAGGTGTGTGCTGAAGACAAGTGGCCTGATTTCTCTCCCGGGATAGGCTTAGTTGGCTGCACGTTCTCCCGTCCCCTTGCTCCATCCCTCTACGGATATATTATGAAGACACCACCGATGAAATGTGCCTTTGCATTCATGCTGCCTCTGGTACACAGGTGCGTGAGTGACACGTGCTCGTCGGGCCCACCCCGTATTAGTTGGCAGGTCACGGACGCCGGGAGCCCACACACAAGTGAGTAATGGTTGGTGACTCTGATTTTCCCCTTCACCAGCAGTGCAGTAATTGCTCTGAGTAAAGTTTTTATTTATTTTTTTTAAGGATTTAAAATAAGAGTGTCCAAGGACTATGCCTCGCCTTTCAACTTCCTACACACACACACACACACACACACACACACACGCATTCTTCTACCGAAGCACAGACCACCGTACACACCAACCCACACACGACCTGCAGCAGAGGCTGAGAAAATATTGACAAAATGTTTTCAGCAAGAGCAGCAAGAAAAGAAATAGGAATACGAACCTTTGTGATGAAAGGGGGCTTTGTTGAGCCAGTCCTTTGTGGCTGCGCGTTGAAGAATTGTGAAAATCCTCAGTAATTGCAACTCTTTCTTTCTGCTGATGAAAATCGTAAAGCATAAACTCACCTAGTTGGTGAAGCCTGTGATTGGGCATGGAGAGCTGCTCTATGCCCCGTCCTCCGCCCCCCCAAAGCGCACATATATTCATCTTCAAATATGCATTAGCATTCCACGCAAAGATGGTCTCTTTTTCTGTTTACTCACACAGCACTCTGAGCACAGGCATATATGGCAAAGAAAATGAACGTGCATTCCCTTTGACACCGTGCTCCCCGCACACGAGAGGCTCCAGCTCTCCTGTGAAGATGCGAATGCGGAGTAGAGCTCATTTTAACTCCTAGTGTCTTTTACTCCTTCCACCTGTAACAGGTGAAATGAAGATGAGGACCACTGTTAAAAACTAGAAGTCGTCTTTTCCCCCTCAGTATTTAGGCACCGTGGTATTATCTAGCAAAAGATTCTGAATATGGGGAACAAAGAGATGCGTAAAGGTTCCAGAAAATACTGACTGCTATGCCTGGAAACCTCTTGGGGAATGCCACAGTGTGTTAATAATGGCTTTCTCTGAGAACATGAAGGGTTATAAAATGCAAAGGTTTAGCACCCGTAAGATGGTGGCCATTAAGGGTGTGACCTCAGACACCTTAGCTCTCTCTCTGTCTCAGGTGCAAAATAGAAATCATGATAAATGGTTATGGAATTGTGAAAGTTAAATGAGTTGGCATATGGAGAGGGCTTAGAATAGTTCCCGGCTTGGAGTAAGTGCTCAGTCTATGCTAGTTCTGGTCATGCACCTTGTCTTTCATTGGGGTAGGATATAATTGACTAATTTTTAATTTTCCGTCCTCCTATGGGCCGGCTCGTCTGGGTAATTGTGAGAAGATGAAGAATGACTCTGTTCTTATCACCGTGTAACGTGCATCCTACTCAGAGAGTCAAACATCAAACAGAAATTCTTGTTTCTGAGTTCCTTTCTTGAGCCAGACACTTGCTAAATGCTTTATTTTCATGATCTAATCTTCACAGCAGCTCTACGGTGAAGGTGTTATTCCCATTTTACCAATGAGTAAACAGGATTATGGAGGTTAGGGAAATTGCTCAAAGACTCACCAAGAATTTAAATCCATTCCAAAGCTGCATGATGTGGTCCCAAGTGCTCACAGGTCCCAAGTGATCCACAAGATGAGAACACGCGGGAGGGAAGGAGGGAGGATGTCTTTCTGGAAGGATTTAGCTGGGCTTCAAAGAAGAAGTGGTATCTTCGTTGAGATGAGAAGAATATTCTCTCATGATGAAATTAATTGAGCGGAGATAGCCATGTCCAGACTGCTTGCAGAATGATCTATGTTTATCTATGTAATGAAAATGTCTGAGTCCCACAGATCTGCATTTGAATCTAATTTGTCAGCTAAGTGAACTTAGGAAGGTTACTTAACCTCTCTAACTGCAGCTTCTTCATCTGTAAGATAAAAATAAAAAGGCATCAGACAGTGTGGTTCTTAAGTAAGATAAAGCATTTTAAGAACTTTGTTGTCTCCGACACATAGTTTATGCTTAATTTAGATTAATTACCATTATTAGTATTTGTCTGGGGTCTGTATGAGTGAGGAGAGATTGGATTTATGAGGCTTGGAGACAGTGACTTCTGCAAGTCTCTACCAACCTTATTATTCGGCGATTCATCTTTTTTTTTTTTCTCTTCCCTTCATCCTCGTCCTCTTCTTTTTTTCTTCTCTTTCTCCTGGAGAAAAAAAAAAAAAAATATATATATATATATATATAATGTTGATTGACTATATTGACACCAATGGGAGTGCTTCCCTGTTTTAACTTCATCACAATTAGCATTACATAGAGTATGTGTAGTTTTATTGAGAGTTTTTTATACGATTTCTATGGACAGTGAACATTTAGATTTTTCTTCTTACTACCATGCTATCGACAGAAATCAGAATGCATAAAACCAAATTACACACTTAGAGATAGTCCTCACCCTGAAGTCCATCTCATTTAAAACAAGCACTCCTTTAATTTTATATTAAGATATTTTATTTTTGGATGATCACGGATTGTTGAACATATAATCAAACAGTTGTATGGGAAAGGCCTCTTTGAAATGAGCAGAATTTGTTCTGTTAAATCTGTAAATACCCTAAAGTTCTGTGACGTATAAATTACTTAACAAATATTTTTTTCTAAAAAACTTGGAGCTTGACACTATGTAGTACTGTGCCGGCGTATTGGTCAGTTTAGATATGCTCACGAGGGGGAGGCCGTCTCAAAGCAGGTCACATCAGTGGGATGTGTTGAGATTTATCCAGTCTGTTACTAGCATCCCATGACTTCGGGGAATGTTGGAAAACCTTTGTTTTTTTCTCCTCTGTCATAAAAAGGGAGACCTAGAACAAATCTCTATTGGTACTCCTCATTCCGTGAGATAAATGTCTCCTTAATTACCCTTTTCCTGTTCCCCATATAAATGCTTGTAAGGACCTGTATTCCTGTCCCTGACCTCAAAGAATTGGGCTACTGTTATAGAAACAGGACCTTGGGTATATGATAAAAGATCACTAAAGAGCTCTAAGCACATGAATACTGTCCAGCCTACTGATGAGTAGAACACGTATTTTACATTTGTGGCCCAAATCTCCATAACATTCAGTTAAAAAAATAACTATTTTTGTAATTTTTAAAAAATGATAAACAATATGGTGGCCAATTCTAAATAGTGTAGGCATTCTATAAAATCAGATACAAATATATTGTGAATGTCTGGAAGGTATTTTTTGATGATGTCTCTCAGAAAACATTGAAATCTGATAGAAAATTAGGGAATCTTCTCTCAAAATAGAGAAGCTTGGCTTTTGATGACAATGATTTAGTGCTATTTCCTGTCAATCCATCATCCCAGGGTAAGCCTAGTCTTAACAGTAATTCCAATCTCCCATAGATTCACTCCTCACATGGAAGTCAATTTACCTTTGCCTTTCAAACAACAACAAAAAAAATTCTACCATTTTGATAATAAAAAATAAAAGATATAAAGAGAAAATGGTTTAATAAAGACTAGAAAGGTATGAAATATACATAAGAGAACTTCCAGATAATTAATTTCCCTGAAACCAATTAGAAATCGAAATGATTTTATGTCTCTTGAATTTTTTATTTCTTCTATTATTTAGTTTCTCTTTTGACAAAACCAAAAATAACCATTCTCAGAACTGACTATAATACACGTTAAACAAAATATTTAGTTGTTTCCAGGCCTACCGCAATGCTACCACTCCACGAATTTCTATTCAGAAGATATTTAAAGGGTATGAATAATTCATCTATATTTGTGTAATACAGATCATTATATGTACATGAGAAAGAGGAAGAGCACTTTTAAGATACAAGTTACTTCTTTTTTTAAATTGTATTTATTTACTTGAGAGAGAGAGAGAGAACACAAGCAGGCGGAGGGCAGAGGGACAAGCAGACACCCCGCTGAGCAGGGAGCCTGATGTGGGGCTCCATCCCACGACCCTGGGGTCATGACCTGAGCCAAAGTCAGATGCTTAACCAACTGAGCCACCCAGGTGCCCCACTAATTACTTTTATCTGTGACTTGATTTGTCCCCAAGTGTTTGTTGGCTTTTTCTTTTTCTTTTTTTAAAAACATTTTCCACTTTTATACGATGTTATTTTTCCTGGGGCAAGAATGTGAAATATTTGTTAGTGACCAATATACTATTTGAGTCATGGAACTTACTCAATATGAAAGATTCATAAAGTGCATTGTAACGAAGTAGGAGACACCAGTTTTTGAAAAGCTGCCTCTCAATCCTACAGTCTTAGGCCTTTCCATGGCATTAATCTGCACCTTTGACTCCAACATTCATCTCCCAGGCCAGCCTTCTCTGGGCCCTAGACCTCTCTGCCCATCTCTTCATCTGTTAGTGATGCTTCATCCGTTAGTGACATTTCAAAAGCGTCTCAAACTTGGTGTGTTCCCAAACTGAACTTAGGTTCCCATGCGCCTTCTATCATCACCCATTTGCATTGTTTTCTTCTGTCACGATCATCCATCCAATTGTGCTGGCCAAAGATCCAGGAGTAATTTTCAACATCCCCATCTCTCTCTCTCCTCGTACCCAATCTATTACTAACCCCGTCCATTTTACCTCTCAAATCGTGTTCTCAAATCCTTTCTCATCTCGCATCTCTACCACTGGTAGGTAGTCTCCTTCTATTCCTTGACCTTGATTACTATAATCGTTCCCTACTCTTCTCTCCCATCTTCTCTGTCTCTCCTCCAATGTTAGATTTACTCCACAGCCAAAATGATAACTTGTTTTATTTTTTTAAAGGGGTAATAGGAGAGGTGCTTGTTTTGTTTTTGAGCTAGAATAACTAATGCACGTCTCCCTTTTGTGAAGTCCTGACTGAGAGCAGTTGAAACCAGGTATCCTTTTCTCCCCTAAATCACTGTCTTTAGGCTTTCAGTATGCCATATTCCTCCTTAAGATCTATTTGGACTGGCCCTACCATTTAAGTAGCCTAGATTCCTTTTTTTTTTTTTTTCCTGCTTCTATTCACCCATTGCTGCTCCATTATGATTGAAACAAGTATTTTGTATCCTTCCATTTTTTTTCCTTAACTTCACGAGCAAACCCAATCAATCCCTTATTTCTGCCCAGGCCTTTTTAAAACTGACTTTTTAAAAGGCAGCATTGTTATTGAATTCTTTCTCTACCTCCATCTAAGAAGATAGAATATTCTCTTCATAATAAGCGTTCTGATTTCTTTTTATTCTTATTTATCAATGAAATCTAAGACTCTTCTCTGGATGAAGCAATGATTTGGATCTCAGCAATCCGAAGCCATTTCCTAAGCCTGTTCTAATGATTAATAATTAATTAATAAGTCCAGACTCGAGACAGTAGTGGGAAATAACCCATAAGGACCTATGGACAAGCCTCGTGTTTCAGAGGTTAGCCCCTTCAGAGTTTCCTCTTTTAGTTCTGACATAAATTCAAAATGTAAAAGAGAAACAAAATTAGTGGCAGCTGAACTAGCAGTTTCTACCTATTTGGGAATTTAGGATCTCTGCAGTCAAGAGGATTTGGCCTTTCACCTTGCATACTTGGCTGAAAATCACATTAGAAGTATGAAAGATGCCACCTTATGAATGTGACCAGACTACTTGGGTTTGTTTGTTTGTTTTTGTTTTTTAAAGATTTTATGTATTGATTCATGAGAGACACAGAGAGAGGCAGAGACACAGGCAGAGGGAGAAGCAGACAACCCAGAGGGAACCCGATGCGGGACTCGATCCCAGGACCCCAGGATCATGACCTGAGCCAAAGGCAGTTGCTCAACCACTGAGCCACCCAGGTGCCCCATGACCAGGCTATCTTTGCCAGTAGAGTTCAAAGTTAAGCCTCAGCAGGCTACACGTCGTAGCCAGCTTGGCTGGTGCCTGCCAAGGCCCCCTAGTGCTGCCTGTGTTGGCCATAGTTGGCCTGGCATATTGCTCCAGCACTTGGCTAAGGCCACCCACTGGGCCCACCTGTTCTTTGCTTAAATCCAGTCACGGTCTGCCTGCTTACTCAGGCCACTCATGTTAAAAATGGCTCTACTATATGATATTTCTGCTTTCCCGTATCATAAAAGTCCTTCTCCTAGGACAAGTATCTAGGAGAAAGGCCCACAAGCTGATTATGAACATCCCATATGACCCACACCTAAGATCTAAGTCTGCATTTTTTGGTCAGAGCAGTTCAAAGACAATCACATAACTATTAAAAATTACCCACAGAGTTTCTTATAATTCCAGGTGCAAAATAACTTGGCCCTTCCAAAAACTTCTTTATCTGAATGCTAATATTGCTCCTTAAATCCATCTAGGTGTCTGTTCCTCAAGGATTCTAGCCCAATGCCCTGGATTGTAACACTCACAAAAAGTGAACTTATCGCCCACTTACAGACACAACTGGAAAACCATAGACCTCTCCACATGGGCTGCCTGATTTTGGAAAACTCCTTCATGGAGTTACTGAGCAGAATATTTGTGTCCTGCTGAGAAACAGCTACCCAAGGGTAAAGGGAGAGAAGCGTCAACGTGTAATAATCATTCCTCTTCTGCACTTGAAAACTTCAGCTACTCTTTCTTCTTTGTGTAGGAGTGAGCATGTGGGTAGGAAAAAGACAAATATACTAAATCGAAATCCTTTGTATGAGGATGAATATTTCTTCCCAATTCCCAGTTGAGTTAATCCTTTCTCTTAGGACTTCCCATTCCTCTTGAAACTTCCATAGTTCAACCCTTGACTACTTTCCATTTTTCTTGAAACTTCCATAGTTCAGCCCTTGACTGCTAAACTAAACTGAGCCAGTTCCTACAATTTTAGACTCAAACTCCTCCAGTCCACCTTACCTGCAATATAATTACTCAAGATTCAACTAGCACCAAAGAAAAAGTGCCAGCAGTACACGTAATGGGCCTTTGAAATCACTCAGTAAAAGTTTGAAGCACAACTATCAGATCATTGACTGCCCAGGGACTTTAATATATATTTATTGAAGAGATGACAAAGCATTTCGGTGGCATCCACCAGTGACAGGGAACCCCAGGTATCAAGAAGCACTGAGTACATTAATGAGTAAGAGAACAGACACTATACAGTTTGGCACAAGCTCAATGTCAGTTATTTAAGATTTCAGAATTAAATCTTGTTAGAAATATTTTAAAAGAGGTTTGTAGTTATGCTTATTTCTTAACCAAATATCTTATTAATTAATTCATGAAATTAAATAGTCAGAGAATCTTGTCATGAAAACACTTACTGGGTTGATAGGAAGTTTCACCTGTCAGTTCATTATGTTCCCTTCCCCCGCAGGCACAGCCTACTAAACGAAAAATAATCTCAAAAGAGCTTTCCCATAAGTCAATAGGCTATACGGTAGGCAAGCTATAATTCACTCATCTATTCTCTCGGATTACAAAGATTTATTATGTGTAAGACATAGTTCTAGCTACTAAGGCCATAACATAGTAAGTAATGTGCAATAAATACTCAATAAATATTTGCTATTTACAGAAAAAAAAAAGATAACTAAGGAATAAATTCTACCTTAGAGACTATAATGTACTAAAGGAGATAGTAGCATTACTTTTGAAATAATGACACACTATATTACTACATAGTATGTATATTTTTTCTGTATATAATCATATAACTTGCATAAAATAATACAATGACTTTTTATTAATAATACAGAAATTCAACAAAATCAATTAATATGTGTAAATAAGTGTCGTACAAGTCTATAGATGATTGTTTTCATAAAAGTAATTCAAAGAGTGAACTACTAATTCCAGTGCATGGTAAACAACGAGATAGTATATGAGATCATTATATCTATATCATAAGTGGTCAACTAATAGCAAATTAATGGTTTTTAATTTAAAAATAATTTTCTAATTTTTTTATTTTTTATTTTATTATTTTCAAAATCTATGCACATGTATACATATATACTTATATATGTATAAGTAAATGTATAAGTAAATTTAATTTTCATTAAATAAATGAAAATCTAATACATATATGCCTACATAATTATATATGTACATGCACACAAACCAGTGGATACATTTACTGGAGGACTTTCAAGAAGATAAATATTAGCTACAGACATTGCTCTGCGAAATAAATAATCACTTTTGGGGTCCCTGGGTGGCTCAGTGGTTGAGCGTCTGCCTTGGGCTCAGGTCGTGATCCCAGGGTCCTGGGATCGAGTCCCACATCGGGCTCCCAGCAGGGAACCTGCTTCTCCCTCTGCCTGTGTCTCTGCCTCTCTCTCTCTGTGTCTCTCATGAATAAATAAATAAAATCTTCAAAAACTAAAAAAAAAAATCACTTTGAATCAGGGTGGCAGTAACATTTGTGTGAGAGTGTCTCACATTTTTAAATTTTCAAATGCTCTTTATATGCCAGCTTTCCTTGTAGTCTTTCTTTATATACAACTTCCTCCTTGGATTGCAACAAGTCTTTGAGGTAGAATGTGTCATCCCTGTATACAGAGGAAGGAATTAAAGCTTTAAAATGTTATATTTACCCAGCATCCCTCAACTAGTAACTGGTCAAAATCTAAGATCCTAAATGAATTCTTAACACAAAGCTCTTAACTGCTACACTATATAAAGGAATTTTTCAGATAAAAACCTCCTCACTCATTCTTGTCTGATCTTTGTCTTTCCGATCCCCCTTTGTTCTTTGAAAGTAAATATTACCTGGGTTAGGAATAAGACCATCCAGAATCCAAAAATATAGACTTCATCTGACAAAGTGATAATTTCATTCACATTCAAGTTTTTGTTATCTTTATTTCCCTCTAAGTGAATGTGAATTTTTACAAGAAAACCTTATTAACATCCTAATTATCAATTAACATGTATTGATGGCCCACTTGAAACAGAGCCGTGTACTAAATTTTAAGGATGGGAAATAAATCTGGAGCTGCTGTGTTTTGATTTTTTTTTCAATATGAACAATTTGGCAAAGAATTAACATCTAAGACTGGTGGAAATACATTTTGCCAAATGGAAAAAAAATTCTTGTTGATGGTAGACAGCTATTCTTAATGTTTACAAAATATGAGAATTATTATTTTTTAAATGCATATCTTTACATTTAGGATATGCATAAGGTAACTTTTCCTAGCTATTTGTACCCTAGCAGAAAGCACCTGATCATCTGACCTTGGGCTCCCTTGTTGAAATGTCTTAACAGGCCTAAAATCTTTTAAATAATTAAGAAAAATAATAATACTTTAACATTTTTAAATGAGCTTGTCTAGCTATGAAATAAGTTAAGAAAAATAAAATCTGATGAAAATTGGCAAAAAAGCAAAAACGTGGGCACCGTTCTTTGTCATTTACAATTAATTCCACACAAATATTTGTTTAATCAGACAATGTGGTTAATCACCAAGGTGAAAATGAAAGTTACCAACACTAAATGCTGGTATAAAAGTTAATAAATTCAGTTCATAATCATTATGCACATGCTAGTTATAATAATTTACTGTCCATACCAAATCTTTATAAGCATTGTAATTAAATATAAAATGCTCATTAGAATTATAATGAGTAATTAGGGCAACATAACTAATATGCATGAAAGTCCCAAAGCTCATTAAAATGTTAAAAGACAAAACCTGCTCTACCTAGTGTTTTTGCATATTTTGTATAGCTAAATGAATGCTAGTAGAGTCTGTGCATTGTTTTACCATTTTTGGTTTTTATGAATTATGCATTTAAAATGCCCTGGAAACATTTGGTTCAGTTACCAAACGCAGACTTATTTCCATTTTGGACGGAGCTAACACCCAAACCACACATGCACGCACACACCCCACAAAATCACATTGAAATAGTTTTATTTAATGCCATTACTAAGCCACCTCATAGGATTACTTGAGCAAGAAAAATATAATAACTGTGATGGGCCATTATTTTATGGGATACATAGTGGGATGCACTGGAAGGAGCTTGAGATAATAGACTCAATGGGGAGCATTATCTTGACCAGTCTTTACACTTTTTACACTACAATCATACTCATCTCCCACTGTGAATTTCCATTTTAAAAAATAGTGAACTCAAATTCAGGCAGAAATGCTAAACTGAGCACTTAGCCAAGATGACAAAGAAGCAGCATATACTACAACTTCTAATATCGTTCTGAAATCCGTCTGCCCTGTGTCTCTTATAAACAGTGTCCAGTATGCCCAGTATACATACATCAACTTTCTAGTCTAAATTATAGTCCCCATTCATCTGCAGTCTCACTTTCGAGGGTTTCAGTAACCCATGGTCACCCATGGTCTGGAAGTACATGATCCTTCTTCTGACCTGTCATCAGAAGGTCTTAGTACCTTACTAGATCACATTACCGACATTATTCACCTCACTTCATCTCATCACAGAGGAATTTATCATTAATAGGAAGAATAATGGTGAGTACAGTATGATAAGTTATTTTGAGAAAGACCATATTCATGTAACCTTTATTACAGTATTGTCATTACAGTTCTATTATTATTTATTATCATTAATGTTTTACTGTCTTAATTCTTAAACTTTATCACAGGTATGTAGAAATGGGGAAAAACATAGCCTACTTGGGGTTCCATCCCGTCCAAGATTTCAGGCATCCACTGGAGGCTGTGACATGTATGACCCATGGATAAGGAGGGATGGTACTCAGATCTTGCAAATTATACAAGTGAATAAATTGTCTGGACTCATTATGTGTTTCACATTCAACTAATAACAAAGATTTGAGGTCAAAATAAATACTCATTTCCTTAGCAAGTATATCCATTTATTTGATCAAAATAGACCCCTTTATGTCTAGAATGTACAACTTCTTCAGAGAAATTTTTAGTGTCAGATTAAATTTTAGGTGAAATATGCCCAGAAATTTTTCTGTTTCCATATCCCTACTCACTAAACATTAATTTATTAAAGAAATGCTTTAAGAAATGTACATTTTTAGGAAATGCCATTGATACCAATATTTGGCCATGTAGTATGTATGCGTTTAAGCATCACTTACGTACTATGTGAACATAATAAGCCTATAACACCGAATGTAACTCATTAAAATTTAACTATATTACATTGAAAAAGCCTAGAGTGTAAATTTTAGTAATATCATAGAATCACAGTATTCCACAGAGTTCATTCATTCATCACATTCATTTATTCAATGAACATTTTTGAAGTGTCTCATTTTCCTCCTATTAGGCTAGGCCTTGGAGAAACACAAAAGTTTATGACACTTTATGAGCCAGTTCCTAATTTCACTAGAGCCCTGAGCTTCTCTAGGAACCATTTTAATACATTCCTTGACCAATTGCAATGAGTGTGTTAATGAATAACAGAACAGACAAAAACTCAGAATAAATATTGAATCAGGGTGCAGGTGTCCCGGCGTTTCATTGCATCTGTATCTTTGACTCCTAACTCTGGGAAACGAACTAGGTGGTGGAAGGGGAGGTGGGCGGGGGGGGTGGGGGTGACTGGGTGTTGGGCACTGAGGTGGGCACTTGACGGGATGAGCACTGGGTGTTATTCTATATGTTGACAAATTGAACACCAATAAAAAATAAATTTATTAAAAAAATATTGAGTCAGTGGATGACATATGACCATGGAAAAATCTCTCCCAATTCTCAAATGTGTCTCATTTTCAGCAGCTGAAGAAGTCAGGAGTCCTTCTCTGGTGGATCCTCCATATCCACCTTTCCGGGAGATCTAATAACGCCTTCCTGACATGCTGCCTTACCACGGCACTTGGTTTGCGTAGTACTTGGCTATCCTTGTGGTTTCCACAGCAGCTCTGCTCTCTGCCGTAGATCTTCAGTCCAATATCCCTCACGTTAAATCACCCTGGAATCCACAATTCATTCCAGACCACTCTCTTTCCTTAGCAGAAGATGTAACAGACTTTCTTTCTCCAGGCAGACCCATGGAGCTCTCTTTAGCTTTGGTATGAAAGAGACTTGGAGCCTGAATGGCTTTGGAAAATTCTACCTGCAAGTAATGGTCTGGATGATTCCTTGGCAGTATTGTCTCCCATCCTCCCCTAAACGTAGGTGGAGTATTTCCCAGCCCCATTGACAACAGCCTTGACTATATGACTGTTTCGACTAATGGGCATTACAGATACAAGAGAGTAAGACACATGAGGGAGAGATCAGTGTTGATGCTTGTCACTAAGTCGTAGTGGTTGTTACACCGTATTACTGTGGCAATGGCTGAGTAGAACAGGGCATAAGTGTAAAGTTTATCTGCGATGGTTTTCTGAATCACAGTGTTTGGGGGGATGTGATAGAAACACTGCTTAGTTGAATTTTTTTTCTACAACTCAGCTGCCCAGCTGTATTGTATTTAAGTGCTGAGTTGTATAATGTTGCATGCGATACTGCATAACATGTAAAAATGAAGCACTAAAATTAACCACTTGATTTCAGACAATTTATTATAAATCATATTGAAGTACTCTAAGGAATACATTAAATTTACATATATAATATATAAATATAGCACATTTCTATATATACCATATAAGTATATAAAACATATTTATTATATATTAAATATATATATACACACACATAGTTATATATTAACCTAATTCAGTATGAAAGGATGAAAAACCACAAGGTATTATTATATAGTATAACTTACCAAAAACACTAAGGTGATATATTTGGACACATTGCACTGTTCATTGTACAGGCAAACAATATTAGAGGTATTTTTAAAAGATCCTATTTATTTATTTGAGAGAGAGTAAGAGAGAACATGAGCAGTGGGGAGAGAGAGAAGCAGGCTCCCTGCTGAGTAGGGAGCCCAATGTGGGGCTCGATCCCAAGACCCCAGGATCGTGACCTGAGCCGAAGGCAGACCCTCAACCAACTGAGCCACCCAGGTATGCCCCAAATTAGAGATTTTAAACATAGAAATGATAACGGTACGGAAACTTTCTGCTCAGCAAAGAGAAATGACAGTAGGACACCTGCCTTGGCTTACATCAAGATAGACCATATTTTTGTAACAGAGAATTGAACAGTCGTTGTAGTTTTTACTCATCCCATAGTGATAATACAACTTTTTTTTTTTTATCGAGTGCCTACCATGTGCCAGCCACTAGTCTAGGATACATCGTTGAACGAAACAAGACTGTTTCCTCATGGACTGTACCCTCCAGGGAGGAAAGAGAGACTCTCAGCAAGTGGAGAAGTACATATATACTATGTCAGAGGGAAATTGTCGGTACAGAGCCCAGTGCGGGTGGTTAAGAAGGAAGGGGTTGGAGGGTGAGGGGATGGTAGAGCTACTTTATACAGAGGGACTGGGAGGCCCTCTTCAATGTGGGGGAATTGGAGGCGATGAGGATGCAAGCACAAAATGAAGATTGTCTGAAGGGTGAGGATTTCAGACTGAGGAGTGCCAAGTAATAAGAACCTAAAGCAGACACATTGGTAAATGTTCCATGACCATCAGGGGGTTCAGCGTGGCCCGAGAAGACCGGACAAGACAGGGAGCGCACAGTAATGTGGTCAGAGAGAAGGCGGGAGGATCAGATCGTGTAGGGTTTTGGGGACCACTGTCCTGAACTTGACTTGTATTCTGGATGGACGTTGGACGCCGGGGCGTGGTTGTGTGTGGGAGTGGGAATGAGGACTTGGCGGGTGGTAGCAGAAACACGCCGGCTGCCCCATGGAGAATGGCCAGCATGGGGGGGCAAGGGCACAAGCGGGGGGCCACTGAAGAAGCCTCCAGTATCTCCAGCCAGGGGGAGTGTTGGCTCGCACCTGCAGGACAGCTATGGGGTGGTGAGGAGTGATAAGATGCATTTTAAAGGCAGAATTTACAAGATTACAGTCTCTCGAGACTTGGAAACGTTTCGTAATGACATTGATGAAACGGCAATAGTAACTGTTCATCAAATGCACAGATAAGCTTTGCAGGATGAGAGCAATAAATAGTGAGAAATCCAGCGATTTTGACATAAGAGGCAGTAAATAAGATTGAGATTATAAGGAGGGTATCAGCTGCGTTTTAGGCATATATATATATTTCTGAGAAGAGGAAAGAGCCTAAACATTTTCTCTAATAATTTATTTATGTGCTCCTCTTGCTGACATGGAATTTCTTATTTGTCAGTCAGACTTTCCCTTTCCTGACACACCCTTCAGTTGTCAAATTACTTTTGCTGTTAGGCAGAGTTTTCTCATACCACGTTTTATTTAATCATTTTAGGAAGGTTGACATTTTTTCCCCCTTGTTAAACATTCTCAGTTTCAAAAACATCCATACTGTTGTTCCTGAAAATTACAGTTTTCCCTGCCATCCTCCTCCCATATCTTCTTATTTCTCTAAGATGTATTATTTGTAGGTAAATGTTTCTCCTACTTTATGTCTTCTTATTCTTCTGCTCTTAGGTACTCCTTACCGTGTTTGTTCTGATCTAGCCTCCTTTCTCCGTAAGTAGAAGTGTCTGAGACTGTGTTTTTCAGATGGGAAGAAAAATTACCTCTCAATTCTACAACGAGGATCACTTCCTGCTCTGTCGTTTTTCTCCTTGTTCGTCAGTTCAGAGCAAGTCGATGGGTAAAGCACATCTGCTTCACAGTCATGACCTCCGTCGCTTTACTCGTTGAACCATACCGAAATTCTAGAACGGTACAAACTCCAGGATGCGGGCCTGAGCACACAGCTGATTACCACTTCAAAATAGATGGAGAAGTGGAAGTGGTTCAGTTTCGTGTTCATTTCCTTACTAGGGAATCTAGGCATAGAGTTTTGAAAATGCCATTCGCTTAACACACTCCCTGTAGTCTTGCTAGACTTCCAGCATTCACCCTCATGCACTTGAGGGCATCAGGCAAGAAGAAATGGGTAGTTTACAACTAGATTTCTCTAATACAAAGTTTGTCTCTTAATTTCCCTTTTTTCCTTTTCTTTCTAGCTACTCAGAGCCTTTCTTTTCTCTTCCTCCAAGACAGTGTATTTGGAAAGTAATCCTTTGGAATACATTAGCAATATGAATTATTCATTTTTCAGAACTAAATAATTTTAATAACTGAATTCTAATCAACTTTTTTTAATGTGCTATTTTAAGATTATTGAAGGCTACAGAAACAAGAAGAAATAATAAACCATTTAGTCAACTAAGAAATAGACTTCAGTGATTATTCTGCAGAGGGCAGAAGTCATACCAGCCCAAGGCTCCCTGGTGCCTTCAGGTTCACTAGTAGGTTTTTGGAGGAAGCTGGCCCTGAAATCAGAAGGAGACTTGATCTGGTGAGAATCAGCCTGAGGAAACCCTCCACCCGTGTTTTCCCCACCGATTACCAAGTACAGCCTTTGGTGTCATTTTTTACATTGATTGGCTGCAAAAACCATAAATTTATATATGTCTAGTTTATTTCTATTCTGACGGACTGATTCTAATCATGACTTAAAACATACCAAAAAACACAATAGAAGCTTAAGTAACGTATCTTGACTGATTCATCGAACAAGAAGGTTTTCCCCATGAGAAAAAGATTCCCAAGAATATTTTTGTGTTTTGTAAGTAATCTAAAGACAGCATCCGAATGCTTCTAATCTTTATTTTGGAGGGATTCGGTAAGACATGATCTTTATATCAGGAAGTTCATAATAGCTTCAACATGAAAAGAATGCATGTGCACATTTAGGGACTCAGAAAGTTTGTGCTGATGGACAACTTGTGTTGCAAGATCATACGTGCTGAGAATAGAGATGCCTTCAGAGAGTCCCAGCTTCAAAATTCTCGCAAACTTGTCCACTGTATCCAAATCAATCACATTCAGCTATAATTTCAGCATGACTGACAACAGAGAAGAGATCAAATCATGAATAAAGTCTAAAGAAAGAAAGTTTGGTGAACAGCTAGGAAAACAGTGAACCATTTAATTCCTATTGATACAGCTGGTGGCCCAATAAATCTCAGACATATTTTACAGTGGATGCATCACTGAAGTGAGCATTGCTGACTGTAAGGGATCAGCTACTTCAGGCTGTGATTTCAGTGCTGCTGACCCTTGCCCAAAGCACGCTATGAATGAGTTATGCCGAAGCACCAACAAACTCCTCATTAGACAACCCTTTCTCGCCTTATTGTTCTTTTATCTACTTCTTCATGAGTCACAGGCCACCCGACCATCCATCCTTCAAGGCCTCTTGCAGATGTGTGCTCACAATCAACACAATATCAGAGCATTCACACCACCATATAAATGACTAATGCAACCTTAAATATAGTTAACCTCCTTGAAAGTGTGAAATACTCTAATAGCATTAAGCCATGACTTTAGGAAAAGAATCCCTTATTTTGTACTTTTAAACAATTCACAGATTTTTCTTTGCCTGTTTAGGGGGCCAGTGCAAGCGCCTTCACCAGTGCCCCTAAGATCAGACTTCATCTGTAGCTGTATGTCTTAGCTCTGGAATTTTGTTTACAAAATACTTCGCTTTTTATGCACCTGTGCAAATGCAAGGGAGTCAGAGATCACAGTTTAGTCAACTAGGATGGATATCGAGCCTTTAATGAAACCACTGAAGTCAATTTCGTGTGAAATTCATGCGAATTTAATGTGAAATTCCACTTCTCATTGTCTTTCATATGAAAGACAAAATGATCTCATCATAAGCTTAACTGAATCGATACATTGATCTTTTATATGCCCTAACACATAATGTATGTCCACAATTGCATATTTTTCTAGAAGGAACTCATTTGATGTTTTAGCGCATTATCGAACCTAAGCCTCTTACTTGTTGATCGTTGAGAAATTAAGATGAGATCTACCAGAAATGTCCTTTTTGGTTAACTGCAATTAAAAAGCAGGGTATGGGTGGAATTCTGGGAGAGTAAAAGTTATACTGATATAGCTTTTAATTACATTAATCAGTCACTTGCTTACAAGACAATGAATTTCTGAAAAAGTAGTTCCCTTTCAATCCATATCTTATCATGATCTCACGTTCTTAAAGGGAGTATAACTCTCATCTCCTATCCACTGGTAGTAATACCTGTTTAATGGTAGCTAATGTTTTTATTGGCTGCTGACTCAGTGCCAAACACTAAGGTAAACACTTTTCATGAAGTTTTTTTTTTGTTGTTTTTGTTTTTAATTCCAGTGTAGTTAATATACAGTGTTATATGAGTTTCAGTTGTATAATTTAGCAATTTGAGAATTCCATATATTACTCAGTGCTTATCAAGATATGTGTGCTCTTAATCCCCTTCGCCTATTTCGCCCATCCCCAACTCACCTCTCTGGGAACCATCTTTTTGTTTTCTATAGTGAAGTGTCTGTTTTATTGGTTTGTCTCTCTCTCTTTTTTTTTTTTTTTTATTTTTTCCTTTTGTTCACTTGTTTGGTTTCTTAAATTCCACACATGAGTGAAATCATATGGTATTTGTCTCCCTTGACGAGCTTATTGACTTAATATTATATTCTCTAGCTCCATCCATGTTGTTGCAAATGGCAAGATTTCATTCTTTTTTGGCTGTATAATATTCCATTATATATCTATATGTATATAGTCCACTTTTTTTATATACGTTACTATATAGAAATATATTCACACACACACACACACACACACACACACACACACACACCGCATTTTCTCTATCCATTCATCTATATGCCCATTTGGGCTGCTTCCATAATTTAGCTATTGTAAATAATGCTGCAATAAACATTGGGGTAAATGTATCCTTCTGAATTAGTATTTTGGTATTCTTTAAGGAAACATCCAGTAATGGGATTCCTGAATGTCAGGGTAGTTCTATTCTTAATGTTTTGAGGGGGCTCCACACAGTCTTCCACAGTGGCTGCACTGGTTTGCGTTCCTACCAGCAGTGCAGAAGCGTTCCTTTTTCTCCAGATCCTCATCAACACTTGTTTCCTGAGCTTTTGATTTTAGCCATTCTGACAGGTGTGAGATGATATGTCATGGTTTTGATTTGTATTTCCCTGATGATGAGTGATGTTGAGCATCACTTCATGTGTCTGTCGGCCCTCTGTGTCTTCTTTGGAGAAATGTCTGTTCATGTCTTCTGCTCATTTTTTAACTGGATAATTTGGGTTTGGGGTGTTGTATGAGTGCTTTATATATTTTGGATACTGACCCTTTATCAGATATCATTTGCAAATATCTTCTCCCATTCAGTAGGTTGTCTTTAGCTTTTTTGGTCATTTCCTTTGCTGTTCAGAAGCATTTTGTTTTGATGAAATCTCAATGGTTTGTTTTCCCTTGCCTCGGGAGACGTATTTAGAAAGATGTTATTATGACCAATGTCAGAGAAATTACTGCCTGTGCTCTCTTCTAGGATTTCTTATACTTTCAGGTCTCCAATTTAGATTCTTAATCCACTTTGAGTTAATTTTTGTGTATGGTGTGAGAAAGTGGTCCGGTTTCATTCTTTTGCCTGTAGCTGTCCAGTTTTCCCAACACTTTGAAGACACTACCTTTCTCTCAGTGCATATTCTTGCCTTCTTTCTTGACCCTAAAATTGTGGGTTTATTTCTGGGCCTCTGTAAGTGTTTTATGTTGTCTATACAGCCGTCCCTGAAGTAGGCACTATTTATTTTACGGATGAAAAAACTGGAACTTAGAAGGGTTAAGTAACTCAGATAGTGAATGTTACAACCACTTTTGTTTGACTGCAAAGAAAAGCCTTTTCACTGCACTATTTTGTGACTGTGTAAATGTTTAAGGTCTTGGGGAAGCTGGAGGAACATTACAAACTGTATTATTTCCATCCCCTGTGAAAACTGGGCAGAGGTGTTATTCAATGTCAAAGTCCTTTAGGTCACAAAGATTATTTTTCAACTGTATTTCAGTGGTTTGATTTTTTTAAAAAATCTGACTGCATAAACTATTTTTTTTATTTTTTTCTCTTAGCAATAAGATGGAGTTTTTAGCTTTCTTTAAGATCCAATTAGTCCATAAGGCGAGGACATATTTGCTTCATGGAAAGGGTTTATTGACCTTGTGATCCATTTCTGTGAGATCTATGACAGCCTTTGAGAGATTGTCATTATTCCTACCCTAAGGTGCAACCTGTCTTCAAGGAAGACATTTTTCAACTATCATCATCCTCATCTGTAACAATTGTGTACTGAGCACATCCTATATGATGTGTTCTCTGGTAGGTACTAGAAACCTTAAATTTTTTTCAAAGACTGTTTATTTGACTGAGGCTTCTTTGATGTAGCTCACAAGTTCTAGAATTTCAACCAAGGTCAACATGCTTATTTACCACAGTGTTTTCCTACATAGTTTCTGTAGGACAGACTTCCCCACGATTTACTTCTCTTTACTATTCCTCACTCTTCTTTTTTGCTGTAATTCTTTAATATGGCACCTTCGTCATTGTCCATCATTTTGAGGGAGAGGGATGGTGTCAAATTTGTTTGCCTTTGGAACTATAAGGTTTCATTTGAACTACCTTAATTCACTAAGGCTATTGAAATAATTCTTGGATTCATTCATCTTTTTGATAACAGGACTTTGTACAAAACCAAAGCTCCCACTGAGAATGACAAGAGAGGAAGAAGGTCTTTGTGGCTATTGTCATGTAACTAAGAAAACTTGAATCTTGATTAGGCTTATTGGGTGCCAAGTGCAGAGGTTCTGTTGCTTGCACCTGCAGAGCCTGGAGTTTTGGATGAAGAACCTTTAATTATCTTCATCCTGAAATGACTGGCTAAACAATGAATGGAAATAATCCCACTGAGTAAATGAAAAGGGAAGACTCCTCTTTTATGAGCATCTAATCACACAGGTGTTAAATACCCCTTCTTGACCCTTTCACTGCTGGCTTTTCCCAACATCCGTTCTTTGCTGTTCCCCACATCTATCTAATAATACTTCTCTAAAATTAACTCATTTCAGTATACAATTGCTTCAGCTTACAGCTATATACAATTTGATATAAGGGCAGTATTTTGAAATTTCAGCAGTGCACACAAATCCATCTCTTCCAAAGGATGCCATTACTTATGAATTTGAGATGCTCAAGTAATCAGTTTCTTTGCTACTTTGGTGTAATTGAAAGAAGTTGCATCTGAGCAAAACAAAAATGGTCTTTCTGGAAAGAAAAACAGTTCCAGAAACACAAACACGTGCAGATGCCTACCTTTACACTCCCATTCCCTGTAAAAGAAACTTACACTACTGGGTCATGGCCAAAATTCATAGAGCAATGGGATATGATGGTAAAAAGAAATAGGTTCTGGGAGCAATCATTCAGATTTTACCATTTGGTTATCTCTTCTAGGAAGGGTTCAATATGATTTCTTAAAACAATATTTTTTTGGTGGAAAATGAGTGTTTTGTACAACTTACTAAGCATACTTATAATTCATTGTTATAGCTCCAGTTTGAGACTTAATTAATCATAGTTGTTGTAAGGTATATATTTCCGGCAAATAAATGACTATATATTTATGATGCAAATAACTGCGGCCTTTTCCCCACATAAAATTCATGAGTGCATTATACCTCATGAGCATATAGAAACCTGTTTAACCAGGGATGATTGTTGACCTGAAAAGTAATAAATCACATAACATAGGATGTGGACTAGACCTTAGACATCTACAAGTCGCACTGTCCAACATACCCAGATTATATCCAAAAACATAAAGCCCCACAGGACTTTAATATAGAATCTTCTACAGGGACACTTGGGATGGCTCAGCAGTCAAGCATCCGCCTTCAGCAAAGGGTGTGATCCCGGGTCCAGGGATTGAGTCCTGCATCGGGCTCCCTGTGAGAGCCTGCTTCTCCCTCTGCCTGTGTCTCTGTGTTTCTCATGAATAAATGAATAAAATATTTTTTAAAAAGCTTCTGCAATTCCATGGTCTCATAAGTTTGGAAAAAGCTTCATACCAAAAAATATTCATAAGACATACATGTACGTCACAGTCTCTGAGATGTGCTCTAGAAAAGAAACCTGCTGGGTATAATCAGACATTTTTGTCTCCATAGAATTCTTCTATTTATACAAAGTAATAGAGTTCAGAATGGTATAAACTTGGAATTTCACTAAAAATGTCCTGTCACTGCCAGTTAACTAAAATGAGTTGACTCAGGTCCAATGTGACCAATGATCTATTTAATTAAATTTTCTCTAAATTCCTTCCTTTTTTATGGATTGGCCAATGGCTTTCTCATCATCCTAAAAATTACTACAATAGCCTCCTAGCACTTCTGCAGTTCTGTTTCCCTTCCTGCCTCTCTGCAGACCATGATCTACTCAGCAGCCAAAGAATATTTATAAAAAGTTAATCAAGCCATGTCTCTCTGCTCAAAACCTCCAAACCTCATCTCCTTGTAACAAAATTCAAAGGCTTTACCATGGGCTACCAGACTCTACAGAATCTGAGCCCCAGCTGCCTGCCCAATTTTCTCTTCTGGATTCTTCCTCTCACTTATCTGCTCAGGCCATGATGACTGTTTGCTGCTACTTAAACCTTAAGAATGTTTCCATCTCAAACATGCTCTCTCAACTCAAGGCCTATCGCTTTTCTGTTTCCTTTTCATATGTTACTGCAGATAACCGCATGATTCCTTTTCTCTATCATTCAATTCTCTGCTCAAATGTTGCCTTATCAATAAGGAGCTCCGTGACCGCACCACATAAAACAATGTATCTCAATATATCTCCTTTTTCTTTTATTCTGCTCAATTCTCATCTTAGTTCATACAGCTTTTTTACTATTTATTTACATACTTTTTGTACATGCATGCACACACATACACACCTCAAATATGTTAACCCTATGAGGCAAGAATACCATTTTTTAAATTAACATAGTCCCTAATAAAAATATTTAATTGATAAAGGAATGAAGAATAGATAGGTGGATGAATCCACTTTTTTTTTTTTTGAATAGTCATTTTTAAGAGAGGTAGAAGAATATGGATAAGGGCTCATTCATGTCTCCAAGAAAAATCAATAGAGCCTTTAAGTTTAAGTGTATAATTTTAACGTCAAAATGAAATCTACATCAGACTCCCCTCTCTGTATTGATTACCCATAGCCCTTTAATTCCCTAACACAAAAAATGTTCTTAGGACTTTTTCTTACAAACAGCGTTAATTCTTGACTCATTCTTCATGTATGATTCCATATGACATTTTAGGTATCTTTCCATTTTCAGTGTCCATTATAGCAGCCTGTGAACCTCTAGACAACAGGATCATGTCCCTTTAACTTGTGTGGTAAAGCACCTAGTTGAGCCATATGCACAAAGAACTGCATAAAAGCCTTTTAATGACAAATTAGATTTTATTTCGGTTCATTACGCATGGGTTTTCAGGCAATGTTCCGGATTTCATGGTTTTGTTTATAATGAGTCATGGCCCCCTTGACAAACAAGAGAGTAATTAAACTAACCAGGTTATCAATAGAAGCTTGTGATGGATCTCCTGTTGCATATGGTTATTTCATCTTCAATAATAGTTGGATATTATAAAAGATTATGGCCTCTGAGTGCGACAGGGAAAGAAAGAGATTAAAGCCTATGAGAGCAAGAGTGGAAATATAATCCTACCTATGCCTCTCACAAGCAAAAATGTGTCATAATAATTGACAAATAAGTGGGGTTTTAATTATAGATGTCTTTTGTATATTTTATTGCCTTTTATGGGGAGATGTGATTTTTGCTTTATAAAGATAATTAAATTTATTAAATGATTGCTTATATGAGACAGTGTGTGTGTATATATATATTTGTGTATATATATGTACATATATACACAAATTCATAGGCCTATACACATACAGATATATACTTACATATATAATATATACTAACATATCCACATACATATACTACATATATAAATATATAAAAGGACATGTGTATTATCTCATAGCATTTTCTTCAAATATGTATGGCAACATTTTTTTATTATTTTTTCATCAAGTTATTAGCAAGCACTTTAATAAAAATAATATTTCTTTGTAAGTTTCTTTCCAGAACTATAAACTGAACTTTTACTATTAAGAATAAAAATACCACAGAGAAATAGAGGTGTTATAATTTCAAAGTGAAGTATCACCTTTAAAAGAAAATGATGAATTTCCTAGAGTATTTTTAAAAGGAAAGGCAATGTTCTGTTGTAAGGGTGTTTACAGTTTTCACATTCACTGCATATTGAAAAATCATTAAACTCTGTACTTTTTTATTGCTTTCTAAAGAAACTCAAATATATCCAGGGTGCACACTTAACTCAGGTCATTTGTCTGAATGAATTAGTATTTGCATTTTCAAGGTTCCTGTTGTGTTAAACACTTTCCTATAGTGTTATTTAAAATATGTAGTATGTTAAAAAGATGGATAGAAGAGAAAATATTTATGAAAATAGATATGCATATAAAACTCCTAGAAGATAACAGAGGGGAAAATCTAGATGACCTTGGAATGGGTGATGACTTTTTAGCTGCAACACCAAAAGCCATACATAATCCATAGAAGAAATAATTGATAAGATGAACTTCATTACAATTAGAAATTTCAGCTCTGTGAAACGCACTGTTAAGAATATGAAAACATAAGCCACAGACTGGGGGAAAGTACTTGTAAAAGGCACATCAGATAAAGGACGGTTATTCAAAATACACAAAGAACTCTTAAAGCTCAACCCAATTAGGGATCCCTGTGTGGCGCAGCGGTTTGGCGCCTGCCTTTGGCCCAGGGCGCGATCCTGGAGACCCGGGATCGAATCCCACGTCAGGCTCCCGGTGCATGGAGCCTGCTTCTCCCTCTGCCTGTGTCTCTGCCTCTCTCTCTCTCTCTCTGTGACTATCATAAATAAAATAAAATAAATTTAAAAAAAAAATAAATTTATAAAAAAAAAAAAAAAAAAAAAAAAAGCTCAACCCAATTAAATAAGAATATAAACAACCCAATTAAAAAATGGGCCAAACACCTTAACAGAAACTTCTCCAAAGATACACAGATGGCAATTAAGTATATGAAAAAATGTTCCACATCAAATAATGAGATACCACTACACAATTAATAGGATGACCAAAATCTGGAACACCGATGGCCCCAAGTGCTGATGAGGTTGTGGAGCAAAAAGAGCGCTCATACGTCGCTGGTAGAAATGCAAAATGATAGAGCCACTTTGGAAAATAGTTTGTAGTTTCTTATAAAACTAAACATAACTTTGTCACGTGATCCAACAATTGCACTCCTTGGTATTTACCCAAAGGAACTTAAAGCTTACATACGCAAAGCTTGTGCGTGGATGTTTAGGAAGCTGCATTTCTAATTACCAGTGCTTGGAAGCAAACAAGATACTTTCAAGTAAGTGAATGGATAAATAAACTGTGGTACTTCCAAATGATGGAATATCATTCAAGTGCTAGGAAGAATTGATCTTTCAAGCCATCAGAGGACATTGGAGGAACCGTAAATGCATTACACTAAGTGAAAGAAGCCAGTCTGTAAAGGTTAATCTCTATGATTACAACTATATAACAGTCTGAAAATGCAGAACCTTGGAGACAATAAAAAGATCAGTGGTTTCCAGGGGTGGCAGGGTGGTAGAGATTAATAGGCAGAGAACACAGAAGATTTTTAGGGCAGTGAAAATAATTTGTACCATATCATAATGACAGATATATGTCATTAAGTTTTTGTCTAAACCCATAGGATATACAACCCCAAGAAGGAGACCTAATGTAAACTATGGATTTTAGATGATCGTGAGGTGTCGATGTAGGTTCATCAGCTGAGACAAAGGTTCTGCTGTGGTAGGGAACGTCCATACAGAGAGGCTAGGCATGGATTGGGGCAAGGGGTATATGGGATATCTCTGTAGCTTCCACTCAGTTTTGTGTGAAGGGACACTGCTCTAAAAAATAAAATCTATTAAAAGACAATGACACCTGCATACAGCTCCTAATGCTTCTCTCCCAAACTCATCAACTAATTATCTTACCCATCTCGGGCAAAGGGTAGTCTAACCTTCCAGTGAAGCCAAATGAAGTCACCCTGGACTCCTGGTTTTTGTTTGTTCATTTTTTACTACATTAGGAAAATCCCATTGGCTTCAATTTCACAACAGACTCCAAAGCCAGTTACTTTTCTACCCCTAGTGCTACCCCCCCTAATCTGAGCTACTGGCATCACTTGCCTTGCTTCCTGCAACAGCTTCCTGTGAGTGCTCAGCTTCCCTCCTGGCCTCACTATCGTGTTTTCTCAACACAGCACCCAAAATACTTTTGAAAAAAAAAGCCAGATTATATCTCTCTTCCATAGTCGTTCACCATTTTGCTCAGAGTAAAGCCAAGTCCTTAAAATGGCCCTCAGGGTCCTATCTGATCTTCTATCCTTTGGCCCCAAGTATTAGTCAGGGTTCTCCAGAGAAACCGAACCAGTAACCTGTGTGTGTGTGTCTACGTCCATATAGAAATAAGTCTATATATGGTGTGGATGTATACATATACTTATACGCATAAAACCTACAGATATCTAGATAGATACACACATACATATTTACCCGAATCTACCTACTTACACACACACAAAGAGATTGTATTATCAGGAATAGCTCACATGAGGTTGCGGAGGCCCCTGAATTACTGTCTGCAAGTGAAAACTCAGGTAAGCCAGTGGTATAGCTCAGCCCAAGTCTGAAGGCTTGAGAACCAGGGGAGCCAGTGGTGTGAATCTCAGTCTGAGAGCAGAAGGCCAGTGTTTTACCTCCAACAGTCGGGTAAGGAAGGGGGGGATTTCTCCCTTCCTCTGCCTCTCGTTCTGGTCAGGCCTTCAGGGGACTCTGTGGTATGCATACACTTCACTGAGTCCACTGCTCTGAATGTTATTTCCTACAGAACCAGACACACCCAGAAATAGCAAATACCCGGACGCTGTGACGCAGTCAAGTTGACGCAAATTTAATCATCACACTCCATCTCCCGATAATCCTCCTTCTTTTTGCTTTCCTTCAGCCACATGGTTATCTTTGTTATTTTTCAAGCCAGTCAGGCTTGCCTCAGCCTCAGGGCCTTACTGCAAGCTCTTCCCTCTTCCTGAAAGGCTCTTTCTCTGGATATCCACAGAGCGAACTCACTCATCTACAGCTAGTCTCTACGTAAATCTCGCTTTCTCAGTGAATCTTCCTCAGATTACCCTACATAGAACTATAATCTATTCCTTGCTCAGACTCCTCTTATCTTGCCCTAATTTTTTTATCATCTCTATTATCACTGTCTAATGTTTTATTTGAATTACTTATTTTATTTACCGCTTATAATCTGTCTCCCCTTCCCTCCTCCATCTAGAACATAGACTTCATCACATCAGGGAATTGCACTGCTTTGTGCCTTGAGAAATGTCTGGTGTGTGTTGATGGCTCAACAACTATTTGATAAGTAAAGGAGTGGCTGTATTAGAAAGAAGCTTTTTAAGCATCATTTTGTGGGTTTTGATTTCTGAACATGAACCAGATACTCACCCTGCCTTCAGGCAGCTAACAAGCAAGCCTGGCATTCCCATAAATAATTACCATACAAGATGGAAAGCAATGGGACGAGAGATTTAGATAAACTATTTCGAGACTGGAAAGCTATTTTCAACCGGAGCAACAGGAAAGAGAATGGAGACACCTAATTGAGCCTAAATCTGTAGAAATGGAAAAGAATAGCATTCCAGGTAGAAGAAACAACCCCGCAAAAAATCACTAATGTGCTAAAGTGCAGGAAGTAGGCAGAAGAAAACACAGAATAATGGAAGAGCTCAGGCTTTGAGTCCATGTGCCTAAGTCAGTATGCCCCTACTAAGCCCAAATTCTTCAGCTAAGTAGCTGTGTGACGTTAGATAAATTATTTAACCTCTCTGAGCTTCCAGTTTTCACATTTATGATGTTGGGATAATCCCATCTAGCTTACAGTATTACCCTGAGGAAATCCTGAACATAATGCACCTAGCCCAGTGACTGGCTCTCAGTGATCACTCAATAAATGAGAGCTATTATGGGAGTGTAGTCTGACTGGAGTACAGATGAAGTGTTCCCCTCAACAATGCCATTTTTCCAACAGGAAGCAAGCCCAAAATGTATTGCATTTACTGTGCACTCCTTGGGAACATTCATCTATTGTCCAACTTGAAAAATGAAGCTGAAAATGACTAGTCTTGTATGAGAAGCATAAAACACTGAAAATGTGATGCATTGGCCTATCAGGCACAAGATTGCTTTGAATATAGAAGGAATAAAAATATATGTGTGTTATATTTCTGCTGCAGATTAGTTTCACTTACCCACTGGTTTCTTGCTTTGTTTGTTTCTTTTTCAGTCGCTCCTACGATTCAGGAAATTAAATCTGGCACCGTGGCCCCGGGACGCAGTGGATTGATAAGATGCGAAGGTGCAGGTGTGCCGCCTCCGGCCTTTGAATGGTACAAAGGAGAGAAGAAGTAAGGACTTTGTGATTATTACTGTGTTTCCAGCACTTTGAGCTAATGTGTTTGTGTTTCAGATACTTACTTGAAACCATTTTTTTTTTTTAACTGGCTTGAATGATTCTCAGCAGCCTCCTCGAAGGCAGGCAAACCAAAGGGGCTCACCTGGGAGGGAGGAGTAGCTAATAGCATCTAGAAGAAACGTCCACTTTGGTTTTCTATGATCTCAGGAAGGCCACTGATGCATTTTGCTTCTTCTCCTCCTTTCGGACCCAGCACACGGTTGCTCTTGCTGGCAACCATGTTTACTTGGGAAGTAAACCAGCTTTTAAAGGACTTGGGCACAGCTTTCCTGAGAGCACTCCAGAAGCAATCAGAGCTGCTGCCTTTGCCTCGCTTCCTTGAGAAGTCTCAACCCTTTCACCTGCCTTACTCTCCCGCGAGGCGTTTTAACATTGCATTGTACAGAACGCTGTGTTTTAGATATTTTAACACGAAAGGGCCTGTCGAGAAGATAAAATACATGGTTAAAGGACTAACCAAGGGGATTTTAGGGCCACTGTAACTTTAGCTCTCTATGATTGTCCCCTTGAGGAGCCCCAGGACAAGCCTTGACAAGAGCTGTTGAACAAGAGAAGACAGGACTTGACTACTTTCTCTTTACTTTCAACCAGTGGGCTCGTTCACACCTCTTCAGCTGCTCTTATCAAGCCATCAAAGAAGAGGGGGACCCCTGCGGGTTAGCAGGAAGATGTGATGCAGACGGGAGGATGTTATCTGGAACATATATTTTTTGCCTCAAAACTAGGGAAGAGTGTTCAAGAAAATGTTAGGTTGGACCATATGCAACTGCCATTTTTAGTCAAAAAAGCTCAATATTGGTGATTCCATACTGTTCGACGTGTACATGCGTGGGGTTTACTTATTTACACCGTGGCTCATGACTATTGTCAGCTCAATGTCTGAACTGAAAACTAGTGAAATGAAGTAAGAGCTGAGACGTTGCCGTAGTGGATGACAGTGGATAGGACGGAGCAGGTACTTTTTTACTTAAACTGTAATCCAAAGAAGATTTGTAGGAGAGCTTCCCCCTCTTCAAGCCTTAACAACCAAGGATATCCAATGACTACCTCATTGGATCTGAGTAACTGACTCTGCTTTTGTCTACAATTATTTGCAACTATCTTTATGCAACCTCTTCTACAATTTGAGGCACTCAATTTTTAACTCTTTTGACTATTTAATGTCTTTACTAATTCTAAATCTACCTCTTTGTGGCTTCATTAGAAGCCCCATTTTTTACATACTTAGAATTAGATAAACTAGTCTGCAGTCACCCTTGTCCTATCATACAATATTGTATATCAGCCAATATAACCTTTCTCAGATTCTGATAATCCAGATTCAGAAGTTCAAGTTTGGGATTATCTATATAGACAAACATCTAGAAGAGTGGTTCCCAATCCTCTGAAAGTCATGAAACCCTTTTTTCAAATACAATCTTATGTGGAAGCCCAGTAAGTAATATCAATGAAAGCATGACTTCTCTCTCGGTAGATGAGAGGTGAATGGAGTTTCAGTTCCATGGTCTCAGAGCCCTCCCTTGCAAGCTCCCCCCGCCCCCCCAATTCCTGGTTCTTCCACAAAACACAGTTTAAATAATGACAAACTACTTTACATATCTCTCAAAGTCTCTTTTGAATCCATGTCATACCTTTCTTACAAGCCTGCAGAATTATCCCCAGTAGTACAAGTGAGAGCTCCTTTGTTAAAGTCCTTTTGGTTTCCAGTGTTTTGTGAAATGATGTCCTGAATTTTTTTTTTTCTATTTCTCTCTCTCTTGTCCTTTCCTAAATTCAGCAACCATTGTCATAAAAGGCTGCAATAATCCTTAGTCGACTTTCTTGGCCTATAGCAAAAACAGCAAAGGACCCATTGGTGTCCATAGTCATAACTTTAGTGACTTTTTTTTTTTCCTACTGGAGAGGTGGACTATAGCTTTTATTACATTTTCAAAGGAGTTCAGAACCACTGCTAAAAAAGGTAGATTGATTCTCCCCAATCAATGCCCTTTCCCAAAACACTCACACACCTAGAGAAAATCTGAGAGCTGTGAAAATCAAATGCACCGGGCAAAGGCAAACATACTTTCATTTCAGAGTGAAGTATACATCTGTCATTTGTTAAGGTTTTATTTGAGGAAATACTCAAATTATCAAATACCACAAGAGTATATAAAATCCTCTCAAAATCTCAGTGAAGCAAATTTGAGAATGTGCAAGGAGTAGGAAAAGGAAGGGTTCTGGTTGCTGAATGGTGGTTGTTTACCTTCTGGGCCCAGGCCATTCAAATATTTATCTCATTAAAATGAAAAATGATGTAAAAAACCTGCTGTTGGACAGGCAGTGTTCTAAATTGTTAACAGACTAACCCTTTTTATTATATTTTCACACTTATAACTTCTAAGATAGATACTATAAGTATTCTTACCTTTCGCTTGGGGGAAACCAAAGCACAGAGTGTTTTTAATTTGCACAGGTTCACAGAGTAGTGGCAGAGCTGGGATTTGAACTCAAGAAGTCTCGCAAGTCTTCACGCAGAGTCCCTGCACCTAGTGTAGGTCATGGCACTTCAGAGACTATCAAAAATAATTTGAAATGTCAGTGTTAAATGGCAAGGGTAAGGGCATTGCAGGTCATTTATGAATTAGCAAAATAAAAGACTGCACATACAAACACTCACACTTTCTGAATTTACTTAGTCAAAGACACAGAAATAATGGAATCAAGATAGACACACAGAGAAGAAACAGATACAGCACGTTCCCAAGCTGTTTTCTTGACCTCCAGGTCGCTAACAGAAACACGAAGCTGTCAGAGACCCTGTCAAAGTGTAGCAGAGTTTTTCCAAGATCTGGAGAAGTTGTATTTCCTCAAGATATTTTATACTTTGAGCTTACAAAAATATTCAGGAATAACTTACCCTCTTCACTTCTACTTAAGAGAATGTTTATAAAAACTCATCTCTTTTAAATTAAGATCTTCAAAGCCAAAGCTTTATTCAAATAAATATAAACAAATAATTTTAAAAAGGCAGTACCTGAACATCCATAGTCTCATCTCTGCCTCTAGTTCTTCCACAACCTATAAAATCTATGTCTGTGTGCTAAGAATAATCTCAAAACCTTAAAACCTTGCAAAATAGAGCACATTAAAAAAAAAAAAAAAAGAAACAAATGCTTGCTGAGGACAAATCACTTTCCAGGTTCTTTAAATTCTTTTATCTCACTTATTCTTCAGACTTCTGTGAGACACAATTTATTGCCCTCAATTTACTGATGACAGAACTGAGGCACAAGAGACTTAACCTGTCCAAGAGCTCTCAGCTTCAAAGATGCCATCAAGACACATTTTATCGTTAACCTCTCAGTCCAAATTCTTTCCCCTGTATACCCTGCCATCCTTAGTTATCTACGGCCAAGTAACAAATTAGCCCCAAACTTAGCAGCTGAATCCAGTAAGCAGTTACTACCACAGTTTCTGTGGGTCAAGGTGGGAGCAGCTTAGCTGGGTAGTGATGACTCAGTGTCTCTCATCAGGTCCAGTCAAGTGTCACTGGTGCTGGTCATCTGAAGGCTCGACTAGGGCTGGGGGATCTGCTCCCAGGGCAGCTCACTCACATGCCTGGCAAGTTAGTTCTTGTTATTGGCAGAAGGCCTCAGTTAATCACCACTAGACCTCTTCCTAAGGCTGTTTGTCATCTTGACGTGGTTGTTAACTTTTCCCAGAACTAGTAATCCAAGAGAGAGCAAGTTAGAAACTGTTTATGACCTAGTCCCAGAAGTTATGTTCTAGAATTTCTGTAACATCTTATTGGTTACACAGGGTGACTCTGTTCGATGTGCAAGGGGCAAAATAGGGACACGAACATCGAGAGCTGAGAATCATCAGATGCTATCTTCAAGGCTAGATTCCATACTGTCTCCTTCAGGGATAACATGGATGACAATAAAAAGTACATATATTTACATTAGAAATATTAGCCATTTGGGGATCCCTGGGTGACTCAGCAGTTTAGCATCTGCCTTCAGCCCAGGGCGTGATCCTAGGGTCTGAGGATCAAGTCCCATGTCAGGCTCCCTGCATGGAATCTGCTTCTTCCTCTCCCTGTATCTCTCTCTCTCTCTCTCTCTCTCTCTCTTTCTCTGTCTGTCTTTCATGAATAAATAAATAAAATCTTAAAAAAAAATATTAGCCATTTGACCTTTAGTTTGTTAAACTGTTTAGATAAGCACCATGAGAATGACTAAAGTTATATACTTATTATTAAAATATTATCCTTTGGTATAAAATGGTTACTTTTTTTTACACGACAGGCCCTTTTAGCATTCCTGGGAGGGGCAATGCTCACAGACTTAATTTTACTTCATATACATTTTAGTATTAAATTTAGTATTTTAGTATTAAAATTTAGTATTAAAATTCAATGCTATGGAAAGCAAAAAATATAAACTTTTTTCTTGGTAATAGAGAAGATATATAAAAAAGAAATAGATTCCTTAAATCCAGTGCAGGGCACTTTCAGAATAGGCAAAGTACTATGAAGCAAGTAATATCTTTGATGACATGAAATTAAGTTAATCTATGGCTTGAGAAGAAGAGTGTATTTATCTAGGATTAAGACTAAAAGTATAAACTAAATTGTAATGGACTAATGTTTAAATAGGCATTGCAAAAACTTGAGTTTTGTTTTGTTTTGTTTTGTTTTTTTTGTGAAGATGGCATTACTATTTTGTAGATCAGTGGTAAACAGTGGTCCACGACATTTTCAAAATATATATCCCTATGAATAAAACTTTAAACTTAGGAAAAATTGCCAGTATATGCATATTTATTTGTAAATTGTGCATATGCACTTTTGAACTAATATTTGGCCAACATTAAATGACCTACACCAGATAAAATTTAAAAGATGAGATATAATTATAATATAAACGGGCGTTCTATTATTTTCTTTTCAACTCCAACAGATCACTCGGTACCCACCTTGGAGCACTCACCCTACATTTTGGAGACTCTTGTAAAGTATGTTATTTTATTTACAATAAGGAATTTTAAGGGATTTTCAAGGGCAATTTTAATGACATGCAAATTTTACCGTACATGCTGACTTTGCGATCTTATAACACGTATAGCTCTCTACATACTCTCCTACCCATTCCTCACACAATTCTAACTACATTTTTTAAAACTTAATTTTATTTTAGAGACAGAGTGGGGAAAAGAGAGTGCGCTCATGAGCAAGGGCAGGTGGAGGAGCAGAGGGAGAGGAAACAGAATCTTAAGCAGACTCCATGCTCAGTGCAAAGCCCAACATGGGGCTTGATCTCATGACCCTGAGATTATGACAGAGATGAAATCAAGTCAGATGCTTAACTGACTGAGCCATTCAGGCACCCCATACTATTCTAACTAGATTATACCTAAGGAAAAAAATCTTTATCTCATAAAGTTAAAATGACTTGTTTAAGAGAAGTAAGTGGGAAAGCTGAATGGGAAGTAAAATCTAAGTTTAAGGAAACCTTCGTAGTGGGTGATAGATCTACTTTCGGACTTGGCAGTGATGGTTTCACAGGTGTACACTTACCCCAAACTCATTGAGTTGTATATATTAAATATGTACATCCATGTATATACACACACATACATACACACACACACACACACACATATATATATAAATCATACCTCAACAAAGTGATTTTCAAAGATTTTATTTATTCATGAGAGATGCACAGAGAGAGACAGAGAGAGACAGACAGAGACATAGGCAGAGGGAAAAGCAGGCTCCACGCAGGGAGCCTGATGCGGATTCGATCCCGGGTCTCCAGGATCACACCCCAGGCTGAAGGTGGCATTAAACTGCTGAGCCACCTGGGCTGCCCTACAAAGTAATTTTTAAAAACAAAAACAACCCCAATTTCCTGAGTCTTGTGTCAAGATATCCCTTTTTTATATTTTATAGAATCTAGAAAATTAATTAATTTATTTCAGGAGAGGCTAGAAATAAGTTAATTCTCTCTCTCTTTTCCATCCCCTTCTTTCTCCCTCTCTTCTTTTTTGCAAGGCCATTCTTATAAGATTAAGCAGTTACATATTTTTATTTAGAAGGGTACTGGAAATAACCCATTACCATCCCATGTTAAAAATAATCTTCTTTGATGACCTGGGATTTTATGCATTTGTTAAAAAAAATATGCATTGGGCACTTAACTGTGACATAATTGTAAAAAGACTGAAAATGAAGTAAATTCCTGCATTGAAGAATCTTCTTTATCTAATGTTATTTCACTGTGTATCTATAATTTTATTCTGATGCTATGTCACTCTTTTTTTTTTTTACAGCATAAATCTTGTCAGTACAGTTTTGTTACCCCTGTAATGACTTTATGATCATAGGCTGGGGAAGAGATAAAGGCTAAATATATGAAATAAGTGAGAGCATTTCAACTCCGGGAAATGGAAAGCACATGTCCATATAAGACAGACATGCAAATTATTGTACATAAAACTTTGGGCCAGCCAAACAAAATTGAAAGTGGGCTACCTCAGTTTGCATTCCCTGACTTAGAGCTTACAGTTTGTCATAGAAATCACCAAAATGAAATAATGACCAAGTAAGAAGATCTTAAAGGAGCCCTAAGTCAAGTCCAGAAAACTGCACAGCAGGGGTCCTTCACCTCCAATCAGAGCATTAACACATACTTCAGGGAAAAGGTAGCTTTTATGAGTGATACCAATGAGCACTATTTCCAAACATTGCAAGGAGTCAAGAATAATCATAAGCAAGGAAAGAACATGGTCAATGTGATGTAGGCATTCTGTGGAGAGAGGTATTTTTTTATGCCTTGAGGTAGAGGATGTGAAATCAGGTGTAATAGGAGGTAGGGTTAGAAATGCATTTTAGGGCAAGACTTAGAGCATTTTATTTGTTCTTTTTTTTTTTAATTTTTTTAAAATTTAAATTCAACTAGCCAACATACAGTACATCATTAATTTCAGATGTAGTGTTCAGTAGTTTTCAGTTGGGTAGAACACCCAGTGTTCAGCACATCATGTGCCTTCCTTAATGCCTGTTGCCCCATTACCCCACCCCCCACGCCCCTCCACTCCAGCAACTCTCGGTTTATCGCCTATCGATAAGAGTCTCTCATGGTTTTTCTCCCTCATACAAATGGCCAACAGACACAAGACTTGGAGCCCTTTACTTGTCATGATAATACATTTAGACTTGATTCAACAGGCTCTGGGAAGCCACTTTTCTACCCAGAAAAGTCCTCTGGGAAGGACTTTTCAAGGGTAGTAAACATATCCATTCCCTGTCTTCACAAAATGTTTCTCAGAGCAGTTGGGATGGGAAATTTACAAAATATGGTTTAACTAGGGTATTAGTTGTGAATTAAAAAGCAAGAGAGGAGGAGGGGTACTTGGGTGGTGCTTTCGGTTGAGCATCCAACTCTTGGTTTCAGCTAAAATCCTGTTCTCAGGGTCATGAGATCCAGCAGCACGTAGTAGGACTCTATGCTCAGTGCTGGGTCTACTTCACATTTTCTCTTCCTCTCCCTCTACCCCTCCTACTTGTGTATGTTCTCTCGCTCGCTTGCTCACTTGCTCAAATAAATAAATAAATCCTTTAAAAAAATAAAAGCAAGAGAGGAAAAAGTTAATATTTGTATACTTCAGTGATCGGTTAGATACACAAGGAAAGGACCATGTGAAGATGATTTTAAGTTTTCCAACTCAATGATAAGGTGAATGGTGAAGTCACTGAGTCTGGGAACATAGGAAAAGAGATTGGGAGAGGTTGCATTGAGTCTGGTTTAGAACATCCTGAAATCGAGATGTTAATACTACACACACAGTCCACCAATAGCTAGATTTGGGTTGTGTTCTTTAAAATTCACAGCAATATTTACAAAATAAACATCCAATCTTGTCACTTTATACCTAAATCTCTTCAAGGATTCCTGAATGTCCCTAGAATCAAGTCCTAACATCCCAGTTTGGGTATGGGAGGCCTTCATATCCTTGCCCCTATTGACCTGTCAGGCTCACCTGTCATGTACCATCTCACAATGGCGTTAGAAGTGTCCTAAAATATTTTAGTTCACAAACTATGACATGATCTTTATCTTTAAGGCCTTTTCATATGTTGGCCATTTAGCTCATAAGCCCCTCCCCCCACACCTACACACACACACACACACACACACACACACACCCTCACACACTCACACCTATCCTGGCCTCCTTGGGCTGGCTGCCCTTCACTGCTCCTTTAGTCTCCATTCAGATATCACCTTCTCTCAGAAAACTACCCTGACCCCTCTCTACACAGAAAGGAGTCTGTCCAGATGAACTGCCTGCCACGGGCTTGCCTGTATCAAAGCACCCCTTCAACTATACTCAACTTTGTTACCCATCTCTCTCCTCCTGAGCTATAATCTACTACGAGCAAGCATCCCGCCCTCTTTGTCACCGTGTTCCCAGCCTCTAACATGGTGTTTGAAATACACTCCGTTGCAAAAGTGAGGCGTGGCCTCTTAATCACGATGAAGAATAGCCATTCTTATTTTAATTCATTTTCACACCGAGAAGACAATATTAGTCCCATATTCGTCTGTTACCTTAGGTTGCAGGGTACTGTCAACCCACTCTGTGACTGCAGAAAAGAAGCTGCTCCCCGTTGCTCAGTTCTAAGGCCCCAGGATCTCTTTTTTTGTGGATGTGATCCCTGCAAAATGGTTGTGTTGGTATATTGTGGAATGAAATTTGACATTAAAATCATGATCACAATGATATTAGAAAAGCAGTGCAAGCGGAGGGGAAGTATCTAGTCACAGGCCAGGTTGTCAGGGATACAAGACTCAACTGCAGCCAGAGGAGGATTGACACTTGCACTATAGCCTTTGTTTATTTGATATAAAGTTAAAGGCAGTGTCTTCCCTGCGTGAATCAAACTGTCACGAGTAAGGCAGCCCAAAGGTCTCTAATCTAAAATTATTAATTTCATTAAAATTGATAAAGTAAACAAGACATACATTTTAAATAGCCTAATAAAGTCTAAAATCATTAAAATGTCCTAATATATTATAATACATTAATTTATTCAAATGTGCAACTAAAGATAGATACCCCTTGGGGCTGAGACATTGATGCATGATATTCTTCAGTCTGTTCCTAGGAATAAATGATATCATATTGTATTCAAGCCTTAAGTAGCAAGCAACACAGTAAACCGTAGGTTGCTATAGCAGCATGTTCACATCAATTTTCATTTCTTTCTGCTATCTAGCAGTTCTTACTCCTCCTCCTTTTTACTCTTATTTATTTATTTTTTTATCTACCGGAACATCTGTGAAAAACCTAGATGAGGTTGATGATACACAAGTAATTGAGACTGAGTTTGGCACGTCTTGAAATCATGATGCTCTGATCTTTCCAGTCACTCTCATAGATCTTTCCTTTAAAAATAATTTCCTGTATTTTCAATATTTAATATTTTGCTGCCATCTGAGAGGAAATGTATCTGTTCTGTCTAAGAAACAGACCCCATCATTGAACAATAATAACACCCATCAAATTTCTAGTGCCTACTGCATTTGATATATGTGCGTGTGTATGTGTGTGTATGTAGAGATATTGCATTTTGTGCATTTAAAAACCATTCTTACACCAACACTTTGAGACTGGCTTCATTTTTTTTTCCATTTCCCAGATGAAAAAACTAAGCAGTACAAAAATGTAAAAGCATAATTTATTCAGTCAAGCATACAATAACTACTTAACCACATACCTATTAAGTACCAACATTATGCTCCGTGCTTAAAACACAATGAATAGCAAAAGCTAGGAAGCTTGCCTAATGGAGTTGCACTCTAATGGGGAATATGGATGGAAATCAAAAATCATGCAAATGTATGAAGACTTGTACCTGAAATGGTGTGGTAAAGAGAAATTTTTGACATGATGGTTTGAGAAACTCAGAACGGACACAGTAACTCCATAGCATCACCAGGACTCAAACTTTAGAGGCAGTTTTGAACTTACTTAAAATTATTGCGTTCTTGCCACTCATCTAGGTTATGTGTTTTTTTTTTTTCTGCCATCCTTGACTATATTCCACATATACGTTATGGAAAGAGATTTACTACAACCGAAATATTTAATGAACGCAGGGGAAGAAAAAAAAAAAAACAATAGTCAATGCTGAGAGTATGTGTTGTCTGGCAGGTAGTTTGAGGTGGAAAAAGGGCAAGAGACCATTTCATGCTTCTCATCTTGAGCCTGAGTAGCCTGAAAGGGTGAGTAGCCTGAAAGGGTGACTCCACTGGGAGCAAAAGACAGTTGCTATAAGAGACTAATGGACATAGCTAAGCCCCACGTAGATAGTTAAGAGACCTCTGGCCCAGGGAATCTGCAGATAGCTAGCTGAACTGGACCCTACTTTTTTTTTTTTACTCTCTATCCCATCAGATTCACCCCACAGGTTGGGCCTGCCTTTCCTGGCACATATTACTTGGTTATTTCGCTCTCCTGGTTCTATTCCCTAGCTTGACTTAATTTCCTTGAACCACTCATGATTTCTGACATGTCTTTTCAAACTCAAATACAATATCCTGGTTTCTACTTAATGATTTGAAGACCAGTTGCTACTTTGGGACAAGACCAAAAATCAGAAGCTCTGGAATTTGAATGTTGGTTCTACCACTTACCAGATGATAGAAGATAACTTAATCTCCCTAAACTTTTTTCCCCTCATCTGTAAAATCTGCACTCTTGGGCTTGCTGTGAAGATGAGTTGATACGCATTTGGAAATGCTGAACTGTTTCCTGAATGTCAGTTTCCCTCACTCGTCACACCAAACTTTTTGTACAACGTTGAAACTCTTTAAAGTTAGGTTACTTCAGTCATAAATATGTTGAGTATAGCTAACATTTTCCTTATACATAAAGCATTGCTGCTTACATTGAAAAGGCTAGAAATACAGCCATGATTCAGAGCCAAAATATATGTTAGCTGGAAATCTATCACTGGGAGAGGCATTGAGATGTGTTGTGCAAAGACCTACATGCCATCTCAGTGTCATCATCACATTTTTAAGTGTAGCCAAGTCCTCAGACAGAACTGTGTCCTATTTATCTTTTTCCCCTTCTGGTTCTTACATCCAGTACCTTCAGGCTGGGAGATATTTAATCATCATCTGATGACCAAGTAAAACTTCATTTTCATTAAAACCATATCACCTGTAACTTTTTTACCATCAACCATGATTTTTTTTTTCTAAAGCTCTTTTTTTAAGTCATATTCTTAGCTCTAACCACCTCCTGGAACTCAGAAGCCTGTAATCCACTGTTGGAAGTTACATTCCTTCTCTTCATACATAGAATTCTTATGATTCAAGAACTCCTTCTGCCCCTACTGTCTTCCATCTCTGCTATGCTAACCACCCAAAGGTCAATTAATAAGACAATGATAATCTTATCCAGTTATATGACATGATATATAATTACCGTATTTCCGTGTAATTCTAGTTCGATAAGAGATCTATTACCATTTGCGAACACCTCTCCCACTCCTATTTCAGGTTACTTTGATTTTTTAAAGGTTGTTATCTGACAGACTTATGTATGTTTCCTCTATGAGCAATGAAGTATTTCAGGGACTATGCGCACTTGAAAGCTTGTTTCTCCAGAATATTTATTGTTACTCCTGACCTGGAAGGGCAGATAGTAAACAAGAGCCCCAAACTGTGTCATGAGGCTTGATTTATATATAAAATGAATGAGGCCTGGTATAGCTGTTCCTTTATTTTTGCAATCTTAACAATCAGTGCCAATGGCTTTGTTGTCAATTTTGCTGTTGGACGTTGCAGTGGACTCACCTGTCCATCCTACTTACTGCCTGAGAGAGGCTCTGATTGTAAAGTTCGTGAACATTTCATGAACCAGATATATGAGTATCCTCAGTTATTAGCATGCTTTCTATGTGCCACTTCTTTCAGACTGACACTTGAAAATATAAGGGACTGTTCTAATTCCAAACTAGTCATTTGGTCAGGCTGTGCTGTTTATGAGTTGCCTGCAGCATCTGCTGGCAGGGCACATAGCCTGTGGTTCACAGATTTATGAAGCATTAGTGAAAGGCAGAAGGAAGAAGAATGAGGGCAATGGTCCTCAGTATGTGTCTCCATCCTTCTGGGCTGCTATAACAAATTCCGTGGATTGGGTGGTTTTTAAACAACAAAGTTATCTCATAGTTCTGGAGGCTAGAAGTCCAAGATCTAGGTGCAAGCATGTCCTCTTCTGCGTTACTAACCTCTTATTGTATCATCAGATGACCAAAGGGGCTATGGGAGCTCTCTGGAGGCACTAATCCCATTCATCTTGGTTTCACCTTCATGATTTTTAAGCACCTTCCAAAGGCCCCACCCACTAACACTATAATCTTTGGAGCTCAGGTTTTCAACATATGAATTTGGGAGGACACAAACATTCTGATCCTAGTGGTACGCAACAAACTACCATAGGTGGCAGAGGGTAGAAGACAGCAAGGTCCACAATAATAGAAGGATCTCATAGCCGAGGGGTCCACTGAAAGGTAAAAACACAAAAACTAAAAATGCTTGGGGATTTCTAGGCAAGCACCAAATGCTGCTGATCTACTTCTGAGGGAAGGAATACCATGTTTAACCACAAACGCAACAGAACTGTTTTCTCTCTTTTTGGGGGAAGGGACTATAAGAAAACATCTCTTATTCTCTAATCTAAGTCAATACAAGAATGATTCTCTTAGAACTTGAAAGACTTATTTAGGGAAAGGAGAGAACTCCAAATAAGGCAATATTCCAGATTTAGTTCTCTGGTTTTATTGCAAGGTATATTGTGAACTATTGCTTGAATTGTCACTTCAAGATTTCATATCACTGATGTAAGGAAGTCTGGTTTCAAACAAGTCTGAGATGGATATAAAAAATTCAGTGGGGCCAGGATCATTCTGTTAATAGGCTGATATGTGCATTTTTGAAAGCTATCAAGGAATTTCTTTAACACAGAGTAACAATTAAATTTCTCATTTATATGTATTAATAAAAATGATTTTCTTTGTAGAAAATATAAGTATATCCAACCATTTGGGAATAAAACTGTTTCATTAAAAAATCATCAATTAAGGAGCCCTTTTATTATTTTTTTTTTAGTCAAAGATTGAAATTATATTACAGACATACATAATGGGTCTTATAAGTGTGGTTTAAATTTCGATAGTCAGTAACTAAGGATAGAAGTATTCGTCTCAACAGAGTCCCCATTGTGATTAAAATAAACCCAATTGTAAATGCCTGTTTATATATCTGATTGATTCTTCTCTTCAGTTCTCACCTTCTGAAGGGCCTTGAAAGATCTTCAAAGACATGTGCTGCCCAGCCAAGTCCCTAATCACCTAAGCATAGGATTCATCTTTGTAGCAATGACAATTTTCAGAATTGATTTGAATAGCTGAGAAAGCCCCTCACCCCATGTACCCTCAGGACTCTGTAGGAAAACCATAGAAGTAAACCTCCAGAGATACATACCATCTCAGAAGGCATTTCCCCTCAAGCTCAGTTTTGGAAAAGCTGTCTCAGCCAGCTACTGGGTAAAGATGGATTCTTGCAGGGTATTTGAGGAGTCAGCATTTATAAAACTCCCAATTCTACAAGAAAGTAAGTTTTGGACTACTCCAGTAATCTCAGAAAGGTAACTTCCTCTAGAGGGAAGACAATCCCCCCAGGGGAAGGTACTTCTCTTTTTTATTGGCCATAATTACTTGCCAGACTGAGTGGAGCAGCAGGAGTTGCTGCTGCTGCTGTGCCATTGATGTGCCACCCAAGAGTGGGCCTACACATCCAGAGCATGGATAGGCTGCGTGATTTAGCAACATCTGGGACTTTGCCTTCAGACACATTGAAGGGCAGAGAATTGAAAGCCAACTCAGAAAGACAGCCCAGAGGAACAGAAGCAAATAGTACCATCAAGTTACTGACTATCCTCCCTTGAGAGTTTCTCCCCAGAGTCAAGCCAAATGAAGACCCTGACTGATTTCTTCTTAACTCTTCAGCAGCAAAATGAATCTGAGTTTTGGTAGGTGGGGCGCAATGGAGAGCTGGAGAACGTGTCCATAGTGTAGCTGTGGGCAGATAGATTTAAGCCATAATGCTGAAGCTTCCTGCACAGTGAGGCTGTGGGTGTTTATACATAGTATTCACTAATTTGTTAAGAATAAAATTACTAATGTGATGCAGAAAAATATGCAATAATCATGGTAGTATTTTGGCAATAATATTGATAGATTTGCAATATGAGACAGCGGAGTAAAAATTACTATATCCTTGATATTTTATGATCTATTTTCTTGTGTCAGAATTGCAGATCATTAGGTTTATTGCTCAAGTTAAAGTTTTTCAATGTTTATTTAACTCAAAGTTTTATTAATCTGATTAAAGTTTGAGTTTTGGATAAGTCAAATTCAGCTATTACCTGAAATATAACTAATTCCCAAGGTAATCAAGCATGGCTGCTTATTTTAATCTGCATGTAACTACAGTATATTTTATCTGAATTCAGATGCAAGTCACATAATGTAATGCAAAGGAGTTCAACCTAAACTCTCAGGGGAATGCCATTTATTAGCATCTTCGTGATTAAAGAAATATTTAGTACTAAAACTTGAACATATTAAGGAGGAAAAAGCACCATGCCATTTGGGCTGTGAGCTTTCATAGCCCATATTGTGATCAGCACGTCTTTTCATAGTAAACTTTGGTTTTGTTTTTTTTTTTAACTTTGGGGTTTTTTAGGGAGACATTATCAGCTGGTTGGTATCCTCATTATTTCAGAATTCATCTATAGAAAGAGAATTTCTTGAGGAGGCTTACCATTCCCTGCAATGTGGGGATGTGATCCTAACTCTGTTGATCTGTGAACTATTTATCGTGGACCATTAAGTACTATGCAGGACTCAAATATAAAATAAATTATGTCCATATGACCTTGCCTTTTGACGAATTTAAAGCAATTGAACTTCCTTGGATTAAAGAGACCTGTGTGCACAGAAACTACTACAGAGCAGTTTGGTTTCATAAATCTCACAACAATTTTGAGAAAAACATGCAGAGAGAGAGCGAGAGAGAAGGAAGAGTCATTTAAGGAGCATTAGAGTAGGACCGTAGGACACAGATCAGACCTGAGCGAGGAGGGAAGGTTCCAGCTGGCAGAGATACCATTTTTGGTATCTGATGGCTGATGACCACTGGATGCAGATCAGGAAAAAGAAAGCAGAGGTGGGCATGGCAAGCTCTGAGGATGGTGACCCTCTGCCATCCAGCCTATCTGAGAATGAGGCCTCTGCTGGTAAGCCTGGAGACAGATTGTTGGGTAGTCAGTGGAATTGGGAAAAATCAAATCTTATATGGAGGCCCAGAAAGGTTAGAGGACTCTCCCAGGCATATTCCTAAGATGTGGTCAAGGTGAGACTCAACTTGAAATGCTCTCAATGCTAGACAGCTGCTTTTCTTTCTAGGGTTACCAGCAAGTCACCTGTCCGGGTTGTACATAGCAGCAGCAAAGCAGTGTCAGCCCTGGATTCAGAACTATCCTGTCACAGTTGTGGGATTAACTTGCACCGGAGTGTTCCAATAACAGCAACTGAAATGGCCTAGACGTATTCTAGGCAGCTTTTTAGAAACCATCAGCTTGTGTTTTTTAATAAAATCATTATATTTAATTTGCTTTGCTCTTTCTCAACTTTAACAGATGAGGTGCCATGGCTGTGGTGTGTTTAGTTTTCTAAAATACAAATCAATGTATGAATAGGACATGCAGAAATCTAAATTCAGTTTGTTGCAGAGTACAAATAATCCCGTAGTAACAATCTACAGCTGTCAAACAGCCTCTCCTCCCCGGTACCTACTAATGTAAGGAAAATATAATTGCACCATTATTACATTATGTGCTAACACTTGTGTGGCCAAAACTGTCTTTGGGTTGCCATGACAACGTCAACTAAGGTAAAACTAAAAATGGTATTCACGATGCATATTTACCTATTTTGTCTTCTAGGCTCTTCAATGGCCAACAAGGAATTATTATTCAAAACTTTAGCACAAGGTCCATTCTCACGGTTACCAATGTGACACAGGAGCACTTCGGCAACTATACTTGTGTGGCTGCCAACAAGCTAGGCACAACCAATGCGAGCCTGCCTCTCAACCGTAAGTAACACAGTGTTGCCAGAATGCTCCCAGGGGCCCCTCGGCTCCTGTCCATCAGCAGAGATAAAACGTGAGAATGGCCAATGTTCCTTTTAGAACTCAGCCCGATGGGACACATCCCATACACAGAGGAAACCTGGCCCCTAAGTGGTATGAGTGTTTGAGAATTTTTTAATCCCTTCTGAAGTCTACATGGGTTGAGAAAAATGTCTTAGAGCTGAGAAAAGGGAAAAAAAATCCCCAAACAATAGGACCCTCTGAAAAATGTCTTCTGACTGAAGATGGTGTGGTGGGCTTTTGTTTGTTTTTGTTTTGTTTTTAAAAATGCATGACATTATCCTTAAGCATAGGTTAATTTCAGTTGAATTTGCTCATGGTTGGTTTTCTTTAGACATTCATCTGGAAATAGTGAGAATTTCACATGCCATATATAATATGAAAGAGTAAGTAAATGATCATGGACAGAATATTTCATCCTATATGATAATGTTTTTACCTAAAACTGTATTTGAAATACAATTTAAGGTTTTGCTACAGTAAGTACTATATTTCTAATATATCTTGGTTCCTAAGGACTAGAAATGGAACAGACTTGAGGATTAGTTGAAGAGAAACCTGAGCTGATGTTTTCTCCCATGATTACTTTCAGTGCTTGTTGGAAGCTGAATAAACAACACATTTTCATAACCATAAAATATTCCTAATTTTGAAGTGGAGTGTTTCTCAAAGTGTTCAAAGATTACACAGCATAGACTGTCTTTTCAGTTCCACAAAGTTATCTGAATCGTCCTTATCTTTTACAGTTAATATTTTTATAGTAAGCTGACACATATATATTTGTATTATCATCCTGTGATAATAAGCCGTCTCTGAAAATTGTGAATATTGTGTAATTCATCACAGACATGATCATGTCTATTTTGCCGATGTGAAGATGGGATATATAATACTCCTACTACTTAAAAATATACTATAAGAAATTTCATGATTTATGAACTTTGAACTACCACAATTTAAGAACTTCTGATTCTAGATAAAGCATATTGGTTGTTTGTAGAAAATAATCATTTGAAAATTATTTGCTCTATGCACACTTTAAAAGCAACACATCACGTATTATTCCAGCTTAATATTATTTAATATTTCTTAATGCCCCCACTCTGAAAAATACTACTTGCCGTGCTATAGCCATAGTGTAATAAACTTGCTTAAGTTTCTTCCATGAGGAGGATTTATTTAGTGTAATTATGAATAATATAAGCCATTAAAAATATTACAGCAGTGTGAATTTCAATTTAATGTAAATATTGATACTTCTTTGGTGTACTATTAATATTTTAAATGGTTTAAATATTCAAGAACCTGAAAGAATAAATGAATTAAAAAGGCAAAGTAAAGAAAAATTTAAGGCTTAATAACACATTAACTTTTTGCTATTTGAATTTCTAAATCATATCCTGATATTTGAAACTGAAACATTAATAAAAGTGACAAATTAGGAACAAATGACACTTACTTAGGCATTTGTGGTACTCTGGCAACCTCACCACAGTCATCTGGAGATAATGCACTGCTGAAAGGGCTCCTAAACATGGTGTCTTTAGAATGTAGTCTAATCATCTTCCTTTGCCACTGGCTTCCTATATGTAGACATTAGTGCAATTTGATTAATTTGTCAACAAAGACATAATATGCAAATCTTGTCTGCAATTATGAGCATAACCATAGAAGTCTGGGAAAATGTCTATATATTCAGAACCCTTATATAACCTCATCTGAAGCTCTTATTGCACTGAGCATTCCTGTTTTGTACAATAATTATTTTTATATGTTTTTCATCTCTCTCCACCAAATTATGTTTCTTAAGAATATGGAATCAATACCTGATTCATTGCATTATCTCCCATATCACCAAGCATAGCGTCTGGTATTTAATAGGTAATCGGGAAATCTTTAGGGAATAAATGAATTTGTTAAACAGTGAATGAGTGATTGAATGGCTAATGAATAAGTGAATGAATGAACTGGGGTTTAGATGTAAAATGTGCATTTGTAATCTCTAGATATGCAAGGCAATACCAGGAGGATTATAAGTAACACTCCTTGTGAGCTTACTGTAGACCAGATCCCATTCTAATCTCTTTATATGAATTTGTTCACTTAATCCTCATGTGATCCAAAGAGGTAAATTCTATCATCGCCTTCTTACAGATGAGGAAACTAAGATGAGGAGAGATTGAAAGCTTGGCCAAAGTCTAATGGTTAATAAGTGACAAAGCAAAACCCTGCATCCCTACGGATTGCTGCAGAGCCCAAGTTTTTAACTCTTACCTTTCCCTGTCTCTTGCTTTGAATATGAAAACATCAGGGGAGTGAAAGATAAATCGCATCACTTGCAACACACTCTGCCAAAGCTAAACCTCCACATACAACATATTTGTCCTCCTTGTGTTTTTTTATCAACTCTTCTTTAATAATACAGGGTGCTATACTTCAACATATAAAAGTTTTTAAAATAAGTGTTTAGATGTAAACAACATATGCCAGATATCTAATTTAAGTATATGAAAGATGAATGGGCTGAATGTTTGACTAAAAGCTTATACAAAAATGAGACTCAGGGACATTTAAACATACATATTTATGACAAATTTTAAGTCTCTTTGGATGGCACAGTTACCCGACACAGGCATTGTGAATCTATAAACTATATTATGGGGAAAGGCAGCTTTCTTAAAGTTCATGTGATGCTAGCTGGAAAGTGCACTGTGTCACTGTGAGAAGAACTTTTATCAGAGCTTCACAAGGTCTATGAATGGGAGCATCTTCAACCTCTAAATTGATCCAAGACTAGAAGCCAATCCTAAGCTGGTCTAGTATTGGCCTATGACCAACTGTTAAAAATCTATTGCTGAAGATCAGCCCGTCCTATAGTTAAGGGAGTGTGTAAAGCTAACTTGCCCGTATTCTTATCCAGGAGAAAAGAAATAGACTGTGGGAAGTCTGCCACTTGTGTACGTGTTAATATTTGGAACATGCCATGAATAAGAATATTTTCATGTTTTCATGGTTTGTATCACTAAGTAGTTCGTACACTCAGAGACAGGGTTATCAGAAATGTGAGTTTCCTAGTATAGTGTCTATACATAGCAAACACCCAAACTGACTGCTTTCTAACAGCTTTAGCCACTAGGAATCAGTTCCCCATCCATAACCATTTAGGATGAAACTTGGACTGATACAGTCTACTCCTGGTTTGTGACAACCTAGATCACCAAGAAGACAGAAAACAAGAAGCTATAATTTAGAGCTTTTCTATAACTAAGACCATCCAAAAAAGAATGCAGCATTCTTTGGGGGGGACGGGGTGTGCGTGCATTTCACGTAAAATGAATCAAGGAGGCCTGGGTTTCAATTCCAGTTTTACTACATATCAGTTATGTGTGACTTTGAGTAAGCAAATGCCAAAGGCTCAGTTAACTCATTGATAAAATGAGGATATGATAGGATAAAAATTAAATGGGATAATGCATGTAAAGCATTTATCACTCAGCCTGGAACAAAGTAAACAACAAACATTAGCCATTGTTACTATATTATATCCCCTAACAGCACTCATTTCAAAAAGTGATATATAGATGGCTGCCCTTATTTGTTAACCCAGAGCTCAACACTTTACTAAGGATTTAGAGGGTAAAGTGTCACTGGCAAGCCAGGGAGAAGTCATGCAAATCTGAAATAATGCCCCAACTCTTGTTCATAACTTAACCTCATTCTTGGTCAGTGAAGGAACCAGACTTTGTGGCGCTAATTCCAGATTAAATATGATGTTTGCTGCATCGAAGTTCAGGAAACTAGAAGATTCAAAGAGTAAAGGCAAACTAAAACTTTCAGGCTCAAATAATTTATTGAATAGCAGCCTTCATTCATTAGATAGATGATAGATAGATAGATAGATAGATAGATAGATAGATAGATAGATGTATTTGGATATGTATATTGACTGCCTACAATGTACAAAGCACTGTGCTCAATGTTGAAAAGAAAAGAATTAATAGATCTAGAAGACCAATCCTCAGAGAGTTCTCTGATGGATGAGAGGAAAGGAATTAGAAACAGACAACTGTAATGCAATACAGTAATGGTGGCAACTAAAGCAGAGAAGAGGCTCTTAATCTGGTCTTGAGGGCCATGAAAGGACTGTCAACTAGAATAGGCAATGTCAGTATGAGAATTATAACCAAGATACAACTCAAAATACCACCATTGGGTCATTTTCAAAGGTCGAAGTTTGCAGGGTTCATTCAAGAACAATCATGAGCACAGTGCACAGTGACACAAACGAGAGAATGATCAACTCAGTCTCAGCGACTGATGGTGAGCTATAGAGATGACCCTTGAACAAAGGACGTGATAGGATTGAGCCTGGGTGTGAAATGGGTGGGGGGGTGGGGGTGATAATACTCTGGAATGAAGTAGCTACTCTAAAGACATGGCAGGCTGAAACAATCAGATACATTTGAAGACATAGTAGTACCTTTATAGGATTGGGGTAGAAGATGGGAGAAGAGAGTATTGAGAGATGGCTGGACAAGTTGGTAGAATTAGGACAGGAGGGGCTGCACATGAGCTTGGACCTTATCTTTCTGGTTTTGGAGATCTGTTGAAGGATTTTTGATAAAGGAAGGATCTGATCAATTTACTTCCTGAAAGACATTCTTAGGTAATGTGAAGGCTAAACCCAGATATTGGACTTATAAGAAGAGAATTGCACAAAAAGGGGAGCAGAGGTGAAAGAGTAGAGAGAGGAGTTCATGACTAAATGTGGAGAGAATCTAGACAAATCCCACCATTTACTTGGGTGAGATTAACCAGGATAGAACATGAGAGGAGGATTAGCATTTTCAGATCTGGGGAGAAGGTAGAGGTGGAAAGAAGAAAAATGACTTTAATTTTAGACATACTCAGTTGGAGGCAATCTCCAGGATGGAGATATGAATTAGAAGTTACTAGAATGAAGGTGGTAATTTCAGTTAGGTATGGCAAAGAGATGAGCAAGGGCCAAAATCCAAGTAAAATCAGCATTGAGGAATGAGCAGAAGATGAAACATCCCGCAGAAGCTCGTGGATTCCGTGTGGGCAGAGATGCCCGAGGCAGATCAGTGCCATGGAAGCCGTAGGAGGAGACCTGTTCAAGAAAAGGGAAGGTCAGCAGTGTCCAACGGTACAGCAGATCGGAGACGTCTTAAACTCCATCACTGTCCCTGACAATTGGCAATTATTGGTGATCTTTGCCAAAGCAGCTTCTGTAGCAAATTGGGGGTGGAAGTCACGATGCTGTGGATAGAAAAGTGAAGGAAGTGGGTGAGGAAGTAGAGGCATGGGCAGTACACTACCGCTTCCACAGGCGAGGGTGTGAAAGGAAGAACGTGGGCTGAAGATCTGCCTTGATGCCTCAGGGCCTGGTCTGCACTGGGCCTTGCTCAGTAATAGGCCCAGTGGCCGACAGAGACGCGGCACCCCAGTCATTGGTGATCGTCCCTCCTGCGCTTCTTGCTCTTCTGCAAGCCTCTCTCATTCTGTTTGTTTGCCCCTTTCCTCACATCTTTCTTCAGTCCTAGAGAAGCAACAAAGGACTGATTAAAAGTGAAGTCACCTTAAACCCCTTTGCCTTCCGTGGCCTGTGGACTTTTAGACTGCAATAGTCAGAGGACATCTCATTCTGAGCAGAAATGTTAGTCCTCTCATCAGTAGAATGACTTTAGGTAAAGAATATATAGTTTCTCAAGTGAGGGCAAAGCAGAATTTTGTAGGAAAACTGTGGGAAACCTAGTATACAGTGAATCCCTCACCTTCTAGACCATCTGTCCAGAAATTTCTGAAATATAACCTGCCTTGAAAACATCTCTTAAAAAAGAAAAAGAAAACATCTCTTAGTGTGTGTGCGTGTGTGTGTGTGTGTGAGAAAGAGAAAGAGAGAGAGAAAAAAATATTCTGTGGATCAGTATAGACCAGCCGCAGGGAACAAGTGCTTGAACAAAATTAATAATAGATGACAGCATGCCAACTATTCATAGCAAAATTCCTTATTAAGTAAAAAATGTGGGATTCAGAATTATTTGGGATTTTATACTATTTTTCAGTTGTGGTTTTTACTTCCTGAACATGAGCAACTGAAAGAGATGATTCCTTTAAGTCTTTCCCTAAAATGATGTGAACGGAATGATCCCATCCTGCCATCTATGGGTCCAATTCATCAAATTTACACCATTATTTGATCAGCAATTCAGTAACTGATCGAATTCATTTCTATAGGCAAAATACGTTGTATATGCTTTGTTTCCCACCTTCTTTAAAAAAAGAAACCGGATATTCATGATAGGACCCAAAGAATCACACTCTAAAGGGAAAGAAAGAAGATTAGTTAAGAAGAAGAAAATCTTAGCCATATAAGCAAAGTGCTTAAAATTCACATAGCTTCGATGTAATACACGCTTCTCCTGAGACCTAATCTATGAAAATATTGGGGACGAGTCAAGCTTTAATAGCAACAGAGTCCTGGCACACAGGCCTGCATAGACAACGATGATATTGCTACAGTCTGTGGGCGCCAAATCCCCGTGTCGTGTGTGTCCAAAAGTGGGGTGTCAAACCTATTGTTAGAATATAGGTCCTCATGATGCCATAAGGACTTCTCTCCTGTGTGTGTGTGTGTGTGTGTGTGTGTGCGCGCACGCACATGCGTTTATTCAAACAACAAAGCATTTGCCTCAGAAATATTGCACAAAGTCTCCGAAAGCCTCACCATAACTTTGTCTTTTCCCTGCCTTGGCAACCCTGTGGAGACAATAATGAAGTTCCAATTTCAAATGTTTTATACAATCAGGGCTATTTAACTTTCTGGAAAATCCCCTTTCATGTTAGAGGCTCTTTCTTCCCAATCTGTTTAATTTGATGGACACCTTCTCATTGAGACTAAAAAAAAAAATAATAATAAAGTCAGTAGCTGATACCCAAAAGGAAAATGGAAGAGGCTGTTGGAGAAAGTGAGAATGTGGCTGGCATAACAGTTTTTCCTTGTTTAGATCTGACTGAGGCAGGCAAACGTTATTTTTTGACTGATTTGTTGAATATGGAGCCAGCTGTGCCCTTGCAAGTAATATTTCAGCTCTCTGCTTGCTTCAAATGTCCCCACATGCCAGTAAGCAACTGTATGGGCTCTCTGTTACTTTTGTGTATTATAATAAACCCTGATTCCGTGTGAAAGGTGATACCACAAATTTGAATGATTCATATTTTAGATTGAAATTGATCTCCCCTCCTGGAGCTTAAAAGAGATAGGAATTTCATTTTGGTTGAAAGAGGCAGTAATAAATTTAGACGTGGTGATTATTGAAGACAGTGTGCTACGTGAGCCAACTAGCTTTATCCTCACAGCTTTAAGATGTTAATGGAAAGCCTTTCCTGGATGTTCTAGTAATAAATATTTGACAAAAAATCAGGTTTGCAGTTACAGGTAGATTTTGATAGAGCTGCACCAACCTACTGAATGGCACTCTGCTGGGCTGGAATCCGCACAGACGTAATCGTCATACAAATACTGGATGTACACAAATGTGCTGAAATGCAGTAGGAGTGGAGCGAGAAGATTTTTTATTTTCCTCCCTGACCTTATGCCTAGAAGCTTTGTGTGTTCTCGAGGAGCTAGACACAAAATAGTCATCCAGTGCCATCCGTGAGACGTGATACCCAACAGGTCGAAGCACTCAGAACAACTGCTGGAACCTATGATGCTCCCGGTCACCGGATCAGCACGAGTAAGAGCCAACCCAACCCAAGTGCTAAAGATGCGCTAGTGAAGCCACGTCAAAAGACAGACCCTTAGAGCAAGAGCAGTCTTGGGTAGTACCTGGTTTTTTTCCAGCTTTTTGAAGCAGTGGATTCCTTTCTTTCCCCCAAATAAGACCTGGTGCTCATGCCCTTACTCTGTAACAACGATGAAGTTGGGGTTCATTTGCCTGATGGGGAGGGAAGCGTGGAAAAGCCTGTCTGTGTCCCTCCCTCGCACGCTGCACAGTGACCCCGGGGCCTGGCCAACAGCCATGGGCCTGCACAAACCAGGTTTGGAAGCTTTCAGTCTAGGAGTTCTTTCCATCTGGGGGTGCGGGAACTCCCAAGTTGCGTATTGTCACAGCAGATGGAAAGCTGCAGCCGGCTCCGTTTCTCCTGCTCCTGGTGCAGTGCTCTTTCCACCACACAGGCCAACCACCGAAAGCTCTGGAAGCAAGCGATCGTCGTCGCCCGTGCAGGATGTTGGTCGGTTCCTGCAATCCCCGTCTTTAAGCTTCCTTGTCTCACCTGATTTTTACCGGGTCGTTGTGAAGATCAAATGATACAGGACACGTAAAATAGCAAATACGGTGCCTCATTACGTGTCACTTTTCCTTTTCTTCCCTCTCCGGTACGGATGATGCAAACACTGAAGGGTAAACCAGTGGAAACCCAATCCCTGTAGCCCCAGGAACAGTGTGGCTTCATCTCAGTGGAGGTTCCAGGACGGCGCTGGTTCTTCAATTCATTTATCCATGTACTTATGTATACCGCTAGGATACTGTCTTTTTTATTAGAATTATTAATTAAATCAGCCATGCACATAAGCATTCACTTGTAATGATGTAAAAAAAAAAAAAGTGGCCAGGTTGATAGAGAGGGTTGTACAAGATTAATTACTCTACTGATGTGTTTCCTTCAGGTTAAGAGGCAATTTGACAGCTGCATCCTCCAGCTCCTGAAGCTACACGTGCCTCCCGATGGCTGACGAGGGGTCAGTAAATGCCAAAGGGAGGATGGAGCGTTGCTATTTGCTGGTGCCATTGATCAGCCCCGAAATGTAGCAGTTTTGAGGGAATTAGGTACCAAAAAGATATTGAAAAATCAAAAAGAGTTTCAAACTCAGCCATAAAATTTTACTAGGGGGTCCTAGGCTGAGAGGCAGGCTATTTAGGTTCTTGCCTTTCCTTGGAGAAGTCCTTACTTCTGAACTGAACTTTCTGGCCTCAGTTTCCTCATCTATAAAATGAGGGGAATAAAATAAATAGCCAAATTCTCTTTCGGCCATAATGCTTCAAGAGTCTAGGAAAAAAAAAATCTATGTATGTTTAAAAGAAGTAGTATTCACGTATTGACTGATATTAAAAACAGTTACACTTACCCCTTAACATAGTAGAAAGGCTGCCAATATTTTTCCCTTCTGTACGTTTTTGTCATTGAACCCGAAATTATTTTTTATTGACAGGGGAAGAAAAAAAAAGTATTTTAATGTGTTTTGCTCTGTGGCGAGTTTCCATAAAGTTTAGCTCAATAGCACTGCTGGCCTAATCATTTTGTCATCTCTACAAAGAATTTTACTCTCCAGGGAAATTTCCTTTATGTTCACAGTTTCAATTCTGTCGGCCAATAAACCTATGGAAAGGCACGAGAATAGATCTTCCTGCTTGCTATTTCACAAAACTCTGACCCTTATAACAAATCAGGCCAAAATGTGACCCTGTGTATATGGGAGTTGTGGCTATGAAGATTTTGTGAAAATGAAAAGGTGCCAGCATTTCCAGCTTGGAGAAGGTATTAGCAGCCTCTGGCTTCCTGAGGGCCTCAGCTGGCCTCCCCCCGACAGCCCGGGGGGCCCGGGAGCGATTCCCCTCGCGGGGACGTCTCAGGTGGTCTCCCCAGAACACTCGCCCAGCACGCAGTGTGTCCCCTGTAGCCGGGACGGGATCCGGGGCAGGATCCAGTAGTGTGAGCACGGCTAGGTGGCTCGGGCGCTGCCTCCCACCCCTACTCTGGGGCTGTGGTGTCTTCTCCTGGGAAATGCTGAGTCCGAGAGAGAAGTGAAGGAGAGGATCATCCCCAAGTGCCAGTTTATGAGCCTTCCTGTTTGTCCTCAGGCCACGCGAAGTGCAATTAATAGAGCACATCACCATAAAGGAAAAGTAAAGTGGAATTGGATTTTTTTTTCTCCCCTGTTTTGATGTTCCAAATAAAGGAAAAAAAAGAGGAAGAACTAATTGCAAAAGCAATGATATTTCAGTGGGCCACGCTTGCTCTGAAGCTCTGTCAATTCTGCTTTCGTAGCCGTAAAGTGGCTGGGGAAGTGACTAGAAATGGCACATCCTCATTGACTGTGTCTATTCAGCATGGACTGGATTTCCCTACTTATAAATATAATTCAATTGAGATTTCTCTCCGGAGACACAAATGAGATATCTGCGCGCTACATGTTTAAGTAAGATTTGGATAAATCAAGCAAGACTTGCTTGCGTGGAGATGTTGTTTCACCTCTGGCATGGCCAGAAATTCTTAGTCAGTTGGGTATTTCCAATTTTATCTTTTTCTTTTTTTTTTTTTACAAGATTTCTCTTTCAATGATTTTAAAGCAAAGAAATAACTCGAGTAACCCAGCTCTAAAATGTGGTATGAGGTAGGTTGCATGCTCTTCAGTTTCCTTTCTTTGATTTTTTAAATCAATCCAATTAGTGCATATGTGGAACAGCCTAATTAGTGAGGCAGCTCATAATTCTTGTCAAAGAACCGTTAGAGTCACCACTCGGGCCACTTAGAAAGAATTAAGTTTTCTAAAATACTTCATAAGACAACATACAGCATGTGCTTTTTCTAAAACTGGCGGGATTATAGTCATGTTTTAAGGATGAGTGGTCATACCTATAAGGAAAATTCATATTTACTCAAAAAATAACAATTTCTTGGGAGCCCTATAGCTTATAATAATATGCCTACCCAAATGTAGACAATATCTATACTTGAACTATTTAACTAAGCAAACACATTTTTAGGAAGACTTGCAAAAGCTATGAATGCACGACTCTGTGGTCTTGACTCTGCTGGAAAAAGATAAAGCAGAAGTGTTTATTTCTCTCAAGCTGGCGTATTGCTGTTGGAGTCCATATTTGACATCCTTTCTTACACCCATTTCACCTCATACTTCAGAACCACCTGTATTTCCCCAACATCCCTCCTGCCAGCAGCACCTGAAGGAATGGGTCTCGTATGCCAAAATATTCTTAGACTGCCACACGTCACCTCCATTAGAATCTTCTGTTATTTACTTTTTTTTCTTTGTTAGCATATTCCCTGATTCTTCCTCCTTCTTATTCTTGTTTTTATATTTTCTGAAGGACAAAGGACATGATTACTCACATATTTTAGTTCTAGATTCACCTGCTTTCTGGATCATACCCTCTTTTTGTTTTTGTTTTTTTTTCTTCCTCTCCTTTTTTCCTCAACTCCAGGACTTCATCATCACCAAAACAGATAAATAGAAGCTTCTCTAACCAGGAATATAAATTTCGGAACGGCAACAAAGAGCCCCAGAATGGGCAGCTCAAAAATTGCTTTTGAGAGCTTCATCACCAAAAATGTAATCAAACTTAGCTTACCCAAAATTGATTTAAGTTGCAGCCTAAGGCCCAACCTTTGACCAGGGCAGCGTTCGCACTTGCATCGATTCAGCCCACAATTGAATTACTCAGCAATTCTGCGCACTTTCAGCTCCAGCCCTGGAGTGCAAATGGCCAATTTGGGAAACAACCTGGTTGAGCTTGAAATTTGCAGGAAGATTTCCTCATACATTCCTGGGAAAAAAGCAGGCTTACTTTTAAAAAATAGTCTTAGTCACAGAATTGGCTGCCCAGACCATCTTTTGTTTGTTTTTTATGTTCATTTTGATGTAAGAAAACTGCTTCTCCCAGAGAATCTCTTGACTGAAAAGATGAGTTCAAATCTTAAGATATGTGTACAAAAATTTGGAGAAAATGAAATTAATGGTGTTAAAATAAGGCAGTATAATATTCTAGTAGATAAAGAGAAAGGTCGTGTACACGTTGTATTTTATAGCTCTAGATGCGGCAGTTAAAGAAAAAAGCAAGACATGGTTTTTGTGTTGTAAGCAAAAGAACCTTCCACAGGTATCCATCGAATCGTATTCTATGAAACACATCCCACCCTTCCTTTCCAAAATATTTTATAAGATTAGCACAAAAAAATTATAAATACTCTTTCTAGGACATGGCGGGCTTTTGTTATACATTTTTATTTTTCATATTTACCCCGTTGTGCTGTAAATTAGTTGTAATGTCATCTGTCATCCTCATAGAGCTCCTTTTATTTTCACATAAACCTTCCTATCTTTATGTGCTTATTTTACATATTTATAATTATAACATAGATTGAATTTTATACCTTGCAAAAACCTCCCCATATTTCTATTCAGTATTACTTAATAAAAATCGTATGGCTTCACTGTTATGTATTCAGTGAGTGGTGCAGGGGTAGAAGTGTAACTGCAACAAAGAATGCGTATCACAAAATTTACAAATAATGATAAAATGTTATTTTATCCCATCTAGCCAATTCCCTCTCATAGAATCCTTTCACTGATTCTGGCCAAAATCATGCATCTGTGGCCAGCTATGGCTGCGATTCAATCATGATTTGACAAGTGGAGGTGTATCCCAACTACGAGTGTTATTCTGCTATGAGTATCTGTTGCTAGTTTTATTTATGGTGGTGAGTAAGATGAAGGTAACCTCTTTGCTAAAACATATAACGGTTTTAGATCCTGAAAGAAAATCCTCTTAGTTATGTTTTCTACTCACGATTTAATGGCTACATTCAATATACTTTTATGTTTAATTTCCATTACCATTTTCACAGTCATTTTCTTAAGTGTCAACAATCAACAACAATAATGAAAAATCAACCCCAAATTTGGAGCGTTTGCCAATCATTCTCTCTTTGGCTTCATGGGATTAAAACATTACAAGATAAGCATCCCCTGTGGCCTCACAATTTTGGTCTAAAATGTTGCTTAAGGACTAGTGTAAAGTAGGGATGAGGCATAGGGATGGAGTCATGGGAAAAACCTGAAGATCATAGATCATAGTATTAATGTCACAAAATAATTTTGAAATAATGAGTTTTGAGGAGCTGTAACATGCTTTTAATATCATTTATTTAATTGCAAGCTTATAAAACTTCATTTTAACAAAGGAAACATTTAGCAAACTGCTCACATTCCTTCAGGTTTAACAGCCGGCTCCCGTGACCTGATACACGCCGGTTTCAATATGCCTCTACTGACCCGAGTGAGTATTAAGGACGAGTAGCTTCCTTCCCCGTCTACGAACTACAAGATTCTAGGCAAACTACATAACCTTTTTTATCTTCAATTTACTCATGAAAAATGGACTTAATCATACTTTATTCACATGGAAGTGAAAGCATCTTATATATTAAACAAGATACGTGTTTATATGCACTTGGTGCATGGTAAGAATTCATCCGTTTGTCTTTCCTCCACCTCTTATATAACTCCAAGCCGCCTCATTTTAACTCTAATTTCCTTAACTTTACTGTGAGGTAGGGGTGACTTGATACAATATCTCCAAATCAATATACTGACCCCTGATGGAGGTGAGACTTTTTTCTGTCTCTGTGATAAGCTCATGCACCCCCGAATGCCCACACGTGCATGCAGCATTTCTTGTTCACATTTGCTGCAACACAGAACGTTTCCCTCTTAAAATTGACTCCATCCCTTTGCCTCATCCCTGCATGACACTAGTTCTCAAGCAACATTTTAGACCAAAGTTGAGGCTGCAGGGGATGCTTATCCTGTCATGTTTGAATCCCATGAAGCCAAAGAGAAAAATATATCACCGGGTCATAAAAAATTTTCAGTATTTCATATTAACATCACAACAGGTTCCAGATTTTGGAATATAACCAGACCAGGGTCAGGGGACAAGGAATACATATTTTGAGTTGCTTTGAAGTAGTTGGAATCTGTTTCCTCTTATCCCCCCAAAGTATCTTAAAGTGTTTTGTTTCCTTGCTCTTCCTACCTGTTTAAAGCAAGAAAATTATAGTGTGTAGGCTGCGTACTTTGGGACATGAAATTAGCCAGTAATGTCATAATCTTGAAACTGCAGTATCTATTCACTTATTCAGCTTACTGACTATCTTAAGTGCCTAGCCCCGTGCTGTGCTGGGAATACAGAGGTGAGCCGGTAAGACTTGATTCCTAACCCTTTGAAGACTGCTCTTTTTGACGGGAAGGCTGGAGACAGAGGCAGTTGCACAGAATGTGGTAAATTCCTGGAGGTGAAACACAGAATGACAGATGTGAAGCAATAAAATAAATTTCGTATGGCTGGAGCACAGAGGACAATGAAGGGAAAAGCGGGCGGACACAAGGAAGGAAAGGAAGGCAGCACTAGCTTGTGAATAGCCGTGTAGGCATGTGCTACCATCTTTTAATGTGTTATACGAATGTGATGTGCATCCTTCTCATACACTATTGATCGCTTTTAAAATGTGAGTGACAATTTCAGTGATAAATACTTATTACCGAAATATTGGGATACTTTGGTTCTTAAGAAGTCTCACCATGCATGTGCAGCAACCCCAGTCCCTAACATAAAGGCTACTAAAGTTACTAAGATAAAGGCTACTTTTGGTCCGAACTTTAATTCCTCTGCCACGTGTGGCCATCCTCAGACACGTATAACCTATTTATCGCTTCCTCATATATTTCTAGAAGAATCATATACACTTGTGCCAACTTGCATTTAAAGGAAGAACAGTTGCTTCAATCTCTTGACACATTATGCTGATCCAATAGTAAAATAATTAGTACTGAACTATTTTTTCTAATATGGTCTTCCCTAACTTTTTTCTAGGACACTGTTAATCTGTTCAGTAAATCAGACTATAATTGTCTGGTCTCAGATTACACAGGATGTTGCAAGAAGCTCTCCAAAGATACTTCGGAGTAAAATCTTTCATCTCTGACTACTGTAATAAAGTCAAATACTCTTGCCCCTGAATGAACCCATGGAGAACTTTCCTATATAGATTTTTAACACATTGTCTCCTGGTTAGATAGAAAATCACCTGACTTGTAAGGTCACAGTAGTGATTGATAGCCAAACATTAAAAAATTATTTCTGTGTCCTGGAAAATAGCCCGTCAAGATAGTTCTACCAATTTAGTTACAGTCCACTATATGCAATGGAATATCCAGCGTAGTATGTACTTTCTCCAGTCCCAGACAAGGAAGAGTTAAGCTCTCTAGAACTTGCCTTTGTTTATCTATGTGTTTTGTTATGTTTTGCTTTGGTTTTGAATAACTGATATCTCCAGTCCCATCTTTCAACTGGTTATGATAGGAACTGGATGAGAGAGCTAAGATGGCTTAGTACAAATCCAGCCCCACAGTTAATCAGCGAGTCAATACAAATGCCTGTGTCCACCACGCTGTACTAATGGCTGGAGGGTGAGGATGCGAGGAAAGGGAAGTGTGAGGAGAAAAGTCTAGCAGCCTCTGTTCGGTACAGCTGGTAGGAGATCAGACTTAGTATCTAGGTTCAATTAGAGAATGAGGAGAGGCAAGATGTAATGCAGTGTTCTATCTAGATAAGGTAATTATGGCTTCGGGAGTTCAGAAAAAGTGAGTATCAAGGTACTGGAAAAAGATAACTCCAAGGCAGGATTCTGCTGATGGAGATTCAGAAGCATTATCTTCAAATACAAAGACAACATTATTATCCTTTGTGATTTACAGTTGTTTAATTCAATGGGAGATAGGCCTGACTTTTAACAGTTTTGAAAAGTACTGTGTTCTGTTCCTGTGGTTATTGTTGTTGTTTAAGGAAGAAAGTGCAGCAAAGTAACAAGCTTACACAGAGGACAGTTTCAGACTGGAAATGGTGCCAATTACCACGTCGGTGGAAAATAGAAAAAATCTGGAATCTATTATAGTGATTGGAAATGATTCTTTTAGCTATGCACGTGAGTGTGTGTATGTGTGTGTGCACGTGCGTATGTATCTGTGCATAAGGCTGAATTAAAAATCACCTCATATTGATTTCAGTTCTTCAAGACCATCATTATGTGTACGGTTTATAACCTCTCCATCCTAAAAGACCATCAGATGCATGGTCATTTAAGTACTTACTCATATTTGTCATTTTATAGGAGCTTGGTCGTTCCCCCAACATTGTTGGTAGCTTTTTGGTGATTGCCACCATGCTGTAGGCTTCTTCATAGGGGAGACTTTAAAGCTATAAATTCTAACATTTGTTATTTAAAATGACTTTTTAAAAATGTCCAAAACAGAAGTCTAGGAACAAAAGCAAATTATTTTATCTATATTCTACTTTACCATTAAAATTCTGTTGAACCAAAGTGCTGAAGGGCTGTATTCCAAAAATAATTTATCAATGCTTATTCATTAATATTAAAATCCTGTGAGACTTGTCAGGAATGAACACAAAATTTTAAAATCTGTGAATAACTTTCTAGATAAGTTTTCTAAAGCATCTGTGTTAGGATTAGGGAACAGTTGCAAGTAATGAAACCCAAAATTGACTTAAACAAAATGCTTATTTCCCTATCACATGGAAGCCTGGGATATAGATAGTCCAGGGCAAGAATGGCATCATAATATTAAAAACATAGTCTCCTTGCGTGATTTTGTTCCACTTTGTACCATCTGTTCCCAAGTTACGTTACGGTCCCAAGTATCCCACCTAGTTCAAAACGTAATATTGGTACTTCAGGCTGTGGGAAGAAGAATAGAGGGGTGGGGATCTTACTCCTTTCTTTTATCAATGCTTCCCCAAATCTGAACACACTATTTACGTTTTTTTTTTCATGTAAGGCAGTGTCTTTATTGTTTTTAAATTAAAACCTGTATATCCTTAAAGTGCACAACATGATTTTCATGTATATGTATACGTCACTATATACATTTCACTATATTCGCACATATATTTAGTGAAACAATTACTCCAGTCAAGGTAATTACCATATCTTATTACCATGTAGTTACCACTTTTTGTCTGTGTAATGAGAGCACCTGATACCCACTCTCTACTCTCATAGCACATTTCCAGTATTTAACACATTATTTAAGGTAGTCATCGTGCCGTACACTAGACCCCTAACATTCTTCCTACATAATTGCACCTTTGTACCCTTTGATCAACATCTCCTCCCTGTTTCCCCCACCTCCTAGCCCCTGGTAACCACAGTTCTACTCTTTGTTTCTATGTATTTGATTTTTTTTTAATTCCACATGTGAGATCATACCATTTTTTTTTCTTTCCGACTGATGTATTTCACTTAGCATAATATTCTTGGTTAGTGACAGCTGAATTCTGTGCCAAAACCATATTTTTTTTATTATAGGAAAAGGATACATGGCTATTGAGGGACAACCAGTAAGTAGTATTTACTACAGTCTATCTGTGACTCAAATAGCCAGGCATGCCCTTCTTCCTCTATATAAAACATACCCGTTCCTATCAAAGGTAGATGATCACAGTGCTCTATCAGATGTTGGATCTGAGATCCAAGACCTCTCGGTGATGCACAGTCCTTTCTGTCAGCCTGAATGTGACACATCGTGTGCAGCTCAACTTGGGATTCAAACAAACATTTTCTGCCACATACGGGCTGAATGTACTATGGTAAACTAAGACACTGTAATAGCACTTCCGTTATAAAAGGGGAAGGGGAAACCCACAACAGCCATTATCACAGCAATGGTCAGCTCCTGCCCGTTTGAAGAGTCAAGATCCCTTTTTCTGCCTGTATTATATGTTCCTCAGGTAGAGCACAAGGCAGCTACTCATTCTCTGCTCTGGAAAGAACTCCCAAGTCCATTGTCCTCTGTGGCCCTTGTCTTTTTCCTTTGGGAACTCTGGATGCTGGGCTCCATGAGTCTCTCTGAGGAAAGCGTTGGGGACCGAACAAGCTGTGTGGCCCACTTTGTACGGAGGCAGATTGACGACACAGAACTCTCTTTAAAGTTAACAACTACAATAGGAGACCAGGTTGGTGGTTTACTTTGACAAAACCGTGTGCCCTGAAACTTAATTGGCTTCCAGTCTAGTTAATCTAATTTGTTAGCAGCCTTAGGAAAATGTTTTTGGTAGAAAGAATTTTGAATACTGGTAGCTTCGATGTTTTACTTACTATCATCTTTGTTCTCTCTCGGTCGAACATGGCTACATTATTAAGGAGATCAAAAATGGTGGGCTTGGTTGGAAAGACAAGAGTCATAGTTTTGTCTCTGTTCTAAGGCTCACAGACTTTCCATGACCACTTTGTTTGATGTGGAGGTTGATGCTTTATAGCCACTTCTTAGGTGCTTTAACTGGGGACAGAAGCAATTGGCTTTTTCAGTGCTGCACGATATGTTACCAGACTCTCCATCGCTTTAGGTTGTAGGGTGCAGGTAGCTCCTCCTTCAGCAAAGGTGTATTCCTTCCCATCTCTGTAGACCAGCCAGCAGTACAATGAATTCATGATCTCAGAGTGGCAAATGCAGGCAGCACACATTAACCCCTTGAATTCTCCTATTGTTCTTTCATCTTTGAAAATCATATGTGTAGGCTCAATGTCAGAAGAATTTTATATTACATATTGAACAAATAGTTGTTCTTCCAAAGACACTAGAATACCCCAAGTGAGTAGGGTCATGAAAATTACCAAGATTACACCAAACCAGAGAAAATGAAAGAAATTTGTATATTTTGAGTTCAATGAAAAATGAACTATCTTCACCAAATGAAGCACCACGTATGCATAGAATACAGGCCCATCATTTAAGGTAGAATGAGAGTGGGTACAGAAAATAACTTATTAAGCTTTTCTAAGAAAGTATCAAGTCCCTATGGCTAAATGAGAGCATATATTTACTGATATCACCAACATTCAAAGAAATGTCTGGTTCTTGGGAGAACAATAACAAAGAATTCTTATGGCATGGACCTTGCATCCCTTTCCCTGCTCCCTTTACTTTATACATGAAGAAATCATTCCAGAGAAGAGAGGTAATAACTATTCTTCGGCATAACAAGTTAACGGGAGAACCTAGATAAGAACTCAGTTCTCCTAACACTTTGCTTTTTGCAATTGTGCAAGGAAAAAAAAAAAAAGACTGAAGAAATATGTGACAATGATTGTGAAATATCTGAGATTATCCTACTTATAAGTTAATGTTAGCTTGCCATAGTTTCTTTAGCAGAAAACACAAGACCCCTGGATCAAAGAAACAAGATTTTATTACTCAGCAAGAATGATAGCCCTGGAGTCAGTATATTTGCATCCATTCCCTGAGCCCCACATTCCCACAGAGTCCATATAAATAGCCCAGATGGGTGCTTGTACATGCCAGGGGTTCTGTTAAAGGGGAAGAACACTGAGTTTTGGGAGCCCGGAGTTTCTAGCGGCCAGTAAGCAAGCCTGCCCAGGAGACACTACCTCATCCCACAAGAAGTGGCCTGAGTAAAGAGCATGTACTCTTTATTATCTACGGAAGACTTACATTGTTGGCATTCCCAACAACAACAACAAAAAAAAATGTAGCAGTGTGCAATACCCATGAAGGAGTAGCTCCCAATAACCCAGATAGAGAGATACAGATTGTGGGTGTATCCCCTAAAACAGCACTTCTTAAATTACATACTCAAATATACTGAAACCTTGATAGAAGGCAGACTGATTCAGTGATTCGGACCAGAGGCTAAACTTCTGAATTTCTTCAAGTAAGCAGGGATACTAATGCTGCGAGACAAAGGACCACTCTACATTAAATAGAAGGGCTATTAGGAGAAGTCTGGTTGGGTCTGGGAATGGCTTAAAGGTCACCATATTCTAGATTCTGGACATCTATCTCAAATGCGCAGTCCTTCTAGTCCATTGCCTAGACTTAGCAATTGTGTGAGACTGACACTGACTCTAAACTCTATGAGACCACAGCATACATTCTGAATGGACCCCCAAATACTGATTTATTAATGTACAATAAGAAATTGACTTGGACTATAATGTTCATTTTTGCATCATCACCTCGTTCTGGTGCTAAAAGGGAGCAACATGAAAAGCTACATCATAATCAGAAGTTGTTTTATTAATTCTTCCTAAGAAATCACTGAGGACAGAAAATACTTGAAATCCATAGGATCAGCCATTCTCTCCCCTGTAGCCAGACCTGCGTTAGACACCAAATCACAATCAGCAGATTGCTTCGTGGTCATGGAATCTGACAAGGGGAGAAAAATTAATCAAACAGTAAATGGCATTAGTCTACAACCAACAGCCCTTCATTCATCTCACCAAAAAAATGGCAATTCTAGCAGTGGGGTAAATATGCATAAAGTTCAATGATTCTGGCTCCCTTTTCTCCGAGTGGTACAGACATCCCATCCATCTCTAAAGCACCCCCTCCTATCCTATTTGCCCCTGTGATTTTGCTGTGCCTGCAGCTGACCAAATCCTGGATCTCTACCTCCTTCCTCTTAGGAGTAGCATATTCTTTGTTTAGATGTGTTAATGTATTCAATCAGGTTTCTGTCAAGTTCTGTTTGCTGTATAATTTCTTTTGTCTTTAAAAGGTAATTTTGCATATATCTGTTCTGATCTGTTGCTTTCATAATTTAACTCTCAGAAGGCAAGCTAATTTCCCTCATTTTCAATTCTGCAAGTGAGATGGGGGCATAGCCCATCCAAAAGGCAATTCATTCAAAGTCCAGCCAATTATCTCATTGCTTATTTATTCAACTGATTATTTGATACCCTGTAAAAATAAGAAAAATACTCTCAAATAAAAATTTTTAAATGAGCTTTTCCTTCTCCTTGAAATATTTTTAGGAAAGTTGCCATTGAAGACCATATGTATGAATTATCCTACCAGTGTTCAAACCACATTAAATATTATGCAGTATTCCTCTTAGTTTCTATGAATAATACAGTCAGAGCCTATGTGTACTTAGCAAATTTATCTAAAACCTACTATTATGAAAAGGCTTCAGTCTTATATAGGAGCTATAGCCAAACTACCTCCACACACAAATAAACCGTGTTCCATTGGGAAGTATTGCTTTATTAGCCTATTATTTGAAAACTAGAATATCTTTTCCCTACAGAAACAACGTTTCTTCATGTATTCATTCATCTTTTCATTACTGATTCTGGACTTGGTGTCGGGATCTACATCTGTTGCTGGAATACAATGGCAATAAGGCAGACGTAACCCCAATCTTCGAGAAATTTATAATCTGTGGTAGATATCAGCATGTTATCAGACAAATATAACATACAAGGGTCAGGCAGGACTTTCTGAATAGATTGATATTGAGTATGAGACTTGAAGAACGAGTGAATGTTAGCCAGGCAAAAAGGAGGAACGAGGAGATTTCAGATGAAAGAGTATATAAGAATTCCCAAGGCAAAAGAGACTTGTTTAACCCACCATACACTGAAAGTGGAATCACAGATTGATTGAAATAAGGGAAAGAGAAGAGATCTAGTTGTTGAACCTTAGGTCTAAAGGTATTAAGAGTCTTAAGAAGTTCGTATTATCTAACACACAGCATTTTGGTGGGGGGAAACTGAGGCCCAATAACTAGCCTCGCACATTTTCCTGAGAGTTAACGGGAGAGCCCACATCACCTGATTCTCCCTACAATCACTGCCTCCAGGATGTAATTAAATACACATGCCTAATAGGATAGGCATCATTTGTACGACTGTATTCCGAGTTCTCATTCAAAATAACATGAATTCCTAGCACTATGCGTTAGACTCCGAGACTTCAATCAGCACGTTCTTAGGTGAGCACGCCTACATTTATATGCTTATGTATATCTGTTAGGGATTAAGCTCCATAGCACTTAAAGATGTTTGCTGAACGAGGTCTTAAACAAATTGGGAGCTTTGTTTTTCTCGTGTAACTAAAAGTCTGGAGGTAGGTAAACTGGTCCGCAATGTCGGCACCATAGTGTTAACAGGGACCGGTCTGTCCTTTTAATTTCCCTTTGCGTGTTCTTGTCTCACTTGCAAAGGAGGGCAGAGAGCATTCAAACATCCCCACCATATCCCAAGCGGGAAGAAGAGAGGGGCATAGGATGGCTGGACTTGGCTATCTTTTGAGGAACTTTCCCAGAAGCTTCCCCCACTGACCGCTACTTGCACTACTTTGCCTGAAATGTACCGCATAACCACAGATGTGAGGAAGGCAAGGAAATATGGTTGTTTTCTCGTTGGCCCCACTGATGCCCCAACATGACCAGCTCTTCTTGTCTACATCAGAAGCCTGTCCTGGGACTCAGGACAGGTTACTTCTTTTCCTGGTTCAGCCATTTCCTTGATCTGTGACTCTGAGCAGGTCACACCATGCCTGTGAAATTCATTGTCCTGACTCATGAAATGGAGTGGGATTGAATAAATATAGTCTAGCAAGTTCCGATAAACTTGCATCTTCTGGTCTTTTATTGTAGCTGGCCATTTTACCCAGAGATTGGCCAGGAAGAAAGGAAAAGTCAAAAGTCAGTTCAGGTCCCTACGTGGATACCTTGCCCTCTTCTGTAACTCTTGGAACCTTCACCCAGGACAGATAGTGAGGCGTGGGGCAGAAACACAGGCCGAGAGAAGCAGATCGGTCTGGCAGGCTTGCTGGTTTACACGATACACCTCACAGCGTTGGATGTCATTGGCTGATGAACAGAGAGCCACAGAGGCCTCAACCAAATCTTTTAACCTTCCAAATGGCCATCAGGAAGATGGGGAGCCTGAATATCCCAGTGTCTGAGCTCTTTGCCAACATGCAGCAGTTCTTTCTGTTCACGTAACTATGATCCACTTGGGTCTCACTTTGATATAAACAGTCGTTCATTTCTAGAAAGAACACTCTTTGCATTCCTCTTAGGTGGCATGCAAAGGCTAACTCATATTTTATTTGTTATACATCCGTCTAGTTCAACAAACTTCCTGATTTCAATCACAGACTATTTACGTTCTTAACACACAATAATCCACACCCGTATTAAGCAAACCCACAATATTCCTAAACCTGAAGCAGTGTCACTGTGCGCCTTCATATGAGGGAGGGGGTAGGGGGCCTCCAGCAAATGAGAAAGCTCCACAAAACTCTTATCTGCTACAAGAACTCAGACTCTGGAGGTTTCCTTCAGCCTTAGGCTCCTCCAAGGGCACTTTCTTTGCCAGTCATCTCAGGAACTGAAAATTGCTTTTAAGATGATATTAGCAAACCAATCTAAATGGCCATCCTTTTTCAAGTGTTCATTGATTACTCCTCTAGAGGTCCCTTTGGGGATGTAACAAACCAGAAGCCAAGGTGCCATATCTATCCATTTATTAGCGTCTAGCACAATGATATGTGCAGTCAGACATTTATTAAGTAGTGTTGTTTCCATAGCAATGACTCCAACCTCGAGGAGGTTAATACACTTAGACGTTTGCAAAAACACAGAGAGATGTATTTAAATGAACATATAAGTCTGATATTTAAAGTCTCTAGACCTCACACACACATGTCTGGACCCTGTGCTGGAAATCAATGTTTAAGCAAGAGTTTGCACCGGTGGTATAAAATGCCTGTCAATTAGCAGCAACAGATGCTTTGCTTTTCTCAATAGTGAGAGAGGAGTTAATGTGCAGGATACTGGTATTGAGCATATTTTCTCCTGTTCAGAATACTGAAAAAAAAGTATGGATTATGAGCTTGTGCTCACCTCAAACAGCAACAACAACAAAAAAACCCCTTTTAAACAGCAATGGTAACGAAATGGTCTTGGTCCAAACAGAGCCTTGCATTTCAGTTGTTTACTTGTCCTTTTCCCTAGGAGCAATTAGAATTTCCCAGAATCTCACCGTCCTGCTTTCTGCCTTTGTTTAGACTTGCTGGATGCTGTAAGCTTAATGGGCATTTTCAGTAGTTGTGATTAAGAATAAGGAATGGAGATCAGGGAGGTCACAAATGCTTAGATGGTTTGTTAAAACATAGAGTTTTAAACTCTAATGAACAACTTGCAACAGAGCTAAATAAAGCCTATTTTGGGCCCAGATATCATCAGCACTCTAATATAGGAGACAAGGGCTGATGCCCAGAGTTATTTTGAAAACTTAAAGCTCCCACATATGGTCTAAACATGGCATGAATTTACAGCACAGAAAATTGCCCTGCCCCAATCCAAGCTCGTATTGGATATTATGTGAAAATTAGCTGGGTTGTAGGCAAGGCATATTGTGTGTGTGCCAGCTTTACACTCTTGACTTTTGACAAACATGTGCTCTAAAAAGTCTACTTTGAAGATATCAGCTTTATATATAATCATCTCATTTGCTTCGACGTGGATGGAACTGGAGGGTATTATGCTGAGTGAAATAAGTCAATCGGAGAAGGACAAACATTATATGGTCTCATTCATTTGGGGGATATAAAAAAAATGAGTGGGAAATACATTTCAGATTTTTAAAGTCTTTTTATTGTTTTTGTTGCTATTAGTTTTGTATGTTTCAGCCAATTATTTTGCCTGACCTGGATCTTGGCAAAATCGATTTGGTCAATCATACAGAAAACTACTATTTATTTTTAAAAATGGTAAATTCACGATGCTGACTCAGACTATGATTAACAATAGATATATGTGTGCTTCGGGGAATTATGAGAATAATATTGTATTGATTAAGTAATGTAATGGCTTCTTTCCCAAATATACTTTGTGAGGCAACTCAACACATGGTGACTCCTCTATCTTGACTTTCAGAAAACTTTAGATGAGTCTGCCCCAAAATATATTCATGACTAAGAAGGAAGTAATAATAAAATGCTATTCTGGACTAAAATGTGTCCCAATTTCTAATATGAATGTTCACATATATATGAGCTCTTCACTCAATGTATTTGTGTGTTTCATTCAAGGCTCAAAATAGAAACTCCCTTTACTTCTTGACCCATCATCAATTTATTTGGCAATTAGCTAACATATTAGAACATCTTAGAATGTTAGAATCACAGATAGACATCACCAAAACCGTCTTTTTCCATAAACGTAAAGCAAACGAACGAGCAAAAGCCATACTGGCACGACAAAAACAACAGCATCGAACAATTACAAAAGCTCTGAACCAAGCTACCATCTACAAACTAAATGCTTTATTAACTCTCTAGTCTTTCAATTTCGTTAAAGCTTATAAACATTTTAGCTAGTTTTCCTCTGGGGACTATGATGATTTGTTCTATGAAATTTAATCGTCACGCCTCCATGTATTAAACAGAAAGAGGTGGCTAGAGCCATACAGTAATATTTCAGAATATATTCCTTTAAAAAGTAATAATAATAATAATAATAAGTGCCCAGTATAAACAAAGTTTATAAGTATCATTAAGGAAAAATTTTACTGTGCAGCATAAAATAACTTGACCACTGGAAGTATGCATTTACAAGTAAGAAAAGTATTTATAATACGAAGACTTTTATATTGTATCTTTTAGCTGAAAGGTATATTTAACTACTGGGTAGTGGCAATATGTCACTTTCCAATTTATAAGTGTAGGTAATTCTATTACTTCTAAAGCCATACAGATCCAGTATATTATTCAAGTTAATGTACCAGGGCTAGTGGGGAAAAAAAAATTTCTATTCAAGACCCCCAGTGAGCTATCTATAGTCTTAGGCTGGGAGGACAAATATAAAGGTCCGTGAGAGTGTCTGTGGTTTTGGGGTACAAATGTCACTGTGTGCCACTTGTCAAAGAAACTACCATGTATAAAAAACCCAAGCCTATGACAGTAAATTAGAAATAGCTTCTTGTTTTAAAAATTACAAGCTATTCTCTCCCTTTAAAACGTGGGCTCCCCTTGGAAAACTGCTCTGTGTGTCAACGGATTATGAAAATCAATAGATAACATTGTCTAAATTGCACTAAATATTTAAGATGCTTCATCTGGTCTTCAAAATGATCTTGCATAGGAAGGTGTCTGGTTCATTTTTGTTTTGGGGAGGGTTTTTTTTTTTTTTTTTTGTATTTCAGATTTTTTAGGAGGTTGAAGCACCAAGAGATGAAGTAAGTAACCCAAAGTCACAGAAATAGTGGGAGTTTTACTTTGTTTTACAAAGTTTAGTAGTACTTGTTACACTACAACCACAGCCGCCGAAGAAGAAATAGTGCTTAAGCAAGATCGGGGAAGGTAAAATGACCCCCGCCCCGTTGGTGAGCCACCTGAGTGTCTGAACTGTATGAGGGTCACCTGAAACATGACTCAGGTCACCAGCTTATAGCTCACCTGGGAAGAGAAATTCTCAGTGACCTCACATACAATGGTGCTTTCTGTCTCATTTGGTCAAGGAGACACATTGCAGCTTTCTCTTAACGTAACCCAAATAAAATCCAAGCATCAGATATTTATGACCTCACCTCTGTGCTTAGTGAGGGCAAGAACCATGTGTAACCCCAATAAAATTGGGTTATCTTATTTTGAAATAAGTAAATGTGACTTTAAAAACCTTAACACAATAATTTAGATCATTGCTGAAAATTTTCTAAAGGATTCAGGAGAATTACCAAATTATTCCAACAGCAGCAATAAAGATCAATCTGTTTATTTCTCTCCAAAATGCACTAAGCCTCGTGGTAAGTGCTCATATATAGGTTTTGTGGGGTTTTTTTTGTTGTTGTTGTTTTGGTTCCGTTTTGGTTTTTTTCTATCTCTCTTCCAAGCTCAAGCTGTGCTGGTTTGCATTCTTTCCCCCTCCTTTCCTTCCTCTCAACCCCTCCTTCTACCACTAGGTTATTAATTTTTCCTTCTTAGTTCCTTGCTTGTGAGAAATGACATATCTAAGATTTTAAAATTCATGCATTACTGTTAACAACAGATAACAAAGGATCCTTACCCTCCAGAAAATCTATATGCACACACACACATAGATAAGTACACATATAAAAAGATTCTTACCCTTTTATTTTAGGGTGTTTATTCACATCTCCACTTATATGTTCTTTAATTTATTTACCCTTGGAAAGCCAGTTTCCAGTACTAGACTCATCACATAGTAATTTCAGTAAATAATTGACTGACTAATCATGAACAAATTACTTTTTTTCTGAGTTTGCTCATCTGGGATATCCAAATGACCCGAGGGCCTTGGGGGACTCCCGGAAGCCCAGCCCTGTTTCTGTTCTCCCAAGTTTTCTCCCTGGGGTCTCTAAACAGTCTCTCAGGGGTAAAAGAATAGAATCAGTGGTGCAAGGACTAAACATTTAGCAGAAATGATTCTTCACTAGAGTGCATCATACTCTCAGGTCTTAGGACCCTTGGGTATGGAATGCATATCCCTTGTCAAGGAAGCTTGGAGAGGTCTTTAACCTGCAAATTTCATAAACACAGGTGAATAAAACGACTTCCCCGAAACAACCAAGGAAATCCATAATCTAACAGGCAATAAACAACAGTACCTATTCTCTTGATGCACCATGTTGATTGAATGGGTGGGACGGAGATGCTATCATTTTATGAATCTTCCAACTTATACATTGCATACGCTGATATCCTTTATTGTGAGCTGAACAATGACAGAAATCAGTTACAAAGTGAAATCCAGAATGAGTAACAGAAAACTGTGAATCCTCACACGTCTTCATTACGTGGAAATCAAGCAATGGTAGAGCAATTGTGCAATTTACCTGAATTTTATTCTAAGTGTAAAGAAAGCAGAAAAGTAGCTGCATATAAACAAACATTACTAGAAAATGTAAGGAACTGTTCAAAAAAGCACAGACGATTAGACTAAAGTATAGGTAATAGCAAATGCTTATCAATCCCCGTATATCATTTCTGCCTTTTGCTGGGAATATTTTTTTTTTTTTGCTGGGAATATTATTTTTAGAACAATCTTCCCTCAAGTCATTTTTCTAATACTCAGCTACTACATTGATAGCCGACTCTCTATAGAAAATACACTTTGGAAACTGCACCAAACTCTGCAATACTTAATAAAATTTATCTCAAGTACACAGTTTTGGAATATGATGGAAATGGGGATGAGAGCAGGAAAATCACAATGAAAAAGCAAAGAGCATAATGTTGGTGGGTCTGCATTTCTCTAAAATTGCGGCATCTCCTTGTCTCCATTTTAGTCTCAAATTGTCCTCAAGGAATCAGAAAGCTTCATGGGACTCCTAACGCTTAATTCTTTGATCAATACGTGATTTGATTCAATACATTACTGTATTCTCTCTTTCTGTGTTAGTGACAGTTAAGATTTTAAGTGATAGATTGATTGCCTTACATTTAAAATTTGAAATGTGATTAAAGAGAGAGAGGAGAGTGCTAAACCGCAGACTTAGGGTATTAATAAGGGGCACCACAAAATATTCCCACGTCTCAAGGGTCACGTTCGTTCATCCCACCTCCCATAGCCTCCGATGGAGGAGACTGGGGACATGACTTTTTTTATGGTTTTACCAGATGGCCTGTCAGTGTGGTGATGTGGTATCTACATGGAGAGGAAAGGAGCCAAGAAAGGACCTAAACATCTCTTGCTCCATCTAACATTTAGTTGTGTTGTGCACGGTGATGGGCCTCGGGAAAGGTGATGAGCCTGTGGAGAGCCCCCCTGCAGGCAGGTTGGGGATCCGCTGGCTTATGCCTCGGTGAAAGGTATTCTGAAGTCAGGCCTCTCCACTGTCGAGAAGAAAGCTCAAGTTTGCCTCCTGGTCCCTTCAAAATTGCCATTTACTGGTGTCTCTCCAGGGTCCGCTCCCCTGCCAGCTCCTAACCTACTTCCTCTCCATTCCCCATGGCAGTTCTTTGGCAACCCCCTCTGGATCAAGGCCCAGGTGACAGAGACCTAAACTGTAACATTCTCCCTTGTTTCTCCTCCATATGGGCCAATCCAACCCCATTGTGGCCTCTACCCACACCGGGTTTACCCTTCTACACAAAAACTTTATTCACTTGGCTTTCACAGGAGACCTTACTGGCCAATTAAACTTGACTTTAGAGAGTGGAGAAGACGAGGCACCTTTGTGCCATAAGAGAGATACTTTCCTTCAATTTTTTGAATTTTCTAAATGCAACGAAGAAATTTAAAGCCAAAGATTTGTTTCTTGATTCGAAAAAGTAAAATTGTTGTATCCTAATAGAGTATATTTTGCGTTTAACTTCCCAGGACTTTTTCATGGCTGGCTCCTCCTACCTTGTTATTGTTAAAGCAGAGGTCTGTAAACTATGGCCTGTGAACCAAATCCAGCCCCTACCAACGTTCGTATGACCCGTGACCTAAGAATGGCTTCTACCTTTACAAATGGTTGGAGAAGTCAATAAAATGATGTTTCATGACATATGAAAATCACATGAATTCAAGTTTCATTGCCAATAAAGTTTTGCCGTCAATAGCCTTGCCCGTTTGCGTGTGTGTTATGATTATGGCTACTTACGAGCCGAGTTAAGAAGTCACTAAGATCTTCCAGCCTACGTAGCCGAAAGGGTTTACTATCTGGCCCTTTGGTGACAAAGTTTGCTGATGCCTGTTTAAGAGCATGAACATAGTTAGACTAGAAAGACTTGGGTTCAAATCCAACTCTGTTACTTAGCAGCATGTTACTTAATCTGGAGGATGTGCTACCCATCCGACAGTATTTTCTCTAGGAATAAATAAAAGGATGTGCAAAGACCACCATAGCAAATTGCCAGATGTAGAATAATGTTAAAAATGTACTTTAAAAAAAAAAAAAAGCTGGCTAGCAATTTTGTTACAACTTGCTGCCTTCTCTGCGCCTTAGTTTCCTTACCTATAAAGTACACAAAATATAAAGTTAGAAAATTTTAAAGGATTACAGAAGTCTGGGAAAGAGAACGCTCCTACCCACAGTGTTCCTAGGGACATCGTCTTCTCCAGCCTAATCCGTCCCCTCAGTGCCCTCAATAGGGCATCTCTGACTTCACTTGCTCCACCGTGTTTGTGTCGCGTTCCTTCCTCCTCCAAGCTCCCCTTGCTGTGTCTTACTTTCTGTCTCTCTGTACCTGGTGAAGAAACTCAAGAGTCAGCTGGCACTCTCTGCGTCTTCCTGTCTGCATGCCAATACTTGTTGCTCTATCCTATTTAGAGGGCCTGAGTTCTTGATGAGGAAATATGCTCTGCACAGAGACCAGTACAATGTTGGCAATCATAGGGAGAGACTTATTTTCCCTGCTAAGCAAATAGCTTATTACCGAAAACCACTAAGAACCGTGATGAAGTCTGTATACAAGAAATGACATGAATCATAAAAGTCTTAGTCAGGCTTAAACTATTGTGTATATATATACATAGAAGCATGCACAAGCACACAAACTCCAGCTGTTTATTTTTTCCTTTTCTTTTCTTTTGAATATGCCATAATTCTTTAGTAACCTCAAGCCAAGGATTAAGTCAAGTAGGATCTCAGTGGGAATCTGATCCAGCCCTGTTTCTGGGTAGAATTCATAGAAAGGCTCAACGCAGTAGAAGCATGGCTTCCTCCCAGGAACCATCGGGGGGTGTTCTCCTTACTACCATTTTATTCTATCTAGTTACCTCTCAATAAATGGGCCATTGGCCCACGTAAGGAGATACCAGTGCTGGCTCTTCACGTGAAAATACTATGCAAGATTTGTGTGCTTTCCCAATTATTTCTAACTGGCAAGTGCTCCTGGCTTCTCTTTAGAGGTCATGTGATATGTAGTAGAAGGAGGTGAATCCCAAACTAGGAATCAGAAGACCTGAGTTTTAACCATAGCTCTGCAATAAGAGAGTGTGGAAAGTCACCTGAGGTCTTAGGACCTGGGAGAAAGTTATCTCTAAATCTTCTTCTGAAAAAAAAAATAAAAATAAAAAAAAATAAATCTTCTTCTGGCTCTGAGTCAATGATTATATGATCTGTGAGTTCCGGTTTTATCCTTGAGACAGATTTATAAGTAGTCTGTAGTATCCACATAGTATTTGTTGCCTTGGAATTTTATGAAAACTATTGATATCTAGAACTGATAAAACATAGTTATTCCTAAAAAAGTTTTCTTATTTCTTTGAACTACAGAAGAAAATATAATCAGATTTTTTCCTTTTTCCTTTTTTTGGGGGGAGGGGGAGCTGGAGTACATCTTTGTACTTGTGAGTTCTAAGGGAGAAGAGGGAGATGAGAAAATGACAGTAAAGGGAGCACTGAGTTTCGATTGTAGAAAATTGAGGTGCTAAAGAAACAAGAGTTTCTATTTTTCTCTGGTTTTTAGAGACAAAAACTAAAATAAGGAAACATGGTAGAGTGAGGGAAATAAAAGCTAATAGACTCACTAGTTACCATGTAGAAATTCTTGCCAAATTTATGATCCCTGATACCAAGTGCCCTAATTCTTAAATTTCAGAAGCAAAAACATGACTATATGGTGATAATTATGTAAAATGACACACATACCTTCCCCAGCCTGGAGCTGGTCTTCCTAAAGCAGTATTTCTCAAAAATCAAAGTCCATGAAAATCACCTGGGAATCTTGTTAAAATGCAGATTCTGATCCACTGGGCTATTGAGATGGACCTAAGATTCTGCATTTCTAAAAAGCTCCCAGGTAAGGACAAAGGTTTTTGAGTGACAAGAGTAGAGGTTTTAATAAATGTGGAGTGCCTTTGCCCTTCATTTTTCCCCTACAAACATAAGTACATATTTACTTTGAAATGATAGATTGGAAGGTTGGTTTTAGTTTTCTTGTTTTGTTTTGTTTTTCTGATCCGCATGCCCATTCCGTATCAAAGTCATCTATCACCTACAGTCAGGACAAAGGACACCGACAGTGTATCATTTTCAAGTCATCTTATGTCAACCTGCTGGGACAAGTCCCCCACACTTTCACTCAGCACTGCGATTCTTTCTTTCTTTCGGCTACCATTGCCAGTTTTCAAATGCTAAAAATCATTGATTAAAGTTGTCACCCTTCTTTACACGAGAAAAGCAGTGTTCCCTGTAAAATTCTATGCCTGTGCTTATATCAAACTTCCCTCTATTATGAAAATGTAACAAAAAATAAATAAATCTCACTCCTACGGTCCTTCAAGCTCATGGTTTTACTATTTTTGATACTCACTTATTTCTCCAAGTGATAGCAAAAGGCTTAGCAACCATTTACTTGTCTTTCTAGTTCTTTCAGTAATAATAGAAGATAATTTACTCTCCCTCTGTATGATTGGAGCATATTTTAAATTATCCATTTAAGCTTGGTCTGTAATTAAAATTACATGGGCATTTAGGACATTATTCTGCAAAAATGCTCTGTGGGCTTTCTCTGATCTAGCTCATAGAGTCCAGGTGCAAAGCAGCAAAAAACATTGAGGAAAAAAATCAACCATATCTTGGGTTCATGAACTGTCCATTTATCTACCAGCTTCCAGGCAAAAGCCATAGATATGTCTTTCCAGAAGATTAAGTATCTTCCAGAGTCAGCAGGAAACCTGAAATCTTCTTTTGCTGCACTTAAGTAGAGGATATTATTCGTGCCCCAATGTGTTGCATAGAGCAAAAGCTCTCCAAGAAACAAGCAAACAAAGAAGTATATGCCTGTAGAATATAGTATTATTTTTCATAAATAATTTTTCACCTCCCTCCTGTAAGCCAATTATATGACTCTACCAATTTTTAAATGATGTGCAAGTCTTCCCTACCGTCAACATGCGAGGAGGCTATGTGACTTGCTCTGGCCAATGAAATAGCAGAAGTGGTGCATTCTGCATCTAGACAGAAGTCCCAAGAACTGTCAGTAGTCCTTTCTCAGACTTTCCCTCAGCCATGTGAGGGGCCCGTGTCAGGTGATAGGCCTTGGACCTTGCCTTAAAACAAAGAAGACACATGGGAGAAGGGTAGTGTTGCAGTTGACCTACAATCAGCGATTTATGTGGGCAAGAAATAAATGTTGTTGGAATCACTGAGATTTTAAGACTACTGCCACAGTATAACCTAGCAAAAGATGCTGTTATTCAATGATTTAAAGGAGAGGGGAATGAAATCCCTCAACTGGAGAGTAAAAAGTAGGCTAAATATCTGAGTAATTTTCTACAGCAGTTCTTAAAGGTGAGGGAGAACTCAAAGGCCTTGTGCTTGATCAGTAAATCTATACTGGAAGGGTATTTAGATTTCATCTGGATTCTAGTGCTGCCTACTTGAATGCTGGAATGCAAATAACTGTGAGGTATGTGGGGAAGATATCCAGATGATTAATATTTGCAGATATGCGATGGGAGTAATGGTAAGCACTGCAACGTATTTGCTATCCTAGTCCTAGAACCAGGAAAAATACCAAGGAAAACCTGAAGATATATATGCAGCATTTTAAAGAAGGAAATAAGATTTTTCTATAGTCTAGGGAAAATTCATTCCTTCAAAGAGATGTCAAAATAACAACAGAAAAGTTAACAATGCAGAATAAGTTCTAATGAGAAAGTTTGCTCTTTTTACTCTCATTATTTTTTAAAATTTTGCTAAATAATCTATATGATTTATTCATGATAATCTGAATCAAACCTTTGGCACCTACATTGCAACTAGAAAGATTTGTAGCCACAAGGGAATAAAAAGAACTTTAATAATTCATCATTAGTATATCTTTATGCTTCCATTTCACTCCAGCCCACAAGCCAGCAGTGGAACCGATTCAGAAAATGACCTCTAAGTAAGGAAGTGTAATTACTCAGAGTCAAAAGTATGGTTAATCATGTTTTTTTAAACTCTAGCAAAAATGCAATTTAACAGTCTCCTACATCTCAGTGATTCATGAATGCTATATTTATGCATATTCATGAAAGAAAGATCTAAAAAGAATACTTTGTCACTTTTTTTTTCTCTTTTTGATAGAGGCAGAACAGATACTAAAATGACACCTAAACCATCTGTTCAACTCTGAAAACTCTAGAATTCAACATGATTGGTCACACAGGACTCTTAAGTATCTGTGCTTCCAGGATTTGTGGTTGCTTTTAACTATTTGAACACCAAACTACATGGAGAAACAATGATATTGAAAATTTGGGATCTTAAACATTTCTACTTAAAATGACTGTTTTAGTCGCTTCTCTAGAGGCGCCTGGGTGGCTCAGTCAGTTAAGCTTCTGACTCTTGGTTTCAGCTCAGGTCATGATCTTATGGGTCAAAGGATCAAGCCCCACACGGGGCTCTGCAATCAGTGGGGAGTCTGCTTGAGGATTCTCTCTCTCTGCCCCTCCCCCCTCTCTTTCTCTCTCTCTAATAAATAAATAAATCTTTAGAAAAATAGCTGCTCTGTTGTCATCATATAAAATGTTTAGGATTATCTGTTCAAATCTGTCTTATGGTTGGCATTTATAAATTCAAGTGGGCACATCATTTTATCTAATTCAGTATCTTCTGTTTATCTTTAAGGAGAAAAAGAGGAACTAGTGAATGCAGAAGAAAAATACCCTTTTAAATAGTGTGATCATGTAGCTTATCATCCAAATTAAGAAACTTCTGAGAGTAAAAGAAGGCCCTGTTAAAAATTACATAAGGATCATCCCAAGCAAACTAGGATGTATGATCACGGTGGTTATGGAAACATTTGGAAAATAAATGCTGAATCCAAAGTAATAGGACCATTGATCTTTGTTAGAGGTTTGCTTTGGTTATGCTCGTGCTAAAGTTTTGAAACTTGCACACTTTGTTGGCTGACAAAAAGTTGGGGGGGTTGAAATGGGTTAGTGAGATTGAGAGTTGCCTGTCCTAAGACTTGATCCCATATTTATAGCCAGGATGTACTAAGGACTTTATGTACAGCCTAGTATTTCATCCTTCCTGCAACATTATGACGTAGTTCCCAATTTTACAGAACATCACATTGAGTCTCGGAGCCATTAAGTAGCTTGTCCGACTCCATATCGCTAGTACAAAGTGGACCGTGTTTCAAATCCAGTTCAAGCTAGTTAGCAAGAGCTACACGCTTTCGTATGGTTCCTGACTTAGATCCAGCCTTCAGAGAGCTGGGAAACTAAAGTCAGGAGAATCTTTCCTACTTCACAGAAGAGAATGGATATCAAGCTCACCCTTGTATATAGTGTCAAATCCTTTCTCATTTAGTGGCTATTTGAATCTCAGCTAGTCCTTCATGAGACCCAAAATGTTTATCTTCATGAGATAAAACATTGGGTTTGAGGGCTGAGGGTAATTCTAATCACTCTAAGAAAAGTCTAGTGTGATCTTGTGGAAAGAAGATGGAATTTGTGCTCAAGCATTTTGAGATTGAAACCCAGTAGATGACTTTGGGAAAGTTGTTCTTCATGTACTTAGAATATTAGTGTCTTCATTTGCTAGTATTTACAGCATTGAAAGAATGGCAGTAAATTGGATAAGATGGAATATTAACGCAATGCCTGGCACACATTAAGATCATACGTAATGAATGTTGATTTTATTACATCTTCCCTTTGATAGTACTAAAGGGCTTCAAAATAGATAAGGGAAAGGATAAGAAATATGAAAAAGAAAATCTGAGTTCAAGCCCTAGGTCTGCTATTTATCAGCTTTATAGCCTGGAGATTATCTCTGAGATTCAATTTCCTCATCTTTAAGTAGATATGATAATATCTCTCAGGATCATTGTAAGTTACATATGAAAGTTCTTTTTTTAAAAAGATTTTATTTATTCATTCATGAAAGACACACAGAGAGAGAGAGGCAGAGACAGGCAGAGGGAGAAGCAGGCTCCATGCAGGAAACCTGATGTGGGACTCTATCCTGGTACTCCAGGATCATGCCCTAGGCCAAAGGCAGATGCTTAACCGCTAAGCCACCCAGGTATCCCTGAAAGTTCTTTATAAAAGTGCATGTAAGGGGCGCCTGGGTGGCAAAAGTTGGTTAAGAGGCTGACTCTTAGTTTTGGCTCAGGTGGTTATCTTAGGATCCTGGGATCAAGCCCCACGTCAGGCTCCATGCTCAGTAGGGAGTCTGCTTCAGGATTCTCTGTCTCTCTCTCTGCCCCTCCCCACTAAAAATATGTCTTTTAAAAAGATGTATGTAAAAGTTCCTTATAAATGATAACTTCTAAATATAGGCATTATCATCATCATCATCATCATCATCATCGTCACCAGCCCCACAACCACCACAGCCTCTCATGACTAGGGCAATATCTGTGTAAGTGATAACCATGGACCTTGAAGTTGAAGTGAAGGTGGTGCAGCCTGGTCTTCAGACAATACTTTGAAAAAATACTGTGTAGAATATAAAAGGCAAAGAGAGAAAAGGTAGGATAGAAGGTTGAAAAGCAGGTCCGAGCTGAGATCTTGGGAGTCTTTTTCAGATTGAGAAGCAGGCATAGCATTTGGAATCCCTGAAGACTTACTCTGCCAGAATGCAAAGTGTGGTGGGGCTCTGGGTGGCGCAGTTAGTTAAGTGTCCAAATCTTGGTTTGGGCTTAGGTCAAGATCTTGGGGTCCTGAGGTGGAGCCATTCTCTCCCTCTCTCCCTGCCCTTCCCCCCAACTTATGTGCTCTCTCTCTCACATGCTCTCTCTCTCTAAAATAAATAAATAAATCTTAAAGAGAGAGAGAGAGATTAGTGTGGAAAAGTGTGTGCACTTGATGGTATTTTTCTGAGTATTAGGTTCTTTGAAAATAGTGGGATCTGTCTGGAGCCAGTCACAATCCAACCTGGCAGGTACTTCACATACATATTTTAGGAATTCAATTAAAAGTGTAAAGTGCTTTCATTGCTATTATTGTTTTGTTCATTTGTTTGTATCAAAATATTTTTTTGGAACTTTCGGGATGCTGTGATACTATGGTAGTGGATACACAACTCTATGCCTTTATGAAAACCTACAGAATTGTGCACATTAAATCACAACTTTATTGTATACAGATTTTTAAAAATCAAACAGGGTGTCAGGAAAACCCAAGATGGAATGCATACTGTGACAAATGAATCTAACTCTGTAGCAAATGAATCACATAACCACACTGAAACGAGTAAGGAAGAAAGGAGCTGATTTAAGGAACTTTATAAAAATTGTCTTTTGATTTGATACCATAAAGATAAAAATGAGCTATACTCCCTTTGGCCAATTCATCTCTCATAAGATTATGGTTAGCGATTCTGAAACAAATATTGCGTGTATACCAGGGTTAGCAAATAAGTAGATATCATAAATGAGAATCAACTTTCCCATAGTCTAAGAGAGAAATTATAGATAAGCAAAGGTAAAATGCTAGAATTAACCATGTGGTGTTTGATTGGATCTGAGAATATCAGTATGAACTCAAGGTGATTTTAATGTGTATACAGAGAGATTTAGAAATTAAATTAGATGTGTGTGTTTGTATGGGTTAATATACATGCAAACGTTCTCTAAGACTGCCTCCTGACAAGCCTAGAAACACAGACACCCCAGTAGCAATAAGCACTCCAGAGACCCAGATCTTGATTTTTAATCCTATTTTCCAATAAAAGAGAGCAGATATCCTTGGAGAAATACCGGATTCTAGCAGGGAAAATACAAGATAAGCCTAGAACAAGATGTAAGGAATTGGGGCAGGGAGGAGATGAGAGGCATGCCAGAAGGACCCAGAAAATACGCAAAAGAGCTCCGGATAACCAAAACTGGAGTAATTTGAGCTACAAAATAAATATTGATAGTCTTGGACTATAATTCATAAAATAAATACCCATAAGTCCATACTGATATAAAGAAATTAGTTAATACATATACAAAGGAGGAAGACAATCCTTCCTTAGAGAATTCCAATTATTAAACGTAGGAATAAAGGAAACAGAAAGCCACCATCAAAACACCTTAGTAATTATTGCTGCAGGTAAAATCTGACGTATTTTTAAATAAGTAGAACAATTTTAAATAGAAACAGGATATTTCATAACCCCAAAGTATCTGCCCCAAAATATGTATTAATTAGAGTGGTGACCTGAACATATAGTCACAAATTGTTCGATACTCTACCCTCTAGAGGTGGAGTTTAATTCCCCTCGCCTTCATATGGACTGGATTTAGTGACTCGCTGCTAATGAATGGAGTATGCAAAAGCAAAAATAATAACTTTACAGTGGAGATGCATGATAGAAACTATTGCAACTCAGCAATTAAAGTTAATGTCACCAGTAGTAAGACATATTGATATAATGTTTGGAAGAGATATGATCAAAAGAGAAAGGGGCATCGACTCTGTGGTATTTTTCCCCAAAAATAGATATTTAGTCTAATCATGCAAACACATCAGAGAAAGCTAAATTGAAGGACATTCTGCAGAGTGTCAAGCAGTACTCTTCAAAGTGTCAGGGTAATGAAAGACACTGAAGGAATATTACAGGCTGACTACAGACAGGGAGACTGATGCAACATGGTACCCTCAAGTAGATCTTGGTATGGAAGAAGAATATTAAAGGAAAAACTGGGAAAATCTCAAAAAAGTTTATAGTTTAGTTGATGGTGTTTTATGAATGTTGATTTTTAGTATTAATAATTATAGTGACTATTGGTAATTGATACTTGATTATTGTCTCATGGCTCCATAAGATTTTATCTTAGTGGGAGCTGGCTGAGGGCTATATATATGGATTCTCTGCTCTGTCATTGCAACTTCTTTTTTTTTTTTAAGATTTTATTTATTTATTCATGAGAGAGGCAGAGATACAGGCAGAGGGAGAAGCAAGCTTCATGCAGGGAGCCCGATGTGGAACTCGATCCCCGAGGGATCACACTCTGAGCCAAAAGCAGACACTCAACCGCTGAGCCACCCAGGCGTCCCTGTGATTGCAAACTTCTGAGTCCAAAATTATTTCAGATTAAAAAGTTAAGAAAATGTATGTCAAAATAAAGACTTTATTGAAGTCATGAACAAGTTAATTTTTAATGGAATCAAATAATTAGAAAGACCAGAGAAGCCTGATCAATATTTTCTTTCTTCCTCATTTTGATGGATGTCTTCCACGTATTTGGCATAACTTCCCAAACTGTTTGAACTTGACATCCCCCCATCCTGTGCCACCTCCGCTAACATTCATCTGGAATAAGCCAAATTTCCCTGGTTTCCCCATACTTAAGAACCAGCAATTCCAAGCCCTCGCATACCAACTCAGTATTTAAGACTCTGCTACCTTCCATTCTGTCTATGATTTCTCTCGGTTTTTCACGCAGTCCTCAAAGTGGTTGTTCTTCACATGTGCCTGCCCAAAGGTATTTGTGTCTTTCAAAAAGAAATGTGGGAGATGAACTATATCTACCTTAAAGAACTAATTCTTTAACTACAATCAGACGTCACAGCATTTAAGTGTCTGCAGTGGGGTGGGGACAGTCTTTCCTGAATTCTTCAATCCATAGCACGTTTCTAAAACCATTCGAACCCATAGCTTTCCTAATTGAAGGGCTTTTCATGCTTTGCAAAATGTACTTTCCACATTCCTATTCATTTCATGTAAAATAAAGATTATACAGCTGCCGAGGTGTTTTTATTTTGCTGTTTTACACATCTGTTGTTCCGTACTCCTTCTTATTAGGGAGATTTGTCACCATACATAGTCATAAAAAAAGGACATGAGAAATAGGTTAATTGAACATTTATGTCCACTTCCAAAACAGGATATATATCCCTCCCTGCATGTTTGTTTTTTAGCTCTCTCTCTCTTTATGTTTCATTTCCCCTGAGTGTGGGTTTTGTTAGTGTGAGTTTGTGTGCATCTATTCACTTGTGTGTATAATTAGGAAATGACTAAACTTCATTTTCAAACATTGTCATTAAGAGGATAGAATGATAAGTTGTTACACGTTAATGATTTTTTTTTCTTAGAATTTTGTGTATATCCGAGATAATGTGTGCACCAGGATTTATACGTTATCGTAGTAAATGCTTCTGGAATTGCTAAGTAAACCATAACATTCAATTCGACATAATGGCCACATCATATTAATTCTTCAGAGAGTCCCGAAATTCTCTCCTATCAACTAACTAATAGAGCTTGTGGGCCTCTTTCTTCAGCAAACACTTCCCACTTGATGTGTGGTCATTCTCTTGAGTAGACAATGAGAAGACTGTCTCAGGCACATAAGGCAGGAACGTTTTCAGAATATTACATGGAAATATGAATTCTGCGTTTCAAAAGCTGAAATCCAGCAGGGGAACCCTAGGTTTCAATGCAATATAGAGACTGCTATTGTGCATTAAAGTTTGATGAATCTGGGCTTTCAAAATTCATCTAAAAACTATTTTATTTTCATTTAAGGGGAAGAGGTCTAGCAAGTACGTTTTATAGTACATTAAGTAATATTATCTAACTATGTATGTCAAGTTCAGAACTCTGTACCATTTTTCATGATCTAGTCATATCAGGTAGGAAACGAACTATATTTATATTTTCTTGGATTACATGACTTCATAGAAAATACCTTTTACTAAGTTTATTGGCTGAGATATAAGAACATTATCAAGTAAAAATCCAACAAATCTGGAAGAATGTCTCCAAGAGAACATCCTCAGATCTATGTGTTACTAATAGTCCAGTGAGGGTAAAGGATATTTAAAGATATTCTCAATTCTTAGCATTCCCGGGAGCAACAAAGGGGCACCAGAAATGATTTCCATCAAAAACAGAGCGCATCCGGTCTTAGTGGAGAATATTTGTTTTCCTTTAAGGTGTATCTTTGTTGACTTTCTTAGGTCACCTCTGAAGGGAATAGAATTTGGCAACATATTAAGCCTCAAGCATTGAGACGGACTCTTCCTATGCTGTGTACATACTAAGTGGTATTCTTGTCAAACTCTCAGTCCTGGCCACTATTTAGAGGAACGGGTTAATTTTCTCCTTCCTTGTGGACAGAGAACAAATATAGTTCATCTTTACCTATAGATCCTTTGAAAGAAGCAAACATTCTAAAAATGTCTGATCTTATGTAACAAGTGATATCATGAACCAAGATTCAGGTAGGAAATTCTCTCTCTCTGAGGCAGGAAGGGTGGCATGGCATGTGGGCATCTTCTTCCCCCTTCACCCCCCTGGCACACATTGCTGATCAACCTTGGCCCTATTTGCTATTTAACGAATCACAGCCTCCAGACATCCGCCACCGACCATCAGAGTCGGCAAGCAGGAAATACAGATTTTCCTAGAGATAGTTGAGAGTGGCTACTGTTTAAATTGGGGTATGATGTAAAATAAGTGTCATCTGTAATTCGAGAGTGACGGGAATGCAGAGCAGCAATATTCAAGGAGGGCCTCTCAATCCATTACTCAAAAGGCTAGTCACTCTTTGTCTCAAATTGAATTCCAAGTGGCTCCTCCTCATCTATTAGAGGGAAAATCGATTCCTTTGAAAGAGTATACTTTCAGAAGGGATAGTAAAGCAAAACTGCTGAGAACTTTCAGGGTAACTTCTTGGAGTTTTTCACCAGAGATACCGAAAAGATCTTAAGTTTAAGATTCTTGGTCTCCTGGGACATTGGTGCTCCAAAGTGTCCTCTTTAAATGCCTGAACTCTTCTCTCCCAACCTTCTGGCAGGCTCTACATGCAGGGCATCTTTGATTCTGGCAACCTGCTTGGTGAAGCCAGGAGCCCAATGCTCAAAATATATGTTGTAACTAAGAGAAATGATAAATGAGGCTGTGAGTTTTTCCTCTTAGATTGGCCAGATACTCTTACCAAGAAAAGGAGAATAATGGGGTCTGTGAAAGAGTCCCATCCCAGAATAGAGATTTAACACCCCATGTTGTATTTCTTGGAACTTGAGAACAATAATAGGATACAGGAGGGCGAGAAACTCCAAATAACAGATGATTTTCTGGCTGCAAACTCTTCACCTTTTGAACAATTAAGTGACTCATTCTTCCTTAACACACAAATTCTCTATCTTGAAAACTAAAGAACATTCTCTCCCAAGGCTGAGCAGGTCACTGCCTCATGGATAATTAAATGGCCTCCGCTAACTGAAGTACTAAGGGAATAATACAATTGTTTGCTTTTATATTAGTATTCCATTCTTTAAAAATATTGTCTCTAATTAGCAGCCTAATACTGTCTAATTAGCAAAATAAGATGATCTACAACTAACACTTGATTGACACCTGCCTCATTTATGCTTGATTAGTGCCCAGTTTTTCAATAACAGAAGAAAATGAATATTCTCAAAAGGAAGCCTTTTTAGGGCTAAAAAGTTAAGTAAAGTTATTTATATAATGATAAAACATTTTTATTTGCCTACTCTAGCATCTAGTATGTCTGAAAGGCATAAAGATGAAAGCTAAACAACAAAATTATTTTTATTAATTCTCAAAAGTATTAATTAAAGCAATGAATCCTCATTTAGGATGCTGACTTGGTTATTGCAATAAAAAGTCCTTTTTTGCAAGCCTAATTTACTATTAAATCTTACTTTTAAAATGTCCTGTGATGAAGATATTCAATAGTAACAAAAGGAAATGTGTTAAATAAGGAAAGCAATTTTGTACCAAATTAAATGCAATTATTAGGAGTATGCTAATAGTATAAGGACACTTGGGCTATATCTACATACGCAAATTTGAGTTCAGTCAAATAACAAGTAATCTTGAAAACCATCAGCTATCAAACTTTTTTTGGCAGATTAGCTTGTGTGTGCAACCACAGTCTTAGGTAAAATTTTTAAAAACTATGCACCAACAGATGTGTTCATCTCTGTTCAATTCCTACAAAAGGATCAAACCTTTCAGCAATATATTTCAGATGGCTTATGTCTCCGCTATGACTTAAAACTATCTCCATCGTACCATTTCTTTTCAACCTTTTCATCCGAAAGTTTTATCTTTGAGTTAGATTTCTTCACTGATGACACATTCTGATAGCGTCTGGCCTACTTCTACAGCTTAAAGAGTGTTCATTAAAATGAAATACATTAACATATAAGCCACAGACAGGGAAGATGAAATTGCCTTAAATAACTACTGAGGAAGTAGGTGTAAATGAAAACAGTTATAAGTTGAAAATTAATTCAGGCATTAATACTTTGATACCAGGCGGATTTCAGGCTAGGCAATTAATTACTCATTTTGAAATGCTTGAAATAACCTCATTATTTAAAGATATAGGAAAATTTAGAGATGAGACTGGTCATTCAAAAAAGAGGGTAAGTGTAAAATATAAGATACTATGGCATATGCTCTTAAGAAACATACCCTATGGGAAGGAATGTAGTTCTAAATATAATCTTATTTCTAGAAAGTATATATACTCGGTAGAATTTTTAATAATAGGAGTAAGAAAAGAAAAGCAGGAAATTACATTATAAGTATATGTAATTTTTACAAGCTGACTCAATTCTTATGTAGAAGGATATCGAACATACATAAAATCTGTGTTACAAAAAGATAAGAATAGAAATATTACTGTGTGTCCTCATATTTAGGTCAAATGCAAAGAAACATCTTTTCCTGATAATGCTAGTTTTCTGTGTTGTCAAGGAATCAGGGGAGTTTCCATTGCTGAATTCTCCTGAGGCTGTGCTGCAATATAAAATGCATTTTTTTGCCAATTTATATGCAGTGTAGTCTGAGAGAAGAAGGAATATCTGTGATTGAAGATATACAAGTTTACATACTTTTAGCACTTATTTTGCTCTTATGCACATGAATGTGAATGAGTTATCTTCAAGCTCCAAATTCTTTCAATATGAAAGAAGGCACATATATTTTTAAGGATCTTACAGAAGGAATAGTCATGGTCATCCACCTGGGATGACCAATGGATTTTATATCAAGTGTGAAATCAAATCAATTGGAGGTGTTGCCTGGAGCCTAGTACTGAAAAGTTTGGAGACTGCCACCCTGGGCAGCAGAAATGAATGTCCAGATAAATTAGCAATGTCCACCACATGCTGGAGAAGGGAAATTAGCATACATGTTCTTTGCCCTGATTTAAATTTTTATTCGATAGCTCACTAAACAAAGTTAAGTAATTTGTCTAAGATCTTAAACATGAATACGTGCAGAAAAGGACAAGACCTCAAGTTTCTGGCTTTCTAATCTTTCTTTTGTATGTTACACCGAATATACCCGAATATGTGCTCCTTGTGTACTTATGCTTGTGTGTGTGTGCACATGTGTATGGGTGTCTGGATATACCTTTAAAACACTCAGCCATAGGGGTGGCCCATCAGGCAATGTATTTCTCAGTTTCTCCTTTTCAGTATTTATTGGAAAGTAGGCAAAATTTGTTTGAAATTTCCTCAATAAATTAAGCCATGATTTTTTTTTTTTAATTCACGATTGTCTGTACTGGGATCTGATCTATTCTCAGAAAGGTTCAATGTTCAGATTTTGTAATAAGATCACTGTGAAAGAATAATGTTACAAATTATAAAAGAGTAATGCTTGCACTTTTACATGGAGGTAGGAAAAATCCCATTGGCAATCCTGATGGAGTATGCAATATCATTTAATTAAGTACTTATAAACAATATCTATAAAAATTCTTCTTAAGGGCATAAAATGTAGAGTGCCATACTGTGGTATAGTAAATTCCTTTTATAATGCCGGGCTCTGCGACAACATAATGCCCATGATGTAGGCATTCGATGTTATACTCAGAGAGATGTATTATACACTTAAAACAGTAGGCACATATGTAAGGCAGATTTCATGGCTTTCCTCGGTGGTGTATTTCAGGATCCTAGAAAGGGAATAAAATTCCCTAAATTCTTTCCCACATGCTGATTGTTGCGCTTAATACTGCAAGTAGATTTTCCTGTACCATGGAAAAGTATGGTCCAATTTCTCCTACCAAGCTATTTGGAGAAAGAGCAAAAAGTGGATGGCGAGGGGCTTATGGTAGTCTAGGCTGTGGGCTAAGGACCTAGAACAGAGGCTGACCCAGGGATACAGAGTATCATACAGAAAAGGGTAAAAATTTGTGAGCTCAACCAGTGAGTGTAGATGTCCCATATCTGTGGTCACCATGTTCCTGCATAAAGGGCTGGATTCAAACAAACAAAAAAAAAGTCACATTCACAGCAGTAGACAAAGCAATTGGGTCAGTAGCAAAAAGTCAGCTGCAGGATCCTGATAGAAGCAAGTGTGAGCTCGAGCCTGGAAAGGTGTCTTAAAGCCATGATTGTTCTAGGAAATAGCGGCTCCAGGTCTTAGGAGAGGAAGGGGTTCTTAAGGACCTAGCATAGCAGGGCCCAGACAGTTTAAATGCTGTGACATTTATGCATAAACATCTGTGGAAAAAAAAGCTGTGAAGGACTAGGAAGGTCACCTGGCCATGAGAATGAGAAGAATAACGATAGGTGGAGCAGTTCACATGTGGAGAAGCCCCGGAGCTCCAGACAACACACACGGGTGGCAAAAGATGGGGAAGCCGAAAGAAAAATTCAGACTAACTGAGCGCTCCACCACCTGGCCTTGGAGAGGAGAAATGATTGTCCCACAATCCTGCTACGCTCACGGAGGAGCAGATAACATATATTGTGGTTCGATTTACTATTCTACTAGGTGAGTGAGGAAGGGGGTGTCGATTACTGGGGACACCCACAGGACTCCTGCTTTGGGAGGGGGCTGTCTGCATCCTGGCGTACAGGACACGAGAGAGCCTGTGGCACAAGCCAGGCGTCCGGGCCATAGATTCCAACCGCGATTCGCTGGACGCTTGCTGCGTGCCTGGCACCGTCCTACAGCTGGAGCTTTCGGTGGTGGGCAAAACCGACACGGGCCTCGCCCTCATCCACTTAGGGCTTTTGGAATAAGTAACTGAAATAATCCACCCAGCGCCGTCCCCCGCCTCAGGTGCACGGCCGGGCAAAGCCACGTCCCCTCCCAGGGTCACGGTGTTCCGCATGCCAGCCAGCTCGGTTCCGAGAAAGGATTTCAGGGACCTAGGACCTAGACCGGGTTCTTCTTTCCTTGTGGGTATACAGGAAGGCTCTAGGATCATGTGGCTTATTTCAACCCGTGAGATTCTGAGCAGCCTGGACGTGTGGAGCCAGCACATAGACGGGGAGACGGTGAATGACGCTCTGTCCCTTGCCCCCACACCGATCGGTTGCTCTTTCCCAGTGGTGGTGGGGTAGGCAGCGGGTCACCCTGAGCTCGGAGGCACACAGAGACGCCCGGGCAAGGCAACGGTGAAGTATGTGCTGCGCCGACTCCTCGAGGTCTCCGGCCGCTCCCTCCTGCAGCCTGGTCCCACTTGTCCTGGGTCAGCCGGCGCGTCCGAAGGCTTCAGATCGGATTCGGCAGGTGGGTGTTCAGCAGAGGCCGGGGACCCGTAAGTACTCGGCGCAGGCTGCCCGAGGCTCTAGACACCCAGGGCGTCTCTGCAAAGGTTTTAGCTGCTTCGTGTGGTGTCCAGGAGGATGGAGTTTTTCGACATGTGTCTCCGTCTAGGCGCTCTGCTGTCCCTGGTACCGGGAAGCTCTCCACCTCTCTGCACACAGGCTCCTATGAAATGACTAGCTGCTTCTTTTATTTAAATCGCTGTACGTTGACAATATTTGCTGTACCAAAGGGGCTCATGTTATTCAGCTCTACAAAGTCGCAAATAATATATATTTGAAAACAAGTGGTAGCTGATGTAAGCACCAGATGGCTCAAACATAAAATCAAGGGAGCTGCTTTTAGCTCTACCCCAGGGCTCTTAAAGCCGCCTTCTCAGTGCTCCTTTATATGTTGTAGTTTATTTCTGAAGTGACAATAAAATTGGGAACAGCAGAATGGAAAGGAGCACCACAGCCTCGGCATGTTTTAACAATCTGCTATGCATATGAGATGAAACGTTGCCATCACTAGAATCAACAACATCTTGACACATGATTCAAACGTCAAGAATATCCAAGACTGTAAGATGTCTTTGAAACAGTGACAAGAAGCTAAAGTCAAATCCAGACTGGAACCCAGTGCCTGAAAGGATCTTGTCTCCTGTCTCCTGAAAGTTGAGAGATTCCAGAGCACAGCTTTGGCCTCGAGGGACCAAGCTCCGCGGGGTCCATCCTTCCCCTCCTGTGCCCCTGCCCCATGGAGTGCGCCTCCCCGAGCGGGCAGGTGTGTCACGGCTGGGCCCAGGGCCGCGGGAACGTCCAGTGTGGCCCGGGAGCACAGGCCCAGGAGGACTGTTCTGGTTATGTTTTGCTGCATGATACATTGCCCTAAGTTTATCAGCTGAAATATTACCCAGACTTCTCTCTTCTCAGTTTCTGTGGGTTCGGCCCCCAGGTGTGCTGTAGCCAGGTGCTTCTAGCTCGGAGTCTCTCACAAGGTGACCGAGGAGGCCGGAGTCACCGGAGCCTCCACGACTGTGGAGGATTTGCTCCAGGATGGCTCAGGGTGCTTGTTGGCCGGAGGGTCTCGGCCACTTGCCGTGTGGGCTCCTCATCAGAGTGGGTGAGGGGCTGGAGACTAAAGCTGCAGCAGCCTTTTAACCTGCAGAAAAGTGACCCCCAACCCTGCTGCCCCACGTTGTTGGTGAATCGCCCCAGCTCTGGGGCGATGATGTGCGACACAGGTCAGCCTCCTGGAGGCCACCCCGAGGGCACCTGCCGAGAGGCCGAGGCTACAGCACACCTGGCAGGACAGAGTTCCCCCCTGGCCCCCGTTTTCTTCCAGGCATCGATTTTCCGAGGGGTGTGTGCAGTCCTCACTGTTGTCTGGGATCACACGATGCACATGAACATCCTACCTACGAATCTCATGTTGTCGAAGTATCTTTCACTTGATTTAACCTTTTTTTTTTTTTTTTTTTTTTGGTGATGGGCCATCCTTGTTGGGTCCATCTCCAAGAGATACTAAAGCTGCAGAGCTGTGACTCCAGTTTTTAGAAGACCTCCTCCCGAACAAGAGAGACACAAGAATAGACCATGAGTGGCAGAAACAACCTCTCCCCTTTCCACGCCAGTGACTCCTAAATTGCAAAATGCACCTCCTCTCATTTCCAATTAATTATCCCCAAACAGATATTTCCCAGTCCGTCGTCTCTGTGTCTTGACAAATGAGCAAGTTAGATGGACAGTATCAGACAGCAAGGGAAGGGATTGTTGCTTCGAATTGGCAGCGCGATGAAGATTTAAACAAAGACGCGTCGATGAAAAGAATAGGAGAGCTATTCAAAAGCGATTTTCCCACCTCTTACTTTAGCTCTATGAAAGCATCAAAAACATCAAAACACTCTGGAAGGAGGGAAGTTGGCAGACGCAGTTGTTGGTCATCATAGAATATTTGTTTTAAAAATATAAGCAACGTTAGCAGTGATTGGAGTGTCAGACCAACCTGCCAACTTCCCTCTAGTTTTTTTTTTTTTTCCCCCAACTTTATTCTGGTCAATCTAAATCCGTGGCCTGATTGACTGGTAGCTAGAAATGATTTACAGAAGCAGCCACCGACAGAGCGCTTCCTTATACAGACCGGCCTGGTAACAGGTAATGGGGGTCTGAATGCGTATCACGCTTGTCCCCTCTGTCCTGTCCCCTCTGTCCGTCTTTCCGACCCAGTGGTACCGAAGGCCACTCCTTACCCAGTTCATTCCCAGGACTGTGGGCTGAAGTGCTAAGCGCATGGGCTCTAGGGTCGGGGCACACTGGATTTGAAGTGTGGCCATGTCACTTCCTTTCTGCGTCACATTGGACGGATGGCTCAATTTCTCCATTTTCTTCTTTTTAATAATGAAAATAATAATAATAATAGTAAGAATAATATCCACTTCCCTGGACTGTTCGGAGGATTTAAAAGGGTTAATATGCTTAAAGCACTTAGAACACTGCCTGACAGTTAACATCCACGCTGCTAAAATCACCATCTTAAAAACACATCTGCCTTCTTTGTTATCTGGAAGCGATTAATGTTTTCCGGCAGAGGTGGTATCAATTCTATTTTAACGACTTCGCCCCACGTGAAAGCAGGTGCCATCATGTATGTTCGTAGTCTCGGCACAGGGTATAACCCTTGGCACATAGCAGGCCTTCAGCCCTTGGGGTGAATGAATGAACAGATACGCTCAGTAATTTTATCTTTATTTATTTTATTTTATTCTTCACTGTGAAATTTCCATTTCCCCCTCTGTTTAATGAATGAGAATTTCTGGGAATTGTTTTTGCCGCAAGCATTCTTTATTTACACGAGTAAGAAAATTTTGCTCAATTTACCTTCATACCGACTCTAACCAACCCTCGTCAGCTAACTTTGCGTGAACACTACTGACCCAAGAGCTGTTACGGAAAAAAAAAAAAAAAAAGAAGAGCTGTTACGTTAATTCTTTTTTTTATAATCTTTAAAAGATTTCTTTTGTTTTTGGTAGTTTGCTCTGATATGCTTATCAGATCCAAAGTCCTCTTCACGTTGGTGACCCGTGAGCCGTAGAATCCCCGCCTTTCCAAGGTGGATTGCATCGCGGCTACCCTATGTTCCGATGGCTAATTTCACAGGCAGGGGAAAAGCAAATGATGCCAAAATTGCATCGCTAATCAGGACCCCAAATAGAGAAATCTAGATGAGAAAGTAGCTGCAGAGAGAGAGTCCATCCTTACCAACCCTAACATCGTGCCTCAGTGGGCCACTTCTGGACACACAGCTCGAGGCTCTACTCCCAGGTGTGGGCTCCGCCCGTGGAGGCACCTGCCAGGCCGCCTGCCCCGTGTGGCTTCTCAGGCTCACGGGAGACACAGGCACGGGGAAGTGAATCCCGCTTACAAGAGCGCCACACCTCCCATCCAATTAAAAAGGAAAGGGGAAAAGTAGAGGCAGGAGGATGGCAAAAGAGAGAGAGACGGAAAAAAAAAATAAATAAAAAGGAGAAAGAAAAGATACCGAAGGCAGCAAGACATCCAGGACACGGGGGCTTAAAAGGGACAGTAGGAGGCCGGAGTCAGCAGAGGGCACGGGCTCTTGAGGGCCTCTAATCACCTCCAGGCTGGAATAGTTCAGGAGAGATTTTCTTTTCTGGAAGCGCTGCTTGGCGGTTGCCGTGGAAACCAGCACAGCTCAAAGCAAAACGCCCAGAAACGAGAAACGAGAAACGAGAAGCTCGGCCCGGCCCGTGGCTTCTACCCGGTAAATATGAATCGCTCTTGGTTCCTTCTGCGAACCGGTCAGAGGGACAGACGGACCCCGATCTGGGGCTTTTGAGCTCATTCGGGGTTCCCCACTTGGGCAGGGCACCCACCCTCGATGGGCTGGCCCCCCTGGGTCAGACCCAGGTCAGCAGGGCCTAGGCCTGGGGCGGCCGGAGGCGTCAGGTGTGGGAGCACCTGAAGGGATGGAGCCGGGCCTGAAGGCGGGGACCCCAAGGTCCTGACACTCTGATGTGTGGCATCAGCTCTTGCCCTTCTCCAGGCTCCTGCCCCCTTTCGGATTGAGGAAGCAGCCCTGGAAAGTTCCCAGGCCCGGCCCAGGGCCGCCGGGTTCCCAACCTGGCCGGGATGGAGGCTCTAGTCTACTTCCTTCCTCCCAACCTAGCTCGCGCCCGTGGAGTAGAGGAGCGTGAGCGGAATCATCGGGGAGACCCACTGGCTCAGCCCCCCCAGCCCCACTGCCCCCGCCTCGGCCACCTGCCCCCGGGCTCTCCGTAGACAGACGACGGCGACAACTCGAGTACTCACCGGGTAACGTGTCTAGAACGTATTTAAGTGGAATTAACGATTACTAACGTTTTTTAGCGTCCGGTAGGTACCAGGCACGATGCTAAAATTCTTACAGAAATCATTTAACTCGCACAACGGCCCTAGGAGGCGAGTCGTTATTTTCTCCATTTGGCAACCAGGTAGATTGAAACCGAGAGAAGGTACTTAGTCCAGTCAAGGCTCCCACCGTGAGACACCCGGAAACTTCGATAAATGAGCCCTAAGCAAATAAGCCACTTGGAACACGCCGGTTCAGCGGACGGTAGGGACAGTGAGGGAGCGAGAGTGAGAGGGAAGCCCACGCATGAGAGGGAGGCTGAGGACTCACTGAATTTCACAAAAAAAAAATAAATAAAAACACCAAAAACCCAAATAGGTAGAGTCACAGATAAGGTTGTTTGCCGACCGTGACCCCAATGTGGGCACCCCCCTCCCCGTTCAGCTGTGGGGAACCCAACAAGTCAAACAAATGAGGCTCGCTGGCCACGCCGCGGCCCTGACTCCGCACGACGCCGAGATGTCCTGCGGCTCGGGTGACTGACCCCCCCCGCGACCTCCCCAACCGGTGCTCTGCCCGCATCGCCCTAGACTTCCATCTCGGGCCAAGAGAACGACCTGCCTCACTGCAATATGGGACCTGGGGTCAAAGCCAGCCGCACCTGGTCGTCTCACATTTTTGAACTTTAACTTTCTCTGCGTCTATCAAAGGTCTGGGTATGAATAATATCTTCTAGAAGATCCGGGCCGAGGAAGATCTCGGTGCCTGGAGCTGGAAACCAGCTTGTTCTCTAAAACCAAACCTGACTCAAAACCATATGTGTTTCCTTTACGTACACGTGGAGGATTGTGCGGTTAGACCCCGTTTCTGCCCAGCTCCTCATGCCCGCCTGCCTTATCTGTCTCTTCTTCCTTCGTGATAATGAAACATGTTGCGATTAAATGCAGGAGCATAAAATATAGAAAAATCATCATCTGGTCGGGGCAGCAAGGATCTTGGTCAGACTTTACTATTTCAATTTGCATAATAGTGACTGCCTCACCCCTGCCAAATTGTTTTAAGAAGTCTCGAAACAAATTTATATGCCCACGAAGCTGAAACTTGCATTTGGACTCAGTAATAGAACTCCTCTCGTCCCGAGAACGTATTTAGACTATGACCTTGAGATGTTTGGTTGGAGGCTGTGAGCCACTGCTCCTCACAAGTCCTCCTGTTCCAGCAGATCTGACGGGGTTGTCGCAAGTGCACAGCATGGACGTGGTGTCGGTGTCACCCCAAAACACTCACACGTGAGCAGAGGTACCCACACATTTGCAATCGTACGCATGTTCTTTCTTTTATCTAGTAAGCAGGTATGGAGTGTCGAGTGCGTGCCTGGCGGTGTTCTAGGCACTGAGAATACATCGGCAAAACAGGTAAATCTCCTGCCTCTGTGATGTTGTAGTCTGCCTGGAAAGGGAAAAAAATGTTTATCGTATCAGGTATGTTCATATAAGACACATGTACCTGTCCCTAGATACACACATGTTCATGCATGTGAGTATACACACACTTACCTTACACTCTGCTATATGCATATATATGTATGTGTATGTATTTGCACTTTTTTTTTAAATTTTTTTTTATTTATTTATGATAGTCACAGAGAGAGAGAGGGAGAGAGGCAGAGACACAGGCAGAGGGAGAAGCAGGCTCCATGCACCAGGAGCCCGACGTGGGATTCGATCCTGGGTCTCCAGGATCGCGCCCTGGGCCAAAGGCAGGCGCCAAACCGCTGCGCCACCCAGGGTTCCCGTATTTGCACTTTTTAAAGTCGATTTAAGACAAAGTAGGAAATTTTTCCGAAGTCGGGTGTGCTCCAGAATTCACAAGGCCGGACTTTGATCCCAGGGGAATTGCTTGTGGAGTCCTTGATCATCAGTCACTTGCTCTCCCTGCCCCAGGTGGTGAGGGCCAGATGTCCTGACAGGAATGGAATGACGGTGGCACGTACCCTGGCACGCTGCTAGGAAGACTTGGCTCTCGTCGGTTTGCCACTTCGGGCCTCCTGTCGTCGGAGAGGGCATCGCAAAGGTTGCTCTCTTCTTCGGTGACCCTGGATTGGGAGTGGCAAGGTTGGGTCTCTGATCCCATCTCTGTGACCTACCGGCTGTACGGGCGTTAACGTATCGGTGTGGTCCTCATTCTCCTTGCCTCGTGGTGAACCAGTAGGATCAGGATAGCCTTTGCGATGGCTTCAGGCTAGTGTCCTCTGCTACCAACCAGAATCATTTACCTCATTACTTTGCTGCTGAGAGAGCACATCTCGTCGTACCCTCTTGGCGTCTCGTATTCCAAAGAGCCCTGCTCAGTGTAGACTATGCTGTAGCTAAACTAGTTGTTGGCTGACACTGAACCTGGCAAGCCTGGTGTTCTGCTAGCACTGGTCCCCCCGGAGAGCTGCATCCTTGCTACACGGCGTCCAACAGAGCGTTGGTGCGACTGTAGTAGCACGTCTCCTGCCAGCCTATTCTGTTCCTGCTGTCCCACGTCAGACTTGTGCTTGTCACCTGACTCAAGGAAGCAGCGACCGTGACCTCCCTCAGTGCCCATAATGGAGCTCCCATAGCATCCTCCTCTATGAAAGAGTTTGTCACTGTAAACCACGTCACGCTGGCCGACGGGTGGCCTCGTTGAGCACATCTTCAATGGAGCCAATATTTGTCCTCAAGCTGCCTTTTTATTGCCAGTTTTCAGGGATTATTTCTTCTATTCTGCATTTGTTTGCAAATATATTGCCTAAGTAAGGCCTATGAATAGCTAGAGATGAAGAGATTTCTTCCGAGACATCAGAAATGTTAGATCTTGATCAGAGACAAAGGACACAGAAATGGCTATCTTCCCACTTGGGGCCAGTCGCTACGCCAGGCACCGCGCGTTGGTTGTTCCACGTGAAAAACCCACCTTATCTATGATCGTTAACTTGTAAAAGATCGTGAAGCTAATGCATGGCGGACACTTGAATCCATTTCTGTATGACTCCAAGGGTATTAAAGACTTACCTCGCGTGGCTCGATCTCAGTAATAGCGTCAATTTGAATTCATCAAACTCCCTTTTAGATTTAACAATTCGCACTGATGAGTAATATGCTAATGCAGTGAAGTGGGTAGCTCAAGGTATCTGGTCATTTGCCAAACCCTTGGAGATCCCTGTGCCAACAAGAATCTGGAGGCAATCAAGAAAAGCCATTCCTCCGTACAGTCATACGCAGAGAAGGGCTGGACAGGGCTCCCAGGCTACAATTCCGTCTTAGAAGTCATCAAGATTTTGTAGGTTTAAGACAATAAACAGTTCAACTCTTAATTACTAGCTGCCTAGGCCCTGAAATTCATTGCATGACGTCAATACAATGGACTTTTATAAATATATCGATGGTTTGTAAATATGCCAGGGGTTAATAGTCCTCTTTTGGGTTCTTGCTGTATCCTTAACTACATCCCCTTTATGTGGATTTTTCCTTCTAACTTGTATTAAGGAGGAAACCAAGTATGTCTGCTAAGGGCTGGGACACTTATTATTCTGTGATTCTGGGAAACATGTTCCAGAAATAACATTGTACTCTCATCAGACCGTTTCTGGAGATTATCTGTATAATGATGAAAGCCACACAGTCCCTGGCATCACAGTGCCATATAAAAGAGTGGCTAAAACCCAACATTCCTCAATGGCCTTTGGAGTCAATATTATTTTTGCTGAAAGCTGGTAGTTTCTGTCGAAGAAGTCTGGGACAGACATTTCAATCCGTGGTCATCCATAGCATGGACCAAAATTCTTCCAAAACTCTTCCCTCAAGATCTCATCCAGTAGAGATCTATTGCGGAGCCACTGTGAATAGAAGTCTAGGAAGTAATTTTTTTAATATCGTGGTAAGCATACGAATGTGCCACTTGTTGTTAGTGCCCCTTTGCTAACACAGAAGACATTTTCCTCCTTCCAAACAGGCTTTGGGTGGACTGAGAGAATATTTTGCATCCAAAGACGTAGTTTTGACAAGGTTAAGTACAGACCGTCTCTAACTTGTGGTGGTTCAACTTACAGATTTTCTTTTTCCTTTATGATGGTGCACAAGCAATACGCATTCAGCTGAAACCTTACTTCGAATTTTAAATTTTGATCTTTTCCCGGGTTAGGAGGCTTCCTCCTGATGCTGGGCAGTGGCAGGCAGCCGTGGGATCAGCAGGGGAACGCCCGTACGCGTAAACCCATTCTGCACCTGCACAGCCATTCTGGTTTTCACTTTCAGCAGAGTATCCAATAAATTACATGAGATACTCGATACTTGATTATAAAATAGCCTTTATGCTGGATGACTTGCCCAACCGTAGGCTGACCCGGGCGTTCTTAGCGTGTTTTAGTAGGCAGGCGGGGCTAAGCTATGATGTTTGGTAGGTTAGGGGCATTAAATGCATTTTTACTTATTTTCAAATTATGCTGGGTTTATCAGGACATGCCCCCATCATAAGTCACCCCCAACATTTGTACCACCTTGGGACATTTACCAGGATGTAACAGACATGCATCTTTTTTTTTTTTTTTTTTTTTTTTTTTTTAGTTTCACGTGGGGCTTTGTCTTCAAGTGGATGCTGGAGGTACGCAAACATAGATACTTAATCAACCCTCTAATGCTTATGCCTCCGTGAGCCCTGCGTTATCCTATCACATCTCACATATCCACACTCAGGTATCCGCAAGCAGTGACTCCACGTGGGATATTCCTTTCACTAGGCCCAAAGTTTCTCCTCCCAAATAAACGCAGACTAATTTTGTGCACGTGTAAAGCTACTGCGTGTTGGTCATTGAGGGCAGCTAACGTCAACCTGTGGGCTTCTTGTTGTAAACATTTGGAAATGCTGTTGCCACTGTTTGATTAATAGAAATGGTTTTTCTTAAGAGGAACATGTTTTAAAGTTGAATCACCGGGTAGTCTCTTAGAATAACACCAAGTGTTGGAAGTGCTGTGATGATTTTAAAGGTCATTTATCATAATTTCAATTAAAAAGTAAGTTAGCTTTTATAGAGCCACGTGTATTTATTTGCCAGGCAGTTATTGTGCGAAGTGATTTATCTCCGCCCTCACTGCAGTGTGAACTTGTGGATACATCACTATCCCCAGTGTATTAAATGTGCAAGCGGAGGGGGTGGCGAGTGGCTTCCGAGTACTGCAGCCAGGATTCGTCCTGGGTAGGTTTCCCCCAGAACCTCTATCAGGGACCACTGTGCTCAGTCCCCTTTTTAACCACAACCATGTGATGGAAGCAAAAACAGCCCAGTGACGTGTGTGTGCAAATCGTTATAACTTCTTAATGATATGCTAGAAAAGTGAGAATCCAGAACTTGAGGTAGGGTCATACCACCTAGGGTTGGCAGGGGGGGCGGGACCTGTCCTCTGACTGCCGAGATACCGCGTAGTCACTGATGTCACCTGCAACCCCAAGAATGTTCACAGATGATGAACATTCTTCTCCGGAGGCAAGAATGTGATGCCTGCATGGCCCTCCCTGCACAGTCTCCGCTGTCCGGGTGCCTAGCAGCCTGACCAACAGGCTCGGGGCCCCCCCATAGGGGTAAACAGGAAAGGGTCACCTTTTTTTTTTTTTTTTTTGACCTCCTATGTCCATTCTACTCGCAGTCTGCCTTCCGTCAGCCCTAACCTTGGTCGTTCCTGGGCAACGTCTTCTTCATTCTCCTGTGAAAATGACATTGCTTCCACTCCACAATGTTGGAAGTCAGAGCTTTCAGAGGAAACCATGGCAACCAAAAGGATTAATTTCTGCCGTGTCTCAACACACAGTCATGCTCTCTCTCCACGGTCTAGATCACTCACACGCGTCGTGGCTGTGTCATAACGTACAGATAGAATCATCCAGAAACCAAATATGAACTCCAAAACGCACAGAAGTGCAGGGGGCTGGTACTAGACAATCCTAACCACCTACCGTGGGTGCAGGGTGACAGATGGGACACCGGTGAGGCCCCTACAAGGGGCTGTTACACGTGGCTCCTCCCCAGAGCACCCTCTCCGCCCTCAGTACCTTGCTTTAATAGCATTTCCTCCTGTCCTAGCCCAAATCACATTTACTAACAAAGTCAAATCTTGTTTTACCCGATACCTCCTTTTTTTTCCACATAGAATGTTGAAAATGTCCTTGTTGGTGAACTTCCCTTCACCTCTGTTTTATGTACAATTAAAACCACCTCTTTGGCGGGGCTGGTCCCTGCAGGGCTACAGTTGCCCACGATGACAGATGCTGCCCTTAGCCCCGGAGCGCTCCCTCCGATGATTCTCCACATAATGAGACACGTAGGAGAGTCTCACTGAGGACTTTGACTGTTGCTCCTCAGGAGAGCCCACTGGGCACCTCCTGAGGAAAATCTCACACTCACAAGTTGATTACTAGTGCAGCGGAGCAGCAGCCCACGTCGGATCCGTGTCCAGCGTTCTTAAAGTCAAGGGATATCTGGGGTCAGACTACCGTGTTGCCAGAGGGGGAGTTTACAAGTTCAAGATTCCCCTTTGATTGGGTAACTCGGTTGTGATAATGTCCTCTGAGCTGTTTGGAGAACAGACCCTCAGTGGCATCAAGGCCTATACAGAAGCAAACAACTCTAGTTGGTGTTGGCTGAAATATGGCGACAAGATCGGAAAACCATGTGTTATAAACCATTTTTCTCCCATGCAAAGCCCCATATGATAGGAGCCTCCGTTATTTAACGTTGAATTTGCCTCTCTTCCATTTTTGGTGACACAAGCCACTCACTTATTAGCTGCCTCTAGCAGAAAGACCCTATTGTCGGGAAAGCTAGTGCTGGTAGAGAGTTGTAAGAGCCATCACATAGGAATGTCCTATTTAAGCAATTCTAGAAATACTGCAAGTGAGCAGGCTGTTTGTTCCGGGAGGTGAGGAAATGGAATGCTAAGATCCTCACCCAAAGGCTTTCCCATCTCTACTCCTTATTCGCTGTGTGGTTATGAGCAAAATAGTTGACCTCTCTGTACTCCAATATCTCATCTGTAAAAGGGGAATTAATAATAGTGTGCACCTCACAGGGTTTTGGGGAGAAGGGAATAAGTCAATACATGTAACTGTGTCTGGCACATAGCAAGAGTTCAATAAATGTCAGCGATTGTAATTAATACGATAATAATAATTACTGTTGTTATAGCAACTGTTCACAAAGTTGTTCTGGAAAGATTAAATCAGTATCTGAAGAGTATAAGAAAATCTCTAGGAGCTTTATTGGCTCCAGCCAGCTTCAACTCTTACCCAAACTGTATTTTGAAGTAATAAAATATCATTATTTTATAGGAAAAGAACTTGGCTATATGGAGTAAATGGGGTCATTCAAATCTGTTTGACCACAGGAGGAGAAGTGTATTTTTAAATACCTCTGTGTATGTTAATACTAATGCCTATAATTTGGCCCCGTTTTGAAACTGAAGTGTGTTCATTGTCACCAAAATCGTAAGATCTATACATTCCTACCCTTACTTAAACCAGAACTGTTAAAAAATACTTTGGATCCTGTAGTTATCTTTTAAAATCCAGTACAATTCCCAAATAATTACCCAAAAGCATGATATATTAACCTTTTGAATAAGAAAAAAAAATCAGCATCCACACACTAGGTGGAATTTTGTTATTTACATATTTCCGCTACTCCTGATATTCTCCATCTTTGCTTCTCCTCAGTAAAGTTAAATCTCCCCAGATGCCAACAGTCTACTTAATTTTCTCTTCAGTGATTCAGATACCAATTTTTCCATTCACTTCTATAAGCAATAACAGAAACTACTGCTGCTACTCACTCTCACTTGGTTGTTTATATAAAGGATCTTTAATCCTACCAACAACCCTACAAAGTAGGAGCTATTATCTAAATTCAATAAATGAGGACACTGGGGGGTTGGAGAGATTCATTAGCATGCTCACCATCACGCAGCTGAATAATGGCAGGTTTGAGATTTAATCCCAGTTTTATCTGGCTCCTTTTAACTTCCCAAACTATCTCGCTTCAAGAAATCTCGCGGACTCTCGTTATCCTCAACCCTCAGCACCAGCTTGCCTCACTCTTGGTACCTTGACCTCATTTCCTCTGCTTTCTCTTCTGCTTCCTGCCCATCTGGCCCTAGGGGTGACCACTTATTATTTTATAATTTGGAATCTCCAACTCAGTCAACTTCTCTGGTCCTGAAGAGGTTTTACATAAAATTACCTCATTAGGGCTTTTCCTGTATTTTGGCCTACGTGGGAAAAATATCTTGTATTGACTACAAAATTAAATTATGTATTGGCTATGAAACTAAACTAAATTATGGAGTAGATGCTACATGCAACATAATTTGTCATGCACTAAACTCCTGTATTCTTCTAAAAACCCTTTCTAGGAGACAATGTAGCTTTACATAAGTAATTTAGCTCTACATAAGCAAGCACAATGAAGAGCTTGGTTCAATAGGATAGCTATTTGTTTCTACATCCTTCCACTGAGATGAAGTTGTTGTCGTACGCCACGCCATCTTTTTCAACGAAGTCTCAAATCAGCAATAAGAATTCAGAACAACAGAAGCTAAACAGTTAAAGAAATTAAAGTTCTGTTGTCCAAATTACTGAACATAGAAAACTCTGTTCACAGTCCTACTGAATTTAGTTTTCCTGTGGACACACATTCTGATTAAGCTTCTACCTCAAAAGTCATTTTATGCTTTCATTTTGCTTTTGAATTATAAAATCCTTTTATGTGGGTTGTACACTCCTGATGTATATTAATGAGATTTGCCATATTGCATTAAAATAAGTTTAACATAAATTTTCATTATTTTTAAAGGAGATTTTTTTTTAATAGGACAAGAGCATAAAAATGTTTGGGGGTTTATGCTAGCCCTAAAAGGGTAGTTTTTAAATTAGAACAGTGTTTCTCTATGATTTTTTATTTCGAATTTTAATTTTCTATAAATATTGGCATTTCGACATAAGGATTGAATGTGCTAATATTTTAAAGTCCTACATTATATAGTCCACAGGCTTCCTGAGACCAGGTTTCATTAACTGCTATAATCCTACTATCTAGAATATTGCTTAACACATAGAAGGGATTGAAATATTAATGGTGAATACATATATTTATATTTCATATATATAACTTGAATACAAGTGCATATATATATATATACACACATATATCCTTAGAGAAGGAAAAGGAAAACTGGAATATTTCCACATTTTTAAGTAATCTAATGCAGAGCTGTAGAAAGGTTCCACTTCTCAATAATACCAAATCACATTGTCAGAAGAATGACTGGGACTTTGGAATTTTCAATCATGGCTTGTTACCTGAGTAATTATTTGACTACTTGAGAATGTCTCTCTCCAAAAGTTTACATTCCCCCATCCCAGATCTTTTGTAACCTAAGCCATAATCCTTGTCAACTGCCCTAAACATCTTGCCTGGTCCATTAGCTCTGAACACTCAGGAAAGGACCCAGGAAATCAGCTGTGCAGACCAGGACACACACAGACTTTAATTACCCAAATAATAGACCCCCTCAAAATGTGTTTTGCAGGTTCCATTTCATAACTGTTGTTAAATTATGGTTTTATTATTCAAACGAGTAGCTGAGCTAGATGGTTAGTGAGTTCACTATTGAATGGAATCGAGAATTGCCATAGCTTTACCTGTGGAAGAATCAGTGAAAGACAACAAGAGGCCCAATAAGGTTAGCAAGTTAAAAATAAGACAAAAAAAATTGTTTTGGATCTCTAACATCTTTTGTAGGTTTTTGGGTACTTAGCTGAGCAAGGTGGGAATTCTTGCTCAGAGATATGATTTTGTGTGAAAGTCTCTGCTTTTACCTCTCACAGCCACACTCACTGTGTTTGATCATAAGAATCTGAACTTTATTTATTTTTACTATTATGGGACATACTTATTAACTCAGTTAAAAGGCAGCAGGTTACCTGTGTGTATTTAGTACTGAAAAAAGTCTCTCCAACCACTGTTATTAGAGTTCCTCAAAATGCCATGTTTTCCCGATATTTGCATTCTTCCTCATTAAAAATTATTCATATATTTTAGGATTGCTAATGATGGTGTTTAATCTTTGTAGTACTATTATTTTGTTTTGGGGTGTTTTTAAGAGTTTATTTATTTATTCATGAGAGAACACAGAGAAAGGCAGAGACACAGGCAGAGGGAGAAGCAGGCCCCATGCAGGGAGCCCGATGCAGGACTGGGTCCCAGGACCCCGGGATCACGACCTGAGCCGAAGTCAGACGCTCAACCAGTGAGCCACACAGGCGCCCCTTTATATTACTATTACTTTGATGATCACCACTATTTAATACTTGAAATAATCCTATTTAAAAAAAAAAGAAAAAAAAAGAAATAATCCTATTAAAAGTTAAGTTAAAATGGAAATCTTAAATACAATTATTATTTAAAATGCCATAGAGTTTATTATTCATTAGATACTTGCTGAAAAATTTATTGATAGACCAAGGATACAGTTAATGCTTTAATTATGCTTACACTATAGCCAGCGGTGCGTGTAGATATGCAAATATATTTCAGGTAATTAAAAATGCATACATGTTTGTGTATATGTGTGGTGTGTTAACTTTTTACATAGAGACATAAAGGCAGACGTAATTGGTCCTTTAAATGGCCAAATTCTGTAGATATACTTGTAAAATAGGAAATGTATCTTCAAAGAGGCATTTTTAGGTATTTGAATTTTACCCATGATTTTTATTTTAAATACATACTAAGAAACAATAACTGGTTGAATGAATATAGGGAGTGGCATCAGCTTTCTTAGAAGTCATATTATGTGCAGGTTTTAGTGTTTTTCTGGAAGGGACGCTTGAAAACTTGCTTGAGAACCCTGGGGCTGGTCCTTAACCTTTGCACAGCGAAAGTTGATGCTCCAGACCAGAATGGGAAAGGACTCCTACATGTTGGCTCGAAGACGGTGGTGGGGTGTTGTGTAAGCCCCAGAGACTAGACTCTGTTCAGTGGTTTCCATGGTCAGGGAAGCCTTCAAACGAAAGACCTCCTGTGTATATGTTGCATGACTGTTGATTGTCTCATGAGTGTTTGTCTTTTATGTATGATTAATACACAAAATGTTTTTCTTTTCTTTCCTTTTCCCTTTTTGTAGAAATTATTGAGCCTACTACCTCTAGTCCTGTCACAAGTCCAGGTCAGTATCCACATACATTCACAAAGTATGTTTGGGTACTTTCTCCATTAAACAAGACCTCTGCATTGTCGTAGAAATAAACCGATTTGAATATGGGCCGCATGCTTGCGGCACCGCTCTAATGTCTGTTACTTGTCCTTGTCTATCTGTGATTTGTCCTCCCTTTAGATTTTGTGATCTGACCCTGATCTGAGGCCAGTATATTTTACTTCACTCTCCAGGGCTTATGCACTAAATCTGTGTCATGTTGTATAATAGTTGCAAGGTGATTAGTTTCTACAATATCTTTGCAAACAGCTGCAAAGAGTGCACAAGATTTTCTGAGTACCTATTAAAAAACTATATACTTTGGTTTGGTATCTCATTGTTATAAAATCATTATGAAACAGGACAGCATTTAGTGCTTCTAAGGGGAATAACTGAGGGAAAACCTATTCTTGCACTCTTGGAATATGATAGTGGGAGATTTTGGTCTCTTGAAACTGTCAAATCAAAGGACTTATTTCAGTTGTGTTTTATTTTCAGATTGTTCCTAATTCAACCACAAATACTCAGTCTGAAAAGATAGCCCATTGCTATAAGTGTGTTTTTAAGTGTTGTTTTTAACTGTGAGCATTTCTGGGTGACATGAAATCGAGATAAAAGCTATTGATATTAGAAACAACCTTTATCTTGTTATATAGGAATTTAGCAGTTCATTTTGAATGTTGGCTGCTGGCTATTTAAAGAAGAAAGTGGAGCTGCTAAAGTTATTTAGCTTTGAAAAGTTCATAGGGATTTCTTGTAACTGCTGAGTTAAAGGATTTGTTGATGCTGCCTACCCATAAAGAGGTATAAGTTGGTTAAATAGTTGTTTCTCCTCTCATTCCAGAAATGGCTCTAAATTTTAGTCTAAAACAAGATTTGCTGATCTGAGAAACTGAGTGTTTTAGAAATGAAAAAAAAATTCTATCTCAAATTGTAATCAATCAAAAATGCTTAAAATTACTTTAGATGATTATGAATTATCCCCACCCCCTGAATGAAACAAGTTTGAGCAAGTCTATGATTATGTATTTAAAGAATCTCATATTATAACACTTTCTGGTCAAATTATAGAATACGTTTCCATAACCTCTCAAACCAAAGCATATTTGGAATTCTATTTTAAATTATTTCACAGTTGATGCATACAGGGTTTAAGTTATATGGTTAGGAAAACTTCTCCCTCTCATGGATAGGTTTAATAGCCTCCCAAGTTCGAGTGACATGTCAATATAATTAGAGCTATTAATCATTTAAATCTGATTTTTCTCTTATAAAAAGACTTACTAACTCTGATTCCTATGAATACCTAGGGCCTCCACAGAGGTATATAATCTCACATCCATATGAGATCTTAGAATTATTAATCGTGTTAGTAAACTTTTTGATCTCTTTTTCCATCAATTTTAAAGAGGATATTAAATAATTTACATATCACTGTGTCACCTAGTGGATTGAAGTAAAGATGAGATAAGTATTTACTTTTCTTCTCAGGCCATGCTCTAATTATTAGATGAAGTTTTCATAAATTAAAGGGGCAGATTACCTTCCCTTTGTATTCAGATAAAGAGTGGAATGCCAAATGTTTTAAGAAGTGGTGTCTGGTGGCGTTCAATAATAGTACTGCCGACTTTATGTTTTTGGAGAAAGTTTTATTGATTGACGATAAGCATAAAAAGACTCTTTTTCAAGAGGCTATCTGTATCAAAAGTTCTTTCAATGGAAAAGATTCTTACAAAAAAAGATCCCAAGTCATAAAGCAAACAAATACATTGTTCTTACCTCTACAAAGATTCATATGTCTTTGAACAATGCAGGGCACAAGGGTTAAGAACATGGCCAACTGCCTGGGCTAGAATCCTAGCTCTGCTACCTGTCAGCTGTGTAAACTTAATCAAGTAACTTAACCTCTCTCTGCCTCAGAGTCATCATTTAGTAAATGGGTTGAAGGTGGAATAATAATAGTACCTATCGTGTAGCGTTACTGTGAAAATTGAGTAAGTCTGGTAAGGTTCCTATAAGAGTACCTACTACAGAAAAAGTATGATAAAAGGATAGGTTAAAATGTGAGGGAAAATAGACACAAATATAACATATTAGTATATAAAATATACACATATATAGCATATATATGTAGATATATTGGGCTATATATCAATTGGACTATGTGGGCCCTCAAGTACTGTGCGACCTAATACTTTAGCAACTTTCTCTAGATTTGCCTAAGGCAACAGTCATTCAAATGGTCAAATGGTCAGTGGCCCCAAATTGGTCAATTCATTGCCAGGATTCAAGGTTTCAAAGCAGTGAAACATGAAAAATAGTTTAAAATCGAATTCCTTAGCACTGCAATCTTAGGGGGGAAATCAGGTAAGCTTTTTCTTTAAAAAAAAAAAAGGATTATTGTAGAAAGATTAATAAATGTAGGTTGAATTGAACGGAATTGAAGGGTAGAAACACAAAACCAGCGTTCAATGAAACTCATCCTTCATTAATTGTGAATTTGTTAAAGGCCTCCAGAGAATGGTTTGGTTAGTCAGGGATTTGAAGAGCATGTGGTTATAGCAGGATTTAAAGAGTGGTATAAATGATAAACAAAAGCTTTTAAAAGTATGTGCAGTCTGCTGTGCAAGATACGAAAGAGAAGAATTTGGCAATATATAACTAAGCCAAAGATCATTAAAGGTAGATGAGAAAATAATTTACCCTATGAATAAAGCCAAACTATTAAAAGTCCCAGTTATTTAAAACAAAGCTTTAAAAACATTTTATTCAATAAAAAAATAGTAAATGAAAATTTTCACAACAGTATTCGGGGGTAAGAAGTCTCAGATTTTCAAACTAGTTCACTTACGGCTTCCACAGAAGTGGAAAAAGAGAATGTAAAATAACTCAAGACAGATTTCATATTTTGTAATATTACTGTCAGAGAGTTAAAGCAGAGATAAAGTGGATATAGTTATGAAAATGTTGGACACATTGAGAATATATTGAAGAAAGTAGATTTATATCATTTATGTCCATAAGTTCTAGAGAAATGAAGGTCCTGGAGTTATAACTTATATTTTTTTATACAGTCATGACAAGTCAGATTCTGTTTCAATTGAAGGGAATGAAAATTGAATTATTAACATCATTATTCAAGAAAAGGCCATGAAATATAGTAAGTAACAAGAACAAAAGCAAACTCTTCTTTGATCAGTCTCAGAGTCTCAGAGTTTGAAAGGTAAGGGACATTTTTCATGGTGAATGAGATATGCAGTGAATTTGAAAATTTAGAGTACTATTATTGTAATTACCACAATAGACCCCATGCTATCCTGGGCAATGGTCATCTGGCTTAAAAATGACTCCCATTAGGCCAATAACAACACCACCCTGATAAAGCAACTTAAACATTTACATTCATTTTTTAAAAATTACATTTTGTGATCACCTTTGAAGTACATCGTAATATTAATATTTGACTCTTATTAGTTAAAGGATGGAAAAGAGGTAAGGCTGAGGTCTGTCTACCTTATTCAGTATAAACCATTGAATCTGCCATAGCAATCTGTTGGTTTGCTAGTGCAGCCTGTGTCTGAATACCCTATACACAAATTACTCTCTCCTGTGACCTTGAGCCCATCAAGTGAAGGCTGAAGTTCCTGGTCTGGAATCAAATTTACAATGATGCTTAAATTCTGGTTTTATATTCCTAGGTTATCACTGTCTACAAAGTGATCATCAAAAAAGTGAAGAGTCCAGCCATTTATTTGGCTCCCTGTAGACTCACAATAATTAGGTAAACATTAATTTAGCCAACATTGTTTAGTCTGTAGGCAGAAGATTAAAATTGGGGTCTTGTTGAAGTATTACAGATTCCCCCACCTAATATTTGTCTTTACTTTGTCCCTAGAAATAATCTTTACCAGTCATCAATTAAAAATTATGATTTTGTAAATACTTTAATTGTAACTGCATGCCATTGTTATTTGTAGTAAAAATGGCTTCATTTTATAACTCTTTAGCCAACTGGAAATGTGGTTTAAAAGTGATGTTTTTCATTTCTGAAAACAAACAAAGTCAATGCAGACCCTTGAGTTGAACCTGGAAAACCACCATTTAAAACTGGTTATTGTTAAACACTTTGTATTTATTGGTGTTTTAAGAACATATTAAGTCCATGCAACAAACCCGGTTCCATTTTACAGTCAAATAAAAAGGCAAAACGAATAGTTCACTCAAAGTCACTCAGAAAGTATATGGCAAAACCAAATTAAAATGCCCAATACTTAGTCATCAAATATATGTGCCTCACTTTAAAGAGCAGAAATCTCTTGTGGAAAAAAAAAAATAATGTTTATAAACTGAAATCATTTCTGTTCACCAGAAGACACCACAGTATATAAAATCCCACTTTAAATTGAATAATTCCTGATTCATCTACTTTGCAAATAATATTTCACTTCTCTGGTTTCCTGAGTTTTCTTACGAAGGAAAATGCTTTCATTCAGCTTACCCCAGGAAGCCCCATTTTCTATTTGGAGGCTATTGTTCATCATTTAGCAAACATTTATTGAGTAACAACTGTATCAGACACCAATCGCTGAGAGCATAAGTTTATTATTTTAAAGGGGTTAATAATCTATTAAGGAAACAGGCATATGTGTAACTAACCATTATGCAAGATAATATATTCTATAATTTCTGTATAGAGAAAAGGCAGACAATTCCGCCTAGACGTAATCTTCATATATACGGACAGCATCATAGATTAAACTTAGTTGGCAAGGAATATGGGTACCATCACAAGCAAAGGAAATGCTTAAGAAGTCAAAGGGGTACAAAGTATAGAAAATGAGAAAAATCTGATTGGATTTCTGTATTTTTACTGTCTACCACTGTGCTGGTCCTTAGCGGGTCCTCTATGCATGCCAGATGGTTTCAGCGAAAATACCAAACCACTAAACAAAGCATTTGAACTGAAAATTAAACACAAGAATTAGGAGATTTCCTGACAACAAACTATATCATAGCTTTTGGGTTATATTAGGTCATATCTAACTTCCAGCATTTTTTAAACCCCTGTAAAAGGAAGGTAATAAAATAAAAAACACAAATTTACTACCAATTAAACCAAAACTTGCTCTCTTGAATCAGTTTATAGATATTAACAGTTCCTAAAAATACTTTTTATGCTAGCATTTTTATGGTAATTGAGAAAGGGCATTAAGTCAGGTTTTTTTTCAATTGCATTATCAAGTTTTATACTAAAAAACAAAAATGTCCACTTTTCAAGGGGTTGTCTTTTCTCAACAAATGAATGAATGAATGAGTGTGTGAATGGCTTAGAAATTCATATATAGTCCACAGAGCTAGAGCGTAAGGAGAATTTTATAAATAACAGTAGTGTGCTTCAGTAAAACTTATTTAGGAATAGAGAAAATAATCAAAAATCAAGTAGTTACGTGATAGCAAGGAAAGATTGGATAATTTGTTTACTTGTTTACTAAATAGAAAATTTAAAAATATCAATGCCTGGATCAAAGGAATATACCTAACTACCCATAGATGGATGGATGGATGGATGGATGGATGGATGGATGGATGGAAGAGTGAGTGGGTGGATGGATGAGTGAATGGGTGGATGGATGAGTGAATGAATGCATGGATGGATGGGTGTGTGAATGGATAACAAACATGTAGTTCATAGGGCTGCAGCATCAGAAAAGCAAGAAAACTGGCAGAAATTATAAAGGTAAGACAGCTGGTGAAGTTTCTCTGAGTTCCCAAGAACAGCTTAATGGGCACCTAAATGTGTCAGACCTGCATTATCTACTGGAGATGCAGGTGATTGGCCCGCCGCTTGTCTTTTAAGAATCTCACATTCCACTGGAGGAGAAAGTCATGGAAACAGAAGAAATAAATATAAGGCAATAGTTTCTATAATACAGATATGTGTGATGCACTCTGAGAACTCTGATTCCTGCCTGAGGAATGTCAGGAAAGGCTTTCTGAAAGAGAGGTGATTTCTGAATAGTTTAAACAGAGAGATAAAGGGGGAAAGCCATTCAAGACAGGGAGCTCAGCATGGGCAAAAAAAAAGTAGGGGCATAAAATAGCACAGTGTGTTTGAGAGAGATTCCAGATAAGCTCTAAAGTGTAAATTGAGCAGAGGTTCAGTGGGACTGTGGATGAACAGAGCAAGGTCATGAAGGGTGTTGTGTAGGTTGGAAGTTTGGTCTATTTAACCCTAGGCATAGGCTGATCATTAGGCTTCCTATGCAACTCTGTGGTTCAAGGTACAGAATTAATTGGTTTCAGAAGACTGACACTGGAAAATATTCTTATATAATATCTGGGAAGAGATGAAAGCCTGATGTAGGACAGTGTTAGTAGCAAAGGAGAGAAGGGAATCTTCAAAAATTATTTTTTTTAAAGATTTTATTTATTTATTCACGAGAGACGCAGAGAGAGGCAGAGACACAGGCAGAGGGAGAAGCAGGCTCCCTGCAGGGAGCCCGATGCAGGACTTGATCCCGGGACCCTGAGCCGAAGGCAGATGCTCAACCACTGAGCCACCCAGGTGCCCTTCAATACTTACATAAAAGGAAGATTTATCAGGGCTTGTCACTGATTAGAAGGACAAGGAGAAGGTCAAACCAGGATGACTCTCATCTCCTTCTGCAGATGGTGGGACACCAACCACGATAGGGAAAAGAAACCACTTGTCTTTGCCAAATGGTTTGGACTTCATCCTGTTGTTTGGGAAAGGATTCAGTGTTTTGTTTTATGGTAAACCGGGGAATAATATTACTGTGTATTCTGCAGACATAATTCTCTAAGAGTAGAAAAGTAAGAATGGAAGTGAGGAGGCACCAAGTGAAGTCTCTGAAATCCCAATCCCTACAGGTTTGTTGCCATCTCTTAAGAAAGTGTCCACCTACGCACAGAAATCTCTCCGCAAAGCTGGTGATGAGTTCTAGCAAAAGAAGTACCGAACTTGTGGTATTATTTCAAAATGTATTTTAAGGTCTGTGGGGGTTTTCCTCCTAATTCAAAACAATCAGGCTTCCATTATTCTCTGATTGTTAGAGTGTAAAGAGTTTAAGACAGCTCAGAATATATTTCAAATTCTAATTAATATGCCTGAATATAATGAATTCGGATATTAATTATAATTATCCATAATTAGTTGATTAATTTCCAGATAATATATAGCAGAAAATCTATGATGCAATTTTCTAATGTGATGACCTTTTTTTTTTACAGATGAAGAAAGTGGGGTGCTCTCTACTCTCACTGCTTATTTGGTCCTTTCTTCCTTGACATATATTCAGCTTTGTCTCAAAATATCATCTTAGGCTGTTGGTCTTTTGGTTTACTCTGGGTTCAGAGTATAGCACTACCAAAGATATAGATCAAGGCCTCAAAGTCAAACACCACACAGACTAATAACAAGCCTTTAATATGTTAAATCAAATGATTAACATATAGCAGAAGTATTAAGATTATTAATGATTACCATGTCTCTGCTTTACATACCTAAAACAAATGGACTTATGAATGGGACCTTCTAATAAGTACTTACCAGGTACATACTAGTACATTATATTATATAAGAAATCATGGAGTTCTTTCACAATCATCAAAGGTCTCAATGTCTTGCATTGTATTTTGGAGGCCTGTGTCTATCGCAGCTCTAGACGGTAAGGTCTTTTATAGAGGGAGATAAGTTTTTTGCTCCTTCTTTTTATTTTGAATCTTTAAAAAAAAATCTATCTACAGCGTCTTGAAGAGTGACTGGAATATGCAAACTTGCCGCGTGAATGCATACATGAATGAGTGAATTGACACGAGGAGTTTCTCAGCAGCTTGGAAAATTAGAATTGAAGTGCGTACCTTTATATTTTATATTTTAAAAGAAATAAACATGCATTTTTCCAGTCCACCATAGAGCTTAAATCCATATAGGGATGGAGTTCCCATAATATATCTAGTCAAAAAGAGAGAATCAAAAGGTGATGGAAAGTAAAATTTCCTCCCAAAATCCTTACTAAAGGGGAAGTTTACTTCTCATCTCATCATTCCTGGTTTACCAGTAGAAAGAAAGAAAATAAAAGTTACCTCTATTAGCTAGACACTGATTAGATGAATGTGGCAATGTCCTGCATTTCAGAGACGTGCAACATTCATTGAATGCGTGAACAGACGGATGGATGGATGATTTCCTAGGCATATTAGGTCTTATTGCTGCAACAACAAATTGCCGCACACATAGTGATTTAAAACAACACAGATTTATTATCTGATGGCTCTGGAGGTCAGAAATCTAAAATGAATCTCACTGGTTCACATCAAGGCGTCAGCAGGAATACATTCTTTTTTTTCGGAGGCGCTAGGGAAGTCTGTTTTCTTGCCTTTTCCGGATTCTAGAGGTGGTCCACGTTCCTTTATTTGTATTCTTACTCCAGCCTCAAAGCCACCAACAGCCATTCAAGTTTTTCTCCTATTGCGCCGCTGACTCTTGCTTCGCTCTTCTACGTTTAAGTGCCCTGGGATTACATTGGATCCACTCAAGTAATCTAGGATGATCTGTCTATTTTATAGTTACTTGGTTAGCAACCATAATTCTATCTGCTACCTTAATTCCCTTTTGCACATGACGAAATGATTTATTTTCTCTACATCTAATATTTTACCTCAAAACCTACTAAACCTTCTTGGATTTTCCAATATTCAGGTCATGAATTTTTTAGAATACTGATTACATGAACATTGAATTTTACATTAAATGTTTATAATCACCCATTTCATCGTATAAGAGGTAAAAAATACCCATTAAATTAGTCCTGTTTGTTAAGCCGCATTATGACCAGCAATATTACAATATTTCATAAAAACAATAAGCTGATACTACACCCACACACACACACACACACACACACACAAGACTAAAAGATCTTAATGTAGGAGATAAATCCCAACTGCCCAGTGGTCAATTAGAGAAGGAATCCATACAGGAAAGAATCAGAAATGCTAGTAAATCTTGAAACAATTGGAGTTAATGACTTTTGGTGTAATAAGTGATTATTCTTTCAATAATACATGTAGGAAACAGTTCCTTTGTTCTTGGACATATGCTCCCATAAATGCCAACAAACAAATGCTTATTTGTTGATTCCAAGTAGGAATGCATATATTTTAAGTTGGCTTTAACTTTAAAAGGAAAAAGGTAGGTTTTTTTTCATTTAGGAAAATAGGAGTAAAACTGCTGGGAAGGTAAACCCTCTGATTTTTGCTTTTCTTGACAACATTTGGAGAACACAATTTTCACTTTCATGCTTCTTGCCTCCTGTAGAACATCCATATCCTCAGTCATTCCTCCCGGCCCAGAGATTCTCACTGTACCAGGAATACTTATAGTTGGCAATGAATGAATTTCAGCCTGTTTTTATTAATGGAATCAGTTGTTAAACCAATGCAGGTTTGTGTGACACTTTTAATGAAAAATAACCTCAAATACACAGCTTCCTAGGAGTAGCTGTGTTTTTAAAGGCCCTGCCTGCTTAACCCTAAATAATTTATTTCTAATGATGGAAATTTCACAGTTGATCGTGCACGTTAAGAGGATATTATTGGTCAGAAGAGCCTTTCTGTTGCCATGTAAATCACTAAATCCAGAGATCCAAATCTTAGATCTCTGCTGATCATCCAGTCAGGTTTATTTGCCAACTTTCATCTTTGTCACATTATTTACCATAAGTAGACTAAATAAGGACTTCACAAATGCAAATAGACAGGGCTATTTTGTACTTTGTTTGAAAATGGCGATCTTATAACTCATATTTCAACGTGAGTTACAGTTTTTTCAACAGACATCTTCTCAAAATAGTCTCGTGATCTATGAATTACTTGTCTCAACACTTTACAGGTAAGGAATGTGAAGCGCAGACAGGTCAAACGACTTACCCAAGGACCCACAAAACCAGCAAACATTTTTTTTGTATTTTCCTGCATTTTAAAGGGTTTTATTTCTGTTCTCTTGCCATTGTCACAACAGTCTAGCAACCCAAGCTCATCTGCTGACCGACTTCTTCATAATGATCACAAATCTGAGCTGTCGTAGATTGGGAGGCCCTTGCTTGGGCCCTTTTATTTTAATAGGGATGCCAATAGTCTTCTTCTTGAAGTGAACCAAGACTCTTTTGTTCATCTAAACAAACAAAAAGAAAGTGCCATCCATTAATGTCACATCTTGTGTCTTAGAGGTTTTTGAAAAGTAGTTTTTAAAAATCCATTTATTGGTTTATGCGCATATGGACTCTCTGCCTCTAATTATGCAGCCAGACAATGAAAATCTTTCCAATTCATGAACTGCCCACCACATTTACTTACTGCTTTTTATTGTATAAAAGTAGAGCCAATCAATTCAGCAGGGCATTACAGTTGTTAGGCAACCACACATGTCGACATGCGAGCCCGTGCCCTTACTGTGAGGCCTGATTTTAGAAAAGTATTGTGTGGGGGGAAGGGAGAGAGACAAAGGAAGAGAGAGAGGAGAGAGAGAGGGGACAAGGGCATCTTGTATACTCATTTTTTAATTAATAATGGCAACTTGACTAGATCCTTATCGTCAATAAGTTTATCCTATCAGAAGTGATTTCTGCTGCCAAACAGAAGTGGTGGTACATCTCACCAATCCTCATATTTCATTTATAGCGCTTTTTTTTTTTTTACCCTTTTCTGACTTTACCTCCTCCTCTACCATTCTCCTCAACTTCAGGGAGATTTCAGGATTTCTCTTAATTTCAAAATGAGAGCACACCCAGATATGAGTTGGCTGTCTTACTATTGATCATCTAGGTGGTGAGGACAAATCAGCCCTGTCCACTTTCCAAGGCAACATGAGCTCACTTGAAACTCCTTAAGTTCAAGGATTCATGTAGTTATCCATTCATTAATGCATGCACTCATTCAACATCCTTTATCGAGTATCTATTACGTGCAATACACTGCGCTAAATAAATCGTAGGGATGGCCCTAGGATATAATAGTGGAGGCAGGAATGTATTCTACTCTTCTTATCACATTATATGTTAGAAATTCTGCTTATTGGGTTTATCTAGAACTGGTGGTACGTGCACCCAGAAGAAGCAAAGCACTTTGATGAACATCTTACACTGTTTTGTCTGTGCTATTTAAAGGCTTCTAGAGAATTCTTCAGTTTATCTTCTGAACTTGAGCAGAGCAAATTATGAGTAGACACTTTGTATTATAATGTATTTGCAGATGACCCAAAGTATAAACAAATCCCATTCTCTGTGCTAACAAATCTGTACTTTTCATAGGCAGAAGAATGCAGTCACTAGGTGGCACCTCGGTGCCATATTCTCTACTGAAGACTTAAGTGTCTTTGCCACATACAGAGGGTCCTGGATTTAGAATGGTTCGACTTCAGGATTTTTCAACTTCAGAATGATGTGAAAACAACTTGCATTCAATAGAAACTGTACCCTGAATTATGAATTTTGATCTTTCCCTGGGCTAGCAATATGCAGTACAGGACTCTTTTTGGGATGCTGGGCATCAGTAGTGAGCCACAGCTCCCACTCAGCCACGTGATCACAAAGGTAAACAACCGATAAATCTACAACTGTGCTGCTTTTCCTTTTCAGTACAGTATTCAGTAAATTACCAAGATTTTCAACACTTTATTATAAAATGGGCTTTGTGTTAGATGATTTTGCCCAACCGTAGGCTGATGTAAGTGTTCTGAGCGTATTGAGATAGACTGAGCTGATGATGTTCAATAGACTGAGTGCATTAAATGTATTTTTGACTTACAGGTATTTTCAATTTGTATTATTCAGGGTGTGAACCCGTCGTAAGCCAAAAAAGATTTGTACTGATTTATATTAGAATTTTACGTCTTTTCCCCTCCTACAGTAATATTCACCAAAGTGTGATTTGCTCTAACCCCTGAGCAAAGATTGCTTCTATAGACATGATAATAATATATTGAAATTGTTTGTATCCTTGACCACCGAAATTGAAAAATTCAATCCTGTGGCCTGGTTGTTGAAGCACACTGTGCAGTGCTATCTTTTCGCATTTAATATTTCATTTGTTGGGGACTGAGTGATATAGGATAATCTACTTACACAACATAGTACAGTGATCAGAAGGGCACTGTTAATTATCCAAAAATGCCTGAGAAAACAAGTCAATGATGAGTTTAGGGGCTTAGACTTGTCTCAACTCATTCAAGAATATTGATGATTAAGATGTGGCCCCTGTCCTCAATGAACTCTCTCATTACCCTGAGAATATAGGTTCTATAAAATGGAGTGGTTGGGGTAGATGATCTTAAAGTTTGCTTCCAACTCTTAAATTCTATGACTTTCCTATAAAGAGGATATAAAAGGTCTACGGGTCTAAATCGGCTGTGAAATTGCTTTGGTGTTCCTTATGAGCTTAGTTAAATTGACTGTTTCCCAGTCAGATGGGTACATAGCACTTTGTGAATATAGTTTATTGTGAAATATCTGTGTTGAACCCAGGAATTTAGAATGAGAAAGATTCGGCTCAGACATAAATCTCCGCCTCAGGTCAGAGAACTAAGCTGGAACTAAGCTCAGTAAGAGAAAACAACTCTGCCAATTCCTATATTATCAGGCCACTAATTAAAATTCTCAAGAGTGATAAATCACTACTAACTTGTCCTTCACTCTGGCAAGTTCCAGGAACGATGGGTCTTATGCAAATGCAAAAATTTCCAATGTGCTCATCTAACCGTAGATCAATGAACCCTTCAAAGCCTGCTGTCGTGGGATGGAGCGACAAAAAGCTCTTGGTGGCAAGTGAAAGCAGGTGATCTTGTACCTTCTTGAGCAGATTTCATATCACCTTCCCACGTTCTCTGTCTGTTCACCCTTGATGCCTTTCCCTGCCCCACACGTGCCTATGACCCTCTGGAGGAGTTAATGGAGGAGGTGACTTGACGTTTTTCACACCAGTTATCTTTCATAGTAGGTAGTACACAGGAGCCAAAATGAAGTGCTACTTTAAGAACTTGGCAAAGGACCTACCTTCCAAGAATAAAGAGCTAAGACTTAACACGTTGCCTTACATACACAAACAAATAAGCAAAACATTGTTCTAGGTCTTTGACTTCCTTATAAACAGTTGACAGATCTTAGCACATCTAATTAAAGAATGTAGGGTATGAATTGGTATCCTGCCAAGGGAGTCACGAGATAAACCATTTATTGTCCCTCTAAGCCCTGACCAGGAGAGATTTCTCTGGCAGACAGAGGCGAACTGGATCTGCCTAGCGGGGAGCCATGAGTGCTTGGGACCGAATCTGATTCCAGGCTTAATGAGCTAGCGATGATACCCCAGGAAGGAGGTCAGAGTGTGTCTGAGTGGACAGCGTTGGGATGGAAATACGAATCATAGTCATTACACTTATTGAGCAATTTACTGTGTAGTGGACACTGTGTTCAATAATTCTAAATACCTTATCTCAGTTAATGTTTATGATAATCCTAAGACTCAATATTTTCATCCCAACTTACAGAAGAAACTGAAGCCAGGAGAGCTAATGAGTGAGCGATGGCAGTCAGGATTTATCTGACTACAAATCCTGTAATCTTAAAAATTGAGCCACTTTTTCGGCTGAGAGTCTCACCCATCCTCTTAAAGGCCCATAAATTCTATGAGAATTTCAAAGTTTTGTCTTCTCATTTTCTGTGATAATCCTTAAAGAACCACTTTTACCAAATATATATATATTTAAAAAGACATTTCCTTATGCAGAATGATGAATAGGTTGTGGGTTTGTTTGTTTTTTTTTAATCCTTGGTCCATGCCCATAGTCTCAGGTTGACTAGATCATAACATCTCCTTTAAAGGAATTTGGACAGATCTTGATTGGAAAAACCCACATCAAAACAAGCTGCCTAAGACCTCAGTTTGAATCTGACTTTGTGTTTTTCCAGCTGTGTGTTCTTAACCAGGTTGCTTAACTTCCCCGAGTCTCAGTTTCTTCTGTTCATTATTAAGGGAAAAACAGATATCTATTAGGACTTTGAGATAGTTTAGAAAAATATATATAAATTCCATTGTACCTAATAAAGGTAGGCTGAGTGTTAATTGTGGCTTGCTTTCAGGAGAAAGATGCTGATCAACCAGAGTTTTTATTCTATGCTTAGAAACTGGCATCTCTTCTTGAGCATCTTCTGAATATATTGAGCAAGAGTTCCTCTCCTAATCTTATCAACTAAAAACATAGGAAAAATAAGTTTCTGCTCTCACAAGAGTGAAAGCCAGGACCTAAGTGTTGGCAGATTTGCCAAGATACTAAACACTCCGTGTGCTTTTCCTCATAACTTACTTTTTTTGGGGGGGGGGGTGAAGGTGGGGGCACATTTATTTCTGGGTTCAGCAGGAAATAAGTAGGAAAATATTTCAGTGAACTGGCACGCATAAATATGCCCAGTTAACACAAAGAAATGTCCCAAACTTTAACTTTTTAAATTACTGTGGGAAGTCTACTTATAAGGTAATAAAACTGATTTCTACAATATTCATCTAAATTCAGTCTTTGTAAATTGTATGTATAATTATATCTATAATTCTTCTATAGGAGAAATTGCGTAATCTGTCACATTTATTAGTTTTATTCTCTATATCGTATTTCTTGTCCATGTTTTATATAGCAGAACTATCATATACAAATAGCAAAGCCATTAGCTTCTTGATAATCCTAGTTTCCAGTGTGTCTTATTCTTATAGCATTTTTATTGACACAGTTTTTAAAATTATCTTAGTATTTGTTTCCTTCCAAGTACTACTTAATTCAGTCATACCATGCATAGCTTTTCTGTAAACTGATATCACACAAATTTTGTGTCACTGGTGTTTAGTCCTCATATAAACTGAACTCAAATACCACAACATTTAAAACTTTGGAAAATGCAACATTACAGGGTACAGATTATTTTTCCTCAAATACACTCCAGGTATCACAAATGTTTTCATTTTTACCTTTGTTTAGTAAAGCATTATGTTAAAATGTTTCTGTTCATATAGTGTATATTATGTATGGGATGGGGGTGGTTTAGAAGTGCTTTACATTTAATATTCCCAACAGAAAAAAATTCATCTCATAAAAGATTTCATATAATGTAATTGACAGTTATTTTAAAAATAGGATATTTTAGGGGCAGCTGGGTGGCTCAGTCAGTTGGGCGGCTGCCTTTGGCTTGGGTAGCTCTGGAGTCCTGGGACTGAGCCCCCCACGGGGCTCTCTGCTCAGGGAGTCTCCTTCTCCCTCTCCCTGCTTGTGTGCTCTCTCTTCTCTCTCTCTCTCAAATAAATTAATAAAATCTTTTAAAAATATGAAACACTTGATTCCACAAAACAGAAGGAATATTTCTATTTTGAAAGGAAAATACTGGTTTGTGTTTGAGAATAAAAAATAGCAGTACTTCAGTTTAAGCAAGCTATTATGGAGTTCCTCATGCATCATGTTTTATCATTTATTTACATCTAGAATCCCAGTTATTCCTACTTTTAACATATTTTCAGGGAACTAACCTATGTTTGCAGAGTATTATCATACTGCGGATATTACAATATGAACCCTACACTGGATGCTTTATTTGAGGTTTTTGTTTTTGTTTTGTTTTGCTTCACTTTTTCTAAAATCCTGATGTAGAATTAGCCAATTTAAGTTTAGATATAAAGGAAGAAAGATAGGCGCATTATGTGCTCGTACTACAAGGTTATTCACATCTGTTATATTTAATATTGGTTCTGTGTATCTTTGACCGATCATCTCAGCACAAAGATGCTGATATTTTGTGACCCTAAGAATATTAATGAAGGAATATATCTCTCTTTGACTTAGCTTACCTCAACACAACCAGAAACGTATTCCTATCAGATGATTTATTTTACAACATCCTGGCATTGATCTACACGGAATCAATAAGTAAAAATAATGCTTCTATTCTGTGGAACTTCTGTGGAAGTCTCTGGGCTCCTGGGAGCTAAACTCTGTCCATTTTGTTTAGCTGAGGCCTCTGATGAACAATTAAATGTAACGTGATATGTAAGAGTGAAACAAAGGCTTTTGGAGCAAAGGGGAATTTGTATACTTCACCGCAAATACTAGTCCTGTGGCATATTTTGAGACAAAACGGTTCTGTTGGTCAAATAGATTTGATGACTCTGCACACCATGTCATTGCCTTGAAGACTCAAGCAATGCGGTCAACACACTAGAGATTCTGAAAAACCCCGCAATAAAGAAACCTGGTAAACTGTTTAACGCAGGATTTCCGAAACTTACTTAAGCATGAAATACCACTCCTCCTTTTTTATTAACCAACACTCAGCGTTGCGGAGCATATTATGCTGAACATGCTGTCGATTGTGGCTAAGGTGCCTGAAACGCCGTCAAAACGCTCTGTCTTCATTCCGCTCCTTCTTCTCAAGTCACACTCCAAAGGCTCTTTGGAGCCTGGATCTGCAAAGTCATCAAGCCAATTCCAGAAAGTCAGCCCTGGACTTGGTGAGCATTTCAACGTTGTTTCAGGCCACAGGAGTTTTACTGATTAAATAAATTATGCCCCAGGATACATTTCACAACCCAAGAGAATTACGTGTACGCTCAACGTTACAACCTTCAGGTCTTGAGTGTATCTTTCTTTTCCAACAGATCTGGCTTCTGGCCAGATAACCATAGGGCATCCCTAATTACATATTCAAATTTACAATGAACCTGAAGGTTAAATAGAGTCACTTTTGATTCATTGTTGATTATTTCAGTGTATTTTGTCTTCTGAAAGTGTAGAACTCCATAGACATAGGACAGTGCTGATCAATGTTTAACTTTTGACTCTATAAATAAGTAATGTTTTATTTTAACAAAGCGTTTTGGTGTGACTTACAAGAACTATAATAGACTCTATTGAAGGCAGATATATGAGTAGTTCTTACATTTTTTTCCTTGTTCTCATTCCCATTTCTTATTATTTACATTTTTATAAACCTTGTCTTTTCACTATCACATTGTGCATCTCGGCTTTCTTTGACGTGTTACCAGGGAGTGGACTTTTTTGTATCAACACAGAATCATTGGAGGTTTTGTTGTTATTGTTTTAAAGGTCCCATGGAAATCACCTACTCCTCATTTTATAGATAGATAAACTAAGGTTTGTCAGGCTGAAAGAATTTTCTTGAGTCGTATAGCTCTTAGAAGCAGAGTCAGGTGATAAAACCTAGAATTAATGTTTCTCAATTCAGGTCAAATCTGTTTCATAATGTGGAAAATGGATGGTTGAGACTTTCAGCAATATTCCAGATTGTGGGATCGTTTATACCCCAAATGACATTAAAAATCATGTTGAAAATATTTACTTTGTGATAAAGTTAAAATTCATTTTATTCACTGAATCACCACAAATGTGTCGCAAATGATATTTTGTTTATTTTTTTGAAAGATTTTACTTATTCACTTATTTTAGAGAGAGCACATGCATGAGGGGGGCACAAGCAGAGTGACAGGGAGGGAGAAAGAAACTCAGGTAGACTCCACGCTGAGCATGGAGCCCCATGAGGTGCTCAATCCCATGACCCTGAGATCATGACCTGAGCTGAAACCAAGAATCGGAACCTTGAGTGACTGTGCCACCCATATGCCCCACAAGTGATATAATTTTAGAGAAAACATGCCACCATTGTCTTAAGGATATAAATCAATTTTATATACATACCAAGTGACTAAAAAAAAATCACATCTTTATTGGACCCACTCTATTATTATTAGGTTTCAAATAGAAGAGAATGTGTGTGCACACTAGGGCATGTGTGTATAGAGTAAGTAGATAATAATAAATATGGGGCCAATAATAAATACATGGAAAAGCTGATATTCACTCTTTGATATCATTTGCATGTTAATGCCAATCCTCCTATGGAGTGAGACAAAATCTGTAACATTTAAAATACCACAGAGCAGTTACACTATACTGTTTTTAAATCAGCATATTTAAATGTACTATTATTATTATACATATTAAATACTGACAGATCTTAGAGAAAGGTTTATTGCAGATGAAGGAGTACTTTGAGGATAAGGTGGCACTTCATCTGATCTTTGGAAGTTCAAAAACATTTACACAGGCAAAGAAGATGAGACATCTTTGCGTAACAGATGTGAGGAAGTTGGCCCATTCCAAAAGTAAGACGTTACCTTTGTCAAAACTGAGTCTTCACTTTAAAACCTGGTTAGGAAAAGTAAAACTAGGGTTCTAGTGAAGAGTTCAGGCAAGGATAAAATGAAGAAAGTGATTATTGTCATTTCCTCATTTAGGTTAGTCCTATAAAACAGGAATTTGGCCATACGTGGCTTTATTCATTCTCAGTTTGACATGAGCCTGATAGGTGGAGCTAAAACTTGCTTAAATCAAGATGTCATTGGCGATAAGATATTTAACACAGTTTTAGCCATATTAACTTATGAAATGGTGAGTTAAACAAAACTTAAGCACATTTCATGTTCTTGGAATACGTTTCTATACACAGAAGAGGAGCCATGAAGAAATTGTACAACTAATTTTTTGGTATTATGTTCCATTTTTTTGGCTCATAAAAATCCCTTTGTTAATAATCTGTTAACAAACCCTTTAAAACGTATTTCTAAAATTAAAGTTTAATTCATTAAACAGAGAGTATTATGCTAAGCGAAATAAATCAGAGAAAGGCAAATACCATATGACTTCACTCGCATGTGGAGTTTAAGAAACACAACAAATGAACATGGAGGGGAACAAGAGACAAATGAAGAAACAAGCAGACTCTTAGGTGTAGAGGACAAACTGCTGGTTACTGGAGGGAGGGAGGAGGAGTTGGTGAAATAGGTGATGGAGATTAAGGAGGGCACATGTGATGAGCACCAGGTCTTGTATGTAAGAGATGCATCAATGAATTCTGCACCTGAAAGTATTACACTGTATGTCAGTATTACAATATATGTTAACTAACAGAAATTTAAATAAAAACTTGGGGAAAAATCACATTATTTGGCAATCCAGTAAGACTCAGTGTTGAGAAGTGTAGGTTAAATAGTTAATGGCCCATACGTTGATCTGGCATTTATTATGGCTTAAAGATTTTGATTCAGGTGTTTCGATATACTGTGGTGTGAATTTTTTTTTTTTTTTTTGTAGCTAAGCTATTTCTCCATCACTGATAGACCGTACTAAGTCAGGGACTACTAGTAGTTCTTATTCTGCGTGCCTACTCTTCTAGACAGATAGTGACTCTCTAAAGCAAAGGTTGCAAAGGATGCCGTGGCTGTGTCAGGGCTCAGGAAGAAATGATTTTGTGATAAGGTTACTGATATTCCTATCCCCACTAGAATATAAACGCCTTGAGGGTGGGAAGGTTGTATTCTTTCTTTTCTGTTGCATCTTGACTGCTTATAATAATGCCCAGCACATAACAGACACCATATAAATAAGTATATATAGATTTATATTTATTTATTTTATTGATTGATTTGTTGATTTATTTATATGCACACACACCAGTGGGCTATACCCAGTGAGCAAAATAATAGAAACAGGGCAGTCTGGCAGACAGTAGCATGTATATCACGTACATATGTATGGAGAGAGGAAGGAGAAGAGCAGTATACATGGTGCATCTTTGCCTTCTCCACATTAGGTGGTTGTGTACTTCAGGCTCTATGAGACACGGTCCCTGGGTATGTGTTGAACTATACTGATCTAGTCCACTTTTAAAAAGGAGTTTTTTTAATATTAAAAATCCAAACAGTAATTTATGGCCATGGAGAGTTATTTATCACAATCCCAAAAAATCCCATCAACAGGTCTGATATTTGGAAGACCTTTTTTTAAAATTTTATTTTGATACCCAATGAAAGTCTATCTTGCTACATGGAAGAGATTAAACTCTTGCCAACAACTAACATTACTATTAAAAAGACAAGAAGAAGAAAAAGAAAGAAACCTTAATCCTGAAGTATCCTCAAGGTTTCTGTATTTATCCTGCTGCCTCAGCAGTCAGTAGTCAGCAGAGGGTTTCTCACTGATAGGGAATGGATTTGCCTTTGAAGCATCTTTGGATAGAACTGGCCTCATCTGAGAGATGAAAATAATAAAAGCCAAGAGACCTGGCAGGCAGCTGCGTAGTGGGCAACCCCATAACCATCTCCACTGAATATATTCCCTATGGCGGAGTAACGACCTAGAGGTCTCCTATGATTAAGGCAAATAATCTTATGAGTGGTCATGAGTATGCACATTGATTGGGTTTGGCAGATTGCATAATCAACTGCAAATTAGCTTTTGGAAATGACTGGTTATACCCGGTGCGCAGAAGAAATAGAAGCAAGGGGATCTGGCAGGCAGCAGGTACCCATAGCAGCTGCATGAGTTGCATTCCCATAATTTACTATTGAAGAGAGCCAAGCCTGGACATTTCATAGCTGTGCTTTTCATTTTTGGTATTTGGAGGGACTGCAGGAGGTTGCTCTGCACTCAAGCAATTTACCTTCAGAGTAGCAGTAAGGCAGTGAGAGTTGTCCTACTTACATTGGTACACCTCTCGAAGCATGATATGCACATCCCTTTTCTTTATACCCAGCAGAAAAGCACAACATCTGCTCTACTGATAATTGGATGCCAGCCTCATCTGATGAAAGGATATTAATTTTCACTTCATAGATTAATAGACCTTGGAAAGTCAACTAGTCCATCACACTATCTTATTGCAGGATACTTCCCAACCCAGAAGGACGTGTTGGAGAGAGATAAAGGCGTATTTTACAATGTTATGATTTCGAATGCGATGAACTTCATCTCCATATAGACGGAGAACTGCTTAACCACCCCAAAGAAAGGAGGGTTCTCGATGACCACTACCTCTCAGTTGTTAAAGCAGTTCATGTTTTTCTGTTTGTATATTTTATCAGACAGGCCCAGGCCCCGACTTACAGAAACAATATCCATTTCAATAATTATTAATGGACTCATGTTGAGTGTTGAGTACTGTGCTAGGGACCATGGGGGCTATTAGCTCATAAATTTTAATCAGCATACATTTGTTTCTGTAATGGAAAAAGGTATGAGATGACTTCTCATCTTGTTTAGCATCCTATCCCGACTGAAACACCGAAGTTACATGATTTAATATCTTATCCTGAGTAAAATAGATATTAACAAACGAAAAAAGTTCTAATCATAAGAAACATCAGTGTTAGGCCCTATTTCGCCTAACATGTTTTGTTTGATATATAACTATGGAACATATGACATATGTGTTTGTGATATATATAATATATATATATTCATCTTTCCCTATGCTGCATGTATTTACATCTGTATATTGTATAATTACATATTTTTCCTCATCATCTCTATACAGCTTTTAAAAGAAGTAGGGAATGTGTATTGAAAAAAGTATATCTGAGATCTTAAACCACCACAATTTAGAGAAGCAACAAACCAAATCTACCCTGGGGAATCACCTACCTTGAAAGTAATTTATTCATCTGATCTCATAAAAGAGATTGAAAACCCTCAGTTTCAAAAAGGTTCTCAAATTGTCTTGAGCAAAGCATATTTGGAATTTTTTTAAACTACGGAACAAGAGTAAATGTTTCTGTTTAAACGCGAGATACATATTTCAAACAATTCACAGGGTTACTCCGGGTAGTTCCAAATACATTTATAATACGTGTACACACTCAGTATTATTTCACAAAATTATTCGAACACAGAAAATCATAAAGATATATGTTGTTTGCTAATAAATGCGCCGCCTTCAATCAGGAATAGTAGTTTGTCTTTACTTAATAACAGCATCATTTGTTGATTGATCAGCACTTATCAGCCCAGTACGTAAAGTACTAGCTAATGTCACTTCAATTAAACATGCATCTCTTATTGGAAATTTCAATATTAATAAGCTCTTCTCCCCATTCTTTCTAGCATACTGGAATCAGATAGCAATTATGGGAACTGGATGCACAACTCTTTACTTATCTAATTCGTAAATGCTCGTGTTTCAAACAAAGACCAGATTAAGCACATCAAAATCTAGTGCATTATTTTGATTGATCTGTTTTCCAGTATTGGATGTTAGCAAAGTTGCAGGTGGTGTAGCCGTCCAGGAAAGTGTCCAGTGGAATGTGGATACTGCTTATAAAGTAGGGATTTGCACCTGTATCCCGTTGATAGGTTATCATAGCACGCTAGCAGGTCAATAGTGAATTCCTGTCTACTGCACATCTCCCTAGCTCAGCCAGGATCTGTAGTGTTATTCGAACAGAACAAGCAGATAATCAAACATTCTGTTTGTATAGAATTGTCCCAATTTAAGGTCCTTCAGGATCCTCCAAGGTGCCTATTTGAGTTTTTTTTTTTTCTTTCTGAAAAGCATTATCTTGGGAAACACACACACACACACACACACACACACACACAATGTAGTCTGTCATAATCCCAGCCCCAAGAAATGTGAATCCTGGCCCCCGAACACAAATTCATTCCTAAAGAAGTAAAAAATAAAACCAAGAAAGCAACATGGATTATATTTCTATAAGGCAAGGATATCAAACTTTTGATTGATGTGTCCTTTACTCTTCCCATCCCCTCTTCCACCACCTGCTGTTCTACTCAAACCAAGACTCAGTTCATCACCATTTCTGATCTTAGGACCTAAGTTTCCCAGTGTGAGCCCATTCCTAGCCCTTTAATTCCCCTATTCCCCATGGCTTCTTACGCTGTTTCCATATAGCCCTACGCATGTGCTGCTCATGACCGTTCTTTCTATTTTGGAGTCTCTTACATTACTGGGAATCCTCCCTTCCTGTTCCACTGGGCAGGAGCCCTACACTGACCTTTAACGTCGTTTACATGACAGAGGAATAGGCAGAGGTTATCAGGAAGAGATGACCCTCCAGTCCTAGGCAGCGAGGATGGAGACAGTACTCCTCAGCTGAAACTAGAAGATGTGGGAAAGGCAGAGACGGACTCCAAGGCCTGAAGCCTCTGGCACAATTTTCTGTCAAACCAAAGCCAACGCACACCATGTTGTAACAGTTATCAGGTAGCTCCATCAAGGATCCCTCCTGGAAAGCTGGTGTCGCCTCTTCAGGGCCTAACGTGTGCTCAGTGTGCATTGTCAGAACCACAGAACTTTAATGCAGCGATTCCTTGGGAAGCGGCTGAACGTCTTCTTCCCGGCATCACTACCATCTCCTCTTCTTCCACCTTTTCACAACACTACATACGTAGTCTTTTCTCTCCCCTTCCTTTACTTCTCCCTGACCCCAGAAGCTACGAGATCACTACATTTTCTCGGTCACAAAAATTCCAACCTCAGCTGGTAATAATCATAATATCTGCTTAATAACCTACCTGCAGTGCTACAGGCCAGCGACGGATTTTGCGATACTCGATATAAATGCTATAGGTATTTAGGGCAAGAGGGCATGGGTGAGGTAGACGCACTTAGAGGATGCTTCAAGAAGGAAGTGGCTCTGTGCGATGAGTTGAGCCGGCTACGGCGTGAGGAGGCAGTGCCTGCAAGTCTGCCCTCATTTCAGATATAAGGTGAATTCGTGAGTCCCCAGGACCACTTTCTTTTCAAACCAGCTGGCTGTGAATTCAGACACCCCCGCAGTCATCCTTGGGTTTGATAATTCACAGGACTCAAGAACGCACGGCAAGCTATTACACTCGTGGTATGATAACTTTATAAAGTTTTATAAAACTTCATAAAAAATCAAGTTCTTATTAGGGCTTAATCACATAAGGCCCATGTGGCTTCCTTTTGATTTCCAGCTACTCACAAAGGTCAGGCTATGTTTTGTCATCTGTTCCCCCAGAGGTCAGAAGGGCCATGGCCTGGCCTCCAAGCCCCTTGTCATACATCACATTATTAGATGCCTAGTGATGGTCAAGGCCCTCGGGCAAACAGAGACTCCTGTCAAACAGAGTCTGGAGCCTTATGACCTCCTCCCAGGTGCCAACAGCAAAGCTGAGACTCCTTACCTATAGTCTGGAGGCCGTGCTTCTTAGGAGATAGTCTGGAACGGATGTTAGGGCCAAGAGATTAAGATAGGTAGAATGGAGATAAGTAATTTCAAACAAAAGGATAAATATAAGGAAAGGCTTGGATGTGTGAACAAATGAATGAATGAATGGGAATGGGAATGGGAATGGGAATGGGAATGGGAAGAACCCCAGTCGAGCTAAAGCAGAAGATACTTTAAGAAACTGAAGATAAATAAATTGGGCTATAACTGTCATGTATAGCTCAGGAGCTGTGCTTTGGAGCAATAAAAACTGGGAATATTTAAGATTCCTGAATTTGTGGGGTGAGTCGAATAATGATCATTCAGGGTAGAGAAGTTTCAAAGTACTCTTTTTAGTTCTGGACACTACATTTTCAGTCATGCTAGCAATTGTAAAGTGCTAACAGGAGCGCAATCAAGATGGTGAGGGCTAACGTTTTTATCAGACTCAGTTATGGGGGGTGTATATTTAACCAGTTTTTAAAAGGTAGAGCTTAAAGAGACAAAATAGCTTTCTTTAAAGGTGGATGGAACTTATATTTCAGATATGCAAAACTAGAATTCAAGGGAGAAACATAGCAAAGAAATGTGTAGACTTAGCAATATAAAGAACATTTTTCTATCAATCAAAATAATCTATAAATTTAATAAGAAATGTTTTGGGGAATTGAGTTTCCATCAGTAAGTATGTGGGTAATAGATGGCTATTCGCTTGCAATGCTGAATTAATTTGTACAGATTTTTGCATTGGAGGGCAATGCCTCTCCCGATTTTAGGATGCTGTGGGGTTTTTTTGAAGTACACGGGATGATTTAGGCGAGGGAAGGACTGGATCCAAAGACATCTGCTAGGAAATGGCCAGAACATAGGTATAAAGTGATCCAATTTTGGACTAGGGAGGTTGTAATGACCATAGAACAGAAGGATAAAAGAGACATTTCAAAAGAAAAATGAACAGAACTTGGTGAATGGCTAGATGGGGAGCGTGAATCTGAGGAAAATGCAAAGAATACCCATCTTTCAAGCATGAGTGACTAGGCTAACTGTGAAACTGCTAGTAGAAATAGTCATCACAATGGAGAACAATTTTTGGAGGAAAGCTGGTGAATTCTTTCCTAAATATGGTGAGTCTGAATTGAAGGGAGAGGCTCGATAAGCAGTAGGCGGGAGACAGTTTACGTTTAGACTCCAGTGGGGAGCCAGTTACTTCTATTTTCATTACTTAAAGATTTCTGTCACGGCATTTATCACAGCGTGTCTCGTACTGGAGCTGCCTCAGTGTCTGTCTCCTGAACTCGATTCTGAGATTCTTGAGAGTGGGGTCAACATTTTATGCATCCTTTTATGTTACCAAACCAGTTTTGCATCTTGCACGCTTCCAGTCAATATTTTTGTAATAAATTACTTAGAGACAAGAATCTGAGAGAAATCGGGGCACCTGGGTGCCTCAGTCGGTTAAGCGTCTTCCCTTGGCTCAGGTCATGATCTCAGGGCCCTGGGATGGTGCTTAGCCGGGGAGTCCACTTCTCTCTCTCCCATTGCCCCTTCCCCCAGCTTATGCTCCCGCTCGCTCACTCTCTCTCTTTCAAATAAATAAGTAAAAGATTTAAAAAAAAAAAAAGAATCTGAGAGAAATCAATAAAGGTAAAAACTCTTAAATAAATATAGAGAAAAAATAGAAAGAGGTTACTGACTGCTTGGAGAAGGGAGGGGGGCAAAGCTGAAGTAGGAGCCAGGGAGCTGGAGAAAGACCGGGCCCTGCGCTGTGGTGGATACTGGAGCGTGAGATGCTCAAATGCTTGGTTGTGAGATCTCGATAACGAGAATGGAGAAAGGGCCTTTATGTTTTTTTCAATAAAGGTTTAATTGATCATTTTCAAGAGGTACTGACACTATTGTAAATGGTTTGGAACTTCTCATTAGAAGGAGAATTTATCCTGTGCCTAAGGGCTGCCTAGGCAAGGCCACGCTCTCTCCTTGTGAGTGATTCGCTCTTCGCTCTTCGGTGTTGAGCCTCCCTCATCTGAAATCCTTCCTTGCATTTTAGTGTGTATTTTCCTCTCATCCAACTAAATGAGTCTTCACAGGACAAGTTTCTCTCTCCTGGAAGCTGATAGAAGGAACAACCCATAAGCACACTGTTCTGCTTTGTTTTGGAGTTTACACGTTTGGTGGCCGAGCTATTTTTCCATCTTGGAAATATGCTATTTTCCCTATGGGAAGGAGAGAATGTGTACAAGTGTGGTGCCTGGAGGCTACACGTGTGGAGGGGCCAGCCTTTGCCGCGACACTTGAGTGACATTCACACTCGGATGAAGGCTCAGGAAAGACACTGGGTTGTGAGTTCTTGTTTTCACTTCAAGAAAAGGGCCAAGCTCTGACGTGGTCCCTAGAGGTTCTAAAATGTGCCTTCTCCCCCATCGTGACGCTTCCATCATAACCATTATTTCCTTGTAGTCACCCTCATTATCATCGTCCTTAGCCCAAATAAATCTCGATTCCTTAATGTTTCCTCAAGTCTGTAGGGTAACATTAACCTCCTTTCATCCATCATTTATATGATAAATACTCCTGGAACGCTCTCGATGGACCAGCGATTGTCCTCAGGTCTTCTCTGAAATGCTTGCTACGTACATCAGTTACAGCGCCTTGGGCATCACGTAACCGAACACCCCAAGTCAGATTTGCCTACAAAATAAAGAAACATTATTCTCTCATGGAATAAGACAGCAGCTCCAGAGTTCGTTAATTCAATGATTCAAGGAGTCCACCCCCCACCCCCACCCCCATTTATGGGCTGTGTGTTCCACTAACGCCTCTTGAAATCACAAGTTGACTGCTGCTGTTCTAGGCTTTCCATGCAGACATATCCACGTCCAAAGGAAACGAAGGAGCCTTTTTTCCTTCTGGGTCTCTTTTCATCAGTGAGGAAACATTTCCCAGAATCCTTTAGCAGTATGTTAAGATGGGACTCAGTCCTTGCCAAAACTGAGTCACATGTTGACTTCTTAACCCAATCACAGTTGAGAGGAGCAATATTACCTGGACTGGTGGCAATAAGAATATGCCTGTTTAATCTGTGACATTATATATGTACAGATGTTGTGTTAGAAGATAAAGCATACCCATGGAAAGCTGGAGAAACGATGCTTGTCTAGGTCATGCTCTGTGTTTTCCATGATGTTTTCCAAGGAGTATCATTGGCCATGTACCTTGTATCCTGTTGTCTTTGAGTAAGGACAATGCCGTTTCCTATCCGGTTACGTCGGTAACAAATGCATATTAGTTCTAAATTTGTATTTCAAAGTTGAAGCAAATATCTGATAGAGATAGCTACCTTTGGCTCAGATTTCATAAAAATTTTGATATGAACAAAAAGAACACAGTCCTACAAAAGAATATTTTAGAAAATCGTACTTCTTTATTTAAAGATATGAAATGTGTGAGGGTTTGCAATAGACATCGCATTGGCAGTCCTAGGATTATTTTATAATGTGAGAACAATACATAGCATGCATCTATTCAAACTCTGAGTCATACATTTAAATTTTAAGTAGGTTATATAGATTAGTACATAAGTGATAATGGGATTCAATTTAATTCATGGATTAACATAAGGTTATTGCTTTATTTGGGGGTGATGGCCTATTTTTTTTCTCTTCGGAAGTGCAATGATTTCAGTTATCCCATTTTGGTGCCAACATGTAATGAACTGAAAGCAATGTAGCAAATCCTCCTCCCTTACAACTGTATGGGCTTTTGTTTTCTCCCCTTCCTATTTTAAAGTAACTCAAATTGGCTTGAGTGGAAGCTTCCTGGGTTTACTCCAGAGAAATAAGACCAGTTAGACAAATCCGAGCTTAGGAGTCAGCTCTGTTTAAACAGAAACACAGCTTTTACAGGGGTTTTTGCCGTGTGAAATGCCCGATCTAAATAATGGCTTTATCACTTACTAGCTTTGTGACCTTGGGTTAGTAACACAACCTTTCTACAGCTTAGTTTCCTCTTTCACAGAGTAGAAAAGTAATTATCAGTCAGTGTTCTTTATAGGAAACAGCAGAAACCAACTATGAAGAACCTAAATAGAAAAAAACTTATTAGAAAGATATCTTAGGAGCTAAGGATATCAACAAGAGCCAGGGGAACCTTGCCTGAGCATGGATCAGGAATGATGGAATGCTCCAGAGCCAAGAATTGGAAAACTGGAAACAGCATGAAACTGTCTGGGCAGGACTCCGCTGCTCCTATGTAGGTCTCTTGGCTATATGTGCTGTCAAAGCAAGCACCACCTGGTCTCTTTAATGAGTATCCTTCAGTCTACCTGGAACATTTTAAATCTCAGGAAAGAGCTTCCTATTGCCTATGTAGCCTAAGGCAGAAAAGGGAAATACATCCGTACTTGGGTTTGTATGATAGAGCTTGTTTCTCTATAACACTTCCATATACAAAGCTACATGCTATGGAGAAGAGTCATCCTCCAACAGGAAAAACATGGGCAGCGTTGATGTACATACACGTCTCACTAATCTTCCCAAGAACTGTAGGAAATATTTGAATCTCAAGGAACAGACTCGAAGAAGTTAAATAATTATTCCAAAGCCACACCAATAATAAGGAAAATGGTGGAGCCAGCTTCCAAGTTCAGATCCACTTGTTTCCAGATTTTTATTATGCCGCAACATCTTTGTGTGTTGGGGCGGGGGGGAAGAACCTCTGTGTTGTTGAATCGTGAATAATACAATCTTTCTGATTGCAGATAAGCACACATTCAAAGATAGGGCTCAGACATGGATTTTCTGAACAGTTTGTGTGTAAGTCAAGGGAAATCTGTTCATAAGAGAAGACACAAAATAGATCATAGTGCTTGGTAGCAAAAGTGGAGATTTGGTTAACGGAGCCAAAAGTCGACTGAAGAATCTGCTTCTGTGAGTTACTAAATGACCATGTGGGTAGAAAATTATGGAGTAGAATGGTGACTTTGGAGAAGCTTCAAAAATATTCAGTGCCTTGAACCTTCATCTCAAGACCTCAGACTTGAATTAGTGAGAGTTCGTCACAAAAACCAGCCTAGATTCATAGGCTGAAAGCTGCTGTTTAGAAGAAATAGGCTGACAAAATTGTTTGAGAGAACCACAGTAACAGGCTGTAGGCTGGCCTTCAGGACAGGCTCCCCGAACAACGCTGCATACCTTTCCACCCAGAGGGCTACTGTTCCCCAAACCAGGAAGCTGAAGTATTCAGGAAGTCCATTATAGAACTATGGGCTCTCTGGAAAATTCCTGCCTTAATGAGACTCTTGAGATCAGCAAGGAGTAGCCGGCACCGTGAACTCCAGACACACACCACCACATCTATAAATCTCACATGGGCAAAAGGGGGGCCCACACACCACTGCTTCCCTGGTCAACTGTTAGAGGTTCTGATTTTTAAGTTTTGAGCATATTCATCTGATTTTCAGATTTTAAATCGCGCCTGGAAACCTAACTCCAAAGGAGTCAGAGAATGTCATTTTTAGCTTCCCAGTCTCTTCAGTATAAGAAAACACATCAGAAGGATGTTGAGGGAAAAAAATGCCAAGTAAGCTAATTTGTCCTACTTAACACATCATTAACATGTTTTAGGAAATGTGTATTTTGAATAGGAACGTGGTTGCTGTAAATTTGTTACATTATAATGAAAATTAAAGAGCAAATACGACTCTGCATTTCGAGGAAAAGCATATTGGCTTACAAAAGGAAACTTTTACATCATTTCTAACAATTTTTTTGTTTGTTTTGAGGTTTTTGTTTTGTTTTGTTTTGTCTTGTTTTTGCTCCATAGTAGGATATGTAGTCATCATAGCAAACTACTTACGCCAGAAGTAAAGTTTGTGAGCAAAACTTTGTCATTCCTCAATCAGTATTATTTACTCCTCAGCGAGCTCATTATTTTCATTTTGAACCATCCTGGGCAGCTTTCATATTAGTCATTTTGGCTAATGTCAGAAAAAGGGGGGCAAATAGTGTAGAACAGCATGTGCAAACTCAAAGGGGTTTGGAAGACCTGCGTTATGAGCCAGTAAGTGACTCGTGGAATTTAGAATAACAATGTGTAAAAGGCCTGAAACTCTGGGACCAAAATAATCAGAGAAGCTACAACTTAAAAGGGTTCAGAGAACAAAGTACACATCAGGAGAGAGCTCTTGAGTAGTTACGGGTATTATCCTAAAATCACCTGCCCGGAGACAGAAGCAAGGAAAAGAGGAAAGAAGGTAGGCCCTCGGCGGATGGAGGGGACTGCGCATCTTCAGATGTCGTCGCAGCATTAGACAGAGCATTAGTATGTACAACTGTTTCATCAAGAACATTCCTAATCTGCTCTGCTGGGCCCTCACCATGACAACTGGGGATTCCTTCCTAAAAAGGTGGTGTGGTCGTATAAAGACTGGATGTTTTAAAGATACACCTTTTTTTCCGTTTTCAAACAACTTGAGAGGTGAAGAAAATTCTGTGTTTTCTGTGTCTTCCTCTTAGTGTCTCTGTCCCCACGTGGGGACAAGGAGTTCAAGGAGGCAAGACCGTTCCAGCTCCGTATCACCTTGCTGTTTGGGCCAATTAAGTAAACGCAGCTCTTTACCTGCCCAGTGTCTCAAGGCTGTTGTACAGAGCGTTGTAGGGGCAAAGTAACAAGCAGGTTGGACACTGTATGATTTCACATAATAAAAATAGGAACAATGACATTGTTAATTATAACGTGTTGTCAATATTATCATTGGAGGCATTTACTGACCTATTAACCATCGCCAGGAACCGTGCTAATAACTACATTACACACATTAGCTTATGTGTTTTTATCTCTAGTTCTTATTTGATTTTCATTCGGGGCCGGGGGGAGGGAAGAGGGACCCTGAAATGTCTATGTGGGAGTCATACACCCTCAAAAATATTCCATTACAAACCAACTTTCCAACAGTAGAAACTTAAAATAGGGGCTAAAAGGACTAGGCCTGTTTTGTTGCCTTCACAGGCTGTGGTTGAGTCTGAATGTCGCTTTGTTTGGGAACATGCTGAAGATAGGTGCAGTGTCAGCTGGGTTATTAGAAAGGTAGGTCCTGGGGCATCTGGGTGGCACAGTCGGTTAAACAACGGACTCTCAGTTTCAGCTCAGGTCGTGATCTCAGGGTCCTGAGGTCGAACCTGACAATGGGCTCCACACTCAGCAGAGTCCACTTGAATATTTCTCGGTCCCTCTGCCTCTGTGCCCCATGCCCCATCCCCACTCCCTCCCTCTAAAATAAACCAGTCTTAAAAAAAAAAAAAAAAAAAAAAAAAAGGAAAAAAAGAAAGAAAGGTACCTCCCAATCCTTCCTCTCAAACCTAAGGAAATAGGCTAAATTTTGCCTTTCTTTTGCCATGAAAATCGTATGGTAACTGATATGACCAGGATGATAAGAAGTGGCATGATTTTGCCATTCCTTCCACTTTGCCTTTTCTCCTTTCCCCATCAGCTCCCACGTTTATCCAGGAACAAAGCAAAGACTGAAATTACCAAGGTCAGAACCCTGTCCCTCATCTCCCTGGAATGGCCTCGATTTTTTTATCTGCTATTAGGAAAAACTCTGTAGAATATTTTCATTAGCCAAAAAATATCAAAGCTGAGCTGTGACCTCCACATAGTGCAGGTTTATTGTGCTCTGTTTGATTATAGGGAAGCTGGAGATAGAGTTTTATATGAGGAAAAGTCAGATAAAATTGGTGTAATGTCATGAGAAAAATTCTTAGAGAGTTAAATGAATTAGTTTATTTTTTTTAAGATTGTTAATTTATTTATTCATAAGAGACCCAGAGAGAGAGACAGAGACACAGGCAGAGGGAGAAGCAGGCTCCATGCAGGGAGCCCCCGTGGGACTCGATCCCAGGACCCCAGGGTCACGCCCTGGGCCAAAGGCAGAGGCTTCACCGCTGAGCCACCCAGGGGTCCCAGATGAAGTAGTTTCTTGTCTTTGTTGTTCACTAGCTGTTATTCGCTTTCTGAACCTCAGTTTCCATCCCTGTAATGAAGAAACAGGACTGGAAGATTTGATTTGTATAATCCTATGCTGACTTTCTCAGCTATAAAAGGGTGGGAGATTATTAATACTATTGGATAGAGGCTGGTAATATATTTTTAAAGGGAAAACCTACATTAGGAATTCAACAATAAATCGTTGTCTTAAAACATTTAAGTTGCACATACTTTCTGGTAATATCCAATATATTAAAGGCCATTTGTAAGGTTTCCATATCTTGATTTATTTTAGTCTGGGATTGCTTTCTGAAGGGATAATCTCATTTATGATATTGCCTTTTTAAGATGTAGCAGCATTATACAGAAAGATAAATTTGCACTGCCTGCTAAATGCAAATGATGGCTGTTTTGAAGAAATAATTTCAAGGCTTTATTTTATACAGATGTGTATGGAGATTCTTATATATTTAAGGGCTATAGGCAGTAGCAATAAATAAAATTAGCTGACCCTGGGAATGAAAAATATAACATTATGTGATGAAGGAGAAGAGAGGATAGCATCTAGCTGGTATTTTATCCGTGGGCCCGAATGGAGTCACTTCAAGAATGCTTAAATAATCACAAAAATTGGCGTACATAAGTAAGGCCTATGTGAAAAGCTGGAATAGGACAGAAGGCTGACATCCTGATGGAAGGCCAGCTCCCAGCCTTGGCTCCAAGGCCACAGTCGTGTCAGGAGAACAGGGCAGCAGCTGCCTCAAAACCCTGTGTGGGTTTCGATTTTATATTTCTCAAGAACAGACCAGTCATTCTCCACGGAGCATAGAAACTGACCTGGACATTTTTGCCCTTTGGTCCTAAGGAGGAGAAATCTAGGTGATGGAAATTCTTCGTGAAAGTGCCATTTTCAAGACCTTTCTAGATACCGCTTCGCCACTGTCAAAATCACTGTTAAATGCTAGGCACTTTCCTTTATCTTATGTGGTTTTCTAAAAATTTTTTTTAAGATTTTATTTATTTATTCATGAGAGACACAGAGAGAGAGAGAGGCGGAGACACAGGCAGAGGGAGAAGCAGGCCCCATGCAGGGAGCCCGATGCAGGACTCGATCCTGGGACCCTGGGGTCACATCCTGGGGTCACATCCTCAGCGCTAAACCGCTGAGCCTCCCAGGAATTCCCTATCTTACGTGTTTTAGGCCAAAAGGAAGCCCTCCCCTGCTCACAGTCCACTAGTGAGAGTTGCCCCCCACTGGAGGCGAGGTGCCCAGCCCGCTGCCAGGCCCACCTGACGGCTGTGGCCTCGCCCTCGCCCCATGGGCCCGGCCGAGCTTCCTTCCCGTCCATCCCCTCTGGCAGCGGGGGGCCAGGGCTGTGCTGGAGATAAACCCTACGGGCCGTGCCCGGAGTACGGGTTGTACACGCGTGTGCACACACGCACACACTGACTGTGACCACTCATCTTGGAGGCTGGAACACAGGCTGATACCTTCCCCTCCAGCTTGGGTTGGCGCAAAACTCCCTGAGTGCTCCCCACGCTGCTCTTCCCTCACCTGCAGTCTATTCCCAACTTCTATTTATGTGCTTATGTATGCATGTAGGTGCTTGATTTTTTAAAAGATTTAATTAATTTATTTATCTACTTAGAGAACAAAGGGGGGGGGAGCAGAGGGAGAGGGACAAGCAGACCCTGCCCTGAGTGCGAGCCTGACGCGGGGCTTGATCCCACGACCCTAAGAGCACGACCTCAGCTGAATCCAGAGGTCGGGTGCTTATCAGACTGAGCCGACCACGCCCCCGTATTCCCAACTTTTAAAGTATAAGTCATGTCATCTCATTGTTTCCCCCTCAAAACTCTTCGGAGCCTTCCCTTTCTTGCAGGAAAAGCCCAAGACCTTATCGTCGTCCTTCTAACCCTGCATGACCTGGCACCTGTTCCTTTACCCTGACGTCATCTCTTAATTTTCTTTCTTTCGGCCGGCCTGCTTCCATCAGACTGACCTCGGTGCTAGTTCTAGAACGTGTCTTGACGCACGGACCCTGCCCCGTGGCCTCTCCTTGGCTTCTTCACGGCTCTGCCCAGGTGTCCACTCTCGCCAGGCCCCCCTCACCCCGACCATCTTTCTGCTGATTATGCTCCACCCTGACATTCCCAATCAACATTTACTGATCTACTTATTTATTTATCTCATTGATATTAAATAAATAAGTCTTGTATTTTTTAAAAATTTTTTCCCTCCTCAATTAGAATGTAAATTTCACCAGGACAGTGCTTGATTGACAACATTATCCCCAGAAACCAGGGCAGGAAAAAAAAAAAAAAAAGAAAGAAACCAGGGCAGATGGCACAAAGTTAGCTGTTAATTATTTGTTGAATTAATGCCTACATGACTCAATGAGTTAAGAACAGTCACGTCCACGAGGACTCCGAGAGGTACGGATGTGAAGTAGGCCTTGAAATAATCCTGATAAACGCGACTTCTGTTTCCCGGGTCCAGTTTGGAGATTTGTTACGTGGGGGCTTAAGCATGAAAGATATTGAAAAACATTTTTATTTTGTAATAAACAGCCCCAAAGTCCTGTAATGGCACAAGTTCCCATGAAAAGCTACATAAATGAGAATTAAAAACGGGAAGGCAGGACACAAAAATTTCTTAGTCCTATTATTTGATCCTGGAGCTTCTTTAAAGTACTGATTCCTAAAAAAATAAAAATAAAAAATAAATAAAAATAAAAAATAAAAAATAAAAAGTACTGATTCCTCTCTTGACAAGTGTAAGGGATTTTTAATCGGAAGAGGTTTTATGAGTTAGGTAAACATATTTCATCACTGTCTCACACCACCAGTTTATTCTGTTTTGTTTAGAAAGATGATCTGTGGCATTTTTTTTCCTCCCATGTTGAAGAAAAAATTGCATATATGCAAAATGCTTCTCAGCAACTCAGCCCAAAATACCTTTTTTGCTTACTGTTTCCAAAACTAGTCATTTATTATTATTGTTACTGTGCTTTGGCAACAGTGAGGATGAACAGCTCTTCGTGGTGTGGATTCTGTTTCCTTCTCCTGACTATTTAGCACGTAGAGCTATCAGTATGAAGAGTCAATGGCACTTTAAAAATTGAGCAAGTCTGTTGCTCCTGATTTGGTGTTTCATCGATATCAAAAGACCTGGTTCTGGAAATAAGAGGGCACATTAGTCCTCAAGCTCAGTGGTTTGTCATTTGCTGCAGAAATTGGGCTGAAAGAAAGAAAGAAAGAAAGAAAGAAAGAAAGAAAGAAAGAGAAAGAAAAAAGAAAGAAAGAAAGAAAGAAAGAAAGAAGAAAGAAAGAAAGAAAGAAAGAGAAAAAGAAAGGAAGGAAGGAAGGAAGGAAAGAAAGAAAGAAAGAGAAAGAAAGAAAAGGAAAAGAAAAGAAAGAAAAGAAAAAAAAGAAAAGAAAAGAAAAGAAAAAAGAAAAGAAAGAAAAGAAAAAAAAGAAAAGAAATGAAATTGGGCTTCTAGTCTTTAGGATTAGGCTAATGTCCAGAAAATAGACGGAGAGAACGAGAAAAACAAACCTGGGCTGGTGCGGGGGGGGGGGGGGGGGGGCAGGGGGAGGAAAATGAAAATTAATAAATGTTAAACCAGAGGCATGAATGTAACTTTTACCTCCAAAGTGACTAAAGAACATTTCTTCATCAGGCAACATTTAAAATTTGTACTTATTAAAATGGTCTCTTAAATAAAACCTTTTTGTAAAAGGGGGAAAAAGAGAAAAAGGCGAGAAGGGAGGATCATGACAGTCGGCGCCCAAGATCCCATGTCAGTCTTACTAATCCGGTTTGCGAGGGCGCCGGGCTGGATCCGTCAGCGCAGCGTCTACCCTCCGCTCAGGCCCTGACCCCGGGACCTGGGGTGGAGCCTCCCTCTCCCTCTGCTGCTCCCCCTGCTTGTGCTCTCTCCCTCTCCCTGTCAAATAAACAAAATCTTTAAAAACAAGATTTATGGAGTGATCCCATCTTGAAAGAACATACAGCGAATAATTACGGTCCTCTTGATCGGTAGAAATATCTGAAAACCATTCCTATAAAACTGTGCTCCAAGGAATGCAATCAGCTCAAAAGTTGTTTTTTTTTTTTTTTTAATTTTAATATTCAGTAGACTTTTTTTTTTTTTTTTTTTGCCATTTGTGCCTCTTTGGAAAAGGAAACACGAAAGGAAGCAACATGCCTCATCTGTGTAGGTTGATTAGATGTGGACACCATCAAGAGAAGGGCTGCCTTCCTGCAAGGGATGCAGCTCCCCCCAAAACAGTCATTGCTTGCAGGATGCTTGTAGTAAAAAGAAAGGCCTAGAACTTGCAGAAGTATCTGTGGATAGAAACTGCATTTATGACATACTGTTCTCTGATCCCTTCAAGCAGGTGGGCACCGCTTCAGCCCCCGCCGCACCGAGCTGGGCAGGACTCAGGATGGCGAGGGCAGGCCTGGCTTCGCTCTGAGCTGTAGGGTCTTGGGTGGGGCCACAGCCGTTTCCTTCCCTGGCGAAATCTTAGCGGTGCCTGCCCCTGGGGGTGTCAAGGGAAATTTATTCCATGACGGAGGCATGTAGGACCATACAAGGATGTGTCGCCTTTTACTAAGCGTCAGCTGCTGTTACCATCATGCGGGAACTCGGGCCTCATAGAGGAGTCTAACCAGACGTAGGCTCCAATCTTTTTTTCTTTTTAATAATAAATTTATTTTTCATTGGTGTTCAATTTGCCAACATACAGAACAACACCCAGTGCTCATCCCATCAAGTGCCCCCCTCAGTGCCCGTCACCCATTCACCCCCACCCCCCGCCCTCCTCCCCTTCCACCACCCCTAGTTCATTTCCCCGAGTTAGGAGTCTTCATGTTCTGTCTCCCTTTCTGATATTTCCCACTCATTTCTTCTCCCTTCCCTTATATTCCCTTTCACTATTATTTATATTCCCCAAATGAATGAGACCATATAATGTGTGTCCTTCTCCTATTGACTTACTTCACTCAGCATAATACCCTCCAGGTCCATCCACGCTGAAGCAAATGGTGGGTATTTGGGTATTTGTTGTCTCTAATGGCTGAGGAATATTCCGGTGTATACACAGACCACAGCTTCTCTATCCATCCTCTGTCGATGGACACCGAGGCTCCTTCCACAGTGTGGCTACTGTGGACATTGCTGCTGTGCAATCTCTGTTAGTCGTCAGACTTTTGGGTCGGTCCTTTGACCCCTCTGAGCCCCCGTTTCGTTAACTCTAAATAAGAAATAAGCATTCTTCCCTTCAAGGGTCCTGGAGAGAATTAGAGATTAGGGACGTACAATGCTAATCCCGATTCCAGATGTGGCCGGGATCCCTAAGTTATTATTTTAAATATCTCTTCTTGCTTTTCCATAGGGCACAGTTCCACTTGCTGCCCGTTGGCTCTGAGGCAGCAGAGTGTTGGGGATAAATGCAGGGATTCTGATGATAGACCCCCTGCTTTTTTAATATTGGTGCTACACCTTCATCCCTCCCTCCCTCCCTCCCTCCCTCCCTCCCTCCCTCCCTTCCTCCCTCCCTTCCTTCCTCCCTCCCTTCCTTCCTCCCTCCCTCCCTTCCTCCCTCCTTCCTCCCTCCCTCCCTTCCTCCCTCCTTCCTCCCTCCCTCCCTTCCTCCCTCCTTCCTCCCTCCCTCCCTTCCTCCCTCCTTCCTCCCTCCCTTCCTTTGTCCATCCCTCCCTCCTCCATGCCTTCCTCCCTCCCTCCCTCCCTCCCTCTCTCACCCTCACTCCCTTCCTCCCTCCCTCTCTTCCTCCCTCCCTTCCTTCCCTCCTCCCTTCCTTCCTTCCTTCAGCACATCGGTACCGCCTACCCTCTACTCCATCAACGTTCCAAGCCTGGGATCCAGCAGTAAATAAACAAAAATTCCTCCCTTCAAGGACAGCAGATAGAACAGTTTTACTCAGCAGTTACTTATTATTCCAAAACCTTAAGCAGATAACCTCTCTGTTTGCCTCTCAGTTACTTCTGAGAAACGTCTCCGTTTCTTCATCTGTGAAATGGGGGGAAAATACTGCAAATAACAGGATTGGTTTGATGAACTGTTTCCTGCAAAGAACTTAGAAAAATGCCTGACACATAGCAAACACTCAGTAGGTATTGACTATTACTGTTGTAGTTGTTATTAATAGGAATTAGTTGGGGAAATAAGCCCACTGTGATTATACGGGTTGACTGAACTGTAATCTAGCAAATTCTCTGTGTTCAGGCCATCCCAATTATTCAGTTTTCACTCTCCAAAAAGCCCGGAAATGTGAACTGAGCCATCCTCAGGAATTTCATAACCAAGTAAAATTTAGCTAAACCATGTAAAAGAAGTGCAAATATTCAAAGCAGACTAAACAATTGTGTTGCTGTAACCTATTTACATGCAAGCAATCACAAAGCTACTAGGAAACTTTAATAAGCACCAACACCATGTAGATAACAAAATCAATGACAATATTAATTACATATTGGCAGGGGGAAAAAAGATGCCCTACCAATCAGAGTCTCTAATTTTCCCATGAATGAGAGAATACAAATAGTTTAAAGTATATCCACTACCTATAAATAAATATTTTAAGCAAGAGATATTTAAGCTATAACTCAATTGGACTGGGATTGGTGTGAAAATAGTTTCCCAGAAGCGAAGTTTTCTCCCTTACACGTATATTTACCTTAATTGCCCATCACAATGCAGGATTGGGTGTCAGAAGGACCTAATAAAAATGAATAAATAACACCTGGATTCTTATTAAATATTTAGCCTGTCTGGAAGAGAAAACAAGCAAGTGAGTCATACTTTTATAATGACTTTTTTTTTTTCCCTACTGATTGATTCTACTGGATAGTGAATTTATCTGGACTGCATCCAACCAGCTAAAATGGGATGCTGGTTTTCTGATTGTTTTCTCCGCCCCACGTCAGGGCAGTGCCGGAGTGCATAGTGAGTAAGAGGGATGCAGCAGGTGAAGAGAAGAGCAGGCGGGGGTAAGACCACAGGAAGCTGATCCAGGCCGACTAAAGAAACACGGTGCAAATCACTAGAGCACATTCAACTGACCAGCGCTAATCAGCCCAAGGATAAGTAGAGTGAAGACTGGGAAACTCCTAAATCTCAGGTTCTACATAATAGTTTTGTGTTAGTAAAGTAAAATGATTATTTCTGCTTAGTTCCTATGAAAAAGAAAAAAAAAAAAAACTTTAGGGATGCCTGGGGGGCTCAGCAGTTGAGCATCTGCCTTCAGCTCAGGGCGTGACCCCAGGGCTCCCAGATCGGGCTCCCTGCATGGAGCCTGCTTCTCCCTCTGCCTGTGTCTCTGCCTCTCTCTCTGTGTCTCTCATGAATAAATAAATAAAGCCTTTTAAAAAAAGAAAAAAAAACTTTATTAATAAAGAAAATTTTAAACTTAGATTATACGTTTTGTATGGCGTAAGCAGCGGTTTGTAGGACTGTAATGTTTTAAAGCATCAGCCAAAGACTCAGAACAGCTTAGTAAAAATAATAGGTTGGTTCATGTAACTGAAAAGATTGGCTTCCGGTAAGTCGTTCCTTGGTGGTAATAGTTTTGCAACATACACGTGTATCAAAGTTGTGTACCTTAAACGTATGTGATGTTGTATGTCGATTATATCCCCGTGAATCTAGGGAAAAACAGGTAAGAGGTAGCCTTTAGGTAAGGTTTGATCTAGCTGCTAGAGAATGTCACTGACCCGTTATATTTCCCATTTGTCTATCTACCCAGCACCCATGATACCAGTTCCGTCTTCTGGTGCCTCCACTAACAATCAACAACTCTAATTCTCTCTCTGTAGTAGCAAAATGATTCATAAGTTACAGACCTCCCGTTCTCACACAGTATCATCCAGGGGGCCAAAAAGTGATTTCTTCTGGTTGCTTCTACCTATATTTTGGGATCTGCTTTTATTGCATGGCCCAAAGCGCTTCATTAACTATCTACTAGATCCAGAGGAATAGGATAAGCTGATGTGTAGAATTAAGTGGGGACTCAATCCATTTTTTTTTTCATTTTCTGTATTCATATATTTATTATTCAGAGAGAGAATGCAAGCAGAGGGAGGCACTGAGCTGCAGAAACACAAGCAGACTCCATGCTAAGGACAGAGCCTGACGTGGGGCCTGGTCCCACAACCTGGAGATCATGTCCTGAGCTGAAATCAAGAGTTGGAAGCCCAATCGACTGAGCCACCCGGGCGCCCTGGGGTCGATACTTTTCAAACTGAGACCAGGAGAAGAATGTAGTTTAATATCAAGTTACTGTGGGCAGAAGAGAATGAGATAGATGCTGGGAAGGCAAAATTAACAGACATTTAACTAAGTATTCTTTTCAAAGGCTCAACCTATTTCCTACTAAAGATGTTTTATATAAGAGTGGAGCAGAGTCACAAAAAATCTTTATAACTGTGAACTATATTTCTTGAGACTGGCCTAGGGGTGCGGGGGGCGGTGCGGTCTACAGGCCACATCATTTAAAAGCCATGCCAAGGAATCTAATCTTCCCTCGCTACTGAGAATTGTGAACGATTTTAATCAACGGACTAAAATATTCAGGCTTTACCTCCTTTAGAATGGTCAGAATATTTTTATATGATGTACACGTGCATGTACACGCACGTCATGAGTTTGTCAACGTGATCGGGTCTTTGAATAGCGGAAGAAGTCAGTAGTATGAGGATCAGTCCTCAGATAACAAAGTAGAGAGAGTGGAACAAAGGATTAAGGCATACGTTCGTCTTATGAGCAACCTATACAAAAAAAAAAAAAAAACACACACAATTCAATGGAGACAGCCTTTGATTTATTTGAAAACACTGATAAAATGATACAAGAAAAGTATCAGATCACTGTGAGCTTTTGTTTTGTTTTGTTTTCGTGTTTCATTTCTCATGCCCTGATGTCTCCCTATAGGTTTTGATCTCCAACCCTGTGCGTCATAAATAAATAAATAAATAAATAAATAAATAAATAAATAAATAAATCCATCCATCCATCCATCCCAGACTGAAATATCATCGCCTATTAGGATGTCTCCTCAGTCTCTATGAGACCTCGAGTTCGAAACCTAAAATGTATACTGAAAATAAATATAACGAAGCACCATTATGTACTAAGGGAGCCAAATGCCTGCAGCGGAAGGGTCACGGAGTTTTGAGCAAGAGCTTCACCTTTTCCTAACCCTGCTCCTCCTCGGAAGTGCCACCCTGCCCAGCTGGGACCCACTGCAGCCACTGGGCTCCGGGAACTAGACACTTTCTCCCATAAATTCAGTAGACAAGCATAAGAAAAAGGTGAAAGAGGAAGTCCCAGCAAAGCAGGGAAGGTGGCAGCCAGCCACGCTGCAGGCATAAACAGCGGATTTAGAAGGCAAGAAGCATGGACTCAAGAGGAAGCAAGAGTCGGGAAATGCTAACTTGCCTTCAGCTCTCTGGCAGCCCCAAGGGAGACAATTAACGCAGTGTCACCAAAAGCAAACCTCAGCCTTTGACCAGTCCCTGTGAAAGGCAAAAAATAGCTTTTCATACACAGTTGTCAAGAAACCCGCTGAACAAAAGCATCTGCCAAATTTTCTGCCCTAAAGATGGGTTTCCAGTGAGTGTCAACAAAATTTGCTGCTAAAACACACACAAAAGCAGCCTTTGAAATAACTGCCAGTTACTTCATACTGTTGACATTAAGCAAGGCTGCCCGATTTTGTTTTTTTTAAAAAAAAAAAACACATTAAAACTGCACGGGTTAAGCAGCTTACTAATATAAGGAACGGTCACCAATAGCCTTGCTTAGAATTAAAATTGATTCACAGAATCAGAATTCTCCGTGTGCGTAACACGCCAGTCCTCAACAATGCTTGCTCATTATCGACAAGTCATGGCGAAGGAAATAAACTTATAATTGCATGGCTGAGCGTGCGTTCAGCACTTTTATTTTACATGGTACCAGCTAAATGCACCCCCAAAACCTCTCCCTCTCTCAGTTTTCCTAATTCGCTACGAGGACTCCACAGAAATCACTGACCTCGACTGTACCTCCGATTGGTGTCTATGATAGCTGAAGGACACATAGGACACTCAGCCAAGAGAGGAACATGGAACCAAGTCCAGGAAGCATCCCAAACATGGAGCTTCCACTGTCCCCTTGTTCCCCTTGGAGTCAAGACCAAGTTCTTTTCCCCGGTATTGGTGGGTAACAACCTGTCAGGGGAAGCTCACCTGAACCGTAGTGTCCGAGGCCTTTACTGGGGCTCTACCCTGGATACACAGTTGACTGCCCACCTAAAGGGTCTGCTGCCAGGCCTTCAGAAGGTAGAGCTGGTGCCACGTGACCCAAAGCCCCCGCCCTAAGTCACACTATGGATGTGGCTCAAAGCTTCTCCACCATGTTGTTATTCTCAGGCTGGGCCAAGACACCCAATCCATCCAAGACACCCAAGCCACCCTTCCTATCAAGCATGGCATCTTAGAGGCCAAGGGGTCACCTCCCAGAAGCCAGGAGCAAAGCGAAGACCTCTCCTGGGGTGACCTTAAATTCCTCACTACACACCTGATAAGATACGGGTGGCCGTATATTGCTTTTCTGATTTCATTTTATTTTGATTTGTATTGTCAAAAATGACAGTCGAACGGTAGAAGAGAAAGATGTGAATCAGGAATTGCCTCTAAAGACCCCAATAGTCTTCCTTTTCGTTTTTTTCTTTCCTGTCATTTAATTATAAGCCAATCCAGTAACTCCTGTTTTCTCTAGATAGATCGTTTTGACATAAGGAAAGATTCACAAGAGGCTATGTAAAATATGACACATATTAAGGGTTTTAAATATGCTTTAAAAAATGTACTTTAAGCAGTATTGGGAAAAATAGAAAAGCCGTCTTACTACAACCCCCAGACAGAACTCTCAAGGGAGAAATTGAGCTTTATAAACACCAATTGGATATTACTAGGAGGTGATTCTAAATGAAGTCTTGTAAATTAAAGGCTAAATAGTTAAACAAGTGAACATAAAGGAAATAAAGAAAAATTGAAGATATCATACTCTCTAGAGAAAAACAGTATGGGAATAACATCTACAACACTACATTATTAGAATCTATATTGAATAAATCAGATAATATCAAAATTTTATCAGATAGGAAAGGAAGATAAAAATGGTTAATTGAACTTTGTGAGAACACTTTGTATTCTAAATTGCAGGCCAGGGTTTATTTCCCTAACTCAATTGAGAATAATAATTTTTTTAAAAAGATGTTTATATTCGTCCATAAAGACTATATGTTTGGGGGTATTGTGCTTCTAAATTTACAGGTTCTTTTTTTTCCTCTTTACCTGCCCTCTGTTTCTTTTTTCACACTTTTTCCTCTGTTAATTTGAATGTTAAATCTTTATGATGCATATTTCAATTCTTTTCCGTGGTTTCTCTTACATTTTTAACATGCGGAGTTAGCTACAAAATTTTCTAGCTTGTTTACATTTATTCAGTAACCTCTTCCCAAAAAGACAAGAAACTTAGTATGATTTACTTACCCAGCAAACTCCTCTCATCTGCACACACACACACACACACACACACACACACACACACTCTTGTACTGTTTTGAATTTTTATTTTGCTGTTTAGTCACACGCAAACACAGACACATATCCACTGTTTTCGTTGTGTTTTCTTTCTTTGATCAATAGTTCATTAACTTTACCAAAATGCACAACTCTCTTTGTTCACCGTTGTTTCTTTAGTAGCGTCCTTCCCTCTGGGTTAACTTTTATTTTTGTTAAAACGTTTTTAGTTTATTCAGTGTGAGCCTGTTGGTGGCAAGCACTCTTACACTAGGTAAGCTTGAAAATTTGTTCAGGATTTTTGAACGATAGCTGTATTAACTCAAAGAGTTGAATTGTCAGAGAACATTGCAGCACATTATAGATCTTACCCAGCACCGAGCTTTATTAATGAGTCCAAGGATATGGGCAAGCAGTGGGCTGAGGCAAAACATTCATTTCCTGCAGGAACTCAAGACCGCCATATGCAGCTTCCAAAAATGTTTCTTTTCCTATTTTAGGAGGTGTTTTAATTTCAGATAGACAAAATCCTGTTGGGCAATATATGCTAAATTATTCAGAGAAGAAGCCATCAGGGATTTGGAGCTCTTTCATTTTATACTCTGATAATTACAGAGACGGGGAAAGTCTAGATGACCACCCCCCGTTCTCCAGCAAGCGGTGCTCCTTACATCCATAAAGTCCAGGCTTATTTACAATAAACTATCTAGTTACACCACGTATATCCTATAAAAAAAACATTTTCTACACAAAGACTCCCTATCTGTAAGAAATACCGTTGTCAGACTGCAAAGAGGTCTGTTCAAAGCCATTGACATGTTTATAAGAAAGTTCGTGAAGGTCATTCACTACTTCTCTTCTCCCCCCACCAACCAGGACCCCAGTAGGGAATGAGTGTGTCACAGGCCTGGTATTAACCCTTCCCCCCCCCCCAATTGTTTTATGAAATGTCTAATTCCAATTTCAGGGCTTTTGTTTTTGCTTTTTGTCTCTTCCGTCAGTACTTTGAAGCTGTCATTCATTATCTCCTGACATCCACTAGTTACCCCTGAGAAATTTGCAGTCAACCAGATTGTTGCTCCTTTGTAGGTAAATCTGTCCTCTATTTCTATTTGCCTTTAAGATATTCTCCTTATTATTGTCCTGTGCGGGTTCAGTGTAGCCTCAGAATTAGTCTGAGTATGTACTAAGCTTCATTTATCTTGACTGCTATGCAATGAGCACTTTCAATCTCAGTACTCATATGTTTATTTAAGTCTGAAAAAGCCTCATCTGTTTTGTTGTTGTTTTTTTATCAAATATTTCTTCCATGTTATTCCCTGCTTTCTTCTGCCGAAATTCACTTCAGACATTTTTTGGAACCCTTCAAACCATTTTCTGTTCTCTTTAACTACACACATACTCATCTACACATTTTGAAATCACTTCATCACTCTGGCTATGAATTTCTTTTATGGTTCACTTTTTCTCTGTTCCACTGTCCCAAAGTAAAGTTTACCACATCTTTAGTCTTTTATGTCAAGTCTTCACTTACAGAACATCTAATGTATTTTTTCCCATATTTAAATCTTTTGTTTCATTTTGAACCTCATTTTGTTTTATAATTTTCCCACCTGCTCCTCCTCATCCTTATTCTTCCAAATTGATGTATAAATGATACTTGGGTCTGGATTCTCACTTAGAGAATATAAATGTACTGTCTTTCATGAATCAGAGTGAAACAAAAATAGTTTGTTTTTTTTTTCATCACCAACTCCCAAACAGTCTAAGGAAAGGCTTCCCCAGTGTTCCATTCTTTCTAAACAAACAGAGACCAGTTAGCTAAGGATGAGTCAACTTGGCTCTACTGCCTAAAAAGATAATGGGCCTGCAGATAAATGAAGTTGCTTCCAATTTTGAAGTCCCTAAAAGATCTTGGAGGACTAAGAAAGAATCAATACGTCTTTATGAAGCACACCTCACTAGGCCAGTTGAATTTCATTTTTCACAGCACAATCTTGATCCCAGAGGATGAAGAATCAAAAAGTTCATATACTGAGATTTCAAGAAAGCTATGTTGAGGCAAACTTAAACCGTGGAAGAAAGAAGTAAAATCCCAAGTTTGTAAATATCTCTAAATTAAGAAAAAATAATAGCCCATCAGGTTATTTTGTGGTGCATATATCATTGATCAACACCATCCCATTCTTTCAGCCAATACTTCTTCCATCTCTCACTCCATGTATCACTGATATTACAGGTTCCATGATAGATCTAAAGTCAAAAGACTCAAAAGGACCTTAGAGGTCATCTAATCTTAGTTGTTTAATAGTATTTTTAAGTCTCCCATAAATGTTAGTTCTAGGGAAAACCACACTGAAGGGGGATTTCAGTATGAGGGAACGGCAGGTAGTAAGAAAGGTTGTGAGGTCCACAAAGAGTTAAGTTTGCCCAGATGGTCCGGAATGCAGGGTAGTTAAAACAGAATGGTAAGGAAGGTAAGAAAGGCGGCTGGGGGTCAGCTTGTGCAAGATCTGGAACGTCAGGGTGAGAAAAAATTCTGGGACACTGTTCTGTTGGAAGAAATGTCGAAGACTGGCTTCTCGGACGTCACTAACACAACATGTTGGTAAGACCGTGCTGGGTTTGTTGTTCATGTAGGTGACTCAGAAGACTTCCTCAAGACATTTCATAGTGTCTCAGAGGATGAAGACAAGTTTAGGTTTTACTGAGAACTTGACGTTTGGTTTGAGTCAGCCTTTCAGCGTGGAACTCGGTCAGGATTGGGGAAGGGCAACAATACAGTAGCTTCCTGAGGATTGGCAGGCACGGCAGGGAGCAGATTTTGAGGTGAGAGGGTTAAAAAGTCTTAGGAATAAATTGTTGATGCCTTTTATGGAAGAGTGGATGGGTGTCTCAGAAAGGCTGTGTAATGAGCAATACACTTCATTTATATACCGATCAAGAATCTACTTTGATAATAAAGACCACTGAATGGTAATGCCACATTAACATAACTAGTAAACTGTAGGGATAGATGGTTTCAGGTCTCAGCGCCATTGGAAGTTACTGAGTGGAGGCATAATTTGATGAGAACTGTTTTACCAAGATTTTCCTAGCATTTATCAGTGGAATAAAAAGACCTGTGAGAGGAAGGAAACAGCATGAGCTGGGAAAGCTTTTCAACGGCCATTAGTAAATGTGCCTGAATACATGCAACACAATGAGGAGAAAGAAAAAGGAAATCAGCGAAGAATGAACAGCTGGGTAGGTTGGTAGTGGTGGGAGGAGGGAAGGTTAAAGGGCAGGGTGTTAGGAACAGGTAGAAACTCAGGACAGCACCCAATTTTAAGTCTGAATGACTGTAGGATAATTCTAACAGAAACAGAGCTTTCCCATTCATCGCACATTACTTCAATACTGCCCGTGTCCTCCCAGTGCTTCGTAACCCTGGTGCACATCGGGATGTAAAGATGCCAGTGCTTGGTCCCTACTCTGGAACAATTGAACCTGCATATATGGAATAGAGGCTAGGCATCAGAATTTTCTAAAAGCTTCCAGATGATTTTGGTGCTCTGTGAGCGTATAGACCCCGACGGGGAATGGCGTCATCTCACGCGTGGTTCTTGTCTGCCAGGGACTTGGTTGGAGTCAGGGAGTTTGATTCTTGGTCAGTAAAAGATCTCCCTTAATCTGCAACTAAGGGCGCAATTCCCGTAATTGCACACAAGTTTGTGCAATATCGCGAAGCCCTTCAGGGCAACCTGGGAGTAATAAGACTGGAAAGATCTTACTTTCCAGGTTCAAAGTAAGTGTACATCCTAACAGATTTTTGTACTTTTGGTTAACAGATGTGTTCCTTGTTGGGCAATGTCACCGCTGTATCAGTGTAGGAAGAGACTGAGCACACCGCGTGACTTGAGCCCTCGCACTCACACACACACACACACACACGTGCTAACTTTTTAATGACTTTTGGGCACTGAAATGAATATATTTAACACCTTCCTTTTTTCCAGACACACCTTTCTTAGGAGAAAAGTTTGATGATCTCTGCTATTTCCTCAATAACTCATCAGTTGTCCCCTTCCCTCTGTCCCAGGCTATCTCTGATCATATTAACCAGGCCGCAGACAAGGTCTCAGCTGGGTCCGCAGTGATGTAAGTGCTTCTGCTGGAAGAGTTTTTTTCCCCCAGATATTTTTAATTCAGCCTATTGCTTTTCGCTTGAAGCCCTCTATTTTCCTGCAGATACGAAATCCGGCTAGAGGATTTTCTCTTCTCAGAAAGTTCAACATCTGCTAATGAAAAATGACCAGAAGTAAAGTACTTATTAGAATTTAATTACAGAGCAAATTATGTTTTTTTAATAGTTTACAATGTGATCCTGCTTACTAAAAGTGGCGTACTCTATTTTACAAATCTTCAACTTTATCCCTATGCAACAACCAAATTATCTTAATGGGTGTCCAAGTGACAAATTAGACGAATGCCTTCCCCCTGAGTCATTTTCTGATAAAGACACATCGTTTAGTTGCAAGATGACAAACTATGTGCTCAAAGTGACAAATCATTTAATTAAAATTTACAAGCGGTTAAATACTGTTTGACCCAAATGGAGGCTGTTATCATGAATCAATTTCAGAGGAGGAACAGGCCTTTTAGAAAAATCAATTCCAAATAACTCTAGCACTTTGGACATATCGTACAATCTCTTTACAGTGTTCTCGAACACCTCTTCAGGTTAGTGGCAGTTTTTACCTGGTTCACAAAGAATTTCAATCTCGTTGAAAAGAATTTGAGTTTTACTTAGTCCTTAAACTCTTTTCAGTTTCATGAATATTTAATATCACGTTCAATGTTCAAGCAAAACGCTCTTCTATCTTAAGAGAAAATAGCTAAAATTTTGATGAGTTATGGTTTTTTATTGCATATACAGGCCAATGGAAATTGCAATCATCTTTCATGAAAAGGCTGGGTAGTTTTTATTGTTTGAGAATAAGGGTGGCCATTGCATTTACTTACTAATACAGTAAATGTAAAATTGCTTAAGTAACATGCTTTATTATTTATGCTCCCAACCACATAATGTGAGGGTAGTTTCATAAAAAATATAAATTAGAGAAATTTCACATGCCAGCAGGCTGTAGATCTGTTTTATGGCTCTGACTTAGCAGGTGCCCTTCTATTTTCGTTGTGCCCTGTAATGAAGTACATATTCAAGCAGTATTGAAATGCAGATAAAAATATGATGCATATAAGGCGAGTCAGTTCCCTTCTCCGGAGAGGCTGTACTTTACAAGCCCCATCATTAGTTGTGCACGACTTCGGATACTTTTCATCAATTCAGCTGAGCTCTTTGCTCTTCCGCTCTGCTCCAAGGTTGATGAGGTCTTAGGAAATGTATTTGCTCAATTTCGGTAGTAGGACTTTTAGCATTGATGGAGTCATCAGACGTGGAAGACTCATCTATGAATTCATCAGTAGTCAGTGTTAGACGTAGCCTATAGCTCTGCCGTCTAAGCTAATGCAAAAGATAGAAATGGTCGGTGAAACATCAAAATAATCATCTAATATATATATATATAATTTCTGTCCCCCAGATGATTCAGTTTGATCATAAAGAAAAGGCAGATGATGCTGCTGGGCCATTATTTTAAGTTGTTAACATTACATTTGTGTATGTAGAAGCTATTTTGTTTTCTTGTCCATGGCACAGAAACTTAAGCTTTTCACCTTTAGATATGCTAAGAAGAAAGATAATTAAACCTGCTGAAAAGCACAGGACTTTCACTAGAAGGTAATAACAATTTATTATTTGCAATATGCTATATTGCTCCATTTAAAATACACAAGGCCAATGATTTTTTACTTATGAGGACAATTATCAATGGCTACCACCAAATACTTTAAATGTGCTAGATGAAGTCAAGAGCTTGCTTACAATACCAGGTCTCAGTTGGACACATAGCTGTAACTTGGACAAACAGTTTTTTTTAAACAAGAGAATATTTTATGAAAGGTCAAAAGTATAAAGTGTCTCATACTCTATTGAAATTAATGCTCAGCTACTGTTTATAATGCTGTTTGCAGCATTCTGAGAAAACACATAACCCCTAATTATCTATAGTAGTCATAAATAATCGTCAAAAAGTGCAAATGAGAAAAATTCGATCGAATTAAAATCACCAGTTCGCTAGTTAAAATTTCCTCTCATATTAAAACCTCTGACTTTGTAAAATGCGACAGTGAAAACTGAAAGGGTCCTTTAGCATACTGCTATTGGAGCATTATTGAAATTCGACCTGAAATACAAGCATAAATGACAGATAACAAGAGCGATGCAGATTATATAATTCTCTGGGCATTCATTTATTACCTTGTTTTCCACATTTACACCATGACACCTGTTCTAGCAAACTAACAGACCTCAGGCGTGCTTCTCTCACACCTTAAACACAACACAGCCTCAGAATTCATTCATATGATTCCAGTTCTAAATTTAACTTGCTGATTAACCTAATGAAATAATCCAGCCTCAAGCTTTGTGCCACACGGCGTGACCTCTGAGAAGGCACATGCCAATTTTCTCTTATTTTCCTTTCACTTATTACTTTTGCAAGGTGTATTTTATGAATGCATGGTTTGAGCATTACTACCAAAAAGGCTGGCAACGGATAGGGACTAGATCTTCTGGCCATGGCATGTAAAACAAAAAGCCATTAAAGTTACAAGAAAAAGCTTTCCAGATTTTTTTTCGAGATGTGGCTCAGGGGCAGCTCACCATTTGGACAGCAGGTTGGCCAGTCTTGTGCAAAAGAGTGTATGGATCTTTACATCGCACCGCAGAACTGGATTTAGACTCTCCCCTGCCCCAGCCTGAAGCTGGATCAACCGTTGTTGAAGTGTGGTGTGTGGACCGCTGTGGACTCCACCCCTGCTGTATCTCCATAACGTGCCCCCACCCCTTCTCCCTGGCTCGCTCCACTCCGTGCACCCTGGCCTCTTGTCCTTGCTGCACACCAGACGAGCTCCACCTCGGGGCCGGAGAGTCCTTCTCCTGGCGCGTTCTTCCCCAGATATCACATGCTTCTCCTTCCCCTTCCTCTCAAATCTTTCTGCATTTCCCACCGCCTCGCTGAGTGAGGTCAGCTCTGGCCATGTCTGCACACTGGCCGTGCTTCCCTGACTCTTCCTCTCCCTTCCCAGGCTCTGTTTTTGCTTAGTGCCTCTCACTTCCTGTCTGTAATTTGACTATTCCTTATGTTTATACTCTGTAACCTCCCTACTCGCATGGAGCATCAGCTCCAAGAAGGCAGCTCCCAGAGGGCTCTCAGGGGGGTTTGTTAAGTAAATGTGTCCTTGGGGCCCAGAGCGATGAGGGCCAGAAAGGAAGTAGTCAGTAGATACCTGTTGAAAAAATGAGTTGAAAGTAGTAAACAGATACTTCCGGTCCTGAACACTGAATATGCATAAGGATAGAGCATTTTGGTCCTACTACTACTGCTATTATTCTTGAACTGAGGCTACCCACTGTGCCCACATAACGTGTACCAGCCGACATTGACTGTTTCACACAAATCATCATAATTCTGTTCGATGCTCCTATTACTTGAATATTATCACCATTTTCCACGTGAGAAGGCTGAAATTCGGAGGGGTTAGGTGGTCACACAGCGAGGAAATGCAGAAGTTAGATAGAACATGTCAGTCTCCAAAGGTTTTCCCATTAAGCATTAGGCAGCACGTAAAATTATCGTCTCTATTATTAATTTGGTAACAGTTGGTCATGATAATCTGTTGTTCTTAATATCGTGTATATGTACCCTCTTAGTCAAGGACCTATGACTTATCACATGGACCCAGATAAAAATTTCCCAACTAACATTCCCCTTTTTCTACTCCAATCCTTTCTATATTCACTGCGAGTTTAATCTACCTAATTTACAGCTATAATTATGCTACTTGTTAATCTGATCAGAGGCCGTCAATGTGTTTCCATCAAGTACACACTTTTCATTATATGACTTCAGTTCATTTATTACTGGTGCAGCTTTCTCTCCCCAGTACCCCCCCCCCCCAAAGCAAGCTGGACCTGAAGAAACTCGCATGGAGATGAGTGCAAGGATCTACAAAGCTGAAGTTAACAAGAAGGTCATGAATATACAAGTTTCCAATGACCCTAGTATCTTTATTGTCTTCAAGAAGATTATCACTCATTGTTTCCACGTCAGCATGGGTGCACACTGTTTGTCACCTGGGTCATTGGACACCCAGATATACCCGGATTATAATCACCTCAGTAGTGACCAGAAGACAAGGGGCCCGTTGTCAGCAGGTTGTGTACCTTTCTGCTACTGAAATGAGGAAGGAGGTAACTTGGGGAGCCTGCTGGTAGCCGCTGGAGAACTACAAGCTCCACGGGGGTAGCGCTGTCCTAGTCGCCGCTGTAGTTCAGCGTCCACTGCGGCAGGTGGCACAGAGCAAAATCCAGTAATACTTTATTGTTTTCAGAGCTCTCGTTCTCACTGAGGCTCTAATTTTCCAGTCTTTCTCTTTCCCCCCATTACGTGTACTATGGTTTCAGTAACGTTGCAGGAAACACAGGGATTTGAAGTCTTTAATGAAATAAATGGGGCAGGTTCTAAGGAATACAAACATTTCCCAGATGCTCCTTCCCCAGTGAAGGAAGGGTCCGAAGCGCCTTTCCCTGTTGAATCCCTAATTGTCTTTTGAAGATAACTGGTGTGAGTTTTCTTAGGAGGGAGTGAGTGGCCCAGCTTCCTTTTCTCCTCCAGAACTGCCTTTGCTGGCGTCTCCACCTTGAGGGCGAGGTTGCAGTGGGCTGCGATGGGCCACTCCGCCGGTGGACTTGCCTCAACACCTGGATCCTGCAGTTCACGGTGTGAATTTGTCTGTCTAGTCAACAATACACATACGACGGAGGCAGCGTGTTTTTATCTAATTACGGAAAACGTACTTTGCCGGGCGCATTGGCTCACAGGTGCTCTTCATTTTCTGTGCTCGGCTGTGGAGAAAGCTCTTTAATTTATATACGTCGAGGTTTTGTGTGGACTTGATTCTGCAACATAGTTGTATCCTTGGGAGGATATGGTACTTCGTAATGGAAAAACTCAATCTTTCATTTTTCATTTCTGACAGATTTAAAAAAAAAAATACTGGTTTAGTTAATTTGGCAAAGTTAAATCAAAAATGGGGATGGCACTACTGTGAGTGAAGCTGTGATTTGAGACGTTATTCACTGCTTCTTCTGTTCTTCTCCTTAACCCTTTCCTCTGGTTCGCGCTCTTTAATTATTTTTATTAGTTGATTAGCTTTCCCTTTTAAGCCTACCACGTTGCTGGTGATGCCAAAAATCACTGCACGCTCTCTCAGTCTAACAGGTGTGCCATAGGCACACTTAAATAAAACCAGAGATGTACGTGGCCTAGTAATAGTATGTGATGCTTTTATAACCTTGACCTGATGATACGATGTTGGGTCAACTCTGACCTGAGATTCTGTTTGTTTCTTTAGTGAAGAGTTTAAATAAGCAAGCTTTTGGCAGAAGATAAGAACTGGACTCTAATCCACTTTTATCAACTGCACAGAGCCTTTGCAGAGGTCTTGAAACCCAACTAGGGTTTAAGAGCAGAAGCAGCAGCCCAGAGAAGAGATGAGTCTAACTCTTTCTCCTGAACACATGCCCCACTTTTAAGATACGCTCCACTTCTGAGTGATCTGCTCTCCCCTGGATCCCTGGCTGTACCATTAGCCTAGCACAAGCGCCATCTATTTATTTTTAGCATCTTTTTGGAGCCTTTCTCTCTAATTAGACTACAGATTCCTTGAGGGTTAAGGCCAGAGTCTAGCACAGATCCTTGTATAAAATGCGTAGTTGCCTCGTTTTGTCCCAATGTGGGATTGCTTTTAATGAGCTACGAGTTTACCGTCAATACACCACAGTAGGAAGTGCAGGTAAGAAACTCTCCCAGTGGGATCCCTGGGTGGTGCAGCAGTTTAGCGCCTGCCTTTGGCCCAGGGCGCGATCCTGGAGACCCTGGGATCGAATCCCACATCAGGCTCCCTGCATGGAGCCTGCTTCTCTCTCTGCCTCTCTCTCTCTCTCTCTCTCTCTGTGATGACTATCATAAATAAATAAATTAAAAAAAAAAAAAAGAAACTCTCCCAGTGAACTTGTTCGCTGCATCCCCCGGGTTCTTCCGTCAGAGGATCTGTTGACAGACATTTGTACGCTAGGGGGGTCTCATGCCCAGGAAGAGAGAGTGTACATTTTCTGAGGAAGGATATGAGCCAGGTGACTCCTATAAAACAAGGTTCAGCAACACTTAGCTGTAAAGGGCCCTGTTGCCTTTTGGGCTTTGCAATCTCAACCCAACTATTCAACTCCAACACGACTTCTCAGCTCTGTTGTTGTAGCAGGGAAGCAGCCGTGAACGATACACTATGAATGCATGTGGCTGTGTGCCAATAACATTTTATTTATAGGCACTAAAATTTGAATTCTCTGTGATCTTCATGGGTCACAAAGTAGGGTTTATCCTTTGATTTTCTTTTTTTTTTTTTTTTTTTTGGTAATCACTTAAAAATGTAAAAAATCCTTACGTCTCAGACCATCCAAAACAGGTAGGGGCTCAGAGTGGGCCTGTAGTGCCCTGAGCCCTGCTCTGTAAAGGAGGCCACCGTCCCACACTGTCTTCCAGTGCCTGAGAAAAACACAATGGCAGCTGGGCTTTAGCACCTACTGAAAATGGACTCTGACCCTCTATTCTTCTCAGGATGAGCAGTAATAGTGCGTAACAAATGGCCAGCACGTCTGTTTCTTGACCACATTGCCTGATCATCAGCATCCGCAGAGGGAGCTGCTCCCTGTGCCCTTAACCACAGGACTCTATCACCTCCATCAGCTAGTCGGGGATTGCCACGGGAGGGGAGAGGACACTTGGAGAATCACCAACTTTTCTTTAAGATCTCTGTCCAGCTGTGGCCCTACGTGGTTTCCGTTCCCACTCCACCGGTCAGGGTGAGTCCCACGACCCCACCGAAGTCCTGCAAGGTCGGGTGGGGCAGTCATATCGTGTACCTGGAAGGAGATGAACAAGACTGTACTGAATCTCCTTAATGACCAGAACACCTGCCCTGATTGAAACAGTAATAAGCGTCTCTCCCAGCATTCCCCAGTGTCCTTGTCACTGTACGATTCCGGTTCCATCACTTTTGTCACCTGTTTGCATACAATGTGTGTATTGTACCTCCCGTAAGGAGGTAGGATGTTCATCTGTCCCTCTCACCCCCGTCCAGCCTGCACTGTAACTTGCATGAGGACGGGAATTTTTATCTTTTTTGTTCACTGCAAACAGTCTAGTGTCCAGAGGAGTGTCAAGTACGTAAGAAGCACGCAATGAATATTTGTTGAATAAACGAGTGACCCAATAGGAGAATAAAGGCACCACACGAGTCCTTACAGCACACATACACCCACCTTCATCTGATCTTCTTGCCGTAGCTTCCCCTCCAATTTCCTTCTAGGCTTACAGTGTCTGATGTGGTGACAAACACACATACCCACATACACACGCACACGCACACACACACACACGTTTCTAAGTCTCCTCAATTTGGTTATCGTGAATGGATTATTCCTTCTGCAAATCACGGTGCTAAATGAAATTTGCTACCAAAACTTGTTTATCAGTTGGTTGATTGATTGACTGTTTCTAAATAAGCTGCTCTCAAAAGATGAAAACAAAAGTTCTCCTCATATTCTCTTATAAAAGAGTCATTGGGGTTATTGTTTTCATCGTGGCTGGATGTCTCCTCTCACCGCACTTCTAGTGTAATCTCTGGTTTTTAATACAAAAGCCTCCGGCTACACTCCCACGGTAAAATCATTTGAAATATCTTCTTCTATGATTGGCCTGCAGCTCACGGCCACCAGACGGGTAGGGGGCCGTCCTGCTGGGCTCAGGCCCCGCTTTCTAAGGCCTGCTTTGCACTACAAAAGGGAATTACCTTGAGAGCACCTATTAGTGCTTGATTTTCCTCTTTGCATCCCCATTGCTCTCTAACCGGCACACATCATGAAAGGGCTCTTCTTCTAAAAAAGGTCTGTTGAATTTCCCAAATACCAGCTATTAAATTCTTACTTGATCTTAAAAGAGTTGTCCCATCCTGAAAGAAGGATAAAAGGCCTCCCTAACAAACTTAGGCCATTCTCACTTAAGGAACAATTACAGGTTTCAGGATAATGCTGCTGAGTACTTTCCCCCCAGTAAAGTAGGGTACATCGTTGATTCTATCCTAAGTAGGTTTTATGTTAAGGATCCGTATGCAATTGTCTGCTGCTCCAGTAATGCTAACTAGTCTATAACACCTAGTTTTAAAAGGATAGTAGGCAGGCTAATAGGTTAATGTAGCCAAACCCATGTATGACTGACTCAGTGGTTAAAATCGAAAACCCAGAAATGAAGACAGACAGACGAGGGTTCGAATCCCATTTCCTCAGCGGCTAAGGGACACATGAAGATGAAATAGGAAAAATCATGCAAAGCCTTTATAACCATGGCTAGCACATGGCCTCCAGAAAGAAAATGGCTTTGCTTCTATTTTCCTCAACAGCATCTTCACTTAAAGTCTTTCTCAATACATGCCTTTTTTCAAAAGCTTCCCTCGGACTTTTATGCTCTATTCATCCCCTGCATCCCAACAGTTTCTTGCAAGCTAAAAATTAGTCTTCTCTAATCAGTCCTATATGTAGATTGTCTCTTCCTAGGGCCATCTTATGGATATTTGACATTGGACATGTGTCCGAGATTCATTTGTGACATTTATATAACTCAGATGGGAAGATTAGACATAAGCAAACAGTGTGTCCCTCTATCAACATTTGTTCAGCCTTCTGTGGGAAATACCAAGAGAACTTATTAGAGTAATTTGCAAAATTTTCTGGGCCAGTTTGCTTATTCAAATTAGAAACTGATTATGCATTCAAGCTTTATAAGAGAATAAATTAATTCAGGCTTCTTCAACAAAAATGGAAGTAAGACCTTCAAATTTGGCAATCATGACCAAGTTCAGGATGTTAATTTAGTTTAGCTAATTATGCAAATCTTAAAGACAATCATTTAGAAGTGATCTGTCTTATTTTAAAAAGTATGCATTAGGATAATGTATGATTTGGGAGGGAAAAAAAGCTTTGTGACATGATAGATTGGCAAACATTCTTTATGATATTTTTGTTAATTTAGCCAAAGACTTGGAACAGCTGTCCTTTTTGGAGAACAGCAATAGACAATTATGTTTTTTATACACTAAGGAGTTTCTCACATGATATTTTAAATAGGTAATATTGGATGAACACCCATTCATTGGAAACAAAGCAGCAGGTTTTTGGGTGTTTTGGTTTTTTTTTTTTTTTTTCATAAAGAAAACAAGCCCTGAGTGGAAAGTTCACCGTCCATGAGAAAGACAAGATAGGCTTGCTTCATGTTCAGATACGAGTCAGACTCAAAAAAATGTATTTGGCGATGATGTAGAACAAGTTTTTAAAAAATTATACAACTAGAATTAAGCAAAAACCAAAAACCCCAATACTTGTTTTTATTTATAGTATGAAAGTTTCCAGGCCTGGGCAAATTGTGAAGTACGAAAATGAACTTGTGTCTGGCAGTTTTCTACTCTTCCTTTATACCTGCTGTGTATATATTTCTTCCAGCTGTCTGGAGGGCTTTCTGATTTCTTTCTCCAGATAACTTCAAAGTGTTATCCCTGCTTTGTGATGCCATCCAAACCTACTCTGGGTCTATGACCTCAAGATTCTACTCGAGGCTGAGTGACCATGGGTAATAAAGCTAATTAACCTGTTGAGTTGTTCTATACACCAGGAATCTTATCATCCTGTCTCATATAACGTCTAAAACAACCTTAAACCGTGGATGCAGTTTTTTTTTTTTTTTACCCTCATTTTATAATTGTGAGAACCAGAGCTCACAGAGGTTAAGGAAATTGCCTTCAAGGCTTGGAGGCTGGGGTGAAGAAAGCAAGGTACTTAGGATGCAAAATTTAGACTGGTAGACACTCTCTGAGCCGTGAGTAAAACCCTACTTAAATTTTCTACCCTAGGCTTCGGTGCCTTGCTTGCCTCACCGTAGCCCAGGCCCTTTGCCCATAGACCCACAAAGAGTATGTAGAAGAACTGAAGCCTTCCAACTCCAATACCTGTGCTTGGCCTCTTCAACAAACACTGTCCGGCTCAGAAATCCTGCTGGCCTCGATCAGTTGACAAATCATTTTAATATGTGATCTCTTCTAGGAAACTTCATCCCCAACCTGAAATAGAGGATGTGTGTCATTCATTCATTTATTCAACTAACATCAATTAAGTACCCGCTACGATCCAAATACTGTGCCTAGTTAGGAACGTGTCCACTGATGGAGCAAAAGACTTGCTGGTGACTTGCTCTTACGACCCTAATAGTTCTAAAAAGAGAGGCAGACAGTAATGAAGTAATTATACAACTGAAAGTAAATTACGACTGTGACAAGTGCCATGAACAAGTACACTGTATTGTGGATGACAGTGATTATACAAATAAAAATAGTAGCCCTGGTCAGGTTATTTTTAGAAGGAGTCTGAGGGTGAGGATTGAGCTGATATCTAAAAAATGAAGAAATTACGAAAGTGGAGGAGAGTAAGGATATTCCAGGCATGGGAGCAGATAAGGAAAGACACCTGGTAGGTAGTTCATATACAGTGCAGAATGTGACACATTGTGCAAAGAAATCAGCATGAGCGCTCCAGGAAGGATCTGGGCTAGAACTCACTCAGGGAAGCCCCATGGAAGAGTTGGCCCTTATTGGGAGGATTTGGACATGCAGACATGGGGCAAAGGGAAGCATTCTAGGCAGAAGGATGTATTAAGAGCAAAGGAACAGAGGGAAGAAAGCTTAGCTGGGGACAAAGAAAAATTTGCCAGGACGTGGTACGGTGGGTGCAGTATAGAGTAAATTAGGACGAGATCATCTGAGGCTTTAAATGCCAGGCCAAGGTAATGGGCAGCAGAAAGTCTTTGAAGAGTATTGAGTGGGAAAGTTACCTAATAAGACCTGTAAAATGAGATCACTCTCATCCCAGGTGAATGAACCCTTTGGAAGATGCGCTTACTATCTATAGGGAGGGAGACTTTGTGTGTGTGTGTGTGTGTGTGTGTGTGTGTGTGTGTTTTCTTTTTTCTTTGAGGAGGGTCAGAGGAGACATGATGGAAGGGGAAAGTCTCAGAGCTGATCTTTTAAACTTTTTTTAAAGTTAAGAATGGCTATGATGGGGAGAAAAGTCATCCCCGAGTTGGGAAAAGTGTGTTTCAAAATATGACTAGAAGATGGAAGGGGGGAGTTTAATTTTAACTTTAAAAAAAAAAAAAAAAGATGTTTAAAGCAATGAAAAGAGATAAATGAGACCAAAAAAGAAAAAAAAAAAAAGAATTAGCCAGCACCGATAAAGAAGTTGACACTTGCACTCTGTAATTTGGACTTGTTTTGTGTGTCAGGGGAGGGTTTTGAGGAATGAGATGACATGATCAGTGCGGCAGAGGAGAGATAACTTCGTCAGAGACGTGTGGGGCCGATAGAAACTGGGGGAAACTAAGGCATGAGAGCCGTTAAAGACAAAGTCAAACTCATTTAGGAAACAAATGGCACGTTCAGAATCCAGAATAAGTCCCCCTTGAAGGTGTACAGTAACCCTCTCTCCCCGCAGTTTTGCTTCACACGGTTTCGGTTACCCACCATCAACCACAGTCCCGAAGCACATGACCCTCCTTTTTACAAACTGTCGGTCAGGGGTAGCCTAACACCATGTCACAATGCCTACAGCATCCACCTCACTTCATCTCATCATGTAGGAGTTTTTATCAACTCCCACTATCACAAGTAGAAGGGTGAGTACAGTGCAACAGCATATTTTGAGACAGAGAGAGAGAGACCACGTTCACATAATTTTTATTACAGTGCATTGTTATCAGTGTCCTATTTTATGATTGGCTATTGTCCTCATCTCGTACTGTGCCTAATGTAGAAATCAAACTTTATCGTAGGTATGTAAAAGAAAAAATACATCTATGGCTTCAGGCATCCGCTGGGGCTTTGGGAATGTATCCCTGCGGAGTAGGGGTTACTTGGCTAACATTTGGAAAAGGATCTACCGAACGCATCCCTCCTTACCCTGAGGAAGTCAGAGCCCCTAAGTCAGTGATTCATCCATTTAAGGAGTATGTGTTTTGTCACGTGCACCAAATCCCATGATAGGAGCTGGGCTCACAAAAGTTGATAAAGTTGGGGCAGCCCGGGTGGCTCAGCGGTTTAGCACCGTCTTCGGCCCAGGTTGTGATCCTGGAGACCTGGGGCTTCCTGCATGGAGCCTGCTTCTCCCTCTGCCTGTGTCTCTGCCTCTCTCTCTCCTCGCTCTGTGTCTCTCATAATAAAATAAATAAAATAAAATAAAAATAATAAAATAAAATAAAATAAAATAAAATAAAATAAAATAAAATAAAATAAAATAAAATAAAATAAAAAACTAAAATAAACTAAAATAAAATAAATAAAATAAATAAAATAAATAAAATAAATAAAATAAAATAAATAAAATAAAATAAAATAAAATAAATAAAATAAAATGAAATAAAATAAAATAAGATAAAATAATAAAATAACATAAAACAAAAAATAAATAAAATAAAATAAAAAAATAAAAAATAAAATAAAATAAAAAATAAATAAAATAAAATAAATATAATAAAATAATAGAATAAAATAAATAAAATAAAATAAAATAAATTAAATTAAATAAAATAAAATAAAATAAAAAATAAAATTTGATAAAGTTACCGTGCCAACTTTCAAAATACTTTTAGCTTACTGGTACGGCCAAAGCCATGTCCAAATTGAGCAGCAAGGAGACAATCCAGATGAAAGTATGCAGAACATAGCAATGTAATTGAGCGATCAAGTATTTAATACGAACTTGGTCTGTGTGAAGTCCCAGTATGGTGGGCATTACAGAAGCTGTTGTAAAATACACAACTCAATCCCAGTCAGCAAAGAGCCTAAAATCTCTGAGTCTGCAAGGCACAAAGGCACAACAGATGAAAAGAAGACAGTGTTTAATCTAGGGACAAAGGACCGGTGCAGATAATCAGAGTCAGAGTGCTTAGAGTCTAGAGACTGCAGTGACAGCAGGGGAAGAACTGATGGAGCCCGCACCTTGTCTGATGGAGTCTGGAGTTCACCAGACTGTGAACTGCACCTTGATGGATCCGTCAGATTTGTATCCAGCTCAGCCAAGGGTCTCACAGGATCTAGGAATGAATGAATGAGCTCATCAGAGCAGCAGTACGCTATAAAGGAATAAGACGGAAACTTTCTGGTCAAACACACGTGGGGTAAACCACGTATCCGTGTGGTACGTGGTGTAGTTTCTCTGAGCCTCAGGTACCTTTCTTATAAGGTAGGTGAAGTCGGGTCCAAGCATGCACGTGTAAAATGTTGGTGTCTCCGCTGAATCTGCAACGAGGAAAACTTCATCGACGGCAGTTTACGTAAGGATAGGGACCCGTCTGTCTCGTTTCCTCTTTCCCTGGGACCTAGCACGATCCCTAGACCATGCAGGGACTATAAATGTGTGATGAATGACCGAAAAAAATTAAAAGTGGATTTGGATCGTAAGTAGATCTGTTTGTGTGCCAGAGTTCACGTCAGAAAGAACCGAGAGAAAAATACTGGAAATGGAAGTAGGAGGCTGATCCTGTCCTCTGGATTCTAGCTCTGCCTGTGATGCAGCGAAGTATCACTGAAAGCCCTTCAGCAGAGGAGCTGTGCGACCCGGTGGCACGTTACAATACAGTCCTGGCGTCCAGGCAGTGGGGAGAAGGGCGGAGGACCTAGAGCAGGAGAATGGAAGACACTCAGGAAGGTCCCGGTGCTTCCGACAGACTCCCTTCGAGGGAGGGACATCCCTTGACCAGCCATCCTGGTTTGCCCACATCTGAGGAGTTTCCACGGGCTGGTGACCGTAGTGCTAACACCAGTAAAGTTCTGGGCAAACTGGGAAAAGTTGGTCATCTCTTGCACTTCATTCACCCAGTTGGAACTTCATTCCAAATTGTCGGCGTGACAAAAAATAAAGCATCTCAAGAACCAGCTAGAGGCGGGGAAGGGCATGGGGGTGGGGGGGAAGAAGTTGGCATAAGAAAGGGAGAAATTTAGGGAAAAAGAAAGAAATGAGACTTATGGATTCCAAAGTACACGGTAAAATGGTCATGACAGGTCCACTGAGGCTCCTTGTCGCTCTTCGTGTGTCTTCTAAAAAATATCTACAGGATTTTCAGAATTGCCTCTGCCTCTCAGCTTTCCATGGTTTTGCGTACTCGCAGCCTAGGAACGATCCCACAAATATGGAAGGAAGATTTGCCGTGAACCAGCCATTGTGGGGAATAAAAAATGATGAAAGCACGTTTAACGGCTTCCAAACTGGCCGGGCCCCTCCCAGCCTACACAGGCCTCCGGCCTCACGGCGCGGTGCTCTCCACCTGGGCTGTGAACAGGGGCCTAGCAGTCGAATCCTCGACCCTGCTACCCTTCCTGAAACCCAGCAGTGGTTCCCTTTTCTTTCATGGGCCAGATTTTTTAGAGTCCCTCTTTGCCTAGAGTGGCTTAAACCATGTCTCTCTGTTGTACGGGGGCAAGTACCTAACTCTAGCATCAAGCCTTTGAGAAATCTTAAAAGTTGTCTCGTTTGACTCTAGTGTTGAATTTTGGTTGTGTTGCTTTTCCGTGATTACCTTTCTTACTCCTATTTATTAAACACTAATTACAGAGTCACATGCTTTTGTTGAAGAAAAAAAACACCTGTTATAATTAAGGAATCTTTCTCCATATTTTTGAAATTCCAAACCAACTGGCAGCAACACCCAATACTTCATCTAGTGGTAAATCGTACATACACCGTAACCTGAAGTCTCACGTCTTTGGGTCTATGAGTCACAGAAGGTGAAAAGGAGATTTAAAAAATATATTTATGATTCAACAGGGATAAATTATAAATTAAGAACTTTAATTTGGTGACATGAAGAGGTAAAGACTGCAGACAAAAGCTCCAACTTGATAGTGAAAAGATCTTAACTCAAGTCCCATCTTTGCTGAGAGCTACCTGGATGAACTTGAAAAAGCTATTTTTTTTTTAAGATTTTATTTATTTGAGAGAGAGAGGGGAGGGGGGGCACAAGCGGGGCTCCATTCCAGGACCCTGGGAACATGACCTGAGCTGAAGGCAGATGTTTTCACCAACTGAGCCACCCAGGTGCCTCGAAAAAGCTCTCAATCATATCATTCTTCCATCTGAGCACCTACGTTCATTTATTCGGCCATTTAGTCATCCCACTAATGCTTATCGAGAGAGTTGTAATGACTGAACGATTGTATTAAATACCAGGCACTGTACGAACCTCCAGAGCAAGGTTCCTCAGCCTCAGCACCACTGATAACTTTGAGTTGAATACGGACTTTCTCCGGAATTGTAGGAAATATTGAAAACCTTGTCTTTGCAAAAGGGTAGAAACCAATTCTTAGAATCGACGTCGTAGAGGACAATGGGTGGCTTCTTCAGAATGCCATTGCCGGGTTCGGTAAGGCGCTGCCAACTATTATTCAATATTTAAGACCCTGGCAGGCCGTCTCATTGCCTCACTTGCGTCTCTGCCTTTCCTTAAAGCAATTGATGTGGGATCCCATCGGCCAAGCTTTGATGATAGCATGACTGTCCTCAAGGTAGGGCTGAAGGGGACTAGAGCCAACCTCACTCAGACTCCAAGTTATGAAAGGGAAAGGGTGGTGTCCTCAGAAAGGATGCTGAGCAAGAGAAGGCATCCGGTGGCCACTCCAGTCGTTTAGAAAGCCGCTTTGCATTTATCACATTTGACTCCCGGCTTCACCCAGTGACATAGGCTGAGCCAATGTGACAAGTATAAAATGTATGTGATGCCTGTATAATCTTTCACCTTCTTTTTTCAAATAAAATCTATTTGGGAGCTTATTCCATATTTGGTATAATATATTCACACTTACATAGTATTCCCGTAGAATATCTGTAATTTTTAAAATCTTTAATCAGCCCCCTATTGATGGAATTAAGATAATTTTCTCCTGAGTTTACTAGTAAAAATTGTGCTACAATAAAATAGTTATAATCTTAAACAACAGCAAAACAAGAAGTGTCTTCATCCTGTAAACAAGGCGAGAGAAAGGAGTGATTTGTCCGAGCTTACCCAGTGGGTGGCAGGGCCAAGACCTGGACCTGGGTCTCATCACGTAGAAAAGGGGTCGGATCCAGAATTAATGACAACAGAACTGCATAATCTCTCAGGAAAAGGAGAGCTGGAAATTCGCTCTAGTTAGGATTCCTTAAATGCAAAAATGCACAAAAAATGCTGAAAGTCAGTGAAAACTCTGATTTGTCATTTATGCGCTCTGGACAGAGCGTCGCTGCGAAGGAGGTGGAAAATAAATAGGCTGTGGACGTTCTTGAGAAACGGAGAAAGCAAGGCCGTGGACTGAGATTTAAGTTCAAACACGGGAAAGCAAGCTCACGGTGAAGGCGGGAGAGAAGGCGAAGGTCAGAGGTTACTGCTTGTGTGTACGGTTCTGCTTTCTGACCTCCGACCGCTGAGTGGGGCTTTCTCCAGCAGTGGGGTCCCGGCCCGCTCGCAGGCACCCGGGTTCCACGTCGTCTTCACCGGCCCTCACCTGCCCTCCTCACCTGCTCTCACCTGCCCTCCTCACCTGCTCTCACCTGCCCTCACCTGCCCCCACCTGCCCTCATCTGCCCCCACCTGCCCTCATCTGCCCCCACCTGCCTTCACCTGCCCTCACCTGCCCTCACCGGCCCTCACTGGCCCTCACCAGCCCTCACCTGCCCTCACCGGCCCTCACCGATGCTCACCGGTCCTCATCGGTCCTCACCGGTCCTCGTGGATCCTCCCCCATCCTCCTCGATCCTCCTCGGTCCTCAGCGGCCCTCCCGGATCCTCACGGGCCCTGCCTTCCCCGGTGTCCCTCGGACCGGAGCGGTACTCTGCAGCCACAGGCGCTCCTGCCACGGGACCCCACCAAGGCCGGGGGCGCTCCCTTGAACTCCTTTTCCCCGCATCGCCCTGAGAGAGCTGCCCGGGTCATTTCAAGATCTTCCTCCAGCTTCTGCTGACTTGTGATCCCACCAGGTGACAGACCGATCCACCTCCGGTTTTCCCATTTCTTCTTGGACCCTTGGCACCCCACGTGGCCCAGTGTCTGTTGTCCTGGCCCGAAGCGGCACACCCACCTGTGTGTCCGCGGGTGCCAGCGAGCCCCCAGGGCGAGTGCGCTGACCAAGTGGCTGCGTCCCCGGCACAGGGCCAGCCGTGGGGATGGCACATGCCACGGCCAAGGCTTACCCAGGGTTGCGGCCTGGTCCCCGCAAGCCGCAGACGCGCCCCTGCAGGAGTAGGGAGGGCTCGGGGCGCGGGGAGCACAAGATGACACAGAACCCGTAAAGCATGAGTGGGCAAATGGCCTGTCCCCCGAGTCCATAGAGCACGACTCTGAATCCCAGCCCGTATCATCTGCCCCTAAATGCGTAAGAGCTGCTTCAGTTTCCAACTGCCACCGCGTTTCTGTGCCTTCGGAAAGCTACTGAGACACTTGGGCTATGAAAGATGCCGTATAAGACCAGATTTAATTCCGTACTATTCCGGTAATTTGCCTCATAAATACATCTTGAAGTGGTGAAATACTTTCCATTATAGAAATAAAACTTACGTATTCATGACCCACGTATTATTTCATCTTCTTGGAAGTCAAAGGACTCTCCCAGTGTTTATGCGACTGAAATAAATCTGCTGTAGGTATTTTTATAAAGGTTGTTAGTACAAGTGACACTGTTGGAGCTGGCACTATTGTGCGTTGTATCTCCCTTGCAATTAGTTTTTATGCACCTTTCTTAGTTGTTGTTTTTTTTTAAGTGAATAAGGCTCCAAGTTTTCCTCATTAATAACTACTTTCATCTTTCTGGAACTTCATAATTTGAGAGGTAGTAGGGAGTGTTATTGTGATCTGATGGCCAAGAAAAATCCATGGGGGTGGGGGCAGTCAAAATCATGACTGATGAGACAGTGTGGACCCTATTTGGCTTCGGGACAGGGGCATGGATTTGATGGCTACTCAGCTTCATGGTTTCCCCCCAAAAATCGTGTCTTCACAAAGTTTTTTCTCCTACTCTGACCGCTGTCTACAAACAATCCTTTTATCTCGTCCCTTTGGAGGCCAATGCTAGATCTGGAACATTAAATGAGGTACTTCAGCACGTTAGTTATAAAAGCTAGAAATTGCTTTAAGTAGCAATGGAGATTGCTGCTTTAACAAGAAGGCTTCTTATAGAATAATTAATAATAATAATAATTAATAATAATGCATTTTGTGGCATGCTGTGTAGTGATTTCATTGAGAATAATCCTTCCATCTCTACACTAGGAACATGTGATGGTAGAGTAGGAGGGTGGTGCGGTATGAGAATTAGCCATCCAAATAGATACTTAAAAGAAGGAAAGAAAAGAAAAGGAGGTTCATGCTAATTTTAAGTATGAGTGTACGTGTGTGTGTGCGTGTGTATACGAGATGGTTTATAAAGTTGCACACCTTATCGGGTGTCAGAAACTACTATTCCCCTCATAGTAAAATCACAACTGTTTGCAGTGTAACCTAGGAGACTGCTTCATGATGTTTGAGTGGAATCCATTCGTCCAATTCAGCTGATAATTTTGCGTGCTTCCTGATGTTGGGGAATAGGGTATGGGTGTAAATGGATGGTGAGAAACGGACCCTGCCCTAAAGGAAGTCACAGTCTGGTGAAGATTACATGGTCAAAAATAAAATCCCATTTGTGACACCTTTTTTTTTTCAGGATTATGTACTAGAATATAGAATAAGGTTGTTGAGTATTTTTTTTTAATTTTTTTTTTTTTGGTTGTTGAGTATTTTTAATGGACATGGTCAGATTTTAAAAATCCTTTTTCAAGGGAATCCTAAATAATCACCTTTATAAACTAGTAACATAGTTTTCACACAGTCTCTTCGAGGACAAGGACATGGGTGTCGTATTAGCCTCAGGATCAAGATTCTAGGTTCTAGAATGAGCAGTGGTACCACTTACTGTGAAACCTGTAGCCCTTACTGGGTGCCTTTTGATGCTACTGGCTCTTTCCTGGGATCATTTTTTTCGCTGTATAATTGACTAAAGAAAAGAAACTCAGACTTTGGTTAGATTGGTTCTAGAACAGGTTTAAAAAACTTCTGCTGTTAAAGCTCCCATCATGAAGGGGCAGATCTGACCCACCGGAGGAAGCTGTCTTCACACTCTCGGGTTAGGAGGGGCATCTTTTCAGGGCCCAGCTGGTATAATTGGTTAGGAAGTGAGTGGTGATTTCTGGTCTGGAGAAGTGGTGATAACAATTGGACTTTTCCCTGATTACACTAGTAGTTAGATCAGATCAAAGATCTAAAAACATTGAAGACCATGAGGTGGCCACATACTTTCCCTTAAAACATGTTTTTTTCGGGGAGCCTGGGTGGTTCAGTGGTTGCGCGTCTGCCTTGGGCTCAGGGCGTGATCCTGGAGTGTCGGGATCGAGTCCCACATCCAGGTCCCCACAGGGAGCCTGATTCTCCCTCTGCCTGTGTCTCTGCCTCTCTCTCTATCATGAATAAATAAGCAAAATCTTTAAAAAGATTAAAAAATCACGTGTTTTTCAGGGACATCATGACTGTTACAGTCATTAAAGATTATCTAGGAAATGCAGAAACATAAAAGAAAGTCACCCATATTTGCAACACCCAAAAATAACCAGTCTTGACACTAAATTCACTTGGTATAGGATATATTAATAATTCTCAAACAATGCCTCATATTTTTGTTATATGCAGTATTTACAATTTAATTGATATGTAGCATCCTACCATGCTATGCCACAGATTTTGCTTTTCACTAAATTGTTATCAGAAAGGTATCTTGCGGCTAAAAAAATAATCCTGTATTAAAATTTCAATAAGCTCCTAAAATTTTTGAAAATAGACAGCAAATATAAAAAATATTTTTTTTTTTTTAGATTCTATTCCAGACTTGGGTTAATCAATAGGAATACTAAGAAATATGAGAGACAGGGCAGCCCGGGTGGCTCAGCGGTTAAGCACCTGCCTTCAGCCCAGTGTGTGATCCTGGAGGCCCGGGATCGAGTCCCACGTTGGGCTCCCTGCATGGAGCCTGCTTCTCCCTCTGTCTGTCTGTCTGTCTCTCTCTCTGTGTGTCTCTCATGAATAAATAAATAAAAATCTTAAAAAAAAGAAATAAAGAAATATGAGAGACAGTCCAGGTGGAGACAATGGTGTTCTGTAACGAGGTTCAGGATTTAGAGTTCTGAGACAGAGCCTGAGTCCTCAGTTCACTGAATGGCCATAGAGTCCTGAGCACACTGGTGAGCCTCTCTGAGCCTCAGTTCTACCACCTATAAAATGGGGGAAATATTAAAGCTTGCCTAAAAACTTGTTGTGAGAATTAAATGATATAAATGTACATGGAATTGGGTTATAAACTTGAAGTTGCTACTCAGATGATGCTAGCACTAGTTTAGGAAGTTGGACTTAAAATTATCTCTTGAATTTAATTCCTAAAATTGAATTATAGTTCTCTTTGTCTGTCATCACATGAGGGTTCACAGAACCTAACTTAAAATTAATACTACCAACAAGGCCCGTCTTCCAAGTTAAAAAATTCAGAGGTGACTTTGAGGCTTGGATTTGAATATCAGTAGGCTGATCCCATTAATCCAAATAACAGTCTTGAATGCAGTTTTATTTTTCCCATAAAAGTGATTGTTCAAAATCGATAAAACTTTAAATGTAGATACCACCGAATATAGGTTTAGTCAATGTGAATGGTGTCAGACATGATGGTAGGAATTTCTAACAATAAAATCTCCATATGGATGGTGGAAATTTTGCATTAACTGTCCTCCCTCTCCCAGCCTTGATATTGCAATAGAGAATATGAATTGTGCTGTGATCAGGGGAGGGTTTGCAGAGCGGAGGGGAGCCAGTGAGCGTGTGAAGCATCTAACATCTACATCTCTTGGATAACGTGGATTATGGCATGACACTTCCGTGTGAATAGCACGCGGATGAGGTGTGAGAGCATTAAGCTTTCAGACTATCGCTGTGACAGCCCACGTTACTCTTTGACAACTCAAATAAATTTGACAAAGACATAGCATCAAACCATATCATAATCCTCTTGAAAGGGGAAAAAAAAGAAAAGTAATGAGATTTTTATCCTATGCCCTTGTATTGTAGAGTTGTCACCGTAATCAAAGATTCCAGAAAGCTTTTCATGATGTAACTTACAATGTTTACTACCATCCAGTTGGAGCCAATCGTATCAATTGCATCTAAGTTGGGGATCACCTTTACCGTCTTTGTGATTTTGTCAGACTGTGTTTGTTGTAACCCTGCCCTGCATCTACTGGGAGACCTTGCCCTACCACCTGCTTTCAGAGTTTTCTGCTTCTGGAATGTTACATCACCTTCTCTAATCTCTCTCAGCCTGTTCTTACCAAGGACTCCTCTTATCTGACAGGTCACAAGGAATAATGGCTTTTTTTTTCCCCCTCAGCAGGGACTGCAAACCCTCTCTTTCTTCTAAGCTCTGCTAAGCCTCCCTTCTATCCTTCTCTTTCAACACTGACCAAAGACACCAGCTACTAAAATTTCTAAATAACCTTTCAATGACCGGTAAACAGGGCTTTTCTTGGCCAGGCAGACAAAAGGAAAAAAGTTTTCACTGTCCTTCTCTTGGGTCATTCTGTTCTTGACCGTGGGCTTGTCATTTAGGACTGTGAACGTGTCAAACACGCAAGTTTATTGATGTTTCCTCCTCAGCCCCCAAAGCAAACATAAGCCTTTATTCTTTTTTTTTTAATTATTCCTTATGACAAGAGACATAATTTTTATGATCAAATTTTATTGATATTTTTAAAAGTATTTTTGAAAGGGAAGAAAAGAACTTAGAGAAAAGCACGGTTCATTAATTTACTCAACGAATTCATACCAGACATTTCTGGGGTCTGTTCTAGGCATTGTGCTCTCAAACACGAGTAGGATGTTGGTCTCTGGCTGAAGCTCCGCAGTCTCAGAAAAAAAAAAAAAAAATTACTAACGAGGAGAGAAGTATGTTATGTTCGAACATTTGGGCAGCACAGATGGTGGAATTAACTGTGTTTAGGAAGGTCAGGAAGGCTTTTCAAAGGTAGTAAACTATGAACAGAGGTTTAAAGGAGGAGTCAGAGGTCAGCAGGGCTGTACTCCCCTGTTGTTCAAGGAGCTACAGGTAAAGCCAGGTGATGGGTGGTGGAGGTTGGGGGGGGCAGCAACCGTCTTCTATCATGGCCTCATCTGCTGCTCCAAGGGCTTGAATTTACCCAAAGGCATTGGAATATCTTGACCCAGGAAGTGATTGATGTCAGTGTGAAGGTGTCTCTGGTAATAAGAAAGGGCAGAAGTAGAACAGACGCTACAGGGGCACTAGTTAGGAGAGTAACACAAAACACAGCAAGCTCCATGGAGTCACATATGGCGAAGGAAGAAGTTGGTGGCATAGGAATACCGGGTATGACACACACAGACTCATAAAGCCAGTAATATATCATTATTTCTACTTTCCATGATCTTCAAGACTTGTGTGCATTCGTTCCTATTTAAAATTTCAAAAGGCTGTATTTTTTATTCTTTTTTAAAATATATTTTAAATATACGAATTTCAGTAATTATAAACCGAAACACTGGGAGCAGATTAGTTTGATGATTCAAAAGGTAGAGCACATGTTATATAGCCTGATTTTGTACATTGTGCCTTTGGGGCGAAATTCCTAAATGCAATTTTAGAACATGGGCTGATAGGGATCCCTGGGTGGCGCAGCGGTTTGGCGCCTGCCTTTGGCCCAGGGCGCGATCCTGGAGACCCGGGATCGAATCCCACGTCGGGCTCCCGGTGCATGGAGCCTGCTTCTCCCTCTGCCTGTGTCTCTGCATCTCTCTCTCTCTCTCTGTGTGACTATCATAAATAAATTAAAATTTAAAAAAAAAAAAAAAAAGAACATGGGCTGATATGCAAGGATGCTGCTTAAATAGATCTTCCTATTTGGGGCCTCATAAGACACAGACACACAATGTGTTTTACTATGATGGGTGAGTCAAAGAAAAATAATAATGGAGATAATATTAAAAAGTGACAATGTCTTCATTAAATAATATGACACAAGACATCATAAAACATAAAAAGGGAAACCACAGTTTTGGAGAAGATGTCTGTAACTTGGGTGTATATCCAAATTGTATTTCAAATACATAAAACATTCCTATAAAAATAAGATTAGGCAGGGACGCCTGGGGGGCTCAGCGGTTGAGCATCTGCCTTAGGCCCAGGGTGTGAACCTGGGGTCTTGGGATTGAGTCCCACGTCGGGCTCCTGCTTCTCCCTCTGCCTGTGCCTCTGCTTCTCCCCATGTGTCTCTCATGGATAAATAAAAAATATAAGATTAGGGCAGAACATATAACGGGACACAAGTTTAAAAAAACGTGAATAAATACTTCACGAGAGAGTACATCATATCATGAATAAAAGTGCGAAAAGACATTGAATGTCATTAGTCGTTAAACGAGTGAAAATTAAAACTGTAATCTGGAAGTTCTGGAGACCCATCAGAATGGCTAAAATGGAAAAGACAGAAATGTCTGGCTAGGATCACCCCTACCTTTGGGTGGGAGTGTAAATAGACATAAGCCCTGGGCCAAGTGTTGGACATTCTCAGCGTAAGCAGAGGACTTTCCTACCGCGTGACCCCGCCGTTCCCCTCGCAGGGAGGACGCCTACAGGAACGGGGGGTGTGCCTGGAGTCACACGCGCCCCAGACGTGCTCCTGGGGGCCCGCAGCCAGAAACACCCGCAGTGTCCTCTGCAGCACACCGTGAAGTATTGGGCAACCGGGTGAGCTGCAGGGCGTAACAGGCCATGAAGGACTTGCACAAACATAACACTGAGCGCAAATAAGCCGAACATCACGAAGTATATTCTGTGTGATTCCATTTATTGAAAGTTAAAATAATAATTGCCGCAATTAGCAGTCAACAAAGTGCTTACTCTTAAGAATTGGGATATTTACTGGAAGGGCCACGGTGGCTCCGGGGGGTGCTTCTGGATCAGAATGCCAGTCGCGTGGATTTATTTCCTCTGAAAAGTCATCAAGCTGGACGGTTGCAATTTATGCCTCGTTCTGCTCTGTTGCAATTAAAAGTTTACACTAAAGAGAAAGACAGAAAAAAGGAAGGTGAGTAACTAGACTCTGTTATGAACATGCAACAGCCTAATACTGTCGTCTGCAATTAAGATGTAAACGTGCCAACTAAAATTATAGTCACTTAAATTGGTCACAGGGACGTAATCCATGGAAAACATGCCAGTTTGGAATTTTTTTCCCCTTCCAAAAATATTGCGTACAATTCTTAAAAGTCAATCTTGTCAAAAATAATCCATCTTACCGTCTCAAAATAATAAGCACGTTGTAAAGGTTTGCCTCCTGATTTTATGAAACAATTTGCCATTTGATGACATTTAAGAAAATCTAGCTTCTTCCTCCCCTTCTGAAACAACACGAAACCACCCCAGCTTTGTTTTCTGAGACAGTGGTCTCAGAATAAACTAAACAGAAATCTATTTGGTACACAACTGATTTGAAATGCCTCCTATTTCCTCTTCCTCACGGTTTTCCGTGAAATGATTTCCAATGAGTTCATCTCAAATGAGGCAACTTGGCTTCTAGCAAAAGGGAAAATATCTTCTAACGTGGTCGCAGATGCTCTAAGGACCGCATGACATTCCTCTATCCTTCTAACTTTACAGCGATATGATTCAAGTCTCGGATTCTTTGTCTTGACTATTTCGCAAACAATATGAGCGTCTATTTTAATGCCCTTTTGACAATCCCTCATGAAAGAATATTCTAATAAGTAATGCAAAAACATCATGGCAAATTTAAAATAAAAATGCGATACAGGCTCTTTCCCCTTTTTTCCTTTCTTTTCCTTCTCAATTCTTAGAGCAGAAAGCTAGGAAATTCAGTGACAGAGGTTTCACCTTGGCCAGAGCATCTCCTCAATGCCCCTGGGAATGCCCGGGAGGTCACACAACCGTGACTGTGACTTTGGACCCGACCATCGCACTTCTCTCAGGCAGGTTCCCATCAGGAAGCCGACTGCTTGCTGAACCATCAGAATAAGCGTATTGGGGCTTTCTATTTTTATTTAAAGCCATATACATTTCCCAGGTTTTATTCCCCCACTGTCATAAATCCAAGTCCTCCCAGGTGTCTGCGGTTTAGATCGAAGTTTCTTACTTTGAGAACTTTGCTGGAGTCAGAACATTCAGGAGTCAGTGTGTCAGATCACTTCCGCTATGTCCAGTCATCATTTCTAATTCAGTTTTTTATAGCCCATCAACCTCCTCCTCTAAAGCTATAAATCCTCAGCTAACTTCAAGTGCAACAATATTTAGAGATTTTTATCTCTAGAGCTCCATAGAGAATTCCAAATTTCTCTAATTATATTGTCCCATTATCTATAATCTTTGCTTAAAGACAGTTTTGATAGCCTAAGCTGGTTTAAAAAGTACATTGAGGCTGTCTTCACCTTGAGCTTATATTTTCTCCTTGATTTATCGCAGTTTCTGAGAAGACAAAGTTTAAGCTTTTCCTCATGTCATTAACCCCGACTAGAGTTTAAACGGGCAGGCCGGGAGCATCCAGCTTGGAATAACCCTGCAAGCGGGTGGTTGGTATCTTCTGTCCTTTCCAATTTGATTCAGAAGCCGGAAGTGTTTGTGGAAGTCGTTTTGACTGCACTTATATTTACGCATCGTGTATACCCATATTTATGCTTTATCGTGTGGTTCTAATCCAAAAATGTAAATTCCATGAGGGCAGGAGTCATTCCCATTGATCAGCCCGGGCTGCAGTATCGCCGGTGCCTACAATAGTGCCCTCGCACGGTAATTGCTCAAAACATATTATTTGAAATGTTCCTGCATATTAGGTTAGGCTGTTTGTTGCCCTTTGGGAGAAATTCTGTCTCACGTTGTCCTTCGTACGGCATGTCGTTTGAACACATATTGCTTTTTGTTGGAATTACGTTACTTTCTAAACGAGGGATTGGCAAACTTTTTTTTGAAGGCCAAATCAGATGTCGTTTTGGCTTTGTGGGCCTTATTGTCTTTCTTACGAGTACTCAACCCTGCCAGGATAATTCAACTCCGCGGTCGTAGCACACACACAGCACATAAATGAATCAACAGCGAGCCCCCTCCTGTTGTAGGAGGCCCTTGAGCTAAAAATGGATTTTTATTTTTCAGCTATTTTTAAATATCAAAAATACCATGACACTTGAAAATTATATAAACTTAAAATTTCCAAGTTTAGAAATAAAATTTTATTGGAACACAGCCATGTCCATTGACTTACTACATTCTGTCTAGAAATGCTCTGGTGTTCTAATGGCAGCGTTGAGCAGTTGCAACTATAAAATTAGCAGCAGAAGAGTTTGAAAAAAGAGAAATAGGAAGTGACGGGGAATTTGTCCTTGTCTCTTTCACACCTCTGATGATAACAATCTCCATATCTTCAAGACATGTAAAAAGTTTAAAACTTTAATTTTGGAAGCCAGGTTTCCTATAATTAAAACGTAGTCACGATTCAACAGAAAAAAAAAAAATGTTATTTCACACCTGCTGGTGAAAATCTGTAAACACAGAACACAATTTTCAGCAATAATTATTGATTCAAGAATCAAATGCATAAATGATGTCCACAGGTGATGTTAAAGAATCACACTAATCAGTGTGACCAGGCTTTTCATCTCTCTGTCAACTTTACAACAATTATTTACAAAAGAAAAAAAAAAGAATTAATTTCTCATTTTTATTCTTCAACACGATTGAAGGTGTTAATGAAAAATCTAGAAAATCTGTACATCAATTAATCAAGAGTTGACTATAGATTACCATCTTCTATAAATTGTAAGCATCAAATGAATACCACTTAAATCTATTAAAAAAGTAAGCTAATACATGTTTTGCACAAATTATAAAAAACTATTAGCATTAGATGAAATTCATCCAACTTATAAAAAACCAAGGAGATGAGCCTTCTCTAATTGGAATAGGAATTTCACAAGAACAGGCCCTATATAATTTGAAAGAATTAATGAATGATTATCACAAAGCCACTTACTCGTTCATGCATCTGGTCAATAAATACACATTGATGGCTGTTGTGCACCACGTGTTGTGGGGACGCAAGGATAGATGAGAGACTGGGTCTGCCCCCCAGCAACGCTTGAATTGGGGAGAATAACACAGAATTAATGAAAGTAGACCTAATGAAAGGTTTTAATATAGATTTTAAATAAAAGGCCTTCTATGGAAATATCTTTTTAAAGTGTCAAATAAGTAATACAGGAAATAAAAGCTGGAAACCATTGTGGGGAGAAATGGATCATTGAGATTTAGAGTGTTCAATGAAGGCTTTTTGGTAAAGGAGAGGCTTACAAGGAATTTTAAGAGTGATCTAAGAGGTAATTTTTTTTTAAGAGTGAATAGACACCCAGGAAACATTTGATTCATAAATAAGTAAGTCTAAGACTCACATAGCTGAAGAGGAAGAAAGACCCAAGTAGGTAAAATTGCTAACTTTCTGGACCCCCGTTCCCAGATTCACCAGAGGTTTGAAGAACTCAGGGCCGGACTCATCAGTTCTGCCCCATATTCTTCCCCCACCTCCCACTGCTGACAGGATGGTAGAGTGTACAGGTCGGGGATCAACCCAAACACAGTAGGGTCCTAAAAAGGGGAGATAAAGCAACATAGAATTTTCCCTGAAAACTCATACTCTTTCACGTTTGGAAGACGATCGTCCACGGCAACATTGAACTTTTTCTAAAAATAAGTCAGAGCCAGCCATCACCTTCTACCCAGAGGGGCCCGTTAGAGGGCTTCCTAGTGTTGTGTCAGAACTTTCCCACCTTTCAGTTCCAAGCTTTTCCAACTATGAATAATTCCCATTACCCTGGCCTATTGCCATTGCAATTTTAAAAAGTTGCTAGGATTGGGCCATGTAAAGTTAAAATGTCTGTTTTATGATGGCAGATTTTTTTTCCGTTGCTCATTGAAGATAAAGAGGCATATAATATCCAGTTTTTAAGAAAGTAATTTTAAGCTATTAAAAGTATTTTCAAACGCTTCATATTTGAATGTTCATGTAGCATGTGGAACCACTCTTTGCTGATGCATTTATGTAGAGGTAATTTTTTTTAGATTAATCATGGAAATGTGTTTCCTAACATGGTAAGTGAACACCTATATTTTTATGATATGGTATCTTTTTTTAAGATTTTATTTATTTATTCATGATACACAGAGACAGAGGCAGAGACACAGGCAGAGGAGAAGCAGGCTCCATGCAGGGATCCCGATGTGGGACTTGATCCCCAGACTCCAGGATCATGCCCTGGGCCGAAGGCAGGCGCCAAACCGCTGAGCCACCCGGGGATCCCTGATATGGTATCTTTTATAGAATGTAAATCATCAGCGTTTTTTTAACATATTGACTTACAAATTGCATGTACCCATCCCAGTTACCACTTGACATGCTTACCAAATGCCCTTGTGCTTACACGGAAGTATTCCATGACAGATAATATACAGTCCCATCTTCAAGGAGCTAAAAATACAGTAAAGGCAATAACACATATTCAGACAGCTAGATTGCAGAGCAGAGTGGAGTTCCTTAAAAATCCATCGTCACTAAAAATAAAATCCAGTTTTATTACTGTTGTCTGCAGGACTCTGAATGCTCTGACCTCTGCTCATTGCTTCAGCCTCACTTTACGCAATCTTGCTCATCGTGGGTCACCAAGTTCTTTTGATGTGTAGGGTCAGAAGTGGCACAGTGTCATTTCTATCTCATGTCATTGAGTGAAGCAAGTCTGATGGCTAAACAAAAGTCATGAGGCAGGAAAGTGCAGCGCTCTCCACAGCGGGTGGGCTCTGAAAAGTACATGGCAAAGGGTATGGACACCAGGATGGATAGCTAAAGGTTTGGGTCAAATAGCACGATCTACCACACTAGGTTATGTGCAAACTTATGATTTTGTGTCTTCCTACTTCCTGACTCTTTTCAACACCCAGCCACACTGATTTCAAACTAGTTGATATCCCCCTTTTACTTCTCAGTGATTATTGGTCACCCAGCACATTGATCGTGTGGTTGACCACATTTCCAGACGTGGTCATGCATTTTGCCTGGGAGAAGAATATTCTGGCCTCGTTTGTACGATAATAATTTTGGACATACGTCTCCTATGTTCAGCTGCAGGTATCTTAACACACATCTTCTAAGAAATATATTCATTTGTAATGAGCCAGAGAGCATCACCTAGATGTCTGCACACAGTGAGCGTCCTATACATGCTACCTTTTAACTGACCACTCTAGCTCATGTCAAAATATGTGTGACCAATATATTTCCATGATTCTGATTATATAGAAGCATTAATATTCAAAACCTTACTAAGCTGCTCACCTGCATCAGCCAAGCTGATTGAGGTTGTAGGATCAATCAAAAACAGACACAACAAGACTTTATTCTTTCAATTCTATAAATAAGATATTTCTAATTCCAATGACAGAAATAAAGGCCTAAGGTAGGCCCTCTCAAACTTGAATGTGCATTTGAATCACCCAGGGATCTTGTTAAAATGCACATTCTGATTCAGTATTCTGGGGGAAGGTTTGATAGTCTACATTTCTAATAAGCTCCAGCTGATGTTGATGCCATTGGTGTTCAAACCACATTGAACTGGCAAGGGTCTAAAGGATTCAGTAGTGTCCTTTCCTAAATAAAATCCTTATCCATGAGTCATAACAACTGCATTTTTAAAAAGTAATAAGTGACCTCAACATATAAATTATTGTAAGATTTTTTTTCTTTTGTATATCAAGAGGCCAGCTATGCTTCTGCGTGTGTGCTGAAAATGAATAGAAATTATATTTGGAGACAGATCCGTAATCAAAATAAAATTATATTCATCATATAGCAATATTTGATGCTCTATCACAGGCCCTGATTATTGGCAATGAATTCAGAATTACACCTGGACAAGTAAATTGGACTAATGCCCATGAGAATTCACTGGTAATTATTTCTCACTTCATAGTAAGTCATCAGTTGTTGTGTTAATCAATTTACGAAACACATTGCTTTACTTCTAGAATAAGGTGCAGTATGTTTTAGAAAAAGATTCTCATTTACTCAAAATATTTAGCACCCCATTAGAACATAACATAGTGATAGGCAGTATATGAAATAGTGATGGACGACACGTGACACCTATTCTGAATAGGCTTACAAACCAGGGAACAGATGTGGTTAGTCAGATAACAATAAAACAATGCAGGAAGCATGAATTTCCTTAAGAAATGAACAGAAGTGCAAGGAAGTCCATAAAGGGAAAAATAGGACTCTTTCAGCTAGACTCTTATTTAGAACCTGTAATGAAGCATGGTAAGGTAAGCATAGGGCATCAGCCTTGGGTGGGAGTATTTGGTATATTTTTAAATTTACCAAAGAAAATGTAATAAATATGGTGAAATTCCATTTGAACCCTAGGAAACCAATCAATAAATTGTAGTCACACTTTACATTTTCACTCCAACCCGAACATTCAATTTTTCCCACTTACCTTTCTCAGTTTTTGTTTCTGTAAAATTAGTTGATCTTTTTTTTTTTAAATATTTATTCATTTTACAGAGAGAGAGAGAGAGAGCAGGAGGAAGGACAGAGAGAGGGGGGAGAGAAAGAATCTCAAGCAGACTCCCCACTGAGTGGGGGCTTAATCTCAAAACCCAGACATCATGACCTGAGCTGAAACCAAGAGTCAGACACTTAACTGCCTGAACCACCAGACACCCTGTGGGTTGAGCTTCTAATACACACACACCTAGTCAGAATTGATTATTGCTCTGAATAGCATTTTAAAGAAATGATTACTTGGAGAAGAAAAAAATAGAAAATGGAATCGATAGTAAAGATTAGAGAAAATGGGAGTTAGGGGTCTGTTCCCTTGGAAAACTCTACAAGAGAACTTTGGTTTTAGTGTGAATGTTAGATTTAGGATAGTGAACAGCTATTTGCTGGTCAGAGCAGGACAAAAAGGAAAATACTCTAGCCAGACGCGTAAGTGAGCACCTGTCCACATGTGTTCCTGGCCTCACAGCCTGCTACTGCTGTGAGCATACCAGGGACAGGCCAGGTTGCCACTGCTCCACCACTGGCCAGGGACCCTTGCCAGTCTTCCAGATCAGCATATCCAGGCTCTGGCCATGACAGCATCAGATAGGGCCAGGTGCTCTCTCAAGAGTGCCTGGCCCCATTTCATTTGTGATAGTCTGTATGAGATGTCTAGGCTCCTGTCACAACCAAAATTATGAGCTTGGATTGAGACCAGTTCATCACAGAACCCTAATTCAGGGCCATCTTTTGTCTGGTGGCCCCAGGCCACAACAAAATACCATTGTGCCTCCGTACTTTTTCAACCTAAAAAACAAAACAAAACATTAACAACAACCTTTTCTTTATTGTCCTGAAAGTAGTGCATCATTCCTCTTTTCAGTGGGATGAGAAGGTAATTATGTTTGTTTAGAAAGTTTATTATTATGCAGAATAATTTTTCAGCACCACACACACATACACACACACACACACGCACACACACAAATGCTAGGATAGATCACAGTTGAAGTATCATTATAATCTGATAAAAATGCTTCACAATACAGAAATATTGTAGGAATTTGGGTATAAGCACAGATATATTTTTCACAAGAAACAATTCTAAGTACCTCTGCATAAGATCATTAATTCTTGGTGCAAAATTTAAGCATAACCTCAGACATCAGAACACCTGTTATTTTGTCATTTGTACACACTAACCTCAGCAATCTTTGACTAAGACCTCATAAATAATATTTATGCAACCTCAAATCTACCCAAACAGTTTACACAGACATAGATTGAATGAATTGCTATTGTAACGCCAAGAGCATTGTAATGTGGTAGGCAGCTGGTTTGAACCACGGATTAGCAGCTATTGCTAATAGAAAGAGATAGAAGAACCGTGTCCATGAGGGCATGCAGCCCCTGTGAGAAAGTCTCTCCACATAAAAAATATTACTCAAAAATAAGAAATCTAAGAAGCCTCCGAAAGGCAGTGTTGCTTTAAGAGGTACATGTTCATATAGATCTCCTTCTTTGGACTTCCATACATCCGCCTGGCCTGGGGCACGCCCCTTGCCTGAAATTTACTATGGGTATTAAGGATACTTCAAAAAAATCTTCTAGACCTATCTTAGACAAACACAAACTCAAGCATTTAACCTCCATGGAGCAGCTAATTCATGATAAATGATACTTAATGAATAATTTTTTCTTTCTAAGACGTTCACGCTCAATCTGGGAACCCTTCTCCCAGATTTTCCCAAATAGCGAACATAAGACACACAGATGACCATAACTATTCATTAATGGACAGAGTGGATAGAAAGTTTGTAATCCTTCTCATAAGATGTTTAGCACAGAAGCACTTTAATTTCTTGACTCACTGGTATATTAGCTTTTTTTTTATATTAACGTGGATTTATGTGACCATTGCTTTATATGGGTAAGGCTTCATCCATCAGTTTTATCATCACTTTTTGGATAACAGCTTTATTGAGATATAATTCACATACCATACAGTTTACCCGTTGAAAATGTAAAATTTAATGGCTTTTAGTGTATTCATGGTGTTGTGCAACCATCAACTCAATCAATTTTAGAACATTTTTATCATCTATAAAACAAGCCCTGTACCCTGTAATTATCATCCCCCACACCCCCATCCCTCTCAGCCCTAAGCAACCACTAATCTTTCTGTATCTATATATTTGCCTATTCTGGACATTTCATATAAATGGAATCATAAGGTTTTATAATTATTTTTGTTGATTCCATGAAGGTAGATGTATATCATATTCTAAAAAAAATTACTTTGTTTTTCTGAGCCATATATTTACAATGTCACGAACCTATAGTTTGGTAGTACAACAATTACAGCTTGTGTTAAAGCTCTGTGAATGAACATACAGTCAACAATATATACAAATACACTTTGGCCAGCCATTGAAATAAGACTTATTTTTTAACTTGTTGGCTCAAGACCCATTCAACAACCTCAATATGTCTTCGATTTAAAAAAAAAAAAACAGATTTTATTAAATAACACTTTTTTTTAGTAAAATATATTTCTCATGGTTTCTATTTGCTTAGGAAGTTGCTTTAGAATATAGAGAACTGCCATGTTTATTACTAGTAACGACATTTAAGTTTGTAGAGAAAGACAGTCTCTCTGTCTCTCACGCACACCGGGCCCCAGGTGTCATACTCCTTTATTGCTCGGGGAAGTTGCTAGGTGGTGATTGGTGTCCACTTTGAAGATTCCTTAAAAGCAACAGCTAAAACATATGTTCCACTTGGACTGTTGCTATGGACTCCTGACTCGTCTCTGCGGCCTCCTGCACTCCCTCATCTTAATCTCTGTACCGCAAATGGCCCCAGCGATATATTTAAAACTGGTCACTTCTCTGCCCAAAACCATCATCCAGTAGCTTCCTGTCTCACTAAAAATAAAATCCAGAATCCCCATGGTGGTGTGTATGATATTGTCTCCAGTTCTATAACCTCATCTCTTACAATCCCTCTCTCACTGGACTATCCCACTGCACTCCAGCCATTCTGATTTTATTGCCATTTTTCAACACACCAGGTGTGCTCCCGCCTTGGGACCGTAGTGCTAACTGGTCCCTCTACCTAATACAATTTTCCCTCAGTTACTTGTATGGCTCGTGTTGTTACTTTCTTCAAATATCTAGACAAAAGTCTCCAAATTCTTTTTTCAAAGGGGAGAGAGAGCGCACGCACACAAGTGGGAGGTGGAGGGTGAGGTGCGTGGGGAGAGAGAGAGGGAGAGAGACTCCTAAGCAGTCTCCATGCCCAGTGTGGAGATGGATGCAGGATCCCAGGACCCTGAGGTGATGACCTGAGCCCAAACCAAGAGTCAGACACTTAACTGACTGAGCCACTCAGGTGCCCTAACTCTCCAAATTCTTAACGATACATAAGAGAGCACCCTGCTCTTCCATTCACTTTCTGTTCCCTTATCCTATTTAATCTTCTTAACACATCACTACCTGACGATTAGTTGGTGGATTGTTTTTTCTCCATTTTCCTGCCCCAGTGTAGGTTCCCTGATAGCAGGAAACTCATTTATCCACTGCTGTTTCCCTAGTTCCTAAGAAGCACTTGGGTAATAGTAGGTATTTCATGAATGTCTGTTGAATGAATGCGATGGATGAATAATTGGACAAATGGTGAATGAATGAATGAAAGAAAATATTGACCCTTTCCTTTGGATAAAATACCTCCAAAATAGAAGTGTGGAATTTCTATAGACTTTTATTTTTTCCAAGTACAATTAAAGTGATTAACTCTGTTTTTAGGGCTTTGAATTAGCCTTTAGTCCTAACATTATTTCTGACATTGCATAGCATGAGTAGAATCCTGGATGGATTCAGTCAGGTAAAAAGAATGTCTGATTTGACTTTGACCTAAAAAAGAGTTTGAAAGACCCAAAAAATAAGGGAGTTTTCTATTCAGACAAGATAACTATAAACCCAGTTTTAGAGCTGACATTTTATAGTCACTAGGTGAAATATTAGAAGAAATAAGAGGCTTGAGCACCAGTGTTGTGCCACTGGGTCTTGCATAGACGTCTTTCATCTCTTCCCTTTCCATAAGTGCATGTTTTACTGGAAAATTTGGCAGCTTATAACCATTTTTTACTTAATCCAAAATGTATTTTTTGTGTATTTAACACTAAATAAGCTGAATTCATGATTTGTGGCTGCATTATATTTTCATATGCATTTTCATTTGCTTTCAAATCAGTATTTGTGGGTTTTGAATACTGCTAAACAATGCCAGGGAATATGTATTTATTGTCTGATCACAAAAAAATAATTGCTCCTATTTTTATTCTTACATGGGGAGTCAAAACTATAAAAAGCTATGACACACCATTTCTGAAAATTCAGTAAAATGTGTGAATTATACACTTTGTGTATTAGCACGCTAAAATTTAGATGTTTTATAAGCAACTGTGCTGTAAGTACTTTGGCACATCTGGATAATCTAAGAGTTTTAGAGTGAAAATATAGTATGAGTGCTTTAACGACAAGAAATTGAATTCCATTTTTAAGAATCTAACACATGAGATTTAATTTTAAATAGACAAGGGAAAAAAAAGGTGCGTTATGTTTCCCAGTCACCTCGTTGATCCCCAAGACAAAAGAACACAGAGCCATAGACGAAGGGTATCGTAGGGCAAAACCAGGGAGAAGGAGCCAGATTCGAAAGGAGCTCAGGTCCACATGAGACCAAAGAGCCAAAAGCAATGAGGAAAAGTACCTTCAAACCTGGAGTCAGAAGCTACAATGGCCAAAGTTTGCCAGAGGTGCCAAAAATCGAAAGTTTAGAGCTGAGTTGCCCAAGTAGGTTGGAAGGCCTTTGTCTCCTTCAGGTACGGCAGGAGGAGGCCGCGAATAGGGGGCCTTGGGGCTCGTGTAGCCTTTGCTTCCCGTGTCCTACCAGGCAGGGGGCACTCTGAGAAAGGAGACCAGGCTGGCAAAGAGCCTCAAACCTAGGGCAGGCCGGCAGCACACCTGGTTGCATAAGTGTGAACTCTCCTCCTCCCTACCCCCAGCCCCCGGGGAATGCTTCATAAATAAGCAAGGGTAACCCACAGGCGTGTTTTTACTTGCAAACGGATCCATCTCTTCAATATTTCTCGTACAGAGTCACTTCAAACTGAAAGCAAACACCAGGTTTCCCATGTGAAGGATATTTGGGGAAAGTTCTAAGCATGACAAAACAGTGGTTTTGAAGACGGAGGAGCCCTCTGGACCATACCACAGTGTGTCATCCCTACCACAAGGCTGTAGTTGCCCCCATTTGTGTGGCTGCACAGTAAGGGGGTAGGGCCGGGTCTGGGGCCGACTGGAGAGCTCCGGACGGGAGCAGAAGGATGCACCATGCGGGGGACCTCAGGGATGGAAGGGGCCTCCCACAGATGGCTCTCGGGCCTGAAGGCCTCAGGTTGGCTCAGGCTCTCAACAAACAGAATTCTGTCTTGGACAGCCTTTCATCAGTAAGGATTTTGTTGTGCGATCCACTGAGCATTCGAATTAAAAATGAAACACAATGTAGAATTTTCTTAATCTTTTGGAACTTTTTTTTTTTACTTGCTTTAATTTTACCTCAAAAATAATTTTTAAAAAACTGCTGTGGTACATAGCGATGTTTATTACTGACTTATAAAATAATTCATTTAAATAACGGGTGGTATTTTTTTCCTTCTTTAGAAATAGATTTTTTTTTCACTGAATCTGAGTTCGTCGAAAATAACAGGGCCGTGCTTGCCAGTATCAGCTGTCTAGTCAATGTGGTTTATGAAAAAAATTCTAAAATTACCCAAATCTTATGTCTTAATTATAAAACCAAAAATTGTGTGCTGATCATGCCAAGGTTTCTCCTTACTTCCTATTGGTTTGTTTGTGAAAGGGAACCTGTAGGTGATAAAGATTTTTAAGTAACTTTTCCTTTTTTTATTGGAGAAACTCCTGATGTAGTTTTGCTTGTTTCTTTTTCAGTGGCGGATCTTCTAAAATGTTTTAACCTTTATAATCTTTGCTTATCTCCGAAGAGTACAATAGTCAAGTAGTTAAGGGCAAAGATCTTAAAACTATGGAGACCAGATTAAAATAGATGTCTAACCCTCACCTGTATCAGTTTTTGCCTACGTATAAAGTGTGTGTGGAGGGGGGGGGGCCGATATAGGCTATTGTGAGGAGTAAATAAATGTATATATACGATGTTTTTAGAATAATACACACAGTAGGTCTAGGTAATATTCAGTTATTCTTGTTAATATTTTGTTCTAAGGTCCCCAAACATACAAATTATTCCTTCTCCGTGAGCTGTGTGACATTATATCCCCAGAATTTGAAATTCTCAGGGCTCACACTCAGTACCTTAACACCACAGCAGTGATGGGGGCCTTTCAGTAAACACAAGTCGTTTTGTTTTTGTGACGTTTTGGTTTGAGCATCGTTACCACCTGTGTGCACTTGCGGGTGGGGCCTAACACACACTGCCTTGAGGGCAAGTGTGAAAACTTGCAGCCCGTAGGCCGAGCATGCACATCTGCTTGATGTCATCTCGACAGAAGGGCCAGCACTGAGAGCTGTGAAGATACAAGAGGGTATTTGGTCCCTTGGAGCATTAGCCTACAAACGCGGATGCTGGGCTGTCCTCCTCCCTGCCCATAATTTTGATAATTCTCATTCTCCTCTTGCCCTTTCAATGAGTGTCTAGATGACTCTCCGAGCCGTTGGTATGTATGAGGAGTGTGTGTGTGTGTGTGTGTGTGTGTGTGTGTGTGTGTGTTGTCGATCTCTCTGTGCTCTTACGCGTGGCTGCATAGCTCCCCTTGAGCACATCTTGCATTATTTGTTCTGTCGTCTTTCTTGGCCATTGTCTTCGTGCAGCTCCTACCACATCTGAAGTGCGGCATTCTCCATCTTTCTTCACTCCCTTCATGTCATTGTCTCAGGTTATTAAAGTTCCAAAATGTTAGAATTCAAATGGAGTACTGACTAATTTTACTGACTTATTTTACTGACTTATTTTACTGTATTTTAGTTAATACAATTCCTTCATATAACACCAAACTCTGTATTTTATTGCTTACTGAAGTTATTGACTATATCTCATTTGCTCAACATTTAACTATGTTAGGAACTGGAAATAGAGTTTGTTTTCATTATCCTCATTTTTTAGAAGCGCATGGACGACTGTACACTTCTATTAGCTAAAGCATAGCAATTTATTTTCTTTTTAAAGATGTGTTTATTTCAGAGAGAGAGAGAGAGCACGATCGGAAGGGGCAGAGGGAAAGAGAGAGAATCCAAAGCAGACTCCACACGAGCATGGAGCCCGCAATGAGGCTGGATCTCACAACCATGAGATCATGACGGGGTACCAAGAGGAGGGCTAAAACATTGCAATTTAGGTACCTTTTAACCTATCGATTTACTGCCCCTGACCAAGTCCTCATAGAAAAAGTAAAGGATTTCTTCCCTTGCTCCAAACACAAGATGGGAAGTTATTGGTGCAAGAATATATAAGATGAGACATATAGTCACAAAGAAATCAAGCTACGGGAATGCCACTCAATGCAGATCCCCAATATGAATGAACTTAACCAATTAACCTTAACATCAAAGGATTTTCTTCTTAGAGCAAAGAAAGAATGAGGACTGGCCTTTCCGTTGGCCACTGACTCGAGATGCCTGTGCCATCTGGCTCGCAGGCTTTGTCTTCTTACACAGACAGAGCACACCGCAGTTCAGGGGGCTTCTGCGTCTGTGAGGAAGATAATCTGGGAGTTTTGGCCCAGATACATACCCAACTACTTGCATGTGCAAACTCTGTGCCTCTGCAGCCTCAAAGCTGGGCAGACATTTTTAGGTGAGCTAACAAAGTCAACAATTATTCAGGCAATGAACCTAAGCAGGCTTACAGGAGAGGGGGTAGGAACTGGTACAAACTAAGGAGTAGATGAAGAACTTCGACGTGGCTGGCTGCCTTCTGGACTTCCTGCTCCTCGCTGGCATTTCTTTGATATGTGATTTTCAAAGCAGGTGTTATTCTTATTGCAATCACATTGTCACACTCCATTATGAGGAAGCAATTAAGCCCATAATAAGTTAAGAGGTGATGTCTTGTAATTTTTTTTTTTTATCTCACACAACTGTTGATTTGTTAGCTTTTGAAAACAGATAGGAATTTTTCAATTACATCCTGCAAAATACCTTTTTTCATTCTGAGTGTTTGAAAAGCAAATGTATCTTGGATCCAGTGCTTTTGTGTTTACAAATCTGGATATGATTTAGTAAGCTTTAAAGAGATAGCAAACGCATAGTAAGGAAATCAGATTTACATAATTTTCTGCTTGCTTACAGAACACAGCAGTTGAGATTATCTTTTACATTTGGGAAGACTGTTTTAATATGATAAGATGAAATACCACCTACAGAACACTTGATCTTGCTAGTTTGACTTCTTAAAATAAATTACGGGCTGATTTGTCATAGTGACTTTTAACATAAATTGCTATTATAATCTAAAGCAGCAATTCTAAAGGAGACTGCTTTTTCGCTTCATCTACATAAAAAGATTTAGGTTATTTCTACATTTATTCTTTCCTCCGTACAATCTATTTGCTGTAACTTTACATGGCAGGAACAACAAAAATCCATGCTTTGTTCATTCCATCCATTCTTCTATTCATACATGATAAGTAGCAAATAGCAGCTTAAATGGAGAAATGGCACAAGTAAAAAAGCATGTTGGCTTTACCTTTTGTATATAAAAAAGCGTTTTGGGTTTTGTTTTGTTTTGTTTTGTTTTGTTTTGTTTTGTTTTAGGAGAGCACGTGTGTGCCTTTTTCCCCACTGGAAACACAATTAGATTGCAAAATCGGGGAATGAACCCAGGGCTTTACTCTTTTATCTTCTACACATTTATTCACTTCCTTATCCATTCGTTTGTTTATTTATTTAGGTATTCTTGCAGCTTCAGTAGCTACGGTAAATAATGAGTGCTATGGTGCAAACATCTTTCAGCTGGAGGAGTGTGAATTGCTAGAAAAAGAGGAGGTTACACTAAACCCAAGGACTCTAAAGTCAGACCCTCTTATGCAATCAGGAGCCTCTGGGGAATGTTTGATGTTTTTCTTCCTGATTTTTGCTTTATGTTTTGTGAGCATTATGCTTGACTAAGCTTTCTGTCACTGTCTCTAAATTCTATTTGTCTAAATTTGCCATGGTGCCTATTTTCTGTATCATCTGTATTCATTATTTGACCACAAAGGAGTTAGAAAATAAGCATGGCTATGTGCTTACTAGGATTAGTTATTCATTGATAAGTGTTCAGATTTAGGCATTTTACATTTAAAAAGTGGGGGGTGGGGGGAGGGAAGTGCTCACAGGGCTTCTGGTCAAGCTTTTTCTCTATACTCTGGATGGAGATTACATATATGTACATATTATCTCATTCAGGGCTCAGCATGAATTGGAGTAATCTTGGATTTATAAGTAGCTCATGATTATTTCCTTTCAACTGAAAGGAACAATAGTCCTGACCCCCTGGAGTCTCTGATTGGAGGCTTTGTTTTTATTGTTTGCAAAGGTGAGGAAAGGTTTGTTTAAAACACGGAGAACAGACACAGCATAGGATTGTAGAATGTCATCTGCACAAAAACTTGAAGTAAAGACAGACATACGGGTTCAAAAACAGATTTGTTTGAAATCCTAAGCGGAAGTCTGCCCTGCCAAACCTTCCCGGGCCCTACGCACCCCTGCTCCAGGAAGGACTCAGAATTCGGTGAAACGTCCTCTGGGAAGTAAGAGCATGTACGCCTGCTGCTCGTTTGGTGCTTAGTCATTTCACCTTGACGTAGTATCCTTGGTCTCCCATTTCTAACTTGTGTCTCTTTAACTCTGTCATTGTTCTTGACACTTTACGTGATGTGTCCGGGTATGAAAGGAAATCATTGATTGCGTTCATTTCTCTGGCCATGAAACAAGTGCTGCAAATGTAGTCGTTTCCAGCAACACTTACTAGCTCGCAGCTCTGTAGGTCTGAAGCGTGGCTCAAGTGGATTGTCTGTGTTTGATCCCACGAGGCTGAAGTCAAGGTGTCTTGACTTTCAAGCTCCACAGAAGAACCCACTTTCAGGTTCACACAGCCTGTTGTCAGGAGTCAGTTCCTTATGGTTGTTGGACTGAGGTCCTCATGGCCTTGCTGGCTGCTGGACAGAGGCTGCTCGCTGCTTCTAATGGTCACTTGCATTCCTCAACACATGGGCCCTTCTGAACTCAAGCCCCCTGTTACCCTTCTGGGTCTTAATCTCTGACTTACTTACTCTAGTCAGAGATTAAGACCCAGAAGGGTGACAGTGAAGAAAACTAACAATGAAGAAAACTAACTGCCTACTTTCAGAGGGGCTCATGAGACTAGGCCGGGCCCACCCAAATCATCTCTATATTTTGAGGTCAATTGACTTTAATTACATCTGTAAAATTCTTTTATGGCAGCACCTAGGTTCCTGTTTGATCCATCAACCAGGGGGCAGGAATCTTGGGAGGTGAAGGAGCACCTGTGACACCCAGGCAGTTCTGCACGGAGTAGATACTACAGAAATGTTTCATAAATGAATCCACAAATGCATGAATGAATAAATGATAAAAGAGACACTTTTAGAAGTCAGATATATCACCTTGCCCATTACTAATAGATAAAACTAAACTTTAGGAGAATAGAAGTTTATTTCACCAAAGTAAGTAATCTTTGGTCATTTACACTTCATCTAACAACCATGATTGAGTTGATGGATCATTTGAAGACATTCCATTCTTGGTTTAACAAATGACAAATTTAAGAGGGATTTTTTTTTCCCCTTAAAGACCCAATTATCAGCCCTGGACCCACATTGCTTGTATAAACTGATTTATGCATCACAGAGCATGGTCACCAACACCTTCTCCTCTTGTACTCACAATAACCCTGTTCTAGAGATGGAAAAACCAAAGCTCAGGGTACTTAAGTATTTTGTTGAAGGTCTAATTCTTTGTACTCAAAACTTTCTAAAAGCAATTAACTTTGAAAAAAAAATGGGGGAGGGAGTCATAATGATGTAATTATAGAATTAAATAAAGAAATTTTTAAAAAACACTCTGGGCAGTCCTTTACATGCCTTGCCCATATGTTTGATAATTATCATGCGATTGTTATTCTACTCTATATTTAACGCTGGAAATACATCTTCTCAGGAATTAAAATAGTAAGTCATCTATGTCAAGTACAAGAGTCTAGTTTTTTTCCAGCATTGTCTAACCAGCTGGAAAAGGACCTCTCTCTGTTCTTTACCTACTAGTGAAAAGGTAATATCTTCAAACAAACAACATGCAATTAAATGCCTCTAATTGGCACCTAAGAAATAGTGACATTTGATTTTTCTTCCAGGGTTTTGTAGTTTTTCCTTATTTAAAAATAACTTTTTTCAATCTATTCTTTTCGTGATTCAGTGATCTGGCAATCAAATCATATTTACTGATTCGAGGTTTCTTTCCTTTAACTTAAACCCCAAAGCAATTCAATGACATAAAAATGAAAGCATGAATGAATGAATTGAAAATGAATTAATTGGGACGCCTGGGTGGCTCAGTGGTTGAGTATCTGCCTTTGGCTCAGGGTGTGATCCTGGGATCCTGGGATCCAGTCCCACATTAGGTCCCCGCAGGGAGTCTGCCTCTCCCTCTGCCTGTGTCTCCTCTACCTCTCTGTGTGTGTCATAATGAATAAATAAAATCTAAAACAAGAAAGAAAGAAAATGAATTAATTGAGTAAGCATTTTAGGATGCATACTCTAAGGATATTGGGATTACTAGACTCATATAATTTAGTAAACATACGTAGGACTAGAGAAGGACTCCTAATGCCCAATATGAAGAGATGTATTTGCAAGGCTCCAAAGTGAGTACCTTTGTGTTTCTGCTGATATTTTTAATCAGGGGATCTCCCTAGACCAGTCTTTCCCCCCAACATTGTTTAAGTTTCAATATCTTTTCCAACACTCACCTTGCTGTGTCTCAGCCACTCCCTTTCACTTACAACATCCTTTTCATAAGATGTCCACATCGTTTTCACTTCATTGTCATCAAACAATGAAGTAAAGCTTCCCGTGGTTTTTCTGTGGCTGCTAAACCCAGATTTAGTCCGAGGTGGCTTTCATAGTTCTATACGTGACTTTGAACTTGACTCAAGACCCTATTCTTAGCACTGAACTGTGAGATTTCACAGGAATCGTCACCCTGTTTTTTTATGAAATAAAAATGGCATTATGACTGCCTTAAAGGAGAAAAACACTCGCACAAAAACCATTATGACAAATTGAGGAATATTGAACCAGTCAATTTGTGCATTTCATTGAACATTCTGAACCATACAAATTTGAATGAAGCTTTCAATACACAAATAAGCCGGTTCTGTAACAATAGACACTGCCATTGTATATCAGACATTATGCATTGTGCAACCAGCTGCATCAAAAAGATGGGAGAATTGGGATTTGTTTTCACTGTTAAATGGAAATCCAAAAAAAATTTATTGTTCCTCTGTAATAAACAGGAATGCTGCTTAATGAAAAACTCTATTTGTATTATTGGTGAGTTTCTTGTTCCTAATACAGACGTGAAGGTAAAGCTGCTCTATTACTCTTTATAAGCTGGTCGCTGCCATAATGCTTAAACCCAGCAAAGGATCATCTTGTTCATATGTGAAGAATATCAGAAGAACAGTTTAAATAGGATAGACAAGAACTAGTTTAATATAGGAGGAGATTCTGGTAAGATTAGTAGGAACATGCATAGTGCTTATTGCTTCCTTTTTATATCCCTTTATCTTCAGGGGGAAAAAAGTGTAACAGTGAGATATTAACGTTCAATATCTTTTCTCTTTCCAGTGAAGGGAGAAAATAATCATCTGCCTTTTCTAATTTTAAGATTAAAAGTACACCCGAGTACAGTTATATAGCCCAAACTTTTTTATAAGATACATTTCTAAGAATACACAAGAAAGGAAATGACTTCATGGTTGCTTTCCTTAAATCTTGCACATAAGCTTACAGGAAATTTTAGAAATTCTCTTTTGACTGTTAGAATGATGCTAAATTTCCTTTATAATTGTGACGATAATTAAATTTAGTGTGAAATGGAAAATGCATATTAGAATGCAGGCATTTAAATGTGGCTCTCTGATTTCACTAGCAATTCCTCTTAGGTATTGGTGTAGTAGGAAGGTCAAGAAATGTTACTGCAATAAAACCAAATTGACATATTTGTATTTTTTGTGTGTTTGGGTATTTTTTTTTTGACACATTTGTTTTTAAACTAGGCTATGCTCTCTAAGAATCTGTGGTTTCTTTAATTCCTTTTTCAAGCTTTCAGGTCCTGACTTCAGGTATAAACATCAAATGGACATGGATCCTTCTCGTGAAAAAACAAACTGCATTTTATGCAAAGATGCTAATTTGGCTAATTTCCAGATTTCATGTGTACCTTTGAGAAACCGATGAATCAAGACAGTTTAGATATATATGCAGAATGTTATAGATACCTATTGTTTTCGTGCCAGGCAGCATTCTCACTCTCCTTGGTATAAATTAAAATTAACTGTTCATAATATAAGCTAATATGAAAATTATTCAAACATCACTGATATTTTTATCAAAGATTTTATTTACTTGAGAGAGAGAGATAGATAAAAACCTCATTTTGTGTTTTGTTGGTTGAAATCACTAAAGTGGTATGTAACTGTGACATAATTTGCTAGGCTATGAAATTTTCTTGATCATATTATATTTAGAAAAATTTTTAAGATTGTATTTGCTATATTCAGTATCGATAAACAGTAGGAGTTATAAAAATCTGAAACAAGATACTAAATAAATTAATGTGGGTAGTGCAGTGTGCTGGATAGGACACCAAACTCAGAAGTCTAGAGAATTAAATTAATCCTCTGTGTAGCTATTCCCTCTCTAGACGTAAGTCCCTTCTGGCTTTAAAATGGCATAAACCTGAAATGTCTTTCTCTAACAAGATTCCGGATTTGATTATACTTTGACAAAAAAGAATAGAGTCTCTCAAAGTTTCTTTTAATCCTGGAATTCTAATAATATATGAGTTAGTGAAAATCAACCCTTTTCTTCTAGATAGTTTTGTTCCTACTTGACATTAAGTTCCTGAAAGCCAAGGCTTAGATCTTATTCATCTTTGTAAATTCAGCACTAAGCACAACAATGTCTAACACACAGTAGGTGTTCAGTAAGCATTTGTTGTGTGAATAATGTGATTACTGTAAAAACCAGTTACTCCTAAATTACTCTTTTTCTGACTTACCTGAGAATAATTTTCCAGCTTGAGAGTTAAATGTGCATATTTTGGCTAGGATAATAGAAAAGCATGTTATAGTAGAGACATCTCTAACAAACTAAGGTTTGATCTAATGAAATAACAAGGCTTCTCATGATTTGTGATCAAAGAACTGTGAATATAAATTTATCAGCTGATCGGGGCACCTGGGTGGCTGTCTGTTAAGCATCAGACTCTTAGTTTCAGCTCAGGTTCTGATCATCTGGGTCACAGGATCCAGCCCTAGGGCTGTCTCTGTGCTCAGTGGGGAGTCTGCTTGAAGATTCTCTTCCTCTGCCTCTTCCCTCATGCAGGTGTAGGCTCCAGCACTCTCTCCCTTTCCCTCTCTCTTTTTCTCTCAAATAAATAAAAATAAATCTTTAAGAAAATTTATCAACTGATAGACTGAAAAACTTACTAATGTGATCCCAGAAGTCATATTTCAATTACAGTCAAAACTCTTTTGAACAATGAAATAAGTGGCTAAGTTTATAATATCCATAAAACGAGGTAGAGGTAAGGTGTTCTGATGTGACAGTTTAAAACATTCCCAACCCTCTTTTAAAAATGCCTTTAAAAGGTGTCCAAAAAAAATAAAATATAAAAGGTGTCCAGAAAAATTATGAGCAGTATATTCTTTCCATTTTGGGAGAAGAATATTACTAACATCTTTAAAAAGCAGTATGAATCCAGACTGAGTAATGCATTCAGTGGTAGGATCACTATTGGTCTTTTTTCTTTTCATCTTTTGTGGGACCACCCAACATCTGACTTTTGCATGCATGTCCCCACGTTCCTTTCCTAGAAGTTGTATTTCCCATTTTCCCATCTTACAAGTTGGATCACTTTAGGCAGAAAGTGTAAGGCGGGCTGGAGCTTTGAGGAAAGAGCATTTCAAGGTTGTGGGGAGAGGGGTATTTTATAGTTGAGATCATAATAAAAATATAAGAACCATGAGTGCTTTTAAATATTTAAGAAATACAATAGGAGACAGAACTTTCATTAGGTGATATTGCTGGTGTAGCAAAAACCAAAATGATAATAGTGTAGAGCAGTGGGTAATATTCCTGGGATAAAATCTATGAGGAAAAAATATAAGATTTAATTAAGATTTTAAGACCTCTTCTACATTATTAAGGGGAGGTGCCTGCTAACAATGTAATTAATGCAGACCTCATAAAAGTGATGCAACTGAATTATCAAGAGCCAAGAAGAGTAGAGGTGAAGAGATAGGATAAATATTGACTTTGGCTTAATTTATGTATCCAAAACTAACTTATTGTATACCTACTATGTGCAAAGCACTATCCATCATGGGGGGTGCAGGGCATGAAATTGCCCTAGACACAGTACTTATAACCTGTTCTTCTCTTCTTCACATAAGAGTGTTGTCTTTGTGTGGATCCTTGCAATATGAGCTTCTCACTAATAGGTGATTATTTTGGAAAGGAATTTCGAGGAGCACTGGTAGGAGATTGGAACAAGTTAAACAGAGAAAGAGAGAAAGCCAGTCCAAGAATGTGTTATTGAGCTGGTCCCTGCTATGGGTCACTAAGCACCATCCCACTGGGAACCCTGTGAGGAGCCATGTGGAATATATCTCAGAATTGTTTGCCCTGCATGCAGCTGGTTGTCATAGCAGCAGCTAAAGTAAAAAGGCAACGGAGGGGACGGAAGGCAAGACACAAAAGGTGCGTGAAACAAATATATTTTGCAAATTTATCTCATGTGGAGATAAAAAGGGCAGTTATTTATTAAGCCCTTATTATGTGCAGTCATTGTGCTAGCCACTGGGGAAGGGAAAAAGAGAAGTAAAGAAAGATGAAATATCAAGGTCCCTGTTCTTTAGAAACCCACAGTTCAGGGAAGGAGGCAAGTCAGCAAGCAAGGCCATGAGAGAGGAGTTTGAATTGGAGTTGAACCTCAAAGGAGGGAGCAAATAATGGTTAAAAGGGCCAAGTAAGTTATCACAGAAGCGACCCTTGAACTAAGTCCTTAAGAGAAACTAAAAGTAGGGCAAATGGAGCCTGGAAATTTGGGAGGAAGTGGAAGAAGGTGATTTCAAGTTGAAGAAATACGAATTGTGGGCCAGGGGGGTTACGAGTATGGTTTGTTCAGAGCACCGTGACCTACTTGGAGAACTGTAGGCTAAGACTGGAGTCCAGCGCCCAGAACGGTGTACGGAGTTTAGTAAGTGATCAATAAGCATCTGTAGCTGCTCAAGCATTACTTGTGTGATGAGTGAATTTTCTCATCTGCATTCTTGGAGCTGTCCTTTCGAAGGAGAGCATCGTTGGCGTGGTTGTTATCGTCTCAAATGTATAGAATTTTGACATACACATTGCCTTATTCCAGCAAGATACTTCTTCTTGGGCCGAAGGAAAGGGCTTCCATTGGTGCTTCTTGCATAAATACTAATCCATCTTAAAAGCTCCTGTTGGGTGAACCCTTAACAGAGCACTGTGCTAAGCATTTTACTCAGCTCATCTGCTACTCACTCATAACAACACTACCAGGAAGACAAAACCAGAGCATAGAGGTGCTAAGCTAACACGTGGTTGCTTGGTTGTTACCAACACCGTCTCCATCTCTGACCGGCGCCTCTAGCTGGGAGTCCCCGACAAGAGCGATTCTTCAGCAGTTCTCTGGGAGCATGTGCAACTCTGTAGGTTTGTCATACGATGTCTCCAGAGACGTCCAGGAATACGAGATTCTTGGTTTCAGTAACATAGAACCAGTGGTAGTCAATGTTCCCAAATCCTGAAATCTCCACTGGTGATATGACCTTCCCTATTGTGCTCCTTTCTTTTATAGTGAAAGCTCATTAAACTGCAGAAATTAAAATAATTCATCTGTAGTCCTCTGTAATAAATATTTCGATAGTGCCAACTACTTGATCAAATGCTCTGAATAACACAGAAGTAAATTAAATATAATCCTTATTTTCAAGAGACTCAGACTCTATTGAAGTTGATGAACATGAGAGTGGTAAAGTGTTGGTAAAAGCAAATGGCTAGTGGATAAAAAAGAGAAATTGGCAGATTAATTCCAATTAGAGTCAGGTATTAATGCAGGGAGGCTACCCGGAAAGGGAAGCACGGAGAACCAGGATACCTCAGCTTGAGCCTTATTTTCAGCTGTGACATCACCACATCATTCATCTGCACCTTGTCTCCTCATCCATACCATTAGAGGGTTGCAGATGACCCCCGAGACCCCTTAGAGTTCTGACAGGCTCTAACTTTATGAGCAGGTTGCATTTGAGCTGGGCACTGAGGGATGGGTACATTCCAGCATGTAGAGATGCGGAAACCCATCTCAGATGAAGCCAGAACATGAGCAAGTACACGAATGGAGCAAAGACCCAGGCGTGTCCAGAGAACGTAGAGCCCTTCCTGGCTGGGGCGACTAGCGCAGCCCACGTCAGGCAGCAGCCCGGGGAGGGCTGTCAAGGCAGCTTCAGGAAAGCTTACAGCGGGTCTTGAATTCTATACAAAGTCATTTGGATTTAATAAGGTTTTTTAAATAGCCAAAATATAATGGTAATGATTAGAGAATCATTGAGAATAACTGAAAATCAATCTGGAGCATAACAAGTGGAACAATTTAAGTAAATCAGAACTACAGGGCCAGATAATCACTGGCCTTTATTGCGTTTGAAAAGCTAAGGGAAAAACATTGGAAGGTAAAGGTAATATTCTAAAAAACGAAAAGGATCATCAAACCTTATGAAATTCTGGATCCTTAATGCTGAAAGAGCAGTGTTGTAGAATAACACAAGAAGCTGCTTTAGGATAATGTGCCTAACCCAAAAGAGGTAAAAAATAAAATTTAATCAATAAGATAACTCGATCATTAAAGCCCCAAGTTTAAACACTTATGTAAAAACTGAAATCATTTCACTCCCACCCATATAAAATCTTAAAAACTCATTCGACTTGCAGAAACGTTTACTGGTTTGCAATGTCTCCCGCTTTTTACCACATGAGCAATGTCACATTGATGATACAGCTGATGGCAGTGACTATTAGTGACCTTAAGAACACAGCTGGGTTTCTATTTTTATTTCTGTAAAACCCTCTTTTCTTCAGCTCAGTGGTGCCTTAAAGGCCCACACTAAAATCTGTGTGGTCGAGGCAGTTTGTATCATATGTTTATATATACATTTCACACAACAAAGCCGGCTTTTGAAACGCTCATACGCACTCCCACACACGCACACACGCATGCTCCAAAATATGTAATGATGCTTATATAGAAACTTGTTTTCAAACCAACCAAGAATAAATAACTAATCTCTGCCCAAGTTCAAAGCAGCATTGAGGGCTACACAAAATTACCTCTGTTGGCAACGCACTTCGAAACGGAGCTACTATAGATCAATGTAAACCACTTCTGATCTGCTAAAAACAGAGTGAGAAAAAAAAAAAATTCCACACATTTAGAAAATATTGATGAATAATCTGGGCTTTGAAACTTTTTTTCAATGACTATGAAGGACAGAAGAAAGGCTGCAGAATTTGTTTCTATTCGGGTGATTGCTTACTTATTCTCCTTAGCTCAAATGAGAGGTGATAGTCTTGGATAGTTTCATCTGGCATTTGCAGATAAAAGTATTTATCGGCAAATAGGCAGATTTCTGAATATGGGTAATGACGGAGACAAACGTATGTTTAAAATTCCTAATGTAGTTGATGCTGAGTAAATAGGATTGTATAGTGTGAACTTTGGCAGAATGGCTCTCCAGTAGGCAGAAAAGGATTCGAGGATGGTGGTCTGCCAGAGAAATAGCTTCGGACTTGCTCACAACAGGCCGGCAGGGAAATACCACGAGTTGGAAAGAGGAAGGAATCGTGTGATTTCTCTAGCCATTCTCCTCATTGTTCATAATATAAGATAAAGGCGCTTTCTGCGAAAAAGGTGTTGTTAACATTTTTATGCTTGTGAAGGCTCTTGTCTGTAAAAGATGCTGGAACTTCCCGAAGACAGGCATTCGGTTTTTGATCAAATGAAAAAATAAAAAAATCTAAAATGTAAGCCTAAGTATCTACGTATGGATTTGCTATAACCTTAGGCCTTGGTTTTGAAAAAAAGTGCACCAATGCACACTTGTCAGACTGATTACGTCTAAAGAAGATAAAAAGAAGGCTGATAGGCAGGAATTTGAAGCCATTTACCAACTCCTACTTTCTCTCCCCAAATAACTAAGCGAAGCTCGCTAGGCAAGAGGCTCATAAATTAAGCCTGACTCTACCAGACGGAGAGCGGCATGGAACATGGGCCATGCTTACCTCTCTGTATTCTAGGAAATAGTTGATGGCACGATAAGGGTGTGCTACGAAAAAGAGAATCTGGAAATCCACGCATCGTTAGCTCCACCACACCATCACCGTGCTACCCAGGCATCCTCAACCCTAGAGCCCGGGGAAGGAGGCCTTAGAGGACCTAGTGCAAGAGCAGGGGTAGCCACACATCCCTACCTCTGGACCACAGGTGGGAGATGGTACATGAGGAGACGGAGTCTTTAACACAGCACATCCAATCTTAGGGTCTGGGCCACTTGATTGCACAAGAAATAGCAGAGAAAGGAAGAGTGAGCTGATGTCACCTGTGCTGAGACTTGCGTGCTTCTTCTAGACACCATGGCCCAAAGTGGTAAAACAAATCCCATTCTAGTACCCTTTTCCTCCCCTAAACTCCATCCAGTATCTAGGCTGAATTAAATGATCCAGAAAATCTGGGTGTGATCTGAATCCAGCTATCCCCTCCACCTGCTGATGGTGGTGTTAAGGGGTGGGTTTTGCTAACGAGAGCATTAAAATATCTTTTGAGCTGACGCCTCCCACAGTCTGTAATAAAACAGAGCTGTGCTGTCTTTTTGGAGAGAATGAATGATGCATAATTTCTCAGTAAACTAATGTGCAATCTATTTTGAATCCACATTAATCACCTTCTTTTTATATGAAATCTAATTTAGGTGTAAATCATTCACTTCCCAGGTATAAGCTTTCTCAGTAAAACATAAGTTGAGGCCAGCTTTTTCTTACGGAGGCAGAGTTAATGTAACTAAAGTAACTCCACCTAAGATTTTAGCAAGAATCTTAAAAATATGACTCAAAGCTAGTTTAGTTAAAGCTTGAGTAATTTAAGGAAATTGCCTAGGCAAGTAATTGGTATTATACCAAAACTAAATATTTCACAGTTACATTTGCTTTTGCCTAAAAATAAAAACTGGAGCAATACAAGGGAAAACTGCCAAGACTGAAAATAATATGCAGCAGCTGTAAGTAATTGGGAGTGATAATCATAATTAGACAAGATGTAAGACGTGTGTTAAAACCCAGATTGGATCTTCCTGTTGACAACTGGGAGAAATCCCAAAGGCCTGGACTCCACACCTAGCCCAGGCACTTCCGCTCCCTGCCTGAGAGCCCCAGAAAAGCAAAACTCAGCACTAGATCAGTCATGAAACCACCCTCTAAAGGCCAGGCCTCCAATGGGGGGGTGAGGGTGGGAGGGTGGGAAGGGGTCATACTCCCTGGCCTCAAGGACTCTGCAAACCAGGGGGAGACTGGACAATAATCTAGCAGTAAATGACATTGAATAAAAGTCCTTCAAAAGAAACCAAGATAATGAAGAGAAAAGAGAAAATAAGAAAAATAAATAGATAACATGGAGGACAAGTTTGTAAGACAAGAGAAACATTGATTTGATCAAGTGTGGGTTAACAATGAAGTAAAATATTCTTGTTCCATGGAAAACATCTCAAGCTGAAGAGAAAAACCTTATAGGGGCAGGAACAATTCCTATTTTGCTCAGAGAATGGCTCGAGAAGGCCTAGCACATCGCACACACTGAATTTGCTAGATAAGCGCGTGACTAGGTGTTTGGATGATCTTGAGGCAGTGCTCATCCTGGTCAGATGCTGTGCTGGGGGCTTTCAGGGTAGTGACACGTTTAATCTTCGTGGTAACTTCGGAGATAGACTCTTCATTTGCAGATGAAGATACTGAACTAAGCACAGTTAAGAAATGTGTCCAGGTAGGAAGAGGTGGAGCTACACTTGGAACCAACACCATCCGGATCCGCGGTCCATAGATTATACATATTTAAAAACTAGGACACCTTTAACCTTACTAAGAAAGTGGGTGGAACGACAACCTACTTTTCCTGTTATTTGTTTTAAATTCTGACTTACAAACTACACCAAAGGATAAAACGGTGAACATGAAGGCATCTAACACTTGACTTGAAGGCTGTGTCTTCTCTCTCTCTCTCTCTCTCTCTCTCTCTCTCTCTCTCTCTCCCTCTCCTTTTTTAAATTCTTCCCCCTTTTGTTTCTTCCTCCTTTTTCTCTTCTTTTTTTCTTACTCCCTTTCTTCTCAATGCAAACCTCTTGTCCTTTCCACATTCTTCTCCTTAAGGCCAAAGACAAGGAGCAGCTAGTGGGCTCCGTCAGTTAAGTGTCTGCCTTCAGCTCCGGTCATGATCCCAGGGTCCTGGGATCCAGCCTCATATCGGCTCCTGCTTCTCGCTCTGCCTGCCACTCCCCCCTGCTTGTGCTCTCTCCCTCTATCTCTTTCTCTCACTTTCTCTATCAAATAAAAAAATAAAATCTTAAAAAAAAAAACAAGACAGTTAAACAGGGAGTGGGAAAGAAACATGGAATAGTTTTCCTCTCACATACTTTGCCTTCAGTGCAAGAAAGCATAGGGACAACGGGTGTTGTATCAGAGTTGTCCTGGATTAGACAAATGAATATTTAGGAATATCTTCCCACATTTAATTTGACAAACATCTGTTGAACGCATTGGATATAAGAAACAGATGTACACATTATAAGGAGGACTGTTCCGTAACTTCAACATGCTTACAGTCCAGTGGAAGAGAAATACATAACTTATTATATAAGTTCAAGAAGAACTATTTCTGAAGTCAGATAAAAATGGGGGACAAAAAAATGGGGGACTAAATATTCTTAGATTGGGGGGCTTCATGGACTAAGTGGTATCTTAGGTATCAAAGGATGAGTAGGACTTTGGTACGTAGAGAAGGGGAACTGGAAGGAAGGTTGTTTAAGCTTCTGAATATGGCAGATGCAAATGACAACGAGGAATGACAATATTCTATGTGCTCAGAAAACGGCTGGCAACTGGAGCTAAGGGCCTGTATGAGTCTGGATCAGTTGACTAGAACCAGATAACAGAGTCCCCTGAATGCTGAGCTACGGTGCTTTGGCTTTCCTCAGTAGGCAGTGGAGAGTCCTAATGGCCTGGGATTAACAGAGGCTTCTACTCTTGCCTACAGTAGTATGATCTATTTTCCACAGACTAGCCAAGTGATCACTAAAAAATGTCAGCTGGCCTCAGAACTCTCCTTGGATTCCATATCACTCAGAACAAAACCAGAATTCTTACCATAGCACCGCAGCTCCTTTGATCGTAGGCCATCGGCCTCCTAATTTTATTTAGGATGAGCAGCAGTGTGATATTCACAGAGAATACCCAACAGATCTGACCACCCCAGAGGCACCACTACAGGTCTCCTAGGAAATTCAGGACTGTGTCTGGGCGGCGTGGGTTCATCTACATTCTCTATTGTTTGCTGCAAGAGAGTGATGCTCAGAGTTTGAGGCCTGCTCTTCCTCATAATCAGCCTTATAATCTATCTTCTTGCTCAAGCGCCAAAGACAAGGTCTTTGCAGGTCTTAGGAGGTCCTAAGTCTCAAAGTAGGGAGGGAAGAAAGGCAGTAAAACATGAGTGAGGAAAGACAATATTCTTCTGAAAAAAGAAGTCAAGGTATTTTGTCCCTTTATGTGTTTATGGTAATAGTGTGGGAAGTGGGTATTGGCGTATGAGACGTTATCGAAACTTTTCTCTTTTTGAAGTAGATGATATTTGAACTGAGCCTTCAAGCTAATATCTAATAGTGAACAGTTATTTAATTTATTAACATATTCTACAATTTCTCAAATAGCTGGTTGAGATTTAACATGCCAAACAAATCTAATTGGCCCAAGGAGTACTGAGACTCCTAACGTTAGTACCATTGGCCCGGTGCTCTGAATCACCCAGTTAATGAATCACACACGCTACAAATCCATAATAGATATCAATCAAGGTTATACAGCCAGACTAAGTTTACATAATAATAGGGAACCCCCCAAGTAAAAGGACTACTATGCCACCATTTTGAAAAGTGAGATATCTATGTCCCCGTGTGTGTATCATCGCATATTGTAAAAAATACTTGTATTTGCATCTGCTCTCTGGACTGCTTACCTCCCATGACTCCTTGGAGAGCCCTCCCATGTTTGTTCATTATTCTTATAATTATATATATCCTAATGTCCTATATATGCCTTTTTATTTATACCTCCAACTATAATAAAACCTTCCTCCAAGATTGAGTTTTACTCATCTTAGCCGATATTTAATCCCCAGCACACGAAACATGCTCAATATATACTTAAGGAGTGTGAATCACGATACATGACTTAGCATTAGATATCTGACTAAAAGTTCCCTTGACTAACTTTACTCTTTGTTTTTCTGGCTTACTAATTATCAATAGCTATTCTACAGTCCATTTCCTATAATAATTGCAGGCTAACGATGCAGCAACAGGCTCCTACTTTATTTTAGGACTAATAGAGTATTGCATTTACAAACAACTTAAGAGCACAGTGGGAAAAAAAAAGATATACTCTCTTAATTAAAAAGTATTATTTAATTTTAATTATTGACAAACCTTTGTCATGTTTAAGACAATAGGAGGGTGAATAGAAGATAAAGGCGCACTGGGGAAGAGGTGGGGTATATGGAATTAAGTAACAAAAGGACCATCTCTACCTTGTTAGCTAGTGTATTCCCAATGTCTGGTACCTAATTCAATAAATATTTCTAAATGAATGAAAGATGATGTATTGTAGGTTCTCTGGCCTGTATATGCAAGTGGTTTGCTTCAGAAGAGATTCTCTTTTGTAGGAGAGAAATACTACTTTTAACTCTAACTCATTCGTTTGGTTAATGGAATCATTCATTAAAGAGACATTTCTTGAGCATCTACTATACTTTGCCACTCTCTGTGCATGGAAACACAGAGACAAAAAAACATGACCCAGGAGAATTCACAATCAGGGTGAAAAAATATATATGTATATGAATATTTGCAATGTAGTATGATAGTCATAAAAAGGAATATATATGGCGGCCTAATGACACCATAGAGTCATCTACACAGCTTGCTGGAAGAGGAGAGGGGATTCAGGAAAGAGTGCCCCCAAAAATGCACTTTAGAGGAGGGATTAAAAAAAAAGATAAAAAAGGGATAAGGAGTTTTCAGGATTCTTTATACTTTACCCACTTAATGTACTATTTAATTTGTCATGATAATAAAAATTTTATCTTTGCTTTGTATGCTTGACTTTTAAGATCTATTTCTTATTTATGAAATCATTTTATATGCTTTGCTTATTATTAGTCCTTTACCATTATACTGGTTTTACTGCATTCAAGATTCTTAAAAAACAACAGCAAAATAACTCTTAAATAGCTGTCATTGAGAAGGTAACAGACCAATTAAATATTTATTTATGTTTTAAAAAACAAAACACTTTTCTAGGTCTTGAACAAGAGAAAATAATTTAAGGAGTTTCATGGTTTTAAATTAGACTTCTTATATATCAGAACTTCAAAATCTTTGTGCTTCACAATATGCTGCTCCTCTTCACTGTCTCACTTTTTAAAACTCATTTGTGATGCCAATGGAAGCGTTAAATAGTGGATTTTGCTCTGTGTTTACTAAAGAGTAGTAGTCTCAGCCCTTGAGCTTCATTCAGCTGGAATCAACAAGTGTACTGTCAAGGAAACTTCCCGCTGCAGAGGTTAATGCATCTTTCATTCCCTTTAATTTCTAGAGATATAAACAACACAATTTATTCTTCTTGTAATATGGAAATATAGTCATTGGTGAAAGTTCCATTAAAAAACTACCTGCTGGTAATTTAAACTCCGTGTGACTAAAACTGCTCCTGGGTTTGAGTTATGGATTTGAGGATGAAGTAGTATATATATTTTTTTTTATTACACGATTCATTTTCTATTAGAAAACATTGCTTGAAATCCAAGTTTCATTAAGAAAGGGTAGTTAAAGATAGGTTGGTGGGGTTTTTTATTATCACTATTATTTTTATTATGGCAAAGGAGAGTCAGTCTCAAGCAAAGCTGAGAATGCCTGCAATATCCAACTTCTGAAACACAGTATAATTCACATTCAGAGAAGCAACGGTCCTCTTGTGAAATGAAGTGGAATCCATTCAGTCGACTCTCAAAATATTCCAGGCTTTGGTGAATCTCTAGGTGAAATCTCTCAGTGAAAATTTAACATGACTCTTGGCCAAGTACGACATAAGCTTCTCTACGTATGAAACTGTGATCTTTCCAATGTATAAAAGTAATCATACGATTCAACAGCTCCAAATTCTTTAAAAGCTCCTTCAGTATAAAAAATTAAATTCTTTTTCCTTACAGCTGAGGTCATGTTTTATCTGCCTAGAGTTCCAGTTTCAATTCCCTCGACTCCAAGCCTCAAACTTCATGGTCCAGCAAGACTAATCTACTAGAATATAGGCCATGCTCTCTCCTTTCCTCGTCCTTTTGAATAAATTGTTTCCTCTACCCAAATGGCTGTCCCCTTTGGTAAAACTGTTAAATCATCCCTCTCTTGCCCAGGCAGATTTAAATACACAATTTTCTGTGTCACTCCATTACAATTGTTTGAACATCTTTCTTCACCTCACCCCCTGACCCACTCAAAAAAAAAAAAAAAAAAGATTTTGGAAGAGAGAATCTCTTGTTTTGCCAGCATTTAGCACAGTATTTGGCCAATAAAAGGATCCACAAATATACATATGTGTATATGTATGATATGACTTACATGTGAAATCTAAAAAAGCTGAACTTGTAAAAACAGAGCAGAATGGTGGTTACCAGAGGTTGGGGTAGAGGCATCAGGGAGATGGTGTTTGAATGTACGAACTCAGACCTGGGGAGCAGATGACTCCTGGAGAACTAACGTACCGCACAGTGATTGTAGACAACAACCCTACATTATAACCTCCAAAGTTACTCTGAAACTAGATTTTAATTATTTCCATCACAGAAGGGAAATGATAAGTATATGATGTGCTAGACCGGTTAGCCCATGCCGTGGCGGTGATCCTGTTTGCAATTCATAAAGGCATCAAAACAACACTGCTGAACACCTTACACTAACACGATGTTATTTGTAACACGATGTCGATTACACATCTCGATAACGATAAATGTTAAAAAATGTGCGCCTGAACTACACATTATCCACTGATCCAAATAGTAACGCCCCATATAGAAGGAATAATGAGCAGAGCGGCTGTGTGCGGACTACTTAGCATGTGTCCAGCCCAGTGCAGTGTGGCCTGTGTGCTTCCCCTCCAGTCCACACTGCAGCCCTGCCAGGTGGGTTGTATTATTTCTGTCTTGCCCTGGAGAAAACTGAAGCTCAGAGCAGTTAGCTGAAGAGGCCACACATTGTCACGGAGCAGAACCAGATGTGAACCTAAGTGTGTCTGACTCCAGTGCACCCAGCTGCCTTTTGATGATTGTTAAGATCCTGAAAGACACAAATTAGATTTTGATTTAATCTTTTCCGTTTCTTTCCAGCTCCAAGTACAGCCCAGTATGGAATTACCGGGAGCGCTGACGTGCTTTTCTCCTGCTGGTACCTTGTGTTGACACTGTCCTCTTTCACCAGCATATGCTACCTGAAGAATGCCATTCTACAATAAATTTAAAGACCCATAAAAGGCTTTTAAGGATTCTCTGAAAGTGCTGATGGCTGGATCCAATCTGGTACAGTTTGTTAAAAGCAGCGTGGGATATAATCAGCAGTGCTTACATGGGGATGATCGCCTTCTGTAGAATTGCTCATTATGTAAATACTTTAATTCTACTCTTTTTTTGATTAGCTACATTACCTTGTGAAGCAGTACACATTGTCCTTTTTTTAAGACGTGAAAGCTCTGAAATTACTTTTAGAGGATATTAATTGTGATTTCATGTTTGTAATCTACAACTTTTCAAAAGCATTCAGTCATGGTCTGCTAGGTTGCAGGCTGTAGTTTACAAAAACGAATATTGCAGTGAATATGTGATTCTTTAAGGCTGCAATACAAGCATTCATTTCCCTGTTTCAATAGGAGTCAATCCACATTTACAAAGATGCATTTTTTCTTTTTTGATAAAAAAGCAAATAATATTGCCTTCAGATCATTTCTTCAAAATATAACTAACACATATCTAGATTTTTTCTGCTCGCATGATATTCAGGTTTCAGGAATGAGCCTTGTAATATAACTGGCTGTGCAGCTCTGCTTCTCTTCCCTGTAAGTTCAGCATGGGTGTGCCTTCATATAAAAATACTAATTTTCTCTTCGTTTCCAACTAATAAAAATGTTTTGCCAAATCCTAAAATTTGAAAGCAAAAATAAATCACAAGATAAAGTTGAGCTTTATCCTATTTCTAGAGAACGAAGGAGCTGTTAGACTATAAAAATCTCATCCCTCCTTCCCAATGGGCTGTGAGGATTTTGCCCCACATAAACTCAGTTTTGTGATGAAAACAATTTAGTTAATATAGTACAGGTAAATTTATTACCATATGATTTCTTTAGTTGTAGTTGAATGTTGGATCCACTTTGGGAAACAGTTCCCCTTAAGATGACAGCACAGTCCATCCTTGAAATCGCCTAGCAATACAGCATCCTTTCCCTTCACTATTCCACGCCAAAATTTTTAAGATGGTTTGTCAGAAAGAACACAAAGTCCGATCAACTAGTATTACATGAGCATTCCAAATTCAACTGGCTCTGAGGCAGGTAAATAGTTGGAGTGCTCCTGTAGACAGGGGCATTTCGCATATTCCCCACCTGAAAACATCACTCAGTTGATAGTTTGGTATATGTGTTGCCAAAGCAAGCACTCAGTTGATAGTTTGGAATGCGTGTTATATAAAAGAAAATGTTCCAGAATATATTATAACAGATATTCCATGCTGGTATGCAGCAGATCAATCCCTGAAATAACTAATTCTGCAATAAAATCTCTGTAGCCATGTCAATTCAAACAAGTAAAGGCAAAAAACAAACAAACAAACAAACAAACAAACAGAAGCAACAAAATTAACCGTGCTTTATTTCTTCTTACGTGGCATATATAAGATGTGATCAAGTGAAGACAAGACACCAGTGATTAGAATATCTAAAGATGTATCATTAAATTATCATGAATATTTCATTGTTTCTATCCTAAAGAATGAAAACTACACTTTTGAATGAACATGGAAGTATTATATTACAAGAGTATTTTGATGGTTTTACTCTTTACTAAAGAAAGACCATAGACTTGAAAGCCATTTTCCAAGTTTGATGAAATTAGGCGTTTCACTACATAGAGAGATTTCCACACATAGTTCCCTCTTGCAAGTCACATTTACAACAAAAAACCTACTAATAAAGTGAGACACAAGATATTTCATGGAGGTTGTACATCCTTAAGATATCTAATAGTTTGCCCCAAAAGCAATGGCTTGAAAATCATGACTTTTTTTTTCAAGTAAAGCTTAGCCCTGAAGTACGCCATAAATCTATTTTAATTAGAAAAAATGAATCCTAAATGAGGAGGCATAAATATACAGTGTTTCCACAAAATGGCAATAATATGGCATAATGCTATTAAATTTACTCACCATAATAATTCATGACATTGTTTCGCCGGATGTATTAAAAACTTTTTTAACACACATGGCATTTTAATTTTGATTATTACTGATTTGCTTTTTTAAAATATTTTTTTGTGGAATTGGTGAGTAAACTATATATATATTTTTTTGTATTGCAGCTTTAAAGTGGCACACTCCATAATAATCTACTTACTAGAAATAGTGGTGCTACCACAAAAAGTGTTAACCATCAGTACCATTGTTTGGGAGAAAGAAACAGATCAAGAATGCATATTATACAGTGACCGCTTTCCTAGAGTTAAAAATACCTCCTCTTTGTAAGGTCTGTAGGGTAAATGTGAGGTAAATCGAGGTATAAACTATGGATGAACCAAATAATTAGTTCAAAGTGTTGTCATGATTCCGAATTTGTGGTCTGGTGTTTTTCCCATAGAATGTGACAGAAGTACAGTCATAGCTCAGTAGCTATATGTATTTGCCTTTATGTTAGAAGAGACTTTCTTGAGTGACATTTTAAATAGAGGAGGTATTCACTATGTTTTTCTGTATCACAGCAGCATTCCTAGTCCGTAGGCCCCTGAACAGAGTGAAACCATGAGTATTTATGAGTTCAATATTGTTCAAATAAGGCTACAGTATTTGCTTTTTTGTGTGAATGTATGCATATAATGTTCAAGTAGATGATTTTACATTTATAGACATATGAAATGTCTGATTACTCCATTTTATCAGTCCTGACTGTACAAGATTGTTGCAATTTCAGAACAGCAGTTTTATGAAATTGATTTATCTTTTGATCTGAAATAATTTTTTCTAGGTATTCATTTCAGCGTTATATTTCCACAAGTTCCATTTGTGGGACTCCTTTGGTTGCCCCTAGTTTTGTTTTTTTTTTCAAAGAAAGAAAAATAAGGAGCAGTGGAGGAAAGAGAGTGAAAAGAAAAGAAAAAGACAGAAAGGGTGGAGGTAAAGAGAGAGGGGACAAAATGGAGGCAGGAAGGATGAGAAGAAGGAAGGAAGGGAAGAAGGAAGGGAGAGAGGGAAGAAAAGAACATTAGGGTAGTTGACTTAATTCATTTGCATTCTTGGTTTAACTGCAAGTCGTGTAATTATGTTTTACAATGATCCCATTTGAAACGTAAGTCCTGTGACACCATTAAGTTCCTATTATGCAGCAATTATATAATGAAAAGTGCTGCCCAAATTATAGTATTGTGTTTTTCGGGAAACACTAAAAGATTCAAGAGAGAGAATGTCAAACTTAAAACCACTTTTGGGGGTGTTTAAAACTTAACTGAAAAATTAATGCTTCATCATAACATTCAAGCTATATCTAGAAAGTAGACTGGAGAACTAAGAAAATTACCCAGGTAATTCAGGACACTATATATATATGTATATACATATATATATATATATGTATATATATATGTATGTGTATCTATGCATAGATACACACACACACACACACACACACATATATAAATACCCCAATGTGTGAACTCAGAAACCTCTGAGAATTTTATCAAAGCCAATCATCTATATTGATCAAATTTACTGAATAATTGTTAATTTATCCATTGTGCTTAGCTTTGTGACAGCCAAAAGTTACCTATTTAATCTTTTCAATAAAAATTGTTTTTTGAAATTCAGAAATGATTTAAAAAGAGGTCAGGTTTTTAACTATTTATTGAAGTATGTGGATGTACAGTATTTCAATAGATATGAATATGAATAAATGGTATGCCTTAAGATCCTTTGAATATGTATTTACTTTAAAAGACTGGAAAAAGTCCTTCCTGTCTTTTAGTAAAACATCCATATTTCATAATCTGATGTAAAATATGTTGTACTGTTTCCAATAGGTGAATATAAAGTCAGTTTATCAAGTAAAATATGTATTTGACTCATTTTAAATATTCTATTAGTTTAAGAGAAAAAGGAAGAAAATAATTTAAACATACTTCTGCTATTCCCTTCTTTATTTTCTGCTGCATTCACTGTGCCACACTCGCATCTCTCAGGTGCCCCAACCCAATATAGGCTGAAAATCATAGATGCTACCATTTCAAAGGGTTCCACAATGCAGCCTTCCTTTTTGTTGCTGATTCCCAAAAGGTTTCACAGGTTGAACTACATGTCGCCTAGAGAGGCAACTTGCTGCAGAGACTTTATTTTCAATGATTTGGAATTTTTACCTGCCCAAATGCAGCAGTTAGCCACAGAGACTGTTGGTCAAATCTTGTTGGTTTTTATAGGCCAAACATTCAAAAACTCAAATACCTGTAGGAGTGAGGCAAGTGATATAATTTCATAAGACAGTTGGGTATAAAACAGGGAGGACATATTCCACCTCAAGGCGTTCAGAGATGATTTCCTTAAAAACACCCTGCTCCCCAAACAAAACATGATTTGGCTGAGGGCCCTGCGTTTGTGACTGCTGCCATATCCACGTGAGAGGTACCCCAAATGAATGATCTAAGCCATCTTCTCCAAGTCTGTCCATCTATGATGATCAACCAAATGAAATGGAACACTATGGTGGATGAACAAAACAACAAACCACGAAAAAGATCCACTTTGTGTAGTAAGGTCTTTTGAGATATGGGTGTCATTGCTCTTCCAGGAAAACTATATCTACTAAAACCCTCCTTCCCCCAAAATGAAAACACATTAATAAACACCTGATTTTCCAAGTGTCTCATCACTTCTCCCTGTGTAACTTCTACCCTGTACCCAATCACATGGAAACAGAAGCACCAAGTCTCAGATCCTGAAAGGTGGCATATGAAACAGCTATTTTGTCCCTAAGCATGAAGGTCAAAACAGAGAAACACCAAAATGACATCCAGGTATTTGGAAAATGATCACCTGCATTAGCCTGTTAGGCAGAAATTTATGAATTTTCAAAGAAAAACTTCTAAGAATTCATTCAAGATAATGGAATTTGATTCAACCACCAGAGAGTTGATGCACTCTTTCTGAACTTCCCAAGAAGCATATGCTTTCACATTCACATGCGCTTCGAATAATTCTAAATTCACTGAAAATATTTAAGAATTGACATCTCTAGTGGATGGAATAAAAATTGGCAAATGAATCACATAAATACTTGCCAGTCTTCCTGGAGAGAAAAAAAGAAAAAAGTTTTTAGTCTTCTTCCTGAAAGCTCTGCCCACAGTCATACTAAAGTTAGCATAACTCACCCAATGCCTTCAATCTCAGAAATGTGCTCCACCTCAGAGACAGCTAGAATTACTGGTGGCAGCTAGAATTACTCCTGAAAGGTCACGACTATCTCTACCATGCATTTTACAATGGCAAAGCACTTTAGCAGACATTGCTACTTTGACTTTCACAATACTTAAAAGTGTTATTATTGTCATGCGTTGATGATGAAAACAAGATTCAGAAACCTTAAGTCACTTACTAAAGATCATACCTCTACTAAGTGGCAAATTTGAATCAAATAGGCAATGCAAAGTACCCCCAAGTTGTTTCTGTTTTTATTAATTTTCTTAGAAAGAGGAAAAGGGGGTGATCATATTACTAGCTTCACAAACAACTATATGGATATTTATATTTATAAATAAGTAACTTTGTTTTTACATTTTCTTCTTTAATGCCATCCTTTTATTTTCCAACCCTTCCAGAGCGTTTGTGGCTTAAAGGCAAATCACATTTTACATTTCATCTAAAATTTAGGGGGAGTGGAACATTGAATAAATTGCCTTTGACAAGCAGGCTTAATTAATATTAGATCCATCACACCAAATGGAGGATCTTGTCATAATCATATGTATCTTTTCTATACAGCATTTTGCAAAAGACCCGCCAAGTTTTGGATAATCCATTAAGATTATTTCCCGGAATTCTTAGGAAAATGGAGACCAAAATATATATATTTTTTAATTTACAATAGAATACCGATGTTAACCTTGAATGATGTTGTTTGGGCCAATTTATATCAAAATACTACTTATATGTTTGTGCTGGGGCAGTAGGACAAAAAGGAGATTCTAATTTTAGAAATTTATACAACCTAAGGAATACATTTGTATATTACTGTCAAAATTATAAATGTAATGCAAATCCTGTGAACTTCATTCTAGTCAGAAAAAAATGAAGAGCATGCTTTCATACCATGTAACGTGAACATATTAATCATTAATGAAGGTCTGAGTAAGATGCTACAACCAGATAAAAGGAACAGACACATTTACAGATCAAGAATATTGAAATTAATATGCTAATGGAGGCAAAACTGACTTTTTCCAGAGTAAGGAAGAGTAATTCAATTCACCCAATTGAATCTTTAACTAAGAGAAGTTATTTACATGTCTACAGACAAGAAATATTTGGCCTTCGCCTCACTTATCTACAACTTGTAAAATAGTTCGAATATAATGAATGATAATAGACTCCCCTAGAAATGGAATCAGGTGACCTGAAGAGGTGTACTTTTGCATGGGTATTTTACTGCAAAACAAATTTTTTCCTAAAATAATGAGATGTAAAAATCTTTAAAACAGCTGAATTAAATGCGTTGACCAAGTTATCTATATATCTAATAGTCTACATTCTCTATACTCTAATTGTTCATTTTCCTCCTACTCCACAAATCATTACCTAACAGTTTGGGACATAGAGACGGTGAAGTAAACAATTAAACATAACAAGGACCACCTTGCTTCAACAGTGTACCTTGGTGAAAATGAATATACTTTGGATACTTGTAAAGAAAAAAAATACGTTTGTCATTTGGAAGGAGAGCATTTAGTTTGTGGGATAACAGGAATTTTACATGAACCACAATAAGAAAAATAAAGTACCAGTTGAGATAAGAGTATTTTATCAACCAAACACAATGATAATGGTGAAAACGTTGCAAGAAGCTATTGCAAGAGCTGAATGGTCTGCTTCCACTTAATGCTAATGAGCCTACTCCTTGCACAAATTTTGGTTCTGTAGAAACTACAGGAGGTAGCATGGTTCATTAGGCTTTCAAAGCTTTAAAATGTTAAAGGGGGTTTTCCTCCTTCAATTCTAGTGAATTGCTAAAAGCATTGGGATGTTCCTCAGTGGAACTTTGAATTTGCTAGTTTCTTCATTAATTTTGACCTTTTTTACATTCGAAAAAGTTAACTTTACACTAAACTACAGTAGACTTCTACCTCCTGCAGTTTTGAATTGTGCTTAAGCGAGTACTCCAAGCACATGGAATTTCCGAAGAAAATTGAGGGACCATATTTTAGAAAAGGGCTTATAAAATAGTCTTTGGAGACTATAATATGCTAATAATAATAAAGAACAAGAGTTTCTTGATTGCCATAAAATACCTAGTAGGGCCCACAGAACTCTCACATCGTTTTCTAAGTAGTTTCATGAATGTGGAGGGGGGTTGCACTGAAACGTGACATCACCCATTTGACAAGTGACCTGGCAAAATGTGGTCAATAGCTCATATGTGACACACTCCTTAAGAAATTGTTGCCAGAGATTTGAACTGCTTCAGCTGATGTCTTTCAAAACAATACACACACTCACATACGCAAGTGCAAAATCACGTTGCTATCAGTGATCTGGAAAATAAGCCTGCAAGCCAGCCACGTGGAGTCCCGGATAATTCAAAAAGAAGAAATGACAACAGCGCAGGCAACAGTTTCTGTTTAAGTTTTATTTGCTAAGATTTTGAAATAAGTAACATCTTGCGTTTAATTAATCAGAGGTTGGCACCTGCTCTAAATGCTGACATAGAGAAAAGCAGATTTTTTTTCTTAATTTGGAGTCAGATTTATTTCTGGAAATACATCTCTCCTGTTGATAGATAACTAATTTATGCCTTGGGAAGTCTCACTGTCTAATAACTTTAAATGTTAAAGAGAAAGACTGTTGGTTTTTTTTTTTTTTGAGAAGCATTTTTTTCCTAGAAATGTATATTTCCAGTTTATGGATAGGCAAACTCGTATGTGTGTTCAGAAGTTCTTATTCTCTCATAATTCAATTTTATCAACATATTAGAAAGATTCTATGGCTTAACATATGGCAAATGTAGAAGAGGAAAAATTTCCTCTGTCCGTCAAGGTTCTTCTAACTGAACTAAGAATTAAATTGACATGAGACAGATGAACAGGTGAAAATCTAATTTTTTATATACAGAAAACCCACATAGACACGAAATCCTAAAGACACTCAGGCAAAATGAGGTATTTATGTCATCCTGGACGAAGGAGAAGGAAGAATGGAAAGACATAAATGTTTTGGTAAACAAATGTTTGGTGGCCTTTCAGAAGCAATGGGACATAGAGAGGATTTTAATCAAACAGGCCTTGCTAAGATCCTCCCCATCTGCCACACACAGTTCATATTATCACCTGTTATCTATGGTGGGAGCTTTCTCTTCCTGGAGGAAGTCTTCCATCTAAATTAGAGGGAAGGTCAAGTTTCTTCCTGAGTCTTTTAGGCTTTGATCAGTTTAATAAAATAGGCATACCAAAGTGGCACATCTTGGGGTGGCCTACCCTTGACCCCTACACAAATATATATCTTTTATCCACTAACACGAGAATTTATATAGTGATCTTCATTTTTATGTTGAGGTACATTCTCAGGATTATGTCATTTCAAGAAGAATCTGTCATCTGTTGATTTTGGATATTTTATAAATCAAATTTAGTTTAGACCAACAAGATCTTTAACTTTGTCAGATAACTTGAAATGTTCACATGACATCCATCCATTCATCCATCCATTCATTCATTCACTGGAAAGTGTAATTAGGCAACCTTCAAGAGCCACCTCAAAGGATTGTCTGGTAGAGTTAATTTGGATGCCTAGAAGACAGTCACCACGCTAAAGAAAAAGGCATCTATTTCTCTAACCCTTACTCTAAAGCCAACTTGGCCTTAAATCTGAAAAAGAGGGAGAAGGAAAAGAAGAGGGGGGGAGGTAGGGAGGAAGGGGAGAGTTGGTGAGAGAGAGAGAGTAATTAACAATATACATAAGTTTCCCCCAGGAAAAATTGTAGGAAAATGTTGCCAAACACTTCCTTCGTGTGTGTGTGTGTGTGTGTGTGTGTGTGTGTGCATGCATGTATGTGTGTGTGTGTATTTCCTGCTACCTGGATCTACCATGAAATAGATAGAAAAATCTCTGCAATGTGACTTCAATTTCCCCATTTATATTTAGTAAATACAGTGATGTGAATAAAGGTTGCTATTCTATGTTTTCCAGAGTTGTCACTTCTCTTGTTTCTTTAAAGGTTTAATTTTTATTCCTCTAAAAATAGATTCTGAAAGTAGTAGTATATCATACCCCCTTTCTAAAAAAAGATAGACAAGATTGCATTTCATCACATAACATAATGAAAGAGATAAAACTTGCATTGCTATGTAACTCTGGTAGTTAACAAAGAATTCTCCCAGACAATTGCTGAAATTGCTTAGAAAGAAAATAAAATCGGAATTTGAATAGGTCATCATTTTATAAATATGCACAATAAAATAAAGACTCAGACCATCTGTGATTGTCAGGTATAAGCTTTTTTGTGATGTTTGCACACACACACAAATCCCCAGATTCTTGAGAATTTAACTCTTTGGATTTCAAGCTACCAGAAACACTGCAAAATGTTTTTCAAAAGCAAATAAACATTTATTTTAGTGGGTCTCAGCTTTATAAATCTGTGATATCAGTATATTCATATGTCATACTCTATCGGTCTTGCTTGCAAACAACAGAAACACACTGGCTAACTTGAGGAGAAAAGGAACATTGAAATAAACATTTATTTTAGTGGGTCTCAGTTCTCATAAATCTGTGATATCAGTATATTCATATGTCATACTCTATCAGTCTTGCTTGCAAACAACAGAAACACACTGGCTAACTTGAGGGAAAAAGGAACGTTGAAACAATTGTGGATAGCTCTCTGAATGATGGGAAACAGAATGACACCAGACTGGAAACGTTGGGCGCCTGGGTGGCTCAGTCAGTTAAGCAGCTGCCTTTGGCTCAGGTCCTGACCTGGGGTCCTGGGATCCAGCTGGACCCCGGCTCTCTGATCAGCAAGGAGTCTGCTGCTGCTCCCTCTCCCTCTGCCCTTCTCCCCTGCTCATGCTCTCTCTTTCACATCCTCTCTTTCTCTCAAATAAATACAGAATTTTTTTTTTAAAGACAAAAAACGTAACTGAAATTGCAGCCAGTAGACAGCCAAACATACCTCTATGCTCACACCAGGTAAGGACACCACCTCTATGGACAGCTGTCACATTTACTGGATCTCAGCTCTACTACTGCTATACTGGGTAATATCTAACTACTCCCATATCTGCATCACTTGCCCAAGATCCAAAGTTCTGAGCAGCTGGCCAAATCTCAGTTTATATGCTTAAGAACTAAGATGCCAGATACAAGAAAATCTGCCCTGCTGAGTTCTAGAAACAGGAAACGGGGCCCTTTCTTCCAATAAGATCCCTTCACTGAAGAGGTTTCCAAAGAGGTAGAGCATTCAGATACTATTTAACATAAATAGGAAAATTGTCCATGCCGTTTGTCTGTAAGCAGGTGAGTTTGTAGAAAGTCATACTTGGAAAGCCATTATACAATTGCCTTCATGCTAATTTAGTAAACAGTCTCTATTTTAACTATAATCTCAGAAAACAATTCAATTATGCCTGTATATTTGTTATAGGATCTTCTACATCCAAACTCTTTAGCTGCTCATTAAAATGAATCTAATGAGGGGCACCTGGGTGGCTCATTCAGTTGAGTGTTCCACTCTTGAGTTCAGCTCAGGTTATGATCTCAGAATAGTGAGATGAGCCCCTGAGAAGGGCTCCAGGCAAAGCACGGAGTTGGCTTGCCCCTCTCCCTCCTCCTCTTTTCCTTCCCTCACTCGAGCACATGCAAGCTATCTAAAAACAAATAAATAGAATGTCTTTAAAAAATGAATACAATGAACAATTCATCAGAATTTCATATTTTATTTGATGTAGTCTTGAAAAAGTATAGTGGAGTTGATATAAATTCTCATGTTAATATTTCGTAAGGACTGGAAATTCAATTTGGGAAGACAGATTTTAGATAAGAGTAGTAGATGGATGACAGAGAGACAGATGAAAAGAGAAAGAGAGGCATTACTTTTTTTTTCCCTTCATGATGGACATTTCCTAGTAGGGAAAAAAATGTGCAAGAATTTCTTTGCCTATAGTTTCCTTTTTAAAAACAATCAAAAGAGACAAAAAGTCTTACTCATTTGTCTGATGTTATTTGCAACAGAATTAGCATACTGATGTGAACTTGTACATTTCTTTCCTTTCAGTGCATGGTTCAAGTAAGGGGTATATTACAGGTAGTTTGGCTTCCATGACAATTATTTGTTTAAAGTATAGAGAAGCATAAAAGATTTTATACACATATTTAATATTTTAGTTTTAATAGGCTTTTTTCTTACACTCTAATTCCGTGCTTCAAACAGGATCATGTGTGTGAGCAAGCTATAAAACAGCCCAATTAAAAATTAATATCAAAACTAATCATCCTTGGGAAAGCAGCTTTACAGAACAGCCCAGTATTCCAAATCAGATCAACTGTCTCTCTTTTAAATTGAAATCATAGGACTGTTACTTTGAGCACTGATAATCTCTGATGACAAGGAAATTTTCAAAAAGTCTATGGACTTAATTCCAGATTTCTATTCCAGAGGGGGAAAAAAAATTTACCTAGATTCTATTATCTGTAAAGGTATTAAATTAATAATTTGAATAATGTTATAATGAGAAAAAGACTTAAAATTTGGGGATCTGAGAAAAAAACAAAAAACATAAAAGCAGAATAATTAGTTGAATGACACATTCATGATGAATTGTTCTGTAGGGCCTTTATCTCATAATAGATGTATGTCTACATTCCAAGAAATAGGTGCCATAATTTCCCTAAAATGGCAGACATCAGATCTTGAGAAAAGTAAATGAGATCCTGTACTTGTTTATTGTCCTTAACATCCAATAAGCCTCTTGTTTCCATTGCCCGACATCATTTAGATTGACTTAAGATAATATTCAGTCAACACATTTATTCAGTGCATACTTTTACCAAAACACTGTGTCGGTATGTAAAGATGAGGGACTCCCAACGTAATGGGACAGACAGACACAGAAATAAATGATTAAACACAAAGTCTGCAAATGCTGCAACACAATAGTAAAACACAAATATTGCAAATGCATTTATGAAGTGTTCAGGAGCACAAAGAGCACAGCAACTAGCTGTACGAGGGAGGCAGAAAAGACTTCACAGAAAAGGTGACACTGAAGCCTAATCCTGCAATATGACAGTTTCATGCTAATTGTAAATTGCAATAAATATTTGATAAGTATGAGCCTGAGTCCTCATTTGGAGCAATGTACATCAATATACTGAAATTTACTGTAATTTATGACCAAAACTTTATCACTTGTATCTATCAAATGCAAAGCTGATACTGCCTCCAACTATCCCTTTCCCCTGTCAAATCCACTCCAATCCTCTTTCTGTCCCCACACTTAGGTAAAATTGTGTCATCGATGACCTCCACATTGCTAAATCTAAACATAATTTCTCAGTCCTCCTTTGACTTGACTTGATTAATGGATAACTTGCTTCGACGTGAAACATTTTCAGTACTTGGCTTCCATGAAACCGTGTTTGCTTCATTTTTCTCCCCTCTTTCTGGCTACTCCTTTTCAGATTCTTTTGAAGATTCTTCCTTTTCTTCTAAATACTAAATGTGAGGGTACAGTCCTCAAATTGTTTCTTTTTCTCCTGCTACGCTTGATCCATAAGTGATATCATTCAATCTCTGAGCGCTGAGCAGTATCTATGCGCGGCTCCCTAGGTGCACCACCAGCCCTAAAGTCTACACTGAACTCAACCCTTAAATACCCAAGCACATGCTCAGTAGCTCCACTTGGAATATCTAGAAAACAACCCGAACTTAATTATGTTAACTCTGGTCACATCCTACATCCCTCTGAATTCGCTCCTCCTGCTCTCATCCTCATCTCAGGAAATAGTAATTCCATATTCTTCCAGGTGTTCAGGGTCAAAAGCTTGGCGTCATCGTTGCTTCTTCTCTTTCTCTCAGACTCCACATCCAGTCCATCATTCAATCCTGTCCAGTCTAACTGCAAAATACAACTAGACCGTGAAGACCTCCTCACTCTCGCTGCCCTGGTCTGAGTCACATCATGTCCTGCCTGGATTTGTGTCGTAACCTTCGGACTGGTCACCCTGATTCTAATCCAGGCTTCTTCATTCTATTTTCAACACTGGAGCCATAGTCATTCTGTTAGATCTGCTAAAAAGCCTCTCAGATTTCCCCCATGTCATTCTGAGTGGACTAAAACTTTTGCTATGAATCACAAAGGATTTTTTTAAAGATTGTATTTATTTATTTGACACAGAGAGAGAGAGAGAGCACAAGCAGGGGCAGTGACTGACAGAGGGAGAAGGAGAAGCAGGCTCCCTGCTGAGCAGAGGGCCCGATGCTGGGGCTCAATCCCAGGATCTTGGGATCATGACTTGAGCCAAAGGCCAACGCTTGACTGAGCCCCCCAGGTGACCTGAATCACAGTTTTATGTCATTGAACATCTCAATACCCCCTAAAACTCTTGCCTCGTATCCATTGATGCCAGTCTCACCTGCCTCCTTACGGTTCCTCACATAGGCCAGGCGTGCTCCCACTTCAGGTGTTCACACTTACTCTTCCTTCTGCTTGGAATGAACTTCCCTGTGGATCAGCATGGGCCAGATCACACCTTCCCTTAGGTCTTTCCTCAATTTTTACCTTTCCAGTGAAATTTGATTCTTCACTCGAAATTTTACTCTTTCTAAAATTGTAATTTCCATCCCAATAATTTGTGTCCTTCTACTTTGTTTTATTTTTCTTTTTAGCACTCATAACCAACACTATGTAATATACCCACTTACCTTTTTAGTTTTCTGTCTTTCCTCTCTGCTCCATGATGGCAGAGATTTTTGTAAGTTTTGATCACTACTGTTTCTCTGATATTTAAAAGCAGTGCCTGACACATCATTGATGCTCAATAAACACTTGTTAAATAATAACAAGTAATATACAACAGGAGGATTCAGGATTATGAAAATTAGTGCCAATACTGAATATTTAGTCACCTGTGTCCTGAGGAAGTTATTAAAAAGGAGATGTGAATATGTCTATTTCTTGTCATATCAGAGGCCTTTTTGACTGGGAGGAGAAGGGGAGCAATACACCAAGGCATGGATCCCTGTCCCAGAGGCTCCACTGATTTCTTCCCAGGCCAGAATCTCAGCTGAAAAGTTAAGGTGGTGGCAGTTCTGAAGCTGAATCTTAATGAATGCCAGCATTCTTGCGATTTCTCTTCTGTTTTCCCAAAACTTACCCGGTTTTAACTCTAGTCAAAGACTCATTTTACATTTGTCCTGATGTTTCAGACTGGAATTATTCATTCTGCTGAAGAATTTGCTAATGTACAAATGGTCGACCTTGTGTGCAATATTGTGATTTTTGCAACCAACTGTTCCGTTTCTTTCCCCAAATTTATACAGTGTTTTCACTGGAATATAAAAAATTAACTCTCTTGGCTTCCCATGCCAATAACAGCAATGTGATTGAAAACAGAAGAGTTGTTTCGTTGTTGAGATGGGAACATCATCCAAACTTTCATAATTTCAAACACAATCTCAACTGAAATCAGCAATAAGCTATTCTGGATTTCTTAATCTTAAAAAAAATACTATTTGTAAGGGCACCTAAGTGGCTTAGTTGGTTGAGGGCCTTATTCTTGGTTTTGGCTTGGGTCATGATCTTGGTTTTGGTTCAGGTCATTCTGCTGGGCACAGCATCTGCTGGAGATTCTCTCCCTCTGTCCCTACACCTATTCGTAGACACTCTCTCTCCCTTTCTCTCTTTATATAAAATAAATAAATAAATCTTTTTTTTTAAATAGTATTTTCAGTGGGACTTTTAAAAAGCTGTCTATTTTTACTATATATATTTTTACCCACCCTAACTTTCATATAACAGATAAATGCTAAAATCTCAGTGGCTTATCTCAATTGAGATGTATTTTTCATTTATGTCCTAACCAAATAGCAGCAAGGTTGGGGAGGGGGATTGTCCTCCTTGCAGGGATTCAGGGCCCAGGCTGATGAAGCCTCTGCCATGTTTAAACATGTCTTCTACAGCGAACTTAGTCATTACATATGCAATGACAAGGCAAAGGAAGAGAAAGAGTAGAGGAACATGCAAGAAGTTTATATAGGCTATGCTTAGACGTGGCATATATCGTATTTACACTCCATCAGCCAGCACTCAGACTTTGGGCTTTAATCTAAGTCAAGAGAGGCTGGAAAATGTGTGCCAAGGACAAAGGGGAAATGGATTTTTGCTAAATTTAGCTAGTTTCTGTTTTCAGTCTTCTCTTTTAGACAGTAATTGTTTATTTTTCTTTTGCTCCCACATACAGAACTCATTCTTCCACCCCCCTAAAGTTTTGCCTAGTCATTGCATCCAGCAAGAAGTCCAGTATCTTCTGGTGATGCAAAACCTCTCCAGTAAGTCCAAATGTGGTTCTTTTAAATTAGCAAACTTGTGAATATGAAACAACATATTTCCATTACCTACTTCCCATCTATATGTATGCCCAATGACAAAGGTAGTGAAAAATAAGAAAATCACAATAGAATCTTCCATTCAGGAACAAAGAGCACCTGTGGCAAGAATTTATGAAATCCTTCAGAGCAGATGTTTTGAAGGGCCCCCTACGCCTCAGAAGGGGGACATTTCTTGATTAGACTCTGAGTTTAATTTCTTTGAACATCTCCCTTATCCAGTTTTCTCCCTGGCCCTTTCCTCTATCCTATGAAAACTCCTCTCTTGATCACTATCATCATACCTGAAGTTGGTGTGGGAGATCGGATTTCCTCTAGGGCTGTAGAAGCTTTGGAATCGTGATTCCCACTTCAGTAGGAAGGTCACACCCTTAATCTGATCTTTGTCATGGATCATCGGATCCTCCAAAGATACTTCAATTTTATTTCTTATTTTTAGGAGCGTAGTGATAGCCATCTACATCTTTCATCCCTTTCAACTCCCAAATCTCTGGACTTTCTTCATCGTCTTTGATTTCTAGAGCCAGGCCTCAAAGTAAGATATATCAGGTCCACTTACAATCCACAGACAGGTGAACCAGACATCAGTCAGGTGACCTCACCCAACTTCAAGAAAAGCAAAGTTTTTCTTTCATTCATGTCATTTTAGAAATGAAGTCTAGCTGTGGACTCAATGCAGAAAGGAAAACGAGTTTGATTAGCAGCTAGCTAATATCTGCCATCACTATTAAGTTCGAAGGATTGTTATAATTTGGAGAGTGGATTTTCATTTTGTTTTGTGTTAAAGTTTCATGATAGAGATGGTGATGATGACAAGAAAGTCTCAGAACTTCTGTGAAATATATAATATTTATGAGAATTCTATGTTCTGAGAACTCATGCTCTTATATTAACGCAAGATTTCTAAAAGTGAGAAATGACAAATAGTATAAGTTTGAAGAATTAAAAATTCACTCTGTCCTGGGTTTTGGGGGGCATAGGTTTAGAGTCCTGCATTTTGAGCATGCTTCTCGTGCATCTTCCTCACTCACTCTTAGCTCATGATAGGGAATTTTCAGTTATAGACTCACACCAATCTTGGTAAATGTTCCAGACTCAGGGAAACAGAAGAGGATATGAATACATTTTTATGAATTTTTAAAAAATCAACTAATAATTTATAACATCAACAACATATCCTTAATAAGATGTTTAAGCATTAGAAGAAACATGTTTCCTATGACAACAGAGTTTTTCTTCAGTGAAAGTTATAAATCATTGAGTTAAATTATCTCTCTAGTTTATGTATGAATTATTAGTACACAGAATTTTTCATGCAGAAATTCCAGGATGATCTTAGGATGAAGACAGATGTTGCAGGGTTTTGGAGTCCTTATATCAAGTTCAGGATAGGCTTTCCCATCTACACACCACAGATTGCAGTTCCTAGTAGTAGTTTAGTTAAAAGCATGATTTGGGACAGGGATAAAAATGTGAGCTTACTGGGAGGCTTCACATACAAATAGAATTTTCCTGATGGTTAGTGATAGAACCAGGAGCAGGAATAAAAATATTACAAGTCTATCTCTAGAATTCCTTGATGGAGTTTTCCCGGGACAAATCAACAAGTAGTAAGATGTGTCCATATATCTCAAAAGGAATAACTTAGATAATTACCTCATTTTAACCTGTAATTATTATTTTAACCCCTTCATTATTAGTTTTAATATCTAATAGGTGACCTAACAGCATCTTTGTGAACCACCAGGAGTTATAATCACCCGGTTACAGACTGACAGATTGTGTCCCTTGCTCTCTGAATTCATGTGTGGAAATACTCATATACAATGCAGTGGCGTTAAAAAGTGAGACCTTTGGGAGCTGACTAGGTTATGAGAGTGGAGCCCTCAGGAATGAGGTCAGTACCCTAAAGGAGACCCCACAGAGCTCTCTTGGCCCTTTGAACAGGTGAGCATGTAGCAAGAAGGCTGCTGTCCATGAAGCAGGAAGCAGCTCTGAATCCGTCAGGCACCTCGACGGCGTTAGACTTCTGAGCTCCAGAACTGTGAGAAATAAGTGTTCTTTATGTAAACCACCAGTTTAAGGTAATTTGCCTAAACTAAGATATATCCACAGGAGCTACGCTCTTGTCTGTGGACATTTTCTCAGGTTTCTTTTGGAATGCAAGAAAAACCACTTTGGTATTGATGTGAAGACACAGAACTTCTTACTCTTCTGCCCCCATGAAAAGCGTATATTTTCTCTCAATTACTCAGCCAATCCTATTTCCTTTTCTCCCCTAAATAGCAGGTGACTCAGTATTCTTTATCATATATATTTATAATGTCTACTAGAACTACTTCTTCAACAATTTTTCGTCTCTACGCTACAAATTGAATAGAATCCTAAATCATCAATTGAGATGATTAACAGTAATTTTCTGTGCTAAAAATGTGAAAAGAAAAAAGAAAAGGGAAAAGTGAAGAGTTTTATTTCTCTTTGACTAGCGTGGACCTAGAAACTGAAGTTAGGATTTTTTTTTTCCTCCGAGTGATTAAAGCTTGGATTCTATCATCCATTTAATTTTATCCTCATTATACATTTTATTTTCACCAGTTACCACAGACTTAATGGATCTAAATCTATAGTTCTGTCAGCCCAGGACATTTGCAATAAGCATTTTTTCTTCACCTTGATTATGGCATAGAAAACCTTGAGCAAATTACACAAAGCCTATACTATTTATTCCATTTTTAATCCATCCCTCCAAATTAAAGGTTTCTATTAATTACACAACAAAGACTGAAAAGGGAAAAAGTGGAGGGTGCAGTGTTTTTCATCTAAAGGTGCACTGCTGTAAGAGATGTTAAACAGTTGAGCCAGATTTTAATGAATTCCGAGATAGGTTTTAATTAGGGTTGACATATGAACTGAATAGTTCTACAGTACCCTATACATGAAGGGTTCTTTTAAAAACTAAAACCTAGAATTATTATATGTAATTAGTGTTATAAATGAGAAGATATGAATGGCACATTTTTGGCGCCAGGAGAATACTAATGCAGCCCTCCCTCCTAACAGGCCTCCAGCTCACACCCGCTGCCATTTCCTAGCTGCGCCTCGCTTCACGAGAGTCAACGTTTAGACATCCAGTCAGTAAACAAAATGTACAAGAGCAATTTATCTGTTGTTGTCCTACTGGTAATTTTAAGCTCCAACTAATTTAATCTCTAGATATACATGATTTTTATAGTTCGTGTAGTTCCTAAAAATATCCTGCATGTGCCTACGGACAGATCCAACTTAATCTGAAAGGTGGTCAATAGCCTCGACAAGCACACAGTTCGGGTAAACGTAGTAGACGGCAGCACTATAGATGAGCCAACTGGGTCAACTCTCATGCAAGCACAGGACTGGTTAATTAGCCCGCAAATAATGACTCACTTTAAAGAGGAAATTTATCTGGCCCATTGGACAATGAGCTAGAATTCCTGTAACTCTTTTAATTCAATACCAAAGAGACAGAATGAGGTTACTTTAAAATTACTGTGCTCCCCCTCACACTTTTAAAAGCGTTCGGGCAAAAAACTCAAAATCGTTTCCAAGGTTGCCTGATAATTTTTTGGTCAGAGAAAATGAAGGCCGTCTGGTTCTTGGAGAAAAACCTATTTTTAATTCATAAACCAAATTAACAATTTGAAACATGACAATACTCTGTAGAGAAGTACAGTGTCAGAGGACCGAAGGGCTAGCCGACACCTTGACACAGCCAGAAAGGTGACCTGGAAGATTTTCTAGTAAACAGGAAATTATAGGCCAGGTGACCCGAGTCCCAGGAACGTGCCCGACCACATTGGCAGCCTACTGCGTGTGGCCCAGGGCGTGCAAGAGGGAGACCCGCCTGTGTAACCCGTGCTGTTGGAAAGACGGGTCTGGTCCCATTGAAACTAGGGTTACTCTGCCTCAACAGTCAGCATACCTTTTCTCTAAAGATTAAAACAGTAAATGTTCTAGGAAATACGTTGTGTTTTTGCCACCACAACATGATAGCAGCCATACACGATTTGACGGGACCGTGTTCCAATAAAACTTTATTTATAACAAATTATTTTGTATGACCTTCACATGTCATGAAATATTATTCTTCCCTTGATTTTTTCCAACCATTGAAAAATGAAAAAAAAAATCACTCTTAGTCTCTGGGCTATTCAAAAACAGGTGGTGAAAAAACAAACAAAAACAGGCAGTGACCTGGATTTGCTCCATGGGACAGATTCTTCCCAGGGCAGTCCCAGTATGCACCTGTTGACCTGGCATAATTATCAATAACTTCGTCTTTCAAATTCAAAAGTGTTCTGGTATGGACAATAAATTATACGGTCGCTCTAGCTGTGGTGAAAATGTATGGAGACAAAAAACCAACAAAGCATGTGACATGCCCAGCTTTATAGCAGGAAGGACATTATGAAAAGCATTTTCCTTATAAATGCCAATACATTAGCATTATCGAATGTGTTACCTGACCGACACTGTGTACATTCGAAAGCATAATTGAGTAAATGAAGGAAACTATTCAGCAGCTAACGAAAGGACCCACCTGTTTGAGAAAAGTGCATACAACAGATAATAATTAGGTTTGTCTGGGATCAGCCAAAGGAGTGTTGGGAAGAACAAGGAGAAAGGAGACCAGCCCCCTATTTTTATTTTGATAGAAGATTATTCATGAAATGCCACGTTCTGACGTGGGTCGAGCAGTCCTGTTCATGTTACTAAAGATAAGGTGAGGCTTGACATGTAAGCTCAGGAAAACAAGTTTAGCCTGAAATTGTATTATTATTATTATTATTATTATTATTATTATTGAAATATAGTCAACACAGGATGTCTTATTAGTTTCATGTGTACCACATATTGACTCAACAATCCACACATTACTCATTGCTCACCCTAATAAGCTTAGTCACCAACTGTCACCATACAACACCATCCGGTATTATAGGCAATACTGCCTATGCTCTATTTCTCATCTCCATGACTTATCTTATAACTGGAAGCTTGCACATCTTAATCCTTTTTACCTTTTTTATCCATCTCCCCATCCACTCTCCTTGGGCAACCACCAATTTATTCTCTGTATTTAAGAGTTTTGTTTTGCTTGTTTGCTTGTTTGCTCATTTGGGGTTTTTTGTTCTTGGTTTTGTTTCGTTTTGTTTTTTCAGATTCCACATATAAGTGAAAGCATATGGTACCTGCCTTTCTCTGATTTATCTCACTTAGCATGATACACGCTAGGTCCATCCGTGTTGTCATAAACAGGCCTGAAATTGCTTTTCATGAGTTAAGTGAGCCAAAAACTGGAGGTCTAGACACGTAATAGAGAAATAACAGAAAGTGAGTCTTTCTGGAAGCCTCACACATCAAGAGTATTTTCATCCCAAGACTGCATAATTAATTCAACTCTGATTTTACAACATCAACCTAATGTACAAGCTACTTCTTCCAGACTCTGCAGTCTGCAATCACGTTTGCTGGGTAGACCCAAGGCACCATTACATTTTCCCTAGGAAGGTTTCATTTGTCACTAAGACTGACCAATAATGACAACATAAATTTTAGGTTGACAGTCACAATTTCATCAAGAGGATGCACAATTCAAAGAACGTATTTTCTTCTTCCAGCTTATAGGTTCAGACGTATCGTGGCAGATAAAAGCAACACTTTGTACCCCATGAAGACAGGAAATAATAGCCATGGTTATGGAAAAACATGCTATGGGGTCTTGTAACCTGTGGTAAAAGCTCATTGACAACCCCAGGCGGTATTGTGATGACTCCATAACATACCCTTCCTCTCTGGTGGTTGGACAAGCACAACTCCGTAAAGTGGTTTTCTAATTATAAGGGAAAAGAATTTCTATCATAACTTCTCTCCCACAGTCTTTTTATTTTTTCTTCTTCATCTAAACACCAGGTTCTGTTGGAACCCGTATCATAGAGGGAGCAGATCCTGAGAAACCCAGCAGGATTCAAGGGCATCCTGGACCAAGAGGGCTGAGAACCAGACTTCCCTGTACAAACTGCATGCCGCTAGTTCTATGACCTCATTCTTTCTTGGCCGTAAATGTACCCTAGGAAACCACGCTTTAACAGTGACCGAATTAATCATCCATGACTTTATAGAAGTATATTATGAAGAAAAGACATTTAAGAACATAAACCAAGGGGCACCTGGGTGGTTCAGTCCTTTAAGCATCTGTCTCCAGCTCAAGGCATGATCCTGAGGTCCTGGGATCAAGCCTCGCTTCAGGCTCATTGTTCAGTGGGGAACCTGCTTTTCTCTCTCCCTTTGCCCCTTCCCCCTACTCATGCTCTCTCTCCTTCTCTCTTTCTAATAAATAAATAAAATCTGGAAAAAATAAAATAAAAACATAAACTGACAAGTCAATAAAAGAAAATCAATCCCTATGATAGACCAGGGAATAAGATTTACAGCCTAATCGAAAGACATGGAAGGATGAGTAGGACACCAAGATCACGTCTGGGCAACCCATTCCTTGGCTGAGAATAATTCACAAAAAAAGGGACCGTTCCCTTTACTTTGAATCTTCCAGTACGTTCTGCCGAAGTGCCCAGATACTGGAGTCTAATCCCTGCCAATCCATGCCTCCTTTCAGCGACTTCCTGATGTGACGGACAGGCAGCGGACATGTACTTGGAAAACCATCCACACTAGAAGCTGGTCTCAGTGAATCTCACTTCCTATTTTGGCCCAGTTTTAAGTGTTAAAAATATTTATACCTGGCACCAGAAGGAATATATTGACGGCACTACTTAAAGTCAACTTACATAAGCAAATGTGTTTTTAAATGAAAGTTAAATTTAGCACGAAAATCAAAATTTTAATAAAATGAACTTTTCAAAGTCTGTAACACATATTTGCTTATTAAACTTTTAGAACATCTTCTGTCTTTTTGCTGACTTATTTGAGGTTTTTTTACATATGATTTCCAAACAACAAAAACCATGTTTGTTTGTTTCTTTCATAAAGTTTGAAGACTAAAACTTGATGTTGGCTTAAAACCAGGATATAATAGAATCTACTTCTTTTTCTTGGACTTCCTTAACTGTACGACAAATTTATGATTTTTTTTCTTAAGCATGAATTTGAGTATCATATAATTGAGATTAAAATATCAACAATAAGCTCAGCCCCTATAGAGTAATAGTTAATATTCTGGGATGTTTATCCAGTGCGGGCTATTTGCCACCTATTTCACACTTAATTATCATATATTCTTCACAGTAACCCAATAGTATAAAGCTATTATTTTGCCTATTTTGCAAATGGGGAATCTGGGGCACAAATAGGTGAAATATCCTATCCGTTGAGTGATGGGTGGAACTAGGTTTAAAATAAAGTGACCAGATTTCAGAGTCAGTGCTTTCAACCATCATTGTACTGTACTTCCTGCATCTTATTTATAAAATGAACTGTTTGCAAATCTTCAAAATCTAGGACATTACAGTGACTGATACGATTCACTAAAATATACGAGGGCATGAACCATCTGTGTCAATCTGTGTGCAAATTGTCACTTACATGAAACTCATTACGTTTACTGTATTTGACAAACAGACATCAATTAATTTCATTTAGGTATTGAATCAATGTAACTTCCCATTATTGGGAGCTGTCAGACAAATTGCAAATATCTGCACTTGTACCACACCATCTCTCTTGAGGAATGCATTCATTACTTTCACAATCTATTGAGGTCATAGGATTTCGGGAGAGTCACTTGCTCTTCTCTATCTTTTGAATCTATTGCTGATATCAGGAAACTATTGGCTGAAATTTCATAAAAATGACAGGGTTACTACTTCAGCAATGCTCTCATTATGTGTGACTTTTCAGGTCGACATCTTTGGAAAATACAAACAAGCAACTTTCACTTACGAGATTTCAGGTTGCAGCAAGAATATGGTTCAGTAGGGTCACTGAGTTTCTCCTCTAATATCAGTTACTCGGGATGGGACGATTTGTATTTTGAGCTCTATTAGGGGATCAAATCTGAAACGCTTCCAAAACTAAAACCATAGTACAAATGTCCAACCGCTGGATCTCATTAATCTTGTCTCATCACAAAATTTGATAAATGTATAATTTTAAGGCAAGATACTGTATTAAAATATCATCCAAATAGCTAATTCCTTTCTGTAATCTCATTGTAATGTTATTTAAAAAATCAAGAAGGTAGCTTTTGTTAGCCCAGTAAGGCCCATTTTGGACTTCTGGCCTCCAGAACTATGAGAAAATAAATTTGTGATTATTACACTTGTGGTAATTTGACACAGCCATAATAGGAGACTAATACATCATCAAATTTCATTCTCTTTCTATTGCTCTCATCCTTGTGATTCTATATGTAAAGAGAAAGAGAGGAGGGGAGAGAGACAAAATATGAGAAACAATGAGTTTTCATAGTCGGGCATGTGTCAATACCCATCCTTATTAGGTAGATTTTAGGTTCCTACAGCAACTGCTTTCCCGTTGGTCTGATAAATAATATGCAATCTTAAAGAGGACTTTAAAAATTAAAGTTAAACAAGTCGCCTGGGTGGTGGCTCAGTTGATTAAGTGTCTGCCTTCGGCTCGGGTCACAATCCCGGGGTCATGGGATGGAGCCTCACATCAGGCTTCCTGCTCAATGAGGAACCTGCTTCTCCTTCTCTCTCCACCTGCCACCTCCCTGCTTGTCAAATAAATAAATAAAATCTTTAAAAAAATTAAAGTTGAAAGGACTTGAAAATTCAAGTTAATAAATGCTTCTTTGGATTAATTAACAATACAAATAGAGAGCAGAGTGCAAATCAGTTTGGGCCTCCTGTAGGATGCTATTAGAGAAAAAAATGTTGCTGTCATTTTCACTAGAATAAGATATAATTTTGTTTCTGTCTGCTCACTCAGTTTGTAATACATGAAAACTCAGACACCATTGTGTTTGAGTAATGACTTAATGCATTACCTAAAAACACAATAATGGGAAATTCTGATAAATTAAACAAATATCTATTGAAATTAGAATTTAGGAAAAAATGCTCCCATGTGATAATTACAAAATAAGCTGTTGCTAGCAGTAAACTTTACCTGTTATATCATGAGGGCAATTAATGGTCCTGTTGAAATAATTTTATAGCTATAAAATGTAATTGCATTTTGTTAACCCAATATGAACTTCTTTCTCAAATGAAAAAAAGTAAGTTCAGAATGTGAGTTCCCTTGTTTTGCTTCTAGCCAAAAGACTATCCAGTTAATAATTATATGTTATCTGATCAAGAAGCTATCTTATTTTTTTTATCCCAGTACTAATTTTCAATTTACATCAGTTACCAATGGTCACAAGTCGCCTGGGTGGTGGCTGAAAGCCAAAAGCACCTTTTTTTCTTCTAGGACCAAGCATTTGAAAAGGAGTTAGGTTGATCACAAGTCCCTACAACTTTTAGTCTCCTTTTCTTCTAGTAACATTCCCACCCATTCTATATTTAGAGCAACTTCCTGTAAAATAATTTAATTTTACTGTGATAAAAGGCTTTCTTCTCTAGACATGGAAATCTTTTGACAGGTGTTCATTCTATTACAGGAGTGTTAACTTCTGAGATTATTAACCTTTAAAAATACCTTAGGTGTTGAAACAATGGGATACCGCTCTATGCCTGTTTAGAAGAGCCAAAACCCAAAATACGACAGCATCAAACGCTAGTAAGAATGTGAAGCAATGGGAACTCTCATTCATCGCTAATGGGAATGCAAAATGGTACATTCACATTGGAAGACAATTTGGCAGTTTCATACAAAATCAAACAGACTTTTAACATATGCACCAGCAATTGTGCTCCTTGGTATTTTCAAGAAGTTTTATCTACACAAAAACCTCCACACTGAGCTTTCCTCATTGTTTCCAAAACCTGGAAGAAACCAAGGTGTCCTTCAGTAAGTGAATGGAGGCATAAACTGAGGCACATTCAGACACTAGAATATTATTCAGCACTAAAAAGGGATAAGCTATCAAGCCATGAAAAGACATGAAAGAATCTTAAATGCATGTTGCTAAGTGAAAGAAGCCAATCTTTGGCTTCTGGAAAGGCTGCATAGTGTGTAATTCCAACTATACATCATTCCAGAAGAGGCAAAACTGTAGAGACAGTAGAAGAATCCACGGTTGCCGAGGACTAGGATGGAGAGAGGCATGAAAAGGCAAAATACAGAGGATCTTTATGGCAGGGAAACTATCCTCTATGACACTACAGTGGAGGATATGTGTCATTGTTTAATGGTATCCATTTTTTTTTAAGTCCATGGAATGTATATCAAGAGTGAACTTCAATATAAACTATGGACAGAGGGTAACAATAATGTGTCGTTGCAGGTTCATCCACCGTAATTAATGTACCATGGTGGTGCAGGATATTGATAAAGGAAAAAAAAAAAAAGGATATTGATAAAGGAAGAGATTGTGGCCGGCGGGGGGAGGGGGAGAGGATTATGGGGGCCGGGAAGAGATGGGATTTATAGAAACTCTCTGTATAGTTTGCTCAATTTTGTCATGAAGCTAAAACTGCTCTAAAACATAAAGGTTATTAATTTATTATTTTTTTAAATTTTATTTATTTATTCATGAGAGACACAGAGAGAGGAGAGAGAGAGAAAGCGGGGGAGGGCAAAGACACAGGCAGAGGGAGAAGCAGGCTCCATGCAGGGAGACGGATGTGGGACTCGATCCCCGGTCTCCAGGATCATGCCCTGGGCTGAAGGCGGCGCTAAACCACTAAGCCACCGGGGCTGCCCAAGGTTATGAATTTAAAGAAAAATGCCCTAAGCGGCACTGTGGTTGTCCAAGCCAAAAATGGCAACAGCAGGCCTGGTTTTCTGAGCTGCTTGCCTGGTCCCAGCCACCGCTGGGGAGGCCTATGTTGATGGGTACCCATGGGGAGAGGAGCTCAGCTTGCAGGTGGGAGGGTCAGGCCCCCCCTGTGGGACTGAGCATGCTGAACACCTTCCCGAAGTTTCCTTAAGAAGAGGATGATAGACTCAAGTTCATTGCCTACGCCTATCTCTGCATCAGGCCCAAGCCCTTTCCCTGGGGAGATGGGAGCAATACTCTATTCTAGAACCCTTGTGTGAATAGGCTTTCCACTGGCTTTGAAGATGACTAAACCCAACCTGAGCTACCACCAAGGTACCACCGGCCACAGGTCTGGTTTGGTCCATTAACCTCACACAGACCAGAAAAATATGAGGGACTTTGAGTGTCCTTCATTTGTATCAAATGACTATCCCTTTGTTTGTGGCAGGAAATAGCTTAAATAAATAAAATATATATTTAAGTATTATATATATATAAATATATGATACATAATATTTAATAATTAAATATTAAATTATTGTATTAAACAATAATATAATACTTAAATATAATATATATTTATATATAATACTTAATTGTGATATTTAAAATATAGTTTTATAATTTTTATAGTTTATTGTGTTTAAAATATAATTTATATATGATATTAAATATATATATTTAAATGCTTTATAAAGTCTAACTAATTTGTTTAATTATGTTAATAATGAGTACAGATCACTGACATTGTCCCCTAATAAACACCCTTGCTTCTTAGGGGATCCTATGCAAATTTTGATGGTGTTGGAGGCATTTACTTAATATATTAAACATTCCTACAGTACAGAATCTACAGATGTATTCTAACTTAGAGAATGGTAATTTTGTCATTATTTAGCTGGTATTGTTAATACCATAAGGTTCCACTAAGACAACTTTCTTGTCTGCCTAGAAAATAGTATCTTCAGTGATTTGTCCTTTTATTATAAAGTTGGTTACATTCCCTCAAGTCAACTTGTATGGAAGCCAAAACAACACAATGTATTACCATGAGGAATAATTTCCCAACAGCATTCTGAATGTAGGACACCAATGATTAGTTTGATTCATTTTCAGTCTGCTACAATATTCTTCGAAGAAATATTTATCCAGCGCACTCCCACATCATTCAAACACTGTATTGTTAATTGTTTGACTTCAAAGCCAAATAATTTGATAGGACATCCAATAACTATAAACAAAGGCAAATTAGAAAAAACAAAATCAATTCTCCAACTGTCTATCATTAAAGTACCATTAAAAAGTGTGCAACAAGTTGCGCACTACACACATGCCTGCACACATACAAGAGATGAAAGGAAAACTAGTATTTTTGATAGAGCCTGGACTAAAAGAAATAAATAAATAAAAACAAGAAAAAGACATTGACAATATGGCTACCTGGATTTCCAATGAGTCAGTGAAGGAGTAAGTGAGGTACACCGCTAAGGGCATTAACACTTTTGTGGTCATTACCCACCATAATGACAATTTCTGAAACAGTATCCTAGCAGCAGACAAGAAATGTTCTTCTCAAATGAGCCTAATTTGTTCCTTGACTGGATCTAACAATGCAATCATGCTACTAATGGCGCCAGATATAAAGATTTTTCTACACGCAATAGAAAATGAAAGCAAATACTGTATTTAATCTAGAAGCTAAACACAAACTACTTGTTCAGATCAAAGATCTGGGCACTGGGTTGCCGAGAGAGACAAAATAAACAAAAAGCATTTTTACAGATTTTTTTTTTTTGGGGGGGGGCCACAGCTTAGCTCAGTTACTGCTCAATCTCAACACAACTCCCTTAACAATAGCACAAGATAATTGAGTTATAAATAGATGTAAAACAGTGGGAAGTGGTACATCACCATATGTGGCTTTTACAAATTGTACGGAATGACTTCATTATTAGCAGGCAGCTTGCTCCACGATCATTATAAATCATTTCATTGATAGAGATAATAATAATGGCTTATGATATTATCCCCTGTCCATTGTCACAGCTGTCCTATAGGGCTCTGCAGGTAGAGAAAAAGTCTAGCATTTATATCCTTCCTTTGGTTGTATATTCATAGCAATCTGCACTTAAAAAGTCTTGCAAAAGTAAGAAAGTCTGCACTTAAAAAGTCTAACAAAAGTTAGAAAACATAAGACCCCCCCCCATATATGCTGGCAAATTGAATTTAAATTTAAAAAAAGAGAGAGGCTCTCTCTGCCAAAAGATGCTATTAAGAGATCAACACGCATTTGTGAAAACGATTGATGAGGGTAATTTGAGCCAGTCTCAGCCATTCATTTTAGAAAACCTTGAGCTCCATACGTTGTCGTGTTCAGGGGAGAAAGGAAGGTAAAAGGCCAGTCTTCCCCCATTGCTGAGCACCTGCCATGTGCAGGTACACGGTGTGACTTATGTCCCTTGATCCTCACGACAACCCTGCAAGAGACACCAGTGACATCCCAGGAGTGAGAAAGCCCAGCCTCCGCTGTGAGTCACAGGGATGGGACTGGACCCAGGTCACTTTTGGTCCAGGTTCCATTTGGCGCTTTCCACCTCCATCCCTGAAATGATCCACCTCAATTAAATTGGGAAGCGGGGCCAAATCCAACAGTTACCGATTAGCGTGTTTTACCCAGTGCAGGCATCTGTGGGGCCAGACCACCCACGGGCCAGTGTGGGACACTCCTGACACGTCCATGGTGGCCTGTGGCCCGGGCCTAGCATGCACAGCAGTGCTTCTGTGTGGCCAGGAAACCTGTTTTGTGTGGTCTTTCTTTCCCATCTGTGGCACGCCGCTACTTTGGGAAATGCAACGAAAATAAGTCACAAAAATGAAGTAAAAACCCGCAGCGAGTATGTAGAGTGGGCTCAAGGACCTCATGAGCCGCTGCAACCCCGCAGCCCACCGCTCTCGAGCTGAGACCCAGCAGCAACGCTGAAGGTCCTGGGGGTCCCTGACACGGGCCGCCCCGGCGTGGACGGGCCCGCAGGCCGCTCAGGGACCCGCTGGGGCGCACAGAGCCTCTGCCCTGGTTTCTCCTGGTTCTGGAAGCCCATCCAGCCACTGCCCACATCTCAGGGCTTCCCACAGCCTGGGTCATCCTGCTGGGAAACTTCTAGACGTCCTCGGGTTTACACCCCTGCAGCTGATTGAAAACACGGGGTCGACCTTCTGCCTTTTGCAGTCGTCTCCCAATGACACAGCCCCACCGGGTGCGGTGACCAGCGGCCTGTGGCTTCTGTGCCCCCCGGCCCCGAGAGTCATTAGGCTGCTGCTGCGGGCAAGTCTCCTGCTCCCAGGGGACAGGCTCCTGCTTGCGCTCCTCCTTGTAAGTGGAACCACTGATTCTTTGCCTTAAAATTAGCTTTTCAACATCGAGATTGTTCCACGTGTCTATATTCTTGGTACTCTCAAGTTGGCGTCTGGCCTCGTTATGCCTTTTAACAGTGTTCACTTGTAATCATCAACCAACTGCTTTAACATATTTGGGTGAAAACACCAACAATAAATGCTGTGTGGGAAGAGCGAGCTCTGTGTAGGAATAGATGCCTCGTGTGGGCGCACGGGCCCCGTCCTGGCCTCGAGCGAGCAACGTCCCCGCGTGTGAGCAGCTTCCTGACAGCCCTTACCCGCGACAACATGATGCCCTAGGCCGTAGGGTTATCACATCAGTTACAACAGAACGGACGGTATTTTAAGACCCACAGTCTTCTGTTATAAGCCGGACTGCTCATTGACATGAGATTTAGATTTACATAAAAATATCTTCAGAATCATCGTGCCCTTTTCTTTAAAAATGTAGAAAACTTAGGACAACGATAAAATAGCAGTCAACTTCCATGCAACTTCTTCTTCCTTGAAGGAACGTTGTTAGAGCTGATGACTCTGCTTCTCCAGGGGTAAGATGCTCTCTCTTTGGTTGTCTTCTAGAAAAGTGGGAGACTACATCAACAAATGGGAGTAAAATTTAGATTTCAGAACTGAAGTAGAATTTCAGTTGCCTAGTTTCATTATCACACATTTCGTTACTCCAGATAATCAGATTTCCATCCATTAAAATCCCAGTATCGAACACCAATGGAGTTTACAAGACAAAGAATGTGAAGTTATGTTGCAATTTTACTTTGCAATGGCATGTATGACGAGTATGTAATAACCAAAATTAGAAATAAATTTGAACTTTGGGACATGAAATAAGAATGAATATAAGACGCTTAGGAGTGCCTGGGTGGCTCGGGCAGTTAAGAATCCAACTCTCGATCTCAGCTCAGGTCTTCATCTCAGGGTTGTGAGTTCCAGCTCCACACTGGGAACCATGTGGGGCCTGCAGCCTACTTCAAAAAAAAAAAAAAATGGAAGACTTTAACTTCTTCTTCTTCTTTTTTTTTTTAATTTTTATTTATTTATGATAGTCACACAGAGAGAGAGAGAGGCAGAGACACAGGCAGAGGGAGAAGCAGGCTCCATGCACCAGGAGCCCGACGTGGGATTCGATCCTGGGTCTCCAGGATCGCGCCCTGGGCCAAAGGCAGGCGCCAAACCGCTGCGCCACCCAGCGTTCCTTCTTCTTCGTCTTCTTTATTTTTTCTTCTTCTTCTTCTTCTCCTTCTTCTTCTTCTTCTTCTTCTTCTTCTTCTTCTTCTTCTTCTTCCTCTTCTGAATATACTTATTACTAAATAATAATCACTACTGAAAACCCTAGAAATTGCTGTTGATGTCAATCATATTTTGATACTTAAATGTATGATGTTGGGGCGCCTGGCTGGCTCAGTTAGAAGAGCGTGCAAGTTTTGCTCTCCGGGTCATGAGTTCTTGCCCCATGCTGGGTGCCAAGATTCTTAAATAAATAGACCATTAAATAAATAAATAAGGTATCATGTTATTTCTCACTAATTCCATCTTAAAAATCAAATTTGTACTAAAGACATTAAAACAAGTGATAAATCGTAGCTATATAAAAAATAAAACCACTCATTTTGTCAAAATCTCCACTGGCATCTAGGGGAGAGTGATCTTAAATTAGAAACGATTTTTTTTTTTTTGAAAACACAAAACAAAAACTGCTTGGCATCTTAGCTAATGAGATGATAACAACCATTATAGTAGTATTTCATCGTTTGTAAAAAGAAGCAACATTTGCACATTTGTTGCCATTACCAGAATGACTTTTTAATGGATATTGCAATAGCTTCTATCAGATAATCAGACTGAGATTCAGTTTATTCTGCTAAATACAAAATTCAACAGCATGTTCCTGTGGTACAGAAACGTTGATGCCACGCTCTTAAATCACTAAAAGAGAATAGCATTGTTTATCCAACGATATGTTTATGTAACAAGTACCTTTGTCATAGTGCTGCGATCCACCCAACCTTTCTTCCTTAAGTTACACGTAGAAAAATAGTACAGGTTTTACTCACTAAGAGCCCTTGTTTCTTGAAAGGCAAGCATATTTACTTGAGGAAAAACATGCAACCGCTGTGCAAAAGCTCAAAGATACCAAATGGGTAAATCTCGAAGACAGAAAGAGTGTTGGGTTGTTGGGAAGAAAACTCTTTGCAGGGGCCCTGGATGGCGTAATGGCAGATGATGTGAGAAGGATCTGGATATCCTAGTAGATCACACCGAAGTGAGGCAATGATAACACGAAGTGGCAGAAAGAGAACAAAATCTAGACTGAGTTCATGGAAGTGGCGGTCTTGGGCTTGGCGCCAGACCATGACTGGGTTCAGCTCCATGAGCACATTTCAGGAAGGCGATGGGTGAATTTCCGTGCCTCCAGAGGAAGCCGCCCAGGAGTCGGGATATTTGTCACATTGAGAATGATTAACACAGAAATCACAACTGGCAGTTGACAAAGAGACTCCGACCACACAAATGTATTTTATTTGGTTTGCTTGGTGCTGAGCCGCACGGTGCTCTGAAGTCCAGAATGTGTGCTGATGTGTCGAAGGCAAGAGATTTCTCCTACAAACCACATTTCTAGCTTTTCTTGGAAATTAAAAGATCTGGTGGCATTAAGTCCCACATTTTTCACCTTGGTGACAGTCTACCAAAGCGGGGGAGCTGCTGCTGACCCTCTTTAGATACAGTACGAGTCCTTCGTCGTAGCCAGGCCACCTTCACACATTCCCGCCACCTCCTGGCCTCCGTCGGCATTCGAGACGGTGACGGGACAGCTCTCCCGGGAGGCTCTGGTGACGCGTGTGCTAAAAAGGAGCCACGGAGTGCTTTTCAATTATTTGCAGATTGTCGCGTAGATGAGAAAATGCATTCACTCAGAGTTTTCACAGAAAGCGTGAGTAGGACTTAGATGTGGAGTTTATAGGAAGACAGGTTGTAAGAGGACATAAGAAAAATATCGCATCCTTTGAGATACACTGACGATCGAGATGTTTTTTCGGAAAGGAGTGTGCACACTTACATTGGAGATATTCAGGCAAAAGCTCAGGGGCCAATAGCATTGTTCCCTTGGTCCTGAAAAATTAATGATTCTATGTATTAAAAAAAAAACCCACTGCATTATATCTATGTAAATGACAGTAGTCGGTGTTAGTTGTTACACCGCTGCTCAACCAGAAAATTCCTCTTGCCTTGCTCTCAAAGTCCTCTCCACCTTTCATGCACCATGTAGACACGGGAAATGGGACTTCTGCAGGATAAAGGTAGTTGTTTAGAACTTCTCATTTTTTAACCTTAAACTTGCGTACATGGGGCATATTTTCTGTTAGTCACCTCTCTATTTTTGGTCATCAGCTGCGGTAAAATGCTTACGGGCAAGGAAATGTTGATTTGAAAACTTGTCCCGTTACTTGGTGGATTAAGCCTGAAAGTGATGGCATTTGCCACACAAGTGGTGAATTCATAGTTATTCGATAGACTCATGTTGGTTATGGTCAGACCACTGCAGGACCAAAACCAAGTAAGATTCTCTTAAGAGACATACAGAAAGTGCTCATCCCCAGCTTTAAAGTAAGTGCCTTTAACAATCTGAAATGGAAAAAAAAAAATAATAAAAAAATAATAAAAAATTAAAAAAAACAACAACAATCTGAAATGGAATTTAGTCAAGCGTCTAGATCTCAAAGCTGTTTATGGTTTCCCACTTCATACGGGAAACCGAAGACCAAGTTGAATACAACACAAGGAAATGATCGCTCTCCAAGGCAGCTGACCCAATTTCTCTAACAAAGCAGTGAGGGGAGTGACAAGAGAGATGGAGTGTGGACAGTGGGAAGGGGGACTCTTAGAGAACAAGAGAATGTAAGACACACCAAAATGAAACAGAACATCTAAACCTTGTCTGGGTCATGATTTGAGCAAAACAACTCCTGCTATTTGCGGGGCAAACGGGCAATTTGGAGCACAGATTGGATGTAAGATAATATAATAAAGATAGCTACAACCGAGTGAAGAAACTTTGTTGGGGAGCATGATGTTCACATACTCTTGAAGTTTCATTCCACATATTACCGATGATTACAGGTGGGAAAAATTACGATGGAGAAATCTGGTGAACACGCTCTTAACCAAATGGGAAAAGGTAACCTTACCAATAATGAACTTTTTTTTTTTTAATTGAAGTACAGTTGACCCACAATGCTGTATTAGCTTCAAGTGTGTAACATGGGGATTCCACAAGCCTTTACCTTATGCTATGCTCACTGCAAGTGCCAACGTGTATCTTCTGAGGTGTCACATCCATATAATATTATGCTAAAAAAAAAATAAGGTGTTAACTGAAATAGTGAGGCAACACATTTGGTTTATTGAAGAGCAGTTGACATACAACATTATACTAGTTTCAGGTGTATGACTTAGTGATTCAACATTTACATACATCGCAAGGTGATCACCATGATGAATCCAGCTACCACCCATCAAGACACAGTTGTAACAACCTTATGAACTATATGCTCTATGCTGTACATTGCATCCCCTGTCTGACTTATTTTATAACTGGAAGTTTGTACATTTTGAACCCCTTCCTCTATTTCTCCTGTCCTCCCTTCTCTTGAGAATCTCAGGTAGACTCCACATCGAGTGTGGAGCCCGACAAGAGGCTCGATCTTACAACCCTGAATTACAGCCTAAGCCAGACATTCAACCTACTGCACCATCCAGGTGTCCCTAAAAATCCTTATCAATTTATGAAGCATATTGCTTTAACTGTTTACAGGTAAAATGACATAATGTCTAAGATTTTCTTTAAAATATTTCAGTTTAAAAACAAAAGTGGGGAGGAAATAAAACAAAACTGGCAAAATTGTTGAAGGGGATGATGAGTATGCAGAAGGGATGGTTATTCTATTTAAAAGTTTTCCTTCTGAAGGCCTTATAAAAATATTTCATCTTTTTTTTTCCATTTTAAACTATTGCTTCTAAAGAAGTTTTGGACATAATCTTTGGTAGTAAATAAAAATTTAGAGTCGAATAGTGGCAAGTACATAAAGTAACATATTCTCTGGTATCATTTAGAAATTTATTTAAAGATAGCCTCCAGGCAACTTCTGACTATCTTTCAGATTCTCAGGAAGAATAAAGAAGATGTTGAAAGTCTTTAAGCTTAAGGGCATGCATTTTGAAAATGAGGAAGCCACCCATCATAAATAGAGAAGATATTCCAGTTCTAGGGTAGCATTCTGTTGATATTAGATTGTTGGAATCAAGATTATTAACAGAAGATGGACTTTATCATACTCACCATTTTTATGCCTCTCTAAATAGACCCTTTCTGAAATCAAATTGGGCATGTCCAATTTTGTTACATTATCATGGCAAATTATTAAAGTAATTTTTTCCTTCTGAAAAAATCAGTGTTCATAATATAACAAAGCTCTTCATACTCAGCCATGTACAGAATGAAAACATCTGTTCCAAAATTCCATAAAAATAAATCTACTTGAGATTATCTCTCTCCCTCTGTCTCTCCCCCCACTGGCAATGCCCCATGCCACGGAGCCACGTGTGCACTCTCTCTGTGTCTCTCAAATAAATAAATAAATATTTAAAAAATATATAATGGGAAAGATTTAGTCAGTCCCTCAGAAATACTTAATATATTTCAGAAACTGAATACAACTGTCTTCTAATCATGTACTGAATTATAAAATGTTGTATAAAGAATTTTGAAAGAAATATATCTACATATAGGTCTTGATTTAAACTTTATAGGAAATATAAGTCTTATAAGACAAGATTTCAGGTAAACTCTTCAAATCCTGTACTTTCTTCAGTTGATATCTTCATCTTTTCTTTCCTGTTCTGACATGTAGTTAGAACAATGACCTACGATGGAAAAGATATTCTTGTGTTCTTTGTACACCCAGCTGAGATACAAGACATCTTAAAACAACTATCTATAAAAAGAAAAAAAAATCAATAACAAAATCAAAGGCATCTAATGAAAAAGATGTACCATGTCAGAACATATAAATCAAGTCTTTGCAGAGTATGATTTTCTGCTTCCAACACTTCCAGGTAAATTTTTAAAATTTAATTATCTGTAAGTTTTGTTCATACACTGGTAATTATTCAGATATTTCCTAAGAAACAGTCTAGAGTATTTACTTTTTTTTTGAAAGATCATGACCAGATACCTGTATTTAAATTTAAGTATTATGTCCGCTCTAAAAACAAACATGTTATAATTTGTATAATTCCCTTTTGTAACAGCTTTGCTGAAATTTCCATCCATTATTCATATAAGTCAAGATCTTGTTCATATCAAATTATTAATGGGTTAACTCTAAAATGCCTACCTGTATTACCTATTATCTACAAATAATCTTATAAATGAAATATTTTAAATAACCATTTAGATAAAGTATTTTGTAGAATATTCTTAGTCATTGAATGTTAAAGCTGGTGTAGTTTGGATTTTGACATAAACAATGCTACACTGGGAAAAAAAAAAAAAGCCTTAGTTCTAAGCCATCTGCCTCACAACTCATACATACATTTCCTTTACTAATTCTAATTGGCGGGCGAGGGTTGGGGGACCTCTAATGTCCAAGAAGACATATCAAAACAGGAATAATTAGAAAAAAAACAGGAATAATTCAAAAGAAAAAAAACAAGAATAATTCTAGTTTCATATTTTTTAGAATAATATGAATAATTAGTGTATATGCTATTCAATAGCATATTTCATGTCTTAATACAGTTAAAATAACATAAACTTGAATTTTTTGAATAATGATTAGCAACTGTCTGCATCCTCCTTGTTATATATGAAACAGTCTAAGGTTACAATGGTAGCAAAGTGTAGAGGGAATGAGTGTGTTGAACAAGGTTTCAAATAATCTCCTAATGATGACCTAGTCTTCAAGTGTGTCTTGCACAGGAGGGAGATGCTGAGCCTGAGATTCTCCTCCAGGAGAGTTTTCATGCACAGGAGCAAAAAATCTCTGCTGCCAGTTTTCTTTTCCTTTTTGCTCTCCCACTCCTATCCCTCCAAGGATCAGGGTTGTAGAAAGTCGCTTATTTCCCAGCTCTGAATATCTTAGAGAAATTAGGTAAGAACCACTGTGTATTCTCATGTCTCCCAAAATGGTTGACTTATGGCAGCTGCATCAAACCTTCTCAAGATTTAAAAAAAATAATAATAATTAATGAAAAAAACTGAAGTCCAAATTCTCTCAGATTTGCCAGAAGAATCAACATTTGACAGTCTTCGAGAATTAGAAAACAAAGTATCTAAGACAATCTCACATGCTTAGAACATCCACATTGAACCTACCCATTCCATAAATATCTTATGAAAATTCTCTATAGGCCACACAGTCTACTAGGTGTTGCAAGATGTGCTGGTGCACAACACAGCCGTGGCCTCAGTCCTTGGGAAGTTTAAAGTCTAGGACGAGATTTCCCACTGCACAAAAAAGTACAAGGGAGAAAGAAGCACATGATTGGTGAAGGTTGCTAAGAAAGCATCCACATGGGGGGATTAATGTAACCTGTATGGAGAGCTGGGGTTACCTGAAGAAGTGAGACTTCACAGAAAAGGCAAGAAGATGAGTAAGACGTTGTTGGGAGAAGGAGTAAAGACTGTAAGTAAAATCTGGAGATCATAATTAATACTAGAGAATATGTCAGAAAACAAAGCTAAAGTTAAAATGATCTTTTGTTATTTATAGAACAAACCAACAGAACTTTTTATATTAGGCTTAGGGCATAAAATAGTCCTTTAAATCATATTTTCAATGAAACATGACAACCAGAAAGATCAAGTTCAGCCATGTATTTCTAGGCCCTAACTCAGGTAAAGGGGGATAACACAGTGGACCAAAGATTATATGATATTGATATGTTTCTGGAACTAACAACCTCTATTTTACTAATATTCTGAATGTGCCAGAATAGTTATAACTATGACAATTTCCAGAATATTTAACTTTGAACTTTGCTTTACTTAAATAGGTTAAGCCTAATTACCTGGCTTTCTAGTGTTTCTTAATCTGGAAGTTAATCAAATAAAACCATTCGAAATGGAAAAATGGATATATCCTTTGAGTGGGAAAAAGACTAAAGTTACATGCATTAGCATTAAAGAAAAGTTTAACTTGTATTTATTTTGATCTTTTCAATTGGGTGTTTATTGAAATTAGAGAACTAAGTTTTTATTTGTGTTGAATTTAAGTCTTTTAAGATTGTATATTTGCACAGCAGTTCCTTCTGCAATGAAAGCCAGTACTTTAAGAACATATTTAAACTTAACAACATCAAATTTTCATTTATAATAATTATTTTATTTTTAACATTAAAAGAATTTTACTCCAGTAATATAGAGATTTTTTTTAAAGTAAGGAAATCACAAACACAGCTAAACAAATTGTTACAAAGTACATATACCCATAGAATCACAAGTCAGGTCAAGAAATAGAACATTACCAGAACCTCAAGAGCATCTCACAAACCACTCCCCATCGCTATATGCCCTCCTTCCTAAAGGTAAGCAACCTTCCTGACTTCTATAACATAGAGTATTCATGCCAGTTTTTGAACAGCATAAATACTGAAGCATAAAGTATGATAATTGATAGTAATAAAAATATGAAATATCAAAGCTTGTAGTATGCAGCTAAAACTCTTCCTAAAGGAAAATCTGCAACCTTAAAATGCATTTTTAAAAGAGCTGAAAATCAATGATCTGAGTCACGAGCTTGAAAAGTTGAAAAACAAGAGCAAATTTAACACAAAGAAAATAGGAAAACAATAAATATAACAAATTAGAACAGAAAAGTAATATACCAGAGAAAAATCAGTTAAGTCAAATTTTGATTTGTAGAAAAGTCTAATAAAATGGATTAAACCTTGGGGTGCCTGGATGGCTCAGTCAGTTGGGCATCTGCCTTCAGCTTGGGTCACGATCTCGGGGTCGGAGCATTGAGTCCCACATCAGGCTCCCTGCTCGATGGGAAATCTGCTTCTCCATCTCTCTTGACCCCTCCTCATTCATGTTCTCTCTCTCTCTCTCAAATAAGTAAAACCTTTTTTAAAAAATTATTAAACCTTGATAAAAATAATGAGGAGAAAGAACAGTCACAAGGAACCACATTAGGAACAAAAACAAAGAAGGACATCACTACAAATCCTATAGACATTAAAAACATGAAGGTTGGAAAGCCAGAGATCGACAATCAAGCTTATGACATTCTTATAGCTATAAATCTTTGAGAATCTGATGAAAGCTTTGGACAATCTTTCTAGATGAATATACATGTGGATGTGTGCATAGAATTTAATGCCAAGAAGCCTCTTTATTGACTTATTAGTTTGGAAGGCCTATGGTAGATCTCATTTACCAGGTGAAGAAATGAAGCTCTACGATCCATGGCTACTCTAAGATAATGCTCACATTCTAAATAAATGGACAAATAGCATCTAAATGTTCTATATTATTGAAAGGTCATGCATGTGGCAAGAAGGATATGATTATCTTATCATAGTAGCACCTTGCCCGTTTAAATTTAATTCAGAATGTTCTCAAAGAATAATGGAATTTTTTTTTAACTAAAAACCATTTATATTAATATCCTAGTGATCTATCTAGTAACAAGACTGCCCAACATTCAGTAAGCTTTGCTTTCTCTGGAATCTCCTTAAATAAGGGTTAAGAAGGAGTAAATATGGCTAGTATACACTAATATGTTCCCTTGAACTTTAAGGAAACACTTTTAAAAATAGTTTGACGTTCTTATGTCCATTTTAAAAAAAAAAACCTAAAATACAAAGAATAACTGAGGTACAATCTTCTAAATTCCTGGTCATCAGGAAGAAAGGCATAATATATTTTTACGGTGAAAGCTACCACAAAGCAAAAATCAAGGTGTATTTACAGAAGAAATAGTCAAGGGGGAAAAAGCAGGCACCAACTATAGTGATAGTCTTATTCGTGACTAGGGTTGAAAAATATCTAACAAAAATGTGTTTGCTCCATGAGTATTCCGAGAAAATGGAGGGACACTTTTAAAGAATGTGGGTGAGATTTTGTTTACAATAACACAAAGCTGTAAAACCTTGTTCCAAAGACTAGAAATTGCAATCGTAACATATATGATCTTTTCATTCCTTTTGCTGGTCTCGGTGTGCAAAGAATAGAACCCTAAATACGCATAGCATTTGCTTTCATACACTTGAAGTGTCTGACCTTTACACCACATGAGTTTACAATTTAATTATATGACGGCACTAGCAAGACTACAAAATAAAATTACTCAATAGTAAAACACACATGCAATATAACGTTGCACACTGTGAAGTATAGCCAATATTACACAGTACGACTCCTCAAGCATTTGAGAAACCATTGAACAGAATTACAGCTTTTCAGAACATAGATTTTTTTTTTTTAAGAGCAAAATAAGGTCAAAATTTCATTAAGGGGCATGCAACACAGCCTGGCATTATTAGTCAGTATAGAATATAAATCCTTTCGTGACAGCTCTTGGCAGCTAAAGCAAGTATTTACCTAATGTTTCACGTAAAATAAATCAAAATAATAACAGAATGAATTATTTGAGTTTTGCCAAATAATTCCAAACAAGTAAGATACCTTGGTAAAAGAGGGATGCGAAAAAGTTCTCACATTTGTGCTTTAACAAAGATTCCCAAGTACTCTGGAAGTGAAGATCATGCTGGAGAATGAAGGGAAAGCATGTTTATTTTAGTTTTTAGTATAATACTTTTCAATGTGAGAAAGCGAAATTTCCCAGTACCCGGGACAGAATTAAACATCTTACGTGTTTCTTTTCTATTCCATGCATATATTATTTTTCATGTTTCTGAAGTTGACTGAGCTCTTTTTCTGCTCCATACAGTATCCGCTGGGGTCACTCTGAGGCTGTATCTGTCTACACAGGCTGAGCCGGACGGTCTGTCACATACCTGGGCCTTGGAGTTGACCGCCGCCCGGTGGCCTGCTGCTAGTTCCTGGTGAGGTTGCACCCCCCGGGGCCCCTCCGCGTGAGAAAGCCAGGACCAACCTACAGGATGGCCCCTGAGGCCCCAGAGAAACAACTCTGAGACGGCGAGCCCCGGTACGGAAGTGCATGGCAAGTTGCAGCTTCTATCACTTTTGTTAGTGTCTAATGGACCAAAACCGTGATATGACGAAGCCCAACATGATTGTGTGAAGACAGAACAAAAGACCTAAATATGGGGTCAGGGGGCAAGTTCCTTGCCCTGTCTCAATGTAGTACCACCCCACCCCACACCAGATGTCCTCTTACACCATCGTGAAGTCCTAGGAGATCGAATTTCTTATCGCCCTGTGATAAGAAGAAAAAAAAATGTCTGTTATCCACTTATATCTCAAGCAAAAACAATTCCATAACTAAGAAATAGTGCAGATGAAGCGTATTTCACTTCTAAAGAAACAATGGTCAGTTTTTAGTAAGTTGAGAAGAGTATGTCTAAACCCAAACCGGTAAAGTGGATTTTCAAAAGTAACAAAACCAGTTGCTCTCTGTGCGTGATGTAGAATCATGTTTCCAGACACTTAGGATTCTGTTTTGTCTTTTCTAAGAAACAGTTCTTAAACCAAAGGAAGATCTGAAGTTGCACAGCCGACGTTTGAAAAACCCCATTCGTTCCGAAAGGCTGCTCATTGTTGGCTGTGAGAACTGCAAATAACAATCATCATACAGACAAAAATGAAGAGTAAACTAGGGCCTAGTGATTGATGATTCCACTGAGAACAACCAAGCATTTGCATCAACCACAGATTTGTTTAAATGCATTGGTAAACCTGAAAGAGCCTTAGGTATAATGGGACCAAAAAGTAAATGAAAGAAGGAGTCAAGGTAAGTTGCTGGGCACTTTATTTGGCTTTCCTTGAGATCATTTGATGAATGAGGTGAACCTCAGCTTTGATTTTTAAGGCCACAAGGGGCAGCGAGCTCAGTATACAAGGCCCAAGAGTCCTCAACCTCATTATAAGAGTGAATTAAAAATAAACCAAGAATACCACAAACAAAGTGGCTTGTCTCAAATTTTCACACCAGACAGAAAGAGAAAAAAATCTTCCTCAAGAGTTCCTAACCCCAAAACTTTTCTCCAGAGCAGCTTTGGTGTGGAAATGCATGCTACGTGGGTCATCCAAGAAAACCTGGTGTGAAGAAATTAATCGGGTAACAAAACTAACTTCGTGCCGTAGGCTGGCACCGCAGATCCCTCGGAGAAGCAAACGTGGTATCGTCTACGGGAACCGCCTTCCTCCTACAGCTCAAAGGATTTTCACAGATGAACGGAGAACATAGAACTTCACAGTCAAAAGGGAGAGGGACACAGAGTCCTCTGAGCAAGACACAGGTGGCGAAGTCCCAGAGCAGAGGACCCAGGAACAGTTCTGGTACCAGAAGCATCAAACTCTGAGGAGGGGTAGAGAATTGCAATGCAAAGACTGAGCATGAAACTTTAAAATACACCCCATTGGATTAAAAGTAATACTGAAAATGTCTACGAATGGAACCTGTACGTGTTAAAATTCTTAAAAACCGGTCACTGTGCTTATGGGAAAGGAGAGATTGCCTTAAAGAGTAAAAATAGACCTGCCCTACGACCCAGCAATTGCACTGCTGGGGATTTACCCCAAAGATACAGATGCAGTGAAACGCCGGGACACCTGCACCCCGATGTTCACAGCAGCAATGTCCACAATAGCCAAACTGTGGAAGGAGCCTCGGTGTCCATCGACAGATGATGGATAAAGAAGATGTGGGTTCTGTATACAATGGAATATTCCTCAGCCATTAGAAACGACAAATACCCACCATTTGCTTCAACGTGGATGGACCTGGAGGGTATGATGCTGAGTGAAATGAGTCAATTGGAGAAGGACAAACATATGTTCTCATTCATTTGGGGAATATAAAAATTGTTGAAAGGGAATAAAGGGAAAGGAGAGAAAAAAAAAAGAAAGAAAGAAAGGAGAGATCACCGAGAAACAGATGACGGACTGAGTGATTATGGAGCAGCGTGGGCAAGGCAAGGGTGACAATTAAAAATGTGAAGGAGGTGACAAGGCATGAAGGGTCTGACACCCGATCATCGGAGTTTCAGAACGAGAGGAAGGAGAAAATGAGGTGGCAGCAGTTTTGGGGGAGAACTGATGAAATATCACATAAACACACGGGAGAGGCTCTTGGCAAGAGAAGTAGAGACAGACTCAGATGTGGAGAGAAAAAAGCCGCAGGAAACAATATCCTAAAGGAGGGATGAGTGGATGGTGAAAGGCTCCGTAAGGGCGAGTCTCGCTCCGCGTGTGACCTTCACCTGCTGCCACCTTTCAAGTCCCACCTTGGACCAACTGGAGAGGAGAGCCCAGGTGCTCCCTCCCTTGGCACCAGCAAGAAATTCCAACCACGCAAGCTCTCACCTCACAGAAGCCCCCACTCCCCCCCCAGGACAACAGATGAATTTTGAGGGGGCATGAACGTCTGGTTTAGAACCTCAGCTGAATTGGAAGTTTTTGATAATTAGCGTTTAGGGACAAGATTGCGGCCCAGAGGCCTTCCCTGAACTGGCTTAGGTAGTACCTCTCGGCCTGGACCCGGGTGACCCCGGTTGAAGTGTGAGTCTTCACTGCAGCGTAAGCCATGACCAACAGTAGGATCAGGAGAGCAATGCTCCCCTGTGGCCACTGGACGTGTGTCTCAACTGGACATCGGTCCTACTCTACGGGGAGTTAAGGGGAAGGACTGATTCTTTGTACGAGCTGTGGGCCCACCGGGTGATGGCTCGTGTGGAGAAGGGGAAATTGCAAGGTGGCACCATAAAGAGCAAGAGGCCCACTGGGACCCTACAGATCGCCATGGTTGCTGATGCTCGCCAAGCCTGTGTCCCAGCAAAGATCCTGATCCCTGTGACACACTCGCACCTTCCCTATGGAGCTGCCACAGAGGTCACACAGGGGAGGGCCCTGCCCTGGCCCTAACAAGGGCTGATTTGAAGCTCTCTGGAAAGAGAAACGTCTAAATGTGAGCAGAGCAGAGAGGACATCCTGCCCTGTCAAAATAGGTCTAATGACCAACAAAAATGGCCAAAAAAAAAAAAAAAAAAACACTCCCCTAAAAAAAAAAAAATGAATAAGGGGAAGGAAACAAACAATAAATGGAAACAGAGGTCCCAAATTTGACCCAACTAAAAACCCAAGGTTCCCTGGGAAGCTGTGCAGGGGGAGCAGGGGGAGCAGGGGCTGCGGCCTGCGTGTGGTTCGCGCTGGACAAGGGCTGGAGTCAGCAGCGGGCGCAGCTCGCGGCCTCCCCGCCCCCCCCCGGCGGGGCTCGACCCCGGGCCCTACCTTAGGGCACGATGCCCCGGGGCCCTCGACGGGCACCAGGTGTGCCCCCCCCCCGGGACCGGTGCGTCCGGCCCCTGCGGTCCTCGAACCCAGACTTCTACAGTGTCCCCGCTGGTGTGGCCGCTGCCACCCACCGAGCAAAGGACTAGAATCCAACCGAGTCTTTGGCCCCCACCCCGGCCCCACAGATGACACCCTGGGGTCCTCCCCCCAGATAAAACCGCTCCTGCGGCCCAGCGGGAATCAAGACGCGGGGTCCTGGGGGTCCTGGGGGTCCCCGGGGGCTCCGCGGTTCCGCACCTGCCTGCAGCCCAGGGCGTGGCCCCGGGGTCCCGGGATCGAGTCCCGCCTCGGCTCCCCGCGGGGCTGCGTCTCCCTCTGCCTGGGCCTCGGCCTCTCCCTGTGTGTCTCATGAATAAGTAAATAAAATCCTTAAAAAGAAAAAAGATGGGGGATCCCTGGGTGGCGCAGCGGTTTGGCGCCTGCCTTTGGCCCAGGGCGCGATCCTGGAGACCCGGGATCGAATCCCACGTCGGGCTCCCAGTGCATGGAGCCTGCTTCTCCCTCTGCCTGTGTCTCTGCCTCTCTCTCTCTCTCACTGTGTGCCTATCATAAATAAATAAAATTAAAAAATTAAAAAAAAAAAGAAAAAAGAAAAAAGATGGGGTGTCCTGGACGGAAACCGTTATCTGAGACCCAGGAGGCGGGGTGGCCTTCCGCCCCCAAGGTGGCCTTGGGTCCAAGCGGATGGAACAGCTCCGGGGGGGCCGGGACTCCATCCCGCCCAACACGCCACGCTCCCAGCCTCCGCCACCGGTGCCGCGCACCTGCACAGCCTGCGGGGCACCTGCCTGCCTCCCGGGACGCCCCGCCCCGGCCCCCGGACCCCCGGACCTCACCTCCCCCTGCAGCCCTCCCCCTGGGCCCGGCCCCGAGCCCCCCGCAGCCTCCCCGCAGCCCTCCCCTGGCCCCCCGCAGCTCTCCCCTGTGCCCCCCCGCAGCCCTCCACTGGCCCCTGCAGCCCTCCCCCGTGCCCCCCCGCAGCCCTCCCCTGGCCCCTGCAGCCCTCCCCTGTGCCCCCCCACAGCCCTCCCCTGGCCCCTGCAGCCCTCCCCTGTGCCCCCCCACAGCCCTCCCCTGGCCCCTGCAGCCCTCCCCCTGGGCCCGGCCCCGAGCCCCGCGCAGCCCCCCACAGCCCTCCTCTGGCCCCCGCAGCCCTCCCCCATCCCCCCGCCCCTGCAGCCCTCCCCCTGGGCCCGCTCCCCGCCCCTGCAGCCCTCCCCCGTCCCCCCGCCCCTGCAGCCCTCCCCCTGGCCCCCGCTCCCCGCCCCCGCAGCCCTCCCCCTGGCCCCCGCTCCCCGCCCCCGCAGCCCTCCCCCGTGCCCCCGCCCCTGCAGCCCTCCCTCGCAGCCCTCCCCCACGCCCCCCCTTGTAGCCCCCCCCCTGGCCCCGCTCCCCGCCCCTGCAGCCCTCCCTCGCAGCCCTCCCCCACGCCCCCCCTTGTAGCCCTCCCCCTGGCCCCGCTCCCCGCCCCTGCAGCCCTCCCCTGGCCTCTACAGCCCTCCCCGCCCCCCCGCCCCCGAAGCCCTGCGGCGTGGAGCATCGCGGTGCCCCCCTGTGCCCCGGCTCCTCGCATCCCGCTGTCCCCGCAGCACCGGCCTCCCCGCCCACGACGTCCTTCTCCTCGGACCGACACCAACGGGCACTCCGGGGGGGCCGGGGGGGCCAGGCCTCCGCCCCCCCGGTGCACCAGCCCCCCCCACGACTCCATCCCTGCCCCCGGCCAGAGCTGCTGCAGGGCGGAGGCGGCGGTGGGGTGGGGGCCGCCCCCGACCCCGGGCCTGTGGTCCCAGGGCCTGCGCGGAGGGGGGGGACAGGCCACCAGCACCTTGCGCCAGGCCCGGGGAGACGCCGAGGGGCCGGGCTCCGTGGCCCCCAGGGTCGCACCTGCCGAGCCGCGGGGTCAGCCGGGCGGCCTCGGGGGTCGCGTGGGGCGTCGGTCGGGGCCCGGGGCGCAGGCGGCCTTGGCGGGGCCTCGGCGGGAAGGGGGGCCCCGCCCGGCAGCTCCCCGACCCCGCCGGGGCCCCTTGAGGCTGGGGTGCTCCCGCCGCGTGGTCCCGGAGCCGGGGACGACCCCAACCTGCACCGCCGCAGGCCCAGCCCTGTAGGGCCCAAGGGCGGCTGCCCCGGGGCGCTCGGGTCACTCCCCGCGATGGTCCCGGCCGCCCCCGACGGCGGGTGGCCCAGCGGCTGCAGGTGCAACACGACCTCCCCGCTGCACGCTGCACGTGAGCTTTGCTGCAAACAGGGGCTCTACGGGACCGAGCCTGTGCCCCCCCCCGCCCCCCGATGATGGATGCGGTTCCCGGGAGCTCAGCGGGCTCCTTGGAGCCTCCTGGACCCAACCCGCGCCTCCGGGCGCAGCTCCCCTGCAGGGGCCAGGGGGGAGGGGCGGCCCCGCTCGGCCTCAGGCCCCTGCCACCGCCTCCGCAGTGATGGAGGAGTGACCGAGGCGGCTGCCTGCCAAGCCCCGAGGTATCACTTGGATGAGCCCCCGGGAGTTCACGCAGCGGGGGCAGAGCCCGTCACACACCGTGGAGCTCTCCGGGGCGTCACTGCTCCTTAGCGTTCAGCTCCGTGTTCCAGAATGACAGTGGAACCCGAGAATCAGCAACACTGGCTGAAGTTTAGCCAGCCGTCTATTTCTTTTTTTCTTTCTTTAATTTTTTTAAATTTTTTTCTTTTTAAATAGGCTCCACACCCAGCATGGAGCCCAATGCAGGCCTTGAACTCATAGACCTGAAACTAAGACCTGAGTTGACCTAGAGTCAGATGCTTGGCCAGCTGAGCCACCCGCATGCCCTTAGCTGTCTTAACAGGGGTGCCTTGGCCAGCGGTGCACCTCCTCACTGGTACATCCCCACCAACTCCAGAGGCTGGCCCAGTCTAATGGAAGCAACAGTTCTTTATTCAAGATTTTTCCCTTTGAAATAAAGAAATCCCGGTATCTCTTGCTTCACCTGATACCCAAAATGTAAATTAAGGTCATACATCTCTCTGCACACGCGGAAGCAAGCCACACTCTAAGCATCGCCAAGATAAGGCTTCACTCCTTATCCATCCCCCTGGAGTTCCAGATATTATTGATAGTGACCAAAGCACTTAATTCTCTTCTCAAAATACACAGCGCTGGGCTCTTCAACAAGGAGTTCAGTGGAACTTCCCACATTCTTACCAGTTTCAGGCTACGGGCCTCATCAAGCACCATAACGTCTTAAAGATCAAATTCAGTTACATGAAAGGTGGCACATTTTAGTCGTCAGTCAAGTATCGAACCCTGGCCGGTACACAAAACCCTCACTCCAGTTCAAAACTCCAACTCCAAGTTTCCTTTCCCTGTGCTCTCAGAAACATTTGGGGACCAGCTTGGGAGCCTTGCCTTACTGTCTCCACAAAACCTCATTAAATGAATAAAAAACTTTTTCAAACCTTCTTGATTTATGTGCAGGGTCCCCAGTTTTGACATTTAAAACAAATTGTAGATGGGAGCATGTGCCCCATCCCATCTCTACAAAGTGACTTCAGATATCATCGAAGCTTTAAGAATCAAATAAAAATTATTTTTAAAATAAGCTAAATTTATTCAAAAGGAAAGTGTTCAATGGACCCGGTGCTATTCGAAATAGAAGGAAAATATTTATTGTCCAATGCTGATAAGTTAATTCTATATGTTAAAAATTTCTAACTAACCAATAGAGAATAGGAATAAATAACTTAATATCTAGTGTATAAGAGAAATTGATATGAGAAAAAATCCATTTGCCATAAGGCAAGAGTGGAGAAAAAATTAGAAAAGAAATAATGAAAAGCATACAATACTATGTCAGAAATTAAATTATGATTAATTAGGGAAAATGCAAATTGCCTAAATGTTTCCATAAAAAGATAAGAATTTGCAAGCTATATTTTAAAATTCTGCTCTCTGCTGTCTACAAGTACATTCCAAATACAGGAATACACGCATGCTCAAAGTAAAAGGATAAAATAAAATGCAGGTAAATGCCAAATTTAAAAATCTGACCCAACAATTAATAACAGATAAAGTAGACCTTAAGACAAAAATTAGTAAAGAAAAAAGAGAGCATTATATGGTAACAAAATTTAAGTGTGTATGCATCAAGTAACATAACCTAAAACATATAAATAAAAAAACACAAGAAAAGTCCTCAACTGAAATGGGAGATATCTTTTCAGTAATTGATTGTTCAAGCAGCAAAAGATGAATGTCCCAGAAGCTCTAGAATTTTGACAAGAATGGACATGGTCAGTCTTTTTAAATTTTAATACTCCAAATATATACGTAGTTATGTAACATCTCATTGTGGTATTTCCTTGCATTTCTCATTTATATACAGGCATACCTCAGAGATATTGCAGGTTCGGTCCCAAACCACCACAATAAAGTATCACAATAAAGTAATAAATCTATAAACGCTTTGGTTTCCCAGCACGTAATATGCAAGTTTTGTTGACACTATACCGTCATCTATTAAGTGTGCAATAGCACCGTGTCTCAAAAACCAATGTACATACCTTAATTTTAAAATATTGTATTTCTCCCAATAAAACAAAACAAAATAAAATAAAAAATAAAAATACCTTATGGCTGACAACCTGCATTTCGTTTCAGCGGTTGTTGTAATTACCGACCGCAGATACCAGTAACAAATATAGTAATAAGGAAAGGGTTTGAAATATGGTGACAATTACCAAACTGCGACCCGAGACATATAGTGAGCAAATGTTATTCAAAAAGTGGAGCCGATAGCCTGACTTGATGCAGAGTTGCCACAAACCTTCAATTTATGATAAGGAAATATCTGCAAAGTGCAGTAAAGTGGGGCACAATACAACAAAGTATGCCTGCGTGTCCTTTGATGAAGTGGCCGTTCACATCTTTTGCCCCCATGTTTTGGGAGCTTTCTTCCTTCCTAAGGAGTTTTGAGAGATTATCATAAATTCTAGTTGCAGTCCTTTATGAAATATATGATTTATGAATATTTTCCCCAGTCTATGGTTTTTCTCTTCATCCTTAGCAATCTTTCAAATTTTCAGATTTCAATTTGGATAAAGCTCAATTTATTAATTCATTATTTTATAGATTGTGATTCACATTTTAGTTGTCATATCTAAGAATTCTTTGCCTAAGTCAAAGACAAAATTTTTTCTGCTGTTTTTTTCTTCTAGAAGTTTTACAACTCTAGGTTTGATGCTATAAACTTGCCCTTAAGCACTGCTTAGTGACAGCTCATCAGGTAAGCTATATTGTTTTTATTTTTACTCAGATAAAAATAACTTCTAATTTCTGTTTTTATTTCTTCGTTGACTGCTTATTTAGATGTGTGTTGTTCAATTTCAAATACCTGGGAATTTTCCAGAAATCTGTCTATTATTTATTTTAAATTTGATTTGATTGTAGTCCAAAAACGTACTTTGAATGGCTTGGATATTTCAAAAATGTATTAACACTTGCGGTCCAGGATGTGATGTAACTTAATAAATGTTCTTTGTACAGTTGAAAAGAGCCTAGAGTCTGCTCGTGTTGAATGTAATAGACTAAAGATAAAAATTAGATCAGGTTAGTTGATAGCCTTGTTCAAACCTTCTCTGTCCTTACCGATTTCCTGTAAACCTGCTCTATCAATTATTGAAAGAGGGGTATGGATATCTCCAACTATTGCTGTGGATTTACCTATTTCTTCATTCAGTCCTATCAATTTCTGCTTCATGTGTTTTCATGTTCTGTCAGCTGCATAATCGTTTACGACTGTTAGGCCTATATCAAAAAATACAAAATAAGACCGTTAAAAGTAAATATGCCTTGTTCATAAATGAGATTCAGTATTACACAAATGTTAATTCTCTGCATATTGACCCAAGGAATCAATGCTATTCCAATCAGAACTGTAATATGCTTATTTTAGGGGATTTAATTAGTTCTTTTGCATATGAAGGACAAATAGCCAAGAATAGTCCAGATTCTTCAAAAGTAAAGATAAAAGGGATGCTTGTCTTTCTATGTATTAAGACTTATTATGAATTTATAGTAATTAAAACATTGTAGTACTGTTCAGGAAGAGAATATTACCAGTAGGACAAAATAAAGAACCAAGAAATCAAGTCATAATTGTTAGACTCGAGTGTGACAGAGTTGTCCCTGCGTATCAGAGGGAAAGAATGGTCTCTCCATTTAACAGTACTGGGCACAAATGCATTAATGAAAAAAAAATCAGGTTGCTTTCCTGCCCTGTACCATAAGCATAAATCAATTCCATATAATTAAAGTCCTAAATATTAAAAGTAAAAATAAAATTCGGAGAAAACCATACCTAAAATCATTTGACCGTTGGGTAGAGATGAACCTCTTAAACAAGACATGAAGCTCAATTTGAAAGACAAGGAATTGACGAATTTAACTAACAACATAAAAACGTCTATTTAAGAAATTTACTTTAAGCGGAATGAAAATTAAAACCATAAATAGGATCTACTAATTAAAAACATATAACTGACAAAAAAATTGTACACAGAATATATCCTTCTTAAATCATTGAAGAAAAGGAAAAAAATGAGCACAAAAAAAAGACTTGAAGCACAGAGCTGAAGAAACCTGAACTATCAATAAACATAAAACATACTCAGCCTTATTAATAATTAGGGAAATAGAAATTAAATCTCTAGTGAATTAGCATTTCATAGCAGACAAATTGGCAAAAGTTATAAAGTACAACCACTTTGGAAAATAATTTAGCATCATTTTATAATAAAAGCTATTTTCCTAGGCAGTGTGATACAACAATTTCATTTTGTTTTGTTTTTTTTTTTTAATCCTAAACAAACAAACTGATGCACATATGCCCCAGGCAACTGTTGAAGACTATACTGGCAATGTTATAGTAGCAGAAAGTCATAAACAAACAAAATATCCATTGAAGTAAAGTAAGTAAATAAATGTTTACATGCTAGAAGAATATGCAGCAATGAAAATAAGAAGCAAAAAATAATACATCATTGCTACATGGGAAAACATAGATAAATTTTTGAAGTATAAGGTTGAGCAGAAAAACAGTCAATTGTAATCAAATATACAAAGTATGACTAAGTTATAAAAGACACAAAATAGTAAACATCAGATAGCGATACGAGTATATGGTAAAACTAAAGGAAAGGAGGGGGATTAGATATGTAAAATTCAGAACAGTGCTGGAAGAAAAATTAGGATTTAAGAGAATTTACAGGAGATTATCAAGCAGATGGCGAAAATTTTTTTTCTGAAAACCATTTGATGGGTATATATGGGTATTTTTAAAAAGACTTTATTTTTATTTATTTATTCATGAGAGAGACAGAGAGAGAGAGAGAGAGAGAGAAGCAGGCTCCATGAAGGGAGCCCGATGTGGGACTCGATCCCAGGACTCCAGGACCACGCCCTGGGCCACAGGCAGGCTCTAACCTGCTGAGACACCCAGGGATCCCATTATGTATTTTTTACAGATACATTTTATGAATATTACTTCATTGATTCAAAATTTAATATAGATAATGAAAAACTCAGTTTTTTTTAAAGAATAAGTTATTTATTTTAGAGAGAGAGCAAAGAGGAGGGGCAGAGGGGGGAAAAATGGGGGAGAAACTCTAGTGCGACACCTGGCTCGATCTCCCACAACCCTAAGGCCACACCTGGGCCCAAACCAAGAGTTCGACCCTTAACCAACTGTGCCACTCAGGTGCCCCAAAACACAGCCTTCTTCAAATAGGGGCACCTGCCAGCCCGGTCAGCAGGACACGGGACTCTGGTTGATCTCAGAGCTGTGAGTTTGAGCCTCTGGTTGGGTGCAGAGATGACTTAAATTAAAAAAAAAAAAAAAAAAGAATAAAGAATAAACCTCAGAGTTCTTCAGATAAAAACAGTTGTCATAAAATGTGTTTGGCCTGAGGCTTTTAGGAAGAACATAAGACTAGAAGGACATCTGAGGCATAGACGCGCGCGGTGCACGGCTGTGTATCAGGTGTTCGCCTCTGTATCTGTACGTCAGACCGTCGAACAGCTCCCGCTGCAGCACCTGTGATACCTTGTGTGTGTGGACTGCACATTCTCCAGGAAGTGAGGCTAGTAAGTTTCATTCACAATTTTTTTTTAATTTTTGATAAAACAGAAACATAATGCACTATTTGTTTTACATCGATGTGTGACGTTGTAAAATACGATCTTTGCAACAAATGATTTCCCCTTTATGGGTTTGAATGAAACCACGAATGATTAGGGAAGGAAAGGTGTCCAAAAGCTCCCAAGGATGAGATACCACTGGACAGGCCACCACTGAGGTGAGTGAACAGTGCCTGCATAGAAAAATAGAAAATTCATGATTCACTATGAATATACAAACACAAATATTAAAGGCATTAGAGAACCAAATACAGTTTTACGAAAATGGATGCGTGACCTACACTCTAGGGGAACAATCAACTTAATTAGGGTTTGTTACAGTCGTTCCTCTTTTTGAACGAAGTCCAGCTCTAATTAAAATCTTCTCATTGGATCAGATGGAGTTGCAGATGAGATTAGTTGAAACTATCTATTGTTCTTACTCATTTTAATGGGCTGCATTTCAACAGTAAGGAGACGTGCAAAAGGAAAGCATTTCACAAGCTCTTCAAAAGGGTCTGTTATGATTCTAATTTTAATTAAATTAGATTAGTGGCACATCATTTCTATTACTAAAAATCTCAAGCAATTTCTGAGACTCTCTCCCCCCTCCTGTCTCATCCTTGGCCTCATCCATCACACCCAAATTCAACATTACAAAAGCGGTGTTGAGCTCCCGTTACACCTTCTAGTAAACAACAGAATATTTTTAATAAAATACTCTTCCTTTCCTCTCGGCTGTCCAGCAAGTATAAATAGGACTCAATCTACCAGTCACTTCATATCCATGTAAAAGATAATTCGCCAGTTAAGAAAAAAAAGGCCATGTGCGGTTATGAATTGCAGTGATGAATAACCCTTCATTTCTCTAGAGCGTCTGTGTTTAACCCCCCCACACACCCATTATACTTTGCACATTTCTCCGACTTGCTTCCTATGAATGCAGTGGGACAGGACAGACCTAGAATTAGCACCTGTACGTATTTTTAGGTGCCTGGCACTTATCCAGCTGCTTCGGGGGCTCTTTACGTGCCTTTCAGCAGGAGGATGCGGCCGGCTGGGTGGCCCAAGCACACCTCTGTGCACCTGTCAGTGCCAATCGAGGGCAGCGGTGTACTGTCTTCTGCGTGGAAGCAGCCAGGTCGTGGGGCAGCGTGCTGGGGCGGGGGGACCTGGAGCAGACCCTTGACCTGAAGTGGACGGGCCTCGAGGTGACAGCTGGTGGCAGCTGTAGGGAGGGCTCAGGGCCTGCGGAGAGGCCGCGGGCCAGGGTGTCCCTGCGGTGGCGCTGGAAGGCCCAGCCACAAGGCCTCTGTGACTGCACCTGCCTAGAAGCAGTCTCTAACCTGCTGAGGATCCGGCTCCAGCACATCCCAAGGCAGAGGCTGGAAACACCACCGGGTGTCCTCGAGGCAACATTTACTGGTAGTAAAACGTAAGGAGAAGGAGAAGAGCCATGGCCTGGTGGTCCTGGACCCTGCCGGCGTCTCCAGGTGGCAGAGGCAGCCCTGGAATCAGGAGGACGGCCTGGGAAGCAAGACCCAACCCTGGGCTTCCTCAGGAAAGAGAATTCAAAGCATAAGCAGAGGGTGTCACGGCTTCCGGCACTCAGGAGTAGGGCCCGATGCGGCCCTGTTGGGTACCAGGCCTCCGGATAAACACACAGCCCCGGCCACGTCTGCTGCGGTGTCTGTCCCGGGCATGGGCCACCCTGGTAGGGATGCAGTGGCACCTCATTGCTGTTCAGGGACCCGGGGCGCGGAGTAGCTCTTCAGACGCTCGCTTGGTAAGGTGTCGGCTCTGGGCCTTTGCTCACTTTTTATCAGATTATTCATTTTATCACTGAGTGTTGAGAGGGGTTTGTGTCTTCTGGAAGAGTTCTCCGTCACGTAGGTGTTCACGAATATTCTCTCCCAGCCTGTGGCTTGTCTTCTCATCCCCTGACTGGTGTCTGTTGCAAAGCACAGTGAAGACCACCAAGGATTTCTTTCACGGATCCTGCCTTTGGTGTTGTGCTGGCAGGTCCTCAGTGATGGGGGCGCAGGGCCCAGAGCACAGCTGAGGCCCCCCAGGAGACCCGCTGGGGGGATGGGCGGCTTTCCTCAGGACGCTTCCCGTGGTCTTTAGGTCAACGTCTTGCTAGAGGGAGAAGCAGTCTTTTCCTGACAATGGCAGGGCCTCCCACACCTCCCACGTCCTCTTAGCACAGGAAAATCCTTTTGAAATCTCCTTTTTGCTTATGTCCCCCAACTCCCAACTCCCGGGTGTAAAATGGGCCACCCTCCCAGGCCCGGGGCAGCCCAGCCGCCCTCCTACCCGCGGGCCCATCCCCTGGGCCTTCATAAAACCCCCATTTTGCACCAAAGACACCTCAAGGATTCTTTCTTGGTCGTCGGCTCCGGACCTCACCTACGTTCCAAAACTTCATCACCATCATGCCCCAGGTTATCCAGACGGTCTTTTATATTATCTTTTGGAGCTTTATGGTTTTATATTTACATCCAGCTCCCTGACCAACGTTGAGTTAATTTTCGGGGAAGGTGCCTAAATTCGTTTTCTTGTAATGTGACGTTGAGTTGTTCCAACTCCGTTGGTTGAAGAGAATATCTTTTCTCCAATGTGTTGTCTTGCTCCTTTGTCAAAAGTCAATTGACTCTATTTACGTGGGTCAATCTCTTGGCTCTCTATTCTGTTCCCTTGATTCCTCATCTGTTCTTTCAAAAATACCATACTCTCTTGATTACTATAGTTTTATGGTAAATCTGTGTGATTGCATGATTTTTTTGAAATTGTGTGTGTGTGTGTGTGTGTGATAGTGTGATTTAAATAAGAAATATATACTTTGTCTTTATCCCCCTCCCAGAGGATAAAGAGCTTCTAAAATCACTGGAATTTCCTAAGTAAGAAGAGCAAAAAGGTGAAAGAATGTCTTTCGTTTCTCCCAAGAAGTCCCTTTCACCCAGGCCTCTTTTATGTCACAGAGATGACTTTTGAGAAGTCCCTAAGGAGACGCAGCTGGTTTCCAGGGGAACGACATCTGTGATTAGGAGGGTAGGACTTCCAGCCCCATCTCCCAGCCGGAGGAGGTTGCGGCGAGGAGGCTGGAGACTGAATCAAGGGCCAAGGACGGACAGGGACGCCTCGCTTTATTGGGCTTCTCTGTACCGCACTTCGCAGATACCGCATTTTACACACACAGGTTAGTGGCCCCCCTGCTTCCCGCAAGGCTGTCAGCATCCTCCTTCCAACAGCATTTGCTCACTTCACGTCTCTGTGTCACATTTCGGTAATTCTCACAATATCCCTTTTTTTTTTCATTATCATTACATTTCTTTTTTAAAAAAAATCTTGCATTTATTTATTTGTTTATTTATTTATTTATTTATTTATTTATTTATTTATTTATTTATTTATGAGCGAGAGAGCTTGTGCACACACAGGTGCACTCTGGAGCGGGAGACAGGGGATGGTGGGGGTGGGCAGGGGGCAAGGGAAAGAATCCCAAACAGACTCCACACTGAACATAGTGCCCAACACAGGGCTCCAGCTCACAACCCTGAAATCATGACCTGAGCTGAACCTAAGAGTCGGGCGGACGCTTAACAGCTGAGCCACCCAGGCGCCCCATTGTCGTTACATGTCTTATGATGATTTGCGATCAGTGATTATGACTTGCTGAAAGCTCAGGTGATGGTTAACATGTGTTAGCAGGAAAGCACTTTAAAATCAGGCACATTTTGAAGACATAATGCTGTTGCACACTCGATAGACCACAGGATTCTGCAAACATAACTTTTATAGGTACTGGGAAACCAAAAAATTCACGTGACTGACTTCATCGCAGCATCCGCTTTCTTGCGGAGGTCTGTAACCAAACCCTCACTGTCTCTAGGTGTGCTTGTAATCTATCACGCCTGGGGAATAAAGCCTCCGTAAAAATCCCTGAGGTACAGAGTCCAGAGAGCTTCCAGGTTCATGGACATGTAGCGGCACCAAAAGGATAGCATGCCAGCAGAGGGCATGGAAGCTTCCTGCCCCCATACCTGCCCGCACACCTGCCCACACACCTGCCTGCATACCTGCCCGCACACCTGCCTGCATACCTTCCCACATACCTGCCTGCACACCTGCCCTCATACCTGCCCTCATACATGCCCACACACCTGCCCTCATACCTGCCCACACACCTGCCCATACCTGCCCGGACACCAGCCCGGATACCTGCCCATATCTGCCTGCATACTTGCCCTCTTTCCTGCCCATGCGTGCTCTCTTACCTGCACATACCTGCCCTCAGACTTGCCCACACACCTGCCCACATGTGCATCCATCTTTTTCACTGACTGTTCCTGAGTTGTATCCTTTTGTAATAAACTCGAAATTAGTAGGTAACTGCTTCCGGAGTCCTATGAGCTATTCTGGCATATTATCAAACCTGAGGAAGAGGTCAGTGGAACCTCCAGTTTATCGCCGGCTAATCAGAATCCCAGGTGATCACACCTGGACTTGTGATGGGTGTCGGAAGTTGCAGGAGGGGGCAGTGTTCTGGGGCTGAGCTCTTAAACAGTGGGATAAGGGCTTATTCCAGGCCCTTATCCAGGGGCCAGGCTTATTCCAGTGCTGGCCCCGAGGAGAGTCATGGGACATCCAGTTTGTGTCTGTAAGGAACTGGAGAGTCGGTTGCTGCGTCGGACACCCACACTTATGGTGTCGCAAGTCATGAGTCATGAACAGGGAGAAACAGTCTTTCTTTCAAACTTAGAGTTGAGTAGTGAGTGTCAGTTCCCTAGTTTTATTTCTCTTCAGTACTGTACTGGCTCTTCTGGCCTTCTGCCTCTCCATACAAAGTTTAAAATCAGTTTAAAGGGACCCTTGGGGGGGTTAAGCATTGAGTGTCTGCCCTCAGCTCAGGGCGTGACCCCGAGGTCCTGGGATCGAGTTCCCACACCGGGCCCCTGCAGGGAGCCTGCTTCTCCCTCTGCCTGTGTCTCTGCCTCTCTCTCTCTCTGTCCCTCATGAATAAATAAAATCTTTTAAAAATAAAAAGTAAAAAAATTCAGTTTATAAATATCCACAAAATCACCTGCCATAATTGTGTTGAATCTCCCGATGAACTCAGAAAGCACTGACGCGTTGATCGTACTGAGTCTTCCTATCCATGAACATTGAACATTTCATTTATTTGTGTTGTTCTTTGATTGCATGCGTTGTGTCTTATAGTTTTTTTGTGGATAGATTCTGTACCGATTTTGTTAGACTTAAGCCTGTTTCACTTTTTGGTGGTGCTAATGTAAATGGTATTGCGTTTTTCATTCCAGATGCCATTTCTTCATTGCTGGTATATTGGATAGTAATTGACTTTCACGTATTACCTGTGTATCGTTCGATCTTGCTATAATTGCTTACTAACCTTAGGAGAACTTGAAATCCCAAGTTCACTAAACACAAAGAGGTACACAGCTAAATGCAGTGTAGGCAGCTGCTGAGAGACAAAGACAAAGAAAATAGTTTAAGAGCAGAAAAAAGAAAACTCATATACAAAGGAGCCGCAACGTGATTAAAAGTTCAGTCTTCCTCAGCAACAGGGGAGGGTGGTATAATTTAAAGTACTGGAGATAAAAAAAAAAAAAAAACTTAATCAAGAATTCTACACCCGGCAAAACTGATGTTAAAAGTGAAACCAAAGCGATGACCATTCCTTTATAAATGCAATGGAGGGAATTTGTTTCGGGCAAATCTGATTTAAGCTGGAGCAAAGCAAAGCAAAACTAAAGGAAGTCCTTCAGGCTGAAAGGAAATTTCAACAGATAATAACTTAAATCAAAAAGAAGGCATAAAAAGCAGGGAAAATCTCAAGCCTGTGAGCACATGTCAAATAAAGGAAGGAGAAGGAGGGAGTCACACATACACACCCACAAGGGGTGGGAGAGGGGACAGAGACAGAGCTTGACTTTCTCTTCGATTCACTTAGTTGCTCAAAGAAAGAAACTTTTTTTCCCCTATTCTTTCCTTAGAATTTTAGTCCTCTTCAAAATGGCATGAAAACTAAAAATGTTTAATTCCTTTCGGCAGCACCACCTTTTGGAGATTGTCCATTGGTTTCCACATCCCAGACTCCTAAACCTGCTCCGATTGTTGCTTACTTACTATTTCTTTTGATTCTACGAGCTGCCCAGTATCTACCCAACATATTCTTTCGGTGCCTATGTTAGTCCAAAAATTTGTGCTGTTTGCAATTGAAGGCAGATAATGTTTATTTATCAAGAAATAACAGTAGCTATTTTTTCACCATGTATTCATCAAGTCATTATATTTATTAAATAACCATTGTGCTAGTTCCTGGGCTTACTTTAGTTAAAAAGATAGATTTGTTTCTCTGTCTCTGCCCTCATAGAACTACCAATTATCCAGGTGATCAGAAATTAAACCCCCAAAAAATCATACTTCCTTTCAATTAAAACTGTGGTAAACTCTACAGAAGAAAAAATATTACGAGAATAAAAAATAGGGTACGTAATTGCCTATGGATGGTCAGGGAAGACTTCTCTGACTTTTAAATTGAGTTGCAATACAGAATTTTCCAGGGGCACAGATTATGGGATGCTTAACTAGCTTGTCGTTTAATTGGTTGTATCTGTAAATCATTTCCAAATCCCAGAGACACTCCATGAAGAACCACAGCACATTTGTTTTTTCTTCATCTATTGTCTACTCATCAAATAAAAAACCTGTTTATACAAAGCTGATCTCGCTCAAATCCCTGGAGACAGGCTGGAAGCATATTTATATTATGGAAACACTTGATGTTATTGATCTGTGGGTAGTAGCCTAGTTGGACTCTCTCTGCATAAAAGTTTTCTCTTTCTATATCTTACTAATTGTCAGGGAAAAAAATGACATGACTACAGATCTTTAACACACCATCCGTTTAAAAACAAACTGCATGCCTGCAAGCCACAAAAGAAGGTCAAATGAATAGCCTCCGTGTCATATTGCCAACATTCTCTACTACTTGAATATTTAGGCCATTATTTTTAATTGCATCTCTAGATACAAAGAGGGTCAGCATGCCATATTTTCAAAGCAATGCTTAAAACTTAAAAGGAAGTACTGTGTGAACCATGAACAATTTAACAAGCCCAAACTTCAAGCATCATATAGTTTTATATAAAACATGTGGTATTTTTGGTTGCAAATAATGGAACATTTGCAAACTAGCAAAATATCACTGATTTCTGCATCAATGCAATACTTTCAGTAGGTGTAGTAGAGACGGATTCTATTGTAAATTGTTTGGAAAAGGTTTCTTATCATATATGATACAAAATACATCAAAGAAAAAATTATATTTATTATGAGAGAAAATACATTTCGTAAACATAAAAGCTTTATAGCTACCAAAAATGGCAACTGTCCAATGTATAGTATCTGTGTCTTTCACACAAAAAATACTGTGGCTGTAGTGGTTTAAAATATTACCCTTTAAAAACATCAAGCAATTGTGCAAATAGATTATAGGTAGGATGTTTAAATCATGACCACGAGTGAATTTGTTGTAAACATAAAGCCAGTTCTTGTCAAACGTTGATGAAACGTCAAAACTTGTATTTAACATTATACTTCAGGCTGGGGTATGTAAAGAGGTAAGAATAACATTTACTTTTATTTACATTTAGATATTATTTGTAAAATATATTTATATTTATTATTGTTTATTTTTATTATAAGAATAATAATTTATAGAAGAACCAAGACAGCCTTTATTTGCGGATGTGTTATCTATACATATAGAAAACACAAGAGGGGTGCCTGGGTAGCTCAGTAGGTTGAGCGTCTGACTCTTGATTTTTGCTCAGGTCATGATCTCAGGGTCTTGAGATGGAGCCCCGCATCAGGCCTGCTTAAGATTCTCTCTCTCTCCCTCTTCCTGCCCGTCTACTCCCTTTCTTTCTCAAAAAACAAAAACAAGACCCAGGAAAGTCTCTTGATAAATTACCAGAAATGATAAAAAGTTCAGAAAAGCTTCTAGATATGAGATCAGCATGCGGAAATCAATTACATTTCTATAGACCACGAAAAAAACCTTTTAAAATACTGTTTTAAAAGATTATTTCGACAGCAACCACATTTAAAAAGTGTTTAAAAATAAATATGTGAAATTTAAAGGAGAAAATTACAAGACTTTATTGCAAACATTACAGAAAGACTATTTGTAGAGCATATCATGTTTATATACATCAAATGGCTCGATACCATGAAGATGTCGAATTAATATATAAACTTAAAACAACTATGATGAAAATCCCAAAGTGATTCTAAACTTTGTATACAAAAAAAAATTTTTAATGAACTTTGTATATAAGAACAGAAGTCCGAACGAAATACTCCTATTGAAAATAAGTAAGATGGTGGGACTTACTTTACTCTAGACAGTAAGCCTTATAATAAAGCTACAGTAATTAGAACCGTGAAGTAATAACACAGAAATCAACAAATAGTAATGAAGCAAAATAAATGTTTGAGAACAAAATATATAATGAAATGTAGTGTCTTACAGCAGCAGCATGCAAATCAGTGGAGGATAAAATGGAGTATTCAACACACAGGCCTGGCGTTATCCACAAGGAAAAAAATTAGATCTTAATTGTCACTCCATAGAACACACAAAATAAATTCTCTGACTTTAGGATCAGCACCAGATGCAGAAAAAACAGCAAAAACAGACTTTTTTTTTTTTTTTTTAACCAGATTCCACAGTCCTTAAAGAAAGTCAAGTCCCTAAATAAATTCCTATTCTCTGTCATTCCTAGAGCTTCCTGATTGAACCAATCTTTGCAAAGAGTCCACTTGGCTGAACGCCACTGTGTCTCCTAGAATTCCTTCCTCTGCAGGCTGCTGGGGGTTAGATGTGGCCACCAGAGAAACCTGCTGGAGAAACTTGGAGGAAGAGAACGGTAAGCATGTTGACTCTTGGAAGGCCCAAGTAGGCTAGGGGCCCTCCTGCCTTAGACACACTTGTGCAGGCGGGTGCCTGGGCTTGTTGGCACGGCCGGTCGCTGAGTTCCATGGCCTCTTGAGCTCCGATGGGGTATCTCGCTTTGGGTTTTCCACCTCCTGGGCCAGGTGCCCTTGCGGCTCTGTGACGAGTGGCAGCCAGGCTCCCACGCAGGTCATCCTCTGTTGCAAATTGGTGGCTTGGGAACAAGGAGCGCATGATGCCCAACGAGAAACAAGGGCAGGCTCCATCCAGTTGGCTCCTCGAGGTTCCAGTTATGCTGCTCTCCAAGGTTGACATGTGCCTTCCCTTCCCTATTGTGTACCCTGTGGCTTTAGGATCAGCACCAAATGCAGACAGAAACGACAGAAACAAGACTTTTCACCAGATTTCACAGTGACAGTGAAAAGTCAAGTCCCTAAATAAGTTCCTTTTCTTCGTCATCACTAGTGGTTCTGCTTCCTGAATGTACCAACTGATACACCACCTTCATGGGAGAGGTGACATTCTAAAATTCTTACAGGATGGTAGCAGGATATTTTTGTGATTTCAGAAGAAAAATTAAAAAAAAAAAACTAGATACAAAGCCATAAAAACATCGACAAATTCATTAACACTGTCACTTAAAAACTTTTGTTAGTCAGAAAAGATCATAAAAAAATGAAATCATAGGCAAAAAAAAAAGAAAAAAGAAAGACAAGAAAAGAAAAGAAAGAAAAGAAAAAAGGCAAAGAAAAAAAGAAAAGAAAGAAAAGAAAAGAAAGAAAAAAAATGAAAAGAAAAGAAAAAAAGAAAAGAAGAAAAGAAAAGAAAAGAAAAGAAAAGAAAAGAAAAAAGAAAAGAAAAGCCCCAGACTTGGGAAAAGATATTTGCAACACACGCAACCAAGAAAGGATTATTACTTAGAATATAAAAAACAGTCCACATATCAGCCAATAAAACTGGTGGGGAAAGGATATAAATAGATAATTTATCAAGGATTTATCTCAAATGGCCAATAAGCCTATTTAAAGATAGTGTATCTCAGTGATCAAAAAAAATGCCACTTAAAAGTACAATAAAATATCTTTCACACCTATTGTATTGGTAAAAACTAAGAACTCTGACCATCTTGAGGGCTGGCAAAGGTGTGGATTAAAGCCAATATTGTGTACTTTTGGTAAGAATGCACATCCATACGACCACCTCGAAGAAAAATCTGGCAATAACCAATAAAATTGAAGATGTAAATACCCTAACCCAGCAATTTTATTCCGAGATATACACCCTGGATGAACTCTCGCTTGTGAACACAAGTGGACATGTAATCTAAAAAGACACAAGTGCATTCTTGGCAGAGATATTGATGATAGCAAAACTTAATGTCCCCTTAATAGGAGGTAGACAAAAGTCTTGTGTTCAATTCATACAATGCTGGACAATAGTGAACACGAATGAGCCAAGGTTACATAAATGAATAGGGATGGATTTCATGAGCATCGTGGGAGGGGGATGAAGCTACGGGAGAGTACTTGAAGAATGACCCCACTCCTATATAAGTGAATCCATACAAGACAACGATACCCGTGTTCGCATCTAAGGAGATGCACGTCGGTTAAGAATGTAAGTGCGCGGGACTGATGAACATCGAACTCAGGAGAGGGGTTATCTTGGTGGAGGTGAAGTGGGTCATGAAGCAGGCCCCGGAGACTCTGGTCAGGAAGGGTCAGACAGCAAGCTCCCACTCTCTAGTTTTAAATTCAGACAAGTGTTTTGAGAGTTTTGCGGATCCCTCTTTTCCTGTAATTTCTTATGAGAATCTGCTGAGAACAGCTACACCTCCAGAAGTAAAACGCCATTCCAGATCTTCTCCAGATTTTATCAAAAGACAACTCAGACCTAACAACTCCAGTGGCAGTGAAAGCCGTGCCACCCAGCAAAGGGCTCCTCACTAACTATGAGGGACCCAACGTCCGAGGCGTCGGCAACAAAGAAAACTGGTGAAGAAATTCTAGTGGATCCACTCATTGTAGACACTGAAGAGATAAGATGGAAGCAGAGCTGGGCTTGCTTTGTTGTTCACATTGCCTGACATCCTCCTCCCTCTTTAAAAACCAACGCAGATTAAAGATGAACACGGACACTGATGTCATAAAAAAAAATTGTTTCTTAAACGCGAAGAATCACTGCGGAGGCCGAAGCCAGGACCCCGAGGCCGAGGGTCTATCAAAGACTCTCAGATGCACGCCACAGGACTGGCCACCCAATAAAGCTGCTGCCTCTGCCACAGCCAAGGATCCGCCAAATCAGAGACCTGCGCCCCTGGCTGCCAACTCCAGAGCCACGCTGCCAGGAACGCGTGTACAATACGTTGGCGGGCAGGGCCTCCTGGACGGTCTATCTCACGCTCAGGTCATGATCTCAGGGTCCTGGCATCGAGCCCCACGTCTGAGCCTGGCTCTCCGCTTAGCAGAGAGTCTGCTTTTCCCTCTCCCTCTGCTCCTCACCTTTCACGTTCTCTCTCTCTCTCTCTCTCTCAAATAAATTTTAAAAAATATTTTTTTAAAGATGCATTTGTGTGTATTTCCAGTGCCACCATCAGGGAGCCCTGTGTCAGGAAGTTCCCCTGGTCGCTCCTGACTCCAGAATCACGAAGCTCCTGCCACAATCTGCTCCTGCAGACGGGAACCCTGAACCCAACTTCTTTCCCCACGTAACTCAATTCTAAATCAGAGCTTCACAGGGTTGCTTTAGCTGGCGCAGCCTGAATCACACACATCTGTCCCCTGGCTGAGAGAAAAACTGCAAAATATAGGTTTATTCTTCTTTAGCAAAATGAGGCTGATGGTGCGGAGCACTTAGGAACAGAGGCTATTCAGAATGTTTAAGCAGACTACAAGAGTCCCTGGGAGTGACAGGCGGGGAAACGTCGACTTTCACCTGCATTCTTCTACACCGTTGGTATGTTTTGCTGCTCGTTTTTAATTTTTTCACCATGGGCATATGCTTGGTTTTTTTTTTTCTGTTTTCTTTCTTTCTTTTTTTTTTATCATGTTACAGAAACTGCTGGTTGCCTTTCAATATGCTGCTGAGCATCTTTCTCATTAATAGGAAGAGAACCTGGCCATTAAGATAAACAATGAACTTCTATGTGCAAATTCCAAGAAGTCTCTTAAAAGGGAAAAAAATAAATAAGAGGCTCTTCTTGGCATTTTCTTCCTATTTCTTGGAATGTAAATACAATGACTGATGTGATCGGCCACTTAAAATCGTAACCAATGTGCTAAAATTGAAAAAAACAGCAAGAGAGAAAGAACCTAGATCTCTATTAAAAGTGGAAGCTAAGCTTTTGTTATGTAAACACACGTACAACAGAGAAAAATAAATGTCTGTCTTATTTAAGCCACTGTCAGGGCCAGGGTGGATGGTGGGAGGTTGCATCTTCGTTACTAGAAGCCTAACCCTATCCTAACTGATATGGAAAGTAGTATCACTATATTTTTTTTTTTTTAGAGAGAGAGAGAGAAAAGAGAAGAGGCGGAAGGGAGGGACAGAGGGAAGGAGAGAGAGAGTCTTAAGCGGGCTCCATGCTCCATGTGACATCACAGCCTGAGCCAAAATCTAAAGTTAGTCACTTAACCAACGGAGCCATCCAGATGCCCCTGTAGCATCATTAGTTTTCTTCTTTTTTTTTTTTTAAGATTTTATTTATTCATTAGAGAGAGAGAAAGAGCGTGAACACACAAGCAGGGGGGAGGGACAGAGGGAGAAGCAGACTCCCCGCTAAGCAGGGAGCCTGACCCACGACCCCGGGGTCATGACCTAAGCCAGAGGCAGGTGCTTAACCAACGGAGCCACTCAGGCACCCCTGTAATATCACTATTTTTAAATCTACTTAAAAATCAACCTTAAGGACAGCTAGACAAATAGCCTTAGGATTAAGAGTCCTGTACTTTAATAAATCCATATTTATTAAATAAAATAAAATAAATAAAAATAAAATTATAATAAATAAAATAAAATAAATAAAAATAAAAATTTATTTAATAAATAAAATATTAATATATAATATTAAATAAAATAATAATAAAATATAATAAAATATGTAATAAATAAAATTTTATTAAATAAAATAAAATTTATTAAATAAAATCCATATTTATTAAGTAAAATGCCACGGGAATGTGCCTAATCTTTTGGATTACTCAATATGAATACAAACTTCACATCTTTTTCAACAATGAGTGATGTTAATCTTCTTTCTAGCCTATCAAGTTTTTCAACACTGTTCTTGTAGATTCTACTCCAAAAGGAATTCATGATTTAGAAGATCCTGCTTCATGTTAACCACGGAGCACAGATTATTTTTAGCTCTTAATTTTACTGCCCTCTTAACACAGCTGTAGATTAAATTTCATAATTATATTTTAGTTATTTTGTGTTTAATTAACTAATTAAATTATCAGCACCTAATTAATTAATTAAAAACCCTTGCAAAACTGGAGTAAAGCAGGCCCTGGTTAGGTGCTGCCCATACAATGACGAATATCATAGTCTAGGACACCGGATGGGCTCATAGTTTGATGGGAGGACCCTGGGCACAGAAACCTTTACCATTCATTCTAACAACTACTACAGTACACGATTATTAATGGCACTAAAGTACCACTTGAGGCACCAAAGTACTACTAAAGGCACATCCTAGTTGCCGCTGATTAACCTTTAGTGCTCTCACTCTGACTTCTAGCTCTTTTAAAAAAACTTCGAGTCACACCTATGTATTTCTCACTACCTTGTAACTCTATAGGCTGGTACTGATCCCTGCTCTCATTTTTGATAAACAATTTACAATCAACATTTTAAAAACATCAGACTTACGAATTCTATTTCCACTTTTGACGTAGAGCGAGTTTTCCCTAAATTTTTCATCATCTGAAAATTTCTCTCAAATACCCAGGCGAACGAACCTACAGGTGTACATTGCTAAGTATCAGACAGGACTCATTTCCCACTCACGGACCGCATTAAAAAAGCATGTTCTCTAGATCGGCGAAAACTAACTGCCTTCTCTTTATGATTGTCTTGTAAGTAGTGAACTCACATTTTGGAAGAAAGCTTTCTGAGCCATTAATCTTTAGTTTCGTCAGTGAAAATATGATACGAGACAGAATCAAATCTTCCTGAAAGAGATATTTTACATGTATTGTTTCTTCTTTATTCACAAGGATGATCACTTTATCACTATGCAAAATAACTCCGCGTCTGGAAATGAATGGGCCGAGCAGTAGATTATAAAATACTGTAATCTCTTGATATCTATCTAATGACACCTGAACGGGCAGATATCAAAGTCCTGAGGCTTGGAACCAATAGGAAGCCTCACCTGTCTTCCTAGTGCCGTATACAATTAGTAATCACATAGCAACTAGGAAATGTAACAGGCCGTTATGAGAATTAACCCGGTATGGAGGAAGCTGAGGTATTTCCGTTAAGACTTGGTGTGGAAGCACAGTCCTGCCTCACTCTCAGCACAGCTATATATCTCTTATTCAAAAAGCCAGTAAGATGCATTGTATTTTTAAAGGCCAGATGCTTGGGGGCAAAACAAACAGCTAGCATGAAAGGGCTAAGCCAGCAGATCAAATCACATAATGAAAAAAGTTTAGGGAAAGAAGTGGAACGTGAATTGTGTGGCTATCAATAAAAGCATAATATTGACATACTACTTCTTTGGGAGGCAATGGGGAGATTTCAGGAGGAGTTGTAGGCTGAGACAGCCGGGATCTCAGGAGACACGAGGCGGCGGCATGCTGAATGCATCAGAGTTGATGAAGTATACCCTCTGGTAACCTAGCAAATAATGAGTTACAATCATCTAACGGAGGCTAAAAATAAGGAATCAACCCAATTTCCCCTTCTTTCCCATTTGAGCCTAATGCTGGCGGCATTCTGCAAAAGGGAAAGAACTGCATTACTTAGAATAACTTTCAGTTCTCCAAAAATTCTCTTATAATAGGTCTTACATATTTGTGTGACTTTAAATATCATTAAAACAGCCACCAGATGTGTTAAGAGTTTACACACCAAGCAGTGTTATCCGATTTTGAAAGAAAAAGGAAAGATACTGTCTTTTTTTTTTTTTGTAAATTCACCTTAGAATATTTCAGAGGGAGTGTTTCTTTTTCTCTTTCTTTCTTTCTTTCTTTTTTTTTTTTTTTTTAGAAAGAGAGAGGGGAGGGGAGGGGCAGAGGGAGAAGGAGAGAGAGAATCTTAAGCAGGCTCCATGCCCAGCGCAGAGCCCACGTGACATGCAACCTTATGACTCTGAGATCATGATCTGAGCCAAAATCGAGGCCAACGCTGCAGCGACTGAGGGCACCCCAAATGGAGAATCTCTGCCATTAGCCAACTGAGCTTATGAACATGACATGATAGACATTCACTAGGTGTACCAGTTACGTAGTTGGGTTTACTAACAACATGCATCCGTTCATCCTACATTCGCTGAGTTCCTGTGTCAGATACTATGCTACGGTCTGTAGAGGAACGAAGTTTGGATGCATGAGCTCTATGCTAAAGGAGCTTACCCCGTAATACAAGAGACCATACGACTGACAAGACCCCACTGTAGACTGTGGTAGACGCCTGTAGACAAGTAGAGTAAACGTGCCGTGGTGGTGGCCTCAGTGATGAGGAAAGGAAGAATAATATTTATTCATTCGCTCGGCAAATATTTTAAGGAATCTTCTAGGCATTGGGGATAGATTGGTAAACAAGATAGACAGGGACCAAGCCCTTCTGTGCTTTTACAAAGGTTAACCCACTTTGTCTTCATGAGAACTCAGTAAGGCAAGTATTATTCTAAGAGGGTGACTGTTTTACTGTTTGGAGCATAAATAATGGCCTCCCAGGAGTGTTGAAAGCACACAGTTTAGAATCGCAGGAAATCCAGTCTCCCGACTCCTGTCCTCCCTACAACATAGCCTGAAGGGCTAACATATATCAAAGGACCGGTCCTATTTGTTTCCACTTTTTGGCTGGGGATAGAATTTAAAGCTCCCACTTGAGGAGGGAGATCTCTAGGGTTGATAACAGATGTTCCTGCATGGGACTATCCCACATCCCATCCTCCAGGTGACTGACGCGGCCAGGAATGGATCAAACAGTGATTTCTGTGAAAAACAAGAACCAAACGAAAAGCAGTGAAACAACCTCCCAGACGGATTCCGGATATCTGAACACCTCATCCTGGTCTTCAATAAGCAAGGCCTGTACTGCCATTCGATGAAAACGTTGCCGTCCTGAATGATAACACTGTGGTACTGGAAATCATCAAAAATGATTCAATTACGTGCACTATCCTCGATTATTTTTTAAGGCAGAAAAGACTATTAGATTTTAGGAATATTTTCAGCAAGGAGAATTCAATCAAAATTTATTTTCCGGCTAGCCCAGAGAAGTAAGTTAATTAGAATATCTAATTCCATGATCATTCTGGGTAAACCCAGTAGCACTTTATAAATTCAAAAGTGTTAATATTGATAATAATGTTATATTTTTGCCAATCCCTCAAATCCCTTCAGATTTAGAATGACGTCTTCCTTACAACATGTCTTTAGGGACACAAATATTAATGATGAATAGTTGGTATTATCTCTGGTTACCACAGTAACTTTAGAATGTTATTCTCGCTTTAAAAATGAAAAAAAAAAGAAAAACCCTAAGCATCCATAAGTAACAATATCTGAAACTGTAATTCAAACAAAGTTAATAAAAAAGCATTTTGTATACTAATAGTTTTCAACAAAAGCTATGCCTCCGAACCATCTGTGGACTTGCCCAAAATATAAGGATCTGGCACCACGCTGAGAACTATCGATCAGTTTCTGTAATGGAGTCTCTATTTTTTTTTTTTAATTTCTACTGGTAAATCTGACCCAGCTTAAGAGTCAAACCCATCAGATAGCAAATTGAAAGTAAGATGTTCCAGCATCTGAATAAAATGGGAGCTAAAAAAACTAATGGGAAGAACTAAAGTGGAAGGAACATTTGTTTTACCGAGTCTAAAGGAAATGATGCCAGGGGAGAAGTCGTGCTCATGAGCTGCGTAATTGGGCTTTTGATCGTGACCACCACAACCTCCTCTGATGCCAGTCCTTCCAAGGTGAGTGTGGGGACCTTGTTTGTCTCTTCTAACAAAGAGCAAGTGGACCAGAAGGAAACACCGTCACCGTAATTCCAACCTCTGATTTCCATCCTTGACAGACTAAGGACCAAGGCCTGGGTCAATCCTTGGTGCTCCTGGTGCCACTCGCTGTGCTCATACCCTGGTTACACAGACAGCAGATTGCGTGTTGCAGCCAAGCACATAGGTACCCCAATAATTCTTCCTGAATCCTACCATGTAGACTTGGCACAGAAGAAGAAACTTACTTGGGCTCCTTCTAGATTATTCATTCTTTCATTTACTCATTTATTTATTTTTTTTAATTTTTTTTTAATTTTTATTTATTTATGATAGTCACAGAGAGACAAAGAGAGAGGCAGAGACACAGGCAGAGGGAGAAACAGGCTCCATGCAGCAGGAGCCCGATGTGGGATTCGATCCCGGGTCTCCAGGATCGCGCCCTGGGCCAAAGGCAGGCGCCAAACCACTGCGCCACCCAGGGATCCCCCTATTTACTCATTTATTGAGCAAACTCTGAATGCCTCTCATTATTTTAAAAATAATGTTTAATACTGGAAATACAAGGATGAATAAGTCTTGCACCCAGCAAACAATAAATGGCAGAAGAATCCCTCCTACGAAAAGGCCTGGCCTCTATTTTCAGGGCATTTTATTATTATTTTTTAAGATTTTATTTATTTATTTGATAGAGAGAGAGCACATGTGCCCATGAGCAGGTGTGGGGGGCAAAGGGAGAGGGAGAGGCAGGGAGCCTCGCCATAGGGCTTAATCCCAGGACCCTGGGATCATGACCAGAGCCGAAGGCAGATGCTCAACCAACCGAGCCATCCAGGAGCCCCCAGGCACTTTTTAAAGCCCTCTTGTACCATAGCTCTTCATTCAAAGGTGTTTAAAACATATTTATCTAAGTCTTATAACACGTTGAGTGCTTGCTATCGTTTAATTCTTGAACAAACCTATAAGGTAAATAATATTCTGTATGTTCCAGAGGAGGGCAATGAGATTTAGAGAGGATAAGCACACTGCTGAAGGTCACACAGCCAGCCAGCGATACGATAGAGACTTGAGCCTGGGTCCGTATGGCTTCAGATCTCATGTTTTTAACCACTAAGCTCACTCTGACTCCTTTGAGGACAAGTTCATTAACGTCTGTCTAAGGCTTGAAGGGAGCCCTACAGAGAAGCTTTCCGTCTTCGTGAAGTGGGAATAATATTGTTTTGTCCATAAATGAGAATAAGGAAGAAAGGGAAGGAGGGAGGGAGGGAAGAAAATGAATGTACGGAAGCGGATGTCCGGAGCTCATTACGAAGACCACCGAAGGGGCACGCTTCCACACGCCTCTCCATTCATGGGAAATTTCAGCCTTACTCATTTGCAAATATATTGAGAAATGATCAGCACGTTCCCACTACCGATCTGCAAAATCCTATGCGAAGAAGGGATTTGTTATCTTCTCCAGCCCACTCCTGCTCAGGCCCCTTCCGGTCATCAGCTGTGCCATCTCCAGTCGGGTCTCAGGGCCCCTTAATGTTGCTTGATTGGCGGTTGGTTTGGTTGGTCGATTTGCCTTATAACTGTGATCAGTTAAATTTACTTTTGCTCTCAGTTAAGTAAGACTGACTTGGTCTCCAGGGGTCCAAGAAGGCCACGGTTAAGGTGAACTCAGCAATAGCGCCTGTCAAGTTCTCTACCATACACTACAGACATTAACGTATTTAACCAGCCCCCGTCTCTGTTCGTCCGTAAGGTTGTTTGCTTGGATTTAGTCAGGTAAGAGTTCTTGCTAGGGGTTCTAGGAAGGAGAGCAGCGGGAATGGTGTACAGGGTGGCAAGGAGAAAGGAGGAGAAGCAGATTCCCGTTTAGTGCTGTGCACCCTGCAAAGCAAAGCGAATGATAATCAAACTTAAGAACTTAAAAAGCTGCCTTTAGATTTGTTGTCAGTGGTGAGAATTAAACTAATTTTCTTTTGTCAAAAGTGAAAATATGTTTATGCCAAAAAAATTTCAGCATGAAAGGAGATAAAAGGAAGTTGTATCCTTGCATGATTATGAGAGAAAACATGTTTTCACTCAACTCTTCACGTAACACAAAATTAAGATGGGGGGGTTGCTCGCTTAGAGTTTTGAACACGGTGCCTAGAACATTGCGGGTGCTCGGTAAATACTGGTAGAGTAAATGAATGAATTAAAGGAAAGATCTGGAAAACAAGTTGAACGTTGTCTCGTAAGACATCATAAGAAATTCTAGGACAGAATTCCTAAGAATTCATTGATTGTGCCTTCAAATAAACAAACAAACAAAAATGTGATCTTTGGAAAAGGAAACATCTATCTGAAACACGTAATCTTTGCAAATAGTGTATTTAGTTCAGTTTTCTAGTGAAACTATTTGTAACGTGCGTGGTTGAGAGGATGAGATTTCCCCTCCCTGCTTATAAACGAGAAAACATCTTTACCTAATTCCATTTGTTTATCCTAGAAGGTCTCCTCCTTTACCTACTAAGTACTTTTTTTCAAAACATCGTAGAGAAAGTCATTGAACCTTAATCAACTATTTAAAGAGTAGCTATTCTCTTTTATTCTGGCTCTATAATTACCAATTACATTATTTTTTTTTTCTCAAGAAGAAACACTTCTGGACTTATTTTGATTGATTTTTATCAGGCAGCTCTCTTGCATCTTTAAGTAGCATCTTTTATAAGAGTTTCAGTTTTGCTTAGTTTATGCTAATAATAACATTTACATTTTCCACTTATTAATAGATTCAAATGTCTCATTCGTGTTGGAAAACAAAGCCAATTTTTTTTAAAAAAAGAGGAGAAAATATTAATTAATTCTGCTTTTGTGTAGTTCGAAAACCAGATCAGTTAAACACCATTTGCAAGAAAAGTGAATATTATTCAGGGGCCACTAGAGCCGAGTTCGTTTAACTCCGTTTTCCACGTTATAAACCACACATATTTGCATGTTCTCCTTCAGTAGATCCTGTTTTCCTCCTTATCATATGCATGACAAAACAAGAAAAATATGACATTGATTTATTTTCTTAATTCTGAGGAAAAATGAAAGATCTACCCTTTGGAGGGAGGCAGAATGGGATTGACTCTTGAGTGCCATACCCAGTTGTGGCGTTTTGGTAGAGTAGCTACGGTTCCTGGATCCCCCCCGGGAAAGAAGCAATGGGTGGGGGGTAGGGGGGTGGGCTAAGGGTGGGGTAGGGGTGTGGAGCTCGCAGGAGCCTGAAGCTAGACTTCCAAGTATTCCCCTGAGGCATGGCTAGCTGAGGCTGGGTTTGGAGAGGGGGACGAAGGAGAGAGGCGGCTGGTCCTCCTCTTCACCTAGAAAGACACTCGAGTCAAAGAACAGTCTTAGAGAGCACGGGGGGCCCAACAGCTGCGCAGCCGCCCTCAGCAGTGCTGGGTAGTTGGAGCACGGGGGGCCCTGTCCAGGGACACGACGGCCTCTACTGGGCGGCCCCTTGGGTTCCCCAACTGGGAGGAGACTTCTCAGGCCTGGTACCTTGAGGCCGTTGAGTTGCAGATCTAAGGCAGGAGGGTCTCAGGCACGAGGATCCTGAGGAAACCTCATGGGAAGGGTTTCTCCAAACTCCACCTGTCCTCTGCCTCGAGCGCGGTTGTGAGCCTAATACGGACACTGACGGGGACCACGGAGTAGGCACCCGAAGGGCACAGCCCTCACTCCCTCTGCCCTCAACTACATTCGCTTCTGAGGCTCCGACTTTCCCTTTGTCGTGCCCCCCGGAGCGGGCTCCTCACATCTTTCCTCTGGGTTGCGACGTGTGAGGCAACGGCAAGGACCTGGGTCGTCGCCTGTAGTACTCTTGGCGCTCTGGGTGGCTCCCGGCCTACGGGCCGCAGGCTCTCGGGGTCAGAGGCCACTTCGTTGGTCCTTCACCTCATGGCACAGGGGTGACCTCGCCCTTACTATTTCCCCTTCCTGATGTGCTGTGGCTCCAGGATGGCCACGATCCCCCAACTCTACAAGATGCGCGTCTCTACATCTCCTCCTTTCCCCCCCATGTTTTTTTGCCCCACGTTCTCTGCATCCTCTTCATCCCACTGCCTCCAATTTTTCCTTAAATACAGTATTTTCCAGGCTCCTATTCTTTCCCAGCCTGAACGTTAACTCCCCATCGGCCACCTGTCCCAAGTGTGCCTGGTGCACAGCGCTCAGCCGCTGGTGTCTTCTCCACCCAAACACTTTACCAGACCACGGGACAACGCACCCCCACATAGGAACCCTCTCCCCGGATCTAGCTCATTCTTTGTCTTCTTTTTCTTCCTTCTGGTCCTTTTACCGGCGTCCCTCACTGACGTCTCGCACCACCGTCTCCCCAAACAGTCACAGAAGCAGGTGAGGGCCCGGACCCCGTCCCACTCCTCGCTCATGCCGGCGCCTGCCTGCACCCTTGCCTCACCCTGCACCACTGGGTCTCCCACATGGGTCACACTCTTTCCCTGACCACACCATTGGGCTCCGCCACCCTCTGCCTCCCGTGTCTGGAGGACAGCCCGGCGCTCCCTGAGAGCATTTGTGCCTCCTGCAGCCCAGGTCTATCTGGTCTCAGGTGCCCTCCCAGCACCCAGTCATCTCCAGCCCAGGGAGCTATGCTCCTTTCGGGGACAGTGTTGGGAGAAGGGTCTCGAGGCAGAAGTCAGTGCTCTGTGGAAGTCGGGGATGGCCCCTTTGCCACAGTGGGCCTCGTGTGGCCTCCCTTCCTGCTGGGGATGCTGGGACGGTCGTGCATTCCCACCGGGCCCTCCCACCCCAGCCCTGGCCTATGGGCCATCCCCTCCCCTCCCACCCCTCACTGGGGCTGGCCGCTCTATCTGCACTGGGCTCCAACTGCGAGGCGTTCATGGGATTTCCTAGGGCTCCCGAGGCCCGGACAGATCAGGGAGCGTGGCCGGGCCCCTGCTTGTGTCCCTTGGCAGCTGCCAGGCCAAGGGCCCTTCCCAACTCCACTGGCTGGCACCCTGGCGGTCACCTGTGGTGCAGCCCGGACACGCTGCTGCTCAGTCTCCCTGAAGTTCTGGGGAGACAGAGGGGGGCTACCGGGGAAATCGGACTTCGCAGGGGGTATGTTACTCATCTATTTGGGACCCCCCGCCCCCAGCCTCTGTCCACCTGAAGCCCCCTCCCCTCCTGATGGGATCCTCAGCCCTTTCCTGAGACTCCAGGCCCAGGACTGAGACACGCCCCCCCCCCCGCCCCCAGGGAGCAGGAATCCCTTCTGCAGGTGGAGGAACACCACTCCAGTCCAAGGAGGCCCTGAGACACTGGCCCCCTGGAGGGGATGAAGGGCCACAGGGAAGAGGCCTCGAGTGCCTCGGGCAGGGCTGGAGCCCACAGTGGCCCAAGCCCCCCCGCGCATCCCAGATGGCGGGCCTGGGTGCAGAGCTGCTCCCCTTTCCGAGGGTGCCCACCGGCTTGGCCCGTTCTGAGCTGACCTCTGTTGACCCCTGCCAGGCCCCCGCTGATCGCCTCACCCCTGCACCTGCCGCTCTGCCCAACCCAGGCCTGCCCGGGCCCCTGGGGTGCGCAAATCCGCCTCATTTCCTCTTCCCAGCTCCTCTTGACACTTTTTTTTAAAAAAAAGATTTTATTTATTCATGAGAGATACAGAGACAGAGACAGAGAGAGAAGAAGGCTCCATGCAGGGAGCCCAATCGGGGGACTCGATCCCAGGACCCCGGGGTCACGCCCTGGGCCAAAGGCAGGCACCTAACTGCTGAGCCCCCCAGGCGTCCCCTTCTGGCACTTTTCACTTTGTTTTCAGGCTTTCACGCCTCTCAAAGAAGTCTCAAGGAGTCTCTACTAAAGGATATTTTCATTTTTTTGGTACCACTACTAGATGCTCCCTGGCATGGAGCGAGTATCAGTAAAGGCTTCAGGAATAAAGAATTGGATCTTTCTGGGCTTTGCCCCCTCAGGATTCCCATGTTCCCTTTGATGTTGACTGTCAGGCTCAGAAAGTTGCCGATCAGTCCACGCTGATGGTTCGAGTCTAGACGAACAGCCCTGCCAAAGCGTGCTTATCCGTGCCCGCAGCAGACGTCACAAGCCAACCAGAACACTGGTTTTCCTGAACCGAGGGCTGCAGGCTGGCTTCTCTGGAGTCAGACCCTGAGATGCAGGGAGCAGGGTACAGGATATGGATCAGGGATCCACCCTCTGGAAAGTAGGGGGAGGAAACACGAGAGGCAGGGGGAAAAAGTGGAAGGCGACCTGGGCGAGAAGGCCTCAATGTTCCAGCGAGCTGGGGAGCTCCTGCCCTTCGCAGCTGTTCTGCCCGAGGCTGAAGTGCGGGGACCCTGGGCCCCTCCCCACGGTTACCCAGGTGGGCTGCCTTGGCAGGGGCACGAGCCTGAGGCAGCTGGCCGCTGGAGGCTCTCCCAGCAGCTGGGGCCAAAGTGGCTCCGTGAGGACTGGTGTGAGTGGCGTGTGTCACGTCTACCCTGCCCGGCAGCAACCCTGCACCCCTCTGATAGACCACCCAGCGAGAGCTGGCGGGTAACATGGAACTGTCACGGCCTCCAATCTCTGGGCCATCTTCCTGTTTGAACTTTCATAAATGTATCCCTGTTCCAGAGCCTCCGAACTAGGGACAAAACGGCTGTTATTTAAAATTCAGAAGTGCTGTTAACATGGAAACAGCTACTATGCCAATAAAACAGCACTTTCAGCAGTTTTAAAATTTTTAATTAAGTCTTTTCCATCAGGCAGGAACTGAGACAGCTCCTTCTTTCCTCTCTATCCAGGCGATTTCGGGAGAAATTAACCCTCATTTTCTAATGTAAGTCCCACCCCTGCCTTTGCTGGCTCCCTGCCTCTCCCTCCTCGCTGGTTCTCCTCACCCCTCCCTGTCTTGCCCTCCCTCAGGCCTTATGGCCTCTCTCCCGCTCCCTCTGATTTCTCCTCTTTCTTTTTTTTCCCTCTCCCTCTAAAGTTTTGGTCAGAATTAATCAAACTTGACCACCATGGGGTTGATGTCCTGATCCATATCTTTGTCCTAGAAAATATTCTGCAAAAAAAGTCTCAGATTAAATTTTCACAAGGGAAGTTTGGAGAAAAGAAAACAGCGAAAGCCTGATTTTGTCCTATATTTTATTTGGATTTTAGAGCAGAAAATATATTCCACAGTCTGAAATACCACAAGCACGTCAAATAGCTGTAGGTACCAAGGGATATGTTATAACCTGTCCTTGACAAACGATAACCAGTTCCATCCTGGTCAGTGATGAGTTTCCATTAATGGGCTTCCTTATCCCTCTAAAGGGAGTTAGGGAGTTTGGTCAGTGCGTTTATCTGAGCAAGTGCAGATGTGTGTAACCTAATAGTGCTTTGCTGTAGTTGTCACAGTGAATTCCCAGTTTAAATGTCAGTATCTACTGAAATGGAGTTGAAAATACTTGTAGTGCTGAATCACACTTTAACAATTTCTGGGTTTGTGCTTGCATTTAACTATGATTCATCCATTACTGGGCCATTTCTTCTTGTTCCATGATGGGGGGCCAGGGGGAGACACAGTCCAGCCTCTTGTTTATTCTTGTCTGTATGAAATACTACATTTTGAAAGTGTTTGAAACACAATATTGCCTTTAAGAATACCCTTACAGCACTGAGTAGTAATATTTTTGGCATAAAAAATTGTGTGTGCCTCGGTAGATGGTTAAATATGCACATTCTCCGAAGTACCTGACCTTCTAAGAGGGCAGGTCCCACAGAGAGCATTTGGGCTTTGCTTATCAGAGATGAAAGATAAAATGAAAATGGAATAAAAAATGATAAGGGAATAAATTGTTTTACATAACAAATAACTTGGGGTACAAGCGTGGGAATTAAAGGGCCTAGGATCTGGCAGGGAGAGAAAAAGAGTACAAGAGGGCAGATGAAGTTTGAACAGCTACTATCAGAAGTGAATCTTTGATAAGAGGGTGGTGTCTATAAAGGATTTTTCAGAATATTTGCTGTGATGGGCTATAGATGATCCACCTTGGGTGGTAAAGAGTATTTCAGGCCAGACTATAAAACTCAGTACCTTAAAGTGGGGGTCAACAAACCATTTTTGTCCAAGGAGCCAAATCCAACCTGCCACTTTTTTTTTTTTTTATAGCCAGTGAGTTAAGAATGGTTTTTATGTACTTAAATAGTTGAGGGGAAAAAAATCAAAATAAGAATAATATCTTATATGTGTGAAATTTTATGGATTTAAAATTTTTATGTCCATAGTCTTCTTAGAACACAGCCATGCTCATTTATGGATTGTCTATGGTTGCTTTTGTACTACAGACAACCAGATCACATGGCCCACAACACCCAAAATATTTATTATCTGCTCCTTTAAAGAAAAAGTTTGCCAACTACTGCCTTAAAAAAGTTGTTTATTTTTAAGGATCTACAGACAAACTGAATCAGCTCTGCTGGTCTAGGATGGGCTCAGCTGGGCAGTCCTGCTTCCTTCGTGTGGCCTTGGCTGCACATATGTTCATTCTAGGGCCCAGGTGGGAGGGGAAGAAGCCACTGGAACAAGTTCTTCTCATGATGCAAATAGATATGCAAGAGGAAAATGTAAATGTCATACGGCCAAGCGCAAAGTCAGGGTAAGGATATATACTCTGCCCATGATGAGGCATGCTGCAAGAAATAAAGAGCAGAGGCCGATAATTCAGACTACCTCAAGCACTCTTAAAAAGTCTAATCCAATCATGGCATCAGGCTCAAAGTTGAGGTTCTTATGATCTACATCAGGTCTAAGTGCAATTTCTCTTAATCCAGAGACCTAGGGACTTAAAAAAAACAAGTTACCCCTCTATCTTTCCCCTCCTCCCCATGCAAGGTACCCAATATCCGTGGACCAAGGGACAGGCTAATCACAAGGCAGCTATTGCTCCAATAGCAGTTCTGGAAATCCAACTGATCAAATGCCACCAACTCACCCTACTTTGGCATAGGGAATATTTGTTGATCAGGTTCTGGTTCTGCTCCACTTATGTTTCGGAGAGCATCTCCGGTTGGTTATTATCCACAGACTTTGGTTGCGCATTCTGTGAGCTACATCACCATCCATCATCTTTGTTGCCCACTTCTGATGAAGGCTTTGGAAAACATGCTCTTTTTTGATTGCTCAGCAGTATTCTCAGCCTACTTCTTGCTTGTAGAAATTTGAAGGCCTAAAGTCCTTTACAAGTCTCTAAAAGTCTGTTTCTTTTGGCTCAGACTGGTTCTGTCTTCAGAACTTTATGTATTATCTACATATTTGATGCAAGTTAACTCCATTTGTCAAGGCCACACTTACAATTCCTTTTTAGACCTGCCTCTCTATTTAATCAGCTTCTCTGGGCCCATCAAGCCTCTATGGGACTCGAGTTTATGCTTCCTAGAAAGGTCTTCACAAAGGTTTGACTCTGCTTCCTCAGTTTGGCCTGTCTCACCGGTTGATTCATAATGTCCATGCATTTGATATAATCTTTGCCTTGAAATTCAATCTTAATTTGAGGATCTTCTGCTGACTCTAGAAATTGGAGATAAGAAAACAGTTTATTTTCCAAATAATAGAATAAACTTACATGCTGGACTAATTTTTTAAAAAAGATTTAGATCCATATGTTTTTATCATAAATGTAGTATATACTCATAACATACTTTAAACTAATATTGAACACTATAAAACCCAGAGAGTTAAGGTTTGGTTGCAATGGGAAAGAACTTACAAATAGATTCTGGTGTATATATGGGAAATAAATATCATACAAATATAATCACAGAAGAGTGGAGAAAGAAAAACTCAGTAGTGATGCTGATACAATTGGCCATCCAGATGGAAGAAAGTTAGAACATTATCTCGTGCTTACCTAAAAATAAATTTTATATTGAGTTTAAAGCTAAATATAAAAAGCAAAGCTTTAAAATATATAGAAAAAGATGTAGACATATTTGTTTATTTTTTAAAAATATTTTATTTATTTATTTATTTATTTATTTATTTATTTATTTATTTATAAAAGACACAGAAAGAGAGGCAGACACATAGGCAGAGAGAGAAGCAGGCTCCCTGTAGGGAGCCAGAAGCAGGACTCGACCCCAGGACCCTAGGATCACGCCCTGAGCCCAAGGCAAACACTCAACCACTCAGCCACCCAGGCATCCCATATTTGTTAATTTTTTAAACAAGACACAGAAAGGCATAAAGGAAAGGATAAATTTAAGTACATTAAGACCAACTTCTGTATGTCAAGAGTTAAATAAAATGATAATACAAGCCACCATTGGGAGAATAAGTTTGCCTTGCAAATTCTCATCAAAGGATTGTTATCTGGACTATGTCAAGAAGAGGGGGACCTGGGTGGCTCAGTCAGTTAAGCGTCTGGCTCTTGGTTCTTCTCAGGTCATAATCTCATGGGTCATGGGATCAGTGCTGCATTGGCCTCCACGCTCAACGGAGAGTTGCTTGAAGATTCTCTATGTCCTTCCTGCCCCTAAAATAAATAGATAAATCTTAAAAAAACAAAAAAAGAATATATAAAAAACAAATACTACACAAAAGTAAATTATAAAGGTGAGCAAAAGATAGAAACAGGGAGTTTATAGAGGAAAGCCATCCGAGTGACCAACAGTCATGAAAAGATCCTCAATATTACTATTAATTAAGAGAATGCAAATTAAAGCAGTTGGTTGGATACTCCTCGGCAGTTATCAAACTGCAAAAATTTAAGAGTTGATCATTTCAAGAGTTGACTAAGATGTGAGAATAGCAAAGCACTCATATTGTGATTTGATGTTTAAAACAAGTTGCAGATTTATTCACTAAGACTCAGCAGTTGCACTTATAAGTGCATGTCCTAGACAGACCTTTATAAGTGGGCACGAGGAGACATACGTAAGGATTCTGTGGCAGAAAGTGACAGCGCTTGACCAAATCTATTTCCTCCTTTTCCTAGGCATACAGTTAGACTATATTTTCTAACCTCCTTATCATTAGTTGTGGCCCTGCAGCTGAAATCTAGCAACAGGTGAGCAGAATCAATGCACAACACATCCAGACCTGCCTCATGAAAAACAGCCGCACATAATCCCCATGCTTCTTCTTCTTCCACTGGCTTGAAGCAAACAAGCAGAGACTTTGGAAGCCATATGATGAAAGAGTGGAGTCTTAAGATGGAAGGACCGAGGCCCTCCTACCTGGAGGAAAGCCATCACCAATCTAGAATGTGCATTTTGGTCTGTATGTGAGCTAGGAATGAAGTCCTATCATGTCTGAGCCATCACACATTGGCGGATTTGTCACCAGAGCTCCTAATGTCCTGTTAATTAATATAAATGCTTATTGCAGCATTGTTGATAATAAACATTGGAAAAGCTCATCAGTAGGAGATTTGGTAAACTGTGAGATATTCGTGGGATAAAATACTATTTAAGAGTTAAAATTAACGTACTTGATCTATGTGTATCAATATAGTTAGGCCTTAAACTGTTAGACTTACATATGTAAGTATGTACATATATTTATATATATACACATATATATGTATATATGTACACATATTCATGTGTATAAAGTATGTACATATATTTATATATGTATATACATTTATTAAAACATCAAGTATGTTTGGGGAGTCATGTAATCTCTCAGTCTCAGTTCCCACATCTATGTTGTTTTCAATAAATCTGATATATCATTGATTATAACATGTATTATTATTTTATGTACCAATAAAGAAAAAAAAAGACTACCAATTACACTTTTAGAAAATAATTTCTTTGAAACTCTATTTAATATTCATGGAAAGAGTCCTCAGGCTTAATTACACATAGCTTACAATCATTTATTATACGCCTATATAAAAAAAGCAAAATAAATTGGTTGAAGTTCTTCTGAAATATATTCACTTTCAGATTCCAATTCTTTGGAATCAGTTCTTGACTCTGAGTCATTTGATGGGCTTTCTTCCCTACACTATCACATCTTGTGTGCCATCAAGATTATGGTTGATGCAGCAGTTGAAAGAAAAAGAATCCTGAGAGAACTAAAGCCTTCAGTGCTGGACTTTTAAGAAGGCTTTGCAGCAATTATGTAGAACTAGTTTCCTTTAGGAACTCCCCTTCTCTACATTTCCCTTAAAACCAGTTAGTTTAGAGGAAGAGTTCCCAAAGTGTTGTACTATTACCTCTGGAATTTTCCTCTAGACTGCTGGCACTCGTTCTGTAAATTCTGATTCCGATTATCCTGCTCTTTACAAAAGCACAGGACACCGTAAACAACTCTATGTCCTACGTGCTGTCTCGTTGACAGTTGTATTTGCATGTAGACATTCCTTAGGAAATTTATATGTGTTTCCGAATCCAAAATCTTGTGAAAAAAAAAAAAATCAAAAGAGAAAACAGGAAAAAATGTTATAATTTTCCTGTGAAAATTAAAGCTTAATAATTATACTAATCAATCATTCCTGCTCGCAGTTGTGAGTTCGTAGTCCTTTCTGCAGCTCATAGTAAGCCATTCTCGCCAATGAAATAATTATTAAGAAGTGTGAGCACTGCATATTCACATGAATTTCATGAGTGGGTGTTCCATGAATTAACAAATTTGAGTCCTTGAATCAGCAAGATCGACCTATGAACATCTGTAGTACTGTTCATTTTGCTGGGAAATCCGAATGTTATGCTATTCTAATACTTCCCCGCAGTATCCACTGGCATCTTGTAGTGTTTGGATATTTGCCATCAGTACGCTTCTTTGCAAATATTTTAACAAAAGAAATGTAACAGAAAGAAGATGAGAATGTTGTTGTGGAACACTGCGAAACGACACTGGAAACTGATCTAAAATATGTACTAGCAAAAGCAAAAAAATAAAAATAAAAAAATAAAAAAGAAATAGCAAAAGCAACATTGACTTCAACATCGCAATCAAGGCAAGTTGAAAAAATAGTTTTATACTGTTGTGGTTGTTGCTGCTAAAGAGTTTCTATGAAGCAGCACATACCTTAACAAACTTGCAGAAGTTGAGGCTGCTTTGGATAAACTCTTAATTCAATCAAATCAACATCAGTGCAAAATGGAAGAAATGTTTTGAACACCTGGAATATTTGTTGTGAAACAAAGATCAAGATTTTCAGATGAGTCAATTAATGTTTTGTACTTTACATTTTCCTTTTAAGAGTAATAACTTCTAATATTAAATACTTGGCACAATCTTTCATTAAGTGACTTTTATTCGACTTCATAAATGTGTCCTATTATAATGTCTATATCAGGTAGAGATTTATGGGTTATTACAACATATTGATTCATGATATTGACAAACCACACATTCACTCATTCGTTGCTTTTTAATAGGAAACCTCTGAAATTCTCACTATAACCCTATCATGGAAAAATGATTCATTTTTTATTACTGTGGCCACTCATTATTATGTAAAACACATAAACAGTGTGTTAGGAAAAATGCAGAATATACAGTTCAGGGAAGTCCTGATAAGTCCCCTAAATTCTGGTTTTTCGTTAATGAATTCCAAGGATGAATACTTATGAGAAATTTGGAAACATTAGCCAACAGCAATAATAAGATACTTTTGATTTTAGGATGCATTTCAATTTCACTGATGTTAAAATAAGAAAAAAAAATGTGGGTCTTAGAATCAAGGAAATGCAGTATTAAATGAAAACATCATATTAAAGGATAATCTGTCTTGCTATCCTTCTAGGTCTAAAATATTCAGTGAGCTTATGGTTTAGAATTTTCTAGGAAGTAGAGTACACTAATAATTGCCCAGAATAGTAATTAGCCATGTCTCTCTTTTTTTTTCTACTTCCTCTAGTCTTATCCTAATGGACAGATTTCTCTGTTTGTTTTTGTTTTTAGATTTCTATCATCTCCTCTGGCTTTATGTAAATTGTAACCAAACCTTAATTTTCTGGTTTTCATAGTGTTCAATGACATTGGTGTGAACAGTTTTATAAGTGTAGACACTACCTTCATCAGAAAAACAAATTGATCTAATTTTTAATAAAAATATTTTATTGTAGAAGGTAGAGATATCCTGTAGAATGTAAATAATTTCTAAAAATATACTTTTCTCAAAAAATATATATATATACTTTTCTCAAAAAAATAAAAATAAAAAATAAAAATAAAAATATACTTTTCTCAGTTTGGTTTTTCCTCAGAACAGCACATGGTATAAAACCAACCATCCAAAAAATACCTTTTCGTCTGCTTACTTTTTTTTAACTGTGATGGTAACATTAGCGCTAAAAGAAGGGGACGATCGGATACTGGGGATAATGCTTAGTTTACCGGATAACCACAAAATCTATATTGCCCTTCCCTAAATGTCCTCGATAGGAATATTCTCAGAGAAGACGTTCTTTTCAAGAATTTTCTGAGGGTTGAATGGGAGTGAGCTTTGGGAGTACCCCAGGTTGTAACAGGATTTCTAAAGCTTATCATTCATTACATTAGAGTTTTTGTTGGTCCCATTTTACTTTTTATTGTAATCCCAACCTTCTGAATTAGGGAAACAGAAATCTACCCGGCAAAGTACAAATCCACTTAACTAAATAGTCTTTAATATCTTCGTGTCTCTAGATTTCACTTTCCATTAGGGAGCCCACATCCAAAAATGGCTTTGCCGAGACCAGATTGTTGATCTTAGCTGTTGCTGGCCCCAGAATCTTAACCCCGGTCCTGTCCTTCGCTCTCCTACGCAGTTATAGGACAAGTCACTCACCCTCAGTTGTCCCTTCTTTAGGAAGGGAGAGAACTACATCGCAGGGGAGTTCCATGAGTTTTCGGGGTGAATATCTGCAAAGTGCGTTGGTGACTAGAGGGATTCTCCAATTGACAATTACTATTAGACGGAGCAGCACAGTGAAGGGGTCTAACTGGAAGATTGGCAGCCTGCAAAATTTTAGGTTGGTTGCAAGAGTTATTATTAAGAATGGCTGCTTTCCGAAAATGTATATTTAAATATTAACAACATTTGAGGAGCAAATACTCCCAGAGATAAACATATGCTTTGAATCCGCAATTACTTATGCATCTTCCCGCTGCCTCCTCCATGTCTGTGTTTTTAAAATTCTGTAGGTGAAGGACTGAGGTTCAGTCTCAAGGTCATTGAAGCGGCTGTGATTTTATTAGTATGCTCATTGAGTGTGCTATAGAAATGTAATTTAAGGCATTAATATGTACACACTAAATAAAACCACACAGGCCGTGGGAAAGTTATTTATGATGCTGGAATTTTACCAGTTATGGAAATAAATAATATAATGTGTGTATCTCTGGAAACAATGTAAACTCGGCTTACTCAACAGCAGCAGTAAAAGAAATCTAAACAATTCTGTAATTCTATGAGGAGGGTAATTTCACTGATGACAGCTTTCCATAATTTTACTCTTGTAGATAGCAAATAATTTTCCTTATTCTTTATTTTATTACTATTTTGAATTGCACTTCTTGTTGGAGTTTCACCTTTTACTAATAATTCTTCGGGAAATGTATTTCCACTGTTTTTCATAAGGCAGTTACTGCTGGCAGTACCTAGTTGAAACCAACAGAATTACAACTCTCTTCAATATCCCTACATGACATGGGTAATATTTCAGTTTAATCCAGGGGCATGAATTGAGCCAGGAACAACCATTTCAATTTCTACTGCAGTTTGTTTAGGCTTAACATGGACTAGCTACCATACCCTCTCTCGGTGAACCATATTAAATTGCTTACAGAGACCTGCTCAGAAAGCAAAAGGCATGGCTTTACTATTCTCATGACATGCTTTTGCCTAATAATCATGAAAGCTATAAAAAGAAATCCACTGCGAATGCCCCCCAAAAGCTCCTGACTGCTGCCCAATAACCAAGTTCCAGCGAGAGAGTTAAATAGCCATTAAGATTATTTCATTTTTATATAACATTATATTTAGGACATTATTTCCTAAAAACCAGTAGATCCCATCTATTATAATAGACCGATCTCGTTTCCCTGTATCCTTATTCATAACAAAATGACTGTGCTCCACACTTACCACATAAAAGACTGAAAGTGCAATGACGCATCTATATTCTCAACAGTTCTGGAATTAAGGGCATTGGTTTACAAATGACTGACTGAGGTTAAAGGAATTGTTTATAGCCAGGGAAGAAAATAGGTTGAGCGCCCAATGAAAAGGTCTTAAATAATGTGCCTTATAAACCCTTTTTATTTCCCCTTAAACTCTCTGAATGTGCTTGTTTGCATCAAAAACTCATCATTGGTAAGGATATTGTCAATGAACTGAAACAATAGATTTGGGTGAGACTAATCCATGGGAGGACCACAGTAAATGTTGGTCAAGTGAATGAATGAATGAATGAATGAAGGCATTTGGTTATCAGCTACTCCTTTTAGTGAGAGATAAATATGCATCACCACACACAAAGATAATTAAAGAATGTTATAAATTGTCCTGATTTTTAAGAAATTAAGGCTTCAAAATGCTTTATGGTAAATGATCAGAATAGTTGTTGCATATATCGTTCAATAAATAGGGTTTGTCTTTGGCACTGCGATGAGTAGAAAAAGCATAAGTGAACCCAAAGAAGAGGTGGCTGGAATTCTAGTCCTGGCTTTTCCACTAATTAGCTTTGCACAGGACTAAAGGAGTTCAGAAATCTGTGCACTAGCCCCCCCTATGCATAACAAGGAACTACGAGGGTTTTTTTTGATGTTATAACCTGTTCTAACATGCTGTGGATTTATTTTGGCATCATGATTTGCCAACTTTCGCAATATAGAAAAAAGGTATTTTTTTTTATTACTTCTGTTACTTCTTTCCGATCGGCTTATAACTGTCAATTAATACTTACTCACCATTGACCAGATTTGAGGCATTAACCTTATTACTCCCTTACCGAGTAGATATAATGTGGCAAAGTACTAGCCGGTTAGCTACTCCTTTTGCTCGATTCTTAAAAACACCTAATCCTCTATATTCTTGTATTCTCATTGTGTGTGTGTGTGTGTGTGTGTGCCATACTACTGCCTGGTCGCATGTACAGTATGCAGGGAAAAAAACGTTGCTCTATTTTTGCTGTGATGACCCAGCCGTGGAACAAACAAGATGAGGAAATCCTTGGTTATCACTCAGTAATGCTGTACAACGTTGAAAAGTTATACTGTTTGTTATATTGAAATGTGTGTTGGTTTCAAGGAAGTCAAACTCTTCTGAAATTATTGAGGCCAACCTATCTTCACTCCTCTGAATTTCCTATTCCGTGGCACAGATCAATGCACTGAAGCTTCATGATTCCCTGAAGGGCTTTTAGTACATTGGTAGTGCCACTTCTTTATACTCAAAACCTCTTGGGGAAAAACTACTAGATGTATCATCTGCTTAGTTCTGCTCTCTTCCCTTCTTAAACTACTGCTCTCTGCTCTCAATTCTGCTTTAGCAGGAATATCTCCTAAACAGACATCTTCTTCATTTTCTGTTATTCTAATAATAGCCAAAGATACTCCTGGAGTCTTTTTGTACTTAACAGACCGACAGGTCTTTATTAAATTTGTCCTAAAACCTTTTCTTATGAGTCTATGTAATCAGTTTTCAAGACTATCCTTTAATCTTTATAAATGCAAAAAAAAAAAAAGGAAAGAAAGAAAGAAAGAAAGAAAGAAAGAAAGAAAGAAAGAAAAAAGAAAGAAAAAAAAAACAAATCCCCCACATTACCTATGTAACACAAAAATTAAGTATGATTTTGGATTTACAATGCTTTGGTTGGGTTTGAATTTGGCAGGAGGATGCAGAACAGTATTAAAAGCAGATTTAGCTTTCTAATTATTTCATAGAGATTAGTATTTAAATAAGTTCATATTTCCCATTAGTTATCCACTAAGGTCACTGTGACCTAGGAATTTAATTCAAATCAACAAATTTTATTGAGCTCTTGCTAAATGAAATGTAGTTCCATAGGCACTCATGAGGAATTGACCGAAACTTTATGTTCTAGATGCTTTTAGTGCAGTAAGAATAATATACTCACAATTTGACTACAATCAAGTAAGGGCCAGAAGAGGAATAGAAATATTAAATCCAAAAGAGAGAGAAAACATCTAGTTAGGAGCCTCAAAAAAGATGACTTTTGAGGTGGGCTTTGAAAAATGGAAAGGATTTTAACAAATGAAGATGAATTATCACTTAAAATCATCTAAAAAGGAAGAAATACACCAAACAAATACACACAGGTTGAAATCTGTGAGGCATGTTTGAAGAACAAGCTGCTAATCCGGTTGGACTCTACACAGAGTTTGTCTAGGCAAGTAATAAGAACCGAAACCAAAAGCTGCCTTGGGCCAGATTATCTTTTCTGAGTGTTATTGTGTGATGTGGTATCATTTTGTTAGGTATCGACCCAGGTTTATACATAAAAATTTCACCAAATCCATAGTAATGAGAACCAATGTTAGATATAATGTTGATAATTTCCTGGATAATACTCCTTCTATGTAATTAATCCTGTAAAAATAAACACATTGATCACTAGGGATAGAACTTTTGCACAATTAATAATAAGGAATCCATCAGGATTTAGTATTTAGAACGAGGTTTTAGGACCTTAATGTCTTATTAAACAAAACTAAAAATAACATAGCAGATTCTAGACTAAATTAACCACAAAGCATTGCATCCGCAGATTATCTCCACACCATCATGAAATCCTCCTAGAATGATTATAAAGAAAGGAAAAAAATGTATAAAATCAAATGATAAAGTGAATAAGAGAAAAGACAACAGAGAGTAAAAAATGCCAACAATGTTTCAGACGGCAAGAAGTAGCTGTATGACTAGTCACTGAATGTGATTTGAGTTTTTTATGTTTTCTTAAGTGAGTAGTAGAGGAAAGAAGTAAAGGAGGGGGGATGAGAGGAGCTCAGAAGACACAGACTGATTTCATGCCATTAGCATCATAAGGCTTAGGAATTAGAGATGCCAGGTATCCCTAAAGGTGGGAAAGGCAAGTAGAAGGATCCCAGACCTCTTCCCTTAGGCCCACGGCCAGATGAGTGTCTCTCCCAGCAGAAGTTACTGAGATTCTATCATCCATCTATCTATCTATCTATCTATCTATCTATCTATCTATCTATCTATCATGGGCTGAATTGCATCCCATCAAAATTCATGTGTTGAAGTTCCAGTCCTTACTACCTCCGAATGTCACTATGTTTGGGGGCCTTTAAAAGGGTAATTAAGGAAAATTGGATTGTATGGGTAGGCCAATGACTAATCCAGTATGTCCTGTGTCCCCACAAGAAAAAGGAAATTAAGACACAGATACACACAGAGAAAAGACCATGAGGATATAGCAAGACAGAGGCCATCTGCCAGCCAAGAAGAGAAGCCTCGGAAGAAATTAAGCCTGCCAACACCTTGATTTTGGATTTCAGGCCTCCAGAACTGTGAGAAAATAAATTTCTGCTGTTAAGGCACTCAGTCTGTGGTGTTTGGCATGGCGGGTCTAGAAAAATAATATCCTTTTCATCTATCTATCTATCATCTATCTATCTATCTATCTATCTATCTATCTATCTATCTATCATCAATCACTCTACCTATCTAACTGGTTTATGATAATTCCGAAGAAGGAATACAAAGTAGGGTAAGTGAGAATAACCACTTTGTGATAGAAGTGGCTGTGAGAGAAGGATCTTTTCATTAGCATGACCAGGGATAACCTCTCCTAGGAAATGACATTTCAAGCAAGATCTGAAAGGTGAGGAGAAGCCAGTCATGCAAATATTTGAAGGAGCATTTTTCAGGCAAAAGGAAGTTAAAACACAAAGATCCTCAGGGATAAAGGAGGAGGGCAGCTTGAGGACTAATCAGCTCAGCTAGAGTACGGTAAGCAAGGCAGAGGTAGGTTTGGGGACGGAAGCAAGGATTACAATATACTCTTATCCTTAAGGTAAATGTTTCACTTCCACCGAAGTATAGCGGGTCTATATGTCGGTCCATAAACTATGAAAAATATCACATTTTATTTACTTTTCTAAGTCTGCTTAAATTCATCTCCCGTCCTCATCCTACCATGCCGGCCAGAGTATCAGCTCATTTGCTTTTGCTCCTACTCTCACGTCCACTCAAAGATTCCAGGGGTTTGGGCAACATCAGTGCTTCAGGAAGTCTCCCTCACCAAGTGGCCGTTAGTCAGCAGGAATTAATGCTAAAATACATGTTATCTCAGCCCTCAAGGTCTCCTTGGGTTTGAAGGCTCGGCTGCTTTCTTGCCCAGCTTAGCGAGTGTGAAACTCTAATGAAGCTGGAGGATCTTGTGCCTTCGGTCTAGGCTCCAGCAGTGGCCACAGTTCCATCCCCTCTGAGGTTATGCCCCTTCTGAGGTCACTGCCACGAGCACTGAGCAAGACTCTGCTACCAACACGACCCACAAAAGCTATTCTCTCACCATAATAGGAGAGGGAAAAAACCTCTCGTTCTTGAACTCCTCTTCTCCCTTCTAAACTCTCTTAAGAGCATTTCTTTTTCTCTCCTTCCTTACATAATGTGTTCAAAGAGTGTAAACTTTCACAAAGGACAGAAAGAGCTAAAGCCTTCAAGCAACTTCTGGTCTGCATCCTGCAAATGACCCTGAACCCGTGAAATATAAAGAGCCTGGAGATCCGGCAATGTGTCGTAGCCAAGCCATGGAAGCACCCAAGTGTCCATCGATGAATGAGAATAAAGAAGTGGTGGTATAAATAGACAATAGAAAAAAAAAAAAAAGGATATAATTCAGCCATAAAAAGGTGAGGAAAATGCACCATTTGTGATCAAACATGGATGGACCTTGAGGGCCTTATGCTAAGTGAAATAGCCAGAGAAGGACAAATACTCTATGACGTGACTTGTAGGTGGAATCTAAAACAAAACAGCAAACTCATAAAACTTATAGAAAAGAAGATCAGATGTGTGGTGACCAGCGGTGGGGGAAAGGGAGAGGAAATTGGAAGAAGGTGGTCAAAAGATACAAGCTCCCAGTTATAAGATAAATAAATCCTGGAGATGCCGCGTATAGCATGATGGCTAGGGTGAGCCCCGCGGTCTGATACACAGAGGAGGTGTTCAGAGAGGAAATCCTAACAGTTCTCATCACAAGGAGAAAATGATTTTTTTCTCCCCTCCTCCGTTTATTTTTAGTGTGTCTATATGAGATGACGGATATTAGTGAAACTTAACTGTGGTGATCAGGTCGCAATATGTGTAAGTCAAATCTTCATGCAAGAGGCCTGAAATTCAGACAGCGACGTACATCAATTGTATCTCGGTGAAGCTGGAAAAAAAAAAATAAGAGTGGAAAATAACTACATTTAAAAAAAATGTCTGGCCATCAATTTGAAATGAGGAAAGAAGAGGTTGAAGGACAACCACAAATCACAAATTAATATCTCGATTATTTTGTCTCACTAGCTTGAGCGAATTTTTGCTACTTGCCAAGAATAACGACACTTAACTAATGAAAACATCAGGCGTCCCCCCCCGAAAGCTTATAGTGCTCATATAATTTACTACTTTGGCTTAGAATCTCTAATCCCTTTTCCTCACCCTTCTCTCTACTCGGACACGTGCTGGTTTTCCGGGTAATAGATCCTTTGGCCTGTCCAGAAGCTTCCGCACAGTACTCGGCTGATTTAGTCACCTCTCTCTTCTGTTGGGAATTGGTGGCTACGGGCGCTAAGTCAGACCTTCCTGACTTTTCTTCCTGACGAATTTAGACTTCGGCTAAGTATCTTTTCAAAGAATAGGAACACATAAGCCACACAAAATCAAGAACGTCAAACCACTGAGGAGTTAACAAGATTAAAAAAAAAAAAAAAAAAAAAACTGTGGGGGAAGCACTATTCTAATTTGGAAAAGTATCCCCAATGAAATATGTTGTATTCTTCTCTCGGCAATCTTACATCGGTCTTCGTGCAGAGTTTCCAGAAGACATACTCTCCAGACAGTCCTTGAAGTGGGGAAAGCTTTTATTTTAAGGCTAAAGAAGATGGATTTTCTAAATTGTCATAGGTTGTGGTTTAGCGGCTGCATTCTGCATGGTCCCTACGCAGCTTATTCTTCTAATTATGCCGCTGACAGCTTCCCAATTGGATTAAAATCCACACTCAGAGTTCTCTTATCTATAACCTTTCATCCCCATGACTCCCTGCTCCACAGATGCTTCTCCTAATGCCTCGCTCTAAGTGTGGGGACTTCTTAGACAGGTACTTTCACAATAGAAGAAAAAGGCGATTGTAGTCTCTACTCTGATCTTTAACGTCTAATTTCTACATACATATTAAACACAGAAAAATGAAAAAGTCATCTATTTTATAATACAAATGTTATCTGGTCCTTCGTTCAGCTTTTAGAAAGTGATAAGCCTTTGAAGACTCTATGTGGGGCAACTTAACTTTAAAAAGAAAAAGGAAAAAGCAGGCTTTGCTATACTGTAATGTCTCATTCGAATGGTATAAAACAAGGCCTGAGTAGCCCACAGTAGATTAATTACTCACGTCACTGAGGCTTACTTCTCAATAAGTCAAATCTTTAACCTTTTTGGGTTTCTTTCTTTTGGTTCAAAATCTTTCAGAAGGTATATGGCCTCCTCATTCAGAAGATGCTGAAAACAATTCAATATTCCTTCATTCAGGACAATCATTGACAGCAGCCAGAGCATGAAGGGAATCTGGCCTTGCTCCTTTTGTCTCTCCATCTTCCTTCCTTCCTGTTTCTCCACCAAACCCAGGTTTACTGTAAGGACATGTGTATTTTTGTATTGTTTCCAGTCTCCTCATCCATCTCCTCATCAAGTGCTCGCGGTTTTGATGGCCTGCCAACGGCAGGGAGATGAGACACACACGTCTGTGAAGAACTCTCTAATAAGTGTAGCCAGGGATCAAGGATAAAGCTGCTTGATTTTCCAGGTGCTATTTAAGAACTGGTCTTCCTTTAATCAGGCAGGGCTATTGTTCCGAAGAGCTGCATTTACCAAAGTCGGTTGTGGTAGGCTTTTCTAGCACCTGATATGACTAAATACATTGAATGTATGCTTTTAAGGTAAATTAAGATCCCTGGACTTAGGATGACAATTTGGGATCTGGAAGGTTCCCCTTGGGGGCAAGAAGTGAGAGGCCTGTAGAAAAATCCTCATTTCCTGCATTCATCTAAAGAATAAATTATTTTCTCTCAGAGGAAAAAGAAAATGAAGATAAAGAAAGGGATTCCAAGGAAGAAACATGAGAGAGAATACAGGCCCGAGGCAGAGGCTGATGTTTCTTCCCTAACCTCTCAGAGGCTCTAAGGGACCTTTCAAAGATTGGAGTAAGGAAGAAAGAGAGGAGAAAGAGAACTACAAGACCTGTGGACCCAAGGGAGTGGAAAGACGTGGATCCCCTGACTCCCCAACCAAGTACTAACCATGTGCCAGGAGACACGCCAAGGGCAGCAGTCGTTGCACTATTACTCCCTGAGCCACTCTTTGCCTTCCCACCAGTCCCTGTAGATCCCAGGGGAGTTGGGTCCAGCAGGCTGCTGTATTTCTCGGGCTGGCCCCCGTGTCTGGCAGCTTCTGGATGAGTTCAGCTAATGGGATGCAAGGGATGGAGGCTGGAGGGTGAGATGTTTCTCCTCCTCTCTCTGTTTCCGAGAGCAGCGCTGCCGGCGTGTCCTCCGCGGAGACATGTGGGTGCAGTGGGGCTCCCTGAAACCAACATAATCCCCGAGTTCCCGGTCCCCCCTCCTTCCAGCCTCTCGGCAAGTCTGCTGCTAACCACGAGGTGCCTGACCATTCTCTGCTTGTCTTTTGAGCTATTCTATTACATGGGTCACACGTTCTCTGCATCCAGTTTCCCGTACGATACACTCATGGGGTTTGCACACCACAGGGCAGTTTGGTTTTTCCAGGTGGACCCTAAATGGTGCAAAAGGCATTTCACATCTTATTTAATCCTAACAGGTTCCCTGCAAGTTTGTCATTATTACTTGTATTTTACAGATGAGAAAAAGCAAAACTCAGCAAATTTAAGGTCTTTGCTCAGTCACAGCCCTAGTACGTGGTGGAGCTATGGTTCAAACCTGGTTGCCAAGTCGCCCTTAAACTGCTCTGCTTTCCAAGGGAAATGGCAACTACGGGGTGGGGGGCAGCTTGAGTCCTCAAAGCAGCCGTTTACCCTGCAGCCTAGAGCACCCTCACTACAGGGAGCTCCCCCCACCCCCGTGGAGCGCACACGGCCTGGAAGGGCAGGCGGTCAGTGATCGGGGCCAAGTGGCCGAGAGGCAGTGCTGTCTCCACCCCAGGCCACGGAAGGAGCCCGTCCCGTGCAAGGCTGCGCAGTCAGAGCCGGTGGACGAGAGGCAGATATGTCTGAGCTTGATCCTCCCCACGGCCTGCGTTTCACTCTTGCCATTTAAAAAAACGTTTCCCACCTCTGTCCTGCCATCCTGGCCTGCGGACATGCTTCGGAATGGGATGTCACGTTCCTGCTGAGTGATCCTTAATCCCAGGTATCCGCGTTACCTGTAAGACATAACACCGAAGACAGTCCCGTGTGGCTACTGAACTCTGAGTGCTGATCTTTAGCCAAACGACAGATTAGGACAGAAAAAGGGAGTCGAAAGATCCTTCACGGGATATCTTGGTAACAGCCCCCTCTACCAGTAGATACAGTCTAGGAACTCATCATCACGTGTGAGAGGAGGTGTGCGATCACGACGCCACGCTCACGACAATTCCGACCGGTGGGCTTTCATTGCTTCTCACCCCGGCCTTTCCAAATGCACCGTGGAGATCGTCAGCATAGTCTTAATTATAAGGATAGATGTAGATGTATACCCAACACCGAAATTCTTTTTTTTTTTTTTTTTTTTTAGATTTTTTTATTTACTTATGAGAGACCCAGAGTGAGAGGCAGAGACACAGGCCGAGGGAGAAGCAGGCTCCCTGCAGGGAGCTGATGTGGGACTCGATCCCGGGATCCCGGGGTCACGCCCTGGGCTGAAGGCAGGTGCTAAACCGCTGAGTCCCCCAGGTTCCCCCAACACCAAAATTCTTCATGAGTATACAGACTAGAGGGGACACTTGCTCTTTAAAAACAAATAAAACACAAGCACATATCCCTGGTCCAGTTTTCTACCAAGGCGGCAGGAAAGAACAAGTGGAAAATACAAGAAACACCGTTTTACAGACTTCGAATTCCTCTGGGGTTTTGTGTGTGTGTGTGTGTGTGTGTTTTTTCTCTCCCTCTCCTCATTTCTCCTGGAAAAAAAAAAAAGCCTCCGTTGCTCTGTCAGTCCCTTCTTTTATGTGCTACAGAACACCTGGTGGCCAATTGCTAGGTGGAGGATAATTAGCCCCTCAATTATCACCAGTTTATTTTCACCTGTTCCACTAGCATTTCCCTAGAACTTGAAGCCTGTCTAATTAGTCTTTTCTGACCCATTCCCCACCATCAGACTCAAGAAATAGCCCTTTTACTAAGTAATTAACCCATGGTAGGCCAATCCTTCAGCTTTTGTTTCAACTCCTGTTGGAATCATTAGAATCAAATGAACAAAGAAACATCGTGGGACAGGGTAATAAAAAACTTACAAGTCCTGTCTTCCTTCTCCTTCGCCAGCTTCTAAATCCAAATTATAGAAATCTTAAGCACAGTGACATTTAGTCAGACACATATGTGCTTGCTGTTGAATGTCTCGAAAGAGCAAAATAGCGCCGCCAGAATTATCAAGTTCAGTTCTCTGAAATGCCAGAGGAAATATGGTGTTTATTTTATACCTAAAAGGTGAAAGAGATCAAAAAGAATCCAAATTTTAAAATGCAGGCCAAGATCTCAACTTGTAAAACCTTTTCAGGATGCTTTAATGGAGTCTAACAATTTCCTCTTTGCATTAGTTTGACCATCGTTGACCATTTCCCCCAAACCATTTATGCGCATACACGGAAATCCTTATTTTGCTTGATTGCACAAGTCGATAGCAAAGTCCGGCAACGATTTCTACGAACTTCAGGGACGTCTCATGTTCACTCATTCACCCAACAAGTATTGTGGAGAGCGTGCTTTATGGCATGAAGTCCCAGGGACACAAAGACAATGCAAGGTCTCTCCATTGGTGAAGCTGAAAGCCTACTGTACCTCTAAGTACCGTCGACTCAAACAAACAAAAACGAGTGTCTTGAAGCCACACACAAGTGCTTAAAACTTGACGGACGATATTCATTCTGCCATTTTCTATTCCTTCTTCCCAATAGTATTCCAAGGTCCTTCGAGGAACCATTTCTTTTATGCCACACAGACCGGCTTAGGGCGCATGTCCAAATGTGAACCCGTGAGAGCCAAGCTCAGGACGTTTGTTCCACTGTTGCGGGTCTCTCTTCCTCACTGAAAATCAGAAGATGTGAGCTGACGCCGCCATCCTGTAACCATTTGGGAATAAAGCTAAAAGTAAAGAGCAAAGATATAAAATAAGGGAAAGGAACCCCTGGCAACATCATGTAAACCCTGTTGAAGTGACTTCCCAAGGTAGGCCTTATGCCGGTTTCGGTTTGTTTCTGTTTTGTTTTTTTTTTTTTGGTTTTTGTCATATGAGTTGATAAGTATTCTCTGTACCTTCGACTGCTGGGGTTTGGACTTCAGTGGTTGTATCCCAAAGTTTTCTAATTGATACAGACGTCTCGCTAACATCACGAATAACAGCTTAAAGTAGTTATGTTTTCTTTGAAGCAATTAAAGAAGGACCTAGTTCTTATCTGTTTTTTGAACTTTTATCATCCAAAGAAGAAAATGTCTATTTTTCCAACCATAAATGTATTTTATACTTGCTTTTCACCTGTAAACATTCTGGTTTCTTTCTGGACTATAAATTTGCTGGTGTGAATCATGTCATCCTATACATGCGTTGCCAAGAAGCCGCATCCTTTATTCTTACAGCACCCCACGTGCCCTGTGGTTTGTAACACAGCAGCTGTTATTCTCTCAAGTCGAATAATTTTACATTTACCTCTATGTCTTCCATTCGTTCCACAAACACTTACTGGACGGGACCTAGGTCACGGCTGTGATAATCCAAAGATGAGTAGGAAGGGTCACGGCTTTTCAAGGGTCTCCCAGGCTCCTCAGGAGAGCACACAGGGACATGCAGGGATGACAGTACTGTGTGGTGACAACCGTTCTGGGGCTTTGCGCCTCTCAGGTGCTGCACCCACCATGGCACCACTCTTGCCATCACTTCTCACATCAACACACCAACAAGTCCTATTGGCACTGTCCCCCAAACCTTCCCCAGATCTGACAATGTCTTGTAGCTTGGTTCTTAAAACCCTAGTCCAAGCAACCGTCACTACTCACCTGGACCGCAACAGTCGGCTCCCAACTGGTTTCCCAGCCTCAGTGCTTATGACCTCACCATCCTCCTCTGGGCTCCAGACAACAGCCCAAATGATCTTCTCCAAGCACAAATCAGATCAATCCCCTCTGCTGCTGGAAACACTCCAGTCTCTTTTGATGGCCTTTAGGAGGACAGAAAAAAACCGTGAACACCTTACCACACCTGGCCAGGCCCCACAGGACCTGACTCCCACCCCCCTCTTCAGCATCGGTTCCTGCCACGCTCTCCGTCGTCCGCCTTCGCCCCAGAAATGCTAACCCTGACTTCCTGCCTCAGAAATGCCAGGCCCGCTCCACTCTCAGGGCCTTTCTACCCGCTGCTCCTCGGCCTGGAATGGTTTTCTGTAAGCCTGGAAACCAGAGAAATAGCAAAGGAAGTTAAGGACGATAAAATTTTTGGAAAATGAGGGGAACGGCTCAATGAATAAAATGTAGGCTATATGAGTTAATGGGACATTTGAAGGAAGTACAATAGCTCAAGGAATTACTTCAAATGTGTTTTCTGTAATATTCTGCAAACTGACCACCAGGCCGCAGAGCGGAGCAATGACAAATAGGGAGAAGTTAAATTCTAGGACTATTTTCAGTTGCTCTCTCTAGGCTGTGAGATTTGTGCTTATTGAACGTTAGTATTAGTGACCTGGAAAAAAAGCAATCCGTATCATGGTAATGGAGCTGTAAGTAACCCTAAATTGAGTTTTATTGTAAATATTAGTAAGGACCCAATTCTCAAGTAATACCGATCACCTCAAAAGTCTAAACTGACCTCGAGGATTTGATTTGAACTCTTTTACAAATACAAATATTTGCATAAAATTCAGTTGAATCTAATCATTCATCACAAAGGAGAGAGCTGAAGAGCTAAAGGGACCTCTGGAAGACACCGAGCCGAAAATTAGACACCACTTGAGAATTCAAAAGAATTTTGTTTTGTTTGTTGTTTAAGTTTTCTGAATAGATGAGGCATTTATTGAGCATCTACTATGTGCAAAGAACTCTATGTGGCAGTTCGTTTTCTCCTTCGTTTAACCTGTAACATGTCTGTCGTCTCCATTTTCCAAGGGAGAGAATTGATGGAAGTGAAATGCAAACTTTGACCTACCTGTTCCCAAAGTTCTTTCTCATCAACAACATGTTTCTGCTGTAAACCCTAAGATACAAAGCACTGCACAGGGCTCATCAGAAAAGACCATTGTACTTTGCTTAACACTTGGCGACTCACCCCGGGAAAGCCAGTGGGTGCAAACAAAGGTGAGGAAACCTTAACAAGGACTTCTCGATGAAAAATGAAACCAAAAGAATATACAGCCCAGCTAAGAAAGCAACAGTAGGAGAAAAAAAAATTTTTTTAAATATCAACCAAGAAGAGAATATTTTATAAACTGAAATGAAATAAATTTTCACACCAAACAGCGAAGAAAAACACTACCTGCCAGTGAACTTGTAAAGGACGCCTCCCGCCTCCCATACACCGGGGCATTTAGAAGCAGACTGATGAACAACGGAATGAATGAATGAGTGAGTGAGTGAATGAAGGAGCGAATAAATTAACAAAGGTACGCTGCAGAAGACAATCTGGAGCTCGCAGAACCGGGGCTCCAAGGAAAAACTCAGCCATGAATTTAGGATCATCATCATTTTTTTTTTTCTTTCCGTGCCAAGAATTCTGCGTTTCTCAAGTAATTCCGTGTTACCTTTCACCAAAGTAAATGAGGTTTTAATTGGCTCCCTCCCTCGAACTAGAAGACAGGCCCCGGGTATCGCCATCAGTAGGAACCACTTCACCAGGATTTTATGGGAACTGGGGCGTCACGTCTCTAGTATTTTCAGCCTTCACATCTTTAATTTTTGTCAGGCGGCACTGTAACAAGATCCCCGAAGTCGGTGTGCTACCAGAGGGGGGAAAAAGCGAAATAAAGAAAGCATCCATATAAAGTAAACAAGTTAGAAAGGCTCATTTTTCATTTGTTAACTAGCCTCCACCCGGCTGTTGGCTGTGACAACAAATGATTTAATGAGTCCAATTTAAAATAGTCTTGTCTGTATAAGATAGATGTCTCGGAAAATACTTTTTAAGATCTCACAGCTATGGCCAAGGCTTCCCCAGTACACCCCGAGAAAAGCCTGCCGGGCCGGCCCAGTCTCTTGCCTCGATATCTCGGTGGGCCAGACACCAGCACCAGCGAGGGCCGGAGGCTGCCCGATCGTCCCTGTGAGCGCTCCTGCTAGGAACTGTAACGACACGGAGCAGAAATACCAGCTTTAAGAAAAATAAACAAAACATAAAAATGTATCAGCTGTGTGGAAAAGTGATCAGTGGGCGAGGGCCTTTCTGAACTACCAGTTGGTCTTGTCTTGAGTCCCCTAAGTGGTCCATTAAGAGTGATGCTTCGCCAGGAAAGGACAGGGATGGGGAGAGCCAGGTGTGCAGCGCACGGGGACAGGGACGGGACCCGGCTGGGGGTGGGCACCCTCCAGGTGGCCGCAGGTGCTTTCACAGGGCTTGTGGATACTTAGGTGGAGGCCCCATTCCCCAAGCCCACGACCGCACGTCTCCCTCCCCAGGGACATTCCTTCGCTTGCAAGAGTGGAGCAGGTAAGGAGCGTCGGAGCTGAGTTCGCACGATGCTTCCCCTCATGTAAAGAGCAATTGCATCTTTCTGATCCTCCTCTGACAACAGGTAAAACACATTATGGAGCTTCTGAGAGGGTCAGATGGATCCAATTTTGTTGAATGACCTGCCTCGGCTCAGAACTAAGTACCTTGTTTTGTTCTTAGAACATGAATGAGCCTAAATGTGATTAGTCTCAATGGGTAGCTCTACTTTTTTTTTTTTTTTTTTTTTTTCCGGAATGTCTCGAGGAGGGTGATTATCCAGAATTAACCTTCAGAAATGAGATTGCCTAAAGTCACCTCCATAATAATATTCCAATTTGCTCAAAATGTTTTAAGATTTCGAGAACAAGAGGCTTGAGCACCAGGGCTGAAGGATGTCTACTCTAAATAATAAGGCTGGAAGCCCAGAGAGCAGATGTGCTTCAGAGGCAGACTCACGAGAGAATTATTCAAGAAGTCAAAGAAATGAGAAAAAGCAATGTCAAAATATTTCCACGTTAAAAAAGTAATTAACATATACTGCATAAATTAAAGAAATGTAGACAAACAGACCTAGCCATAATACAAATACCTTTCCAAGCCAAGTTTTAGTTTAGATAAATATAGTTTCATGCAAGTAGAAAAATTTAGACCACTTCTCGAAGGCGCACGCGTGTGTCTGTCTTCCCTGACTTCTGTAGGGATCTCAAGGAAAGCAGCGGAGGAGGGAGTGGGAGAAACAAATGGTACCAGGAGGGTTGAGGAAATTACCAACTGTCTAGCCCGTGCGGGGCGCCCGCCTCCCTGAGCTCTTGTTGTGGTCCACACCTCAGACTAGCACTGGAGCAGGCTGTTCTTTGGGTTTTGTTTGTTTGTTTGTTTGTAATTTGTTTGTTTTTAAGATTTTATTAATTTATTCATGAGAGACACAGAGAGAGAGAGGCAGAGACACAGGCAGAGGGAGAAGCAGGCCTCATGCAGGGAGCCCGACGTGGGACTCGATCCCGGGTCTCCAGGATCACGCCCTGGGCCAAAAGCAGGTGCTCAACCGCTGAGCCAGCCAGGGATCCCTGTCCTTTGTATGAACTAGTGGAAAACAAATTTTAAAATGTCAAATGCTGCATGTTATTTTCACACTCCATACTTGTTCCTTCAGTCTTGGATGATTAAAAAAAAAAAGAGAGAGAGAGAGAGAAAGAAAAGGAACCGAATTTACTAAGAAGCCTTTGTGTGGGTAACTGTAACGACCTCTCCTCAATCCAACCATATACACGATGCGGCAGCCCCAAAACTTTTGGGGGGTGTGTGTTTTTGAAATGGCAATGCATTCAGAGGTCTAACCTCGAATCATTTGCATTCATTTATTGTAGTGCAAATATATCATTAATAACTGATATTTGCTTCGTTGGAGTCTGGCATCGTTGGTAGTTGCGAGTGATATTATTTTGATCCTTGCTTTGTGTCCTGTAGCGTGCAACTTCCCTTCTGATCTCATTCTGCTGTTCTAGCGTCTCTTTGATTTCTTGTTTTATTTAATTTTATTCTTAAGTCATTTCATAGCATAAATCTCTTGTGAGGAATTTCTGTCTGTTCCTTGGGTTTTTGTTTCTTCAAAGCTGGGTTGAGTCGTTTGCATTGTAAATTTTTTAAAAAAACAAGGTTTTTTTAAATTTTTTTTTTTAGGTTGCTAAGATAGCTGTGCAAAGGCATTTTTTTTCCCCATTTGTTCATCCTTGAGCAGTTGTATCCCAATTCTCTAATTTTATTTATTTTCATTTCTGTAGCATGAATATCTTCCTGATTCCTTCTCTCAATATCAGAAACCGGTTTGTTTTCTCTTCCAAGCCACCCATGTACTTTGCGGTGTTAGAGTGTTTATGTTCCCCGCACACTTTCTGTAATGTGAGGACCTCGCATGAAGAGCTCAGAGTTGCCATACGCTCATCTGCAGTCTCTTCTATAAGCCAAGGTTTCTGGTCTGCTTGAATTTGTTAAAGCCCCTAAGCTATAGCTAAAATTCCTCTAATTATGGAAAATACGCTACTTCCCAAGGAATTGGACATCAGGTTGGTCCTTAAAATCAGTACTAGGATTGCTTCTCTCCAATATCTATCCCATTGCTTTTTTGTGAAGTCATAGAACTCCTGATCATGAGATATGCTCACTGCTCATCAGAATAAAGACTACATATTTGTATCTCCCTTACAGTCGAGTGTAGTCACCAGTTTCTGGTTGGTGGGACACAAGTAAAGTGTAAAAGCTTTCAGGAACCTTCCACAAAAGGCAATATGCTGTTCTTTTCTCCATCTCACTGCTTAGAATGTGAAGGTCACCTTCTTCTACATGAAGTCCGAACGACAACAGTGGATCACAAAGTGAGGAGAAGCCTCAAGTGGCCCCTAATATGCAGCATCATAACCCAAACCAAGGTCGCCTCCCGGGACATTTATGTGAGTAAGAAATATGTGCATGTCTTAACTAGCTACTATTTTCAGTTCTCTGTCATTTGTAGCCTAATTTTGACCTAAAGAATACAACCTCTTTCAGAGAAAATCAGCACTTGGTCCTTTCTACGGTTTCATACTGTCAACCAACCAGTTTGAGAAAGGAACACAGAAGTATGTGCTCCTAAGGTCCCTGTGATTGTTCACTATGTGTATCAATTGGACTGGGCCATGGGTGCCCAGATGCTAGGTCAAACATTTAGATAGTGTCCATGACGGTGTTTTGGATGAGATAAACATTTGAATCTGTAGGCTGAATAAAGCAGATTGCTCTCCCTAATGTAGGTGAGCCTCATCTAATCAGTTGAAGGATTGAATGTAACAAAAAGGCTGACCTTCTTTTGAGTAGGAGGAAATGCCTTCCTGTCTTCAAGCTGAAATATTAGTTTTTTTCCTGGCTTACGATTCAAATTGAAACATTGGGTCTTTCTGGACCTCAGATCAGCTGGCACTTAGATTGTAAGCACACCATTGGCTCTTCTGAGTCTCCAGTTTGCCAACCACATATCCTGGGACTTCTCAGGCTTCATAGTGCATGAGCCAATTCCACACACACACACACATACGTATATATTTGTATATGTATGAGAAACCTGACTAATACAGTCCTTGAATACGTCTCCTCACTTCCAAAAAAAGGGAGGGTTCCAATGAATATGTGGGTATGATCTCTAGGGAGTATCTGGCCACCAATAGACGTATCTTGGGACTTAGGAACAAAACTGATTACAGAAGCTGATGAGGTCACAGTTGAGCCAAGGCTCACAGTCAGACATGACTGTCATATGGAACTAGATGGCATCCTACACGTTATTTGTATTCACTGATTTATATGGGGGTTGATCTACAACATAGTGAGAATAATTCAGATTTATATACACAGACATATTTTTTTTGGATTGGATTGGGAGAGGGAGAAAGTGAGGTTGCCAGATGGCACAGAAATATGTCAACCCCCCTGAGAAAGAATTCATACCGAGGGAAAAAGGAATCTAGAATGGCAATTTCATGAAAGGGTTTGGGGGTTACATGACAGTAAAGACATAGTGAGGTGGCAAATGATAAAATTTCACCCCAATCTGGCTGCCCTGGTGGCCATATATACTCCATGGAGATAAAGAATCATGAATGTGAAGAGAAAGCGGATCTCTCCCTAAATAGCTTAACATTTCAAGACCCAAACAACCTCTGCTAACCTTGTATGTGAATATTTTGTGCCTGTAGGAGACTGCCAAATTTTATAGTGCCATAAAGATTCAGAAGCTTCAGAACTAGGATGAATCAGCAGAAGCCTTAGTGACTTTAGTAGAAGCAAAAATGAAATGGTGTAACAGACACACTAATATACAGAATTAGGGAAAAAAAAACTCTTCTGGGTTTCCCAAAATATTTGTGGGATGGTGGAACTTTGAAAAGTACCAAAATTACTACATGAGCTTAGAAATGAAGGGCCTGGGTATCGATAAAATTGACCTCATTCATGCCCATGGACTGGTAAGATCTTGGAACTTCTGGGTGATGATGGGCCTCTTGCAGACCTCCCACAGTGGTGTCCTAGACACAAAGCCTGTAAATAAATAACCTGTTTGTTGTTCTAACCTGGATGAAACAACTTTTTCTTTAGGAGAAGAGTATGGAAGACTAAGGTCCAAGGGGCATTTGTACTTCATGGTTCAGTCTAGTTGATTATACTCTCTTGTAAATAAAATTGTCGTTAAAATGGAGCACATTTTCAGGATTCTGGGATTCCTGTCATGCCGAGTTATATCTCAAGGCTTTTCAGAAACTGAAGTAAAAGTAAAAGCTTTTGAGAAAACTCTTCTCTTGTTTCTCATCTGAGTCCACTGCCTTCTGCCTGCCATTGGCAATATCCTCGTTAACCTTGCTCTGTAATACTACGGCCTATGATAGTAGAAAATGAGGGGGGATGTGAGTTTCTCGAAGGAAAGATGCACAATGGTGTTATATCCACTTCCTGCTTTGGTATTTAAGTCCAAAAGGGCCTAATTTGTTTCAGTCTTTCTGGTTGACACTGGTCATTCAGTAAATACTTCTTTGGACGTTTTTTGGACATTTATGTACGTAGCACGAGGTTAGCTTCTGGGAACTCCATGGTAAGCCAAACAGACTCAGTCCCCATTCGTATGGAGCTTACAAATTGGTGAAAATATACATAGGAACAGGTCCACAGACAACTACAATACAATGTGCAGGAGCCATATCATGTTATGCTGTGATGGATCATATTATATTGTATTATATTATATAGAACAGAATGATATAGTACAGTTTTTAAAATCACGCATCCCGAAGCCATTGTTTCAAACTTCAGCTTATGCTATTTGCTTATTATTTTCTTAGTTTGCTGTATGAATAGATAAGCGTAAAACATTCATTAGGTGCTAAATAATTCTTAGCCACCATCATTGGCTCTGTACTTTCTCTGATATTGCCTGTTTTATACTGCCATTATACATATGTTGTCTGTTCCACACACTGTTGCAATTATTATTGTTGTTGTGGCTGTTGTTGTTTATAATGGTGACCACTACCGCCCTGAAATCTCCTCTAGTGGCACACGTTAATTTTTGTGGGATTTTCTTTTAAGCTTCTTTTTACAGTTCTAGGGCAAGAGATTCTCAGAAAATGTTACTCACCGGAAATCTATTGCCTGGTAATCTGAAGAGGCAAAATGTTGTTGTTGATCTATTCCTTCTAAAAGTTAGTCAGTTCTAATCATTATCCATCCAGCAGACAGTCCCTTCTCTCCTGGTTTTCCTACCAGGGGCACCCACCAGGCCCTCAGAGAGGTTCAGTGGCAGATTCTTTGTGACTCTTAGTAAGTTCAGCAGTAGGATCGCCAGAAGGGTAACCGTCATTAGTGTCTCATCAAACTTGATGGGCATTACCCGATCTTTGAACTTGTGTGTCTACAAAATCAACAAACTGAAATGACTCAGTTAATGACTCACCAGAGCTGTCCCTAACAATAATATATTCTCTACATAACACTAAGATCTTGCTTTTTGTATTTCCTTAGTTTAAAATAAAATTAATGTTCTTATTTCAACCTCTGCTGGCACATATCCCTGATGTGGAAAATTCAACCAAGAAAAAATGATAGCGTTGTCTGTCTCTCGCACTGTTTGGCAGTTTTAGTATTCCCAGACAGAAATCCTGGTGGGAAAAGAAACTGCCTTGCTGTATCTATAATTTATCAACATGGAAACATTGTGGTTCTAATCATAAAACTTGAGAGGTCAGTCTTATCTCCACAATTGTGCTCTGAAGAATTTCTAATAGGAGGGAAGGTGTTTCCTAAGAATAAACTTATAATTACTCAAAGCTGGTGAGAGGAGAGGGGGTGCAGATATGGAACATTCTATGAAGATAAACGTAAAATCTGCAGCATTGGGGAGGGCGACTATAGGGCATGAGCAGAGGAAAGGGTAGAAAGGGAGATAGCAGCCCCAAAATGTCTACCGAAGAGCAGCAAACAGTGAGGAGGGGGAGGCTGAGGGCTGTCTTGAAGCTACAGTTGTATAGCAGGGATAGCAGGGTCATGCCTTCACCTGAGTGGATTTAATGGGGGGTAGTGTTGGAGATGCCTTCAGGAGAACATGGGAGGGCTCAGCCTCATAAATCCCTTTTGAAATCAGCACTAGGGAGGAGTGGAAAAGGTCAGGAAAGCAAAAACATGATCTAGACCAGGGTATGTTCAACATTAAGTAGCTACGATGGAGCAGATGATAAAGTCAACACATACAGCCCACGGCCCTTGCAGAGACTGGATTACTCTGCCTTGGGGAGCAGGCTGTTACCTCTAGAGTGAGGAAATGCTAAATCTAATTAGAAGGCTTGGCATTTGCTCCACCTCTTTTCTCATGATGTGCTTATTCTTAGACCATGCTCTTTAAGAACATTCACAGAAAAACAACAGTTCAGTCAATATTTCCTGAGCATATCTACATGTCGCCACATCACAGATGCCCCATTCATGCGAAACTGTTGTCACAGTACCTGGCTTGGTGGTTGGCCTATTGTATACCCATATCTTCCTCCCTAGGTTGCAGCCTTTACCAAAGCCCATTCCTATCTCAGTTATCATTAGTAATAATAACTGTTAGCTACTATCAGCTCATCACTTATTTTCTGCCAGGAACTATGCATTTAACCTTCTTAACCACCTATGAAGTACTTATTCTTTCACTTATGCATACAGTTCTATTTCTGGAGCACCTAATTGGGTCGAGTACTGTGCCAGCCACTAGAACTAGCTGAGCAAACCACACACACTCTGGGCCAGCTTGATGAAGCTGATTTTCTAGTAGAGGAAATCAGCTATAAACAAGCAAACAATGAGACCCCAAAAAATGTTAATATGGTAATTATAACAAATAATGTATCCATTTTGATAAATAAGGTCAGAGAGAATGACTAGATGATGAGGGAGATGGGAAGCAGAGGGCTACTTTAGATAAGGTGGGCAGTAAAGGCTTCCGGGAAGAGGTGAATTTGAATAAACATTGGAATGTGCCTGTCATATGACAGTACAAAGGACGCAAGTGGAGAAAGGTGCTTGGCTTGCTTGAAAAACAGAAAATAGACCACTCTAAGGAAGCACATGAGAGGTTAGAATGAGTTTGTGTGGGTAGAGGGCAGTCAGATCATGTAGGTCTGGGCTCTAAAAATTTGAATTTAATTCCATGAACAAAGGAAAGCACTGGCATGCTTATCTCCATTTACTCAAGTGACAGTTGAAGAAACTCAGGCTTAGCGATGGCAATTAACTGGTTTAGAGTCCCGCACCTCATAAGCAATGGAGCCGGGATGTGCACGCCGATCAGTCTGATGCCAGACGTGAGTTCCTGGTTTTTATTCTGGATAGAGTACTCCCTACACTGTGCACCACCACCACCACCACCACCACCACCACCACCACCACCGCCATCACCAGAATCATTGTCATCATCAGTTTACAGATGAAGGCTTTAGATTCTCAGGAACCTGCCTGAAGTCACAGCCAGTAAGTGGAAGGGGTTAGCGTTTAAGCCCAGGATCTCTAACTCCAGAGGAGTTTGAGGTAGGGCGTGCAAACCCAGCACCTGTACAGTTTCTAGCAGATGGCAGGCATTCAGCAAGGACTTCCTGAGAAATGAAGAAATCAGGAAGTATACAGCACCGGACTCAGCTCCGAGGAGAACTGAAAACTTTGGTAGAGACCCTATCTTTAAAATGCTTAAAAACTGGGATAAAGTAGGGATTACAGATTAGTTAAATGTACAGATAACCACACCAGAAGGCAAAATTCTTGCTTCCTTGCTTCTTTCCTTCCTTCTTTTTAAGCAAATGTTTATTGGCTTCCTGCTATGTCTCCGACCCTTCCCAAGCCCCAAAAGAACAAAGGATTATTGCAAGTGCAACACAGTAACTTAAAAGTAGGATATCTTGCCCATCACTTGTCTTGGTGAATCAAAAAGACTTCACAGAAAGGCCCCGAAAAAGGAGTACACTTTTAACAGATGAAAATGTGGGGACATTCGTTACACAGACCATTGTCTGACAAACTTCAACTGAACTTTGAACAAGGAGTTAAAGAATAGAGAGTGCAGGGAACTGCTAAGTTCTATATTTTCAAGTCGTTGAAGTGAAGAGGAGCGTTTAGTGATGGGTACCCATTCTCAAGACCCCTTCTATTGTTTTATATTCGTTCCGTGGGAGAAGGAAAGATGCTGTCTCGTTTCACTGCACGAATAAGACAGCCTCTGGATCAGCACCTTTCACGCGGAGGTACTCAGTAAGGTGTGTTGAATACATGAGTGAATGTGTTTCTATGGATTTCTGCCACAAAACTCACATCTGCTTATTAGGAATGATATTTTAAACCTCTTACCCAGTGACTTGCAAGGAGGCAGTCTTGCACCCACGAGAGGCGTTTTGAAAACTGTGGAATGCTTCTGGTTAGCATGAAGCATAGGAGACAGCAGTGGTATATGATATGTAGAGGCCAACAGTGCGGAGGGCGATCTCGTAGGACGGAACACTGACCCACGCCGCACAGGACTTCTGAATGTCACATCAAATAGTCATGGAGGTAAAACACCCACTTACAATTATCTGAAGTCACACCTAATCCCATCTTACAAATAAACTCAAATAAGGTGTACGCAGTTTGTTATAACCTGAGGGAGCTTGGAAATAAATCCTTCTGCGGTTAAGCATCTGATAAGAACCCAACCTTGTGGAATCCTTGATTACAGCCTTAGGAGACACCTAACCAGAGGCTCCACTGTGCCGTGTGCACATTCCTGACCCACAGAAACCAAGTGACAATAAATATGTGCTGCTGGAAGCCATGAACTTTGTGGTCATCTGTTAAGCAGTAATAGAAAACTAATACAGCTAGGGTAAGTGATTTGCCCCAATTTGTATAACTAGTAAGTGATGAGTATATAAAAAAAAAAAATCAAACGCAGTTCTGTGTCCAATGCCAGTGCTTTTTCAATTATCAGACACTTTAAGATTGGGAGAAGAGAGGTGAAGATGGCTTGTGTTGAAGAGCTTCAAGGAACTAAGAGAGGCGACAATATGCCCAAAGCAGGACAGAACATACCGTTCTGGTGCCCAGGCAAGTGGTCTAGCTGGGAGATACGGATTTATTAAAAGCTATATGTTTTTGGTGTGCAGCCAGGAGCATGAATGGGATCACATCCAGAGAGTAGTAAAATCATGAAGAGCACAGATGAATATTTAAGGGGTGCACAGAAGTGAAATTAGAGAAGGAAGAGGAATATTTACAGGGTTCAGAGGGAACCTAGAAGAACAATACCTTGGAAGTCAAAGGTGGCATTTCTAAAAACAAGAAGTCAGGGCTGGATGGCACAGAAGCAGCAGAGGGGTTGGTCAGAAGAGGGCCCCGGAAAGGGTCGAAAAAGTAAATATTAAATAGTAAATATCTAACTATGAAGAAGCCCTTTGGTAAAACAGGACGACGGAAGGCATGTGATCTACAGGGTGGTTCTGGAAACCCTCAGACATCTGCGGTCAGCACCCGGGACAAGGCTGGGTTTAGAAACGTTCAGCTGCATCGCACGCCATAGGATGAGCCTAGATCCACTCAGCTCAATTTAGCTCCACAAACACTGACCGAGTATCTCTAGTCACATAGACTAAGCGAGGATGGTTGTGAAGATTCACTTAACGACACTTCATTCCACTCACATTTTTCCAGCTTAGGGACAGTATGGAGGCACTTTATCACATCTTCTGCTGAGTTCAAGACGAGATGTGTGTACACGTTTCCCTGATCCATGGCTCTGCGGGCCGTCTCCCATGTGGATTTCAGAAGCCTGCAAAAGTTTTCACATGTGAAATACAAATTATGTCTCATAGCTGAGTACAGCCACACCACAAGGAACTTAGGAGATTAGCTCAGCAGCATTTTCTTTTTTTTTTTTAATTTATTTATTCACGAGAGACACACACACACACAGAGGCAGAGACACAGGCAGAGGGAGAAGCAGGCTCCATGCAGGAAGCCTGACGTGGGACTCGATCCCGGGTCTCCAGGATCAGGCCCTGGGCTGAAGGTGGGGCTAACCTGCTAAGCCACCCGGGCTGCCCATCAGCAGCATTTTCTTAATTCCATGGGAGCCCCTATTTTCCCTCCTCTCAGATATGTGCCCTGGTTTCTAAAAACTCCGAAGGAAACTTTTTTAACAGCAATGTAACTTTTATAATAAACCATAGCTGTGTTATTGCTGCTTACATTTTTTTATTTTCAACCTGATTAACAAAATTGCAATTTTCCAGACTTCTCTGGTATGAGCCTGGAGCAATGTGTAAACCAACAGGTTTTTAAGATTTTATTTTTTATTTTTTAAAAATTTTGCCTGGGGGCCAAGAACCTACTAACCTGAAAGTAATGGTCACTGATAAAGAACAGGGTGTTAGACAAAATATGATACTCAGAATCAGTGCATGGTTACAAATAGCATTAGCTCACCCTTCACTAGAACAAGTGTCCAGGGAGCCTGGAGTGCCACGTCCGGGTAACACAGTCACAAAACCTAAGAAAAATTTCATGCACGTTCATTCCTGGAAACAGATGCCTTACACACAAACTTACTGGTAGTTATAATCGTATTTATTCCGACTACACGTGTTTCCGTTAAAAGGAAATAGATACAACATGGAAGCGGAATTTAATACCAAGGCAGTCCGAATGTGAAAGTGGGAAGTTCTAAGTTTGGCAAAGATTTTTTTAAAAAAATACTTAGAAAGTATCTACCAAATAGACACCAAATCAAAATTTCATTTGCGAAGTTTTGTTCATTGATGAGCTTCAAGCATCTAGAACTGCATCTGGCAAATAAGAGTCCAACGAGTTTAACCACAGAAATGGGGGCAGCACCTCATGAGGACGGGGAGCCTTGAGAGGAGCACAGGCCCATGGGGAGAGTCTTCCACAGGAGCCCGTCGGGGGAGCGCAGGCCGCCGGGGAGAGTGTTCCACAGGAGCCCAGCGGAGGAGCGCCCACCGCCAGGGAGTCTTCCACGTGAACACACTGGGCAGGTGTCAGTCCTCCACCTTCTCACTCCTTGCCAGAAGAGGCTGTCCTTACAAAGGGCGGGTGCAGGTGGCACCTGCCAGGTGACACCTCTGAACAGTCAACCCCGTTGTGTCTCAATCATTTGAGTTGTCATTTTGTCATGGTCGTCGGTGGGAGTGGCTTGAGGGCAGGCTGGGGAGGACAGGTTCCTCGAGGCAGGGCAGCGCGAAGCCTGACCCAGGCTGTGCCCCGGAGGGAGAGCTTCACCCGTCGGGCAGCTGTAACAAGATGCCACGGCCTGGGTGTCTCGCCGGCCGCCAGCGTGTTCCCTGCGGCCCTCAGGCGGGGAGTCCAGGACCAGGCTGCCAGCGGGTCAGGTATCTGGGGGGAGCCACTTACCTGTTTGCAGCCGCGGCCTTCCCACCAGAGCCTCTCCTGGCCCAGAGCATAGGGAGCAAGCGCTCGCCCGGCCCTCCTGGTGGGGGCACCAGTCCCCGCAGAGGGCCCGGCCTCCTGACTCAGTTACTCCCAGAGGCCCGCCTGGAAAGCCTGGTAGCTCCGGGGCCGGGGCTCAGGGCAGCCGGAGCCTAGCTCCTAAAGGTCCCAGGGAAGCTTCCAGATGGGGGCTGGTGGCCAGGCTCCTGCAGCACCGCAGGGTGGAGGATCGGCCGGGTCTCCCCTGCTGAAGGCCCAGGAGTGCAGTCGCCAGGAAGACCTCGGGAAGGGCGGCCTTACTCTCCCGCGCCCCGTGTTCGCCCCCACGGGTGCAGAGGCCTCACGGGCACGGCCATCAGTGTCCTTCACCTGAGTGTGAGGCGACGGATTCCGTGCAGGCGGGATGTCTGCACGAGGCCACGTCTTCCCCGAATCTTCTCTTAGTTCGTGTTCCTCCGGGAGCTCCGCCCTCCTGCATTCTCACCGCGTCCTGCAGGCCTGGTGCTTGCAGGTACTGTCCGTCTTTGTCCGTCCTCCACTCACGTCGGTGCATGCTGAGCTCCTCGGTGTCCTCGGTCCTCGGGGTGGGCCAGCAAGGGACAGAGCGTGTCCGGGTCTGTGGGAGGAAATGACCACACGGGTCGTCCCCACTTGCACGACCTCAGGTAGGCCCCAGGGCCCAGCCTTCCCCCACGCTGGGCTGCTGGCCCGAGGGGTTGCTGCAGACCACTCAGGGGCACCCAGGTGGGGGGCCCGGGGCACCCCCGCCCGCTCCTTTGCTTTCAGCCCCAGCATACAAGCAAGGCCACGGAGGGTTGGCTGTGCTCTGGCGTAGACCCCACACAGCTGGGGGAGCCCTCTTTAAGCAAAGTAACACAAAATTACAGGTGCATCATGAAGTAGGAAAGTCAAGATGTGATCTCTATTCTAAACAAGAAATCACGACAAATTAACAAATTTAAAAAACTGGCAAATACCACAAAGCCCGTAACAATTAACACACATAATTGATCACCTGCCTGACATACCTCATACTGATGGATTTCATTTATGTTCTTTGGCTGTGATTTTTTTTTTATCATTTCTTTGTACAACGAAAAATTTAAAATATTGTATCCTCTAGAGAGAAGAGGGAGATAATTCAGTCTTTCCTCTAGCATGACCGATTGCATTGCTTTTAATGCCAGAAAAACTTGTTTCAGCTTCATCTATGAAAAAGAAACTTCTGAAAACTGTCAGTGAAAGTGGTCACGTTATGTAACTTCTTATGATTATTGTATAATTTGGAAATATTTTATCTAATTCATTTTCCATATGAGCTGTGGGATTTCAAAGCATTTCCACTTTTCTTTGAATCCACAGATCATTCTCCAGTTTCCTGTTGATGTAGTGAAGTCTCATAAATGCTGTTATTTTCAGGTTTGCCAGGATTTCATCTCAAATGTCTCTCCCAGTGTGTTCACATAATTTATCCTTCTTCACTAATTGGATATCAAAGGATCAAAGAATTTATTCAGTATTTTTCCTTGAACTTTCTCTCTTCCTCTCATTGAATGTTGGCGTCACCCAGTGAATTTTTGTTACTACTATTGGCCTCTCAATGTTGGAATAATTTCTCTTAATGCCATCACTCAATTCCACTGCATCTGAGTCAGCTTCTATTACTTTGCATTCATATTTTCTCCCCAATATTTTTTTAACGAATTACTTAATTTTTTTAAAGATTTTTTTTTTTTATTTATTCCTGAGAGACACAGATAGAGAGGCAGAGACACAGGCAGAGGGAGAAGCAGGCTCCCTGCAGGGAGCCCGATGTGGGACTCGATCCCAGGACCCCGGGGTCATGCCCTCGGCCTAAGGCCGAAGCTCAAGCACTGAGCCACCCAGGCGCCCCTTCCCTCAATCCTTAAAGAAAACTTAAAGATGACAGAATGACATTTTTTTATATACTTACACATCAGGAGGCTGTACTTCCCCACTTGTTTTATTGAGACATTTCAAAATCTCTTCAGAAGAGCAGGTAAAATGACACAGTTAAATTCATTTGCTTTCCCTACAAACTTTTTATGTATTCCAACTCTTAGAAAAAGAACACTTTAGGTCCTTAAACTATCCTTGTGTCTATCACACGAGGCTCAAGCAACTTTGCAACAGAACGATCCTTTTGTACATTGAGATTTTTTTTTTTAATGAAAATATAAGTTGCATGTGCATTTAAGTACCCCATTGTTTAAAATACTCCAGGAGATGAACCTGAAAAGGAAACATAGCTGTTGCGAAATACTAGAGTAGTCAACGGCTTCATGTACTGTCACAGCAGCTTTTTCTCTGACAAGATTAAAGAAATGAGCTGGCATGGCACATATTCTGCTTATTTATTAAAGTATTTAAAGAACGTTTGCAGACCCTTGTCCCCACCTTTCAAAACAGCTGCATTGTCATACAATTGATCGCTAGTGTTTTTCAGCAGTTGGTCACCATTTTCCAGAACTTGCTTCTTTTTTTATTTTTTTTTAATTTAAAGTCACAATATCTATGTAGGTGGTTGTCAGTGGGCAAAAAAGTGCCACATCAAGTTTGTGGTTGTCACTGTTAAATCAGTGGGACCTAATAATTACTACTTAATCAGTGTTTTGTACCCAGTTTAGAAGCTAGAAGAAGGGATTAATATTTGGTGTCCCTTTTTTTCAATCTTGTTTACTACTTCAGTTTTTACACACTTTCCCATTACTACAGTTAATTTTTAAACTGTTTCAGATATGTCACACTTACTTTTTTTTTCTTTCACCTGAACATTTCCCAACTGTTCATGGATGAAATTTAGCAATTTGAAGGAAGCCAATCTTTATTGTGAACTCTGAACAGCAAAAGTCTTTCACTTAAAAACTTAATAATCCTAATTACTTTTGTTAAGCTCTTTAAAATAATACCGAATGTTCTCTCCTTCTTACTTGTTATTCAAGACGTTACTATAGAGGCATTTGTAATTGATTTACTTTTTTGTAACTCAAGTACGTAAATATAGATTTCTTGTGCTCTGTGGAGTCTTTGCGACTTTCAAGGGTTCTCAATATATACATCTGGTCTGGAAACTCGTCTGTTGTAATGACTGTCTTGATAAAATTGGCTTAAACAAAACAAGAGATACCACCGTGTAGTCTTGGAACGGACAAGCCAGGATCTACAACGGTTTGGTAATTTTATCTCATTTTCAGAATATTTGTTTGAGTCATATTCTTTCTATTCCATTGTCTGTGTGATTCTCTGTAGTTATTGGAAACAATCTCAAAGAAAAAACACCACCCCAATTTTTTGTTAAGCCGTGTTAGGAGACATTCCCTCTCGGTGAGACAGACTATAAGGAAAGATCACACGACTTAGTGAATCTCAGTGACTTCATCAATATAAAGCTGTGGCTGACCTCTGTGACCATAACACTCAGATTTACGCCTGTCTTCTAGCTCACCCCCTTCCTTTTCTGAGGTCACCGATGTGAGTCTCCACCCCTTTCTACCATCTGTAAAAGGGGCAATCGTCCTTCTCCTGTACAGAATCTGTAAAGGAAGAATCAAAAAGGAGACGTTAGTCTATAGGTCTCACAAAACACTGCAATGCTGTGCAGACTCCCTAAGAAGCAAGATCTTCTCTGCCATCTAACCACTCAAAGCAGGAGGAATGTCTGTTGGAACCAAACTACACATATCCCAAGGAAAAGTATTCATTCTCAGCAATAGTACTGAATGTTTTCTGAATCCTTAGAGAAGTCTGCCTATCTTCCATCGAATTATGCAAATCACATCATTAGGTAGAGCTGAGCATATTCCTCTTAATAGCTTTCTCTCACTTAAAAAAAAAAAAATGCTTTGTGATCACAGTTCTAATAGGGACGATGTGAAATTTTTAGCCATGGGGCCCTCACCTTCCAAGAAAGGAGGAGCTATCATTTTATTTAATCCTCACAACAACTATTCAAAGCAGATGTAATTTTTACTCTTACCTTTCGTTTGCGAACACTAAGGCTTAAAGAAGAAATATAAATTTCACATGGCCGCACGGCTTGTAAGTGGCAGAGCGAGGAATCAAATTCAGAACTATCGAACTTTAAGTCTATACTCGGACGCAATGATGTAGGGGAGACACCTGGCACTAGCTCACAGAAGCCAATTATTAAATTTTTAGGACTTTTTCGAGTGGGTTGTTAAACATAACCATTAGTAAAAATCAAATCATACCAACTGACCATTAACTCGATTATTTGAAAACAAAGGTGATAAATAGTCAAAACACAATACTTCCTCATTATTTAACTGTACTTTACTATTACCAATGCTCTTGGGTTTACGTATGTCTTTCTATATTTGCATGGTGGAAACCGGATGTAATGGTGGGCCACTGCACATCTTGTTCCACGTCCATGGTCAAGGATGTCATGTTCATGACTTGAAAATGACCATTATAAAAATAGTTACATCATGAAAGTTAGTAACACTCCCTCCCCACCAGGGCTGGTTTTTAATTACACTACATTACACTATTCCTCTTAACAGTTAAACTATCTTACCCTTAAAACAGTGATCATTTCTCTCTATCAAAGAGATTAATTTCACATGGCCACATGTCATGTGACACAATGCACGTGTCACAAGAATTGCTCTCATCAGGGCCATATACTCCTGCACCCTTTGGTCTAGGATGCCACATAGCCTCAGATATCATAACACATGTTACGGACTAGAGTAAGTACGTAAATGTTCTACTTTCTACAGTAATAGAAGAACAAAGTCCATTCTCCTCAGAGTTCTGGGTGCCCAACACATTAGATATGTCACTTACTTAACAAGTATTGTGAAGGGACAGACTGTTGTCCCTCTTAAATGAACTTTCTGAGCAAGGGAGGAAGTTAACATTTAGAAAACAAAATAAAAAATACAAAAGATAGAACTTCTTGTTTAGACTACAGCGAAAGAGACATCTTGAAGGATTTTACATCAACTCTGCCTGCTGAAAATTCAGATATTAAGAACATCTGAAGAATGTTAAGAATTCAGATATTAAGATATTAAGAACCCTGCTAGTTGGGGCTGAAAGAGCCTCTGCTTCCTCTCTTTCCATTGGTTATTATTTTGATTCTAGTCACAAGAGCCGGAAGAGCCAAAATCTTTATTCTCAATTCCCTCTTGAACTTAAAACTATTTATTTTGCATAAAATCACGTGCTGATGTATGCCCAGTGAAATAAAAATGAATTATCCTCCTCTATTAATGCTACGCGGTACTGTTGTTCAACGATATTTATGAAATTGTTCAGATCTTGGCATATTTGAAGCACTGCAACAGCCAAGTATTTAGTAATATATTCTAAGTTTTCCTCTAAATCCCGAGTTTTCAGAAACCATAGGTAAATAAGAAACACAAAAATAATATAAAATTAGAAAATTGCTTCATTAAGAATGAATCTTTGACACAGTTCCTTACTCTCCACTAAGGAGCAGCTATAAAGCATGGAATAACAACCCTGAAACCGAGAGTTTAGCTAAGGCTGTTTTTTAAATTGGCCTCTTTGGATGACAGGTCCAATTCTAAAATTTCATAGAACCATAAAATTAGGAATACTGTCAAGAGGAATCATTTAGTTTACCTCATTAGGCAAGAATACATCCATACCAGCATCTCCCAAAGTTCCACAAGATGGTAACAGATATTACATGAAAAAAAGGATTAGCCAAATAAGCTTGAGAAAGGCTGGGTTTGTTTTTTAAAAAAATTCTCTAGGTTCTGGAAACTACTGTCTCCCCTTAGCCCGTCAGGTCTTAGGAAGGTAAACCTGCTGTAGCTTGCCACAGGGTATTGTGTTACCTTCACTGATGCTCCTAAACCTCTCCAAACCTTCATAAATGTCATTAAACTCTTCTAACATCACCCAGTTAACTGTATTAACTCTTTCCTGCTGGGCTCCTGACTGATAAATACCATTTCTGCCATTTCCTCACTGGGAATCCTGGAACCATACTTTCTACTATTTTGGCTTAAAATCATCCCAGGCCATGAAAGTGAGGCTCTTCACACTGACAGGATCATTTAAAAGCTAAGCAAAACCTCAAGGCCTCAACCTTCCAGGAGAATAAACCAGCACCTTGGTGACCACTGTCAGCTGGGGGCCCTCACCAACAGGAACAAAAAGAACTTTTATCAGCTGCTCAGTCCAGGCAATGTGTGCCATTCACTGGAATGGAGACTGGGTCATATCCAGAAATAGCCCCCCAGTCCCTGGCATCCCCCAGAAAATAGTCGCAGAAAGTTCTGGCTTGAACAGAGTTTACCGTTCTCTTGATGCCGGCATCACACTAGGTCACAGAGTCCCCTTTTCTCTCCCTTCCTATTGCATTCCCTTCCTTAGCTAGTCTAAAGATAGGAAAATAATGCAACTGTCCAAATGTTTTCTGTGTTGAACTTAAAACCAAAAACTGCTTCTTGGATTCTTACTTTCACCATTTCAGGACAGATGGGGAGGCTCCCAAAATATCAGAGAAGAAACGCGATAAAGCATAAAGCGGGTGGAAACCTATCAGTATATTCCCAAGTGCATTTTCTTGCACATAAATTTTGATAAGTTCTAGTTCAGAATGGTGGAGCCAGTACTTATACTTCTCCTTTCCTCCCAAAGTCCTCTTAAAATAATGCCATAAAATGACAAAAGGGATAAATGTATAAAGGCAATGCGAATATAATGGCCAGCTAAAGATTTTAACACGCATTTGCAAAACCAAAGGCAGGTAAAATCAAATCCATAGAGAAGTCCTAACTGAGGGATCCAGAACTCAGGATTCCTCTACGGAGGAGAAGCTCGCAGTAGAGGCAGGGACGCTTCTCCTGACAGATGAAATGCAAGCTCTGGTCCCCACCTGCTTTGGTGCAATCTTCTCTCTGACCCTTACAAGCTGCGTGATGTTGACTTTTCACACCTCGGTTTTCTCACTTCCAAGATGGGGACAGTATTTCAGCTCTCAATGCACCTAAGGATCCTATGAGGTTTCGATGAGTTAAAACATATAAAATCCCATGTACCCGTCACATAGAAAATATCATAAATTATCATTTTACTACAGCTGTCTTAAAACAGGTCTGTAAACACTTTCTATAAAAGACCAGATAGTAAATATTTTAGATTTTGCAGGCCAAACATGATCCGGGTCGCACATTCTTGTGCGCGTATGTGTGTGTGTGACTCTCTAAGAACATAAAAACTGTGTTTACCTTACGAGCTGTACCAAAACAGGCTGCAGGCCAAATCTGGCCTACTGTCTGCAGCTTGCTAGTCCCCGTTTTAAAACATTCTTTCGCCTTCTCTTGTAGGAAGGAATATCCACCCCTTTTCTATTAAGAAAACATCAGCCGTACATTGAGATTCAGAAAAGCACCTATTATAAAATGAATGAAAAGATAAAAGACAAATTATTTCCCCAAGATTTGCAGATGTACAGAAAACTAGTGCATTCCAGTCTCCTCCTTATCTCAACTGGGCCCTGTTGGAGAGTATCATCTTTTCTGAATACAATTATGTCCGTGAGAAAAGATTATTTATCCTCTCTAGATGACTTAGGTCAGCACGACAGTCCAGGGTGGTTAGGAATCACGCATCATCCTGGAAATGAACTTACAGATGTCAGTTTCCCAGACGCTTCCATCTAAACTGAAATTTTCCTACTTAAACTGAAGAGGAGGGGTTATCCGATGGATAGTGCTGACCTAGAAGGATAGTATATTATGGAAGGAAATTTATGAATGGATTGAGTTAGCAAAATATCAGGAATTCTAGTACAAGGAATATGGGAGAGGGATGAGCCCGGAGCAGCCCCGTGTTGAACCCTGGGGCACGAGAACCCAAGTTGCCCCGGAAGCCTGGCAGTAAGGTCAGCCGTCTTCTGTGAAAGTGACCTTTGAAGGAACTGGGAGGACCATGGAGGGCCCTCAAATGGCAGGATCTAATGAATTCTGATGCGAATTGGACACGCACGATGAGAGGGTGTAGTTTTACAGGGTCAACCTGAAAGCATCTGACCTCCTGGGGATCTCTTTGGTGGCAAAGCATTTAAAATAAACCACAGAATCTTAAGAACAAATTTCTGATCAAAACCAAAAGCAGGAAGCCAGTGCCTGGTCAGCCTGTCTAGACTTTGGGAAACTGTGCTCTACATTTGTGGATCTTCTGGAGATGAATTTACCGAGTTAGAAGAATAAGGCTATTTGGGTTTTCTCTTGGAAGAATGATTCAATTAATGCAAATATGTGCGTATGTGTGCACGCACCACCTCGGCGTGCACGTACGTACATGAATGTACACATGTGCGTATATGTGGGTGTATGTACGAACATACATCCTTTAGGAAAGGATATTTGAGTTGGAACTTCATGTGGCTAAGACTTGATAAGCTCTGTTTTTATTTTCTGTGAAAATGAAAAGGCTAGGAATGGACCCAACATTTCTGGAGTTACTAGTAAGAGAATTATAGAATACTTAAATATGATTAAAGCATAATATTGAATATGAAATTTATTATAATCCAATATGCTGTTGTCTATTTTGAGTCGAGTCCCATGAAACCAGGTGACGTTACCTGCAGAAATCTTTCCACTTGAACTTTGCAGGTTTGAAAACATTCTGAGGATTCTTGGCATTTATTTAGATGTGAGGTCTGACATTCTCTAATTGAAAACCTAGACTGATGCAGTAATACTGAGCTGATGGTACTTGCATAGATCCCCTGTAACCCCAAACCATCGGTGAGGCCGTGTGGACTAAAGTTCTCATGAAAATAAGAGGCTAAAGGCCAACTGTAGGCAAAATTTCGAAGACTTGCCCCTTGTATTGCTGATACCTACTAACTGCATAGAATTCCACAGGACATACTAGATGTCTGCTGCTTGTATTTCCTGTTTGTTTGTTTCTTTTGAGTTTTATGTATTTATTCGACACACACAGAGAGAGAGAATGAGAGAGAGAGAGAGCAGAAGCAGGGGGAGCAGCAGAGAGAGACGGAGGGAGACGGAGACGCTGGGACCGTGACCTGAGAGGAGGGCAAACGCTTAATCCACTGAGCCAATGCAGGTGCCTCTGCCTGTCTCTTCTTTATAATTTTTCAGGAAGTGGGGTAGAATTTCTTTTACTTCTCACATACTTTATCCCCTAAAATGATGATAAGAACGGTTGTTTGGGTAGCTGTTCTAGGGCACGTGAGGCATCGTATAGAAGTAGAGTAGGACTTGTACACACAGGAGGCCAAACGTTGCTTGGTGCGGCGATGGGTTACACTAAAACTACTGGAGAAAAAAAGAAATTAGATTTAAAAGTCTCATATTATGGTGAAAGAAATACTTGGTTAAATTCAAAATCATCATAAAATTGTTATCTTTTCTTTAAAAAGAAATTGTACTTTCTGCCTTGTAACCCAAGTGGTTTTATCAGCGTGCTGTATATTCCCCAAATCTTCACATAAACTACTAGAATCTTTACTTCTAGCCCCTAGATTTGATCTTTATTGCTATTTTTTAACAAAAGGAACTAGAGTCCCCTAGGGAGTGTGGCTGATTGCATTTGAAAAGTTGTAGAACCAAAAAAAATAATAATAATAAAAAATAAAATAAAATAAAATAAAAGTTGTAGAACCAGGATGAGACCGGAGCATCTTATTGACGTTAGAAAGCAAGAAATTTTATTTTTGTTGTTGGGCATTTGTTACCTTGTCTGGATCATTTAGGCATTTGTTACCTTGTCTGTATATGTGTAAGTGTCTAGTTATAAATAAGTAAATAAAATGTAAGTACTGTTTATGATATGTCAAGTCCACATCGTATAACAATAGGCTCCAGACAGGCCCCCTTTCTGTACATGCCTTCCCTCAGGGCTGCAGTAAGAAACTTAGCTCACAGGAAACACCATTCGATGAGTGGATAATGGACATTTGGGTAAAGAGAGTTTTCATTCCATAGGCCAGCCATAAATCTGCGAATGGTGCTCTGGCCTACTCCTGGTGACCAGGGAAGTGGAGGGTCGCCTCTATTCTCAGTTCTACAAGCTTCCCAGTCCTCAGTTCTACAAGCACCCACAGACAGTCCTGCAGGCCCTGGCTTATCTTCAGTTACAGTATTACTTCTCTTAGAGGCTATTCAAGTTCACATACACAATACCCATAATTTTACCCACCAGGAAACTGAAAAAAATTCTGGAGTTGTCATTTCCATTGGTGGGCTAGTAAAGCAACTTATTGGGGGTTTTTTTGTTTTGTTTTGAAGATTTTTTTAAATTTTTATTTATTTATGATAGTCACACACAGAGAGAGAGAGAGAGAGAGAGAGGCAGAGACACAGGCAGAGGGAGAAGCAGGCTCCATGCACCGGGAGCCCGACGTGGGGTTCGATCCCGGGTCTCCAGGATCGCGCCCTGGGCCAAAGGCTGGCACCAAACCACTGTGCCACCCAGGGATCCCGCAACTCATTGTTTTTGTTTGAGTTTTTGTTTTAAGTCGTGATTTACAGCATTTACTCATTCTGTGATATAAATATGTCTACCATGGCCGATTTCAAGCTGCTCACAGCTTAACATCTGGGTCGCAAAATTCCTCACTACTTGACAAGCATAACCCATGAATGTGAGCTAGTTCCAACACGCTACTGGCCCTACCTTTTCTTCATTCTGCCGTATCTCAGCTTTCTCTGTGGTTTTACCTTAAAAAAAAAAAAAAGTTATGTCTGGTTACACTGGGAAACAGTATTTCCTATCAATTTAAAGATCCCACTCTTTTTGCCCCTCCTAAATTCTAGTGCCCATGTCTACCAACCCAGACTTGGTAGTAGAGACCTGGTATTTCCTACTTGTTTATAAAACTTTTACACATTATGTATGCCAGCCCTGATGGAGAGGAAAAGGCGGCGAAGGGAAGGGAGGAGAAAGAAAGTGAAAAAAAAAAATGGAGTATCACCATCCCCTGCCTTTGACAAACTCACTAGTTGCTGTGTGTCACAGTCCTTCTTGCACATGAATTGTCACTTTCCCAAGTTGAAAATGAGGACTTAACCTGTGTCTCGTTCATTTCTGTGCCTCCTACAACACCAGCTCAATGGCTAGCCCAGGATGAGGCTCATATTTGTTGGGGGGAAAAAGAAGGAGTGAATGAGTAAAAGAATTCACAAGTAAAAATGATTAAAAATGAAAAGCTTGTTTCCATATCAAGCCACATAGGTAAGTGGGCAGCGTTCTGACTTACAAATTTCAAAATTGTTTGTCATCAATTCACCACCAATGTCAAGTTGGTTTTGCCATCATCAACATGCTCTTGGAGTAGACCTGTTGCCTCTGCATCTTCCTCTGTAACGGGGAACACATACCCGACTGCCTTATTCTGTTTAAGGAAATGCTTCTGTGCTTCACTGAGATAGTCACTCTTTACTGATAATAGGTCAACTATTTGTTGGAAGACTGGTGCTCACTGTTAGTTTTTTTCTTCTAGATAAAGAGGGCAGCCCCCACATGACATGGGCAGAATGAATTAAAATTGGGTTTATTTATTACTCTTATCATCGGGGTACTGTTAAGTGCTGTCTACTGATGATGATATCAGTTCAATGCAGATAGTTTGGTCCTGAGCTCCTTGCATATTTAAGAAATTTTAAAATCATTAAATAAAAATGAACTGTCCCTTCAAAATGGGAAAAGAAGACTAGTTTACCTTTTCTTTATTACTGTTCACTTGTTTAAAGTGGCAGGTATGATTCTTAATTGGATGAACAAGTAAAATCACATTTCATTATTGTCTGTAAATCACTGAATTTCTCTTCTGAGAACCCAGGCCCACTGAGCTGGTGACAGTCAACCTCAGGTCTTTCCAGGCTTTCTCCCACACTCAGGTTTGTGTTGAGAGTCTAAGGTCTCCAGGACCAGGCATTAGAACATTGGTATCTGACCACATTGGTACCGGCCAGATTTCTCCACAACCACATGACCTTATCCAGAATCCCACTGTGTCACTTCTACGCCTTGCACAGGACAAGGGACTCTTTAGCAGGGCTAGGATTCTAGCATGGTTCCTAACCTACCTGGTTTATCACTTGGAGACTTCCTCTGAAGTCCTCCTATCCTCGTAGGTGCTTCCAGGGAGGACTGTTCACGTCCCCTCTGTTTAAGGACTAGCAGACCTTCCCTTCGATGTGGAAAAAACTCTCCTTTCCTTGAAGAACTTTCTTTCTCTCCTGATTTCACACAGGGATACCAATTTCCCTCTGTCTTTAAATTCTGTTATCCTCGCTGGGCAAACAGAAGCCAAGAAACCCTGCCACAAACCTTTCTCGTGGCAAGAACAGATGGAGGCGTGCCTGAGTGGTGCAGTCCACTGAGCGTCTGACCGTTGGTTTTGGCTCAGGTCCTAATCTCAGCTCATGATCTCAGGATTGTGAGATCGGCCCTGCGTTGGGCTCCACATTCAGCGTGGAGTCTGTTTAAGGTTCTCTCTCCCTCTCCTTCTGCACCCCTCCCCTCAAATAAATAAATAAATCTTTAAAGACAGAAAGTATGGAGCTGATTGTCTGGTTGAATGGAGGACAGAGCAGGGGGAGAATTCAAGAAGAAAAACAAACATCTCAAAATTTCACTTAATACCTTAAAAAAAAAATCCATGCTAGCAAAATATCTATTGAACATCCTCCTTCTGCTTAGGATTGTCTGTATTTAGGGATTTCGTTGCTTCAGTGTAGGTCGTCGAATCTCCCACCCTCCATTCTCCTCTCTCCAGATGCAAGTTCAGGTGCATTTCTGTCCTTTCCATCTACTTGCTCTTTGCCTCACAAATATAGCCTTCTTCTTGAGTAGGCACTGCCTAAGCAACGTGGTCTAAGCGTTAGTGGGAAGGTCCCTCCCTACTGGAAGATGCTTATTTCTCTGGTATGGAAGAGCAACTATTGGTGCTGCCATGAGAGAAGCCAACGCTACAGATTAAGGCATAGCTGCTCCATGTTTAACAACAATCCCTGGATCTCACTATTCATTCAACACATATTTGCTGATGACTGAGATATGCCGGACACCGTGCTGGGTACGAGACATACCATGATGATAAAGCAAACACGGTTCCTCTCTCATCGAGTTTGTAGTCTGCTCGTGACAAAAGATAATTTTTTTTTTTGAGGAAGCATTTCTAAATGATCACTAATCCCAGTTACGAGGACTATGAAAGGATAATGGAGGTGTCTGTGAAAATACGTAACGGGGAACTTCCCGATGAAGCAACACTCAGGCACGAACTTAAAGGCGAAGTGAAGAGTGTTCTCAGTTCCAGGACACAGCGTGTCTGGAGGCCTGGAAATAAGCAGAATGTTGTTCAGCATTTTTTTTTTTTTTTGTACTTGATTAAAGACGCTGGCAGCTGAATCCTAGAGGTGGGACAGGGTGCCTCAAAGAAATGCCAGAAGGTGAGCAGGGACTAGAGTATGCAGGGCTGTGTAAATAGTGACCAAGATTTTGGTTTTTATCCAAAAAGTCTCTGAAGTGTTTTATGCAGAACAAAGGAAGATCGGGTTTCTATTTAAGAATTCTGGCTGCTGTGCAGAGAATGACTGGGAGGGAGGCAACGACTGAGTGCGTAAAACGTCATGCCGTTATCAGCTATCAGTGTCCTCGCCGCTCTGAGTCTCTCCAAGTGGCTATCGACACAGGAGTGTGACAGTTGAGGCCCTAAGATGAAGCTCCTCCCTTGGTCATATTGTCCCCCCATGGGGCTTTCCCTCTCTAAGTCCCCTTCCTTTTTCTCGGGCCCTTTTGCATATCCCAAAGTCTCTCCCTGGCATGTCAGCTCCACGGCCAGGACTTTTATTCCCACCAGGGCACCTGCAAACTCCAACACCTTGCCTCTTTAGGCCTCCTCTCTCTTCCTACTCACGCCCTCCACACGTGGACCAGACTCCTGCTGGTGAACTCCAGGCCCGGGCAGGGAGCTCTGGCGTCTGCCCACAGGTTCACCTGAGAAGGCCTTCTCTGGCGTCATCTGTCAGCCTGTTAGTGCACCAACACACACCCTGAACTCTACTTCCCTCCATCCTTACTGCCACTCTCTTTGTTCCAGCTGCTATCACTTAGTGTTTTGTAAGATTTATTTATTTATTTATTTGAGAGAGAGAGAGAGAAAGGGCACATGAGAGTGGAGGGGGGGCTGCAGGGAGGTGGGTGCAGGAGGAAAGAGAATCTGCAGCACACTCCCTGCTGTGCTTCGAGCCCCCCGTGGGCTCCAGCTCACCACCCTGAGGTCGTGACCTGAGCCCAAAGCAAGCCTGATGCTTAACCAACTGACCCCATCTGCGTCCCAGGCCACTGTCATTTCTTACCTTCACCCCCCCACACACATTCTAGATGCGTTTTCCTCTATCAGCCTGGCCCCATGCCAATGCCCTGGCTCACACGGCAGCAGGGAAGACCTCTCTAGAGCGTGAGGGACACGGGCCTCACTGACTTGGTCCCCGGGTTTTATTTAACTGGGGAAACTGACACTGCTGTTGCTCCTGGAAAAAGGAGTCCGCACACCCAAGTGGGAGAAAAAATACCCACATATCCCCCAGATATGCTGACTCAATAAGTATTTCTGCAAAATGTATTGAGAGTAACAGCCAAAAGTCGGCAGTGAGTTGAGTTTCTAACACCAAATAACACGTGGCATGGTGCTATTTATCGGGGACGAGTAGTTTATTTTATTATCTAAATTTTACATTTCTAGTATGCCGCCCAAGAAGCTCTCTGGTTCAAAACACACACCAACTGGGGAGAAGGGAGAGAAGAGAGAACACTTCACTGAATAATTCCACAGTATCGACTCTGCTTTGACCCAGCTGAAGTGAATTACTAAGTGAATGTGTTTTGCATATAATTTTTTGTAATAGAAAAATCAATTTCTTCCTGGCCTCAAGAAATAAATATCGAACAAATAGTTTTTAAATATCCATTTTAAGGGGTGACAGGATGTTGGCCCGCCTAACAGGCCCTGGTTCTCAGCACACTCCTGCAAGCAGGGCTCTGCAATCCCTCAGCCTATTACCTTAAAGAACACTCCTCTGAGGGGCCTGCCTGCCCGACCCCTAGGCTAAGGTAGGTCTCTATCCTTTCTGTCTTCCCGCATTGGTCATTTTATTGCGTATCCAACAAATAAATCCAGTCTGTTTTACTGTGTACCTATCCTGCTAGACCTTAAGCTTCTGAAACAGGACAGTCTTTGTTTTGTTCCCAACATCTTAACCAGTGCATGGAGCACAGAGGGCCTTCTCATTAGGCGAATGAATGAATCCATGGATGAGTAAATGCAGGAGTAAGAGAGGGCTCCCTGTTAGGGCTCCCCGCTCCCGTGCCTGAACTGCCCCTGTCATCTATCACCAAGGCATCCAGTTACCATATTCTGTTTGAAGCCGTGTCTATGAACCAAGTTAATGGTGGGTCTAGAGTTAACCACGGCTGCTGCCACACAGGTTCCCAGGCGCACGACAGTCCTCACCAAAGGGTACAGAAGAAGAAAATGCGAAGACGTTAAACACCACAAATTGTCTCCTTCGTTATTTTGTTTATGGCCAAAGCTCCTCACATTTCTCCCTGGTTTTCCACAGGGAGCTCCCCAGACATGGGGGAGAACCACTTAGTTAATGAATCTCAGCTCGGCAACTCCCAAAGGACTGTGGATCCAGTGAATTCGGAGCTACGGAGAAGGTCGGGCTGAGGGAGGTGCCTGGGGAATTACTGATGGACTATGGGGAAGGCAAAGCTTTCTCCTGGCTGACACGGTCACTCCAGAGTTGCACCAAGTGCTCACCGTATTCAATGCGTTGTGTTGTCTTTTGCAAAAATTATTTAATTTCAAAAACATGAAATCCTTAGAAGGTAGGCGCAGCTGTGTTATATCCATTCTATATATGAGAAAACTGAGGCCCAGGGAAGTTCAAAGAATTGTCCAGGTTCACCCAACTAGCAGATGGCAGAGCCAGAATTTCAAGTGGATCTAACAGTCCCAGCATACAGACACCCTTAATAAGCCTACATCCTTTCATAGTCACCCCTTGCTCAATTTTTAGAAGAAATGCAAACTGGTTTCAAAAACCAAAATGAGTTCATAAAAAAGAAAATTAATTTTTCTGTTCATGACGCTGTGATTCTTTATTTTGGGTTCTTTCAAGCAGCTGTTGCATACATTACTTCGGGGTAAATAATATTTCTTTAAATAGAAAAAAAAAGTCTCATTCTGTTTACATCTAAAATTAATTAAGAGGGGTGCCTGGCCGGTTCAGTTGGTGGAGCATACAACGCTCCATCTCGAGGTTGTGAGTTCAAGCCCCACATTGGGTGTAGAGCTTACTTAAAAAAATAATAATAATAACATAAAGAATGATTGGGAACCATTCAGGGAAAAAAGAATCTAAGCAAACGATCTAGAATGCATTCTCTGAAGTATACAAAAAAAAAAAAAATCACTGAAAGATGTTGCCATTATTATACAAAGAAATATATTTAAAATTGCCCAAATTGTTATCACTCATGATAGTTTTATTAATGAATATACAACGCTATGGTTAGGGATAAACAGCTCATGAACTTTGGAAGATTCCATGGGGAGAGAGGTCAGCATATTGGTTAAAGGGGAAAATAAATTTAGAAGAGGCTGGCATTTGGGAATATAAATAATAGTGAAAGGGAATAGAAGGGAAGGGAGAAGAAATGGGTAGGAAATATCAGAAAGGGAGACAGAACATAAAGACTCCTAACTCTGGGAAATGAACTAGGGGAGGTGGAAGGGGAGGAGGGCGGGGGGTGGGGGGGAATGGGTGACGGGCACTGAGGGGGGCACTTGACGGGATGAGCACCGGGTGTTGTTCTGTATGTTGGCAAATTGAACACCAATAAAAAATAAATTTATTATTAAAAAAGAAAAAGAAAATCTTAAAAAAAAAAAAAAAGAAGAGGCTGGCAATAAGAGTGACTAATGGAAAGAAGTATTATGGCAGTGGTGGGAAGAGAGAAGAAATAGTGACCCCAAGAAGGGTGAAATAGGGTTACCCTTCCTCCCTGAGGCCTTGGAGAAAACTGGAGGGCACGTGTTTTTAGGGAGGACTAAGTTTGAAACATATTCTCTGCTGACACACGACCTGTGCTGTGAGAAACAAAGCCAGTGAGGGGGAGGGCAATAAGGCTAATATTTACTGTGCATTTAGCATACACCACAGTCTACACTAGGCTCTTTGCATGGCTCTCTACAGAATTAAAAAGATTAAAAAAGAAGAGAATTCAAAGTAAATGAAAGACAGTTTGGGGTTATCAAAAATGCTTCCATTTGAATTAGAAAAAAATGGTTAGAAATCACTTAGACCTGGGGATCCCCGGGTGGCTCAGTGGTTTGGTGCCTGCCTTTGACCCAGGGTGCAAACCTGGAGTCCTGGGATCAAGTCCCACATCCCATCCGGCTCCCAGCATGGAGCCTGCCCATCTCTCTCTCTCTATGTCTATCGTGAATGAATAAATAAAATATTTTTTTAAAAAAATCACTTAGACCTTTATAATCAATAAATCTGTGTGGACTTATTGTATTTCCAACACTCCATTAGAGATGATGAGAAGCAAAAAAAAAAAAAAAAAACTCAGGCATAAGAGGGCCATATAATCTATGAGTTAAATCTGATGAGCATAAAATATAATAATAGTTTAGGAAAAGGATAAATGTGTAAGGTTTATAGGACCAAATGGGCCAGATGGACTTGATCTGGATCTTAGATGTACAAGAATGAGATGCGTGGTGGCGAAGGTGTCAGACTGTTACACCCAAGGCATCATGAGCCAAACCCCACAGGTGAGGTTCTTACTAAAGGCCCTTAGGATTTGCCTAATTGGGATTTAGGGTGGTTTAGGGGAGAAAGGAAGAAGAGATCTATACACTGAGATGAGATTAGGGCAAGCCCTGGAGCACCTTATGGATTAAAATCTACAGGAGCCTGAGTCCCAGTTGGCCTCGAAGTACCTCTGTCGCCCCACCCAGCCCACCTAAACCCCTGCCCCTACCCTGCCCCTGCCCCTGGCCGCCTCTATCTACACGTCCCCAGCTGGGACTGGGAGGGGAGGCCCTGAAGGAGGAGCCTCCCGCGGTCAGGGTCTTGGGCCTGCAGCTGCCTGCCTGGCCCTCTGGCCTCCCCCCTGGGAGACGCATGGGCTCCACTGCTCTGGGGGGCAGGCAGGTCACCCGCAGGCCCAGCCCTGGGGCCCCGGGGGCAGAGCGCTGGGCCCGGGCACAGCGGGGTTGTCCCAGGCACTCACTGGGGGCAGGACACGCTTTCCCGAGACAGAGCAAGGTGAGCGTGGTGCGGCCTCCCCTGCAGCCTGCCCCTCCCCCCGCCTCCCCCGTCCAGGTGCCTGTGGCCCAGCCTGGCCCTGAGGCCCAGGGGACTGTGCAGCCACTGCAGGGTGTTGTGGGGGAGACCCCTGGAAGCCTGAGGACTGTCAGCAGGGACTTGTCACCCCAAGTAGGACAGTGCCCGATGGTGATAAAGGAAATGAGGCAATGCTGACATTAAATCCCCTTTATCATGTTTTCGTAGAAGTTGGAAGGACACCTACACAGTCCTAACCCCCAGGCAGGACCTCGAAAAGGAAAATAGAGTCTTTCGTGACATGGACTTTCGTAACCGGATGGTTTGCTCAACATCATCAATGACAACTCATTAATAATAACTTCACCTTCCCAGGTGAAGAAGCCATTAAGACTTCGAAAAGTCACCAGATGTGACCCAAGCTCATCTGGCTCCTGGAAGCCGAGCACAGGTGGTTGGATGATGTCCCCAAACTCACCTTTCCTGATGGACGCTATGCTGAAACAGCAAAAGTCCACAAAACAGTAGGGCGCATACAGCTATGTGTGATCTTTACTGCGACCCTACAGAGTAGTGCGACTATCCCTGTCCACAGATCCGAAAGCCAAGGCTCAGAAAAATCAGCCGAGCTGTCCGAAGAGCTTTGGGCGATGGTGGGGATCGTACCGCATCTTTGGCCCGAGGGACCCAGCCGGGGCAAGCTGCCCGGCTGCAGATGGAACCCCCAGGCCCCTCCCGTCTATTCGCCGCTGCACCGACGCGGGAAGCGTGGCTATTAAAAGGAGGAGGCTGCTCGTCAGCCACCTCATTCAGCACGCGGGCCTGCGCCCCTACCGCCTTTCAGGCCGTGATCTGCATCCAGAGTTAGAGCAGTAAGAACAACGGACAGAGCCACTACCTTCATGGAGATCGACGATACACGAAAACATAGAGGGCAGGTGGAAGTAAGTTCTATACAAGAAAAATAAAATATCATAAAAATATAAAGGGTGTTGGAGGTAGCAATTCCCAGTCACCCAGTGGCTCTGTCCCACCCCGAGCAAATCGGCATGCACAGATCTCCTTTTTTTTTTTTTTGGGTTTTATATAAATTCCAGGTAGTTGACATACGGGGTGATACTGGTTTCGGGCGTACAGTATAGGGATGCAACACTTCCCTACGACACCCAGTGCTCCTCACAACAAGGGGGATCCTTAATGCCCATCAGGCATCTAACCCGTCCCCCTGCCCACCTCCCTTTGGTAACCATCAGTGTGTGGTCAGCAGGTAGGAGCACACACCTTCTATGTAACGATCCGTAAGTAAGAGCAACAAGCCCACGGTGACCGGTCCTTAGTGGTCCGTGGCTATACTTAGAGTTTGGGCAAAAATATAAAATCATAAGCTGACTATCTATGTAACCAGAGAAGACTAGAGAGGCTGTTTTTTCAACTTTGAAGACAGATGATATCAACTCTGCGGAAGCACAGACTATCTAGACTTACCCATAAATCCTGATTGGCACATCTACATGCCATAAAAACGGGGGCTCCAATTGCTTATAAATGCAATTTGCTTGGTAGAAAAAACAAAAATGAATCCTTCCAAAAACTTAGGAATTCTACAAAGCGCCCTTGTTCATGATAAGGATGTAAGTCACCATCCACCCCAGGACAAAGCCGAGGGAATCTTTGCTCTAGTCTGTCTCGGAGACAAGCTTTGCCCTCTCGGCATCAGGACACACTGCTCCGAGGAGACTCTGGGCATGTCCTTATTGCTGCTGGCTAGGCCCTGGGTGAACCTGAGCCATCGGTAAAATGTGTGTCCTTTTTCACCTTCTGAAACATCTCTCACTCGAGGTAAGCGTACTCACCCTTCCGCTCCCAATAGTCCCTTAGGAGCCAAAGGACGTCCTGTGCTGCTGGCTGCCCACAGCCCACAACGGTGGTATCCTCCCCACGCTGCTCTCGTCATTCCCAAGAGCTTGAGAATTAAGCTTAATAGTTAAGCACCACAGAAGGTCCTTTACATTTCTGTTATATTATTTACTCCTCAGAACAACCTGGTGAAGTAAACACAGCTATTTGCACTTTGCACATGAAGAAACTGACGTTTATGGAGGTGGAGCATGAGGCCTGGGGTCGCACACATGGTCTCCTTCTCCTTCCATGATAACATGCTGAGTGACCAGGGAATCTACTGGGTGAAAGGGCAAGACCTATGTTCTTACATAATATTTCAATATCTTTAAGACCATAATAGAATTACGTATAAACATCACAAAGAACTTCATCGTTTCTTGCACATTCACTATCACAGTGATGAGTCAATGAGGGAAAGAAAATCTAAGTCCTCACCATCCTCAAAAAAGAAATTTAAGTTTCTGTATAGCTATAAATTTGGGGCCTATAATTTTTTGAACTTCAGTTAGAATTAAAAATAAAGGGATCCCTGGGTGGCGCAGCGGTTTGGCGCCTGCCTTTGGCCCAGGGCGCGATCCTAGAGACCCGGGATCGAATTCCACATCGGGCTCCCGGTGCATGGAGCCTGCTTCTCCTTCTGCCTATGTCTCTGCCCCTCTCTCTCTCTCTCTCTGTGACTATCATAAATAAATAAAAATTTTAAAAAAAGAATTAAAAATAAAGCAGGAGTGCCTGGGTGGCTCAGTTGGTTAAGTGGTCAAATGTCTGACTCTTGACCTTGGCTCAGGTCATGATCTTATGGGTCCTGAGATCGAGCCCTGCCTCGGGCTCCACACTCAGTGAGGAGTCTGTTAGAGGTTCTCCCTCTCCTTCTACCCCCCACCCTGGCCACTCTTCCCTCATGTAAAATAAATAAAAATAAAATAAATATTTTAAATAAATATTTTTAAAAAAACTTTTTTTATATAAACGAGGTGTTTGCAGTGCTGTGGTGACTTAGTCAATTAAGTGTTGGGCTCGTGATCTTGGCTCAGGTCATGATCTTGGGGTTGTGGGATGGAGCCCCGCTTCAGGCTCCATGCTGTGCGTGAAGCCTGCTTAGGATTCTCTCTCTCCCTCTTCCTTCCCCCACCTGGAAATAATAAAATCATGAAATCATAAAATCATAAAATCATAAAATAAAGTAAGTGTGTTTGGGGTTATTTTCCTAAGAATATTGCTATGTTTATCCTTCCCCTAAGATTAGAAGCGCAGGCTATGACAAGCACGTTTATGGCTAAATAATGAAAATATAAAGTATGTGTTTAAAATATACAACAGGTTAGAGATAATTAGAAGCTAGTCAACATTATTTGGCTAGAGAAATGTTTTGATTTCTAGTATTGTCAAATTTTATCTCCCCAGATAGGTTAATAATAGTTCAGCTAATGCAGTTTTAGACCTCATTTAATCCACAAAACAACAACTAGAGGATGAGAATTATGATCCTCACTTTACAAATGAGGAAACTTGGACTCAGAGGAGTAAAATACATTTCTAAGGGACAGAGTCATCATTTGGGCCCAGGTGTATCTCTCCCAAGGTTTGTGCTCCTAAACACCCCAAGGCTTTTTACGTATCTCTTCCCACCAAAGCCCAAGCCTTACACACGACCTGACTTTATACATCTCTAAGCAGTGCCGGGGTGGGGCGGGGCGGGCGTCCAGGTCTAGACACAGACCAGCTCCCGCCAGAGATGAACAGTGCCGGACATTCAGCAAAAGGCACTCGGAAGAGATGAATATTTCGACCATTGCTTTGACAGCCCAAAAACCTTTTAAATATTAAGTGCATCTGCCAATGCACAATGAATCATATTCTCGACTTCATATGGACGTTAAATATCTTATCTTTGCATGATTTGTTCCCAAATTAATACGCTGATGGTTCACAAGCCCTTGTAATATCACCTTCGGCCTACAGTTTTTCATCACTGCATTATGTTAGAAATGGTCTCTTTGGGTTAAATCGTGTTCATCTGGAGGTTGTTATGGTCTGCGTAAATAGCACTCAGTTATTTTTGAAGAATTATTTTCTCCATCTGTTCAAATCTGTATTTGTTACCCTCACACAGGTAACATTACCTACCAGAACTCCTGATTCTAAGGAACTTCCTTAGCCCCCTCTCTGACCTTTTATTAAATGATCTGGATCTGTTTTACTTCTTTAACAAGTTTTGCCTGACTGTTGTTTTGGTCACGCAAAAGAAAAATCATAAACCAAGATTTTAAAAAATACTGTACAGATTGCACACGGGGAGGCTGGCAGTCTTCCACACAGTGTTCATTCTTTGCAGCACAAATCGTCACCACAATAGAGAGCCTAAAACAAAAGCCAAACGCTGCAGAAGGAGTCCTTTTCCTCCTGAAAAAATTCCAACATTGGGGAGCATACTTTCCTATGGATGCACACGTATAATTTCCATTATTGTTAATGGGAACTATACATGCATAACACCCATTACTGCTAATGGGAGCTAAGTGCACACACAAGAGTAGAATACAGTGAAATCTGTCTTAGAAAATCACCCAAGAGACTAGCAAAAATCAGTTGCCTGGTAGAGAATGGTTTTAAATTAAAAGCAGAACAGAACTGAACTTGAAACCACAGGGGAACTATTTAAACTTCAGGGAGCAGTGGGAATTGGCTCCTCTCGTTCTTGCTCTATTCCAGTATCTTGTTTTCCTCATCCACGTTCTTGATGGGAGCCAATGACCTTGTGATATCCTAAAGAGATGGTGTGAGAATGAATTTCACACCTCCACTGATTCAAATGGTAGACTTGGGGATCTTCTGGTGGGGGAAGGAATTCAGCTTCTGGATGGTAACATCACCGCACGTGCAAAACACAAGTCACGTGGCATCTTTAATGACAGCTAATGAACCAGGACGAAAACAGTAAAGCAATATTATTATGGCAATTTATATCAATCATTCATTAAACATCAAAAACATCTGTTCTGTTGTAATGTTATTGTAAAAGTCAATGAAAGATAAACCAGAAAGTGATTTCGGTCGACCCAAGTGGCCTTACCACGCCTCAGGGCTGGAAGCAGACTGTTCTGATGGTATCTTAAAATCATAGGCTGTTGTCCTTAGTCTAATCTCCTCATTTTGCAATAAATTGTAGAGGAATCAAGTGTTTCTTCCAAGGTCACATAGTATTAAAGGCAGATATTGGACCCAGAGTTCAGAATTTTCTTGACCCCAGATCCAGTGGTTTTAATGTTCAAAAGCCTAAAGATTCCCAAAGACTTTTGTCTCTTTTGGTTTTGCGTGGGGCTCTGGGGACCAAATGCACAGATGGGTAGATGGGACCAAAAGGGACAATTCTGGAGCTCTGGAGACATGGGGACTAAACGTTCTGCATGTTACTCAGGTGATGGCATGCTCCAGTTATTTCCAAAAATAGCCTCAAATATAAATCTCAACAAGCACTTTTAAAAAGGCAGGAACAAAACAGGCAGAAGGGCAAGGTTTGTTACTTCGTGTCTAGAAAAGAGGAATGAGAACATTGTTCTTAGAGTGACTTTTCTGTTCAGTCTCTTGCTTCTTAGCTGTCCTTCCAAGGCTGTGATTACAGGGCACCAGCTATAAAGTCATTCTCACGGCATGTGTGTCACATACGTGACACATGCAATTTCTGTTATTCTTCATATGTAGATGTTTCCAGTTGGCCTAATTTGGAGTCGATTCTCCCACAAATGGGCAGGAGCGACAGAAAACAACATTGGGAACTGTTTCCAAGGGCTGTCAATGTACAAAGACCCGTATCACTCTGCTCGGGCTCTTTCTCAATGAAGGTGTCCTTGGCTGCCTTGGCTGCCAGTCCCTTGCCCCTCATACTTTGAATATCAGGCCTAAGGAAACCAACTGCCCAGTGGAAGAATCAGAAATAATTGAATTTCCATTCCAACCAAGATGTTCTACGTATCCTGGCTTATGATTTTACAACGAACACAACCTGTTCTGTATCCTCCTTTTAGATCAAGAGCCCTGTTGATCCAAACCATTAAGGGGGGGCAGTTTGATCGGGGAGGTCCTCTCTCAGCTGGCCAGCGATCGTCTAGCAATCAGTTCCTAGGAAAAGGAGAAAAAGAGGCAGAAGAAGAATGAAAGGGAAGGGGAAGGAAGGAAAAGAATGTGAAATGGAGAGTAGAGTGAGGAAGGGAAAGATGGGGCAGGGAGAGAAAGGCTGAAGAGAAGGAGCGGAGAGATGGAAGAAAAGGAAGGCAGTGAACAAGGCAGCATGCTGTTTGGGATGGCACGTCATGGACGCTGGTGTGCTGGAGCGAAAACTGCCAAGATTCCGGAGCCTGAAATAACTGGGTCGTACTTACTCTCAGCTTGGTCTTTATTCTACATGTGATACTGAACAAACTAAAAAAAATGTGCCATCTCTCAACTTCCCCATGTCAGAGAAGGACAAAGGGGGACCCATCCTATTTTGCAAGGTTGTTATATGATGAGGTAATGTATGAAAATGCTTAATAAACCATAAAGATCTGTGAGGTAGGATTCATCTGCTTAATGAAACAGATGATCAGAGAGAAAAAGTCATACTGAAGGTACCAGCTTCATTCAGGTGTCAGAACACCTCTTGATAGCCTTTGATCACCAGCCTAACGAGCTCTGAACACCTTCACTCCTACTCTGTCTCTATTCTATGACAAAAGCAACCAAAAAGAGACCAAATACTCAGTGCAAAAAAAAAAAAAAAAAAATTCAGTCTGCCCGACTATACTAACAGGATGTAATTTGACAGAACGAATATGGAAGGACAAGTCCCTAAACTAAAAGTAAGGGTCTTGGATATGAATAGAAGCTATTCCTGATGACTCCAGAAAAATCAACTCCAGTTCTATGGAGACATGATTACAGGCAGGGAAGTGCCCAAAGGGGCAGGGCTCAACCCAGTGGTTGATGCCAAGAACTAGAAAGCGCTTCAAGGTGCACAAATCTCCCAGAGTCCCTTCAGCTCTTTGCAGAAAAAGACGTAGGCCTCTCATTCATTCTCTGGAATCCCGAAATGGTGTGTTTCTGTTATTTTTGTGACCTGTATTGCAAACTAGCTTTAACTGAAAGTTCTTTTGTGTATATATTTTCATTGTCTATTCATTTTTTTCCTTCCAGCAAATTATAATCTCTTTGAGGGCAATAACTTTGTCTTTTGTCATTGTGTTAATCTCTGGGGCCTCACATAGTACGAGATACATAGTAGGAGCTCAATAAATATTTCCTTGATTTATTTACATATGTATTTATTTACCTACCTTAAATAGATTACAAAACCACGTAGACGTCAGCCATCTTACATATGCACAGACCAGCACATAGTTTACATAGTAAAATGGTTATATAATTATTTGCATAATTAATTAATTCATCTGAGTATAAACAAATGCCCACAAAGCCAACTAGAAAGAATAATTTATTCTATAACAAGCATGTGTTCCTGCCAAACAGTGCTAGAACATCTAATGATCATGTTCCTAAAACTCATGTTGTAACTCTTTAAAAAGACAAAGAAACAGTGGTTTGGTTTTCACACACACATTTGGGGATTATATCTTCTGAGGAAATGTTGAGATAATTGTTTTGTTTCTAAGAAACATTGTTTCTTGCAATTCTATTTAATGGTTTATTTTCTATGACTTGGAGTTGACATTCTTTTCTTTCATTAATATTAGCATTGCATAAACTATGCGACTGCTATTTTTCACCTATTTTAGAGACATTAAAAATATTTTTTTTCTTGTAGGAAGATGGCACTATTCCTTCACTCTTAGTCTAACATGGTTTAGTGAAAGGAATATTAGTTAAAAATCGTGACTTGGGTTTGGGTCCCAGCTTTAATGTTTTGTCAACATGTGACCTGACGAGTTGCCAATTTTGCTAATCTTGCTGACCCTCCACTTCTTATCTATATCATGGCGGAAGCAGGGGTTGGGCTGCAAGAATCAAATCGAATGTGTAACGTGACTATTGTATGTCCACTGCAAAACACCATAAAAAGCAATGTTTGTAACAATAGATACCGTTTGTATGATACTTGCTGGAAGTCAGGAATTGAGCATCCATTATTTCTATTGCTTCTAAAAGTTATGCATTTTGGGTGTTATCATCCCTATTTAATAGATGAGGAAAATGAGGTTTAAGGAGGTTAGGTAAGTAACTTGTCCAGGATCAAACAGTGATAAAAGGGAGGAAACAGTGAGCTACTCAATAGAATTTGCAGTCAGTTTGTTACATTGGTGCCCCCGCCCTTTTTCTTTTCCCTTATCAATATGGCCTCCAATAATCCTTCAGTTTTCTAACTTTGGAGAGGGCCATCTGGTGATCATCCACATTGCTTTATGCCTTATATCTTTTGAAGTTCATTTCCATCCCCCCTCTTCCCCATATGATACGTAGTATTTATGTAATGTTGCTGTTCATCTGCTCTACTTTTGTTTTACTGGACATTGGACAGATACTAACAATATTGAAGGTGACGAAAGGGTAGGAAGGGTCTGATCTGTGAGAGAGATCTCCCAAGTATTTTTGGGTAGACACTGTCATAAAATGACAAAAGGCCACACTAGGAAGACAAAATTACTGGATGGTACGTCTAAAGAAAAAGACATTTCTGAGTTGAGAATGAATGTCACATTCACAAGTTCACCTTCCCCAGATCTTTTGATAATATTCCTATCATTTGTCATGGGATGTGGATTAGTATGGTGTGGGGAAATAAGCTGAAGTGTAAAAGAAATGGTTCAGCGGACTAACGCGTTTTCGTCTCTGTAAATATCTATTAAAATCTGCTTCTTCAAAAAGGGCCTTTGCAATGAAGAAATCTGATGAATACTAATACCATCAATGGGAAAGATTGATATAATATCACCTCTTATATAATATACTTGAAGGTTACACCATCTATGTAATATTAACTGTGAAGAAACATTCAGGCAAATCTAAATCGAAGATTCTACAGAACAACTGGTCTGTACACTTCAAAAATGGTAATGCCATAAAAGACCAAAAAATAAATAAATAAATAAAAATGGTAGGGGAGGAGGGCAGAGGAAATAACTAAAGAATACTAAAGAGACATGCAACTAAATTCAGTGTATTTTTTACTAGATCTCAAAAAAAAAAGGATATTTTGAGACAATTGGGGAAATTTGAAGGTGGATTATACATTAGAGATAACATAACAATATTAAATATTGGGGTCTGATCATTATTTTGTGCATTGTTATTATTAAGTGAAAATTCTTATATTTGGGAAATACACGGTAAAGTATTTCATGGTCAACTACGTGGAGATCTGAAACTAGCTTTCAAATAACTGGGTTATTGCATCTGTATCATCTGTATCTTTGGGGTAAACGCCGGGACACCTGCACCCCGATGTTTATAGCAGCGATGTCCACAACAGCCAAACTGGGGAAGGAGCCTCGGTGTCCATCGACAGATGATGGATAAAAAAGATGTGGTTCATGTATACAATGGGATATTCCTCAGCCATTAGAAACGACAAATACCCACCATTTGCTTCGACGTGAATGGACCTGGAGGGTATTATGCTGAGTGAAGTAAGTCAATCGGAGAAGGACAAACATTATATGTTCTCATTCATTTGGGGAATATAAAAAATAGTGAAAGGGAATAAAGGGGAAAGGAGAAAAAATGAGTGGGAAATATCAGAAAGGGAGACAGAACATGAAGACTCCTAACTCTGGAAAACGAACTAGGGGTGGTGGAAGGGGAGGAGGGCGGGGGGTGGGGGCGACTGGGTGACGGGCACTGAGGGGGGCACTTGATGGGATGAGCACTGGGTGTTATGCTATATGTTGGCAAATTGAACACCAATAAAAAATAAATTTATAAAAATAAAAAAAGAAAATTGAACTAGGAAAAAAAAACAAAACAAATAACTGAGTTAAAAATACATACAGTTGACCCTCCAACAACACTGAGGTAAGGGGCACTGACCCTCACCCTGTGCATTCAGAAATTTATATGTAAATTTTGATTCCCCCAAAACTGAACTAATAGCCTACTGTTGACTGGAAGCCTTTAGTGAGAACATAAACAGTTAACATGTATTTTGTATGTTATATGTGTCACGTACTACATTCTTACAAAAAAAGTAAGCTAAGGAATAGATTTCCATACACACATATACACGTATGTAAACACACACGGGAAACACGGCAGCCTGGATTCATACTTGATTAATCCAGGTAAAGTATAGTCTCACAAGTTTTCTGAAGAGTTGGATTTTGTTTCAGATTCGTTTATTTATTTTAGAGAGAGGGAGCGGGCGAGAGCAGGTGGGGGGCAAGGGAGAGCGAAAGAGCAGCAGACTCCACGCTGAGTGTGGAGCCCGCCTCGGGCCTTGATCTCACGGCCCTGAGATGATGACCTGAGTTAAAACCAGGAGTCAGAGGTTTAACCGACTGAGCTACCCACGTGCCTCAAGAGTTTAAACTTTTTAAGTCAAAACGTTTTTTGGGGAAAAAAATGAAACTGCCTATGTTATGCATAAGCATATTCTGACGTGGAAGAAAGACCATGATTTAGTCAAAAAACATACGAACAGATGTGTCGATCTGTGAATGTACACACACACACACACACACACACACACACGGGTTCAGATATAAAGGGATCCGATTTTACACAAATTATATACACACATTGGAAACAAAAGAAAACAAGAACGATCCGTGGAAACACTGGTGGTCGGGTGACTCAGGCTGTGAAGTTAGTTGTGGGTCTACACACAGACATCCCCTGCCTTTGCTTGCGAGCACGCTGTATCGAGCTTGAAGCAGATGAGCAGGCGGAGCGGGATCACACCGCGGCAGGTTGGGGGCTCCAGGAAGCAGAGCGTGCAGGATGCTACACAGGTGTGGTGGATGGATTGGCGCTCACAGTGGGGAGGGGGCGCCAGGTGTGCGCCCAGGTTCACCCCCACCCCCCACCCCGGGGACTCTGGAGCTCCCCGGGCCCAGGAGAGCATCCCATAGTCGTGAGGACAGGGCAACCTCCTACCATCCTTGGCCCTCAGGCTCTGGATGTCGGCTGCTCGGGGAAGCGTGCGACCTTGGGCAGCTGAAGGGCACCTGCAGGGGCCCACCCCCTGGAATCTGCCTGCAAGAAGCATTCCCGGCAGCTTGACAACAAGCCCTTCCTTGAAAAAGGAATGGGTGGCACAGCTCTATATTCATCGCACAATTTACCTTCTTCTGTCCCGCCAGTTATATATTGCTTTTTTGAATTTTGGTTTAGTTGGATCTGGGATTCTAAATTCAACTGCTCGGTAACAGAATCAGCCGGTTTCTATAGCTCCACCCTCTTCATTCATAGCCCTGTTACTGCAACAGGCTGGACATTTATTTATTCTTAGGTTCTAATTATATCTCTTCGTCGTTCTTCGGCCCTGCTATGGACTGAAGTCTGTCTCCCTAAAATTTACATGTTGCAGCCCTAACTCCCAATGTGACTATATTTGGAGAGAGTGTCTTTAGGAGGTTATTAAGGCTAAATGAGGTCATAAGAGTGAGAGACTCTAGCCCAAAAGGACTGGTGGCCTTATAGGAAAAGAGAGAGAAAAGACAGAGGTTCCTCTCTCCTTTTCTCTCTTTTTCTCAGAGCACGCAAAGCAAAGTCCATGTGAGGACAAAAGCTGCCATCTGCAAGCCAGAAAAAGAGCTCTCTCACCAGAAACCAAACCCTTCCAGGGACTTGATCTTGAATTTTCCAGCTTTCAGAACTTCGAGAAAATAAATTTTTGTTGTTTAAGACATGGAATCTGCGGCAGGCATACGTATGTGTGTGTCTGTGTACCTACATTATGACAGCCAAGCAGACTCACACAGGGCCTCAACTGAGGGTCAGATCTAAAACCTGCCAAGTAATTAGCCGCTGTAATTTCCGGTTCCTAGGCTGGCATGACTGAATGCACGGCACAACTCAAGTACAGTAATAAAGAATCTGTGCTATACAGAAAACGTATCCGGTGACTCCTCTCTCTCCTGCTCGGTCCCTAAATACTCCCGTAACTGTCCTATCTGTACTTTAGTTATCATTCTTTACCTTTTGCATTTTTTTCTGTTTAAGTAAATCATTAAACTATGTTATGGAAAAACTGTTTGCCTTCGAATCGGGCTCAATTTGTTTTGTTACGTTGCTTGTTTTTTATGATCCCAGTGTCATTATAAGCACAATAAAGTTCTCTAGGATTCTATGAGCCAGGCTGGTCCATTTTTTCCTTACCTTACCCTAGGAGTCTCAGGAAACTAAGAAAGGGTTCCAGTAACAGTAATAATTCCCTCTTGGCCAAGCGGCTTGCTCCATTTTTTTTTTTTTTTTTAAAGAAGGAAAGAATGCCCTTGGGGAAAAAAAAAATCAGTCCAATCTCACTTTTGAGTTTTGTTTTGTGGGTTTTTTGTTTTGTTTTGTTTCGTTTTTACCACAACTGAAAAAGGACTAGCCAAAGTGTGGACATGGACAAGGCATATTTTCATGTTCTGTTCAGTGAATACCAATTGTCTTTTATGGGATCAGATCCATGGTTTGGGGTTTATTATCATTGGGCCTTCAGGAGGAGAGAGAGCTAAGCAGCCCAAGAGAGTAAATTGGGAGATGTCATTAATTGAAGGGCATAAAGCAAAAGCATGTCCAAATGTAAGTTAATGTATTACATCCCTAGGCAGAAATCAGAATATGTGCTTTTTCAGATGTAACATTTTAATTGGCCTACCTGATAGAAGGTTACATAAAATGTACACTAAATCTCATTACTCCTCGATTGTCAAATACCCTCCCTAAAACTTGACTACAACCAGCAGTGAGTGGGTACAACCTAGAATTATGGGAGACTTAAAAGTTCTCTTTAGCAACACTATTTGCAACACAGAATTTTAAATGGTCCCATTAGGCCAACTCTACTCTTGCTGTTTTATCCAAGAGTTTTAAGCAGAGAAATGAGTATTTGAGAATTTCTTTTCCATAGAAGAATCCATATCAAATGCCCTCCTGGAAACTATCGATGATAGCACATTTCTAATAAAATGCTGCTCTTGAATGAAGCCTAACCACCTGGCACAAAAACAAAATAGTACACATTCTCACGATGTTTGAAAATCTTTCTGGCACAAAATGATTTCAGAAATAAGAGATTGTCTTCCCTTACCCACCCTTATCCAAAACAAACAAACAAACCAAAACACCTTGTAAAGAATCATCCTATTCATAACAAAGGTAGAGTATAAAGATGAATATTATAGAATATCAGAAGCTATTAAAACTCCCCCAAAATAAAGATGATAATTCAAACGAAGATGAACTCAAAATCTGCCATGGTCATGTTTCTTGGTTCTCCCCCATGTTAGGGGCTGCTTAGCTCTTTCTCCTCCTGAAGGCCCAATGATAATAAACCCCAAACCATGGATCTGATCCCATAATCCCATACCCTCCATGTGGGTTCTGCCCACATTCGCTCTTTATCTCTTTAAGTGAACTACCTGTCGACTGGTGGTTCCAACCATCTCTGCTGTCTACACTCTGTACAGGGAAATACCATAGCAACTGTCACTACGCTACTGAAATTTTTTTCTGCCAACAAGTATTTCTTGAACCTCTAGCTTGCACCAAGCCCTCTGGGGAATAGCCCAGTGAAAAAGACAATTCCTGTCCTTCACACACTTATTGTCTAGTGTGGTAGAGCACAGAAACAAATGATGGCAATACAGCGTGGTAAGAATGAAAATGGTGGAAATACCCGGCAATGGAAAAACATAAAGGGGATATCTGACTGGGTCTTGAAGGGAGGGTCAAGTTAAAAGTTCCTAGAGGAGGAACTAAATTTAAATTAAAACCTATAGTGGAGTAAAGAACAGGTTTTTTTAAAAAAGGTAAAAGCTCTAGCAAGTGCAATGGCCATGAGGTAAGAACAGATGTGGCAAATTTGTGGAAATTCAGTCGCCTCACTCCTTAGTTTCCCAGGTGAGGTGGTAGGCATCGGCGAGAAATAAAGCAAGAGACGTAGGCTCACAAGATAATGGAAAACTTGCGAGCTGCCTTGCAGACTCTGAACTTTATTTTAAAGGCAATGTGGAGCACGAAAAGATTTTAAACTGGGAAGTCATGTTGGCATTTGGGAAAAATCACCCTGGCTGAGATACAAAGAACAGATTGGATCGAGGTACAACTGGAGGCCAAATGGCTGGTTATAAAAAGACTATTGCAACAACCCAGTGGCGGTAGAATGAAGAAAAAGCGATGAATTTGAGAAATATTTAGGAGGTAGTTTCGACAAGTCCTAGTGATTGTCTAACATGGAAAATGAGGAAGAAGATGAATCAGAGAATGAGGTTTCTATTATAAGAGATTGGATGTATTGGGTAAGAAAACAATGATGAAACGGAAGGGGCTGGAATCAGAGGACTGGCTTTAAAACAGGATTTGCATTTCAGTTTTTCACTGGAAGATACAAGAACAGGGAAGAAGTAGTTGAACACAGTAAGTTTGTGGATAAGGTGGTGGAACTTTGAAGTAGTTTCAATCTAAATGAGTCTCAGTCTCTCTCTCTCTCTCTCTCTCTCTCTCTCTCTCTCTTTTAATGAAGCCAGAGACAGAGTCGTCTGCCGAAAGGAAGAGACGGGAAGTATGGATGTTCAGAAAGACTGGAAACGTTTTGAAAAGTTGGAGCCCAGAGTGGGACAGAAAGTTAAGAGGGATCCGTAGAAGAAATTTTAGGTGGTATTGATCCATTTGGGGTTGGAGATCGTGAAATTAATTGGCATGAACAGCACTTACATGACATTCACTTTCAGAATTGCGGGACTGTATCTTCGTTTTGTAACATTCATCATCCTGGATAAGAAGGGGGGGGGGGAATCAGATTGATCTAAAGTTGGGAGATTTTCCAGATGGCTGAGACATAAGAAAACAGGGCAAGGGATTTAAGATAACAGCGCCACACCCCACCCCCCCGCACCCCCGCCACCACCACCACCAAAAATGTTTGAAGTAATAGACAATAGGATTTAAGCTGAGTACAAAGTGACGATGAGTGGGAACTGACAGAGGAAAAGTAAAAGGATCAAGGGATTAGCAGTCCCAGGAACTTGGAAAAACCTAGTGAGGATAATAGAGAGAGAGACAAAGACAGGAAAAGATAGAAAGATGTGGTCAGAGATTAGAACGTTTTCAATTAATATTTCAGAATTGAGGCAGTGAACGACAGCAGGGGCTGACAAGCTCTGGCAAGTAAGCAAAGCAAGCAAAGTTCCCTGAAGTCGAGGGACACGGGAATGGATGTCCTATCTTTGGGGATACTGAGGTTACTCCGGGAGGTGGGGAGAAAGGCAGTGAAGAGAAAGACCATACAGCCGGTGTCCATTTCTTCAAGGAAAGAGGGGAAGCAACTGTTAGTCGGGTGATGATGTGGACAATCTGGGGTGCAGGACGGAGCGTGCCTTCGCGAACAGGGGTTGTATGAAAGTGAGAGTTATGACCCCAAATATAAATCTAGAAGTAAAATCTACCAAAACACCAGACCCCCTGAGACGTGTTGGGGACACGATGTTCAGGGCAGTGGCCTTTTCTTCGGTGACTCCATCTCAGTCCCCTTCCCTACAATTCTGAGGGGGAGTGCCCTCCTTGGTGGGCTTATTCAAATTTAATCACCATTTTGAATTGAGCTTTATCGTATTTATATTCATGGGCAATAAATCCTTTCCACTCTTTTCAGAACTAGCTGGGTTTTCACGGCACGCGTACTTGGGACCCTGCCCTACAGCAGCTCCACATCAATCTTTCATGAACCCTAACCAAAAACGAGTGCATGTGCCAGCAGCGCGTAAGGGCCACACTGGGTTTTTCCACCCAGGGATGGTCAACCCTGATGTGTAATCAATCAACAGGAAAGGTGTGCCTTTTGCAAGGAAACTCTAAGAGGTCACTTTCCTAGGTGTGATCGATCTCCCCCATGCTGATCGTGTTACGGCGATTACCGCTCCACTCTAACAGCTTCTTCTCGAGGGAGACGCAAAACTGTGTCTGTGAATGTTTAGGATGGTGTGTCTTGTCAGGTTGAATTACCTTGTAACATAACTCACTGTAAATTCACCTCATAAGTAAAAACCAATTGGAGATTATAAAACACCATCAAAAAGCATTCTATTTGGGGGGTAGAATTATGTTGCGCAATTACAAGTGAACCGTGTCCATGACCCTCATCATCAGCAAGAGAGTCAGTGTTTCTTCAATTCAGCACATAAGGAGGAAAAAAAAAAAAATCCCCCATGCTTTATGGCCTGAAAAGTTCTCAGTAGGCCAAAGAGTATTACTTGTTCTCATGACCTTTGAAAGAGAAAGAAAAACTAGAATTTAACGAGCATCTATGTTAGGCTAATACGTTACACATACACTTTCTTACACAGGGCGCAGCATTGAGTGCCACCCCCTGAGAAGCCTTCCTCGACCACCTTCCCCATCAGCGTCCGATGGTTAATTTCATGGTCAACTTGACTGGGCCAAGAGACGCCCAGATATTTGGTTAAACATTATATCAAGCACATCTGTGAGGGTATTTTTGGGTAAGGTCGGCGTTTGCATCAGGGGCTGACTGATTAAGCAGGTTGCCCTCTCAGATGTGTGTGTGTCGGGAGGCGGGGGCCGGGGGACCTCACCCAATCTGGCAAAGGCATGAATAGAGTAAAAAGGCTTGAGTGAAGGAGAATTCATTCTCTCCGCCCGTTCTTGAGCGGCCTTATCCTGCTTCCAGACCCAGACTCAGGGGACAACTTACGCTGTTGGCTCTTCTGCTTCTCGGGTCTTTGGGCTCAGAGTAGAATTAACCATCAGCTCTTGGGGGGCCTCCAGGTTACGGACTATAGATCTTGTGCTGCTCAACCTCCGTAACTAATGAGCTAATTCCTTATAATGAATCTTGTAAGAAATGGAGTAATATAGATCTTATTGGTTCTGTTTCTCTGGAGAACCCTAATAAATACACAAGGTTAGGACTCCACCGTCCGTGCTCCTGATCGGTCCTGTGCTACGTGGTTGCCATCCCCTTCGTCTTGCTGCCCTCCTGTCTGTGTTTGCTTCTAGACTGTAGCTCTTGGAGTATTACTTTCAGTATCGGGAGTACCTAGAACGGTATCTAGTACAGAAGAGGTGCTCAGGGAGTGGGATTAACGAAGCGATGAACACTCACTACTGTTATTTGACTATAAATTCAGAGTCCTTGGGTAATTTACACAAAGCTACACAGCTAGTAAGTGGCGGAGCTGAGATTTGAACCTGGGAATGTCTAACATCAAAATCCCTGCAGATTTTTTTTTTTAATACCACATTGCCTCTGCAGTGGTAGAGACAGAACAGAATTCAAAACAGAATTCCCAAATAATTAAATATCCTTGGAGAATTATTCCCATTAGAATATCAGAGAGGCGGTGCATAGGATTAGGGAACTTTGGCTATGGAGACAGAGGGTCTTTGAGTTCTAGATCCTCTGCTTACTGAGCAACCCTTAGCAACCTGGCCTTTCTGCGCCTCCATTTCTTTACCCATAAAATAGGAATAACAAATAGCATTACCTATGCATGTTAGCAACCCATCGCCATGGTAATGCTACGTAAGAAACCGCTGTTAAACTTAGTAGCTTAAAGAATAATCATTTTTTAAAGAAAAATCATTCTTACAGATCTACAAATAGGTTGGGCTTGGCCCAAGGATACGAGGGGTTGTGGTCTTCTCACTGCAGCAGCTGGGGCAGCTCTGCTTTTTACTGGAAGTCTGTGCGTCAGTTGGGGCAGCTTGTGCGTTGAGCATCCCTCCTCCTTGCTGGCTGGTTTCTCCGACGGCAATGACAGGGGCAGGAGGAGGAGTGGACACACGCAGGGTTGCAAGGCCCACGTGTAACTGGGCACCGGGGCTTCTGTGGCCGAACCAAGCGGTGAGGGCATAGACGTCTCCCTCCACGGGACCGTGGCAAAGATGTGAGGAACCGAAGGGAGGAGTTAGGAACCGGGACGAAGTTTCAGCCCACCATCCCACTTCTGAGGGTTGTCGTAAAGATGTGACAGGTTAACCTTTGTGTCATATAAGGAGCAGCCCCGGCACACGCTAAGAGCCGAAGGAATGTTCTGAATGCTCTGTCTACATATTAAAAATGAGATGGCTCCCTCATTAACCAGCTGTAAGACTGTGCAAAGCTACAGAGCTTCCCTGGGTCTTTTTTTTTTTAAACCTACCAGTTGAGTTCATAATAACTGCCTCACTTTCCTCCTTGTGTTGCTAAAAGGATCCAATAACGAACGGCGGCCGATCATGATTCAAAGAATAAAACATCCTAGGAATGCAAAGTATAATACATGGCTAATTCTAGATAACCATTTGGTTAAGGTCAGTAAATCCCTCCAATTCTAAGTGATGGGAAGCCATAGTTCTTGTTTTATAGATGAGGTAAATGCTTCAAGGAACTAAAGTACTTCTTTTCTGGCCGTAAATCCAAATATTGGCTGAGAAGGGATAGAATTAATGTTTCCTAACTTCTAGATGTTAGCCGGCTCCGGAACTGAACGCCGGTGCTGAGTTTTATCCTCCTCCAGCGCCAGGCTGTCCACGCTCCCATCGCAGAGCTCCAGGGGGAAGGGGAACCTCCAAACCACGAGGGCGTCTCATGCACCTGTCCGGCTGCTAGGTCCCCAGGGTGTGGGCTGCAAGGATGAGGGGCCGGGGCCCCTGCCCAGAGACTCGCGGCCCGGCCCAGAGGCAGGAGGCCCAGCAGTGCCCCGGGGACACTCACACTCTGGTGGCCCCAACAGGGCCTGGTGCCCGCGGGCCGGATCCGGCCTCCGCCCAACCCCGCTGAAGACAGAGGAAGGGGGCAGAGCTGGTTACCGGGGAGATGCCCTCCAGAGAGAAGGGCATGGGCTGAAAGGGGCGCGAGAAGGTCGGGTGCAGATGCCCTGGGCGCGGGGAGGCCTGGCCCCGAGCTGCCGGGGCCGCTGGGGAAGCCTCGGGCCTGCCCTGTGCAGGGCAGCGTGGGGCCAAGCAGTCACCCACCGTGCGGCCGCGCTCACTGACACCTAGGACCCCCAGGGCTCACCCCAGGCCAAGCACGCAGGGCCGGGCTTCCAAAAGCAAAGGTTGTGCAATGTCCCGCATGCTGTCCTGAAGACACACTACATGCAAAGGCCAGCAGCGCAGAGGAAGAGGCCTCCGTGTGCCGGGACTGAGGGCCTTGCAGGGCCGCCTCCCGCAGGTGCAGCCCCGGGCCCTGCCCTCACTGCGCACCGGCGCTGACTTCCCACCACAGCACATCCCTCAACTCAGGCAAACTCTTCTTTGCATGACCCCACTGCTTCCCCCGCCCCTTTGATTCTGCTGTGTCAAATGCCCCTGAACTCCACGTCCCATGGACGGGGTTCAAGGTCTCTCCCGGGGGGCTCCCAGATCTTGGAAATCAGGCGGTTTGGCTGGATACCAGTTTCACCACCATTCTCCTTTCCATGCACAGTTGTGTATTCATCACGAGCTGTGTGTCAGGCATGGAGCTAGGAACTGGGGACACAGCAGTGCATAATGTGGCTTTTCAGGCCCTACAGGGTGTCCACTCCAACATCTCAGGGTCTCAGTTCTATTCCTCTAATCCATCTAGGGGGTCAGATGAAAGAGGTATGATAGAAATCCAGAGTTAAGAACATAAGGGTCATCAGGAGGTTAGGGCAGAGAAGTACCGGGCCTGCAGAACCGCCATCTAGAATACATGCCCACGTAACAGGGCCAATGAGGCGCAATCCTGTGGATTAGCTGATTCACAATGTCTTTCTCTCCTATTTTCTCTGTTCCTACCTCCCAACTCTTGGTTTGTTTTTTCCTTAATTCCTGTTCGAAGAAGTAAGATGTGAATGAAGATCTGCGATTTCGTCCACATTTTACTGTAAAACAGCATTGTTTGCATTCCTATTCCTAGTGTTTTATCTTGAAAAGCAGAGTCTGTAGTTTATCTTATGGTAGCTAATTCTTTATATTTGTTTAGCTCCTGAATTTATCGCGTTAATCATTAAAAGAGCTTTAACTGATTGCTAAGAAAGGTGGCTGAAATCCCTTCCACGTCTCCAGCATACCACACCTCCCAGTGACCCCCAAAGAGGGGACCCATTCATGACTCCATTACGTTTGGTCTTTAGATATAAATGGAGTCACATCTCATGCATATTTAAGTTGCACTTACTTAACTTTAGTCCCTTGGAGAAAAAGAGAGAGGGAAGTTAAACAGTGCAGGTAATTCCACTCAGGATTCCACTCAAGAAGCACATGCCCTAAATTAATTATGAAAACAGAAGTTATGTTATTTTTCTCAGTCTCAGGTCTCATGTGCCTCTCAAAGAATGAATATGATTCCAATGTTTAAAGACAGTCTATTTTTCATACAACATTGCCCCCCAAATGCAAGCCAACCACTTCATCTGCTCAACTGCAGAGACAGCTCTTTCCAATGCTTAACATAAACCTGAGAGTTGGATCTATTGAGAAACTGTATGCCAGTGTACGAAATGATGTCGTCCTAATGTATTTCCAAAGGAAACGCTGCTTTCCGTAACAGTTGCCTTATCTTCTGTGTCAGCCTCAGGCTAAAATATTATTTCATTCTATTGCCAAAGTGAGATTGATCCAAGATCTTTGAACCTTGTATCTCTGACCTCCCGTAGCAGATGCTGTAAGTGTCCTCTCATGAGCTCTCCACTTTGACCATTCCTGTAAACACCTTTCAAACACCACTGTCGGCGCTGGCCAATGTGTGAGGGCTGTCTCTGGCTACTAAGGCTTGTTCTTCACATGCCTGGGGCAGGCCAGAAGTGCAAGGATATGAGGGAACCCTAAAAACAGCCCGTAACCAATGACTGACAAGTGCCAGGGAGATCTAACTCGGAAGTGCCCATGTCAGTGTCCCCCAGAGATACCCAAGGAGATTAAGGTAGAGCTGCTTAATGAATGAAGCCATTTATTGTCTTTCTTCTTCTTTCTTTTTTTTTAATCTTTTGGCTTCTTCACTCCCCTTTTTATTTTTAATTTTTTAATTTAAATTCAATTAATGAACATACAGTGTATTATTAGTTTCAGGCATAGCGGTCAGTGATTCATCAGTTGCATATAACACCCAGGGCTCATTACATCACATGCCCTCCTTCATGCCCATCACCCAGTTAGCCCGTCACCCCACCCACCTCCCCTCCAGCAACTCTCAGTTTGTTTCTATGATTAAGAGAGAGAGACAAACCATAGGAGACTATTGTCTGTCTTTCATTCCCTGTCCCTCTTTCCTGCTCTTCTGTGTTTCCTGGGATCTCTCCTAAGAAACTAGATGCCCTGGAATCCTCAGGGTCTACTTCTGAAGGAACTCAAACCATGACATCCAGAATTCTTACCCTCCATGTCAGACCTAAAAAATAATAAAAATGAATACTGGATTGAAAACGTCCAATTCCTACAGACACACCTCATGTCATCTCTCACATGCAGCCTGAGCTGGGCTCTACTCCAGTGAATACAGCCTGAAACAGGTTTCTTATGCGGATCTTATGCCTAAGGTTTTATATAATCTTTGGAACATTTGTAACATTTCTCAACCTCTATGCCTAGAAAAATAGGTATTTGTGGTAGTGTTTGGTACAAAATTTGATCTGAACCAAATAAACCAGTTCTAATTTGATACCTGATACTTTATACAACTCAACACCACAAACAAACAATCCAATTAAAAAATGAGCAGAGAACCAGAACAGACATTTTTCCCAAGAAGATATGCAGATGGCCAACAGATACATGAAAAGATGTTCAACATCACTGATCATCAGGGAAATGCAAAGTAAAACCAAAATGAGGGGCGCGTGGGTGGCTCAGTCCATTGAGCAGCTGACTCTTTTTTCTTTTTTTTTTTTTTTTTAAGATTTTATTTATTTATGAGAGAGAGAAGTAGAGACACAGGCAGAGGGAGAAGCAGGACTCCATCCCGGGGGATCCCTGAGTGGCGCAGCGGTTTGGCGCCTGCTTTTGGCCCAGGGCGCGGTCCTGGAGACCCGGGATCGAATCCCACGTCGGGCTCCCGGTGCATGGAGCCTGCTTCTCCCTCTGCCTATGTCTCTGCCTCTCTCTCTCTCTCTCTCTCTCTCTCTCTATCACAAATAAATTAAAAATAAAAAATAAATCCTTTAAAAAAAAAAAAAAAGGACTCCATCCCGGGTCTCCAGGATCACGTTCTGGGCTGAAGGTGGCGCTAAACCGCTGAGCCACCTGGGCTGCCCGAGCACCTGACTCTTGATCTTAGCTCAGGTCTTGATCTCAGGGTCATGAGTTCAAGCCTTACCTTGGACTCCAACTGGGGCATGGTGCCTACTTAAAAAAACCCAACACAATGACATACCGCTTTACACCAGTCAGAATGGCTAAAATCAGAAGCACAAGAACTGACAAGTGTTGGTAAGGATATTGAGAAAAAGGAAACCTGCATAGTTGATGGGAATGTAAATAGGTATGATCACCATGGAAAACAGTATGGAGGTTTTTCAAAAATTAAAAATAAAATTATTGTATGATCCAGTAACCCCATTACTGGATATTTACCCAAAGAAAACAAAACATTAATTCAAAAAGATAGGCACCCCTATGTTCACTGTAGCATTGTTTACAGTAGTCAAGATACGGAAGCAGTCCAAGTGTCCATCATAAATGAATGGATAAATAAGAGGTGATTATATATATATATATACACAATTGGATATTATTCAGCTATAAGAAAACAATGAAACCTTGCCATTTGCAACAACATGGATGGAACTAGGGAGTATAATGCTGAGTGAAATAAGTTGGTCAGAGAAAGACAAATACCATATGATTTCAGTCCCCTGTGGAATTTAAGAAACAAAACCAATCAACCAATCAACAGAAAAAGACACAAGGAACAGACGCTTAAATACAGGGAACAAACTGGTGATTGACAGAGGAAAGGTGTAGGGGGATGGGTGAAAGAGATAAAAGGGATTAAAAGTACACTTATCTTGCTGAGCACCGAGAAATGTATAGAATTGTTCGATCATTATCGTGTGCACTTGAAACTAATATAGCATTATTAACTATACTTGAATTAAAAAAATTTTTTTTAATTTTTTAAAAGCGAAAATTCCAGAGTTTCTTAGCTGTATGTTGGTGCTTAGGGAAATACTTTGATCTTTCAGCAAAAGCATCATATCTCTGCTAACTCTATCCAAAAGTTAAAAAAAAAAAAATCACAGTTTAAGTGTGTGGATCTGTGGGTATATTGTGTTTGAATAACTGTTGGCAGAATTTACCTGCATGAACTACATTATTTTAAGTTATATACTTAAGATTTTCCTTGGGGTTAGGGGCCTTGAAAGACGGTGCATATACTCACATAAACCAAAATAGACAAATTAGTAAGACTCTATATTAAATGAGGAAAATAATTTCTGTTATTCCTGAGTAGGACAAATCCATGATACCATAAAATTTCACTCTCGAAAAGACAGGTGTTTTCAGAACTATCTTCCTGGAATAAAGCTTGAGACTAAAAGGTTGAGGCAGAAATACAGAGGAAATATATTACATTTTGGGGCAAGCAGAAATATAATACTCTCCTATAATGCTGTTAAATGTTGTCTGAGAGACTGTGGATTTTTATTGTGAAGGAACAAAAAGATTAAACACATGTATTTTTCAACAGTGCTTTTGGCCCTGTTTCCCCTTCAGTTGTGTTTTAAGGCAAATTTTTTCCTGTGGACGTTTAAGATTTTAAGAGATGAACATGTTCGCTTCAAAGGGTTGTAGTGAATTGAGGTGAAACAGCATTTGCTGCCTCTCGTTATGGTTCTTAACAAATATTTCATTAACTGGACACCCCAGTTATAGTCTCTGAAATCTGTATTTATATTTTATGACAGCAATCTCCTTTTGTTCCTGATGGGGTGGGAATGCTCTTCCCTTACACCTCCTCCGTGCTGAAACGTTCTCTATGCCAACTGATGCGGAGTGTTCTTGGCAGCCTCAGGCCCCCAAATGACTGACTCCGGAATACATTGTATTTTTCCAGCAGTGACATTTGGGCCTCTAGCTTGTTCCCTGACTGGGGTCTCAGGGCAACCCACACACAGGGACGCCTTAGGCCTGAGACAGAGTCAGCCTGTTGAGTTGGTGCCTCTAAAAATTATTCTTCGCTGACTCCCCGTGGATGACCAGCAATTGTTAATTTTCAATTTAAAAAATAAAATAAACTCGTCTGCTCTGTGTATTTCAGGAAAATAATAAACACACAGAATCTTACCACATTGATTTTATGTAGACTATAAATCCCTTTTTCTAGAAAAGGATTATTTCATGGTCAGATTAATATAATGCAAAAAAAATAATCTACAATCCTACTCAGTGGAGACATAACCTGTCTCATTAAAATTACAGAAAATAATTTCTAAATCATGGTATATCATGTGATTATATGCATAGAAAACACTGAAATAGCCTTTTTCTTTTCTCTAATGTTTCACCCATGCAGGATTGGATCTCATTTCTTTCAGAACAACCCTTTGGTGCTTATTACTATGCCATCTCTGAGAGCCAGATCTCCTGACTTCTGTTATAATGAGCCCTAAAGAGAGAGAAAGACACACACACAAAGGATTTTAATGGGAGGATATCTTGTTGTTAGAACAATAAAGCTAAAACAGCCCTAGAATGATAAATTATTTTAAGTTTCATCATTTTCAGAACAACATTTGAAGAATATGCCAACATCTTCTTAAAACGCAGTTCTTTCTTTCTGCTTATAATCCCAAGCAGAAGCCTTCAGATATTGTGAAAGCACATTCACATTTCATTACCACAGCTGCCCAGGCAGCTGTATAGAAACCTATCAGTTGTTGATGTTTTTGAAGCACTGACAGGCAGTCTGCAGGGAAAATCAAATAAAAAGAGCTAACCCTGAATTAAAAGGTATGCAGATCATTCTCATTTTTATGATGAATAAAATTCAAATAAAATTCAAACAAAACTACCTATCTCTATCTCTCTCACACACACACATACACACACACACACACACACACACACACGAGTTAATACCAGCAACTGTACAGTAAAACTCTCGGAGACTAGTTTCATACACTGACAAAAATAAATAGACAGACACTGGAGATTATACAGCAGCAGCATGGCACCAGGATATTTGTTTCTCTGACCGGTAGAGTCAGTTGAACTCTAAATCTGCATTCTCCTTAAAGGATTATGGTCCATTAGAGCCACTCATTTTAATCAACTTCATAATCAATATCCATCAGTGAGATGGTATGGTGTAAGGATCAAAGTCTAGCCATTGAAACCAAAATACATGACCTCAAGTGAAAAAGATTAGATTTCTAGGGTACTCATGGGAACACACACACACACACACACACACTCGCTCTTCAATATCTTACCCCATTTCTTGAGCCCAACACCAAAGAAAATGCCTCACTCACATGGCAGAAAGGAGTGTGGGCGAATGGCAAATGATTGATAAAACAAGTTAAAGCATCATCAGGTGTAATGAAACAAAAACTGATGAACAGGCTAAAACAATCCATCTTGGATGGATTGGAAAGAGGTAAGTGAAGATGTTGGTAAGGAAAATCTATGCTTTAAATGTTTAAAACCCATGAATTAAATCTGGAAGAAGAATAAATCTACTTAAGATGAGTGAAGCCAATATGCAAACTTGAATTGTTTCTAAACACCATTATACCAAAAGAGAGTAAGAACCGTAAGGCCCAAGCTCTGAAGAACTGGACCCTCATAACCATCTCCCTATGCCCTACTCCCAATCCCCTTTCTTCTACGTACAGAAGCAGGGAGTGTTGGTATGTACCAAAGGTCTTATTTAGAATGTTTGTTACTTAATCCAAATGAAAAGCTACTGGAGTCTTAAAGCACATTTTCTTTCCCCTGGCGTGAATAATTCTGGCTAACAGAAGTCCTGGTGGTGAATACATACTAATTTTTGTCACCGATCATGACACCAAGTAGTCTGGTAATTACTGGGTAATTGTATGTCTTAGAATCTGTCCATGCTCCTACTGTTCCTTGTTATCTGAAGAGGACTCTCTCTCCAACGATTTGGATTAAGTGTATGATAGGGTTTCGTGTCCAGGGACACAAAACTGAAGTATGGTCTTCAATCTCCCACGCGGTGATTGCATATGGCAGATTAATGTCAAAGATGCTTTGAACAAGCTAGGTTCATAATCAGAATTTTCCTCCAGTATTGAGTTATGACCTAATGTGTTTCCCTGCAGTGTCCCAAAGAGATGAGAAAAAATGGTTGGAAATATTATATAGTGCTCATGAAAGAGGTGTTCTTTCCCATCATTCAGGCAACGGCAAGGAAAAGATTCGCTAAACCTTCATCTCCAGAAAGCAGTCTATTGTGTGACTGTGGAAACTCATCTAAATTATTTTACGGTGGACCATACTTTGAATGCCATGTTACCATATTCACTTGATCACGTACATAGTATAGTACTCCGACCACTTACTCACTTTGGTATGTAGTCATCACATACAGTGACCTAAGAGTTTTGTGGGTAAGAACAGAATAAAAGTGAGGCCACAGTTATGGTTTTGATCTCCAATAAACCATGTAGCTTGGTTTTCTTACAGGACCAAAGACTATATTCATCATAGTGATGAATACAGTTGATGATCATATGGCTGGTAGTCAACAATTTGAATTTCACATTGTTGGTATCAAGATGAACTACCGTGGGTGGCTTAGTATAGGCTAGATCAGTGGTTCCTTCATCTGTTTAACTGGCTGCACCTCAAAATTGCTGTTATTTTTATTTTTGTTTTTCTGTTCTTTAGCCCATATATTTTGAATTTTGAACTCTGAGACAATTCTGAAACAGGCATTTAAAAGCACTTACAAAATATTGGACTAGGGACACCCGGGGGTCTCAGTGGTTGAGCGCCGGCCTTCGGCTCAGGGCATGACCCCAGAGTCCTGGGATTGAGTCCCACATGGGGCTCCCCGCAGGGAACCTGCTTCTCCCTCTGCCTGTGTCTCTGCCTCTCTCTTTGCATTTCTCATGAATAAATAAATGAAATCTTTAAAAAACTATACTGGACTGTAATGACCACAAAGTAGTGGTAGGTCAGTGAAGCCATCTTCAGACCCCATGTGCTGTCCCATTTAATAATGATGCTCTCTGTTCCTAGTCTGGTAACACAACTCCTAGAACTTTCAAGCAAGAAATGGCTCATTGTTTAGAAATCATGAAGACCCTCCCTAACTAAACTAAGTGGTTCTAATCTGCACCCTGAGCACACTTCCATCATTAAATTTGTTAAAATTTATTTGGATAATCTATTAATGTTTTTGATTTTTCAATGATTTTCCAAAATCCTTGGGAATAAGGATAATTTTTAAGTCTGCTTGGAGTCTACTACAGAATTTTGCACATGTTCTCTAGATAGATAGATGGATAGAGAGATTTTTGTTTGTTTTTTCCTAAAATGAACTAGAATTCTGAAATAAGACTCATGCTTACATGCTAGCTTTTATGCTTCAAGCAAGACCTCTTTGGTCATCAATATCTTCATGGAAATGCTACACTAAATGTTTTCCCTGGCTTTTTCCAGGTTTCCTCCCTCAGATACTGTATTTTTACATATAATGAAATGACAACGGCTGGACGAGTAAGACTCTACTCTTAAGGAAACGAGGATGTTTTGACTTCTTAAGCCATTTCAGTTTGATACAAGGCCTGATCTACTTAGCTCAGCCACAGAACTGAGCAATTTCCTAGGAAATTGTGTTCTGTATGCCAAGAATCTCAAAAACTTGTGTCAACTTTAGAATCTGGTGGAAGCATGAATTATACATATTATCTTCCACTTAATGTTGATCAACTATCCATTTGGCTTTATTGGGGTGCATATTACTAGAAGTGGTTTTAATGTGTTCCAGAGGAGCTGGAATCTTAATATTGAGGAGGAAAAAAAAGAGTAATTCCAAAAAACCACTTTGCCAAAAACTTTATGGCTGAAATTACATCCTAATGAGATTTTTAAAAACCCTTCAGTGTCCCTTTCTGATTTTAAGCAGATGCAACCTAAAATTACTCAAATATTTACATTTATGTCAATGACTTTAATCCATTTTGTCACTTAATTGTATAAAGCTATCTTCTACAAAATAGTATACTGGTATTTTGAAATAAATTGATTTTTAAAAATGGACATGGATAAAAAAGCTACAGATGGGGTTTTTATATACAGTTGTTTGCTTGGTGGATGGAATATTGAATCCTTCACCCATTAAATGTATCCTCACCACAGATTTGCTGCACCTGCTATTTTACATCTCAGTATATTTCATACTGAATATTTATGGTCCTTTCAAAATAATATGGAGATGGATGAAATGGTCAGAAACAGCCCAATGCTGACATCTACTGGATACACAAAAGGATGCACTTGACTATCAAAAGAATCCCTGTATTCTACTTTTAAGGCATAAAATAAAGGTATAATAAAGGTGAAAAAAAAAAACTTATTTTGCTTTATTTAATAAAAGTATACACTGGTCCTCTCTAATTTCATGTTAATATATCAAATAAAATATCACTTGATTTCAAAATGGCTAAAATTGGGAAGTTGACACTATTGGACTCCGAGACCCTAAAAAAGAAAGGAGAAGAGACTGTGATGTTCTTTTTTTTTTTTTTTTTTCTTAGACTGTGATGTTCTGAAGGGAATGGAGCTCAGGAATAATAACTTCAGCCACTGATAATGTCCCTCAACCACTAATCTACCTTTTCAGTAAATGGTTCTTTACCTGTGTATAAACAGGAAAGGGAGTTCCAACTCCCTCCTCTTTTGGTCTTGAAAAACTGTGTGAATCCTGCTCTAACTGTTCTTTTCCCCACAAATGTGGCTTCTTTGGCAGATTTCTCTTGGCATCTCTGAGCCTATTATGAATTATATTCTTCTTTTGCCAAGGTATATTCAATTGCTAGATAAGTTGTTACAAGGGAAAGTCACACATCTTTGGGTTCAATTTCTGTCTCAGTGTTTTATATATGTATCTGAGTTAATTGGGGGAAGTTATTTGATTAAAATGCAAATAAATTGCATTTTATTGCACTATTGTCAAAAGAATTGATGGCAATATATATAAAACACATAGCCTTGTCTGAAAAGTAGGTGCTAAGTAGTGTTTGTCATCATCATCATCATCATCATCATCATTACATTTATCCTTATTTTCCACTAACCCTACAGAATACCCCAAACTCAAATTCCCCTATAACATGGAGTCCTCGAAGACAGCGGCCTTGGCTTATTTTTGTATCCCCTGTACCTGATATAGTACCAACACAAATAGGCTCAATAAATGCTACTCTGAGTTCTATTTCTGAAATGGGTGATACCAGGAATTCGCCTTGCATTACACCAAGACGGCATAATGCTACAACACGTGGCTATCCTCTTACTTAAAAATACCACAAACAGAGCGGTAATAAATAGGCAAAGAGGATGTCCAGCTAACCTACTATCAATTTCCTGAGCCAAGACCATAACACACTGTCTGTCTCCTACCACAGGAGGGCCTGAACTTGTACTACTCTGATGTTTCATTAGCGTAGCAGGTCGCATGGCCAGAGAGTAGGTGCAGGGAAAGCGGCAATCCCATACTGAGCAGAGAAACTGATCCAGGTACCGGGTGCCCCCCGCGCTCACACAGCACATTTACAGCTCATGCTCTTTGCCCTGCATAGGTTTCTATCCGTGGTTGTTCCTGCCACTAAACGCAGACTCTCTACCATTTCAGCCCTGATATGTGTTCTAGGCACTAAAATTTAGACATTTTACACCTGAGAAAAATTGTAAAACTGAGTCTTGAAACTAAAGTTGAGAACCCCAGAATTAGGGCGCTCTCCCCAAATCACATAATCAAAGCACATATTTCGAGACCCAGTGATAAGTGGGATTTGATGGAGAAGGACCTTGGAGGAGAGGCACCCTGTCACATTTCACGCATTACGAGCTTATGATTTAATTTCATTATAGGGGCTAGTAATTAACATATTATAAACCCAGTTACGTGAAAAATATGAGTTCTTTATTTTCTATGACTGACCTTATCTTGCTCTCAAGTTCCCAATTTTACTGGATGGTGGGAAAATTTAAACTTATCAAGTCAAATAACTCAATCACGTTCACATTAAATGACCAGATTAATGTGAGCTCTTGGGGTACTTGCAAAATCTTTCAAGGTTTCTTCCATCTTTCTTTCTCCAAGCCAACATCTCCTGTGGATATAAATAATATCTCAAAATCGTAAATGTCCTAATGGCACAGGGAAGAAGGATCCCTAAATCAGAGAGCTGTCCCTTGTTCTTTCCTCCAGAATCTTGTTGGCTTCCTTAAAAATGTTCATTGCCCCTTACCATTATTTACATCCCTCTAGTAGGTGCTACTGAGATTTATGGCTGGTGAAAGTTGGCTATTTTCTTGGCATGACTGGGAAATCTCCAGGCCCACTCTGATGTCTTGGCCTATTCTGGCTTCCATTCATAGTTCGGATTATCTAAAATCTCAAGCTACACTCTCCATGTGGCCTCGACCCAAAGTAGGCCTTCTGGCTCTCTCCTCTTAGCTGTCTCCATGTCATCTCCTCTGATTATACACGGACATTCTGCATCCTTTCTTTATGGGAGCTCAGGGAAACTTCTGTAGCCAGATTTCCCTCTACCTAAATGAAGCACACAACCGTTCTCCTGAGCCCGGCACCCATGCCAACACCGTGCTAATGCTGATGATCCTGTTAGATGGTTTATTTCTAGAAACTCAAAGAGGAAGTGAGGCACAAGCTCTTATTTCCATTTCTTCCACAAATTCTACATTTTATGTTTACACACCTGGCCCCTACATTTCAAGGATGACCTGGGCGAGGCCGGTGGGGTACATGGGTAGAAATGATTAATATCTGATCTGTTCTCTCTTATCTTCCATCTATCACTTTCCTCAGAGAACTAAAGGGCCTTTATTTTTTCTCCTCATTCCTGTCTTGCAGACACCTCCTCTATATCATAATGTACCTTTCTATTCTCTTTCCAAAGGATCTTCAAACTCTGGGAAATGAACAGGGGTGCTGGAAGGGGAAGTGGGCGGGGGGTTGGGGTGACTGGGTGATGGGCAATGAGGGGGGCACTTGGTGGGATGAGCACTGGATGTTATGCTATATGTTGGCAAATTGAATTCCAATAAAAAAAATTAAAAAAAAAAAAAAAGGATCTTCAAGCTAAAAGTCTATAGTCGCAGAAGCCACTGTATTGAAGAAGAAGAACACATAAGGGAAAGGTTTTCACATGATAACACCCATTACCTGAGGAAAACTTTTTTTTCTCTCAGAGGCAATTATGATGGTTACTTTGATTTTAGTCATTAAATGAAAATTTGTCTACATGGTCCTGGAAAGAATTGTGTTAGCTTAAAAGAAACAAGCACATAAGGATTAAGATTCAATTCCTTGAAAGGCCCCTCTCCAGCTTCTGTCCCTGGTCATTCTTCAAGAAAGAGTTCCCTTACTAAGCCTCCCTCTCTGTCAAGAGCTTAAACTGGGCTCACTCGTATGCAGACTTCTCTTTCCCAATACCAAACGCTGAAGTTGAGAGGCCCTGGAGTTCAAATCCCTGAACCTTCTCAAATGGACCAAGACGATGATTAATCCTAGATCCTACTTTTCAGTAAGCCTGAGGTTGTTTGTATTGGACGACCCAGTCAGAACCGGGCTGAAAATTCAGTAGAGCTGATCGACAAGAAAGGGGCATATGGGGAGTGACAGTAGGTAGGGAAGGCAGGAGCTGCCACCCCTGTGAGATGCTCCAACAGTCGATGAGCCAAAGGGAGAAAGGAGAAGCCCCAGTCACGATTGTCATCTGCCCCTCGTCGTCATGTTCAGAATATATCCATCACTCGGGGGGCAACTGGGCCGAACGAAGAAGAGGGATGTCCACGTCTCACAGTCAAAAAGCGGGTCAGGTTTAGTGCAACATCGACCCTTTATGTAGCACTAGGGGCTCTCGGAGAGTGACTTTGGTCGAGCCATGAGATCGCGGCGGGTGTAGATGCCCAGTGCGCTTTACGTGCTGGCAGTTACTCCAACCTTCCTCAGGAGTTCTGAGGACTCCTTTCCAGCAGACAGACAGACAACGTCCTCACTCCGCCGGCTGTGGGTGAGATATAAAAGAGCATAAAGGAGGCAACTTTTTACCCGGAATAGCCACCGCGTCCAACTATTTTTCTGCCATTAAGGTTTCATTCTTAATGAAAAAAAAAAAAAAAAAAGACTAGTAAGTTTGCTCAGAAGTTCAAATGCTATTGTTGGAAGAGCGTGAACAGCGAGTGGCATCAGCAAGATCCAAAGCTCGGCCTCTGCCACCAACGGCAACTGGACCAAGTGTCCGTGAATGAGGACACCCTCGCGGGCCCGAGGGCCCCGGGGACAGCACAGAGTAGGACACGACACCCTGAAGGCCCGGCCAGGACGTTCCATCATGTCCTCACCTGCCTGGGCACAGAGGGCACCCTCGCGGTGCGGTGAAGGGGCTCACGGCCCCCCCCCAGGCTGGCAGCAGGCTGGGCCCAGTCCCCGGGGCCCCCGCAGATCCGGGATCAGCCCCCCGCGCCCCGAGGCCCGGGGATCCAGCCGCCTCTGCAGCCTTGGCACCTGCCCGGGGTTCAGGGCACAGGTGAGGCCTCGGGGTCCTGCAGGTGTCTGTGGGCGTCGCCCCAACGGCTGCACTCAGGAAGGGCCACGGTCCTGCGTGGGCAGAGCAGGAGGGCGATCCTGAACCTGGCCTTAAAGGGTCTCCTGGCTAATGGGGGAAAGGTTGGGGGAACCAGAAGCCGAGAAGATCATGTGAGAGCCAGTGGAGAGTGCAGGCGACAGGTGGCCGGGGACCCATGCCCGGGGTGGTGCGGGTGTCCAACGTGGCCCGGAGCTGCTGGTGACCCAGGTGGGTCAGGCACAGGGGAACCCATCTAGAAATGGGGGGGTGGTCAGGCACGTTAGACCCACTGCCTCTGCCCGCTCCAGGGCCCACTGAGGGGCAGCCAGACGCAGGGGTCTGGGCCGGGTGGGCCTGCTCCCACCCTCCCCCTCCTCCTGCCCTCCCCCCCCACTAAAATACATACGCAATAATAATAACAAAAAGAAAAGAAATAAAGCCAGGAGGCCAGCTGAGATCACAAGCCGGGTGATGGGACAGGAACAAGCGGCAGGCGGGGACCCCGAGGTGCCAAGGCCGGCTCTGCGAGCTGCCGACGCCCCGGGGCACGTTGGGGACCTGACACCCACCCGAGGCTGCGGGGCAGCAGGTACGAGGCCCCGACCCCCGCTGCCTGCTTCAGTGGATGCGGAGGGGAGCCCGTGAAAGGCTTTTAACGTCCCCCACAAGGACTGCATGGGCAGCTTTCAGACAGCTCGTTAGAAAGACATCGGACGAACAGCTAAAAACAATGAAAAAATAAGTGTAAATGAGAGGAGGAGAGTGAGCCGGCACAGCTCCTGGAGCCCCGCACCCACAACCGCGGCCGAGCCAGTGGGGCGGCTGCAGAGAAGGCCCGGCGGCCCCGACCCCGCGGCCGGCCCACACCGAAGGGAGGGCGCTTCCAAAGAGGCATTTATTTACTCTCCGGCTGGCTCCCCAGGGAAGATCCTCCTGCTGGTGCCACCTAAAGTCCCACGACCTGGTCCACCATGGCAGGCGCCTCCTGGGCCTGTGGCCCGGACCTCCCGGCCCGCCACCCGCTTGGTGATGGTCAGAGCTCTCTTAGAGAATCCGGATTCCTAGGCTGAGCCCGGGCCTCAGGATTCAGAGTCTCAGAGATCTAGGAATCCTTTTTTTATATATATATAATTTTCCTACTAGATTCTTACGTGCCGGGTCAGTGTCCGTGGGTGAACTCGTATATTAAAACCACTGTTGTAGAGATTTAAATCCCATGGGTCTTTTTCCCGGGTCCTTAGGTTAGGCTAGAAATCCCTCCCTGAATGGTGCACCGACGCTTTGGACATAAATAGTCTTCTTGGACATAAATGCAGACTTACCACTACACGGTTCAGGCCACGAGCCGCTGGTGGCCACCGAGTACTGGAACCGCGGCTCGTCCCAATCGGCGCGCGCCGTCTGTGAAACAAGCACTGACCTCCAACACTTTAGCGGACAAAAAGGAGTGTGAACTTTTTAATGACTCCATATCTATTATCTGCTGAAACAGTATTTTAGGGATATTGGAAATATATTACTGAAGCTCATTTCTCTGGTCTCTTTTGACTCTTTTCAGCGTACATCCTAAAACGCTGAAATTACATATTTTAATGACCAGTCGCCGTGTTTAGCACCGAGCAGCACTGACTATCATGTGTCCTCGTGGATCTTCCCCTTGTTGATCACACTGTAGTCCGAATTCCCAGGGCCCATTGCTCATAACCCTGTAAGATGCCTCGGAAGGGGCTCCACTCCCCCTTTCACGCGTCAGTCTCCGCCAGGGGGCTGTGAGCGCCTGGGGACCCCAGCTGCGCCCTCATCACTCTCCTCCGGATCCAGCACGGTGCGTGGCACCTGACCGATGTTCACGAACAGCTGATGTCCTCACCTTCCTTGCCCAGAGCCACACAGCTTGTTGACTGCAGAACGGACCCTCGAGCCCAGGTCACTTGGCTTTGGCTCGCATGACCCTAGTGCCATCTCTGACGTCTCGCTGTCTTACACCCTCTCTCAAAAGATTAGCACAAGAAGCAAATTGAACTAAAACTCAAATCAGTCCAATTTACTACTCATTAGCAGTTTTTTATGAAGACTGGTTATAGGAGAGATTGAAACTCAAAGCTAATGTGACACTTTGAATTATCTCAAGTTGTCACTTTTCCATGCTGTGCTTCACTCTCATTAGGAAAAGTAATCAAGAGCTGGGCGTATTATTGTACGGTGGCCCTCCCTGGTATGAAAGCTTAGCACTTGGAGGTATCTTATGCTCATGCTGATGCTACACTTTCTTACTGGCACAAAATGTTCTCTGTTCATTTTTCCTTGATTAATGTTCTGGGGAGTTTCTGCTTTTTTGGACAACTTCTTCAGCCTGCCAATGAGATACACATATTAATTTCCTCCAGAGGCACTTGCTTCACGACTTGAAGACAACATTTAGGGTCCTTACAAGGGAGACATCCTGCCATGGCTTTACTCTCCTCTGCTAACGTCAGGGAAGACCTAGGTCACGCAGGATCTCCAAGGGGGGAAAAATTATAGACAATATAAACGATTTGACTTTAAAATGTATTTAAAAATTCACAAGCCCACGTAAGCTATGGTGAGGTATCTGAATAAAGATCCAGAATAGTGAGTAGAGAAGAAATATTTATATATTTTATTTTTTAATCAGTGCCTGGGAAGGTTCGTTATAGTGTCCGACCACCATCCCTTTTTGTTCAGATCCTGAAACCAGCTGTTTGTGTTCTTTATCGTCAAATCCCCGATTTCTGCTTAATTTCGTATCCCTTGCAAAGAGAAAAATGTAGCAGTGCCGTTATTACTCACAATGCGATGGCTCTTTGAAACCTGTTGTATGGAAACATGATAGATCTTCTTGCCTCTGAGGTTCTTTAATACCATTTGTTTAATGCTGGTTGCATCATTATTTATATAATAGCACAATCATTCATTGTGCCACCCGTGAATATTGGCTTCCGATGGCTGTTTCAAAGGTTGTTGCCATGTCTCATTGATAATAGCCCCAAAGGCAGATCTTATCCAGGGTATTGAGGAAAATGTGACTAATCATTCATTTTCTGATTGCTGAATTTATCATTTAAAATTCTGTAACCTAGGGTAGCCCTGGTGGCTCAGCGGTTTAGCGCCGCCTGCAGCCCGGGGTGTGATCCTGAAGACCCAGGATCAAGTCCCACATCGGGCTTCCTGAATGGAGCCTGCTTCTCCCTCTGCCTGTGTCTCTGCCTCTCTCTCGCTCTCTCTGAATGAATAAATAAATAAATCTTTAAAAAAAAAATTCTGTAACCTAAATGTAGGGAAACACCTTACATTCCCACCCATATCTTCTCTTGAACTCTGTCGTAGTCTATTTGGGCTACTAAAATAGCATACAACAGACCAGCTGGTTCATAAACACCAGAAATTTATTTTATCAGGGTAAATAAAGACTCTTGCACATCCACTTGAATCTGGCTCTGAAAGCCGGTTTGGGGATTTGGAATGTTTTCTCTCCCCAAAAGTAACCTTAGGCTCTCAAGAAAATTTGCACATTCCTATCCCAGTGACCTCCAGAGCTCTGAAGGGGAGGCTGTTCTTGTCAAATAAAAAAAAAAAAAAATGCATCCTATTCTACATTATATTCTCTTCTAACTCCTTACATTCAGCCTAATGAAAGTATGTAGTGTTAGGCAAGCATTAATAACGCAAAACTGCAAAGTTATCAAAGTTTGTATCAACTTTTTCTCTTCTAGGCAATATGGTAATAGCAGTAAGAGCATGAATTTTAGCCCTTTTAGAACAGAATTCAAATCCGACCTTCATGATGTTTAAATTCTGAAACATTAGCAAGTTATTTCACCTCTCTGAACTATGATTTTTTTTCCTGCAAAATAGGGTCAACAACAATTGTAAAGATTCAATAGCATAATGCGTGTAAAGTCCTTGGCTAATAAAAGGCCAGCAGTACACATTAGTGAACCCTCCTACTTTACTCTGTCGGTGGCTCCTGGCTCCTAAGACCCAAGCAAGTGTGCTCCCATTTACCCAGGACCCATTACTGCAGTTTGTTGGCTCCAGACAAGCCCATGCTCACATTTCCAACCTCATACTCCCCCTTCTAGAGGAGTTTACTGCATTTGATTCTCTTGGGAATTCTCTGTTCATGACAATGGCAGGAATAAAGGGTTCCTACAAAGGTTAGCCAGGTCCTAACCCATGCTGGAAGTCAGGTCTGGCTTAACGGCTGATGGGTGGGAAAGTGGGCTTCTAAAACAGGCACCAGGCTACATCCATCCCCGCCTGCTTCCCGTAATATCTTTAGATCATAGTCTGAAGCGTGAAATACTATTTTACCTCTAACATATTGTCAAGCTTTTTCTGAAAGTTTACGGGGCAAAACCCTCCTTATCCCATGGAAGATCCTATCCTTTAAAACGTAGGCGTTTCTCTACCAGTATTGGCTACGTTTTGTTACAAATGGTCACTGCAGGTACATAATGCAGTATTTTGACCAAAACTCAGGCTTTGAGCTTACAGCTTCGTTCAATTACAGAATCTGGAGATAAATGAACATTTTGTACTGGTAAAGATAAATCAGTAAGACAAGAGATGCAATGATCGCAAATGGAAATAATGTCAAAAAGAAAGTGCTAAGGTTTTGCAATGTAATCGCTTCCTCTTAATGAGTAAAATTTTAACACATTAATTTGCTTGTCAGTGGTCAAACACCTGTGTGCATGTGGATATGTGTGGGTATGTGTGCACATATGACCTTCACTTGAAAGCAACTTTCACTCCATATAAGAGTTCAAAAACAAAATTAATCATTTTAGGGGATGATGAAACAAAGAATTAGGGATTGCTTTCCAAAGACCACAACTCTCCTTAATACCTCACATTTCTCATTTTATAACGTGTATTCATTCATTAGTTCAGCAAATACTGTACACTTATTATGCATCAGACACTTAAACAGCCCTTGTGGAATTTACCGGCTAAGGGGAGGGGTAGGTGAAAAAAGTTTTCTAATAAAATGTCAAGGAGAAATCAGTTCTGTGAAGCAAACTAAAGCAGGGTAAGAGGACAAAGAGATGGGGAAATGTCTACTTGAGATAGGATAGTAAGGGAAGATCTTCCTGAGGAGGGGGCACTGAGCAGACTTGAAAAACAGCACGGGAGTTCAAGTGGTTGTTTGGAGGAAGCCATAAAAGGCCTGGAACAGGAGCATGGGGTCTGAGGAACATGCAGGAACTGGCACTGCTGGAGCAGACTCGCCAAGGCAGAGAGTAGGTCAAAGAAGTAGCCAGGACCTGCTGCCTGTGAACAGTGGCTCTCAACAGAGGGTATAAAGAAGGACTCTGCCCCCCACTCAGGACATCTGGCAGTGTGGGGAGACATTTTTGTTTATTAAAACTTACAGGAAAAAATAAATAAATAAAATAAATAAAACTTACAGGAAGTGCTATTAGCACCTAGAGGCCAGGGACACTGCTGAATCCCCTACCATGGACAGGGCAGCAGCCCTACAACAAATCACCCCGGATGTCAATAGCACAGAGAGTGGGGATCCCTGGGTGGCGCAGCAGTTTGGCGCCTGCCTTTGGCCCAGGGCGCGATCCTGGAGACCCGGGATCGAATCCCACGTCGGGCTCCCAGTGCATGGAGCCTGCTTCTCCCTCTGCCTGTGTCTCTGCCTCTCTCTCTCTCTCTGTGTGACTATCATAAATAAATAAAAATTTAAAAAAATTAATAGCGCAGAGACTGAGAAACCCTGATACGGGACAATGATTCTCAGTCCTGCAGGCACAGTAGAACCATCTGGAGAGTTTTCAAAACTGCTATGCTCATGGCCTTACCCAGAAAGCCTAGTCAGCTTTGGGGCCTAAGGTATCAGTAATTTTTCAAAAGCAGGAAAAGATTTAGAACTGATGTTTGACTTGGTAAGTACTACCCATACTCACAGTCAGTGAAGTGTCTAAACGCTTTTGCCTTCTAGACTGCAAGTTGCATAAGGCCTGGGACCCTGAGGACCTTGTTCTCAGCAGTATCTCAGTCTGGCATAGTCACTGACACAGAGGAAGAACTATAAAGAAAGAAGGAGGAAGAGGAGGAGGAGGGGGAGGAGAGGAGGGGGAGGAGGAGGGGAGGAAGAGGAGGTGAAGGAGGAGGGGGAGGAGGAGAGAAAGAAGAAAGAAAGAAAGAAAGAAAGAAAGAAAGAAAGAAAGAAAGAAAGAAAGAAAGAAAGAAAGAAAGAAAGAAAGAAGAAAAAGAAAGAAAGAAAGAAAAAAAGAAGAAAGAAAAAGAAAGAAAAGAAAGAAAGAAAGAAAGAAAGAAAGAAAGAAAAGAAAGAAAGAAAGAAGAAAGAAAGAAAAAGAAAGAAAGAAAGAAAGAAAGAAAGAAAGAAAGAAAGAAAGAAAAAAAGAGAAAACTGAAATGTGAACTCAAAACATGACAAACAATAGTTTTATGATCCTCATCACCAGCCTTGTGAGTAACTTCAATCAGATGGCCAACAGGGGAGTTATTTAGAATTTCTTACTTAAGCCACAAAATTTTGGCATCCAGATAGCTCCAGTTAAACTTCTCATTACCTGTTTTCTTCCAGGACTCAGCGATGTCACAACCCCACAGCACCTCCAATTTCTTATATCTAGTAAACACGGTCACCTGGCCATATCCAGTATTCCCCCATCCTAAAATGTTTTGCCTTCATGGTTCCCCTAGTTGGTATAAAGGATATGATACTTAGGTATTTGTTAAATCTATTGATGCTGGGAACCAAGCGGTATCTCTAAAGCAAGATTTCAAGTAAAGCTTCAGGAAGCACGAGAGGGTACAAAAAGTCACTTCGCCTACGAACTCACAAGAAAAAGAGGAAAAGGAAGACCCCCAAGGGAGAAGATCTGCGAGATTTCTGTTCATGTCTTTTGCCCATTTCATGATTTGATTGTTTGTTTCTTTACTGTTGAGTTTAATAAGTTCTTTATAGATCTTGGATATTAGCCCTTTATCTGATAGGTCATTTGCAAACATCTCCTCCCAATCTGTAGGTTGTCTTTGAGTTTTATTGATTGTTTATTTTCCTGTGCAGGAGCTTCTTATCTTGATGAAGTCCCAATAGTTCATTTTTGCCTTGGTTTCTCTTGCCTTCGTGGATGTATCTTGCAAGAAGTTACTGTGGCCGAGTTCAAAAAGGGTGTTGCCTGTGTTCTCCTCTAGGATTTTGATGGATTCTTGTCTCACATTTAGATCTTTCATCCATTTGAGTTTATCTTTGTGTCTGGTGCAAGAGAATGTTCTAGTTTCATTCTTCTGCATGTGGATGTCCAATTTTCCCAGCACCATTTATTGAAGAGACTTTTTTCCAGTGGATGGTCTTTCCTCCTTTATCGAATATTAGTTGACCATAAAGTTATTCCTCAAAGAGTTAAAAATAGACCTGCCCTACGACCCAGCAATTGCACTGTTGGGGATTTACCCCAAAGATTCAGATGCAATGAAACGCTGGGACACCTGCACCCCGATGTTTCTAGCAGCAATGTCCACAATAGCCAAACTGTGGAAGGAGCCTCGGTGTCCATCGAAAGATGATGGATAAAGAAGATGTGGTCTATGTATACAATGGAATATTCCTCAGCCATTAGAAATGACAAATACCCACCATTTGCTTCGACATGGATGGACCTGGAGGGTATGATGCTGAGTGAAGTAAGTCAATCGGAGAAGGACAAACATTGTATGGTCTCATTCATTTGGGGAATATAAAAAATAGTGAAAGGGAACAAAGGGAAAGGAGAAAAAATGAGTGGGAAATATCAGAAAGGGAGACAGAACATGAGAGACTCCTAACTCTGGGAAACGAACTAGGGGTGGTGGAAGGGGAGGAGGGCGGGGGGTGGGGGGTGAGTGGGTGATGGGCAGTGAGGGGGGCACTTGACGGGATGAGCAGTAGGTGTTATGCTATATGTTGGCAAATTGAACACCAATAAAAATAAATTTATATTAAAAAAAAAGAACATCTGCTAATTAGCCAGCCCTCTTCCTCTGTCTCCTTCTTGTGAGTTTTTAGTATCATTTGACCTTCCATATAGCAGCCAAAGTAATCGATTGAAAATAGCACCACCCTGTAAAAAAAGCTCTGATGACTTCCCATGGATTTACAATAAAATCCAAGCTCCTTAACACGCCTACAAAGCCTTAGATGACGTGGCCTCTGCCTACCTCTCTCATATCAGCTCCTTCCCTTCTTCCTCTCACCCAGAACTGTTCTTCAGCTATCCTGGCTGCCATAGGTCCTCTAGTCTAACAGCACATATTCCTTCTAGCCCTTAGGGACTTGGCCCTGCCAGGAGTCTTGTCCTTCTAAACTATACACTGCTCATGGCTGTTTGTTATTCAGCAAGCATTTAAATATTGTCTCTTTGACGAAGCCTCCAGGATCATCTAAAGTAGCTCCAATCACACCCTATCACACCATGCCATTTTAACACTGCGCATAACACTTAACCTGATATTTTTCGTCTTTCCTTGCGAACGTTTTTTTTTTTTTTTTGTCTGTCTTCCCACCAACAGAATATACACTTCAGCAAAGTCTGAGCTTGGTCTGCCTTGTTCATCACCGTTTCCTCTGTGCCTAAAGAGATTCTTGTCCCACGGCAGGCACTCAGTTACATTTATTACATGCATGAATCAAGACTGGTCCCTGAATCTGGAATTCTGAACCTGGTTTCCAAAGTCATTTCCCAAGCAACATAGAGAATAGCCTATAAAAACTAAAGTGTTTACTATCAGATTATGGAGCAGGAAAGCAATTATTGGAACTTCAGGAAAATCACAGATATCTATTATTTCTGAAAAGACAAAGCCAAGGGTACCTGGGTGGCTCAGTTAGTTAAGCGTCTGCCTTAGGCTCAGGTCATGATCCCAGGGTCCTGGGATGGAGCTCGGCATCCAGCCCCCTGCTCAGCAGAGGCCGCTTCTCCCTCCCCTCCATGCTCATGCTCTCTCTCACTATCTCAGTTGTTATCTCTGTCTTTCTCTCATAAATAAATAAATAAATAACATTTTTTTAGAAAAAGACAAGGCCAGAGACATGCTAATCAAGCAACAATTTTTTCCTTCAATATGAGCTTAAACTACATTGCATCAAAGTAAATTTAATGTTTTTTGGAGGGTTTGCCAATAGCCGGAAGCTCTCAGGAGTGACAAAGCTGAGCTAGAATTGGAGAACTCAGGGACATCCTCACTCTCAGCCCCTCCTGGGCTCCAGCAAGAAAGTGTCCTCAATCATTTCAGAAGGAAGAGTCATCATGGCTTTTGATGATGCCAAAGAGATCCACACTCCTAGAGACACAGAAGACACGTGCAAGACAGGAAAGGCAAAAGGCCATCGTGAGGATGGCGCACAGTAAGAAGCTTTAACTGGGGTCAAATTTCATTAAGTTTGAAATTTTATTTGCAGGCACTCCTAAACATACCAATTGTTATTTAGCTTTTTAATCTACCTCCTAATATAGGCATCTCTTCATTCCCAATATATCTCAAGAAATTTTTTTTAAAAAGTCCCCAAATTACTATTCAGGGTTTTAAATGAAAAGATTAAAATACCATAAATGTGCAAGCTGGAGAGAGTACTATGCCAGTTTTTGCATGGAATTTATTTGCAAAAGTAAATGTCAACTTTAAGATCCCAAAATGGAATATAAGACGATACTACTGTATTTAATTCATAATCACATTCAAAAATGCTACAGCGAGACACATTACCAAATTGCAAATGATTTCAGGGTCTGTACATATAGATGGATCTTGCCTAAGGTGTTTAAGTGCTAAGAGTCAATAGGTTAAAACAAATATACTCTACATGACATTAATTCAAGTTAAAAGTTTTAAAACGGAAAGTGCTCTTCCACTAAATGGTAATGTTGTTCCCTAACAAACTGCCAAATCATGCCCTTGTCAGGAGAAATAAGCAGAATAACAAAAGACGTGCCCCCAAGTGCCTGAGAGGCAGAGCGTGGCATATTAACTAAATCGCGTCTTCCAGAGTACATGGTTCCCCGCACCCACCCCCAGGCAGCAGGTAGGAGCAGCGCGGCACTACCCTGCACCCACAGAGCTCAGCACGGCAGCATGCCACCACGGGAGGGCCCTGCGCCCCCCACACGAGCACAGGAGCTAAAGGTCATGCACCTCTGCTCCTCTGAAGGTATCAGAGATGCCTTTTAAATTCTACAAATACAACCGGATCTAAGTCTTTGCACTCCTAAGAGTGAGAATCGATGAGATGGAGAAACAATGCAGTGCCCAGGTTTCTCATCCACTGTGATTCAATCAAGTAAGAGCATCGTCCTGACAGCAGATGTTCCTAGAGTACATTCCTCTCATTGCCATCATGGGCTGTGCCCATTATTACTCGGTTTTCTTTCTGACTTAAGCTACACACATGCACCTTCCTCAAAGACCCAACACTTCCTCTCCAGCAAGGCAGGACCTCTCCCCCACCGTGCCCCCAAAGAAGGCTTGTCAAATGGATAAAAATTATATCAAAATTGTTGCTTGATCTTATGACCGGTGGGTTTCCAAGGAAATCCCCAAGATCGTGGAGAGTTTCTCTATGAAGGAAAGAAAGGTGTTAGTCAATGTTCATACTCAAGGAGGAAGCCCAGTTGGGAGGAACATTCCGGTTTCCAGGTCTAGAAATGGCAGAGGCTTTGGAATGACTCTTCTCTGACAGGCCTACAGGCAGATGTTTGTGACTTGTTTTCCTGATGGCTGAGACCAGCATAACCAGGACCTTCCCCTGAGCACCAGGCATATTGGCACAGGCATGAGACCTCTAGTGGGACATGGAGGAAGGCAAGATTGGGTGGAGCAGAAATATTTATACTGAATCAGAACACCCGAATTCTGGTTCTGCTATAAATCAGTTCTCTTCCATGGCTTCAGTTATGTAATGTCTCTAAGCCCTATTTACATCCTCTGTCAAGCTAAGATGATAATGCCTGCCTACAAAGGTGTGGTATTGTTATTTTTTTCACTCAACAGTTAGTGTCTGTGTTCTAAGTGCTGAAAATGAAAAAAGCAAAAATATAGGAACCTATTTATTGTTAAGCTGTAATCATAGTAATGAGAACAAACATGGAAACAGATACCTAAAATAGGTAGTAAGACAGTATGTCACCCTGACAGATTCTGACAACTGGGAGCAGATGGGCATGATCCCTCATGACATTGCAAAAACATCACCACCACCAGGACTACTCAACCAGAACTTGAAGAGAAGGGAGAAGGGCTCCGATGGCAGAAATTCTGAATTGGCTGAGATTAAATCTGAAGTTTCAAGGTTTACTCAGAATTCAATTAGATAGGGACGCCTGGGTGGATCAGTGGCTGAGGGCCTGCCTTTGGCTCAGGTTGTGATGCCAAAAGCCCGAGATCAAGCCCCTCGTCCGGCTCCCTGAATGGAGCCTGCTTCTCCCTCTGCCTGTATTTCTGCCTCTCTCTGTGTGTCCCTCATGAATAAATACAAATCTTAAAAAAAAAAAAAAGAATTAAATTAGATAAATGTTTTTTGTAATCAAACCAAACAGACTTGAAAGGGAGATTAAGTGACGTCTTAGGCCAAGATCCCCAGAAGTCCATCCTGAGGCAAGGAGTCCTGCACAAGTGAATGATTGGGGAAGTGTTCCTGGGAGAAACCAATAAGGCAGAAGGGCAAGCAGTGCGTGGAAGAGAAAAACTCGAGTAAGAGTTCAGGCAACGTCCCACAGAAGAGGCTTTAGCCCACGTCTCAGGGTGGAGAGTGCTCCTGTCTCTTCAGTCTTTGGCTAAGAGCCCCCTCGAGAGTTCTAATTCCCACGCACCTCCAGCTGTCCGGGCTTCTGGAAGAAGCAGCCCCATAGTCTGAGGGCAGTCCTCCAGAGAAGAATTTCAGGCCGAGGGAAGTGAAGACACGACGACATCAGGGGAAGAATACACATGAGTCATAAAAGGGATACGAGGGACTCTGGGAGCGACACTGATGGCATCCGACAGAGGGCCCAATCGAAGTGCCAGGTTCACTCCTCCCACCCGACAGACAATGTGGTCTGAACTATTCCAGGAGCTATGACTACAAGAGAGGTACGAATACAGAATGACCAATGCGGCCTGAGAAGAATGGGAAGATTTTTAACAGACTGTATGGTCTCTCTTTTGAGGGACATCGGACTTATAGGAGTCTCCTGAAAGCTGACTGAATCTGGGGTTAAAGCTTCATCCTGGGGGGCAGTTGCCTGGCAAAGCTTAGGGACAAAATCGGAAGTGGAACCCGATCGAAAACTTAGTGAAGAACCAAGTCATGGAATCTACACTGATTTTTATAAACAAAAGGTTGGGAGTTGAGCAAGAAAAGTGTCCGTGCCCAGGAGCCAGATGAAAATGAGACACAAGAGTCTTGGCCTTGAATCGTGGCAGGGCAGGGTTGTCCTGGGCAACACGATGGTAGGTGGTTAGAGACGCTGCATTAAGAGTGCCCAGGAGTCAGGTCAGGGTCAGACCTCAATAGAATGTGTGCGTTTTCAGATACGGAAGCAGGAAATGACGTTGAGGAAGGAGCTACAAGCGTGTACAAGGAGGGCCAGCAGTTGCTGCGATGCGCACTGAGAGGAGAGGGAGATGAGGTGGAGAGGTCATTTTCAGCCAACTTTGTCAAATGCCCTGCGAGCCATTCTGAAACAATTTCCACCTAATCCAGTGGCCCATAGATTTGTTTTTCCATTTTTAGGAAGGTTATGCAGAGGATAAATTAGAGCAGAAGGAGAGAGACAAGTTTGAAGTTTGCAAAGTCCCTGTGAGAGATAATGTGCAATGTAATTAATAACCTCTCCAAAGAGATTTTTTTAGATCAGGGAACTAGCCCACAGAAAAATACACCAGGTGGGATCCCTGGGTGGCGCAGCGGTTTAGCGCCTGCCTTTGGCCCAGGGCGCGATCCTGGAGACCCGGGATCGAATCCCACGTCAGGCTCCCAGTGCATGGAGCCTGCTTCTCCCTCTGCCTGTGTCTCTGCCTCTCTCTCTCTCTCTCTCTCTCTCTCTGTGACTATCATAAAAAAAAAAAAAATACACCAGGTTTCTCTTAAAAGATCTTTATTTCTTTGTGTGCTAGTTATGCCAATGGTAATTGCTAAGGGAAACACACACACACACACGCACACACATGCACATGCACACAAACTATTTTTTAAAACTCTGAAAAAAAGGCTCGATCTTGAAAGCATCTTGTTCTTACAGAAGAATATTACTGAGATAAAATAGGAACTGGATTCTTTCCTAGCAAATAGAAGGCAGAAAGCTAGCTCAAGAGACAAAATTCCAGCTCAGGCCTGGGATATTGGTGAAATAACAGTAATGACTGAAAGATCTCAAACCGCAGAGAAAGCTGGTATAAGCGACCAGCACCCTGTTCAAACAGTAACTTGAAACAAGGGAAAATCATTAATGGATGATAAGACAATAGAAAATGAGCACCTACCCACAGATGCTAACCTAGAGCAATAATAGTGAGATTAGACTTCAGGGGCAAGAGTACAGAGCCACCAGAGGCCAGAAGCAAGAGAAACGGGTGCCAGATCAGACCATGGGAGAAGAAAGAGCCTGGAGAATCCATGGTTGGGCTTAGAGACTGGAAGTGCAGCGACTTGGGGAGAGTGAGGCAGATGGGGAGTTCAGTGTTGTATGTGCTCAGCATCCCAGGCGGAGATGCCTGGTAAGTGGTTGGAAATGTCTTCAGCTCAGGGAGAAGGTGGCTCTGGAGATACAGATGTAAGATTCATTTCTATTTAGATTGTAGATGAGCCGTAGACATAAGGGAGAGAGGCTTTAGAGGTAGAAAACAAACATTTCAAGAACAGAACCCTGGGAAACTCCAATATTCAAGAACCATCCCATCTCAAGAGGAAGCTCGAATAAAGGATATGAAGAAGGAGTGGGCAGAAAGATGGGAAATGATTAGTGTGCTCTACACCCAAAGAGCAAAGAGGTTCCCAGAATGAAAATCCGACCACGATGACCTGGGCCTGACTATTCACTTCGTATCTCAGTCTCCTCACCTACAAATTGGGGATAATGGCATCCACTTTCTAGAGCTGTTGTGAGCCTAAATGATTTAATATATGTAAAGCGTTTAGAGAAGGGCCAGGAAGAGAGCAAATGCTATATATGAGTTAATAAAAAACCAAAGTGCTACAGAGATATCCCTTTGGGTAAGTGTGTTGGTGCCCGAAAGCAGTTCATTGGTTGTTATTGGTGACAGGTGCTGTCTATGAAAGCACAACACATGATAATTATCATTTAAAACTTTTATTTCCTTACTTGCTATTATTTAGAGTTTGTGAATTCGAGGGAGAAAATGACAGCAATGTCTTTATAAAGAAAAAATGCATGGGCTAACACAGAAACCAAAAATATACCAAAGACTAGATTAAGGGTGATTTTAGCACAGCAAACTAAAGTATGAAATTATCACCCACACAAATGAAAAAGACACATGGAGTTTTTATTAATAACAATATTAGGTGTCTGAAATCTCACTAGAATTATTTTAGAAACACAGATGATCAAACAGATGTATGCTGCATGTGAATATGTGAATAGTAAGTGACACAAATTGTAGCTGGGATAGTCACCTTAAGCTTATACATTTTTCTGTCTCATTATGACATTTGATGAAAAATGAGATATGGCTCTGAAGAATATATTTTTTTATTTATGAGCACTGGTATGTCTATCATATTGTACAATCTTATACCCAGAAATGATTGCTATCCTTTATACTTTATACTTATTGAGTGTTTGTTATGTGCCAGGCACTACTGAGTATGTTATATTATTCATCCATTTAAACTTCACAGCAACCCAATGGGGTAGTTAGGAACATCTTCATTTCACATGCAAGGAAGCCACCATACAGAGAAGTCAAGCAACTTGTCTTTGGTTACACATAGAATAAGTGGCACTGCCAAGCCTGGATTTGAGTGGTGCCCATGCTCCTCCGGTGCCTGCGCTCTTAGTCGTTATGCTACATAACTTTTCTCACTTAAGAACGAGAAAATAAAGCTAAGTAAGATGGAAAGGTAGAGCATACGCTGCCTTTTTGAGATCTGTAACATTTTGTTCTAGACTGAATTGTGTTCCCCTAAAATTCATATGTTGATGCCTCAACCCCCAATACTCAGAGTGCGACTATATTTGGAGATAGGGTCTTTAAAAAGGTAATTAAGGTTCAATGAGGTCATATGGGTGGGCCCTAATCCAATCTGACTAGTGTCCTTATAAGAGGAAACTGGACACAGAGAGACATTAGGGACAGGAGAGCACCAAGATCATTTGAGGACACAGCAAGTAGGCAACCAGCTGAAAGTCAAGGAAAAAGGCCTTGGGAGAAACCCAGACCTCCTAGACATCTTGATCTCGGGCTTCTAGTTTTCAGAACCATGTAAAAATTAATGTCTATTATTTAAGACCTGGGATGTTGTACTTCGTTATGGCAGCCCTAGCAAAATAACACGCATTTGAAATATCAGAGATGAGTTATTAAGATGCATGCTCAGACATTACTTTCCCTAGAAAGTCCTCCTTAGCTTAGTGGTATCCTGTTTCTACATTTAGCTGTTCTTATGGTGGCCTGTTTATATAAATGTATTCCCCATTCACCTAGATTCGAGGCAGGAACTGTGTCTTTATCATCTTTATATCCCTATAAGGCACGTGGGTGCTTAGCTCAACATGGACACTTTGTTTACTTTCTTCCTTTTGCCTAATATTGGAACTGTTCCTATGGGTTTATTTTCAAGACCATTTCTTACCTATCCCTTATTCCTACAGCTGCCATCTAAATATCTTCATCCAGAGATTATCTCTGATTCACATACATACATACATATATATTATCTCTGATTCACATATATATATACACATATATCTCTGATTTATATATATACAGACCAAGAATTTTATTTGCCTTCCTTAAATAAATAGTAAAAACTTTTCCAAACAAAGTTTTTCACACAATGCTGAACCAGAGATTAGGGGGAAAACATGGTGTACCCCTTTAAAATATTACTGGTCAGGCCTTTGAAATTCCAGGAATTCTGCAACAAGTCATATATGCTCATGTTCTAATTAAATTCTGGGTAGGGCGCCTGGGGGGCTCAGCGATTGAGCATCTGCCTTCAGCCCAGGGCGTGATCCTGGGGTCCTGGGATCGAGTCCCACATCGGGCTCCCTGCATGGAGCCTGCTTCTCCCTCTGCCTGTGTCTCTGCCTCTCTCCCTGGGTCTCTCATGAATAAATAAATAAAACCTTTAAAAAAAAAAAACAAGTTCTGGGTAAAGAGGGCACCACTCATTGTGTTACCTGGGAACCATTGCTCAGGATTCCTAGGAGCTTCTCTTCTTCTCTTTTTAGGTAAGTAAACTCACCTCTGGCTCCCTGAGAGCTCTTTCTAATCACCCCTCACAAAGCCTCAGAAACTTCTTTACAATGAGGTTTATTACATCTTCATGTCTTCCAAAGTGAGTGGGAACAAGCAAGCCCTGGATAGACAACAAGTCTACTTGATCGAGTTTGGCCTGCAAAGAAGCAAATCATGATGGTAGCTTCATAGTAGATACGATTCCAATAAATGAAAAAAGGGGATATAAAAGAAAAGAAAGCGGGATCCATTGCAAGACAAACCATCTCTATTTATGACATTTTTGAAGACACACTGCCAAGATAGAGATGGATAGAACATTATAATTCAAGGATGTTCTGCCTAAATCAAGTGAGTCTACACAAAGAACACTGTATTTATACTACAACATGATTTGTTAGCTATTCGAGGCGCTACAAAGCAACATGAGTTTCCTCATTTTCCTTTCAGAGTGTACAGTGTATAGTTGGCCACATGGAAGTTACCTATAAAAAAAAGCTCAATTTTGAGACCTATTTGAATTTTTTTCTATTACTGCAAAGCTATACATTGTAAGACTCAGCATATTTTAAGAATTCTCCTCCGTATCTTATGTCATTTTAAAAAATATATTATTTTATGGTACGTCTGCCATACTCTAAAAATATTGTAACACTGCAAAGTTGGCCAGGCATAGAAGCAATTCAGGTATGAACTAGAGAAGTGATACTGGTGCGTAAGGTAGACTTCTGCCAACTAAGAAGGAAACGCGGTCAGTGGCTTATTGACAGCAGAGCAGAGTGATGGCATAGCACATCTGGTGCACAGATCACGGGCCTGGAGTCAGGAGGCTCGGACTATATCTCAGCCAGGCTATTGGTTCCCATAGTGATCTTGAGCAAGTCAATTAGCCTCTCTGCCAAGTTCCCCACCTGTAGAGTTGAGATAAGAATATTCTTAATTCATAGGAATGTGTCAGAATTAATGGTTTGTTATGATGGGACCTGGTAAAATAAGGATCTGGCCACGTAGAAGCAAGCAATGAAACCACCCTTCCCCCAGAACTCTTTTCTATCTGATTTAATCTTTCAGGAGAATCCAATGTTTTAAGAATTACAGTGAAGTCTAATTAATATAGCCTCAGAAACTCTAATACTACAAAGGATCCAAGGCCATCAGAATAACTCACCGACCAAGTGAAGTTGAGTTGATGAAACCCACCTCAACAAGAAACAAAATAAGAGTCTCAGTGGGTCTCAGGAGGGGGCGGCCGGAGGAGAATAGACACAGACACAGAAGATATAGATATATATGATTTTGAGATCTAGGTTCAAATCAGCAAGCCTTCCAAAGTGAGGAACTGATTAGGATTAGGCAAATTAATTAATAATAGTCCACGACTGACAGACACAGTGAGACAGGAGTTCTAAAGCAAGTCTTCATAAATAAGCTCTTGTTACATAAGCAAGCTCTTTGCCCACGTAAGTCATCAATTTTCCCGGACAAGTTAGGAATTTCCTGAAGCAGGGAAGTTGCTTACTAGTTAGTTTATAAGCCATGTCCTCCTAGATAAGCACTTTCTGGAACAAATAAGTCAGTCATGTTAAGACGCGCATTCTCAAATCGTGGTCCTGATCATTAAGCTCTGTGGCTGCACAGGGTCTTAATTGTCACAGAAGTTGATACTAAGAAGTGGAGGTTCTGCTATAAAAAAAAAAAAACCTACAAATGTGGAAGTGGCTTTGGAACTGGATAATGGTCAGAGGCTGGAAGAGTTTTGAGGTGCATTCCAGAGAGAGCTTACATTGTCATAAATGGATCATTAATGGTGATCTTGAGGTAGGCTTAAAAAGAAGAAAAGTGTAGAGAAAACCTCCATCCTAGGGAGTAACTAAATTATGATGAACAAAATCTTGGGAGAATTAGGGACAAGTGAAGGCCATTCTGAAGTCTCAGAAGTGAGGAACATGGTGTCAGACAATGGAGATCCTTGTTAAGAAGCGACGAAGAACTTGGCTGAATTGTGTTCATATTCTAGTGTATTGTGAGAGGTACAACTTATGAGCGATGAAACTGGGTATTTAGCTGAAGAAACTCCTCAGCAAAGGTGCAGTTTGGTTCCTTCTGACCGCTTGTAGTAAATGTGAGAAGAGAGAAAGGACTTGAAGAGGGAATTATTAACCGAAAGAAACTAGAAATTAAAGACTTGGAAAATTCTCAGCCTATCCACTTTGCAAAAAAAAATGAGAAAGCGTGGTATAAAGAGAGCACTGACGATGCGGCCAAGTGACCATGAACAATTAACAGGAGACCAGTATAGCTGTGAACCACAAACTTAATCAGCCACCCTGGCAGGAGAACTGCCAGTTTGAACTGACGGGAGAAAAGGACGGAATGAAGAAAAGTACTGGGCTTGGATTTTATAGGACGGGATAGCAGAACTTCCTCTGCTGTGAGCACACACTAGTAAAGACCCTGAAGGTGAGTCAGAGATCATCAGGGATGCCTGTGTGGCTTCAAAAGGGAGGCTCATCACCTTGCTTTAAACACGACAGATAACCTCTGCCCAAAGCTGAGGGGGTAGGGCCACAAGTGGGACCCCTGCCCCTGTGGGTGTAGAAATTGGGACCTGGAGGCCAGGAGGGCTGAACATCGAGCAAAAGAGGATTATTCTTTTGCTAATTATTCTTATTCTACAATCTCATGGATTTTGCCTTGAAGTTTGGACTAGTTGGGACCTGCTGCCTCTTTCTTTCATAGTTCTCTCTTTTAGAAAGGAAATATCTGTCCTATGCCTGTCCCACTGCTATATTTTGGAAAGGACATAACAGGTTGAGAGCTGGAGAGGAGTTTCCCTCAGGATGAACGGTATCTTGAGTCTCATCCGTATCTAACTTAGATGATATTTAGAAGAGACGTCGGAACTGAGATTTTAGAACTGTGCTGGAAAAGTGAAGACTTTCTGGGGCTGTTGGGACATAATAAGTGTATGCAGGAAAGGAAAAATTCTTCTCTCCCCGCAAGGCCTTCCAGCTGAACTAAGAAATAAATTTATGTGAGATGGAGTAACAAGAGAAAAAAACCAAAGTTTTATTAGATGCACACAGAGGCCCACTGATAAAACTGAGACCTAAAGAAATGACCAAGGCAGGTAGTTATATATTTTAGACAAAAAGACAACACATTTGTAAGGAATTTGCAGGATAAGGGAAACAAGTGTGGGAACTTTAATTAGTAAGGAATTCTAAGCAGAAGTTGGGCTGAGGTAGTACAGATTAGTAAAAAGTAACAAGCTTTATTTCTGCAAATTTTTTTAAATCTTAAAGTCACTACCTGGTGATAAAAATCAGGTTTTTTTCTTAAAAAAGAAAATTTTTATTTCTTATCATAGGGAGGGTATGTTTCACATAGAATATTTGTTTCCTGCTTTTAGGAGGACAGAGGGAGGGTCTGAGGTCCTTGCACTAGTTGTTTCTTAAGTAACATTTAAAAAAATAATATGCCCAAGTGGCATATTTTGGGAGCCCCCCCCCTTGGCCCCTACATGTATTCTATGTATGAGGACATCAATGGGGGGGGGTGCAGAATGCTATTGACTGAATGTTTGTGTTCCCCAAAATTCATTTGTTGAGACCTAATCCCCAGTTTGGTGGTATTTAGAGATGGGGCCTCTGGGAGGTAAGTAGATCATGAGAGCAGAACCATCATGAATGAGACTAGAGCCCTTTCATGAAGAGAGTCCATATAAAAGAGACCCCAGAAAGCTCCCTGGCCCCTTCCATCATGTGAGGACAGAGAGAGAAGTCTTTCTTTGCACCAAGAGGGAGGCTCTTACCAGACAAATCTGCCAGCATGATCTTGGACTTCCCAGCCTCCAGAAATGTGAGAAATAAACTCCACTCAGACCACCAAATTCTGCTACAGAAACCCAAAGAGACTAAGAAAGTTATGTTGAGAGGAGTATTCTCAAATCTTGTTTCTGATAGTTGGGTTACATGGCCACACAGAACTTAATATTCACAACAGAACATATTCTAGTCACCTTAGTAGGAGTTTCTGAGAGAAACAACAAAAATAAACACAAATACTGAAAGACAAGAGATACTGAGAAAGGAGAGAAAGGAAAAAGTAATGTATGGTTTTCCAGTAACAAAACTGAATCCATGCAGGAGCCAAATACAACTGCCCTTGTCAGGGGGGTCTTTAATTATTCCCAAGGATGTCGTAGCAACGGGGGATTACGTGATTTCCATCCCAACCGAGAAACGTGTATGATTGAAAACGGGTGCTGACATAAGTTACAGGGCTTAACTTCTTTACAACTGGTATAACCAGGAGCCCAGGCAACCCTACAGTCATCCACGTTAGAGCCTAACACAAACCAGTATAAAACTTAGAGGGCACAAGAGAGGAAATTAACTATGCATGGACTTCGGTTTCAGCTCCGACATGTAAAGAGCTTGAATGTCACTCCTATCCTTATAATAAGAAAAAAAGCTGAACAAATTAAAAATCAACAACTTTTCTTGGATTTTCTTATTAAAGAAATGAGGTCTCAGGGCCAATTCCCAACTGTAAAATCTGGAGAGACAGTTGAATGGAAGGAATCAAAGCTCTGTGGGATTTTTCTACGCTGAGCAATTCTCCAGCACCAATGGGGTGTCCTAGAGTTCAGTTCCAGGCTAACTGACCACCTGGAATTAGCATCTTAAGTTAAGGCTCAGTTCCACAAGAGGGATCCCGCTTCAAAAGTCAGTCATAAAGCCAGGCCTCCCATACTTCTGACCAGCTGGCTATTCATCAAGAGTTTCCATGGCCCCTCTTCGGGTTCAACATTTCCCAGAATGGCTCACAGACTCAGGAATACATGCACTTATAGTTGCCAATTTATTATGTAATAAAGGATGTGACAGAGGATATAGACAAACAGCCAGATAGAGAGGCACACAGAACAAGGGCGAAGAAGTCCTGCGTGCAGAAGCTTCTGTCCCAGTGGAGCTGAAGTATGCCACCATTCCAGCATGCGTGTTCACTAGTCTGGTAGCTTGCAAAACCCCTTCAGTTAGGGTCTTTTATGAAGGTTTACCACATAGGTATGATAGATTATTAACTCAATCTTTAGCCCCTCTCCCCTCCCTAGAGGATGGGGATGGAACTGAGAGTTCTAACCCTCTAACCAAGCCTTGGTCTTTCTGAAAACCAGCCCCCATCCTGAGGCTGTCTAGGGAACACAAACAGCCTGTGTTTGGGATGTTTGGGGAACACAAACATTCAGTCCCATCCTCCCCGCTACCAGGCATCTCATTAATATACAAAAAGACACCCTTGGGGCACCTGGGTGGCTCACCTCAGTTGAGCCTCCAACTCTTGATTCTGGAGGTCATGATCTCAGGGTCATGAGACTAAGCGCTCATCAGGCTCTGCTCTCAGCAGAGCCTACTCGGGTTTCTCTCTCCCTCTCACTTTGCCCCCCACCCCCCGCCATGCTGTCTCCTAAAATAAGTTCAAAAATCTTAAAAAAAAAAGATACCCTTAACACTCCAGAGATCCCAAGGGTCTTAGAAGATCTGTGTCCAGAACAGGGGCAAAGACCAAACATAGATTTATTTTTATGTCATAGTCCAACCTCCTGATCACAGGTCATGACCCCTTGTAGCAAAAACATCATAAAAGCCAAAAAATAATGTCTCATTAATAGAATTCCGCTCAGTCATTAATAATTAGTCCAGTCCATGACCATATTGTATGAACATGTCTCCCAGGGCAAGGCCTTTCAGGTTTTCAGGCTTCTATTCAAACTTGCCAGGTTCCAAAAGCAGGAGTGGTCTCAGCAACATATGACTTCATCTTTCAAGCATCTGGTATAATTGAGCTAAGAGACAATATCATCTTTTGCTCTGGGCTTCTTTTAGAGTGTTAATGTATTCGATTTCCCTCATTAAATAACCCATTTATTCATTTCTTTATCCTCAGCTACCATTCCTTCTTCTCTTCATTTACACTCAAATTTTTCCACCCTTGGGAGGAATGCTAGGTTCAGCCGCTGTGCTAGTCTGACTGCAGGCAGCAGGACCAGCCTAGCAAGTGCTTCCCCCTCAGTCTGCTCTCATCCATGCAGATGAGGTACAGAACTAGATGCAGGTGCAGAACTAGGAGGCTACTTCTACCAGCAGGCAGGAGAGCCACATTCATTGTTAGCCCTTAATTTTGCCAGATGAGGTGAAGGAACAACCCACCCCCTCAGGCTCTTAGGAGTTCTGACATACAGGTTTAAAAATACAATTTCTTGCTTAGGAATCACCCCTGCTTCCAGTATTTTTAATTGAGGCTTTGGTCCTATGACTACTGTATTAAAGAAAAAATAAAACTGAGATGATGTGGAGAAGAAAGAAAAACGTAGTCGTTATACCCACATCCTCCCAGTTTGGCACGAATCGCATGTTCATAGGAGCATCCTCCTCCTCTCAGTCTTCCCCAGATAAACCAGAAAAACAGAGGACTCTCACCAGTGGGAACATTCCTACGGACCCACTTCTGTTCACCGCGAGCACACTCGTGAAGCTGTGCGAGCCAGTGCTTCATGCCTAGATCTACCCCCGCCCCACATTAGACAACTGACGTCTGAATTCCCCGTCCCAATTCTCTATTAGGCTATTACTCTGAAGAAAATATCTCTCTGCCAATTGTTGGAAATTTTAAGCTGTAAAGTGTGTTCCTCGGTCTGAAGAAATATGACTCAGAGGTCCAAATTGGTGCAGTATCTTCTGTTCCAGCTCTTTTATAGCACTCTGAGCATTTGCACGTACCACCCGGTAAGCAAAGCCCAATCCAGAGCCAGTGTCTATTCTTGTCACAACCCGTTTGTAGCCCCCAGGACTACTAGCATCGGTGTGACTCGCCAGGAATGCTCAGGGCCTTCCCACCAGGGAATCTGCCACGGAGCCATCTGCAGTCTCTGTCTCTTCTGCTGGCAAACAGAACAGCTCTCACTAGCATTTTGTGCCTCAGAGGGTATAAGAGGACTATGTCTAGATTTAATGCAAGGCCATCCTCGCATTGCTGCAGTACCCTCACATCCACCCTTCCATGGACCGAGGTGGCCATCGTAACAAGCACGTGGGAATATCTGCGTAGGGATTCCAATCACTCTCTGAACCTGGCAAGGAGTTCTGTAGGGCATCAACGTGTCCTATAGTGATTTCCATAGGGATAGGAGCCTGTGGGCATTCCTTTAATAGGGTAGTTTCCACTGCCCTCCTGTCTGCCCTCCTGCCTTCTGGTTTTTTTAGTTTTCTCCAAACCGCAGTAAATTGAGGAACCTGTTTGGAAACTTTTAATATTGGAGAGCTAGCTGGGGGCCCCTTTGGCCCACCCAACTTTAAGGACATTGTAGTTAGACCTTTATTTTAATACCATTTTAAAATTAATTTAGTGAAGAGGCCATTACACCGAGATGTCTTTAATGCCGTTGTAGTAAGCAAACCAAAACCCAAGACTGTAGTGCCTCAAAGGTTAAGAAATTAAAAACTGAGGATAACCAATCACCAGCAGCCCACCAGACCTTCCCAAATAAGGCAACCACTTAACCTATAGCCAATCAAATAATTTCCTTGCTTTGCTTCTGCACTTCATAAAAATCTTTCCCCTAAACAAACAAAAATAAAAAATAAAGTCTGTGTAGTGCTCCTACCATTTCTGGTTTGGGACTGCTTGATTCAAAATCAGATTTTACTCATATAAACTCAAAATTTTTGCTCAGGGCATGCTCCCAGGGTTCTGGAATCGAGTCCAGCGTTGGGTTCCCACAGGGAGCCTACTTCTCCCTCTGCCTATGTCTCTGTCTCTGTGTGTGTCTCTCATGAATAAATAAAATCTTTAAAAAATAATAAAAAAATAAACTCAAAAGTTTTGATATGCCTCGGTTTACCTTTTAACACCATCATTATGCATTTTATTCAACCCATTCTTAATAACCATTCACCTGCTGTGATAATTCCTATGACTTTTGTTTTTCCTCTTTGTTTCCCCTCTATCAACATTTGCTTTATCCACTCCATTTCTTAATAACAGTGTAAAAATCTTCACTTTCCTGCAAGGAGTCCCTAGACTCTCTCTTCTGCCTCCTTGCATTCTATTGTTAATTAACTTAATGTTTTTATTAGTATCTGTGAGACCCATACGGGGAAACTGAAAGAGCAAATTCTATAAGGCTGTTGCTTGACTTTGCAGCAGTAAAGTGATATTGGGCGCCCGTGCAAAAGAAGCCTCCTAAATCACAGGATTAACCGTAAATGGCATGTTCAGTAGGTACATATCCTAATTATCATAAAGTCAGTCTTACATGGCTTGCATATGAAGCGTATCAACTACTTCATCTGCAGCATTCCACTTAGCACTTAGGGCGGGATTGGGCAGTTCCCTTAGTCAATGTAAGCAGACCTTACAGTGGCTCGTATCCAGTTCTCCAGCCGAGCTGTTCTCTCAGGAATAACTCCCTATGTGTAAATTATAAATATTTGTGATTGTTCAACCGTGAGCTGCAGGTCCTGTATCAATGCAAACATTCTCTTCCACCCTGCAGCATTCAAAACCAAAGACAAGGTCCCTAACTTAGTTGCTCATCCATTTTAGTAAAAGTTCTTCAGGGAACTGATGATAACAATCTACAAAATGAAATAACTCCTTCACACAAGAGCACCTGGTTTCAGTAGTTTTTTGGTTTTGCCTTCCTTCCATGGTAACCACCTTCTTGGTGACCAGAAGTCCTAGAGGTACTTTCTGTTATCCGAGGATAACATTTACCTTTGTGGGCAGAAAGTTTTTTAGGATATACTTGACCTAAATGAAACCGTTAATTATATCTCACTAAGGTTTATGCAATCCTTCATCCAACAATAGAATACACATTCTTTTCAAGCTCACATGAAACATTCACCATTCCTGGCTATAAAATACACCTTAACGAAATTTAAAAACTAGAAGTCACACAAAGTGTGTTCTCAGACCCCAAAACACAAATTAGAAACAGAAAAACAGCAGGATAATCATAAATCATTTGAAGATTAAACAACACACTACCAAATAGCACACAAATCAAAGAATAAATCTCAAGAGAAATTTAAATAACTAAATTTTACTAAATGAAAATGAAAATATAACCAATAAAAAAAAAAACTTGTGGATGCAACAAAAGCAGTGCTTAAAGGGAAATTTATAGCGTCAAATTAATACATTAGGAAAAAAAGGTCAAAATCAATAATCTAAGCTTCCATCTTAGAAAACTAGAAAAAGGAGATCAATTTAATTCTATATCAAGCACAAGAAAAGAAATAATAAAAATTAGAGCAGAAAGCAAGGAAATCTAACACAGGAAAAGAATAGTGAAAATCAACAAAAACAAAAGATCTTCGAAAAGATCAACAAAATTGACAAACCTCTAGCCATACTAAGATAAAAAGACAGTACACAAATTACTAGTATCAGAAACAAAGGGGGATCATCATGACAGAGCCCAAGGGCATTGAAAGAATAATAATGGAATACCTTAAATAACTGTATGCCCACAAATTTGATAATTTAGATGAAATGGGTTAATTCCTTGAAGGATACAAACCACCCAAACTTAGATAAGAAGAAATAGATAATCTGAATAAGCCTAGCTATACCTGTGAAAGAAACTGAATCAGTAATAATCCTTCCAAAAGTGAAAGCACCAAGGCCAGATGGTTTCACTGGTGAATCTATCAAACATTTAATAAAGGAATGATATCAATTCTGTACAATCTCTTCCAAAAAACAGAAGCAGATGGAACACTTCCTCCTTTATTCTATGAAGCCAGTCTTTCCCTAATACCAAAAGCAAATAAAGAGAATACAATAAAGGAAAATCACAGACTAAGATTTCTCACAGATGCAAAACCCTCAACAAAATATTAGCAAATCTAATCTAACAGTGAACAAAAAGAATTATAAACCATAATCAAGGAATTTCTTCCAGGTATGCAAAGGTTGGTTCAATATTTGAAAATCAGTTAATGTAATCCATCACATAAGCTACAGAAGAAAATTATATGATCATATCAATTGATGCAGAAAAAGCATTTGACATAATCCAACACCAATTCATTATCCGACTCTCACACACTAAGGATATAAGAGAACTTCTTCAACTTGATAAAGAATATCTGCAAAAAATCCACAGCTAATATCACACTTACTGGTGAGAAACTGGATGTTTTCCCTGCTAAGAATGGAACAAAGGCAAACATGTTCCCTCTCACCATTCCTATCAATATCATTCTCGGAGACCCAGCGTACAGTCAGACAAGAAAAGAGAATAAAATGGTGTACAAATTGAGAATAAAGAAAGAAAATTGTCTTTGTTCACGGATGACATAATTGTCTATGTAGAAAATCTCAAAGGATCAGCAACAACAATAAAAGCCTCCTGCAACTAATAATAAGTGGTGGTTATAGCAAGGTTGTGGGATACAAGTTAATATGGAAAAATCAATTGCTTTCCTACATAACAGCAGAAAACAATTGGAATTTGAAATTAAAAACACATTACACGTACAATAACACCTCCCAAAATTATATACTTAAGGATCAATCTAACAAATCTATACGCAGAAAACTATAAAGCTCTAATGAAAGAAATTAAAGATCTACTTACTGTATTTGATTTATCCTCCCCCGTTAGGGAAGATGAACACGATGCTGGAATAGGACAGGAACTAACCAGCTGAACATGTATCATATGTCAAATATCATGTGGGGCTCCTGGGTGGCTCAGTCAGTTAAGCCTTAGACTCATGATTTCGGCTCAGATCATGATCTCAGGGTTGTGAGATTGAGCCCCACATTGGCTCCACTCAATGTGTAGTGTGCTTGAGATTTTCTCTGTCTCTCCCTTGGTCCCTCCCCCAACCTGTGCACACACACAAATAAAAAAATAAAATCTTAAAAAAGATATATTATGTAAAGTACTACCTTATATTATTACTTTTTTTTTATAAAAACCCCTCTATATGGATATGACTATTACTGTTGTAGAGTTGAAGAAAATTAAATTCAGACAATAGTGGTGGGAGATAACAACAACCTTACAATCAAATATTATGCAGCCATTAAAAATAATATTTCTTGAAAATATTTAACATGGTTATGTTGTGAGGTTAAGTAGAAGAAAAGTTCAAAGAGCGAGTTTCGAATATCTGAATACCGTATGAGACAAATTTTATTAAAAATTATAAAATTTTTAAAATAAACCAGAAGGTATTGCTCTATAATTCTGTGAACAATACATCAAAATATCACTATGTGCGTCAACTGGAATGCTCATACACTGCTGGTGAGAGTGTACTTAGTACAACCACACTGGGAGACTATTTCAAAATATCTATAAATTTGCACATATGCATGTTCTAAACTCCAGCAATCTCATTCCTAGGAACGTACCTGACAGATATATGTACTGTTCGTCCAAGGACGTATACGAGGATGTTTATAGCAATCCTACTTTTAAGAACCCAATGCTAGAAATAATTTAATAACCATACACAGCAGAAAGGCTATGTAAGTTTGGGCATGTCCATACAGTGGGAAACTATGAAACAGTAACAGTGAATGGACCAGAGCTACATGCAACATGGATGAAACTTAGAAAGGTAGTTTTGAGCTAAAGGAAGTAGACACAAAGAAAATAATTCCATATATGAATTTCAAAAACAGACAAAACTAAGCTCTGGTGTTACTAACTTGAGGATTTACTGCTTAGAAAGAGACAGGAGACATGTTTCTGGAGTGCTAGGTAATGTTCTGGTTCGTTAGCTTGGTCATAGTTATATGTGCATATTCACTTTGTGAAAATTCATTGAGTTGTACGAGTATGATTTTGCATTTTCTGCAGTATTCAACTCTTCAAATAAAGCTTTACTAAAAAATATTTATAGTAGTTATATTACATAGGAAATGAATTTTTATTTTTATAGCTTTCTGTATTTTCCATATTATTTATGATAAATAAGCATTCTCTTTTTTAACAGCTTCATTAAAGCATAACTTATATAGATAATAACTCATTTTAAGAGTAGAGTTCAATGAAGTTTGGCAAATGTGTAAAGGTATTTACCCACCACCTTTCTCAAGACAGAAGACATTTTCCATCTCCCCAAAAGTTCCCTAACACCCTTTTGAGATAAATCCCTTTGCCCAGGTCTTTCAGGTCAGCTTTCTGTTACTACAGTTTTGCCTTTTCTAAAAATTGTACATAAATGTGATCATACAAAATGAAGCCTTCTGTGTCTCTCTTTTTTCAGCTGGAGTGATGTTTTTAAGATGGAGCCAAATTATTGTATGTATCAGTAGTTCTTCCTTTCTATTGCTGAGTAGGATTTCATTGTGTAAATATAGCACAATTTATCTTTCAGCAGCTAATGGCCATGTGGGTTGGTTTTTTTTTTTCTTTCTTATATTTTGTATAAGTGGCTAAGAGCATTTGTATACATTTCTCTTTCTCTTGGGTAAATAACTAGGAGTGGGATTTCTCAGCTTTATGGTAAATATATTTTTAATTTTATAAGAAGCTGTAGCACCATTTCCCAAAATGGCAGTGCTATTTTGTATTTCCAGCAATAAGGTATGAGAGCTCCAATTGCTCCACCTCCTCACCAACACTTGGTATTACTGGCTAATTTTCATTTTATATCATCGTACCTCATTGTGGTTTTAATTTGCATTATCCTGATGACTAGTGACACCATTTGTATATCTTTTTGGAGAAGTATCTGATCAAATTATTCTATTTATTTTTTACTGGTTTGTATTTGCTGAGATGTCAGTTCTCTTGATATATTTTGGAATGCAAGTCCTTTGTCAGATGTACGTGACATATCTTTTCAGCTTCTTAATGATATCTTTCAATGAGCAAATGTTTTTCATTTGAGGAAGTTCAATTTATCACTTTTTAAATGATCTGTGCTATTTGTGCAATATTCCCTTAATAGAAGAAAATACATTCTATAAAAAGGAGCTGACAGTAACTGAAAGGTTAAAGAGAATTAACCAATCTAACTGAAAGCAATTCAAATATAGAGATTTAAACCATCTATTTCTATAGCTGAAATGGACTGGAGAATAATTAGCGTGAATACAAAAAAGGTTGCACAGCCTGGCTCATAATGCATGACTTCAACAGTATTTGAGAAGGGATGGGGGGAAAGAAGAAGATCAACTCCATAACAGAAGTTACTATTTTAAGATAGTCTAGTCTCAGTTTAGAGAAGTGAAGCCAACCATGCTTATCTTTGGTCAAAACTCCGTCAAAATAAAGTCCAAAGCAATAGGGAATTAGCTTCCAAAGAATTAAGAATACTAAAGGGTGGGGCGGCTGCATGGCTCCCATCACAGTTGGTCTGACTCTTAGTTTCAGTTCAAGCCCTGATCTCAGGATCCTGAAATCGAGCCCCCACATCCAGGTCTACACTCAGTGCAGTCCGCTAAGGATTCTCTCTTCCTTTCCCTCTGCCCCTCCCTCCCTCTCTCTCTCTCTCAAATAAAATCTTAATTAAAAAAAAAAAATACTTCAAGGGAGAAGAATTCTTATGTGTTAAGAAACAGGTAGGAAAAATAATAGAAAGTGGAAGTTGGAGAATGGCTTAGCTGAAATATTAAGCCATATTTTGGATAAGAACAGAAAAGGATGTGTTTTTAAAATGAAAACAAATATTTAATTCCAGTACACAATCAACTTTGGATTATATGTGAAAATAAGCAAAAACACCTAACTACTGTTAGAGGGAGACAACTTTTGAGAATGGGGTTTTCTAACTATGTTGTATTTTTTAATACCCCATGTTAGTCAATAAGCCAACATTCCACATCTCCACAAACATAACTGTGTCCTTCACTGCTATTAATCCACGTTGTAAAACTGAAAGAAATATAATTTCTATAACCATAGAACATTAGTAGGCTTTACAGATAAATTAAAAATAAAGGAGAGGTTAATCTAGTTTTCTAGTATTCCTACTATGTTCAAAAACACAATTTAATCACACACAAAACCAATTGCCCAAGTTTAAAGATAGACAAGGCTTAAGATGTGCTCCCCCTTGAAATTATAACTTCAATAAAAAAAAATTGAGGGTTCCTCCCTCCTCCAGCCAAGCAACTGCATGAGGATAATGTATTCATCTCTAGGAGAAAAATAAATTAATAGGCTTAATGCATATTGTAATGTTATTTCTATAGAAAAAGTAGAAGCTAAAAGAAAATGCATACAAACTCAATATTTGATATTTTCAATATAATTGTGATTCAGATAGGGAATGCATTTTTAATGTTGCCTTTTCAACATATTGAGTTGTTGTGTTTTTTTTTTTTTTTAAGACAGAAAAGCTTTCCTAAATTAGATTTTCTTTTAATTCTCCAGGATACTAAGAAAACAAGGGAACAGCTTGCCTTCGATAAGAATCTTTCTTTTAAATGTGACAGAGAGAGATCCAATTTTCCTAGCTAACCGGATTAGAGTAATCCTAAATAATTTAGCCTCCATTTACGGTTTGGGCAAGTTCATTACATGTGAACTCCCAGCATCTCCTCTCTTTAAACTCTTTTTGATCAATTAATGCACACTTTTAAGTAGGAAATGTACAAAATCTCCATAGACTATTGCTCCAAGTATTTTTCCTTATTATTTTATTCATGTCTTTATGCTAAGAAGGAGAATGAAGATTTGCTGAAGCCTGGGATATAAACTCAGAAGTGAGTCAGTGTCTTCCTAGACATAAGACCCTCACTAGAATGAAATCTTCTTGAGGGTGAGAATTTTGTCTTGTTCGTCGCTATAACCCCAGTTCTAAGAACAGGACCAAAGACACAGTGGGCATGTTCAATCCAAGTGTTACCACCGTCTGCCTGCTATATACTAGGGGAATATTAAACACTTTAATACATTATTTAGCACATTAACAGCTGCAAAAATATGAAGAAATCTGTATTACTCCTTTTCTCAGATGAAAAACTGATTCTCAAAGCAAGAGGTAACTTACCCCAAATCTCTCAACTGTTAAAGTAATGTTAACTCACCCAAACCCAGACCATATGAACTCCCAAGCATGGTGCTGATATCTGTTTTATATAAACCAAATACAAATTCTTTTTTTTTTTTTTCAAATACAAATTCAACTAGATCTCAAGACATATTTTATTGATCCTTCTCTCCATACCCACCATATTCCCGGCTCTTTTTTTTTTTTAATTATGATAGTCACACAGAGAGAGAGAGAGAGGCAGAGACATAGGCAGAGGGAGAAGCAGGCTCCATGCACCGGGAGCCTGATGTGGGATTCGATCCTGGGTCTCCAGGATCGCGCCCTGGGCCAAAGGCAGGCACCAAACCACTGCGCCACCCAGGGATCCCCCGGCTCCTTACTCTTTGACTGTCTCGCCACATAACAACAATTTTTCTAATATTATTTTATAGAAAGAGAACAGAATGGTAATTCAGATTTGCCCCTAGTGCTGTTGACTGATTTTTTTTTTATTATTGATAGCTTAGTGATCTCTTTAAGATTCACAACTTCCTATCATTAGATTAATGATCAGAATTTTTGTCAAATTGGGAAATCTTACATGGTAGAGTACAAAAAAGTGACCATAAGTTCCCACCTCAAGGTAAAAATGCCTGTCTCCCCACTTCTTGAATCTGGGCTGGCCTTGTGACTTCCTTTGATTAATGGAAGTGACATTGTGTGAGTGACGCGAGCCCAGACCTTAAGAGACCTGGCTCATGCTCTCACTTGGGAAACAAACCAACCTTGGCTTTGTGGAGGATCAATACTGTTAGGGGGAGAGGAAAAAGCACTAGCCACCACAGCTGAGATCCCAGCCTTAAGTTCATGTCCAGCAAGCACCACATGGAATAAGATAAGCCATCTTAGAAGAGCCCAGGCCAAATCACTAATAACAGAGTAATGATTTTTGTTTTAAGCTAATAAGTTTGGGAAAGTTTGATATATGAGAGTAAATAGCCGGTACAGCTCTCTAAAGTTTCTTCTGTATATGGTTACTATAAGCACCATTTGTGGAAATACTACACATGTGTCCCACAAATACAGAGTTCTGACAAAGTCTTTTTCACACAATTTCCCTCCCCCCCCCAAAAAAAGCAAAAATGTGATTAACTTACATGCTGTATTATTAAGTACATTCCTGACAGGTAGGATTATAGATAGAAACCAAATGCTCCAATTACAGTTTTACATATCTGATGATTAGAACAATTTTCTACAGACATCTGAGTGGCTCAGTGGTTGAGCGTCTGCCTTTGGCTCAGGGCGTGACCCCGGGGTCCTGGGATCAAGTCCCACATCAGGCTCCCTGTAAGGCACCTGTTTCTCCCTCTGCCTGTGTCTCTGCCTCTTCTCTGTGTCTCTCATGAATAAATAAATATGATCTTTAAAAAAAAAAAGTTTTCTAGACTAGCTTCTGGCTCCATGTATTTCAAGCCTTGTTTCTCCACTACACACGTACATCAGATGCTAGGCCCCTTAAGACATGTTCATATTGTTTTGGTCACATACCTGTGAGTCATATCAACCAGGTTGGCAGAATGGACAATAGGAATATTCCTGGAAGCTATTCCTATCCTAGAAGGAGGAAGTACTAACTTAAATCTATGCGAAGTGATGATGGGAATCACATAAATATATTTCACTAAACTAAAACAAACGTCGGGACACCTGCACCCTGATGTTTCTATCAGCAATGGCCATAATAGCCAAACTGTGGAAGGAGCCTCGGTGTCCATCAAAAGATGAATGGATAAAGAAGCTGTGGTTTATGTATACAATGGAATATTACTCAGCAATTAGAAACGACAAATACAAAAAAAAAAAAAAAAAAAAAAGAAACGACAAATACCACCATTTGCTTCAACGTGGATAGAACTGGAGGGTATGATGCTGAGTGAAATAAGTCAATCGGAGAAGGACAAACAGTGTATGTTCTCATTCATTTGGGGAATATGAATAATAGTGAAAGGGAATATAAAGGAAGGGAAAAGAAATGTTGGGAAATATCAGGAAGGGAGACAGAACATAAAGACTCCTAACTCGGGGAAACGAACTAGGGGTGGTGGAAGGGGAGGAGGGCGGGTGTTGGAGGGGAATGGGTGACGGGCACTGAGGTGGACACTTGACGGGATGAGCACTGGGTGTTTTTCTGTATGTTGGTAAATTGAACACCAATAAAAATTAATTAAAAAAAAGGATTAAAGAAAAAAATAAAACAAAATGTATTCTCCACTCAAGTTTTCTTTCTTTTTTTTTTTTTAAGGATTTTATTTATTTATCTGAGAGTGAGAGCAAGCACAAGTGGGGTTAGGGGCAGAGGAAAAGGAAGAAGCAGCAGCAGCAGACACCCCACGCTGAGCAGGGATCCCGATGCGGGGATATGGGGCTTGATCCCAGGGCCCTGAGATCATGACCTGAGCTGAAAGCAGATGCTTAACTGACTGAGCCACCCAGGCGCCCCTCCATTCAAATTTTCTTAGGTAGATCTCAAGCAATGTCTGAGGTCTCTCCAAAACCACCCAAAGGAAGGAGGAATTTAATGGAAGTCAGGGCAGGAAGAAACAGCAGACTTAACTGATTTAGTTAAGTAGCTTGCACGAATTTTACAAAAGAATATGGCTGTGTGTACATATTAGTAGGGTCTCTATCAAAGCCTTGGTGTGACCTCCATCTGTAAGGGAGCCTGAAGCCTGAAGTCAGGTGGACCCACATCCAATCTGCCCCCTTCTTCTTGCCTTCCTTCCTGTTCGCTAATCTCGAACGTAGCAGACAATTACCCACTGCCTAATTCAGGCCCCTTAGGAACCTTACTTTTCTGACCTAAGCACTTTTACAATAAAAAAGTTATAAATATATAACTAATATATAAATAAATAAATATAAATATATATAAATATATATAGTTATAAATATATAACTAATATATAAATATATAACTATATACTATATTATATATAACTATAATATATAACTATAACTATATATAACTATAAAAGTTATAAATATATAAATATATATATTTATATTATAAATATAAAAGTTATTATCTTTTCTGGTGGCTTGCACCACCATGAAATCCAAGTTTTGGAAGCAAAGAGAAAAACAGTATGTATGTGACCAATCCAAAACTTGGATTTCATGGTGGTGCAAGCCACCAGAAAAGATAATTGCTTGAGTGTGATAATGGTGACTGACAATTTCATCTCTAAACTATTTATCAGTTCACACTCCATGTATCAGGAATCAAGAGAACATGACACCTCTGTCAGTAAAACAAAAGAATCTCGTGACAGCATTTCAATTGAATTTTTCACCTGGCACTCACCACATTAGCACTCCGTTAAAATAACTCCATTCACTATTCCAAAACAAGAAAAAAGCAAAACACAAAAATGGATGCTCTAGACAATGTAAATGAAATTATATACATATATTTAAAAAGCTAATACCTCACCAGGTCCCAGGTTTTTGCTGCCTTCAAAATAACCTGTCTTGGTTTATTATAACTTTTTTAGTGTTTCTGACAATAAGTCAATCCCAGGTCATTCTTTTATACGAGTGAGTTATTCTTTTCAGCAGAGAATGACTATTGTGCAGAACAGTAAGCAAAATATGTCAATCTCAAAGTTCAACTGAAAGTGTCTCTCATTTACTTCTAAACCTAAATTCTAGGTAAACCTTCAGTTGGCTTAATTGCCACTCTCATATTTTAAGGTCAGATTTCTGATGGTTTGGGTAACTTCTCCAAAGTTGTCTAAATCGTAGGCCATCCCTGGTCTCCAAGATTCCCTCCTTTTTTATTTCCAAAAACATTTCTTAGCCTTCAGGTGACAGTGGAGTGTGGTGGTCAAAGTCTGAGGACAGACTAGGGAGTGTTTCCATTTTGGTTCTGCCATGACTGGTGGTAGGATTTAGGCAAATTGCTCAAATCCTCTGAGCTTATTTTCTAGTTTATAAATTGCAGATAATAACACTGTGTTTTATATAGAGTAATTGTGTGGATTAAATGAGCTGATATACATAACTTAGCACATTGACTGGCAAGAAAGTATAATCCCTTCCCATTATTTTTTCCTATTTGTATTTCTCATTATAATTGTCACTTTGCTCTGAGAAAGAGCACTGGAGAGGGGCATAATGAGAACGGAAAAACATTCAGCCTGTCCGAGGACTGATCCCAGCTTCTTATTTCAACCAGCTGGGCTGGGTCACTCTAAGACAAGTGCTTTCTATCACTCTACCACTTTAGTTTGAAGACATGGCCTCTGTCTCTGCAGCTCTTCACATATATCTTCTTCCAAATATATGCTCTTCTAAAAGAATAAGTGCAAAGGCAAAAAATAAATTTAGCCCATCAAGCTGTATTGAAAATGCTATATCAATTTTTTAAGAAAGAAAAATACAAAAACTTTCAAAATAGAGATCTGAAGATAGTTCTCATAAAAAAAAAAAAAATGTGTTCTGGTAAAAGCCCTAATAAGTCTGAATAATGCCCTTCATACACTAGACAACTTCATCATCAAAAATTTACTGAATGCCTACTCAATGCCAAACACTCGTGGATTCTGGAAATACAAAAAGGTGAATGACAAGGCACCTGTTCCACAGGAACACGCTGTCCAATTGGGGACACAGGGCAACACATAAAAAGGCACCCTAAAGTCTAGAAAATATGGAATCAACTAGACAGACACAAAGTGCCTCAGCACAGGAGAAGATAAAGCAGCTGCAGGGCCACCACTATAATTTCTACACAACATTGTGTATAAAACATGAAGACTTGAAACCTCAGACTTTGAAAGTATCCATAGTGACTACTTACGAGGCCAACATCAGCACAGGGATCTTTGGCTCCTCGGAGGCGTCGTGGGTCTTAGTCACTCCTGCTGTCCCCACGAGCCTACCTCATCCCAGTGCTGATTCAGATGGCCAGACTCTGGTCTCTGAATGGGATCACAGAGGAACACTCATGGGGGTAAAAGTCACATACTTGCACGATCTGGCCCTTCACTTCTCTTTCTCCTTAGATGCGGTCATCGCAGTAAGAAGAGGAAAAGACTGGCTAGCTGTCCCTCAATCTCTGCCGTTCTGGACTCTCTCACTTCTAGGAGTGTGGGGAAGTAAGGCTAAGCTTAGAACCTGACTGCCCCAGCAGAAAGCTTGGTCCTTCTCTCCCTTCCTCTCTTTATCTGCTCTCCTTCTCTTCCGCAAGGGGACTCACCGGCAGCCCAGGCAGGTCCAGGGAGGGCACATGACAGCACTGGGATAGAACACCTGTCTCCAGCTGTCCTTATGTCTCACACCTTGGCACTGGTTAATGGAATTTTCACGACTTGTGAGAATGGTGAGATCCAAGTGTGGCTTGGATATTGGGGTAGAAATGGTCAGAACAAGTCTTTTGGCCTTCTTGGCTTCCAGACCTTCTAAGCCATCCCAGGATATGTAGATTGGAGATTTCCTGTGGATTCCTGGTTAGTTCTCTCTTGTCCTGCTTTGGAGCTTGGGAGTGACATCCTAGCAGGTGTTATGGTGTGATGTCACTGTGCTGTATTGGTCAGTTTATCCGACACATATGCTCTCTTTGAAGATTCCTCAGGAAAAGATGACCAAGACAGGAAAGAATTTGAACATTTATGAATCCTCTGGCCAAAAGCCATCCAAATATCATATTGACATCAATTCTTAACAGCACTCATTCCTTTATTTTGAATAGCTCTGCCTAGAAGGCATAAGAACAAGTAAATAGGAATACTATCCTCTGTCATAAATACGTCTTTTCTTTGAGTTTTCAAAACAGGAGCAAGTAGTTGGGGGGCAGAGTTGAACTCCCAGTCTCTCTGAATTGGAGGAGCACAGAAGCCAAAAGACAGATGCCTTTTTATTTCTAATGATTACATACTGGCCAGTCACACAGGAATTTCTTCACCTTCAATTTTAGCAACAAAAATAGCTATATTCCCCTGAAAGATCATGTTCACTTTAATATGCAAGATAAAAAAAAAGAGAAAAAAAGTGGTGGCCGTTAATTCTAGTCAGGTGCATTTAGGACAGGAGAAAGAAAAATAGGAAGCAGGGGCAGGTTGGTGGCAGTAGATCAAGTCTAGCCCCTTCCTAGCTGGCCCTGGGGGTGGTTTCTGAACCTAATTTTGGCTGTCCTCACAATCTTTAGAATGTGAGGAATTTAACATCTCTTGTGCTCAGTTTCTGGCCTGCATTGAAAATTTAAGACAATAGGAAAAGTCTCACTTAACAACCTATTAAATTTGTACACCCGCTCCAAATTCTGGAAAATGTCAGTAAAACCAGCAATATCTAAGATAAACTCTGGAAATGCCAAAATAATCAATGAAATATCATAATCATTAAAGTTTCCTTCACAGTTGGAAAATTATCAAACCTCTTTGCCACAAGCAGCTCTGATTTTATTCTCAAAGGTCTCTATTAAAAATATGTATATAGAATATATTTATAGCTGTGCATCACACTCAGAGGACGTGCCAAATAGATATGCCTACCCAGAAAAATGGTAATATTCACAAGTCAGTTATTGACTTTCCCTTTAAACTCTCTAGGCTGGCTATTTGTCATTTGGCTCACAGCTTTCTGGAATCTCCTCTGTATGGCAGGATGGCTGGGAGCCTGTAAACCACATCTCACAGACTTCCTTGCCAGCTGCTTTCTAGTGGGTCCTGCCAATGGGAGGCACTGTTACAGGCTTGATTTTTTTTTTTTTTTCCCAAGGAGAGGGGCAGGGCACCTGCAGGCTGTGGAGTCAGGCAGTGTAATTGCTCAGCAAAGGCAGAGATTGTGCTCCATTTGCCCCAGCAGAGCAGTGTTCATGAGCTCTGGCTCCAGAAGCAGTGGCTGCTACAGCCTCTGAAGCAAGAGACCGTGGGCCCCTGGGTTCCTGCAGCATAGAGACTGTGGGCTCCTAACTGCCAGCACAGGGTGGTGATCATCGGAACAGCAGTGAGCAGCGGTCGGACCCCACCTGACTCCTCAGCACAGCAATCCTGGGCTCTGGGCAACCCCATTTCCTCTGCTGCTTCTCCAGCCACACAGGTGGTGGGTGGGTAACCTCACCTTTCCCTCCTCACTCCTTCAGTCTTTCCAACTATTTCAAAACCAATTTTTATGTTTTCCTAGTCCATTCATCCTGAATGAACACTTAATAGCACACCACTGTCTCTCTTCATATCAATGAATCAAAAGAAAACACAGGATGTATTTTTGTTAATTTTTCATATAGGTATATATGTAACGTGATGAATGCTGAAAATCATACGATTTAAAAATAAGAGGGCAGGATTAGTACATCTCTAAAGTGAAAAACGTTAGAAAGCTAGAGAATGCAGGTTGAATATGATAGAACACATACATTCAACCTTGAACTACCTCATCTAAGGTATAAAACCACAAAGAAAGAGGAAGAGGGGATGAGACAACGAGGACAATAGATGAATATGAAAACGCCACTTTGTAAGACGGAAATGTCATGGCTAGTGGAATCTGGCTAACAGCACTCAGAAAGCTGAATCCAAAGATTCAAGCAACAAATCATCAGAAAGTCTCAGTAATATATAAATATATGTAATATCAGAAATCCATGTAGCTTCAGACTGAAAAACTGTAATAGCAAATCAACAGAAATTAAAGTAACACTTTAAATTCTAAGAGAAAGTTATTTCTAACCTAAAACTCTACCTTCAGCTCTACTTTAATCAAAAGTAAATGTAGAATTAAAATATTCTCAACATGTAAGATCTCCAAAAATTTTATCTTGTATGCAGCCTTTGTAAACACACACACACACACACACACACACACACACACACACAAAATCCTAGATGTGCTCCATCAAGACCAAGAAATCGACCAAGAAAGAGGAAGACAAAATCTAAGAAAAAATTCAATTCAGGAGGAAAGAAAAAAGAAAGTCAATTCCTAGCAATGACTGCCTAGAATATCAGCTAGAGTCCTTGGCCTAGAAAGCAAAGAATCTTGATTGGCATAGGAAGATAATGGGCTCAGGAAAGGCAAAGAAAGAGAGAGAGAGGCAGAAAGAAAGAGAGGGAAAGGAGGGAGGGATGGAAGGAAGGAGGGGGGGAAGGAAAAGGACTGAAGAGAAGGAAGGAAGGAAGAAAGAAAGGGGGAAAGAACGGGAAGGAAGAAAGACATGGAAGGAAGGAAAGATGGAAGAAAGGAAGGGAGAAAGGAACCTAGAAATTATATGTTCAAAGGCATGAGATTAATTGCTGCTTCTCCCTCTGCCCATGTCTCTGTCTCTGTCTCCCTCTCTCTCTGTGTGCGTCTCTCATGAATAAATAATAAAATCTTAAAAAAAAAAAGCTGTTTTATAGTCTGTGAAAAAGTTTGGGGCTAAAATAGTCATAGGGACCTAGATAACCAAACAACATAACAAAAATTTGTGAAAAGAGGATAAATGTAATCAGAGTGTAATACAGATATAAACTACAAATACTGATGTATCAGGAAAACATGATATAACTCTAATGGGAGAATGGGAGGAAAAACAAGTGTATGCATCAACATTAGGGCTAAGGAGGCTTTGCAAAAGAGATAATCATAAACTTCCAGTGAAGGAAGCTAATAGATAATTTGTAAAATTAAAAACAAAAATACTAAACTATCAATAAAGTATAGCATGAGAAACTGAGATGTAAATACCAGATTAAGCAGCTAAAAAAAGATCAAAAATAAAAGTTTGCTTGAGGAGAATGAGAAGGGGCTAGGGGTTTGCTTCTATTTGTTTGCTTGTTTGTTTGTCTTAAGCTTTTACTGTTTGGATTTTAAATTTAAGTACAAGTATTACTCTGAGAATATAACTAAATTTTTTAAAATTAAGGAAAAGATAAGGCGTTTGGGTAATGTCATATGCATGCAGTACTCTAAACAACAATAAATTGGAACATATGAAAATCAAGCTATATTTTCCTTAATGAAATTAAAGATTAACATATTCCTTGCCATCTTTATGCACTACTAATGTACTTTGTGATTTTTCACCACGTGCAAAAATAAACTTCACTCAACATCAGGTAACACTTCCACAAATTATGAATCAACTGGATGTGAATTTAGTTTGGTTACTAAAAAATTCTGTTAGGTCCTGTTCTGATTATTATTACTACATAATGAATCATCCCAAAACACAGTAGTTTAAAGCAATGGTAATACTATTATTTCCCTCAGTTTTGGGGTTCTTGCTTGAGGTCTTTCATGCGGTCACATCCGGATAACCCAGGTGGCTGAAGTCAGAGAAACCCCAAAGGCTCCCTCACACACAGGTGTGCTGTTGATGCTGGCTGCTGTCTGTCTGGGACCTCACCTGAGGCCGTCAGCCAAAACACCTGTTCACAGCCTTCCCATGTAGTCGGGCTTCCCCACAGCACGGCAGTTGGGTTTTAATGATGAACATCCCAAGTGGACAGGCAGGAGCTTTATTATCTTAATGACCTAGCCTCAGAATTCATAGAGAATTATTTCCTCAATAGTCCCAATCCCCTCAGAATCCAAAGAAAAGGAAAATAGACTGCCACTTCTCAACAAGAGGAGTGCCAATGTCACAGTGTAAGTACAGCATGTGGGAAAGGGGATTTTTTTTACAGCTATTTTAGAATAATTTACCATAGGTCTCTTGTTCCAATATAGAAAAATCTACATTCACATGATGTTGAACGATGAGTAACTATCTTCAAAAAGAGACATGCTTACACCATCAGATTTTTCACTGGGACATGTATGCTTTGGGGATAAGAATAATTTTTAGGAAATAATCTTCAGAACCCAAGTTTCACATGTACTCTTTCCAAAATTTGACTGCCTAAGGATATTCATGCCAGTTGTTCCTTTTAAAAGAGAGGCATGCCTATCATCCATTTTACCATCTTACTAATGGTACATTGACCCTAAGTGTAAAAATCTCCAGAGCTGCAAACAATAGGACAATTAAAAATATCAGTGTTGGTATTGAGAAAATAAATGACTAATAACTGAGTCATAAAATCTGGAATCAGTTTCGATTCTTTGCCTTTAACAAAATTGAAAGTAGACCTAATTAATATGACAGCTGGTAGATCATTAAAAATAATTTTTGATGATAGATAACTATGTGATTTTGGCATATAACTTGGAAGGAGTTCAAATATTTGAGTGACATTGCTAAAACAAAACTCTCTCCATTCTCATCTACTTATTTATGGGAGTATGTTTTCTCAGATCTTACATCCATAAAAACAAAAATAGAAGAGATTGATGCTGAGCTTTGTCTCATCTAGGAATAAGTAATATGCATTCACAGATACATACATTTATTGAACAAAAAATAGCCCAACTATTTGAATAGTGGATACATTTTTAATAAATTTTATCTTTATGTTTATCTAAATGTACAATTATTTATGTTGTTTAGGTTAATTTTGTATTGACTTGTGTAATGAAAATCAATTCAGAAGAAATTTTAACACAATCTTATAGTTACAAATTTTTAATTACTTTTCAATCTACATATCTTTTTTATGGCAGGAAAAGTGATTACTAAAAGACTTTCAGGCAGAAAAAAATGTATTAAACTAGGATGAAATTTTATTGGAAAAGTGCTATAGAAATAGCAGTTCGGAGGGGAAAAAATAAATGAAGAATTTCTGACTGTTAAAATGAATTTGTTCATGTATTTTTATATGGATTATGGCAGGAATCAAATGGATACATCTCAAAAACTAATGAAATTTTTATGTTAATGTTCACAATTTTCTGTAAACTATATATTTTACAACTAGTTAAGCTTATGATGAGAAATTTTAGAGGTCAACAAAAATTTGTGAGATGGGATGTAAGTTTCAAAATTGACTTGAGACCATCAATTTAGAATCTTAAAATACCCTCCAAAATAATATGAAACCTGAGTGAGCCTAATTTAACAGCAAGTATTTTGCATAGAGTTATTTTTGTTGTTAGCCGAAAGAAGGAGCCTCTGAACATTTTCATATCCTGTTCAACTATACAGTTGTTTTTACTGTACATTATGTGTGTAACTGTGAGGCAAGTCCACAGCACAACAAAAGAAGAGAATCTTGTGTTATTAAACATGGTATGAGGGAACCCTGGGTGGCGCAGCAGTTTGGCGCCTGCCTTTGGCCCAGGGCGCGATCCTAGAGAGCCGGGATTGAATCCCACGTCGGGCTCCCGGTGCATGGAGCCTGCTTCTCCCTCTGCCTGTGTCTCTGCATCTCTCTCTCTCTCTCTGTGACTATCATAAATAAAAATTTAAAAAAAAAAAGAATTATTAAAAAAATAAAAAATAAAAAATAAAATAAACATGGTAAGAAATTAGTATGGTTGAACTATGTCCAAGACTAATTAATTAGAGCTGAGATTTCTGGTTTTACCTAGAACCATTTTTTTTTTACATACATGAAGGAACATACCTAGAAATTAAAAATCTACATTGTTACATTTTTGGGGAGTGTGGAGTATATTGAAATACAGAAAGAAATGCTTGTTCATTTCTTTTGAAGATTACTGGTGACATGTACTGAATACAAGATGTGGAAATCCAGATACGTGCTCTTTGCTCTTTTTTTCAGTGCCTCAGTGCCCACCAATAACAAGTTTGAAATAATCTTAATGGTATCATACATCCCAAGGCTCATGATGGTTCCTGGCACAGTGTAGATGTTCAATATCTGTTTGTTGAATTATTGAGTGAATGAAAGAACTGGGATTCATTCATTTAATGAGGTGGTCAGCAAGCCTTTTCCAATTTCAGAAAATTTTTATTGAAGTGCAAATTTACATTTGAGTTATATCATATGAGCGGTGGTTCCCAAAAGTCAGCCCATAATCTGACTGCATCAGTGTCACCCAGAGGATGTGTTATAAATTTAACTTCCTGTACCCATACCCCATATTACTAAATTACATACTTGAGGGGGGCGAGGTATGGGATTCTTCATGTTTAATAGGCTCCCCAGTTGATTGTCATACACATCATTGACAGGATGCAGGAGAATCAGTTTTGGAAACAAGAAAAAACAGGGTAGATTCATTCGGAGAATGAGAAGGCAGAAAATGTAGGCAGTCTTAGGGGGAAAAAATAGTCTGGTCAGGGCACCAGTGCTAGAAATGAAACATCTGTCATTGTGTTCAAAGTTCAAATTTGAGAGAGAAGGTGGCAGGTCTATCTTGGGTCATGTTGGTATCCCATTTAGGATGGGGTCGGACAGGACCATGATTAGGAAGTAGTTCCACTAGGCCACATTTAGTAGAGAAGAGGGTTTCTCATAAACATAAATCACAATGCTGCCAGAAATCAGAAAAGTTGTTTAGCCAAAAAAATTTACAAATACTGTACACAATGAGATGAGATACCTCCTAAAATAACATGTACGTCAACAGAGAGCCAAACACTGGATTATTACTCAACATGAACATTATAAAAAAGAATTCCTATTATCGAGAGCAAGTGGATAACCTTGAAATTTTTCTCCCGTTCTGAGTCTGTGGCTCTGTATTACTAATTGAATTCTAAAGTCATCTAGCTCATTTTTTAAAAATTAGTCAAGCACTGTTAAAAACCCTCTAGAAAAACTAAAGAATTGACCACATTTGTAACTTGATGCTACATATTTTAAATTGTGTCTAATGAGAGAATACTAGATAACGTCTATCGTAGGGAAGAGTAATCAATAATCATCTGCTCAACTCCTGGCTCCTTTAGCCATCCTGACCTCTTCCACTCATCATGTGTCCACTGTTCTATAAAGAAAAACCTCAATCACCTCATCCTCTAGCATTGTCAGATGAAGAAATTGTCAAGTAACTATGTGTTCATTCCCATTGGCTTTTGCTTTTGTCCTATCTTATTTTTTGGTTAAAATTTTTTTGGGCTGGGGTGCCTGGGTGGCTCTCAGTTAAGGGTCCATCTCTTGGTCTCAGCTCAGATCTTGATCTCAGGGTCGTGATTCAAGCCCCATGTGGACTCCATGCTGGGTATGGAGTGAGTGAGTGAGTGAGTAAATAAATAAATAAATAAATAAATATTTTTGGCCTAATTTTTGGCTGTGCAAATCTAATGTCCCCTTTTTCCTCTTAACTCTACAGATTTAAGGTTCATATTTGCCAGTTTCTTTGGCTCACAGAATCCTCATAGTCTTGAATAAGAATTGACTACATCTCATCATTCTAGAACCTAATTAATAACTCCCTTTCTCCAGCTTTGTTCATGTTGGTTGGATTATCATAGAATCAGGTAAGTTGAAATATGTTCATAAATCTGTTACGTGGCTAAATATAAAAATGCTCCCTGCTTAGTCAGCAAGTAAACATTGACAAAATATCCAAATAATTAAATAACTGCAAACCCACATCATTTTTCAGGAATTTAAATGTATATGTGTTCAGCTTTTCTGACTCATGTCATTATTCTTTCAGTGATAGAATGGACATGGTACACTGCTCTGTGAAGAATACCTCATTACCTTTCACAGTTCTCTGAATTTCATAGTGTTGCCTAAAAATGTATTTTCACTAGAAGAACCTAGAAAAACAGCACTCAAGAGAGTTGTGCTTTCCATTACATTGATCTTAGTCAGTAGACTCCAATGTGTGATTGAGTTGCATACTGCTAATAAATTAACAAACATTACATCTGTTCTCACCTACATTTTAGTCTTTCATCTGGGTGCTAATATTTAATGTTAAGCTAATACAAGAGTTGCTTTCCCTCACTTTGGCTTGTTTTGGATTATTTTCTTTAATACATTTACCAATGACCAATCTGTTAAAAAAAAAATACACACATACTGATGATCTATATAACATATCCAGGAAAATACATTTATTTCTAGCAAGAAAAATATTACATATGCAATGACTCAACTCTTAGATTCTGAAAACCAACTTTTTGGCAATATAATCAGATAATGGTTGGCAGCTTTTATTGGTGCCCAAAAAAGGTCACATGTAAGACAGGCCTGTAATAAAAGTTCATTGGCTATTCCCCTAAACCTATTCATACAGTGAGGTAATATTGGTTCAAGCAAATAAGAAAAAGATAGGGATGCCTGGGTGGCTCGGTGGTGGAGTATCTGCCTTCGGCTCAGGGCGTGATCCTGGAGTGCTGGGATTGAGCCCCACATCAGGATCCCTGCATGGAGCCTGTGTCTCTGCCTCTCTCTGTGTCTCTCATGAATAAATAAATAAAATCTTTAAAACATTTTTAAAAGATAAATGGTAAATTCTTATGCCATGAGATTAACTTCCGAATGTAGACTGGTTCTGATGTAGGCTGGCTGGGTCTAAAGATACCAACGGGGTCTTGCAGGACAAGACAAGAGGATTCTTGGCTTTGCATATGATGAAAATCAAACTCAAGCTAAGAGGAATTGAGAGCAGAGTTTATTGAAGATGTAGAGAGACTGCAGATAAAGAGAATCTGGAAGACTTGTAAAGGAGAAGAGAGAAAATCTCATCTTTGCTTGGGGCTTGGGGTTTTTATTGAGGATGGTGATCTGGTGTACATGCCCTTTCAGGCATCCAAGAACTGGACAAAACAAGAACAAGTGCTCAGGTGTCTCCCGCTAAATCACTTATGCACTGGAACCAAGGGCCTTGGCATCAAGGTGTTTGGAGTGAGTGGTCTTAGAAAACATGCATGACAACTTCAACTGGTCAGACATACATTAAGGCAATGTGTAAGGTGGCGGTTCAGGACCTAGGAAGAAGAGAGGCAGCAAAAAAAGCAACTCTTCCAGGGGGCCCTTCAGTTTCCCCATCTCAGTTCCAAGTACTAAATTAACCTGATAACTTTGAGAATTACTGATGTTTCAATGCTAAAGTATACATACTCAATACACAGACAATCCTCACCTGGCAGGAATATAGTTCCTGCCTAATAGTTGAAGGATAACAGGAAAGCCTATAGCTAGACTCAAAAGGTAATCAGGGCAGAAGCACTCCAAAGGGCACTGCATTGGTCAGGATTCTCCAGAAAAACTAAATCAAGAGAAGCATGAGATATATTATAAGGGATAGGCTCACATGATTATGGTGTCTAAGAAGTCCCACCATTTGCAGTCCACAAATTGGAGACCCAGGAAAACCAGTGGTATAAGTTTTGACATAAGTCTACAGGCCTGAGAACCAGGAGTGTTGATAGTGTGAGTCTCAGTCCAAGGGCAGGAGAAGACTGATGTTTTGGCTCTAACAGGCAGAGAGAATATTCGCCCTTCTTCCATCATTTTGTTCTACTCAGGCCCTCAGCAGATTGGATGATGCCCACCCACGTTAGGGATGGCAATCTGCTTTACTCAGTCCTCCAATTCAAATGCTAATCTCTTCCAGACATACCCAGAATCAATATTTAACCAGATAGCTGGGCAGATGATGGCCCAGTCAAATTGACACACAAAATTAACCATCACAGGTGCTGATCTGATTTGAAGTCCTGGCTGTGACACCATATATGACCTTGAGCCCAGTTTTCTTCATCTGGAAGACGAAAATAATAACACCTCATGCCCAAGTTGATGGCGAGAGTAAAGGGAAATAAAATAGATGTAAACATGCCTTGAAATTTTGAAAGTAGTCTAGAAATATAAGGTAGTGTTATTTCTGTTTCCTGTTAGTGCCACACTGTAAGCTACTAAGATATAGTAAGAGGCTTAGAAAGTAGAAATTTAAGACAAATCCTTCGTCAAGTGATTTCATTGGAGGAAACAATATAAATAAGCTTAACAAGTCATTTTAAGCTTTTGGATATAATGGTAGGTAAAATATTAGCAAAGGTATAAAATGAAAACCTTTGCCAAAGAAGCTGTGCTAAAACTGACACACCGCCTATGAGATCCATTTGACGGGAATGCATATAGAGAGGCCAACTCAGCACCGCCGGCGCTGTTATGCAAGCAAACTGTCTCAAAAACTAAAATAATCAATTGGAGTTACCATCTCAACACCAGCACCTGTGAAGGTAGCGGAGTGCTGGTCCTGGAGCACCTACATGTTTGGCACATCTCTGTGAGTACCCAGTTAGACAAAGAAAGTATTGCAAAAATAGGAGAAGCAATGGCATATGTCAGTGATAAAAACAAATGTCTAGAGAGAAAGAAAGAATTAGTGATGGAAGTGAGCACACAGAACAGCTCCTACTTTAAAAGCTGTGTGGACTTTAGGCTTCCCAGAAGTCCCAGACCTGTCACTTTGCTAGCTACTATCACTCCTTACACCAAAGCTGTCAGGTTTGAATAATAGAAAACCTTCTGTTGCTTCCTCTGGATACTGAGTTCACAGAGAGGGAGGCAATTTAACTATCCCACCACAGTCCTGGTTCTTTCTTCTCTGACAGATCCAACTTCTACTGAGAGTGATCTTCCAGTGATAAGAAATGAGAATTGGAAAAAAAAAAAAAAAGATTGTCACAGCTTTAAATTCTTTATACTAAGTCTGGGGAAAAGTTAAATAAGGTAAATGACATAATTTGAGTAAAAAGTGATTTCCCCCAAACCATAATTTTCTCCCAAGCTTTCTGGTGGTTCAGACTCTGCAATGTCTTGAGCTCAAGCATGTGCTCTTCTTCAGTTACCCTTGCTGCCTTTACCTGTATAATTTATTAATTGCCAAATCTCATTATTTACAGGCACACACTACATACAGTAGCATCTCTTGTCTCTTCCTTTTTAGCCCCTCTGTTAATACTCTAGTTTGTTTTCACATTATGAAATCACTGGAAGAATGCTCCCACTCGACTCCCCCCTCATGTGTTTCTTTCACTCTCATCTATGCAACACTACCAGTGTAGCTCTCCTGTTCTCACCGCTTTCCAACTGAAAATCCTTCAGGGGATCTCCTCTGCCTTAAAAATTAAGTTTAAATATCCCACACGAAAATAAATAAATAAATAAATAAATATCCCACACGAAGGAGTAAGTTGGAAAATACCAAGTGCTGGGTGGGTCATGAAACAACAAGATTCTGCTGGTGTATTGCCAGAACTATTTTGGAAAGTTGATTCTCAGAATCTTCTAGAGTGAAACACATGGTTATCCTAAAACTCCCAAATTCCACTTAAATGGGCACTTTGATAAGTAAACAGTGGTGTATTCCTACACTGGAGTACTTACAAAGCAATGAAAATTAATGAACTATACATTCATTCAATAGCATGTATAAATTTCATAACAATATTGAATGAAGTTAGACACAAAATAATTCATGCTATCTAATGACATTATGTAGAATCAAAAACAGGTGGAGTGCCGGGGTGGCTCAGTCAGTTAAGCACCTGACTCTTGATTTCGATTCAGGTTATGATCTGGGGGTCGTGAGATTGAGCCCCAGTGCAGGGAGTCTGCTTGAGATTCTCTCTCTCCCTCCCCTCACCCCTGCATTCTCTCTCTCTTTCACACACACACACACAAAAGTAAATCTTAAAAAAAAAAAAAAAGAATTCAAAAACAGCACTAATACACAGTGTTAGAAGTCAGTGTAGTTTCTTTTAGGGAGAAAGAAAGACGTCATGGTGTTTCTTTCCCTTCATTCCCCCAATCGTCATGTCTTCATCCACTCCCCTCCCATTTTGTATTTTCTTCCTTTGTCTTCTTACTTATCAGAGGTCAATACTGACATAGAGCCAACAAGATGGGGTGTAGGGAAGGAATTTATTTTAAGAAACTGGCTCATGTGGTTATGGATGCTAACAAGTCCCAAGATCTACAGTTGGCAAACTAGAGACCCAGGAGAGCTGACTGTATAGTCCCAGCCCAAAAGCTGACAGGCTCATGATTCAATAAGAGCAAAATTCGTAACTGATGTAGAAATTGATATGAGAAGTAGGGTATTAGGAGTGACAAATCCTAGAAAGAAGAAGTGAGGGCAGCCCCGGTGATGCAGCGGTTTAGCGCCACCTGCAGCCCAGGGTGTGATTCTGGAGACCCCGGATCGAGTCCCGGGGTCCCTGCATGGAGCCTGCTTCTCTCTCTGCCTGTGTCTCTGCCTCTCTTTCGCTCTCTCTGAATAAATAAATAAATAAATCTTAAAAAAAAAAAAAAAAGAATGAAGAAGTGATTGTCTCCAGGTAGGTAGATGGTGGTAAACTGAGAATCCCTCATGGACACAGCAATAGGATCATGGATGTGTGTGTAACCCAACCCAAGCTATTGACATGTAAGGAGATAGAGCTGGGGCTTCTAGGGAAAAGTTTGGAGTCTTCAAATAGATTTGATAGTTTAAAAATATAATATGTGAAGCCACAAAAAGAAAGCCCAGCTGAGATGAAAATAGCCAAAGGGAAACATAGTCAAGAGACTTCTCCTGGTAATAATTTTTGAGCCTTAAGAAAAAGTCTATCAGTCTGAGTCCAATCAGGAGATAGAAACTATGCAGAAACATAAACATAATAATATAAAGGACTATTAAACTGTGATAAGAGAGACTATAAAATATAAGGAAATTTTATATGGCACCCTAGGGCTGAGGAAGACTACCATAGGAAGGACAAACTTGGAAGGAGACCCCCCTCACCAGTGCTGGTGTTCAGACCTCCTCAGAGAAGGTACAGTTAGTTTAGCTCCACCATTGCATAGCCCAGAAATTAAATTGGTTTCCCAGACCTGAGCTGCTCTGCAATTTCTGGGCAATCGAGAAGCAGCCCTATGGAGTGCAGGTGGGCAGCAGGCAGTCAGCAAGCTGTAGAGGGTAGATACCTTCTGGATGCAAAGCTTTCAGAGGGAGCAGAAGCTGGCTCGGTGGGGACCCTCTAGGACCCTCTTTGTGCAGGGACCTGTAAAGGGAAATGGGGCACTGGTACAGACATTGGGTGCTAATCTATATCCAGTGTCCAGCACAGTGGTAGCTGCCAGCCTGGAAGGTGGCCAGAGGACCACGTTCTGAGGCACACCTTCACCAGACGTCCGCATACCCACACTACTGGCCCATCAAGCAGCAGCTACACAAGGCACGAGAGCCTTTTTCTTCTCTGAGGTCTATGCAGTGCCCTCAACTGAGAATGCTTAACATAAAAGTCTCACTTTAAAGGAGAAACATTAAAGGGGATTGTCTGTTACTATAGAATATATATCCAAGGGTGAATTTGTAGCCTAGAGGCAATAAACTGATAAATGGCACACAAGCTGTAAGTACCAGTCATGAGAACCAAAAAATTCCCTCTGGTTTTAGACATTTTCTGCGGGATTTTCTAAATGCTGCAACTAAAAAATCGCTGTTAGAGGACCCAGCCCTCATATCATCTGTAGCTAAACAGCGTTTATCATTGAGTATGGCATCTTTCCTGCCAGCCTCTCTGCCACATTTCCCATCTGAAATCTTTCTGTCTGGGTCTCATTTTGTTGTTGTTGCTGTTGTTGTTGTTGTTGTTGTTGTTGTTGTTGTTAGAATCCAAAGAGCCAATGTTTTAGTTCAAGTCCAAAGTCAGGAAAAGACTGATGTCCCACTGCAGTAGTCAGGTAGGAGGCGCTCCTACTTATTCATGGAAGGTCATCCCTTTTTTCTTCATTTGGGCCTTCAACTCTTTGGATAAGACTCACCCCCTTTAAGGAGAGCTATCTGCTCTACTCAAGCTACTGACTGAAATGTTAGTCTCATCCAAAAATATCCTCAGAGATACACTCAGAATAACATTTGACCAAATATCCAAGCACCCCATGGCCCACTCAGATTGACACATAAAGTAAACCATCACAATTGTCATGCCAGTTTTTTTTTATACCCTTATTTCTAGCAAAAAATACTCTATTGATCCTTGAGAGAATTTATAATCCTTTCTTTTCAAATATATAATTTGTATAGGATTGAACACCTTCCCCTAAAACTCTAAGGATCTTAAAACTAGCTAGATATTCTGTTTGACTACAGTGCTTGGTAGAGAGGTGCACAAATAGCACAAACTAAAGGGGATAATGATAATAGTAACTAACAAAACAAATACTACTGTTTTTAACCATCACAATAACCCACTGGAACATATGCTCCTGGAGAAGAGAAATTTTGACTTTCAACTGGAATTACTAGAGACATGATGAATTGGAATTGCCTTATCTATTATGTTCACAAGTAAAGTCAGCCTGAGAATAGAAGCAACCCAGAGAGGGCTCTTGATGATTGGAGCTCTAAATTATGCTGCATGTGAGTCAAGGCTCACCTGTGGAGTTTTCAGTTACAAGTTGGGAGATTTATTACTTTGATTTAAGCTAGTTTGAGTTGGATTTAGGTCACTTGCAACAGCAAAAACTCCTGGCCATTCTAGAATTCTCCAATGAGAACAAAACATGGGCCAAGAAGGAGTGACTTATTTTCAGTAAGAAAAAAAGAAATCTAATTAAGCAACCATAATAGTCATAGACTAGGTAAGAAGACAATTGCTTCTGGTGTTTAAAAAAAAAAAAAAAAGGAAATAGAACTCTCAGGGAGTGGAATTAAGGAAGTGAAAAAATTAGTCAGTAGACTTGGTGATTAAAGCAATTACTTTATGGAGTAGATTCCCAAGGAATTTATAAACGTCCCCAATTAGACAATATTGCCCCTCTAAAAAGTTTGGTTTTTAAGATTTACACTAATTTATCTCTCTTTCTTTAAACATCAGTGATTTTTTCTAACTTCCTCAGTAGTCTTGTCTATATAATGGTAAAGTTGTTTATTTCTCTTTGTTTATAAGTGTTTCCTAGTCCTAGGATTTTATAACCACAAGTTTATTATGAAAAAGTTTTCTTTACTTCAAATCCTTTCTCTGCTATTTGGAAAAAGTATCTAGGGGAAAATTCATGTAAGAAGAGTAAATTCAATTTAACAGAAAAACATGAAACATTGTTGATGAAGTGCTGTGTGTGTGTGTGTTTGGCCCAAAGGAAGCATCGGACTGGCTCTGGGAGTGGGAGGCAGAGTGAAAAGATGCAGTATCTCTTCCTTTGCCAGCCTATGTTGGATAAATGGATCATTTTATTGTCAGGCTGGTTGAGGCTGAATGTCAACAGTACACAGGAAGGTCCCCAAGGTATGCAGTACATAGGATGCTACTGTAGCTTCTCTTGCTTGATGCCATTAAATGAGCTCACATTCCATAAGATAAAAGTCAGATGAATTGAAGGCCGTTAAGTACCAAGTTTTATAGCAGTAGTTTAAGTTCAAACTCCTTGTGAGTTTATGTGTGTTTCTATGGAAAGACTGCATCTTAAAACAACCCTCTAACAGATGAAATTTCCACAGAAAACGAACAAAATTTACCTGTGAATTGCTGTGTTAATTAGTGGAGTTTTATTTTTTTGTTGTTTTTTTTTTTCAATAACAGTAACACAACCGTCATTTAGAATGCATGAACACTCTGAGCCCTCACAATGCAGGGTACTTTTACATTGAAATATCAGAGATACATTCCATGTTCATGTAGAAAATTCTGGCTATGTTACGTATAAGAAACATTCATTATTTGTTCCAGAGAAATATATTGATTATCTACTATGTGCTAGGAAACCATGACTCCTGTCTTCTTAAATCTGTCTAGCATATGAGAAATCTGTGATTGCCTTGTGTTAAATGGACATCACACTTCAAGAGAGATGTAATAATTTTTATATAGTATAATATAGTATAGTATATAATTTTTGTAGATTTTATCAGTAATCGTAATATTCAATTTATTTAACAATTGGTACAATATAGGCTCCAACAAACCAAAATAAAAATAGAATAACACTGATTTTTCTAGGAAATCTGTGGATACAGAATCTCAGCCATTATGTCTACTTGTATGTGTGGGTTTGCAAGTTCCACCGTGCCAGGGGCAGGACTTTAAAATGGAACCTGTCCCTCACCTCTCACAATAAGTAAAATGAGGGCTAAAAAGAGATCATAATATTGGCAATTAGAAATTGATCACCAATAAGTTTATTTTCTGCACGTGTATCATGTGTCAGAAACTGCATGACATTGGATCAAGACTTAAATTGCCGGCTGCTAAGAAGTAAGTGTGAAATAAGAGAATCAGCAGGGGGTACACTGAGAGATTACTGATTGAGGGAGTAGCGAGGCTGAAGAAAATGCTGATAAGGTGAGGAAGACTTTTCCATGTTTCAGGCTGAGAAGAAAGGTGTGGGAAGAGACAGATCGAAAAATCACATAAGAAAGGACATAATTGTTGGAGCAAGAACTTGCAAGGGGTGGAAGGCTTGGGGTATGAGCATAGGTGAAGGACAGAAGGAATCATGACTGTGGAAGGAAGGGCAATAAAAGTGGATGAAAACTGTGAACCAATTCAGACAGAGGTGTAGGAGAAGTAAAGTAAGTCCCGGGCAGATGACAGGAATTGGGACGGAAAGGAAGGGGATGATCCAGGAGAAAGAATAAGTGAACTTCAAAGAGGCGCTGTGAAGCAAGTTTTTCACAGCTATTTCCTCTGTGAAATAGTCAGGGAATCCACTAAGGGGAAAAGGTGCAGCATTAAGTGCAAAACTTAAAAAGACCAGCAAAGCAATGACCAGCATGGGGATGGGCAAGGGTACGTGAAGATTTGCTAGAGGATATTAAGAGCCCAACAGAGGTTGGAAATCATAAATGTGTAAGGCAGACAATCAACATGGTTATGTGATTTGCTCCAGTATTATCCAATGCCTGTGTTAGGATCAGAACAAACAGAGGGTTAGGTTATTCTAGAATGGAGGCTTAGGATAATGGAATGAAAAAAAGGTCATGAGAGTGTTGGGCTGGTGAGAGAGAGATTTAAGTGAATACCATGTGTTGTAGGTTGGATTGAATAAGGAAAGAAAGTCAAAGGCTTATTGATCAAGAACATACAAAGCCAGCAAAGTAGAAGAATCAATGAGAGTAAAGAGCAGCCGCTCCCCTACAGAAAACCTCTTTAAGGCTATTCTGCAGCCTTTATCTGGAAGATGAAGTTCAATTTACTTCTTATAACAAGGCTTTCCATAATCTTACTTGCCTAGCAAGTATGTTTCTCATTCCTCCCCACAAATGCCCACAGGCATTCCACATGTCCTGGCAACCGAATGACTATGTTGCTTCTTGCCTTCACGTCACTCTTGTTTTCCCTGAAGAGCTGCTCTTCTAAATCCCCATTCATCTGAAAGACTTCCAAATTTCTCAAGCCTTTGAGACCCATCCCAGGCGTCTCATCCTTCTTAAAGTCTCCTGCAGTAATTTGTCTGAATAATAATAATAATAATAATAATAATAATAATAATAACTGCTGAACTTTTATCCCATACCTGTAACACTCATGCCATTACTCCCACAAATAATGCCTGGCCCTTGACAATTAAATGCTATAAAATTGGCACTGTGCCAATTCCAGTGTAACCGAAGGAAGGAAGGAAGTTCAGATTACTGTGCCCCAAATCTATCATGTGGAGAGAAAGGCCACCAGGAGGGAAAGTTGGCACACAGCACCTATACCCAGACATATGAGTAAAACCTTCTTGGCTCTTCCTACCTATCCGCTGAATGTAGGTGGAGCCTAGTCAATCCATAGAACCATGAGAAATAATAAATCACTGATAATTCAAGCCTCTACATTTAGGGGTTTAGTTATGCAATTATAGGCAAATAGTATGTCTCCCATTCCCAACTCAAGTGCAACTGCTCAACCTTTCTATCATATCACGCTACTGTTCCTAGAATATATCTTTATCATTTTACTTATTATACTGAGATTGCAAAAAATGCTTATACATCTGCTCCTTCCTATTAAGTGAAATTCTTGAGATTAAGGACAATGCCTCAGTGCTAAGATCTATAGATACAGATACAGATATAGATACAGTTATAGATGGAGATGGAGATAGATACATATATGTAAATACATATATACTCAGATATATATACACATATGTATATATATCTCCTGAATCCTAGCATACAACATATGATAAATACTCAGTAAGTGAGGTGAACTAACTTGAGTCCGAATTTAGTTAGCAGAAAGGAGACAGGACGACGTTATGCTCAGTCATTGGAATTTCACGGTCAAGTATTTTACAAGCAGGGAAGTTCCTGGAACAACAGGGAAACATGTTGGAGGTGAAGCTGGATCAAGCACAGTCTAGAAATTGAGGTGAGAATGGGCACACCCATCATCATCAAAGATGTGGACTCATGGTCTAGTACAATGATGGGAATCCGTGTGGAGCAGAAGATGGTGACCCTGAATGGGAAGAGATTATGAACTCCAGAAAAGAAGAGCCTAAGAGTGACAGTTTTTCACAGTTGTAAGAATGCTCTTAATAGTGAACAATGAAGATGATGGTCCAACCTTCTGCCCAACATATGCTCAAGGGAGAAAACTAAGTTTCTACTACTTCACAGACCTGTGTGGAAGTTTTATTATGCTGGTTTCCCTTTAAGCCATTTGAATCCTCCTTCTCAGTCTCCTTCCCTGGACTTTTTTTGTTCCACTGCCACTATAAGCTTTTTCTGTTCAATTCTCTTCCCTATGTCTATTCTTTGGGCCATCAAGTCACTCTTATGGCTTCAGCCATCACTCATGCATTGATATCCCCTAAATCTGAACTTTCTGACTCCACATCTTTCATGAGTTTTAGGACTGTTATTTCCAATCCTTTTAGGAATATTTCCACTGTATGGTCTTTCAAACTCAAGATGCTGAAGGTCAGACTGATTATCTTCTGTTCAAAACCTCAAAAAAAAAGATTTTTTTTTTTTTTTTAGAGAGAGAGAGAGAGCATGAGAGCATACATGTGGCGAGGAGGCAGAGGCAGAGGGAGAGGCAGAGAGAGAATCTCAAGCAGCCTCCCCACTGAACATCAAGCCAGACATGGGGCTCAATCTCAGGACCTTGAGATCATGACCTGAGCTGAAATCAAGAGTCAGACGCTTAACCAACTGAGCCACCTAGTGCCCCAAAACATTTTTTTTATATTTCCCAGCCCAGGAAATGGGTGTCACTGTCCACTCAGTACAGAAAGAAATAGCACAGTGATTAAGAGCTTGGTTCTCGGTTCTCGAATTACTCGAACAGGATGTGCTCAGATCTGGTTTCCACAAGTTACTACCTATGTGATAACCTTGTCAAATTCCTTAACTTTTCAAAACTTTGGTTTTTCTCATCTGTTATAATCTTCAAAAGCTTGTGAAGAAGATTACATAAGTGTGTTCCAAGCCTTGAAACGAATCATGCCAACTAGACCTCCTGAGGCCATCCACTTTTCCCTTTCCTTTAGCACCTGTCTCTCCCAAGCAACTGACCACTGAGTGCAGTTTCTAAAACACATTTTAATACACCTTCATCCATTGTCACTTCCATTGTCCAAGTTTAACACCAAAAGCATACTTCAACATGTCTATCACTAGTCAACAGCTTTTCAAAAATATAAGTCAGATGATATCCTTGTCTTCACTTTTACATTTTTTTTCAATTGTGCCCTATTTCCTACAAAAGTAATGCCAGACTCTTTATAATCTGATATTTGCAGTCTTTCCTTGAATTAACTTTCCAAGTCTGACTCTGTATCACTTCTCACCATTCCATACATTTCACACACTCTCCAAACATACTCTTCTGCCTTCATATCTATTTCCTCTCCTAGATCCTCCGCCCCCACTTCTCCTTTGAGAATTCCTGCTCCAGCTCAAATGTGATTTCCTGTTGTTGCCTTCAAAAAACCCCCAAGTGACATAGATTGCTTCCACACCATTTTCCCCACACGATTACACACAAACCTGTCTTAGCCTTTATCCTACCACTGCAGAGTTATTAACTTATTTGTCTACTTTCCCAGCTATCCTCTGAGTTCCTCCTCAGAGGCAGAAAGAGTGAAATATTTATCCTTGCATTACCAATCTCTAACATAATTCCTGGAAGATACCAGTTATGTGAGATGCTTAATAAATAAATATCTGTTGAGATGACATGATACTGTACATAGAAAACCCAAAAGACTCCACCCCAAGATTGCTAGAATTCATACAGCAATTCAGCAGTGTGGCAGGATACAAAATCAATGCCCAGAAGTAAGTGGCATTTCTATATACTAACAATGAGACTGAAGAAAGAGAAATTAAGGAGTCAATCCCATTTATAATTGTACCCAAAAGCATCAGATACCTAGGAATAAGCCTAACCAAAGAGGTAAAGGATCTATACCCTAAACACTATAGAACACTTCTGAAAGAAATTGAGGAAGACACAAAGAGATAGAAAAATATTCCATGCTTATGGATTGGAAGAATTAATATTGTGAAAATTTCAATGTTACCCAGGGCAATTTATACATTTTAATGCAATCCCTATCAAAATACCATGGACTTTCTTCAGAGAGTTGGAACAAATCATCTTAAGGTTTGTGTGGAATCAGAAAAGGGGAATCAGCCAGGGGAATTTTAAAAAAGAAAACCATAGCTGGGGGCAAAACAATGCCGGATTTCAGGTTGTACTACAAAGTCGTGGTCATCAAGACAGTGTGGTACCGGCACAAAAACAGACACATAGATCAACGGAACAGAATAGAGAACCCAGAAGTGGACCCTCAACTTTATGGTCAACTAATATTCGACAAAGGAGGAAAGACTATCCACTGGAAGAAAGTCTCTTCAATAAATAGTGCTGGGAAAATTGGACATCCACATGCAGAAGAATGAAACTAGACCACTCTCTTGCACCATACACCAAGATAAACTCAAAATGGATGAAAGATCTAAATGTGAGACAAGAGTCCATCAAAATCCTAGAGGAGAACACAGGCAACACCCTTTTTGAACTCGGCCACAGCAACTTCTTGCAAGATACATCCACGAAGGCAAAAGAAACAAAAGCAAAAATGAACTATTGGGACTTCATCAAGATAAGAAGCTTTTGCGCAGCAAAGGATACAGTCAACAAAACTAAAAGACAACCTACAGAATGGGAGAAGATATTTGCAAATGACGTATCAGATAAAGGGCTAGTCTCCAAGATCTATAAAGAACTTATTAAACTCAGCAAAGAAACAAACCATCCAATCATGAAATGGGCAAAAGACATGAAGAGAAATCTCACAGAGGAAGACATGGACATGGCCAACATGCACATGAGGAAATGCTCAGCATCACTTGCCATCAGGGAAATACAAATCAAAACCACAATGAGATCCCACCTCACACCAGTGAGGATGGGGAAAATTAACCAGGCAGGAAACCACAAATGTTGGAGAGGATGCGGAGAAAAGGGAACCCTCCTGCACTGTTGGTGGGAATGGGAACTGGTGCAGCCACTCTGGAAAACTGTGTGGAGGTTCCTCAAAGAGTTAAAAATAGACCTGCCCTATGACCCAGCAATTGCACTGCTGGGGATTTACCCCAAAGATACAGATGCAATGAAATGCCGGGACACCTGCACCCTCATGTTTCTAGCAGCAATGTCCACAATAGCCAAACTGTGGAAGGAGCCTCGGTGTCCATCGAAAGATGATGGATAATGAAGATGTGGTCTATGTATACAATGGAATATTCCTCAGCCATTAGAGACGACAAATACCCAAATACCCACCATTTGCTTAGACATGGACGGACCTGGAGGGTATTATGCTGAGTGAAATAAGTCAATCGGAAAAGGACAAACATATGGTCTCATTCATTTGGGGAATATAAAAATTAGTGAAAGGGAATAAAGGGAAAAGAGAGAAAATGAGTGAAAATATCAGTGAGGGAGACAGAACATGAGAGACTCCTAACTCTAGGAAATGAACAAGGGAAAGTGGAAGGGGAAGGTGGGTGGGGTGTTGGGGTGACTGGGTGATGAGCCCTGGGTGTTATGCTACATGTTGGCAAACTGAACTCCAATAAAAATAAAAATAATAAAAATTAAAATAAATAAATAAATATCTGTTGAGAGAATGAGTGAATGTATGAAGAAACTATGTTCATGTCATTTACAACCTGAATGGTGCTTGCTGTATCTTATTTGAATTATTAAATTCAACCAATATTCAAAATTCAAATATATTCCTTATATATGTATATATGTATATATATATATACACACACACACACGTATACACATATATCTATAAAGTCTTTAAAAGTAGGCATTAATTTGAAATAGATGATCTTGCAGTCTCTCTCCCAACTCCAAAATCCTATGATCCTACTGTAAGCTAAACTAATGCTTTTCTCTAGGCATGTACGATTAGAATTTTGTCTGGGACAGACAAATTTGTAGAATAGTATCTAGTCGGTTGTTTAGGGTATATTTGCAATTAATTCTATCATATTAACTTTAATAAGTCATATTTTGTGAAGTTTATACTTTTCAATTAAGCAAAATTGAATTACGCTGCAATTATGTGCAGTTAATTTTTCAAACTGGTCACATGGTGACAAAAATGGGTTTTTTCCCTAAAACCTTGTCAGCTTGAGTGACATGTGAGTACCCAGCACTAAGCATCTGTTAGGGAAATCTTATTACTCTGTGTCTGTCACTAGAAAATTAGAACAAACGTTGCAAGACCTACACACTTAAAATGTTATGATGTGTTTTTAAAACTGCTTTCCACAGAAGGCCCTTTATTTTATTAGCAAATTATAAGCAAACAAGTCTTGTTTAATGGCTTTCAAAGGATAAGCACATTTCATGTCAAAATTGTATCACTCTCAACTGCTTACTTGTGTGAGAAATCTGTCAAGCCCTGGTGCCCAAGAAAACAGGGCACCATGGCAGCAGCCTTCTTGCTGAAGGATATAATGTATGCTCAATTAAACCAACAGAGCATGTGTAATGGTCTGATTCCATTGTAGGAAGAACTGTCAGCTTTCTGTTCTGATCAGAATGTTTTTAATGCCTGGACTCTTGGTGAATTCCATGTGACAAGTGATGTAATCTTCAGCTTGTAACTCAGGGAAAGTTGGGTTCTTTTTTTCTCCATGCAAAAAAACTTGGAAACTTTAACTTCTCTTCCTAATATTCTCTGTCCCTGCTCCCTTTGCACACCTCTCTTAATTTGTTAAGTGCTTTCACAATTAAAGAACTGTGCATGAAATGCTAAAATTACAGCCAGTTTTTCTTAAGAATCAGTTGTTGGCTTTAGCGTTATTTTACTTGAGAGTAATTCCCAAGTGCATTATTGCTTCAAATACACACACACACACACACACACACACACATAATCTGTATGTGCCTCGAAATGAATAAGATGCCAATAAAATGTGGTGTAAAAATCCCAGAGCACCCCAATGTCCCTTTCAGATTCTGTGCTATTCGACAAGTTTATAACAATTCTGTTTCTCTAAGCCAACAGAGATCACACGCAGAACTTTTCCCAAGAAAGATGACAATATATAAAACATAAGATAAATATATTTTTCTACATATTCTTTAAAAAGATGACTTTTAAACGTGACAAAATGATATTGGGTGTTACTAAACTGCCATCTACTGTACTTGCTCACCCAGTACACAATATCATCATTTATAGGCTCGCCTTTTTCAGATGAATACATGATTTCTTTTTTCCAGCTGTTTCTTGACATTTTTTCCCTTATTCTAGCCATGTGTACTCCTAAAGACCAAGAAAAAAAATTGTTTCAACTAATTATACTCCTACCAAAGCCTTTCACATCATTTAAGGCTTAGATTGATTATTCACAGTGCCATGAAGACGTGTCAGTTTGAGACAAGAAGAGGTTTAGAGAGGTTTACACTTTGCAGAGTGCCACCTGTCTCCAAAGGGCACATTCATTAAAAAGCTCCAGGTGCAAGTTGTGGGAGCAAGACAGCATAATGAAGTCCTTTGCCTTCTCGTGCACCTTTTGATTAATAACATTCTCCTTCAGTTCTAGCAGATTGTGCACCATGTTCACTGCAAGACACTTGAAATACCAGCCTACTTCTCTATCCTCTGAATAGAGTAAATCGCCATTTACCCGTGACCTGAATCAAACTAATACATAAAAATGGGTATTCCTGGCACAATCTTCTTTAATAAGAAAGAACAGCCAATAAGCCAAAAGAACAGCCTGCATACTCATTTAATAAACAACATTTAGTATGTGTCACTGATCAAATTTTACCTAATCCTATCTGTCCTACAACCATACGCTTGATATTTATACTGACAACCTTAATGCATGGTAAAATTCTGAGTTGTCTCCTGAATCATAAAAATGGGAAAGAAAACTGGCATTTATGAAATATCTAGTATTTACCAGACATTTTCACTGGAATGATCACAATTTACCCACATTCCAGTCTGGTCAGGTAGGTATCTTTATACTCATTTTTACTACTGAAAGTGGCTGAGGCTCAGAGCAATTATAAGAGCTAACATTTATTGCCTGCTTACTATTTTTCTGGCATTGTGTTTATTACTTTAGAGGCACTGCCTCAATTAGTCTTTGGGACTACATCACCAAGCAGATACTATCATTACTCCTCTTTTATTAGCGGGGGCTCAGAGAAGTTAAATAACTTGCCCAAGATCACATGAGTAACAGGTAGTAGAGCTGAGACCTGAACCCAGGCAGGCTGGTTTCAGTGTCTGTACCGTTAACCCCCACACTATACTACTTGAGGGTATATGAGTGTGTTTTAATGTGAAATGAGTTACCCTATTGCTTTGTTTTTGAAAACTGGTAATGCAGGTTTGGTACACATGGTAACTTTCAATTAATCTAACTATACCCTAGTCATAGCTATTAATACTTGCTCTGTATTGTGCATTTACTGTCAAGCATTTTAGAGGCATGATCTTATTTGAATTGTGCACACAGGTATGATTTTATACCCATTTTCCTGTGATAAAAGTGAGGCCCGGAGCGCAATAAGAATAATCACAGCAAACACATGGCACTTACTGTGCGCTAGATTCTCTTTTGCCAAAGAGCTTTAAATGTAGCATTCGCTTAATATCGACAATGACAGTGTGACATCTTTTGATACAGCACTTTGACCATGGTTACAGAGCTAGCACAGCAGAGCAGAAATCCTAGTTCCGAAAGCCTGTGATTTTAACCACAGCTCTCAACCGTGCAGCAATTTAAAGTAGTCATTCCTTGCTCACTGCAAATGTTAGCAACAAGCCTTAACTAGGATAGCATTCATCACAATCTAACAAGTTTGCTGCATACCAAGCAATATAATTATGCACATTTGGTAGAGAGTAAGAAGGAATCAAGCCTGTGCAATTTCACATCGGTCAGGCTCGTGTAGAGCTGCAATGATGGCAAAGGCAAAAAACGCTTCTCTTTGTTCTACAAATATTAAGCACTAACCGTGTTCTAGGTGCTGAGGTTGAAGAAATAAATACGGTTTATCTCCTCCCTGTGAGGAATCAGGGATGGATAAAGCACAGAGGTAAGGACAACATAAAGGGACAACTTCTAAAATGGAGCTCTGCTTCCTGAGCCAAAGACAAAGCTGCAAAACTGTCTTACTTGGTCACACAGCCGCAAAAGAGGTTCACGGGGTACAGCTGGCAAAATAAAAAGGCAGAAAGGCATATATCTCTGCACTGCTTAGGATAAAATGGTTTAAAACACTGTTGTAATAGTCGTAATCTTAATCTTTCTTGATGTTTGTGAACCAGAGGCGGAAGTTCTGAATGGCTTTATGATGTGTGTTTTCTTGGTTTCTCATCTGATTTTTATCCCTGAGCACTACTCTCTCCTGGATGGTGGCTTGTCTGCTCCTGAGCTCTGAGGTCTTCCTCTTAGTCTGGTCTATACCGAATTTCAGCTATGGCATTAGCCAGAATTCTCGGTGGCGAGGGGCAGCAGCCCAGCATAATGTAGCTTAAGCAAAAAGAGAACGTGTGCTGACTCGGCTCATGGAGGAAGTCCGGGGGATAGACACGGCTCCGGACAGAACAAAATTCAGGCATTCAAATGTTATGTTCAGAATTCACTCTCTCTCTCCATCCCTTATTTCTCCCCCCGATTCTCTCCCTCCACCAGCTCTTATTGTGTCTGCTGGACTTGTTTTATGTGGGTGGACTCTCTCCCTACAATGCGCTGCACATCCACGTTTACCCGCTTAGGAACTCCAATGGAGAGAGAACTTTTCTCACCCAATGTTCCTAAACGAACCCTAGGGAATATTCTGATTGGTTTTTCCTGGTTCACATATTCATTCCTCAACCAAGTACCGCGGCCAGTCAAGGCTAACGCGAACAGGATTATCATATCAAAACCCACAAAAAAATCGGAGATAGTTCCTAGCATCAAGCTTTATTAACAAATGTCAAGAGTACAGGAAATCAAGAGACAAAGACAAAGCAGACAAAGGTCTGGGGCATTTTTGCAAGGTCCTTTCCACCCCACCAGCCCAGGACAACAGATCAAAATTTCTGTGGGAGGTTTTGCGGATTATTACCTCACAGAAGAGGGGGCGTGTGTTTTTTGTGAAACATCTTCGTTTTATACCTCCACGAGTTGTGTAGGTTTGATGACATGATCCTGGGAAGCCACGTCCCATAAATCAACAGATTCTGGGTTTATTTACTGGAGGCGATTTTTACTTAGGGAGATCCTGCTCAGGGCATTCTGCAGCCAAGGCTTCCACCTGTGTCTAAAATCATCATGCTCTTCGCCTCAAGTCCAGTTGACAAGATTAGACCATATCACTTTTCTTCTTTTCTTTCCCCTCATGGTGTTCCCGATGGAGGAAGCGATTTTCCTCTTTCGAGAGACTGGGTATTCCAACGGGACAGCTTGGGCAAGAATCCCATCTGTCCCTCGGGCTGAAGGGACCATGACTGACAGGCCCCTCAGAAGCACCTGGACTTTCCTATACTTTGACCACTCTGGTCTCCTATACTACTCCTGTCTAGACGAGACACGCTTAAGGCTCCTAGTGATGCTGCTGCAACTTTTTTTTTTTTCCTGAACGTGATCTACTTCTCGACAGTTTCTAGCTGTGAAAAACTTTCCAGTTATGTCTTGTGACTCATGGAATACAGGCAAGACAGTAAGCTGTTACGGCACAAAGTGGCAATAACTAGGCCAGATCTCAGGGTCAGTGGGAAAGAAAGCCAAAGAAACGTGTAATAAGGCCTCACAGGAAGAGTTTGATTGGAGAAATAATACCCCAAGTAGGTATTCTCCATCCAATTCTCGTTACGTCCGTACACCATTTGCCTAGAGAGATTCTAACATAGCAACTGAATTTTTTTTAACCTCAGGCAGAGAACACAACTATTTTACTGATCTAATAATCCAGCAGGTACTTCTTGTTTGGCCAAAGCAGTCCCTATTTTTAGGTTGCATTTGAAGGTGTCTGAATAGCCCGCCCGTCCCTGCCCTAGCATCTTACACAGGCTTCATTCATGCCTGCTACCGTCTGGCCCTGTCAATATTTGAGGTTTTGAGCTACGGTTTAAGGGCTTGATGATTTCTGCTAAACTGAAAACCCTTTTAAAAGAATGTGTACTGTGGGGGCACCGGGCTGGCTCAGTCAGTTAAGCATCTGACTCTCGATTATAGCTCAGGTCATGGTCACGGCCTTGTGAGATTGAACCAGAGCCCCACACTGGGTTCCAGGCTTCTGGAATCTGCTGGAGACTCTCTCTCCTTCTGCCCCTCCCCCTGCTCATGCTGTCTCTCTCTCTCTCTCTCAAATAAATAAAATCTTAAAAAAAAAAATAAAAGAATGTGTACTTTAAATTGTTTTTGGGGGATCCCTGGGTGGCGCAGCGGTTTGGCGCCTGCCTTTGGCCCAGGGCGCGATCCTGGAGACCCGGGATCGAATCCCACGTCGGGCTCCTGGTGCATGGAGCCTGCTTCTCCCTCTGCCTGTGTCTCTGCCTCTCTCTCTCTCTCTGTGTGTGACTATCATAAATAAATAAAAATTTAAAAAAAAATTTAAAAAAAATAAATAAATAAATAAATAAATAAATAAATTGTTTTTGGTTATTTACACCATTGTGAATGCTTTTCTCAACTGTTTTTCATGGGAAAGAAAACTAGAAAAAAAAAAAAGTCTTGACTATGCTGGTAAGACTGGAGGATAAAACAGGACCAAGACTGCAGTAAGCAGGTGCCTATCCCCCAAATTGAAGGGGGGGGGGGCTGCTCACTCTCCAATGACACCTCCAGGCCCAGTAGCTCTGAGTGTCGCCTCCACTTTCACGCCCCGTGTGACTGACTGGCTTGCTCCCTTGTCCTGGCACCAAAGGATAAGGGTAACGTTTAACCAGATTCGGTTTCCGTGACTTGCAGTGAACTCACCCGGATGAATGTCCCTGCCCCCCACCGTGAACTGGGCGACTTGCTCCACCGGGAGTGCCCACAATATTCTGGCCATGCCGACCCGTTCTCCTGACCCTTGCTTCTACCCCCTTACACACCCAGAGGCACCAGCACTCCGCGAGCACCAGGCTGTGGTACTGTCCTCTTCGCTGCTACATCTGGCCCTGGCCCTGTGGGGTGTGAGGGAACGATGAAGGAATGTGCTTGTAGCATTAAGCAGCCCATTCCTCCCATGGCAGGGGACACTTGTGAAGTCCCACGTCCGCCAAAATACCTTGTCCTTGCCATAGACTGATGGCAAATTTCAGCAAATTTTTATTCTAATTATGATGCGATTTTTCACAAATTTGCATGTAATTTCAACATTGCTCACTTTTTCCCCCCCAACATGTGTTCAAAAAAAAGCACTGAGCTACATTTGCAAGTGATGCCTTACGCGTGCTTTGCCGCTCGGTCTCCAGCAGGGCCAGCCTCCTTGACCCAATTAGACTTCTCCACTCCCACATGGCTAGTAAATACAATAATTAATTTATAAGGAACTCTGAAACACCAGCTGGCAAAGATTCCCTATTCGTGGTTTGCAGAGAACGGAAGGAGAATTTAAGTTGTAGGGGACTCACGAAGCGTGCGTGTCTACTCACATCATTTAACCCACCAAATTTCTGAGAATGTCAAATTTCAAGTGTACTAAGTAAACGTTTGATAATTTGTCATCGATTTGCAGAAAAAAGAAACCTGCGTGACAAAATACTCAAGATGTATTTTGGGAGTCCAAGAGACTTTGGATATCTAGGAATATTCACACACATCCTAAGCACTTTATAAACTATGTTGTTCTTAAGGGAATGTTGAGAAGAAGGACAGTCAGCTTCAAGATTTCCCCGTGCTTCAAGGTAGAGGCACCAGCACCGGCCATCTCCTAGAGCACTGGCCCGGCCGAGAGCCGTGGTAGGCACAATTTTAAGGTGGCTTCCAAGATTCTTCCTCCTGGCATACGAGTATTATGCCCCTCTCTGAATACAGCCAGAACCTGTGACTATGACGGGATGCCACTCCTTGCATCCAGCTACATTAACATGGCAAAGGTGATGAGATCACATTGCACTCTGTAAGACGACAGTAGCCGTAGTGGTGGTGGCAGCAAGTAATAATAATAGTGATGGTGGCAGTGGCAGCAGCAGCACCAGAAATAGCCTATGGAGACATTCTCTTGCAGGCTTTGGAGAAGTAAACCCCATGTTGTAAGAGGGTCAAAGGCTTAGGACCTAAGGGCAGTCGCTTGGAGCTGGCCCTGGCTGACATCTGGCCAGAAAATGAGACTCTGTAGCTGCGAGGCACTGACTTGTGTCAAAAACCTGAATGAGCCTGGAAGAGGACTCTGAGCCTCAGACGGAATTGTGTACCCGTGGAGTAACTTCACTGTTGTCTGGTGAGACGCTGGGGTCAGACCTCTGACCGACAGATACTAGGAGATCATAAAATAGGTTGTTTTAAGCTAAGTTTGTGGTCGATTGTTACAGAGCACTAGAAAACTGACACAAGAACCAACTGCTTTTTCTTTTCTCTGAGTCCTACCCTTTCCCCCTCTGCCTCCCAGCAGTCAGGGTTGTACAGTACATCATGCTCTTGACTGCCTGACCTGGCGGACGGGACCAAGGGCCTCTGTCTGGAAATCAGAAGTCGGGGCCAAGAGATTCCCAACTGGAATCTCTTGAATGGAAAAGAGATATAAAGGTGTATGCTTTCTTAACACTGCCTCCGGGGTATACGAGGCTCTGTGCAAATACTTGGGGGTGTGCTGGTGGAAGCCATCAATAGCAATAATTTGATTAGAAAAGTCATGACAAAAATCACAGGCCCACGTGAGGTATAGCACTTTACTGACAAAAATTTAGGGCAAAAAAAGGTATTAACACAGATGTTTATTGTCCAGTCAGCGCACATGAAAACTTTTCCTAGTTTCCAGGATCTACTTTTTACGTTATTTACTGTCAAGGAGACCATTCCTGGCTAATTTCATATATCCATCCCGCTGCAAGGAAAAGGTAGCAACACTATTATTATTCACAATGCTATGGCTCTTTGGAACCTTTTAAAATTGAAACAGTATAGATCTTCTGGCCTCTGCAGTTCCCTAATGCCATTTATTGAATTCTGATTATATCATCACTCATCTCCTGGCAACATCCATTGTGCTGCCCTTGAATAATGGTTTCCAATGACTCTCAAATGTTGTTAATGTGCTTTGTCAATGATGACCACAAATGCAAGTCTTAGCCAGAGGATGCGGGAAAATGTAAACAATTACTCTGTTTTATGGTCATGTTAAATCATCATTTAGAGGTTTATAACATTTATTTATGGAGTTTGAAGCATTAACATAGAACAACACATCTTCCGACCATGTCTTCTCCTGAACTAATAAGCCTTGATCACTGCACTGCCAGAACGTGACCTTTCTCATGTTGACCACAATCCTGCCGCCACCCACCAGTTAGCAGTAGTAAGGATAGATGAGGGGCCCTGGGCAGAGCAAGAAGGGCAGTAAGCCATATCTATCCCTTGTCCCACAGGGCTTAAGACCAACCCAGGACAGCAGAATGTCACCACACTGATTAAAGGCAAGAAATGACTTTGATAGGAAGGGGCCATTCACTTTGCAGTACTAGTCTAGAAAGTTCTGGGAAAGGACAAGAATGACCATGACCAGGATTTTCTGACATATAGCACATAGCTTACAAAAGGGTGGTATGACTGCCCTGGTCACCAACAATGGGTTGAGGGGGAACCCCGGATCAAAGACCTGTGAGCTACTCATAACTCTCTCAGTTGCTCCTCACCAGGTGGCTCCTAGGTCTGAGTACAAACAGGTAAGCACCTGTGTACCACCTCATACAGGCTGCCCACGGAGGACAGTGGCTAGCCCAGGTCCTGAACCCATTCTGTGTCCACAGTATTGAAAATCACCCCCAAAACAGTGAATCAGTCTCATTCTCGTGGCTAAACATTGGTGCAACCCCATGGAAAAAATACTGCCCTTGTGATGGAATGAGCACTGGGAATTATAGAAGACAGATGGATCGCTGATCTCTACCTCCGAAACCAATAATATACTATATGTTAACTCACTGAATTTTTTTTAAAAATTTAAAAATAAGATAAAGACAGACTGCCCTGGCCAGTGGCTCACCAGGAATAGACGATGCAGCCCGAGACCTACCCCCATAGGTATAAGTCCCAGACCTTGTCGGGCACCTGGTGGGCCCCACCGACAGTAAGAGGGAGTTATTGTTGAGAGGACTTTGCAAGGGAGAAATAGGAACTGAGGCCCATAAGGTCCAGGTCCAGGTGTAGAGTGTCCCACCCAGAAAGGTTTGCTGACCAGGCCAAACCCACCAGCAACAACAGAATATTTGAGGGCTTCCATTGCCAAGACCCACACTGAAACCGGGTTCTGGCTCCAGGGCACCAGAGGGGTCCTAGAATATCTGGAGAAGGTTCTCCAAAGGGTGGGCCCTTTGTTAGGAGCCCTGCTTGTTCGGGTCTAAGTCAGTATGTACTCCTTCTACCCATCCCGTAAATGAAGCAACAGGGGAAGTTGGTCTACGAAAAGGAAAGAACCATACTCAAGCAGAGAGGCAGTGACGAGAGAATGGCGAAGAGTGCCAGACGCCCTGTCACTCTCCTGGACTGGTGTCGCGCTCTTGCCCTGCTAGTCCATTAAACACCTTCTCTTTACATTAGCTCCTTCCCCTTTCTGTTGGTTAAGCCATATCACTGTGATGTTTGTTATTTGCAAAGAGCTGTAGTGCAATACCCAGAACCAGATTCTTAGCTTTGTAGATGCAGGAACTCGACTTTATTGCTTCCATCAGTGCTAATTAACCTCTTGGGGATCAACATGCTAAGAGGACCCATAAGAAACTGATGTGCGTCTCAGAATGTCAATTTACCAATCTATAAAGAGGGCTAACTCTAAAAAAAAAAAAATAGTGTGTGTGGAGTATTCACTCTGGGTGTTTTGCCACAGTAGTGTCAGTGTACTCGGGAGGAGAAAAATCACTCAGAGGCTTGTTCGGTGAGCATAAGATTAGAAGAAAGAGAATGGGTGGTCTGGAGGAATTTTTCTTTCAAGTTGGGATACTTGAAATTCCTTTTCTGTTCTAGGAATATTTCTCTTTGACAAGTTAGTTGTAATCCCTGAACACAAACAGCCCTCCCTTCTGGTCATTACCAGATGTATTCTTATGTCTTGTTTCATTGTTATCTCAGACTTACTGTAAATCATCTTTCTGTTGACATACGATTCTCACAGAAAACGTTTACCAACTACACCTGATTGACTTTGGTACATTAACTGGATGTCATTCGCCAGCTCTAGCCTTTAATGGAATAATGATAGCCATCACTTATTGAGTTATAGTTATCAGGCACCTTAAGTGAGTTATCACACTCCTTTTGGTGATTCTGAAATACAGGTGCCATTATCATCATCTTTACTTCCTCCACGAAGAAACAAAATACAGATCAAGTAATTCGCCTGAGGTCACATAGTTAACATGTAGTGGAGCTGGAACTGCAAACCAAGAAATCAGACTTGAGTCCCCGTATGTTCACCGTATGTTACGTTTTACAGCCCTTCAAGAGGTACCTACCCGTTTTAAACCTTGATTTCCCATCTGAACAAAGCTAATAGTATCTTTCCTAAAGATTGGGAGGATTCTAAATGTTATCACGAGTAAAAAGCTCTTACCACACCACTGAATATATAGTGACAAATAAAGAGTAGCTTTTATTACCTGTGAAAGAATTCTCTCAGGCATATGGATTGGCTTTAGGAGATCTTTGTTCACCTTCATGTCAAAACTACAAACCAGATGCTAGAATGAGTTGATTCTATTTTCACGGGGCTGGTTTAATCAATTGCATGCTAATCCTTCCAACCTCACTTCTAAATCGTATTTTATTACTCCATTTCCAAATTCTGAGGACCTTTCTGGAGGGTAGAGCCACCCTCCCCTCTGTCCTGTAATATCTGTACATATTGCACTAACCCCAGCCACCACTTCACACCACGCCACAACTTCGCCTAATGTCGCTGCCGTACTTGTAACCTAAGGAGTGAATTTTACTTTCCACAGGTTCCCAGATTAAAATTAGGGAGTTTCTTAGGTATGAGTGTTAAATCCAGTGACATTTTATTTACTTAAATTCCTTGTTCTTTTGAGTAAGACCTATTTATTTCAAGAGCAAACGTTTTTATAGTTGCTTGTTAAGTCATAATTCTAGCTATTTTATAACACAAGGATTTATGTACCTTAATTAAGGAAAAAAAACTCTGGTCAATTAAAAAAATTTACTTGAATATATCTCAATTATGACTCAAGTGAATTTATGATTTGGAACTTTATTAAAAGTTATCTTCCATTCTTTTTGAGTAGCATTTTTTTTCCCCCTGAATGTGAACTGAACATGCATAAACAAGAACGTTGATTTATCTGGACTTTTAGAAAATTCTCCTTGGATCTACAAATGTAAACCTTAGAGACTGGATAATTGCCACCTTAGACTCTCAATTCATTCTAGAACCAAGAATAGATCTCTTCCTAACAGCTTTGTAATACGAGTTAATATAAGGTATGGTAGACTCGATATTACAACTGTAAGGGAGTTCAATCACCATTAGGACCAGAAGGTACCCACTCACCCGTGATACTCACGATGTCAAGGGGGTCTGTGATCATGCCCTCTGCCGCTCAAGTTAGTAGAATATTTAGCAAGCATCTACCTGAATGAGGGGATAGGTGAGCTAGGTAAATCGAAATATTTTTTAAACTTTTTCTTTAAAAAAAAAAAAAAAGCCCAAATGGTAAGTGTGCAGCTCAATGGATTTTTAGGAAATAAAGATACTTAGGTTTTGCCTGCTTTTGAACTTGATGTAAACGTACAAGTTTCATCTGGCTTTTTCAATATTATACTTTGGAGTGGCAGCCACACTGTTTAATGCGGTTGCAATTTATTTTCATTTCTATATATAATATTTCAGTGTGTGAATACATGACTATTTTCCAGGGTATCATTAATAAGCAATTGGAAAATTCTAGTTTGGGGTTATTATGAATGTGTAGCAATGACCATTATTATACACATCTTTTGGTGAACATATGTGCATTTCTGTTGGGAATATACTTAGGAGTGGAATTTCAGGGTCATATGGTATACGTTTGCTCAGACTTAATAGATTCTGGACAAATGTTCTCTCAAGGAGATACATCAATTGACACTTTCACTATGTATATGAATGTGTAAGAATTTGTTGTTCCACACCCGTCTCCGACACTTGGAATTGTCTGAATTTTTCATTTTAATCATTCTGATGAATATGTAGTAGTGATTTGCATTTCCTTGACTTGCACTGCCAGAGCCAAGATAAAATAAGACCACGACTCTTTCCTGCTGATTGCAGCTAAAAGCTCAGATCAAAATACAAAAAGCAACCACCCGAGGACTCCGAAAAGTAAACAAAAATGGGCAGATTGGGTTGAATCAAAAGTTGGAGAAATGCCCTCTTTGTTTTTCCTATTTTCTCCCACAGCTTTGACCTGAAGCCCGGCATCTAGTAAAACTAACAGCAGCACAGGCAGCAGAAACTAAGAAAAATCCTGTCTTTCGAGCCAGACAAATTGAGAGAAGGGGTTCCTGTGAGTCAAAGTTGGTCAGGAAATACCTGGCTTTTTTTTTTCCCCCCTCTCCTTTTCTCCCTCTGGGCTTTGCCCTGAGAGCTGGGGCCTGGGCTCAGACCAAGAGAAACCCTAACTTTCCAAACAAGAGAAATAGAAAAGGAGGCCTCTGTGGTATGAAGACTATGGAGGGAATCCACATTTTTTTTTTCTCTCACCTCTTTGCCCCAGTGTGGGCCCTAGTCAGCAGCTGCAGCTATGGAAGGCAGCTAGAACTCCAAGAAAAATCTCCTATTTCTGGCAGGAGGGCCAGAAAGAGGTTACTCTGCAAAAGAGAGAACATGAGTATCAAAAGGGGAGCTCTGTAGAAGGGGACCCCCAAATTCTATGCATAAACCCACATAAATGGTTCTCACACCTGAACTAAGAATTTGCAGAAAAACACAAAGCTGTTTAGCAAAGGTCTGTGAAATGAACTACAATTTAAACTACAGTAGCCTCCCCTTTTCAACTGGGGATACGTTCCAACACCCCCCAGAAGATGCCGGAAACTGCAGATAAAACCCTATGTATACTGTTTTTTTTCCCCTCTACATTCATTGCTATGATAAATTATAGCTTAATTTATAAACCAGGCAAGAACTAATAATGAAATAGAACAATTCCAATAATATACTGTAATAAAATTTATATTAATGTGGTCTCTCACTCTTAAAGTATATTTTTGGACTTTACTCACCCTTTTATTAGATTGTATTTATTTAGAAAGCGCATGTGCAAGCAGGGCAGGGTTGGGGGCTGGGGGTAGGGACAGAAGGAGAAAGAGAATCTCAAGCTGACCCTGCCCTGAGCCCAGAGCCTGACGTGGGGCTGCATCTCACAACCCTGATATCATGACTTGAGCTGAATGCTCAACCAGACCAGCCATCCAGGTGCTCCTCAACCTTTTATTTCTATGTGAAATGCTAAAATGCCTGTAGGATGAGATGAAGGGAGGTGTATAACAGGCATTTGTAACTGTCCGAGGATGAGTCAGAAGGAGAATCATCTGCTTCTCATAGTTGATCACAGGTTAACTGAAACCAGGGAAAGCGGGCAGCCCGGGTGGCCCAGTGGTTTAGCACCTGCCTTGGGCCCAGGGCGGGATCCTGAAGACACGGGATGGAGTCCCACATCGGGCTCCCTGCATGGAGCCTGCCTGCTTCTGCCTCTCCCTCTGCCTGTGTCTCTCACGAACAAATAAATAAAATCTTTAAAAAAATTGAAACCAAAGGAAAGCAAAACCGCAGATACCAGGAATTAACATACTGCCCGAGCTCCAAAATAATGCTGGGGTGCTGCCCGTATAGGGCAGGCTCCAAGCAGAATAACAGCTCTGAGAGCTGAGCTGAAAGGGACCAGCGTGCACGGAAAGTGAGAAAGAATTTGAACTTGTGGATCTAAATCAAACTGGACCCACCGCCTTTTAAAACCGAACAGGGCAGCACCAGTAGCCCAGCGGTTTAGCGCCTGATTTTGGCCCAGGGCCTGATCCTGGAGACCCGGGATCCAGTCCCGCGTCGGGCTCCCTGCATGGAGCCTGCTTCTCCCTCTGCCTGTGTCTCTGCCCCTCTCTCTGTCTCTCATGAGTAGATAAATAAAATCTTAAAAAAATAAAACAGATCATCAATAGTCCCCCAAAGCCTTTTCACAGGAACCCAGAGTGTACGCAACATGATATACTCAACACATCCAAGATTAAAAAAAAACACACACACACACAATTACTCAAGGCCACCGAGGATCCATCAATCTTCAAAGTGAGAACACATAACCAGTTCTCAAGGCAGAATAAGATCAACAACAGCTGCCACCTGCCAGCCACCAGGTGAGAAGACGTTCTTGGGACCAGCAGTAGCGGACGACGTCCTCCCTCCAGGCGCCTGCTGCGACCTTAGGAAGCCTCGCGCTTGGTCACCTCGTGCCTAAGAGCGTTCGCGGGAGCGTCGCTGGGACGGAGGCGGCACAACGGAGCAGCCGGACACCTGCACGCACGTGCTGCGGCCTAAGAGGAACCTGGGGGTACCTCGCGGGAGCGGGGGGGTGCTGCGTATTCTACCACCGACTATCCTTGTAGTTTATAAACAAACTAATTTAAATAATAATAATAATAAAATAATAATAATAATAAACCGGGCAGCCCCGGGGGGGTTGCTCAGCGGTTTAGCGCCACCTTCGGCCCAGGGCCTGATCTTAGAGACCCGGGATAGAGTCCCACGTGGGGCTCCCTGCGTGGAGCCTGCTTCTCCCTCTGCCTGTGTCTCTGCCTCTCTCCTCTCTATGTCTATCATAAATAAATAAATAAATCTTTAAAAAATAATAAAAAAATAAAATTAAAAAAAAAAAAACACAAGAGAATCCCCCCCCCCCGGAGAAAAGCAATGGGTCAAAGACAAAATTCCAACAACGCTGGCAAATACCCCGGTTGCACGCGCATAAGGGTTAAGGCGCTGCATCTACGCAGGTGTCGAAAGCAGCGAGTCTCTAAACGACGTCAGAGCGCCGCGTGCGCAAACAGCAGCGTCCCTAACCGCGGGTTAAAGCAGCTGCCACGCCCCCGCGACCCCACGCGCGACCCCGGCTGCCGTCACTTCCGCCTGGCCGCCCGGCCCGGCCCACGTGACCGGAAGTACTTCCCCGTGGGGTCCTCCCGCCCGCAGGGGGCTCTCCGAGGCCGCCGGTGCCACGAAGGCCTCCCGCCCGGGCTGGCCCCTGCGGCGCCTGAGGGTTCGGCTGCGGAGCCTGCGTGTGCGCTACAAGTCTTCCGGCCGGAGAACCGTGTCCCGGGCGTCGGGCCGCGGCGACGACGTTCACGCTCACCCCGGGCCCGTGCGCGTCTCGGTCACCGCGGGGCGCGGGCGCGCGTCGGAGTCAGGCGCGCAGCGGGCAGCCCCGGGCGGCCGCGAGGCCCCAGCCCGCTTCCTCCTGCGAAGACGCAGCTGCGGGCGGCGGTGGCGGCGGCGGCCAAGATGTCGACCAAGAATTTCCGAGTCAGCGACGGAGACTGGATCTGCCCTGACAAAAAGTGAGTCCGCGAAGGGGCCCGGGTCGGGGCCGAGGGTGTGAGGGCCCCGGTTCCGTCGGCGTCGGCGTCGGCGGGGGCTCGGATCGCCCGGGCCGGGTGCAGGCGGCGAACCGCCGGCCCCCCCCCCGCGCCCGCCCCCCACCCCCGCCCCGGCGGCGGGAAGCAGGTTCCCGGCTCTTCGCCGCGAGCGGCCCCGGGAGCCTCGGCGGGGCGCGGCGGTGGGGCCGCGGCGGCGTCTCGGGGCCACGCGGGCTGCCTGGGCCGCGACCCCGCCGCCCCCGGTCCCGCGCGCCCCCGTGGCCCCCGCGCGCGCCCCCGAGCCCCGCGCGCTCCCAGGCGCCCCCGCGCGCGCGCCCCCGCCGCCCCCGCGCGCCCCGTGCACCTGCCCACGTGACTCCTCCTGCAGAACTTTCCTCCGGTCCGCGGGAAGCGCTTTCCTCCGTCTCGGCCCTTTCGCTCCTCGTCCTCCGCCTGGGATTTTAGACTTTCCAATTTTCGCTTTCTTCCCTAATGCGTGGGCCTCCCCCATCCCCTCCCCTCCCCGAGACACTGCCTGCGTTTGCTTTGATTTTTAGGAAATTCGGACTTTCTTTTTTTTTTCTCTTCTTTTCTCTTTATTTGATCTTTAATCACCCGCTAACAGCCGAAATGCAAGAGGCCTGTGTTATTTTGTTGTTCTGCCTTTTTTTTTTTTTTTGCCTGATCAGCCCTGAGATCCCATCCCTGCAGCAGAGAGGCAAGCACGTGCTTCAGTGGCCCAGCCTTTTTTTTTCTTTTTTTTTTTTTTTTTTTGAAACGTCGTTGCGGGAGCCTGGGAGCTGTGTGTGCCACGGCCGGGTTCTCCCCGAAGGCTCCCGCCCGAGCACAGACATACACACGCGGTGCCTGATTGGGAACGCACGGAAAGGAAGCGCCCGGAACCTTGAGCACGCACATTTCGGATCCAGATTAAAATCCTGCATCTCCTGCTCTTGAGCTAGCAGCCACACACGCGGTAGAGCCCCTGGTATAGTAAGGACGAGAGTTGGAAGCAAGCAAGCAAACGCGGGGTGTGATTTCCAGGTCTGTGGCTTACAGACCCCGTTAAGTAGGTTGTTTATCTTGACTGAGACGCCAGGGTCGGATAGCGCCCTTATCGATGAATACCCGGGAGCCTCGATGGGGTGTCCAGCGGGGAAGTATCCCGGAGATGAAGGCTCTGCATTGGTAGCAATTGGTTGGTGGTAGTTCTAGAAAGGTCAGCTCACACAACGTCCTCACACGTTGCCTCCTTAAAGGATGTGGAGCCCGTAGTCCCCAATATTTGACGCCCATTCACATTTTAAGTTTTTTTACACAGAGAGAGAAGCAGAGACACAGGAAGAAGAAAAGCAGGCTTCGTGCAGGGAGCCTGTAGTTCCCCAATATTTGACACCCATTCACGTTTTAAGCGCATATATATATATTTGCATTTTATTTATTTATTCATGAGAGAGGGAGAGGCAGAGACACAGGCAGAGAGAGAAGCAGGCTCCATGCGTAGGACTTTATCCCGGGACTCCAGGATCACGCCCTGGAATGAAGTTGGTGCTAAACCGCTGAGCCATCCGGGGATTCCCCACATTTTAAGTAGTTTAAGTGAAACATCCGTCAGATTTATTTCATAATTAATTGACAACTCATTTGCATAAAGATTAAGATGATCTCAAGGATCAGGTCTGCTTAATAGCATGGAATCGAATGGATTCATATGCAAGAACAGCATCGCTCTAAAGGATACTATGGAAAACGTTCGAAAGATAACACAACTTCTGATTTTTGTGTTGGTTACTTGTAGAACGACATGCCTGTGACAGCATTAATGACAGCATGGGCAAATATTTGACGTAGGTCTAAGTACATTCAGCTCGTTGCGAATATGCGAACAGACTATTATTCTTACAGTGCATATATTCAAGATTTTTTTTTTAAAGATTTTATTTATTAGAGAACAATCGGGGAGGGACAGAGAGATGGAGAGACAGAGGCAGACCCCTCATTGAGCAAGGAGCCTGATGCGGGGCTCGATCCCAGGACCCTTGGATCATGACCTGAGCTGAGGGCAGGTGCTTAACCAACTGAGCCACCCAGGTGCCCCACAGGATATATTTTCAATGCTTATATGAGTCATAAGGCATTTTTTTTTTTTTTTTTTTTATGATAGTCCCAGAGAGAGAGAGGCAGAGACACAGGCAGAGGGAGAAGCAGGCTCCATGCACCGGGAGCCTGACGTGGGATTCGATCCCGGGTCTCCAGGATCGCGCCCTGGGACAAAAGCAGGCGCCAAACCGCTGTGCCACCCAGGGATCCCCATAAGGCATATTAAAGGGAAAGAAAGATGTAAGAATTATTTGGAGCACTCAGTTTAGTGGCCATTCCATATTACGTGCTTATTTTATTCTAGTAGAACAACTAAAAGAAATCAGCTTTTTAAGATTTAAGCTTTGCATGTCATTCCGAGCATTTACCATGCTTTTACAATATGCAGATGCAGTGTTAAGACCACTGTTAGTGAACCTGATGGTTGTTTTAAGTTTGCTGAATATAAACATCAAGTGATACTGTGTTGCATCATGTTGAGTTTGTTGGTTGTGGTTGGTTATTTTTTTCAACTAGGTTTCAGAGTTTTGATAAATATCCCCAGAAAACTCCCCATTTCCTTGCAATCGAAGCTATTTATAGTTTTAGTTGGTATAACCTATTTTCTTTCCTTAAATTCCATCTCCTGCTTGTAAAGAGATTATCTTGTCAAGATCCATGAAGCCGCCTCTGATTTATCTATCTATATTTTCCCCATTGGCCCATCTGTAGGATTATGTATTTCTCATAATATTGATTACATTTTTGTGTATATCTTATTTTCTTTATTAGGAGTCATTTTGAATTTTTTTTTTTACTTGGTGCCCCCGCAGTAATTACTGAAGTGCAGTCATACCTCACTTCAGCTTTGCCAAGGGGATTTTGTTACAGTCAGTGATAGGTGCTAATAGAACACTGAAGCACACAGATCCTAAATGACTCAACCAGGATCCCCATAACCAGTTAGTGAAAGGTTGGAATTTCTTATCCTGGACTTGTGACTTTAAATATTAAGTTTTTTCCATTTACATTGTGATTTTGTTGAGGGGGGGGGTGTTGGTTTTTTGTTTTTGTTTTGTAACTTATGTGACTGAGATGGCGTAAGTTCTGGATGCAGGTGATACAGTAAGGGCACGTTAAAAAGTTACGCATTTAGAATTTTAAGAATTCTGTAGATTTAAATGACATCCTTATATTGTTTATTTTCAGATGTGGAAATGTAAACTTTGCCAGAAGAACCAGCTGTAATAGATGTGGTCGGGGTAAGCATTTAAGGAAGCTTCTATTATGACTGTATACAGATCATTTTTTTAATTTCCCCAGTTTCATAACGCATTATTTTCCTATTTTCAGAGAAAACAACCGAGGCTAAGATGATGAAAGCTGGGGGTACTGAAATAGGGAAGACACTTGCAGAAAAAAGCCGAGGCCTTTTTAGTGCTAATGACTGGCAGTGCAAAACGTATGTGTTTTAAATTATCTACTTTTTCTTCCATAATATGTCTAGCCACTGCTTATTAATATTTCCAGTTCTTACTAGGCACATTAACAAATCAGGGAAATCATTTAAATCAAAGATGTATTGATTAGTCTATCTGATACAGAAGTATAAAGAATTTTTAAATTCTATTATTTTAATGGTAGTGTTAGTTTTTATTGTGATGGATGATGTGTACTGGTAAATGAATGCCTAAGGTAAGCTTCCATTCAAAAAAAAAAGAGGAAGGGCTATTTAAAACCATTAAAGCCTACTTCTTTTTATTACTGAAAAATCTCAATAACTTTTAGCCTCTATCATTAATAGGAAATATACTACAAGATACATTCTGTGTTTTTACAAAGTAGTTTTAGAATCATAGGTTCTTTGCCATAACTATCTCTAATGAGGTAGTTTTCCTTAATACTTTTGATTTTCAAGTTCTGTATAGATTGTTTCCAACTTCCATCTTTTTCTGTTGTGCAGATAAATATATGAGAAAGGACTGAATCAGAAGAGGGTCTTACATAAGTTTCTGATACTGTGGTTATTACACTTATATTGGACAATTCTCTAACAGATTAAGTCATTGGATTTGATAATGCTGTGAAATGCAGTGCTTGAACTGATTCCTCAAAAAAAAAAAAAAGTAAAAAATATAAATGTTTGGAAGGTATAACTTTACTGTCCTTTGAGGTTAATTTAGAAACTAAAAATTAGTAAAACTTTTAATTTAAAATGAATTTTCCCCCCAAGGCATCAAAATCTCTGTATGATTTGTCTTATGTTTTTGAAAAAAAATGACAAATGCACTCAAACCATATAGCTCTTGCTTCTCTGCTTAAATAGTTCAGTCTTTTGTTGGAATCCACACATTTTCTTTGTTTGCAGTATCCTTTATAAATGGTTCTTTATGGTAGTGGTTTTATCCTAATTTTTATTTTAAAATTAAAATTCTAGAATGTCTAAAAATTTACTTTTTCCCCTATATTGTAGTATAGCCTACTAATTTCGTATTTGTCTCTTCTAAAGGTGCAGTAATGTGAATTGGGCCAGAAGATCAGAGTGTAACATGTGTAATACTCCGAAATATGCTAAGTTAGAAGAAAGAACAGGTAAAATCCGATCATGTTCTAACTAAATGATTTCAAAAGAACTAAAAGTTTAATGGACAATTCAATGACCTTCTCTTATAAGAGCACAGTAGTTGATCGTTCCCTCTGTTCTGCCCTTAGGTTTTTTAACTGGATTTTTTTCTCTCCCACTCAAAAAAAGACTTTTTGTTTCCTAATATCCCATTTTACTAAGTACAGTGGTAGAGAGTCCTATGCTCACAAATTAAGAAGGGCAGAGAGGCACCTTTTAAGGTACTTGTCTAAAGCTTAGGCAGTAATTCTCAAAGTTGGCTGTGCATTGGAGTTATTTGGGAAACTTTAAAAATACAGATTTCAAAACAGAACTGTGAAAGCTCTTGGAGTGTGGGTCCCTGAAATTCGTCGGTGATTTGGATGGTGTTTGGTAAGCACTGACCAAAGTAGTCGGTTACCACTGGCTCTGTGTGTTCTGTGGTGAGATGATTTACCTAACTATATAGTGTTTCAGTTACCAGCAGTTAGCCCAACCACATTATCCGTATACTTCAAATCTGATTTTATCACGTAGTGACTCATATGTCATATAATCAAAGGTTTCCTTCTTTATATAGTTACCATTGTCAGACTTATTTACTAAACTACTTCCCTGTTTTCTTTTCCTTGAGAACTTCAGACCACTTCCACTCTGGTTTCTAGGAATAGGAGACCCGTGAGCTTTCAAGAATCGTCTGGATTTGGACATTCAAGACTGTAACTGAAATCTTTGTTTTATTCCCCCTGTGTTTTTGTTTTTTAAATAATCTCTAATGTGAGATTATAGTCCAATGCCCTAGATACTTTTTCTTTTTCAATCTTCAAATCCTACCTCACTCCTATTTTTGGCCTTTGTACTAACTGAGTAGATTGGGGCCTTTTAATAAGAATCTCCCCTTTTTTCCCCTCCTTCCCCTCCTAAAACATAAAAGATGTCTTCTATCTTTTTTCTTCCCATACCTCAGGTAATTTGTGTCCTTTTTAGGTTCACCATCTTCTGCCTGTCCACAGACTGTTGAGGTTCTTTAAGGTCCAATCCCTAGGTTTTCTTTCTTTGCTCTTTATTTTTTGGGCGTTGTTTCCCTAAGCCCTAAGTTTAAGTAACCTATGGCACACCATGGTACTTAGGTATATGTCTTCAGCTGAGACTCCTTTGACCTATATATCCAGCTGCCTATTCAACGTTACCATGTAAATGTCAGACTTATTATATCCAAACTGAGCTCATAATTTTCCCCCAGGACCTGGCCCTCTTCTAAGTGATCTCTTTCTCATGATTCGTGCTCCCCACCACGTGCTTGTTGCGTAAGCCAGAAATCTAGATGTCCTTAGTAACTCCTTCATTTCTCCTCTACTCCCTCCAGGATGCTTTTCCACCACTCCCCTAGGTAGTAGAAATACCACTTTATCTTGTGTTGGAGAAATCGCCGTTTAGCTGATGTCTCTACACATTCTGCCTCCTGCCCTGTTGGTAGCCAGAGATGTTTTACTTTTTTTCCAAAGTGAAGACCTAATTGGTTTAAAATGGTCTTGTTTTTAGGATAAAATCCAAAATCTTTATCGGTTTTTTTAAATTTCCAAAGAGCTTTTTATCTCTTCATATTCTTTGATCTGTTTTGTGACTCTTCTTTAAAGTTCCACTATTGCGAAAACTATAGTCTAACAACTAAAATCAATCCTCAAAGTTTGCTGTCTTCTCACTTTTCCTTTACTCAGTCTTTTTTCCTATGATTCTGATATCTTGACCCTTTCCCACTTCTTTGGCTATAGCTAGTTCTTTGGTTATAACTGATTGTCTTTGCTGAAGGTTGAAATAACCTATAGCTTTGCTCCTCAGTGTCTCTTTACTGTTTTTAATAAGGAAGTCCAAGGTTCTGGGGAACATTTCCTAAGCGTGGGATAGTCTGCAAGTAAAAGAAAACTTGATGTGCTACTGAAAGATTGCTGACTTCTGCATTATCCCTTCAAATAATTATACAAATAATTAGCCGTTCTCCTATTTTTGTATAGTTTATTTATACTTTAGTAATTGCGTTCTTGTCAAAAATTAAGTTCTTTTTCTGTAGCCTGTATGAAAACATGAAAATAGTTTTATGTTTGCTGCGATATATTTTAAAGTAGTTTTACCTATATACCTATGGAAAATTACTTGTGAATTATAGGTCACTTTCTGAATCCTGCAATAATTTATTTGCCATGTCATTTTTCAGCTTCAGATTCCTTTTTTTTTTTTAATTAATTAATTTATTTATTTATGATAGTCACACAGAGAGAGAGAGAGAGAGAGAGGCAGAGACACAAGCAGAGGGAGAAGCAGGCTCCTTGCAGGGAGCCCGACGTGGGATTCGATCCCGGTTCTCCAGGATCGCGCCCTGGGCCAAAGGCAGGCGCTAAACCGCTGCGCCACCCAGGGATCCCCAGCTGCAGATTCCTTGAATGTGAACAAAGAACTCTAAAAGCCCAACTACTGATTTTAAGTAGAATTTAGTATTTTCACATGTTTCCACATATAAATAGTCTATCAGGCATTTTTCTGCACTGCTGACCTGAAGACAATCATGCTATTGCATTGTATTCACTTTGCTTTTAATTTTTTCCTATGTGAATTTCCATCTAAATTCTGTGGTGGGTTTTTTGGTTTGCTTTAGTTTTAGCTTTTCTTTTAAGTTTTTGAAGTTTAGATCTTTACTATTAATCATCTCTTAAAGTGAATATTCTATCTAGATCTTGTGAAGTTTTTTTTTTTTTTTTTTTTCTACTTTTAAGTACTTGGAAGCTTAGGTCTCTATTAGTGGTCATGTTTTAAAATTTGTTGTTTATTAGACTACTCCTACCTTAATCTCAAGACATTGATATTATATTAAATATACCTAGACGTAAGAAACTATATTGAATTATAACTTTCCACAGTATTTATAATCTAAAAATTAGTATTGAATATGAGCTGTTTTCTTTTTTTTTTTTTTAAATTTTTTTTATTTATTTATGATAGTCACAGAGAGAGAGAGAGAGGCAGAGACACAGGCAGAGGGAGAAGCAGGCTCCATGCACCGGGAGCCCGATGTGGGATTCGATCCCGGTTCTCCAGGATCGCGCCCTGGGCCAAAGGCAGGCGCCAAACCGCTGCGCCACCCAGGGATCCCTATGAGCTGTTTTCTTGAGGTTCAGCATATACTCACTTGTTTTTGTCTTTTTATATTTAATTTCTGAAAAGCTAGAGCCAAGATTTTACTAAGGAAAAATTGTTACTGGTGTTTAATACACTCTTCATTTGTATGTCATGTATAGAAGCAAAAGGAAATTCTTGTATATCACAATTGAAGTCCATATTGTCTCTGAAATAAGGTAGGAAGAGAAGGAAAGGGATCACATGCAAGTATTTGAGGGATAAGCACTGACACATTTAGTTTTCACTGGTATAAATTATAATGAAGATGATTGTGTTTTTTGGTTTTTTTTTTTTTTAAGAAAGTTAAACTTATTACATTATTTTGTTGGGACAGTTATCCCTTCTACTATTTGTGACTCTTATAAAATGATGGTAGGGTAAGTGATCGTTTTTTTTAAATGCCCATGAGCGATCATTTTAAAGTCATGTATCTTAAATTTTTAAAAAATACTTTCTTGCTCAAATTTATTTAGCATTTTGCTGGTTCATAAAATCCTTAAGCCTTGGAATCACTGCTTTTATGTACTGCCACTGCTCTGCAGCCTATGAAGTAGTTAGGTGATGTTGCCCTTGCCTACATACATCTCCATCATTTTTCCAGTGGGAGATTTATTCACAATCTCACTCACTTTCTCTAAAAGTAACCCCAGCTCCTCTTAAGTGTGTGTCAAAAAACTGTCAGTCCAATTGAAGATGTTGGCTGTGACATCAAAGAATTGTGATTTGCTGATCTTGAGTATTTTTTAATAGAATATTTTCAGTTTAAAAGTCTACTGCCTACTTTATTGTACCTCAGTGACTTTTAACAGTATGTTAAAAATAATTGTATTAAAATGAATTTGGGTGTTCTTTTATTATGTCATCGTATTCGTTTTTTTATAATTAGGACTGTTCCAAACCCTAGCTACATTTTAGCTCAGCAAAATTTCGACATATCAAAAGATTTCAGACTATCTATAGCTAGTAATCAGTGAAATTTGGTTTTTAGTTCTTACTGAGCCCAGTCCTCCCAGAAGAACCATGATAAATTACAGAAGAAAGTCGTTTTTCCACTTGTGTATTCCATGCATAGTCTAAGTCATACAGGATATTTTGAAATTGAGAAGAGCTAGAAGTGTAGCAACAGGTTTTTTTTAGCCAAGGTGTCTAACTTTGACACTGTTCTGATGTTTTTTAATGTGCTTTTTTTTAAACTAGTAATTTATTAGCTAGGCAAATGTCATTGATGAGATTTTTCTTTTTTTCTAATGCTGGGAGATGATTTTATTACGTTTTTGTTATTTTAATGAATTGTCATAGGGTAACAGTTTATGTCCCCTCCCTTTTTAGGCTATGGTGGTGGTTTTAATGAAAGAGAAAACGTTGAATATATAGAAAGAGAAGAGTCTGATGGCGAATACGATGAGGTAGGCTATACACTAGTGTGCAGGTTGAACACAAAATAGAAAACGTTAAAAACGTCTTAAATGCAAAGGAATAATAAATATATATCTTATTTTTGTAAGTACACATTGATTCTTTTAAAGCAGCTGACAATTTTTAAAGAAGTCCTGATTGGCTTAAATATATAATTTTAACAATTAACTTGAAAATGCATATTGACTTAAATATATAAAAGGAATTTTTTAGAAAAATAGTAATTTTAAAACATTTTTAGCTGACAGAAATATCATGAAACTTTTTCTCTAGTTTGGACGTAAAAAGAAAAAATACAGAGGGAAGGCAGTTGGTCCTGCATCTATTTTAAAGGAAGTTGAAGACAAAGAGTCTGAGGGAGAAGAAGAGGATGAGGATGAAGATCTTTCTAAATATAAATTAGATGAGGTAAATGATTTCCTTGTCTTATGTTCTCCTGAGTTTTATTTGAGCTATGAATATAACATGAGTCTTTCAGTGATCTTTGTCCAGTAGTGAAGGTAGGTTCTATATATTCATTTGTTCTCAAAAAAGGTTTTGAGCTTTACTCTTCCAAGCACTATACTGCCTCTGGAAATAGAATAACGGAGACCGAACCATCTTTTTTTTTTTTTCTTTTTTTTTTTTTTTTCCTTTTTTTTTAGGATTTTATTTATTTATTAGAGACACAGAAACATGGGACCCGATTGCGGGTCTCCAGGATCACGCCCCAGGCCAAAGGTGGCGCTAAACCACTGAGCCACCAGGGCTGCCCAAACCATCCTTCTTTTAATGGAACTTCAATTCTAGAGGGGAAAGACATAAATGGATAAGACATAAATGGACAAGATAATTTAAGTAGCAATGATATTATAAAGACAAATGTGATAACACATCATGAGAAGATCTACTTTGGTTTCAGTGGATGGGGAGATTTTCTGGGGAGGTGAAATTTGAGCTGAGATCTTGAATGATAGAATGATACTACATGCTGGCTTCAGGAGCTGTGGTCAGAACACTTTCAGGTGGAGAACAGCAAATAAAAGTCATTTAAATAGGAAATAAACAACATCAAAAAATCATTCATAAGGTAATGTGATTAGAGCAGAGGGCAGAATGTGGTGAGAGGGACAGCCACTACCATCAGGTCAGGTGGTATTCGAGGCCAGAGTATAAAGTTCTATGGCCTGATGTATAGATACCATTATAGGTACACTTTGAGGTCTCATCATAAGAATCCCTCAAATGCAACTACACAGATGACTGAAACCATTTCTAAAGGTTGTTTCTTAGCAAATGAGGTATGTTTATCTGACCTGTTTCAAGGTAGTAACAGTCAATATATTGAGGTAGTGGGGAGGCAGGATGGATCTCTAGATTTAAGGAGACCAAGTGAAAGGTAATACTGTAGTAGACTGGAGAAGAGAGTAAAAGTTCTGAACTAAGACTAAAGATGGATTCAAGGATTTTTAAGGGGTTAAAATTGAAAAAAAAATTATTTTTTTTTTTTAATTCATGAGAGAGATGTTGGGGGGGGGGGTGGACAGAGATATAGGCAGAGGGAGAAGCAGGCTGCCTGCAGGGAACCTGAAGCAGGGCTCAATCCTAGAAGCCCAGGATCATGATCTGAGCCAAAAGCAGATGCTCAATCACTGAGCCACCCAGGTGCCCCTAAAATTGAAAATTCTTGGCAGCTTACTTGGTAATACATTGTGACTGAAAAAGAAGAAATAATATGAGTTCCAGGTTTACTTTGTTGAAATGTCTGAGATAATCTGTGTATCTGAGATAAGTAATACTGTAGGCAGATTTTAGGATTGAGACATTGCTGAGATATTGATGATATCGTATCCCTTGATGATACCATGTATCCATATGGAGATGTCCAGTGCACAGAACTGTTCAGCATTCCTAGTAGATCGTATCCAAATGTCTAAATAATTGAATTTTTGTTAGGATGAGGATGAAGATGATGCTGATCTCTCAAAATATAATCTTGATGCCAGTGAAGAAGAAGATAGTAATAAAAAGAAATCTAATAGACGAAGTCGCTCAAAGTCCCGATCTTCACATTCACGATCTTCATCACGCTCATCCTCCCCCTCAAGTTCAAGGTCTAGGTCCAGGTAAACGGGTACAGGTCAAGGGTAACACCAGTCAAAATGTCAGTATCTAACTTCTTTATTTATAAATTTTGTTTTTCTTTACTGAATAAGCTTTCCTTTGTACCTTAGGGATTTTATTCAAGTCAACATAATATAATTATTTCTTACAAAATAATTATTTCTTAGTGCCATGAAGTTATTGTCCAGTATTTTCAGAATTGCAAAGTTTTAATGTGAAATTTCCTTGGTTCATTTTTAGCACCATGCCTTTCTTAAAGTAGACTTTAAAAATCCGTTTAAATCATTACACTAGTGAGATTTAGTTATCTAAAAGATAGTTTACATTTAGGAACTTTCAGGTAAAGTGATGTTAAAGGCTAGTATGGAAATTTTCTAGACACTTTTCTAGACACTTCTTAGACGTATTGCTTTTAATATACAGTAGTTTAATAATTTATTTGGTTAAAGGTATTTTGAATAAAGGAGCAAATTTCTGATATATTGGTTCTATTGCCCTAATGCTCATGATTTTGAGATGTCCAGGAAAAAGGATTTAGTTGGTGTACTTGAATATTACATTGCTAGAAATGTAAAATTTCAATAAAATTACCTGATTAGTCAACAATGAAAATAAAATTTTAGGCGAGCAAAAGCAGTACCTCATATAGGCAATGCTCTCTTGAAGAATTCCTATTCACAGTACAGTGAAACCATGGGCAATTAATTTTAACGGTATTTAGGGATAAAAACAGCTTGTTTGAATACTTAATATATTTTTGTTTGAGTACTATAAAGCCTGAGAGCATACAATTGTGATTATAAAGATAGTAATTTTAAGATGTAAATGTAATAGTAATCTTTTTCAATAAGGTATTATCTTAAGAGGTAAAGGTTATTTATATACTAGGTTAGTAAGTGAATTTTATTTAATTTGTGATTTTTTTTAAATTTAAGAGGGCCATAACTCCCCATGTATCATTTTTCAATAATATAATTACCTAAGACAATGACATTATTGTTAATGTATTTTCTTTTTAATTCTCTAACCTTTGAGTAGACAGAAAAACAACAAATGGTCTTACACATGTCGTCATACTTCAAGTGTCATGTTAGAGACTAAGGGAACAGAAGGAGTTTTATTAGGGAAATTGCTAGAGCTCTGTCAAAGAAATTATAAACAACATTCAGTATTCCTGGATGTGAAGTCCTGAGTTGCTTTAAAAACTATTTGTGAGCAGAGAGTCTTCAATGTTAATGAAGTGAAAATGTTTAGTGTTTTTACTTGTTCAATTTTGAGTGACTTCTAGAGTAATTTAGTCAAATTTAGAAAGTGGTAGTTGATTTAAAAATATATATTAGCTTAAATTTGGCATAAATATTTAAATAATAATGTTTAGTTACTTTAAATATTTTTGAAAATATATGTATCTCAAATAGTTGTCTTTTTATATGAAAATGAACTCTAATATGTATTTTTCTTTCAGTTTTCATATCACAAAGTTCATGTAAGTGGTCCTGGAAAAAAAAATCCTTCCATGTTGTTCCAGGTCCCGTTCAAGAAGTTCTTCCAGTTCGCAGTCAAGATCTCGTTCCAGTTCCAGAGAACGTTCGAGATCTCGTGGGTCGAAATCAAGGTGAATGAGGTAGCATCTCTCTGTAAAGCAGAGAGAAAAAATATTTAAGGCTGCAGAGGGCGTTGCTGCTTTTTTTCTCTTATTTTGCTTCTACTTGTCAATTTTATTTTAGCATTAGAAAACTAATGCACTTGCCTCAGCTTAATTTTCTCACCATGAGATGTTTTCATTGCCAGCAGTGTGCCAAGACATTCCCATGATTGAATTAAGGTTGCTATTTTGCATTATGCAAGCAAGGTTTGATTTTTTTTTTTTTTTTTTGTGCTAGCTAAAATGAGATGAAGTAGGAAGATGGAGCCAAGTCTTATCACTGTATCTCTAGTGCATTAAAGTTATGTTTGCAGTAAAAGTTCAAATACAGTTAGAGATATGCAAAGGAAAAGTTTGCTGTGTTTTTAAAAGGAAGAAAATTAACCTTGCCTTAAAACAGATTTTGTTTTGTAGGGCAATTCTTTCCGTATTTACAGAAACTGTTTTGTCATTTATGTCATAAAGTTTCTGGAATATTTTATACATTTTTCCATTTTTTTAAAATTACACAAAATATTATTAAATTATAGAATACTACACATGAATATTATATGTAGAATAAGCAGTCCTCTTAAATTGTACAAACTAAATCAAGAAGTATGGTTGGTTTAAAAAACAACAGTGTGGTCTGTTAGTCTAGGTAGGTTGTGGTCTTAAGTAAGTGTTACTGTTAATTAACTTCAGGTTGCATTTGGTCCAACCTGTAGAAAGAATTTATGAAGAAGCAAATGAAACATTAGTCTTTACTTTCTTGAAGTGTTTTTCCTAAACTTAGTCAAAATATGCTGCCTTTTTTTTTTTTTTAAGTTGATTTATTGATCATGTATTTAAAGCACCTCACAAGAATAAGAAAATGACTAAGATTGCACTTGTGTGGAAATTCTCCCCGAAGTGTAATGGTAGGTCTTTTGGTAAAAATAATTGCTTACTAGAGCCAAATCTGTAGCATTAGAGGGCAACTGCAATTTAACATTAAAGGAAGAAAGAATGATATGCAAGCTTGTATTAAGCCAGTACAAAATGGAGAGCAAGTGAGTTTATTGTTCTGTATTATCAATGTTTTAGTGCTTTTATTTGAGTGCTGCTTAAGTGAAGATTCTTAAGTCCTAGTTCCCTTTGGGGAAGTAATAGAATTAAGATTTACAGAACAGCCTTCATGTTCTTCCCAAACATTTTTTTCATTGCTTATAACTTTCCAAAGAATTCTCCTTTTGGGCTTTCTGATTTTATTTTAAGCCCAAAGGTGAATTTTTTGGGAAGTTTGAGCTAAATTCCTTCAACCAAAATATGTAAATGAAGAAAAAACTTTGCATTTAAACATTTGCACATTTACTTCTACCTGAAACATGTGAATGTCAACACTTCATACTTCATGAATAGTAGCCCTTCATAAAAACAAATACTGTTAATATAAATCAAAGTTTCAAAGTTACTCATTTTATTTTTATTTATTTGGCAGTTTAATAGTTACTGTTCTTTCTCATTGCTGTCCCCTATCCCTGCCTTTTGTATAGCAACTTAAGTAATAAGTTGCATAATTCCACAAGGAATTGTTCTGTTTATTTGCCTCAGGAAGTTGTATATAACATACATGTTTGTTTCCCAAATGGGAGGATGTTTTCTAGACAAAAAATCATGTAAATGCACTTCCTTTTGGTTTTGTTATTTATGTATACTTTAAAATGAAAGCCTTAAGTTACAAAAAAAAAAAAAAAAATCTTTAATATATTAAGCTGGTTCTTAATTATAAGTGATAAACACCTAGAATGTTAAAAAGATTAAAACATAAAGTAATTATACTTAAATAGAATTGTTTTCATGGTTGAACCAGAAGTCTTCTGTTGCATATGCAGTAAGTATTCCTGCTTATAAAATTTTCAGTTGTAAATCCTGTTTATTTTTGGAGCTGTCTGTTAACTAAATGATCTGCCTTACTTCTTCTTTTAATGAAATGTTTGATTTGTTTCTCAATCAATGAAGATCCAGCTCCAGGTCCCACAGGGGCTCTTCTTCCCCACGAAAAAGATCTTATTCAAGTTCATCATCTTCTCCTGAGAGGAACAGAAAGAGAAGTCGTTCTAGATCTTCTTCATCTGGTGATCGAAAAAAAAGACGAACAAGATCACGGTCACCCGAAAGGTTTGGGTTTCTGTAGAAATAAGAATGGGTGTTCTTAAGTGTGTTTAATAAATTAACTTCCTAGTCAAGGATTAGATTTTCATTATCTCTTTGTTCCGATTTTAAGTTACACTTTTTGACTTTGAACTTCAAAACCATTAATTACTTTGTTTACCTGTGTGCTTTGATCAGGTTGCTTAGAAAAGTTGTAGATCAATCCACTCTTCCACTATCTGATCATTTTATTGTTTAAATTTTTATTTTCGTATATGATTATTATAGCCAACTCTCGGTTATTTCTGTCTTTTAAGATTGTAATTCAGAGGCTATATGTTGAAGTAATTTAGAAGTTGATTTTTAAATGTATGCTATTGATTTTACATTAAATATTAGAAATCATCGAATTCTGGGGCCTCTAGTAAAAAAATTATTTTAGATCATTGGAAATCTATTCTCATTTAAATATGTATATAAATGAATTTCCACAGCAAATTACTGTTTCATGCCCTTTATCTATAAGGAAATTGTTCTTGTAGCTAATGCATTTTTCATCTTGCGGTCCAAATCTTTTTCTTTTTCTTCTCTTTTTTCTTTTCTTTTCTTTTTTCTTTTCTTTTCTTTTTCTTTTTTTTTTTTTTTTTAAGAGAAAGACCTTTTATTTGACCACCTTACTGTTGACATTTTTTAAATTTGGAAAGTGCAGGTGTCATCTGTCAGCCTTTTCTGCAAGAGGCTAATTACTCAGTTTAATTAACTTTTTCTACATTCTCAGTATCTAATCATATAGGCATTTTAATGATTTCCTTTGTAATCTTTACAAATTTTCCATATCCTTTCAGCTTGTGAATATAAGAATTAGGCAGAATCTGATTATTGCTGGGTTCAGTGGTAGGATTACCTCATGATTCCTTCTTGTACAGAATAATTAATTTTGCTTCACATTTTGAAGTTTAGATATTAAGGTTACACACAACTAGTATCGTTTCTGTGCATTTGTTTCTTTGTAAGAAAAATCACTCCATACTTGAATGAAATTCATTCTGTTGCTTTCTTACCACTCTGCAAATTTTTATCTTAGCCACATATAATCCCCCTAGTTTGTTGTCATCTAAACTTAATGAACATGTTCTCTATTCCATAAGCCAGGTGATTGGTGAAAACACTAAACAACCCTGAGCCCAGGGCCAACCCCTCGGAACACCACTACTTTACCCAGGTTGATATATTGACTTATTCATAATTAGCTGCATGAATATAACCCTATAACTAATTGTACAATCATCTTGTGTGACCTAGATTTCCAAAACGTAATTATTTAAGAATATATATTCTCATACACAGTATGAAGCCTTGCTGTATTTGTTTTACATGTAGACCTACCACACTTGTCTACAGTGTATCACAAGGATTGATTTAGTCACACTCCCATTTCCAAGTTTATATGCCCTTGTTTTATGTAATCGGTAATTTTACACATTTTTTGCAAGGCTTTCCTTCATTACCTTAAATAATTGAGAGGTGGCTATATCTTGAGAAGATACTTGTAAATTACAGAGAATTTTCAATTATGGTTATGCTATTACTGGTCTCACATCCAACATCTAAACACTGGTTAATTTTGTGTGTATACATTTGTATCTTATATTTTAATTATTATTTTTGCCAGCAAAATGAGGTTTTGTTTTTTATATTCTCATAGTCTTATGAATGAATGCTGGATAACCAGCTCCAGCTTACTAGATGATCTGCTTTTTCCTTATGTCTTACAGGCACCACAGGTCATCTTCTGGATCATCCCATTCTGGTTCCCGTTCAAGTTCAAAAAAGAAATAATGTATTAAAATTTACATCTTAAAAAAAAATCAGTACAGTGCATGAAGCATATTTTTTAAGAAGTTGGTGTCTTACTTGGTCAGAAGTGCTAAATCTGCTAGTAGAGGTGCATGCCTTTCATTGCTTTTCAGAACAATACAGCTGTGTTTTTTTGTGAAATTAAAAGTAAATAGTATTTTAAGCCATAATGTCCCAAAATAGATGCTCTTGTTTATCATTCATTATTTACAACCATTTGCTTCATTTGAAACCATTTCAGCTATGACAGAAGTTTCCTAATTTGAACTCTTGTTTTTTTCATTTCCGAATATGAACTGTCTATTGACTGAAGACAGGATAACCTAGGCTTGCCTGAACTTTGGTCATGGAGGCAAGACTGTGGTAAAGTAGTTGGAAACAATCTGTTTATGTTAATCTGGGAAAAGGAGTCAATCTGCTTGTGTTAGTCTATGTCAAAGTGATTTTTATCAGAAAGAAAAAGTAAAACTGGTTGAAAACAGCCAAATGGAAACTTATTTTGAAATTCCCTAAGCTGAGGGTGCCTTAGAATCTTTGTTTCTCTTAACTGGTTTTACTTTTGTATCAGCACATTTAATGAAGAAAAATCTTGTGAATTGCAGAAGGAAGAGGGTGTTACTCATTTCTCTTTGCCTGACATGTGATTTTGAGCAGATGTGTAAAACCAGTTCTGTTCTTTACTGATATAATTGATGAGAAAAACCTCCATTTCAGAATGTTTATCTTAATATTTTAAGAAGCTTTATGTGATATCCTTTAAAAACGCAGTTATCACATAACAGTGGTGTAGACAAGGTAAAATCATAGTTAATGAGGAACAAATTGAAGAAAGCTTCAGAAGTGTATTTCTCGGGTTGAAAGACCAACAGAGATTATGAATTTAAGTGAACGTTTATTTGCCTTGAGATGTTCAAACGCTGCATAAAATTTTCTTCTGAGTAACAAATGAATGCTTATTTCTGCATGACACGCAGAAATACTTATTGTTCCTATTCACTTGAAATTACTTATGGCTTAAAATACTTTGAGTTTGTTTTATTTCTCGAAATCTGGTCACTTGAGCTCCATTTTGTCCTCTGGCTTAAAAACAGAAAGGTTTCTCTTAGCAGTATCTTCAGTGACAATGCAAGGTAAGTATATTTAAGGGAAATCAACAATTGTGCTTGGGGACTTTTTGTCATGGGGATCAATACCCACTGTTTGGTTTTTTTTCCTTAGTTTTAAATTATTGTCTACTGCAATTAAAAATGTAAGGGTTTTAAGGTATTTAGTAGACAGACCAAACAAAATTTTTTTATTTTAAAATGAGTGATTTTTCTCTTCAGTGGATCTAAAGATGAAAGCAAAATATCTTATGTAGAAGTATTTTGATAATATTTTTACAACGAATTTCCCCTTGTTTTTTTACGTCTTAATTTTCTTTGCTACGTTTACTGTAGGTTGCACAAGAACTTTTACTCTCTTGTAATTGTGCCTCAGACTTCTTGAAAGTCCACCTTCTAAATTGCCCAGATGATCTTCTAGAGTCTACTTGTTACCATTGGTTTATTCTTGTGCTTTCTGTATTTGAAACTTTGGCTGTACTAAGCAAATGCAAGGTTATAAATTTAGCTAATAGTTTACAAACAATTCAGATGATTATGATTTCATTTGGTTTAACTAAGCTGTACTAGTTCATTTCATGAGGAAATGATGCTGTAGACAAATGTAAATAAAGCTGTGAGTCAAGCATCAAGTGGCATTTGTGAGAAATAAATTAGAATTTTTAAGCTCTGAGTTAATGTTCATTTTTAAGCCTATTATAGTCCTGTGACTTTCGATTGTGCCAAACTTTAAACTCCTTATATTCATTTACCTTTGGATTACATCACACTGTTCATAATAAGAGTGCTTGGCTTAAAACATACCAAGGTCATGATCAGCTATAACTTTGGATACTCAAAAATTGTGTGTGTGTGTGTGTGTGTGTGTGTGTGTGTGTGTTTAATGAGAATACCCAAATTCATTGAATATTTCCTACCATGACGTCACACACTTTATTTCATGCGGTAAAATAGCACTCCATAGTGTGCTGCTTGAATTAATTTTTAAAACTGTGACTATAACACTCAACAGCTGTCTCTTAACTGCTGAATTGTCTTTAAGTTCTCATTTAGAATCCTTTAAACTATTTGAATGGTATCTAGCAGTGTTTAAGTTCGAGGCAAGCTCTAAACACAAGGCCATCTCTAGGCACGATTATGAAAGTTAAACCAGTCTTTGTTTCCCATCTTTTGTATCGTGGCATCCACAGCCAGTGTTACAGATGTTGGTAAGAAGCAGGGAATTTCTCCTCTCCGCCCCCTGTTTTTAATATAGTCACGAAAAATTTTTTTTTTAATTTTTTTATTTATTTATTATAGTCACAGAGAGAGAGAGAGAGGCAGAGACACAGGCAGAGGGAGAAGCAGGCTCCATGCACCGGGAGCCCGACGTGGGATTCGATCCCGGGTCTCCAGGATCGCGCCCTGGGCCAAAGGCAGGCGCCAAACCGCTGCGCCACCCAGGGATCCCATGAAATATTTTTTAAATAACCTTGTAGCTTTCCTGAGCTGGAAATTGTATTATTTCTAGAAAATAGAGTGGGCAGTTTTTAATTAAAAGACAGTTTAAGGTATGTCATAAGAGATTTATAGGCATTATATGATTCTCCTGTCAGCTTTATATATGGTTTTACAAAAAGGAAGGTTGCAACTTGAGGGAATTTAAAACTTGCCCAGAGAAGCTACAAGAGTGGCTAAATGGGGATTTACCCCCAAGCCCAATGGCAAATTTCAGTATTACTCCTAATAACCAAATAATTTGTCTTAAAAGGTAAATGTTAAGCCAAAATGGTCAAAGTTTCTTAGTGGTGTGGTACGAGGGTGTGAATTTCAGTCATTTGTAGGTAGGTAGGCAGATAGAGTCATTAATTTGGAATAACTTTAGATTTACAGAAAAGTTGCAAAAATTGCTGAGTTCCAGTATGTCCGCATCATTTTCACCATCCTTAACACATGATTACCATATGCTTTTAACAAAGCTGAGAAACTAGAATTGATGTATTAATAGTAATTAGAACCCAGATTTCATGTGAATTTCACCATTTGTCATTACTCTGTTCTAGGATCCAGTCCAGGTACCACAGTGCAGTTACTTTGTTGTATCTCTGCAGTCTCTTCTGGTCTGACAGTTTTTCATTAGTTCCTTGACAATCTTGAGGAATACTAAGTGGATATGCTGAAGAATATCCCCCATTCTGAATTAGTATGGTTTTTCTGGTGTTTAGACTGGGAGAAGGGGAAATTGGAAAGAGTATTTGAAGAAAAATGCCTTTTTTTATCATAAATCTGGGGTACATAATATCTGGATTTGCCCAGATTCGTCACTGTAGTTAGTCGTTACCCTTTAACCTACTCCACTCTTTGGAAGCAAGTTACTAAGTATAGCCCACCTTCAGAGTAGAGATCAGGGAATTAATTCCTGTTGCGCAGGGCTGTCTACTCCCTTGACTTCTTCTGTTAAAACCTCTCCCATGTATCTGTATGGACTCCTGCATATTTCTTTTATACTTTAGGCCATAGTCCAATGCTGTTGCTGTGTTATTGTTCAGATTGTTCCAGCTTTGCTCTTGGGGAAGTTCTTTGAGATTGGCTCCTGTGGGCTTTTTTTTTTTGACATGCCTCCCATTCTTCAATATAACAGAAAGTAGGTGATGGAGGAGGAGGGAGGGAAGAATTTGTCAGAGATATCATCAAACAGGTGAAGGGGAACCGGATTCATCGTGGGTGAGGGGCAAGGGTTGCGGTGCTTTGACCTTAAAAAGGTGCCTAGGCTATTAATTTCGGTATCAGGAAGGATAGATCCAGGTAGCATTAGAACCAAGTTTGTAGTCACTGAGTGACCAGTAAGTCATATGTTTTCTTTATATAGCATTATACACACGTATACAAAAACGTAGTAATAGTTCCTACATACGTATTTAGCAAAATAAAAGGTATACTAGCATAAAGAATATTTTCAACAACCAGGTAAATTCCTAAATATATCTAAGAAGATTACGAGGAAAGTTGTGTTACTCAAGGATCTATATAAAGGACTGGGCTTGAAGCTAAAATTATGTAGGACAGCCCTTTTCCATTTTAATTTAGTGAGGGAGTGCTTACAAAATATTTTACAGTAGAATAAAGTGATAAAAATGGGAAGAATTAGTCTTGCCTGAATGAAAGCAAAACTCTATAGTCTTGAAGTTTATAGAGGAGTATGAGCTAATTTGCAAAGGCTCAACTTTTGATCGTGTATTTAGGGTACTAAAAATATAACTGGGAAAACTTAGGGAAAGAAGGAACCTCATAATCTGTCAGAAATAAACTGGACCACATTGAACGCTGACTAAAAATGGCAAAGGATCTTAGTGTTGTGGTCAGAGCAAAGAGTTTTGTACCTACTAAAAGATAAAACAGCTGTAGCCTATTTATCAGGGTTACCACAAAGACCGAGGATCTCCAACCTGCAAGTATCGGCTGTTCTATTCCCCCACTCGTGTTATTTCGCAGATACCAGTGCTCAAGTGCTTATTTCATCACGGACAAGCCGTTCTGTTTGTCATTGCTTTGCTGAAAACCTGTGCAGCTTTCAGGATTAAATTAAAATCCTTCTACATAGCATTAAGAAGTCATGATTTTCTTCTTTTTCCAGTATTCACACCTTTCCCTCCCCCACAACTCCTGCTGAACCACTTGTGTTAGATTTTCATCATTATACAAGTTTCCTATGCCTGCAATGCTCTGTACACACACACCCCACACACACTTTCCACTTTCTCCTTTGGCCTCATGACTCAATTCAGAATGCTGGGATGCTCTCCTTGGTTCCTGAGCGTTCATAGGAATTATGTGAATTCCCTTTGAGCCCTTGTCTTTAACCCAGTATTCCTAGCTCTTAACACTGTCCTGGCAAGCACTCCGTGTTTGACAAAGGAGCCTCTAATCGCTGTTCTGTTTCCTAAGAAGTTTTGATTGTGTTTCTTCCAGTATTTAAATATAGGAAAAGTTTTTGTTCTTTACCAAAAATAAAGTTTCTGTTTGCTGGAATTTTTCTGAAGTTCTAGCTCTGCAAGATAAACCAGCATGAAAGTTAGTTCCCAGACTTAAGAACAGATAACTTCTCTACTTAAGTTTTAATAAGGCCATTTCTTCATAAACTGTAAAAGCTTTTAAGTTACCAGTGCAACTATGCTTCGTTGAGGTATAGAATCTAGAATTTTCATATAAATGAGCTGTTTTCCTCAGTGTTGTGTTTAAAGGACGCAACTTGTATTTATTGGAAACAAAATGGAATTGGGACCCAACAGCCTCACTGATGTACATTTTGAAACCTGTTTAGATTTTTTTTAAGGGCAAAAGCACTAAAAATTATTAAGCTGGAAGTAAGATGATCTGGTCAGCTACTGATTTATTCCTAACATGCCTCAGCAAAAATATTAACCTGAGCGACTTTGCTATAAATTGAGTTCTGTAGAGCACATGATCATTGAACTAAGGGTAATGGGGTGCCTCATTTGCAAAATAATTTAAAATACAGTTTGCCTTATTCTGATTTAAGAGCAGATTAAATAGAATTCATAATGGTTCTGTATATATTAAAATATTGTCTCAAATTTACATGAGTCTTTAGGTAAATCATGCACTATAACAAGTACAGGTTTTTTAAAAATGTAGCTTAAAGCTTTAAAAACTTTAGTGGAGAAGAGCATAGAATATATCACTGATAGTTACACCACTGAAGTACATTTTATTGGCAAAAATTATTCGAACATTTTCTTGGATTCCTACATATCCCTGGCTTTTATGAGGAAAGTGATTTATCAGTTACTTGATCAGTAGTAAAATGAAAACAGGAAAATAAAATACAAAATAGGAATGTTGAATTGTGGATAGAAATCTGATTAATAAGTATTATTAATTCTCTTGTTGAAATTATTCTTCAGTCTACCTTTTGGCTTCAAACCTGCTGAAAAACGTTACCTGAATGATTAAATACTTCACATCAGAATTGAGCAGGGAAAATAAATCATCTGCATTCTTGTAATTCAAAAATTGTAGGTTAGAGTTGAAGAATTTTTAATGTGATAATAGTGACAATGATCAGAGAATAGGAAATTATTGGCACCTTTTTGAGTAGTGTGATTAGCATTACAAGATTGCATGTGCCCCAGTTTTAAAATTGCCATTGTTAATTAATTAGAATCACAGAAAAAGAAAGGTTCGATTTGCTTCCAGACATGAAGACCACATCAGTACTTCCAGGGTACATATGCAGCAATGCAGAACCTGCAGTCCTAAAACCCTACAATGGAAAAGTGCTGAGACAGACTAGGGCGTTTTGCTTGTGTTAGTGTGCTTTTATAGTTTTCCCCCATTTAATGATGATGTGAATGGATTTAAACCCATTCATTAAATGGAGCGTCCTATAGCCCAGTCTGAAGCAAGTGATGACTGACATGAACTCTAATATTTGACTTGTGAGTTTGGTAAGCCAGTTAGGAAGTAGCAGATTTTCCTCTGCATTTGATTACTTATGTCAGCAAAGGTGGAAAGCAAAAGAAATGCCAAGATTTATAAGTAATTGACATATTAAAAAGAACCTTGTTCAAGGATTAGAAAGACTGATGTATTTAACAGACCATCGCACTCTTGTCACTAGTGCCATTTGTATTGTATTTGCTGGGGCTTTAGGAATCAATAGGATCTCTTTAAGATCGTATTTTTTTCTGTCAGTGGATGATTTAGCACAGCCCTTTCGGAGGGTAATTTGTCGATGTCAATACTTAGAACATACGAATTAGGTTTATTCAGATACTCAAAAACGTTGAATCTACTGTACTTCTAAACTAATAATTAGATGGTGAGACAGCAAGATACTCTAGTGAATCTTCTATCAATACTAGGAAAACAATTACAAATTTTTATTAGTACTATGAAGGAAATAATGAGTGGTGGGTAGAAGATCTAAAGGTCAGGCAAATTGTCCTTGAGAGAATAATTCCTGAAAGGTCTGTAACAAGAGTTGCTAAGTCTGTTGTAAGATGACAGTTGGTGAAGGTGGTGTAAGGCTTAATGAGTAAAAAATGGCATAAAATGAAGTGATGGAGACTCCATCATATAAAGCCTCAGTCATAGAAAAGAATTTGAGTTGGATTCTAAAAACAGTTGGAGGGATCTCTGGGTGGCGCAGCGGTTTGGCGCCTGCCTTTGGCCCGGGGCGCGATCCTGGAGACCCGGGATCGAATCCCACATCGGGCTCCCGGTGCATGGAACCTGCTTCTCCCTCTGCCTGTGTCTCTGCGCCTCTCTCTCTCTCTCTCTCTCTCTCTCTCTCTCTGTGACTATCATAAATAAATAAATAAAAAAAAAATTAAAAAAAAAAAAACAGTTGGAAAATACTGAAAGGTTTGAAATAGTCCTAGTTAGCTTTAATACAGATTTAGCTGCTTTTTGGAGAACAGATTAGAACTACTCGATGGGAAAAGGATAGTGAGTGAGAAGGCTTCCTTAAACAGGTTAAAGTTAACAGCATTTGTGTGATCAAAATAAAATTCTAAATTTGGTGTTATGTGTGGAAGTAAGAGGAAGACGGTAAGTGATTTTAAACCATTTTAAGATACAATCCTCAAAGGGGATCCCTGGGTGGTTCAGCGGCTTGGCGCCTGCCTTTGGTCCAGGGCCTGATCCTGGAGACTCGGGATCGGGTCCCACTTCGGGCTCCCTGCATGAAGCCTGCTTCTCTCTCTGCTCCCCCCCCCCCCCCCCATAAATAAATCTTTAGGAAAAAAAATATAAAATCTACAAGAAATGGTGAAACTACTGATTTAAGGTAAACTTTAATAGTCAAGGAAGCATATTTTGAGTTCTGCAGTAACCACGAAAGAAAGTACAACGGGGATCCCTGGGTGGCTCAGCGGCTTGGCGCCTGCCTTTAGCCCAGGACACAATCTGGGAGTCCCGGAACTGGGTCCCGCGTCGGGCTCCCTGCATGGAGCCTGCTTCTCCCTCTGCCTGTGTCTCTGCACCTCTCTCTCTCTCTCTCTCTCCCTCCCTCTTTCTAAATTTTTTTTTCAATTTTTATTTATTTATGATAGTCACACAGAGAGAGAGAGAGGCAGAGACACAGGCAGAGGGAGAAGCAGGCTCCATGCACCGGGAACCCAATGTGGGATTCGATCCCGGGTCTCCAGGATCGCGCCCTGGGCCAAAGGCAGACGCTAAACCGCTGCGCCACCCAGGGATCCCCTCTCTCCCTCTTTCTAGAGAGAGAGAGAGAGAGAGGCTTTACATGATGGAGTCTATCACTTCATTTTATGCCTATATATATATATATATATATACACACACACACATATATATCATGAATAAAATATTTTAAGTACAACAAAAAGTTAATACATAAGAAAAATGGGATAATGAAAATTTGAAAATTACAAAAGGTTCTCAATGAAAAACAGGCTAGTTAAACTAATTAAAGTAGGTTATACACCCCAATTATGTGTTGTCACGCTCGATTAAAGTTTGCAGACTCCCATTATATCTTTATAAAATGCATTCAGGATAACAGGTTGAAAATAAGATGGGGGAAAAGGTACCAAGCAAATACTAACCAATATGTGGTGATAATTAACACAATAGGCCAGTGAGTATTAAAAAGAAAGCAGAGGAACTGTCCATAATGATAAAAGGATCAATTTAACAGTAAGATGGTGATCATAAACTTGGAAGTGAGCGTTAGCCCAGGCTTCTCATAAAGTATTCCATACCAAAGTCTAAAAACTTCAGAATGTTGATTGAAAGGGTGAATAGATCTGTGTAGTTAGAATAGCTTTCTAAAGTAACAAAAAGCTGCTTTTTGTGCAGAAAACAGAAAAGCTGAAATAGCTTTCTCAGTAACAACAACAAAAAACAGCTTTAAGCACATAGAATATTTAAACATGGTCAAGTCGATGTAGTGGATAGTTGTAAAACCTTACATCCAGCAACTGCGCATAGAATACACACAGGCTGTTGAACCCTACAACTCTCGATTTATAGCCCAGAATATATTCGGCTAGTGGGATTAAATTAGAACTCCATAGCAAAACTAGAAGTAGTTCGGATGCCACATCCCCACGTGTCACGATGGACAATAGGAGTTTAAAATACTGTGCACGGTAACGAAAATAGGTTGGCAGAAAGCAGGGCTTAGAGGGAAATGTGTTAACTTGGAAAGCGTAGATTAGGAGAACCAGGTAAACCAGTATCTAAGTTTCCATGTCAAAAATCTAGAAAACCTCAAACATGTATAGACAGTGAGGAAACCATAAGAACACTTGCTTCCTGGCATGATTTACCCCTCCACCCAAAACACAATACCTTGAACAGAAGTTTTCAATACGTTGAACAAAAAGTATAGAAGACCATGATCATCTGCTAATGGGAAACAGGCAGGGTGAAGCCTACTGAATGCTGCCACCTTAGTCCTTTGGGTTCCTGGGACACATCACAGGAGTGTCCTGGGTTGAGAGTGGGGAGGACAGGAAGGACAGGGTCACTTATGGTGAGAACAGGAAACTGCATGCCTGTGGAGATCCCTAGTGGGTCCTCAAGTCCTGGTACGTCGTGGTCAGGCCATGCCTGGGAAGAAACCCCACAAATGCAGGAAGCCCTGAAGAACCCCAAGCATTAGAGACGATTACAGCAAACCTGTACAACCCCTCAGCATAGTCCATCAAAAAGGAAGTTCAATGTCCACCTCCTTACCGCTTGCTGCAAAGTAAAAAATGTAAGTCTACTGGATTAGAGATCTGAATATTAAAGCAAAAGTATTTCAGGATGATCCAGGAGAGGTCTTGACTTTTTCAGAGCGAGAGCAGGTGAGTGAGGGGAGGGAGACAAGCAGACTCCATGCAGAGCCCGATGCAGGGCTCTCCTCCAGGACCCTGATCTCATGACCTGAGCAGTAAGAGTCGGAGCCTTAACCAACTGAGCCACCCAGGTGCCCCTGAGACCTTGACCTTCAGTAGGAATTCTCAAAACCGTAAAGGGAAAACAGCGTTTTTTTCTAATTTTTTTTACATATGAGAGTTGACCTGATTCAAAAAGTAAAGTCAAATGACAAGGTAAGAAAATGAGAACTGGGTGATAGCTCTACAAAGAGCTCCCACGAATTTATAGCCTATGAAAATGTACAAAGCAAAGAGGGAGTTAGTAGACATGGATTCATTCATGGATGAAGTTGGGTTTAAATTCACTAGTTAGAGAAATCTGAATTAAAATATATTTCACCTATCAGATTGTAAATAAACAGCAGTACTAGTTCAGGGCTGGAAACAGAAGCAGAAACTCATATTTTGAGAAGTATCTTAGCATGAGCATGGAAAAAACTTGGAAAGAATACATCTCAGTCTGTTAATACTGGTTTTGGGAGTGAAAAGGAAAGGTGAAGATATTAGCATTTTAAAATATAAATGCTGTTCAAACTTTTTTGTTTAAAAAACTTACTAGAGTAGATTAAAAGATGGCCATGATCTGAACCAGGTGGTAGACGTGGAAGCAGACAAGTGAATGTGTATGAGCTACAGTTTGAATTAGAATTACTATTACTGGATGATAGATCGGAAGGAAAAGACGGTGGAGAAGGAGGACTCCAGGATGGCCCCTGGCTTTCTGGCTCCAGTAAGTGGATGGTATTGAAATGCGGGGAGACTCCTGTAGACCCAGGAGCGGGAAGACGATGTGCAGTCCCCTCTGAACACACCCCGGTGTCTGCGGGCAAGCCCAGCCGGTGCCAGAGAGCTACTTGGATGAATGAAGCTGGAGGTCAAGGAGATGGAAACTGCAGGTAGAAGTTTGGGGGTCATCAGTAGAGCGGTTCATTTCTAAGGATTTATCCTGTAAAAATAAGTCCCACAGGTGTACACACCAATATATACAAGAACGCTGTTGCGCCATTGCTGCAAATAATCCAAACATTCAGAAAAGAGCTTTTTGGATTATTCGTGGTATTTAAGAAGAATGAAGGATTTCTACACATAGTAGCCAAAGAGAGGATCAGATGTTGTTAAATGTTAACAGCAGGTTGTAAGAGCACTTCCAGTAGTGGTGGGAAGCTTGAGTCACCGGGATATTTCTTCTGTTTTAATCTAGAAGATTATAATTATACACTAAAGTCCATTTTGTGTGACATGAGATAAGGTTTATGCTCATTTTTATTTTCATACAGGTATCGAGGGGTTTTCTGGGACCATTTTTTGAAAAGACTACTAACACCTTTGCTGAACATGAGTTGAGTGCTTAGGGACAGGTGTGTGTATACCCCCCTCCGTGTGTACACACACACCTGTACACAGGTGTAGGGGCCCGGAAGTGCACTGTTCTGTTCCGCCGAACAGACGCGTCTGTCTTTGTGTCCGTATCACGCTGCCCTGCAGATGACAATTATAAAATCTAATTAAAATTTTAAAACAACTGAAACTCACCGGAAAGCATTCAGAAGCATGCAGAAATTGCAGAAGGGTCTCATCACGCACACAGAGATAATACAAAATAACCAACCCAGCAACTGAAAGGGCTAAGAACTAAGGGTCGCTGGCCTTTGGGGTTGAGGGTGACGGCCAAGCCTCCTGACTCCGCGGAAAAATCAGGCCCATTGGCAACAAGGGCCAGAGGGTGGAGTTGGAGGCTGAAAAGGAAAAGCAACTGCAAACTGAAATCGGAAATCCAGAAGACCAGACCCCCAAAAGGAAGGAGCTTGAACTTCCGCCCCAGGATGTTTGGCGGCTCAGCTCCGCGAGAGCGAGGCCCGACCTTGAGGAGGAATCGCCGGAGCCAATGGAGCCCGGCCCTGGCCTTGTCTGCTGGGAACGGCTCATCAGAGGTGGCAGCCGTGCCCCTCCGGCAAGTGTGGGGATGCAGCTACTGCCCGCTCCGGAGAAGCTGGTGGACGTCTCGCCGGAGCACCCGGCCGCGGTGGAGCACATGTTCAAGCCTCCCTGCGCCTCCCTGCCGCGCCGTAGTGGCTGCTGCGGGGACGAAGGGCTGCACGGTGTGCCCGCGGGGACGGCCAGTGCCCCACGCACTCCTGATGACCCGTCCCACGGGCCGGCCCCCTCCGTGCAGCTGACCTCGCAGCGCGTCCGCTGTCAGTGCAGGCCTCCGTGGGAGGACACGAAGCTGGGAAGGACGAGGCCCAAGGGCAGGGGAAGAGGAAGAGGGAGCAGAGGCCCACAGACTGCCAGTGTGCCAGACTGTTCCCCAGAGGGGACGCCTCGGCCGGCTCCTGCACCTGTCCCGGCCACGGCCACGCTCACTTACCCCCCTGCTGACACCTGCCCTCTATCTATTAGCCAATTGTATCCCCGCTGAATGACTTGCCCCCTCCAAGGTGAGGGGCAGGGAGGGGCAGGAGCCTCAGGAATTCAGTGCCTCAAACAGAACGTGAGAGAAAGAAAGGAGGCAGCCGCAGACCCACGTGTGCATCGGCGGGCAGGCCAGGCCCCGGCGGGCTTCCCGGGAGCGGCGCCGGTGCCTGAGCCTTGGCTCCCCGTGGCCCAGCAGCCCTGGTTTTCGGGCGCAGGCTGGTGGGAAGGCAGGCAGCAGACAGAGGAGTCCCGCTGCCCCCTCCCGCTGGCAGCAGCCTGGCGCCCTGGAGACCCGAAAGTGGGGCTCTGGAGACTGGTGGCTGCCCGGGGGTCTCGACCACTCCTGGTCCCCTCGGGCTCTCCCCACATCTTGCCGCCGCTGCTCATGCTGGGACCCTGTGCTTTATGGTCAAGGCATCGCCACCTGCCCCTCTCAGGGACACAGGCGAAGAGGGAGCCCAGCCGGGATGTGCCTCCAGCCGCCCCCCAGCGGCTTTCTGACCGCCAAGCCAGATTCTCTTGAATAAAGTATCCTAGTCTGGGGGAAAAAAAAAAGCAAACCCCTCAAGGAATTTGTTGAAGCCTGTTTGAATAAGGAGCCAAGCTTTAGACCCACCGCTAGGGAGCTACTGAAGCACGAGTTTATAATACGCCGCGCAAAGAAAACATCCTAGTTGCCTGAGCTCATGGACAGGTTCAAGGGATGGAAGCCGAGCAGAGCCATGAGGACTCTGGCTCCGAAGACTCAGACACGGAAACGGACACGGACAACCAGGCAGCTGGGGCAGCGACTCTGGGGACTGGATCCTCACTATCCGAGAGAAAGATCCAGAGTCTAGAGAATGGAGCGCTTCAGCCTTCGGACTTAGGAAGAAATAAGGTGAAAGACCTCCCAAAGAGGCCTTTCTCTCAGTGTTTATCTACTATTATTTCTCCTCTGTTTGCAGAGCTGAAGGAGAAAAGCCAGGCGTGTGGAGGAAACATGGGGTTCCCAGGAGAACTGCGAGGGGCCATGGACCTAGCGGAAGAGGCCTGCCCGGGGTCTGGGACACCATGGTGGCCCGGCTCGTCCAGCGGCTGCACAGATATTCTCTAAGTGGCGGAGGATCTTCATCCCACTGAAATTCCTTTGGCATTTGGGGTTTTTTTTTTCTTTTTTTCTTCTTCATCCTCTTCCTCTGAAAAAGTCAACGAGAGCCTTTGCCGACACCGCTGCAGTGGTGTGCCATCTGGGGGCCACCAGTCCTGGGGCGCACCGGCCTTCCTTCATGGGCCTCTGCCAGAAGGAGCCGCTCCGTGTGGCTGGGAGGGTCAGCACCTGCAAGCGATCATTTTATTTTCTTGTTCTTGTTTTCTATTTGTAGCCATCGTGCACATATCAGGGAAAGTGTCTTTAAAAACAAAAACAAAAACAAACCCTGAAATGTATATTTGGGATCATGACAAGGCAACTGAAGAAATGAAATCTCAGGTACCCTCCCCTCCGTGGGAGACAGAGAATCGCTCTGGTGGGTCAGTGTACAGATTTGTATATAGTGTCATTTTTACGGAACCCCTTTCAGCGTGCATAAGGAATCCCTGTACACATTGGCCAAGTGCTTCTGTAGATAATGTCAGTGGAGTAAATATTTGACAGGCCATAAAAAAAAAAAAGGATCGAACTTGATAACTGCGTGCAGACCGATGAGGAGCACCGGAATCGGGGGAAGCTGAGCGACCTGGTGGCCGAGCACCCGGACCACCTGCATTATCTCAATGACATCCTGATCATCAGCTGTGAGCTCCTCAACGATGTGCTCACGGACCATCTGCTCAACAGACCCTTCCTACCCCTCTACGTGTACTCGCTGGAGAACCAGGACAAGGAGGAGAGCGCCCGAAGACCAGCCTGCCCCATTCTCCCTATCTCCTGTCGCAGGTCTTCCTAATCACACATCGCGCACCCCTAGTGAACTCCTTGGCTGAAGTCACCCTGAACGGTGATCTGAGACGTACGCTAAGACCCAACAGGATGATCAGAGAAGTTGTGTAAGTCATTAGCGTTGGGACTGCTCTAGACCTTGATGAGAAGCCGCTGCTCATTTCAAAAAAAAAAAAAAAAAAAAAATCCTCCTGCGGGAGCCTCCCCATCCCCCTCCCCCCCCCCCCTCCCCCCCTCCCCCAGACCCTGCTGCAGGAGCCTCCCCCACCTTGGGTTCCTGGGAGAAATCCTGTGAGCACGGGGCCTGCCCACCTTCCCCAGTTCCTCTTAAACTGCTCGCGTGTTGTCGCGCCGGGTGTCCCGCGAGGGCTCCGAGGCCCCGGGGCAGGCTCCGTCCTGTTTCTTCAGGTCCCGACCGGCCACTGCGCCGCCGCCGCGCGCCCCGGGGGCCCCAGGAGTCGGGGTCCGGCCCGATGGCGCCCCGTTAGCGCCCCGTTAGCGCCCCATTAGCGCCCTTTTAGCGCCCCATTAGCGCCCCGTTAGCGCCCGGTTGGCGGCCCCGTTAGCGCCCCGTTGGCGCCCCGTTAGCGCCCTTTTAGCGCCCCGTTGGCGGCCCCGTTAGCGCCCCATTAGCGCCCCGTTGGCGCCCCGTCAGCGCCCCGTTGGCGGCCCCGTTAGCGCCCCGTTAGCGCCCCGTTGGCGGCCCCGTTAGCGCCCCATTAGCGCCCCGTTGGCGGCCCCGTTAGCGCCCCGTTAGCGCCCCGTTGGCGCCCCGTTAGCGCCCCGTTAGCGCCCCGTTAGCGCCCCATTAGCGCCCCGTTGGCGCCCCGTTGGCGCCCCGTTAGCGCCCCGTTAGCGCCCCGTTGGCGGCCCCGTTAGCGCCCCGTTGGCGCCCCGTTAGCGCCCCATTAGCGCCCCGTTGGCGGCCCCGCTAGCGCCCCGCGGGCGGCCGTGAGGAGGCGGCGGGCGGCTGCGGCCCCATGAGCAGGCCCCGCGGCGGAGCCCGAGTCCGTGGGGTGCTCGGCCCTCCTGTGGCCGCACCGTGTCCGGGAGCCGCCCCCCCCCCCCCAGGCTCCGCGGGGCCGCCCGACGTGCGCGGCGAATGCGAGGCCTTAAGACGCGGGGAGCAGAGCGGGTGAGCGCCGCCCTCAGCCGGGGCGTGACCCGGGGTCCGGGGATCGAGTCCCGGTCGCGCTCCCTGCGTGGAGCCTGCCCCTCCCTCTGCCTGGGTCTCTGCCTCTCTCTCTCTTTCATGAATAAATACATAAAATCTTTAAAAAATAAAATAAAATATAAATAAAAAGGGGTCCGGTGAGCACGGCCGGCTCAGGCCCGAGCACGAGGCCTCCCGGTGACCCGCCGAGGCCCACGAAGGCCTGTGAGCCCAGGGACAGCAGCGCCCGCGGGGACACCCCAAGGGGCTGCGAGGTCGCGGCCGGGAGCCGCCGTGTCGCCTGCCCGTCGCCAGGGGGCGCCGCTGCCTCGGGCCATCGCGCTCCGCCGGCGCCGGGCTCCCAGGGCCGCCCCCCGTCCCCGGGCTTGGAAGGCCGCTGCGGAGAGGGCCCAGGGGTCGCTGCCCCCCAAAGGAGTCGCCTTCTCCGAATAAAAACGAGGAGGCTTCCGACGCAGCCGGGGGACGACGGCTCCGCTCTGTGCGAGCGAAAACGCCCTGAGTCGTTGGATAAAACCGCTGACCCCGCTAGGGAGCCGCTGCTGCAAAACTGCCCTTGCTCGGACTCGCCTCCAAACGCTCGCAGGTGTGTAGCTGACAATAGCCAACCGCTGTTTTATTCTCCAAAGGATAGTTTGGGGAAAAAAGTCTCAAGTCCGGGTTTCCAATGAGTTCATGGGTAGAAGACAAAAGTTTGGGGAAGGTTGAAAGGGTAAACGCTTTGCTCCTCCTCGAAACACACCATGAGTAATAATGTCATTATTAGTGCATGTTGTTCCAGTGAAGTTTAAATTACATTTTTTGCTTTTTCTTCCTTAAAAACTATATAAATCCTACAGTGATGTGTTTTTTTGTTTTGTTTTGTTTTGTTGTTTTTGGTTTTGTTTTGGAAGTTCTACAGAATCAGCCCAACAGCAGAGGAAGACTGTGGGGCGTGCGTCCGGCTCCCTGGCGGCCAGAGGGGACACCAAGGAAGCCACCCGAGGCCAGGGGACCAACGCGGATGACGGGGAGCACGGCATTTACACATGATTTTTAGAGATCTTCTCATTTCCTGGACGACGTGAAAAGGCAGAAAAACCAGACCCTCCCCCAAATGTGGGAGCGATGGTCCCATTGATGTTCCCGCCGCCAAGAGCGGTTAGGGACCCACGCGCCGCCCACGCGGTCCGGACTCGCTGGAAGGCCTGGGGCGGGAGCCGGGGCGCCGTCGGGGCGCGACGACCACAGCCTCGGGCCTGGAGGGCCCCTCGGGTCTGCGCAGTGAAGGATGCTCCGGGCACTCGCCCCCTCCCTAACCCGACACCTGGCCGCGCGACCTGGGGGCGCTGGGTGGCGGACGCTGCTCTCCACCGGGTCCCCCCAGGTCCTGGAGCCCGCGGGGGGGAAGGCAGGCCCTGCTGGCACCTGCCCGGACACTAGGGCCCCCCCAGCTGTCACCCGCCCCCCACGCTTCGGCCCCCAGCTGGCACCTGCTCTGATACTAAGGCCCCCCCAGCTGGCACCTGCTCCGACACTAAGGCGCCCCCAGATGGCACCTGCCCTGACACTAGGGCCCCCCCAGATGGCACCTGCTCTGACACTAAGGCCCCCCCAGATGGCACCTGCCCTGACACTAGGGCCCCCCCAGATGGCACCTGCCCTGACACTAGGGCCCCCCCAGATGGCACCTGACCCGACACTAGGGCCCCCCCAGCTGGCACCTGCCCCCCACTCTTTGGCCCCCAGCTGGCACCTGCCCCGACACTAGGTCCCCCCCAGATGGCACCTGCCGGGACACTTGGGCCGAAGCTAATTTTGTTGCTGTTGTTAACGGGGGTTGGAGGGGAAATCAGGTGGAGAGCGAGGGTAGTTGAGATTTCATCTCGGAGTTGCACTAGGTTTTGTTTGGTCTCCCCTTCCGTCCTTCATATTTTCAGGGCGCCCCCCCCCCCCCCCGCAACAGGGCCGCCGGGCCGGCTCGGATCCCGGCGCCCAGAGGACCGAAGGGCGCGGTTCCCGGCGGCTGCGGGGGCGGGGGCGGGGGCCCACCTGGGCTGCGGGGCAGGGGAGCCGCCCTCGACCCGCTCGCGAAGGGCTTGGGGGGCGTCGGCCGCCAGGTCGGGAGGCGGGGGGGGCGGGGGGGGGGGGGGGAAGCGCCAGGAGACGGTTCAGCCCCCACCGCTCGTGGGTGCTCCTCCCGCAGAGAGGAGGGGGAGGAGGCGCACGCAGGGAGGGGGCACCGGGTAGGGAGGGGAGGATCGGGTAGGGAAGGGAGCACGGGCTGGGGAGGGGGGGTCGGCGGGGGGGAGCACAGTTAGGGGGGTACTAACTGGGGAGGGGAGCACGGTTAGGGGGGTACTAACTGGGGAGGGGAGCACGGTTAGGGGGGTCCGCCTAGGGAGGGGGCACGGCTAGGGAGGGGAGCATCGGGTAGGGAAGGGAGCGCCGGCTGGGGAGGGGGTCCGCCTAGGGAGGGAGCACGGCTGGGGGCCGAGCAGGGTTGGGGAGGGGGGTCCGCCCAGGGAGGGGAGCAGAGCTGGGGTGGGGGGGGTCCGCCCAGGGAGGGAGCACGGCTGGGGAGGGGGGTCTGCCCAGGGAGGGAGCACGGCTGGGGAGGGGGGTCCGCCCAGGGAGGGGAGCACAGCTGGGGTGGGGGGTCTGCCCAGGGAGGGAGCACGGCTGGGGAGGGGGGTCTGCCCAGGGAGGGAGCACGGCTGGGGAGGGGGGTCTGCCCAGGGAGGGAGCACGGCTGGGGAGGGGGGTCCGCCCAGGGAGGGGAGCACAGCTGGGGTGGGGGGTCTGCCCAGGGAGGGAGCACGGCTGGGGAGGGGGGTCTGCCCAGGGAGGGAGCACGGCTGGGGAGGGGGGGTCTGCCCAGGGAGGGGAGCACGGCTGGGGAGGGGGGTCCGCCCAGGGAGGGGAGCACGGCTGGGGAGGGGGGTCCGCCCAGGGAGGGAGCACGGCTGGGGAGGGGAGCATCGGGTAGGGAAGGGAGCACCGGCTAGGGAGGGCGGGACCGGCAGGGAGGGGAGCACAGCTGGGGAGGGGGGTCCGCTAGGGAGGGAGCACGGCTGGGGAGGGGGGTCCGCCCAGGGAGGGGTCCGCCGGCGCTCGGGCAAGCGCCCCCCGCCTTCTCCCCGCCGGGAGTTTCCACCGCGCCGGAGCCCGCCCCTCCCCCGCCCGCCCGGCCCCTCCCCTCCCCCTCCCCCTCCCCCCCCCCCCCCCCGCGCCCGGCCCGGCCCCGCCCTCCGCCGCCGCCTCCAAGGGGCGGTCCCCGGCGCGCGCCCCTGCCCGCGGGCGAGCGGGGACCGGGGCCCAGAGCCGACGGCGCGGCCCGCAGCATGGAGCGCAGCCCCGCCGGCCCCGCCGCCCGCCCGCGCCCGCGCCCGCCGCTCCCGCCGCCAGCCCCGGGGCGCCGCCGGGTCCCGCGCCCGCCGCCGGCATGAGGGCGCCCCGCGCCGAGGGGGGCGCGCCCCCGCTGTGCCCGCGCCTCAACCACTCGTACCCGGGCCTGCAGCCGGGCCCCTGGGCGGCCGAGCGCTCCGCCGCGGCGCGGGCCAACGCGACGGGGCCGCGGGCCGCCGGCCAGGACTGCGGCGCGGTGTCGGTGGCCTTCCCCATCGCCATGCTGCTCACCGGCTTCGTGGGCAACGCGCTGGCCATGCTGCTCGTGTCGCGGAGCTACCGGCGGCGGGAGAGCCGGCGCAGGCAGGCGTTCCTGCTGTGCATCGGCGGGCTGGCGCTCACCGACCTGGCGGGGCAGCTGCTCACCAGCCCCGTGGTCATCGCCGTGTACCTGTCGCAGCGGCGCTGGGAGCACCTGGACCCGTCGGGCCGCCTGTGCACCTTCTTCGGCCTCTCCATGACGGCCTTCGGGCTGTCCTCGCTGCTGGTGGCCAGCGCCATGGCCGTCGAGCGCGCCCTGGCCATCCGCGCGCCGCACTGGTACGCGAGCCACCTGCGGACGCGCGCCACCCGCGCCCTGCTGCTCGGCGTGTGGCTGGCGGCGCTCGGCTTCGCGCTGCTGCCGGTGCTGGGCGTGGGCCGCTACGCCGTGCAGTGGCCCGGCACCTGGTGCTTCATCAGCACGGGCGGCGCGGGCAACGGCACGGGCGCCCCGCGCGACCGCGGCGGCCTCTTCTTCGCCTCCGCCTTCGCCTTCCTGGGGCTGGCGGCGCTGGCCGTCACCTTCGCCTGCAACCTGGCCACCATCAAGGCGCTCGTGTCGCGCTGCCGCGCCAAGGCCTCGGCGGCGCAGTCGGGCGCGCAGTGGGGCCGCATCACCACCGAGACGGCCATCCAGCTCACGGGGATCCTGTGCGTGCTGTCGGTGTGCTGGACGCCGCTGCTGGTGAGGCGCGGGGGCGCGGGGGGCGCACCGGGGACCCCAGCGCGGGCGGCACCTGCAGGGGCGCACGGAGTCCCGGGGGCGCGGGGGGCGCACCGGGGGCCCCAGCGCGGGCGGCACCTGCAGGGGCGCACGGAGTCCCGGGGACGGGGGGGGCGCACCGGGGGCCCCTGCGCGGGCGACACCTGCAGGGGCGCACGGAGTCCCGGGGACGGGGGGGCGCACCGGGGGCCCCTGCGCGGGCGGCACCTGCAGGGGCGCACGGAGTCCCGGGGGCGGGGGGGCGCACCGGGGACCCCAGCGCGGGCGACACCTGCAGGGGCGCACGGAGTCCCGGGGACGGGGGGGGCGCACCGGGGACCCCAGCGCGGGCGGCACCTGCAGGGGCGCACGGAGTCCCGGGGGCAGGGGGCGCACCGGGGGCCCCAGCGCGGGCGGCACCTGCAGGGGCGCACGGAGTCCCGGGGGCGGGGGGCGCACCGGGGGCCCCAGCGCGGGCGGCACCTGCAGGGGCGCACGGAGTCCCGGGGGCGGGGGGCGCACCGGGGGCCCCAGCGCGGACAGCACCTGCAGGGGCGCACGGAGTCCCGGGGGCGCACGGAGTCCCGGGGGCGCGGGGGCGCACCGGAGGCCCCTGCAGGGGCGCACGAGTCCCCGCCCCCCGCCCCCGGCGGCGACCTCGCAACTGAGCTCTGAGCTCGCATCCACCTGCCGAGCACCTTTACTTTTCTTTTTTTTAAATATCTATTCATGAAACGTTAGAGAGACAGGCGCACACACAGGCAGAGGGAGAAGCAGGCTCCATGCGCGGAGCCGGACATGGGACTCGATCCCGGGTCTCCAGGATCACGCCCTGTGAGCCACCGCGGCTGCCCTGCCCAGCACCTTTAGAGGCCCCGGAGGGCAGGGGTCGCCCCGCGGGCGTTGCAGCGCCTGGGCGGAGATGGGGGCGCGCACCGGGTGCGGCGGGAGCAGAATGGCTCGGCGGGCGCTGAGCGCCTTCTCCGTGTCACACGCCGGGCCCTAGCGCGACAGCAGGCGGGGACCCCAGGCGAGCGCAGCCCCCCCCTCCCCGCCCCGGTGGCACCCAGGGCGCGCCCTTGCTCGCGGCCCGCTGGGACTGGAAGCAGGACAGCACAGCCCTTTGGAATGGCGCTGCGGCCCCCCTCCGGGAAGCGTTTGTAAGGGACGTCCAGACTGCGGGCCCCAGGGCCCGGGAACTCTCAGCGCTTGTGCCACCGCAGTTATCCAAGAATTGGAGGGGACAGGAGTAAAGGGGGGAGAAGGGGGGAATGGAAAGGGCTGGAAAGGCCTGGAGACACAGGGTGACCCGGGACAGATTGCAGCAAGCAGTGAGGCTGCAGGGAGTGCAGGTTGGGGCGGAGGGAGCTGAACAAAAAGGAGTCCTTTGTGAGCGCTTGGACTTGCACACGTCCAGAGAGCGGCAGCTACGCTAGGAGGTCCCGGCCCTGGGCCAGACCCACTTGCTTGGACTTGCTAAGGCTACCCGCGATGGAGGCCCCCCTCCGTGCCAGGCGCTTTGCAGCTTTGCAACGTGCTTTGCTGAATGAACCCAAGCGCCTTGGGTTCATTAACCCCATAGCACAAAGCTGCTACTATTTCCATCCCCATTCCTCAGATGAGACACCTGAGGCTCGGGGAAGCAGTGTTGCCGGGGACCACGGAGCCTGTGAGCGCAGGGCTGGGATGCAGACCCCCTCCCGCCCGGAGCCTCAGTGTTCCCATCTGCACCAGCGCCCCGGGGAGGCTGGAGGGAGCCTGCCTTGAGCATACCCCGAGGTCCTACCGCCCTCGGGACAGGCAAGGGGCAGGGCAGCTGGGGGCCAGGCCTGAGACTCAGGGTCGGGCGGCAGGGGGGCAGCACTTTCTGGCTCCTTGCAGAGCCGCACAGCCTGGGAGCTAGTGGTGTCCTTAGTACCCAACCTGGCACTTTCCAGATTTTCCTGTGTGGTGCTTTTAGCTAGAGATTTCTGTGGCTAAGTGTTGGTTACGAACACCTGATGGACGGGTGTCTGTTTAGGTTCCAAGCCGCAGGCTCTGGAGGAGGCATTACAGGAGGAGGGACCTGGTCGTTGTGTCAGGGGTAGCAGGTGGTGCCTTGGACCTGGGACTTTCTTAGACAGTCGGGGGACACTTCTGAAATCCGTGGACACGGTTTTCAGAACCACACTCACGGAGTCTTTCTTTTTGGTGATGAAATATACCTAACGGGAAACTTGCCATTTTTAAGCGTGCAGTTCAGTGGTATTAAGCATATTGAGGTCGCGGCGCAGCACATTTAGTTTTGAATTTGTTGTATTTAAAAATAGAACCTTAGTTCCTTTTCCCCTCCCACGCCTGCATTTGGCAAACCGGATATTCCAAGGATACCTGGGTTTCACTGGTGTAGTAGTACTTGGAGCACAAGTCTTGGCTTCAAATCAGTGACATGTGGTGACGAGGAGAGTTATGTTGGGACCTAGCTGCTCACGAGTCACTGCGTGGTCACGGTTCTGCGTTCCAAGGGCTGGAACTCAGGCTGATGTCACCACCGTGGCTTATCAAAACCAGCACCAATTTTAGACACATTTACTTCTATGGTTGAGGAATGGAGTATATAGGTGGCCAAACAGAAGTGGGGAGAGTTCTAAAAAATAAACCTTTTATTAAGGTGCTAATCATTAACATGACTTTAAAAGCGAACAGAGTATATGAATTTTTCAGAGCTGCCATTTGAAGCTGAGTTTGCTCTTATCAGGCACTTTATATTCTTTGAGTTTGCTCTTATCACACGCTTTCTATCCTAAAACAAATGCGATTAAATCATGTGAATAAAATGCTTACCTATACAGTGAACCCGACAGAGAGAAACCATACAGTGTGTAGGGATTTCAGCAGCGCGATTCTAATGCCTCGGGCACGGTAGCCCTAAGAATTTAGGTCAGTTTTGAAAGTTGTGAGCTGGGGTGGCCAAACCCACTCTCTCTTAAGAAAGACATATCTGGAACTGCTCCTATTTAATTTCTGCTTTCAGAAAATATTAACTGGTTTGCAACTTTTTACTGGACACTGTGTTGACTTGGTTCGTATAAAAACATTGATCTTAAAATGAGATAAAGTCAACGTGTAATCATATCAAAGAGGAGAAATTCATGGTTTCCAAAGTAGGTACTTCTTAAACCCAAGTTAACGGTTTAGTCTTCTCTTTTGTGCACCATCCAAGTTAAAGCTTCAAGTATCTTCAGAAAAATCTGTAGGAGAAAGTTATTGCAAAGGAAAGAAACTGGCAAAACTGCTTTCTCAACAGGTTAGGGAACTGTAAGAATAAAAACACTAGAAGTTAGTGAATTGAATTTTTAGTCATTAATGTTAAAGTGAGATTTTTTTTTTTTTTACAACTGTTTTATAATTACAGGAAAATACAGATTCCCTGTTCGTTTTTTTTTGAGCTGGGCATAGGACACTAACCTAATTATTCAAACTCCTTACTTAAAAGGACCCTGAGTGGGATCCCTGGGTGGCGCAGCGGTTTGGCGCCTGCCTTTGGCCCAGGGCGCGATCCTGGAGACCCGGGATCGAATCTCACGTCGGGCTCCGGGTGCATGGAGCCTGCTTCTCCCTCTGCCTGTGTCTCTGCCTCTCTCTCTGTATGACTATCATAAATAAATAATAAAATAAAAAAAATTAAAAAAAAATAAACTAGAATATGAGGTCTTTAATAAGTCCTTCCTGTGGGACCCAGGAAATTGAACAAAATCCCCTACCCCTGGACAAGCAGAGCAGGACTGACTCTATTTTAAAAAAAAAAAAAAAAAAAAAAAGGACCCTGAGTATGTCTCATTTTGAAGACTATCACAACTATAATAATATTTAATGTTACTGCTGGAAAACTTAGCAGAGAAGAAATACCGTAATAAAAAAACATCCAACCTGCAACAAGTTTCTACTACTTAATACCTAGATAGAGGTTTATCTATGGTGCAAACAAAACTTTTTTTTTTTTTTTTTACTTTTTCTTTTCCCCAGAAACTTCACAAAATATAGTGGGAGATGTGAAATTGAGAATGCAGGGGCAAATGATGTCAGTGTGATCGACGATCTACAATTCGTAGTTGCCTTATGTTTAATGTGTGGCATCAAATCCTATTGGAATGTCAGTTGACTCAGCAACGCAGTCCTTTCAACTTTTTATTATTAGTTTTTTATGAACCTAATTCAGCAAATAGTCCAGTTATTAGACATGATAGCCAAGTTTCCACAAACAAGAATCACCTCGGGGGGTTGTTCACAAAAAGCCAGGAGTACATTTTGTGTTTGTGTAAACCTGACACTCCCCCAACAGGTGGAACGTGGCTAACAGTGCAACTCTCTTAAAAATGGTAAATATAAAACTGACATTGTGAAAAGTGAGGTCTGAGGAACAAAGTTTCTCATCTACAACTTTGGAACTGGATAAAAGCAGCCGTAGAAACCTTTGCCTTCCATCCTGAGCCTATAAATTCTGCTCAGTGTCCACAGACACACACAGAGATGCTTCAGTAGAAGAACATATTTCACAATGTGGATGTGACTGCTTTTATTTTTTTTAAGATTTTATTTATTTATTCATGAGACACAGAGAGAGAGAGAGAGAGAGAGAGAGAGAGAGGCAGAGACACAGGCAGAGGGGGAAGCAGGCTCCCTGTGGGGAGCCTGATGCGGGACTCCATCCCAGCACCCCGGGGTTGCACCCTGAGCCCAAGGCAGACGCTCAACCGCTGAGCCCCCCAGGCACCCCAATGTGACTGCTTTTAAATTTAAAGAATCACTGATATATTTTGACCAAATGAAACAGGCCTTCAGTATACCACGTGTGATAAATACAGGCGATAGATTACAGAGGTAATCCTGTTTATTATACAGAAAAGTACTACGGAGTTGCTCGTCTCTGCCTATAAATTTCTGCCTTAGGATGTCGCTTCAGGGAAAATGATTACACCTGTGAATTGGCATTATAGGAAAAATCTTCTCTAATATGTTTTTATAAGAATTGAGATTATTTAGAATTTTTTTACTTTGTTTAGTACAATACAGCCTAGGCACTGTGGAAGGGATATTAAGGAGACTTACTTAAAATTGGCCAGAGAGCTATACTCTTGTTCAGAGAAGCAGAATCCCTACATTTATGAGTGAGACAATTAGAGAACAGTGCAAGAGTCGATGTGATTAGTGCCTGTGGCTCTGGAAGGAACGTCCATCTGAATTTAGCAGAGTATACTTCAGGGAAGAGGTGAGATGGCAAAGCTTGACCTTGACTGTGCCCAGGACCCAGCACAGAGCATACTCACTGGAACCCTGGAAACACGCTTTGAAAAGGTTTATGGGATCAGATTGAGGTTGTTAGGATGAACCTGGGATGAGGACGGCATTCTTTTGCCAGTAAACCACAGGACCTCTATTTGGGGCTTCTGAATAGGGGAGAGGGTTTTTACAAGGTCGAGAGGGTTGCGGGGTGTGGATAGACTGGGGCTAGAAAATGGGAAAGAGAGATCAGTCATGAGTTGCTTTTGCAAAGTCAGTCAGGGCTTTAGGGTAGAGACAGTGGGAAGAGATGAGTCAGAGAAGGAAAGGCAATAGAGAACTAACCCATCAGAAATGGTCGATTTAAGGAGTGATTGATTATGAACGTTTTTTTCTGCATCTGTCCTCTTTGTTGCAGTTACTATTGTCACATCCATTATCCCATTTTAAATGCATCCTGTGAGATTGCCACTATTTTCTACATCATTCAGAGAACTCAAGAATAAAGAATATTAGAACCAGATTTAGTTTATTTTCAGTTTTTGTTATTGCTGATTTGTCCGTTTTTGCTTAGATAGAGGACAGAAATTCTAGCTCTAATAGTGGGCCCTGGGCAACCTGTTACCCTCTTATCTGTAAAGTATGGTGGTAGCACTCATAGACATTTAGGGTATTTTTCCCATCTATGTTACTCTCAAGTTCTCTTACCGGAAGAATGATGGTTCAATGAACAGGAATGGGAAATGTGGAAAGGGGACTGGGTTACCAATTTTTTTTTTTTTTTTGTAAGGACAGGCTCATGAGTCACTGGGGTTTTGGACAGAGTACATATGCTGATGGCGTATTATCAAAATGTTATATCCAGAAGCCAATATAACTTGAAGATTAATGAGAGAAATCAGGGCTCAAAAATGTAGATTTTTTTTATTTTGAGCATAACAGAGGGAGCTAAGAATTAAACAGTCCTTAAGCCATTCTATTTGAAGAAATTCAGATGGTCTAGAGTTGTAACATAATTGTGACTCATTGGCCTTTCTCTTTTGAAAAAGGTGTAAAGGTCAAGAAATCAATTATGAAAGTTTCCACGAGTTCAGTTTTTTTGGAGTAACGTTCAGGACTGTGCACTGCACCCATGTGTCACAGGCAGTGATTCCTCTCAGGGTGCAGAGGGGGTGGTGGTGAGGGGTTCAGGCTCATGTTTCAGTTTCCAGTTCTAGCCTCGCGTTGCAGGGAAGCCAGGAGGGAAGTCCTCCCTTGAACTCATTACATTTGTGTAGTATTTTTTTTTAAGATTTTTTAATTTATTATATATACAGAGAGAGTGTGTGCAGGGGAGGGGCCGGGGAGAGCATCTCCAGCAGACTCCATGCGGAGCATGGACACTGCACCGGGCTCCACCTCAGGACCCCGAGGTCAGGACCTGAGCCAAACCAAGTCAGTCACTTAACCCACTGAGCCACCCAGACGCCGCACATTTATGTGATATTTTTTGTAATTCGCCAGCATTCCACGTTTATCTCACTCAAGCCTTAAACCTCAGAGGTCTACAACTGCAGCATGTCAAATTTTGGCTCTCTCATTTTCCTCAATTCCATATCACAGAGAGAAGTAGGACATTTGTGTTTCAACTCCTCGAAACACAGTATTTCTTGAGGATTGTTAGATGGCGTCTCGAGTACCCCTTCTCCCTAGAAAATTCCAACTTTCCTAGATTAAAGAAGAGAACCAAAGGAGCCTGATTTCCCCTGGGGCTCCCCTGCGCTCTTGACCGCTCAGTATATGTCCGTATTTTACAGTAAATACAGTAAGTCATTCTTATGCAGAAATAACAGTTGGGCAACAGTGGCTTCTGTAGCGAGGGGGGCACCGCACACACACACCCAGAAGTAGCACCACTGAATGCAAGAAAATCTCTGTGCTCTTTACTCAGAACGCTTGTCTCTCCCTTTGGTCATTGGCCACTTTACCCGGCATTCATTGGGCGAAGGCTGCCCAGCAGTCGCCCCTCCCGGATTGCCCGCCCTCTCAGGTTAGGAGGCACTTGATTGGCAAAGATGCCTCCATCCTCTCTAGCCGGGCTTGGGCGCTCTGGCCCTTGGGCTCCACAGCACTTGCCTTGCATCTCCCACTCATGGGCTGAGTCACACTCCCTTGGCCGTGGGCTACTTGGCCTCCTGAGACCAGGTCCAGCTCCCCTTGTGTCTTCTCTTTTCCCTGCAACGGCCATAACTGCGCACCTTCCCAGGTATGCCCGGTACCTGGTTATTGGTTAGAAATCTAAGCGCCCAATTCAGAAGACCCTACCTGGTCCCAGTTACATAAGCAGTTAATGGTGTAACTTTAGACAATTCACCTGTTATCTTTGTGAACTATTTGCTTCTCTTTGGGAAAATAAGAAGAAAAACACCTCCCCAGCCCATTTCACAGGACTGTAATGAGAACCAGTGTAAATCTGTGGGAGCATAATTGGGAATATCCTTTTAGGCTTATGAATACTATATGATGCTCTTTCTACTGGATGATAGTGTTGAATTCTTGTGTTCAGGTAGACCTTGCCCCCGGGAAGCTGAAGAAAAGAGACAAGTGATGTTTCACAGCTCAATTAGTTATAGTTCACTGGGGGGAAATGCGCAGTACAGGATGGAGCTTTTCAGAAAAAAAAAAAAAACAAGAAAAATAGTAAATCTGAAGTGCATAAATTTTTACAAGGTATTATAATACTTCACCCCCCTCCCCTCCCCTCCCCTGCGGCCATCTCTCTTCTGCATTTCGTCAGCTCAGGGCTCCTTTCCCTTCGTGGCTGCCAGTTAATTAACTCTCTAAATCTAAAACATGCTGGGTCCCCTCTCCTCTTTCCCTAAACCTGGAGGTGTAGCCACTGCCTCGCCCTCTGGAGACCTCCGCCACAAGTCTAGAAGGTGGCCCCTGGTTTTCCGGTCAGAGACTCCTTTGTACACTCCTGCCTGTCCTCGCATCAGTGTCTAAGTCAGATTAATTGTGCCTCTAGTTATTGTCATTGGACGCATTGTTGCGCAGACTTCTTAAGGGTGGATGTGGATCACCAGTGTTTAGGCTAAACAGCATTTCCACCGCTGACTCACAGCCTCGGACTGAGTTTACACAATCCTTAAAGGAGGCCCAAGTATGAGACTCACCGAGGTGTCATTTGTCTCACAATCTGACCAGGTCCTGACAAGGCACCATTACTATTTCTAGTCTACAAATAGCAGAGCGTGATTTCCCCATCCGCTGGCCCGCCTAGATGGTCTTTGGGTGGCAGTCATAAGAAGGACATTTCAGGGATCCCTGGGTGGCGCAGCGGTTTGGCGCCTGCCTTTGGCCCAGGGCGCGATCCTGGAGACCCAGGTTCGAATCCCACGTCAGGCTCCCGGTGCATGGAGCCTGCTTCTCCCTCTGCCTGTGTCTCTGCCTCTCTCTCTCTCTCTCTCTGTGACTATCATAAATAAATTAAAAAAAAAAAAAAAAAAGAAGGACATTTCATTGAGTGATTTCGGCACCTCTTTTTTTTTTTTTTTAAGATTTTATTTATTTATTCATGAGAGACACAGAGAGGCAGAGACCCAGGCAGAGGGAGAAGCAGGCTCCTTGCAAGAAGCTGGATGTGGGACTCGATCCCAGGACCCTGGGGTCACGCCCTGAGCCAAAGGCAGATGCTCAACCAGTACCGATTTTTAGGAGGCGTTTGAAGATCCATGAATCTAAAAATGAAGCTAACGGTAGAGATGGAAGAGGAGGCTTGCTTTTTCACGCCTTCATTCTGTTAGAAGGAAATTGCCCAATTTAGATAAAGGTCAGATAATGGAGGCACAAGCAGTACTATTTTTTAAAATCTTGAAAGTGCAAAAATAGAAGGTCAAGTTAGACCTGGAAGCCTACTCATTTTAAGCAGTCACTGACCCTCCGAAGAAAATCAGGCGTAATTTAAAAGATACACGTTTCACCGATCTGTTGATATTTCGGGAAAATATTTGATTCCTGAATGTAGTAGATTGGATCTTTTTTCCCCCTACTTTCTGAACTTCCAAAGTGTCATCTTCTGTGGTTGAGAATGTCCTTCTGTTGGTGTGACTCACGAAAATCGGGAAAAAAGAAGCCTGTCGTTAATGTAGAAAATGCTGGAAGACAGATGGTGAAACAGAGGCCGCCGGAGGCTCAGTAGCCATCTGAGCCAGCCAGACGTCCTAGCTGGTGACCAGGTGGTCGGCGGGCGGGCGGGCGGGGCTGGGGCCCTGGGTGAGGGTCCCGCAGAGGGAGGGTCCATGGGGGGAGGGTGAAGCACCGCAGAGGTGAAGCACCGCAGAGGTGAAGCACCGCAGAGGTGAAGCACCGCAGAGGTGAAGCACCGCAGAGGTGAAGCACCGCAGAGGTGAAGCACCGCAGAGGTGAAGCACCGCAGAGGTGAAGCACCGCAGAGGTGAAGCACCGCAGAGGTGAAGCACCGCAGAGGTGAAGCCCCAGCAGGGGGAGGGTCCTGCAGGGGGGAGGGTCCCGCAGAGGAGGGTCCCGCAGGGGGGAGGGTCCCGCAGAGGAGGGTCCCGCAGGGGGGAGGGTCCCGCAGAGGAGGGTCCCGCAGGGGGGAGGGTCCCGCAGGGGGGAGGGTCCTGCTGAAGGTCCTGCAGAGGTGAGGCCCCCGCAATGGGGAGGGCCCCGCAGAGGTGAAGCACCGCAGAGGTGAAGCCCCAGCAGGGGGAGGGTCCTGCAGGGGGGAGGGTCCCGCAGAGGAGGGTCCCGCAGGGGGGAGGGTCCCGCAGAGGAGGGTCCCGCAGGGGCAGAGGGGAGGGTCCACGGGGGAGGGTCCATGGGGGGAGGGTCTGCAGAGGGGAGGGTCCCGCAGGGGGGAGGATCCTGCAGGGGTGAGGCCCCAGCAGAAGGGAGGGCCCTGCAGAGGGGAGGGTCCTGCTGAAGGTCCTGCAGAGGTGAGGCCCCCGCAATGGGGAGGGCCCCGCAGGGGTGACTGCACCGCAGAGGGGAGGCCCCGCAGAGGGGAGGCCTCGGAGAGCCATCGAGCCCCCCCAAGCCCGGGACTCCAAGGCCATCCTGCCTCCCCCTGGGGGCCCGACAGCGAGGACAGGGCTGCAGGCCACAGGGCCCAGAGCAGGGCCTCTGTCGTGGGGGGAGGGAGGAGGGGGAGGGGAGGGGAGGCGTGAGGGGGGGGGTGTGCTCTGGCTACAGCCCCCCTCACCAGGGTCTGTGCTCCTGCGCCTGTGCCACCTGCTCTGCCCCTTGGGCCCCGGAGACAGGGAGCCTGGCTTCTGCGCCCTCCACGTGTCACCCAGGGAAGGGTCGCCGAGGCCCCTCCTTGGTCCCAGGGGGTAGGGGCTGAGGAAGTGTCCCTCAGGAGAAGCCTAAAGGCTGACACTTGGAGGAGGCCCTGGGGGGAGAGCAGAGGCGTCAGCGGACCCGAGGGAAGGCAGGCGGCCTTCGAGGTGAGGGGGGCCATCGCAGAGCCCGGACTGCATGCTTGGACCCCAGGATGGAGAGGGCAACCGAGGGGTTCCGTGGGCTGGAGCCCTGCACTTTGCGCATCAGGTGGAGACGATGGCTAAGTGGCCAGGACTCAGAGCCTGCAGGTGCTTTGGCCACAGCGAGGTGTACGGGCATCACTAGACAACCTCGCTGTCCCCTAAGTTGCTAGAAAAGAGAGAGACGCAGTTTGGCATAGAATTTGGAGTTTGGGGGTCTGTGCAGGTGCGCAGGGGAGGCCATTGAACCCGTCGTGCTAGGAATGGTCCCTAAACCTGTATTTGTTGGAAGGAATATGTCTGAGAATGTCGAGAAAGGTTAGGAGTCCCGGAGAGGCTGAGGGTGAGGGAGAGAGGAGGGCAGGGGGACATCGCCCTGAAGGCCAGAAATAGGCACTTGAGTTCATCGTGGGCCAGTTGTGTTGCCTTCCTACGCTCCTGTTGTGTAGCTGTAAAATAAGGAGGTTCCCGTTGTAAAATCTCTTGGCTTAGGAAGGTCATTCAGTAAAACAACTCCTCGAATGTTTGAGGTCTTTCTAGAATATTCTCGGTGACATTGTTTAAGCTTTCAACACCTTTACTTCCAGGAAGTTTTTTGCCTTTCCGGGGGCACCAAGAATCCTCCTACGGCCGCGTACTACACTGGGCTCCACCTTAGGAACAGTTGTTTGTTGGTTTTAATTTCTCACGATAACCCTGAGGTGTAGGTATAATTGGCTCCAGTCTACAGACAAGGAAGAAACTCGAGCTGAAAGAAGTTGAGTGATTTCTTTTTTTTTTTAGACTTATTTATTTATTTATTTATTTATTTATGATAGAGATAGAGACACAGAGAGAGAGGCAGAGACACAGGAGGAAGGAGAAGCAGGCTCCATGCCGGGAGCCCAATGTGGGACTCGAACCCGGGACTCCAGGATCGCGCAGGCCAAAGGCTGGCGCTAAACCGCTGAGCCACCCAGGGATCCCCCTTTTTTTTTTTTTAAGAGAAGTTGAGTGATTTATTTAAGAGGAGAGCCAGTAAGCAGCCAAGCTGGGAGCCAGAGGACAAGCTGTTTTCTCCAAGCCAGGGCCCATCACATAGCTCAGTTCATCTCACCTTGTTCTTTCTGTTATAAAAATTTTGGGACCCCTGGGGGGCTCAGTGGTGGAGCGTCTGCCTTCGGCTCAGGTCGTGATCCCAGGGTCCTGGGATCGAGTCCCGCATCAGGCTCCCTGCAGGGAGGCTGCTTCTCTCTCTGCCTGTGTCCCTGCCCCTCTCTGTGTCGCTCAGGAATCAATCTTTTAAAAATATATAAAAATTCTAATTCCTTCGTGTTGGCTGATTTAGTGTTGATCATGCCAGTCCTTGGTTTATATGGAGCAATAACTAAACTTATTTAGAGACCAGTGTTTCAAGTCATATAATCCTCCTGTGTTAGGTATCAGGGGGTTCCACTAAATTCACAAACGGCAAAATAGCCTGAAACTATCTTGGCAGTGGCGGGGGCAGGAGCCATGATGCATCGATTGATTTAAGTGACACTTTATTGACTATCAGGGGTGTGCGGGGCATTTTGTCGCAACCTGATGGCACAGAGCCACGGCCTTCTCCCCGGGAGTGCGCGGTCTACTGAGTGATTCCCTAAGAGAGACTTGAGGTTGCGAGTGAAAGCAGCAGGATTCTCTTCTATTGTCAATTTTGAAGACAGAATCGAGGCCGAGGACCACTGAGAATTCATTTATCCCGTCGTGCTTTGGGGTTGTGAGGTATCCAGGATGCATCCGGCACAGCACCAGGTGCTCGAACCATACTAGCGCCGTAGGCCAGTTTCCCGCTGGCAGGGAACATGCATGAACGCGCCAGCAGTCGGGCTGTGATAAACCTGAAGAGAGACAGTGGCAGGAGGGGGGAGACGTGCCGGGGGCCTCGGGGGCCTCGGAAACGTGTGCGGGTTGCCTTGTCCGGGAACAACGCCTCTGAGAGGGCGCGTGCAAGCTGAGACCTGCAGGGAGGAAGGAGGCAGGTCCGGGTGACCTACAGGAAGGGCGTTCCAGGCAGAGGGGACAGCAGAGGCCTCACCTGGTGTGTCCGAGGGACAGAGAGAAGACTTAGGGGGCTGGCGAGGTGAGGACCACGGAGTGCAGTTCCGTGCATTGAGGTCGGAGGCGGCGCTGGGGCCGGGCTGCATCGGGCCACACTAAGGAGCTTTGATGTCCTTTTAAGAGAATGCTGGGAAGGTTGAATCATGGCAGTGATGCTCCTGGACTCACGTTTTTAAAGGATCCTGGATTGCAGAAAGGTGGGAGTAGGGGCTGGGAGACCAGATGGACGTTGTTGACGTTGTCCAGGTGAGAGGTGACGACAGCTGGGGCTGGGTGGGGAAGTGGATGCTTCACACAAGGGGATTGCAAGACTGAGTTGATAAGACATCCTGAGATTTCTCTACTCCTGCCCTGTGACTCTGACAAGAAATAGGGTCCACTCTTCCTTCCTGGGTCTCCGGGAGTAAGGCCGCGCTCCGTCCACACTGGGCTTTCCCTTTGGCTCCTTGACAAGGAGGCCGCTGCTGCGAGCTTACGCAGCTAATAATGGGCAGAGCGGGATTAAGGTTTATCTGATCGGTGCTATTTTTTCCCCCGAGACATAAATCAGAATAGTCGCCCGGACAAAGAGAAGTAAGCACGTCTGCTTATGAAGTAATAGGATGTCGTAAGAATCGTGGTCCCCAGAAGATCCAGAGCAAGCTAAGCTTAGAAGTAGAGACAGACAGGGAGAGAATTCCTGGATTCCCTTAAGGTGCAGGGGCGTCAAGGTCGGAGGTGGCCCTCCGGAACCGAACCAGGACCGTCTCCCTGGGTGGCCCTTGCATTGATGTCTTGCAAGGGGTCAGAATCCCCGATTCCGGCTCCTCTTCTAAGGAATCGTTTTAAGACAGAGCTTTACAGCTCCTTGGCCAAGTCCTATGTTGTTGGGTTTTTTTGTTCAAAGCTTTTGGCTAATAGGTCTATATTTACACTCTGCATGTGGGGCTTTAACTTTGCTCTTAGAGCGATGCAGTGTTTCAGAGGTCATGTCACCTCGAAGTACTGTTTTCGACGTTTTTCCTCTTCACTATGGTTTTTTTGTTTTGTTTTGTGAATGCAAGCAACGGTCACACACGGCGTGAAGTCTCAGGACCCTGCTTCATCTTCAAAGACGAATGTGAATTTTGTTAGGCCACAAGGATTGAGGCTCGGGGCGTTGTCCAGAAGCGGGTTAAGAGCGTAACGTGAGGTTTACAACGGAACAGAGGTGGCCATAGGAGGCTCTGAAAGCTCACACTCTATTAACGCTGTAGCGAGATGAGGACCAGAGAAGAAAATAGTTCTTTCTCAATGTTGCCATAAAGGGTGAGTTGTAGCCTGGGTTTGATGTTAATCTGGCAACTTTCTCTTTATAAATCAGTGGATGTACTAACGGCCAACGTGCTGGGTGGCAGATTTTGGATTTATTCACGGTAGTAATTTCCTCCAAGAGCAGGCCGAGGATTTGCCTGGATCCAGAAGTAAATTTCTAAATATTAGCTTTTGTCCTATAAAAGACATTAGGGAACATTTTGAATTTTTTTTTTTTCCTGTAGCATCTATTTCTAATTAAATTCTGCCGCAGATCAGTTTCAGGAAGCTTGGGGATGTCTTCTGACGTCAGAGCGCGAGCCTCCTGCCTACACTTGGGTCTTGGTCATGAACAACAGGCTCAATCCAAGCACCCAGGACATATGTGAAAAGGGTAGGAAGGACTCACGGGCTCCATGAGAAGCTTCCAAGCCAGGCTTGGAAGACAAGCAAGGCCCAGGCTCCCCTGGTTGCAGGGCGTCAGGCCACACAGCCAGGGCCCTGCTGCTAGACAGTGTGCTGATGGCCCCAGGAAGAATCCAGAACCTCAGAGCTCCCTTCTTTGTGTCCCAAGACTCAAAGTCCTGGGTGCAGACCTGACTGCCTTAGCTTGGGGTTTTTACCCCCTGGCTGTATCAAGAGGCCGCTGGAAGAGGGATCGGCCACCTGCAGCATCTTGGTTTTGAGTTAGGAGGTGATATAGTAGGACGTGAGGTGCTGGGATTTCTCTTCCACTTAGAATATATGCAGAGAAGGTTCTTCGACCTTGAGGTATGAATCGTAAGAAGGGGAGGGGGTTCACTGCCGCCATCTAGTTTGCTTTCAGAGCCATCAGGACCTTAACACTGTGTCTGTCGAGGCCTGGGTGTGCACGTAGGTTGCATGTGCGTGTGTGTGCTTGGCACTCACCGAGTTGGAGTGGAAAGGAGACAAGGGCAGGAAGCGAGGAGACGCGCAAATCGAAGACACGCTTCCTGCTACGTGCGAGGACTTGAGAGTCACTGTGTTAGGCCCTTTAAAATGTCATTGGATTTAGGTTTCACAACAGTTTTTCGGTGTGGTGTTCTCCATCCCTCTTTTCCAGGTGCGTGTTCTAAGATTCCAAGGATTCCGCAGCTTTCTCCAATTATATCCCTAGAAACTGGTAGACATGAGGCTTTTTTTTTTTTGCATGTGATAATGTTCTATTTCCTATTGGTTGTCTCTACCTTTACCGGTTTGCTAAAATGCCGCCCTATGACTTTATTGAAATTGTACAAAAAAAGAACAGAGGGAATGAGAGTGGTCAAAAATCACGCACATTGGCTGGGTCGGATGATCACAGGGATTAAAGACTTCCTGAAGAATCTCATTGGTCCATTAGCTGACTGGCCTTCTTAGGAGCTTGGGTTTCTAGAAAATACTATGAAAATCCTTCTAGAAGGTGAGAAGAGTTTTCACTTGTCCTACAGAAAACCCTTAAAAGGTTCCGTTCGGCACGACACCTGCAACGTGGGAGGTGTTTTCGGTGAAGGTACAACATCAGTTGCCTGCAGTGATCTATCTTTTCGGGCTTAGAACACTCACATGCAGTGATAAAGTTTTACGAGGCAAACATTTTCCAGCTAGTACGACTCACAAATATTATTCTTTTCACGGAACTATTTATAAAACAAATAAAACTGTTTATTGAGTTCTCTTTGCTTAGTGGGAAAGTGTTTGACCGCAGTCAAAATTAGAAAATTTGTTTTGACAGTCTTAAAACTTGCAGCATGATATAGTGCAATCGGGAGTCTTGCAAACCTGCTTTCATCTGTTTTGTTTTTTTTTTTCCTTCTTGTAATTGTGGAGAAGAGAAGAAGCCCCAGCCAGCGGCTTTCAGTGCGCTCACAGCGACTCTCTCCCAAGAAACGCAGGCGTATTATTTCTATGGCGCGCCCTCTCCCCCAGATTAAAAGGCTCCAGATGCTTAGGTTTAATCCTTCAGATCCTGGGTTTGGCCACACCGACCGCTCATTTTCGGTCCCTCCCCGCAGCATCCTCGCCTTCAGTCCTGAAGACCAATGTGCAGTTCCCAGGGCGACTCATGCCATTTCCCACTCAGCAGTAGGAACGCTTTGTCTCTCAGAACTCTCCAGAAGTATCGGCTCTTTTAGAGGGCAGCGCTTCCCTGGTCGCGGAGACCAGGAGGGATTTAAATGCCCTCCTCTCTTCCTGACAGTGCCTGCGTGTACCCTGGTCGCTTAATTATGCACAGTTGTGTTTCCAGTTGTCATAATATTTAGTACGCCAATGAGGACGATTGCCCACAGTAGACAGATGCTTACTCTACAGTAGGCCCTGCGCTAAGCATTTCACAGACATCATCTCATTTCATTCTGTCAACAACACGCTGGAAGGACGCTGCTATCTCCTTTTTCAGATTGAGGAAATAGTTTGGAGATGTTAAGCAAGTCTCCCAGATCACGTAGCTAACAGAAAGCAGAGCTGGCTTTCGAATCCAGATCTGTCTGGTTTTATAGCCTATGTGATAAATGACTAAGCTGTATGGCCTCCCTCTTGTTAATATTCATCGATTTGCCTGATTCACTGTACACTGTCAAGTGCCTGAGAACAGAGACTTCGCCTTATTTAGTCTATAAATTCTCCTGGCCTGTAGCAGCCACTCAATACGTGATGATGATGGGACAAACGGAAAAAATGAGGTTGTAATGAAGTGAAAAAGACACCTAATTTGGAATCAGAAAATTGACGTATGAATCCTGGCCTAGAGAGTTGTACCAATAGTACGTGGATTTAATCTGCGCATAAATCCTTCAGGGTGGATGATATCTATTTTAGTTTACTTTTTCATTAGCTGGGTAAGCCACTTGCTCTAAGGTCCAGAGTTTGTAGATGGTGTTGAGCAAATCAGACCCCAGTGTTTTTGATGCCAGAGCCACCAAGGCAGCTGTGTTTAATGAATACTGTGTACTCTTGATGCAGTGCAACTTGTGAGCATTAAAAAAAAAAACAAACCTTTTCCTTTATGTGTTACTTTTAATTGTTTCCATGTTTGTCATTAGTAATAAAAATCCTTAGAAAGATTAAAAAAATACCTTTAGGGTAGACAAGAAGGGGAGGCACAGCATTGTTTTTGTAATGGAAGAGAGTAGTTACCGAAAAGCAAGCGGGAGGAAGCACTAGAAACCACTGCTCTGCTGTCTGGTGTCCAAAGAAGAAGAAGAAGGAAAAAAAAGGGTGTTTAGGAAGGTGCCCTGGGGATAACAACTAAACAATGAGGAATTTTAGCAACAATAGGGGAATAGTAAAAATAACAAAGAAAGGAGAAAACAACGCTTCAAAAGATGCTCAGAAGTTTAAGTATAATTATCTTGCCCTCAGTTGTTATTAGAGATGAAACAATATATTGGCTCTAGAATTAAAAAAATATATATATATAACTGCAAATCCAGAGTTAGGGCAGCCTTCAGAGTTGGCTGATCCAGAAGTTTAGCAGCCGGCCAGGCCTGAGGCTTGTCCCGTCTTCTGCAGTCCACAGCGTTGGCCGCGTCCTATCGAGGGCATGTTCTCCTCCGGTTTTAGGGTGGTCGATAGGACAGCAGCCTCCCCCGCCCCCGGCCTCGATCCCCAGGTTCACCTCCCACGATTCAGCGGACTATGGTCCAGAAGCAGATGATCCTCCTCCTGACGTATGGTCAGAAGACCAGGAGTAGCCTCCGCTACATCCCAACGCCTGCGTCACCTCACTTCATCTCGTCATGCAGGCATTTTACCATCTCACACCATGGCAGGAAGGACAGGGAACACAGTCCAATAAGATATTTTGAGACAAAAAGACGACATTGACATGACTTTTATTATACTGTGTTCTTACAATGATTACATTTCATTATTCGCTATCGTTGTCAATCTCTTCTTGTTCCTGATTTATAAATTAACGTTTATCACAGGTATGTGTATATAGGAAAAAACAGAGTGGTCATGGGGTTTGGAACTCTCTGTGGTTTCAGGTATTCACTGGGTACCTTGCAGTGTATCCTCTGTTTATTATTGGAGACTAGTCTACATGTTTTTCTAGTTCACTTCTAGCTGGAGTAAGAAGCGGTGTTGGCTCAATCCTAAAAAAATGTAGAAACTTTTTCCCAGATATCCTCAGGGAACTTCCTCTCGGAGCTCATTGCCCAGTCTGGGGTCACCTCATCATCCCCGATCCAGACACATTCTAGTATTCAGCGATAAGGTCACTCTGGGGTACTGGGCTCCAATGCAAATCCACGTAGTGGTGAGAAGGGAAGATGGAAGAATGGACGTTGGGTAGGCAGCCAATGTTGGGTCTCATCCAACTACAGATGACTCCTATGCAGTTTAATTGAAAGAATGTATGTGAAAGGCCCTCAAAAAGGATAAAGCCCTCGGGGCACCCGAGTGGCTCAGTCGGTTAAGCGTCCGACTCTTGATTTTGGCTCAGGTCATGATCTCTGGGTTGTGAAATCAAATCCTGCGTTGGCCCCATGCTGAGTGTGGAGCTTGATTAAGATTTTCTCTCTCCGTCTCCCTCTACGCCCCACTCCCAGCTCATGCAATGCACATGCACTCTCCCTCTCTCTTTCTAAAAAAAAAAAAGAAAAAAGTATAAAGCCCTGGACCTGCATTGTCCATTGTGGTAGCCACTAGCCACGTGTGGTTACTGGACACTTGAAATGTGATAACTCCAGATTGAGAGTGTGAAATACAAATATAAGGATAAAATACGCATCAGATTTTGAACACTATTGTACAAAAAAAAAAAGTAAAAAAGCCTCAACGATTTTTATATTGATTACATACGGGAATAGTATTTCAGATATATTTGGTAAATTAAAATATTTTACTAACATCAATTCTACATGTTTCTTTGCTTCTTTTAAATGTCGTTACTATAAACCTTTAAAAGCATACATGTGGCTCTCATTTGTGGCTTGAGTTATATTTCTTTTGGACAGAGCTGCATTAGGTCAATGACTTTCCAATTGTTTTAGCTAGAGAAACGATTCAAAAAAACCTCTTTAGAGAAACAGACAAAAGCAGAACCGTTCTGGTCCAGTGGGTAGGGAGCTGGAAATCCCAATAAAATGTATTCACTAATTCCTGTAAAAACATTTATGAAAATACTTATATCAAATACAGACTAAAATGAAGTCAGTAAAAGTCCCTAAGATAGTAATAGGAATGATTTTGTCATTATTTGCTGAAGATCTTCCCTGGGAAGCTAAATAGTGGGGTAAAAATGCCTTAATGGAACTCACATGTTAAGGAGAGAGGGAGCTAATGGGTTTGGTTGGGATTTGGTTATCTTCTCTTAGGAATCCATAGTCTTCTGAGTCATGGGAAAAATAGATTTCGCCCTCATGCTTGCTTTCTTCTGGTTCTTATTAGTTACTGAGCTGTCAGACCAAATGGTACCAATCCAACTAAACCAACAGATGAGACGAAAGCAGCCTAAAGGGGGAGAACATGGAGGATGAACAAGTTACAAGTTTCCATTTTCCTACATTCCCTGAAATGTGAATTCAGTCTTCTTTAAACTTTCCTCACACCTGGTACAAAATTCTAAGTGCTAACTTCAAGTGATTTTGTAAAGTCTGATTTTCTGAAAACAAAAAGCACAATCTTTTCAGAAGAACCTTTTGAAAAATAAAACTTATCATTTATAATGCAAGTGACACATGGCACTTAATAGTTTTCCCCGGGCACATACATGGTGTAGAAAAGACTGATTGTGAAGGTGTGTCACGAGGCTGCTCTCGATGTGTTTTCTCTTAGACTCTGAAGGGTATTTCAAGTACTCCTTATGCTACAGTTACAGGATACAGTCTCATATTTGTGGGCAAGAATTTCGTAAGCAAGGAGCACTAGCATCCTATGTGACATTTTTACAATAATAAAAGAAATTTGACTTACTATATATCATAAATTGATATTATTACAGACTTATTACAACTGTATTGATATGCATGCCTTATTTTGGGTTTGTCTGGAGGTCTATTTCTGGAAAAATCGTCATTAAATACACACCAAGAATTCTTCCTTTCTCATAGACTTAGTATGTTTTATTTTAAATATTTGCTTCTGTTGATTCTACAACCCAGCCCTCCAGCTTCTTCCAGGTTACTGCTGTAACTATGAATGTTCTACTTAAAATCACGAGGGATAAGATGGACTTAAAATTCATTAGTACCTAAATTGAAGCTGTTATCTGGGCTAATTATAATAACAGAAACAACAATAACAACAACAAAAAGACTTGAGTAGGGATAAATATTGGTGGATTCATACATTAGATAAAAATTCTAGAATCTGGTACCCCCAAATGGAAGGGAGTTACTCTTTTTTTTTTTTAAAAAAAGATCTTGTTTATTTATTTGACACAGAGAGAGCACAAGCAGGGGGAGCAGCAGAGGGAGAGGGAGAAGCAGGCTCCCCGTTGAGCAGGGAGCCCAATGCAGAGCTCCATCCCAGGACCCCGGGATCACGGCTTGAGCCGAAGGGAGACACTTAATAGACTGAGCCACCCAGGCACCCTAAGGAGTCCTCTTTCTACCATTCATCCATTCGTTGGTTAATTCAAAAATATTTATAAATTTACAATGTAATAAGTTCTGGGCTAGGTCCTTCCTCAGATACACCTAAAAAGACTGAAATCATCCCTACTTTTATAGCAATGTCTATTAAGAGAGATTGATGCTAAAAACAAGCAACAACGACAAAAAAAAAAAAAAAACAAGCAACAATATCAAATATTTCAGGGCAATAAGGGAAGTAGAGAATTTGGGGGAGTCTATATCAAAACTTATCTACTAGGCTTTTGGCAAGGGAAACACCAGATAAACTTGATATTTCAAGTCTACACAAAAACTAGGTTGGAATTAGTGAAGTAGAGGAGAGGATAAGAATTATAAGACCTAGGGATCCACGTTTGTGAAAGTTCAGGAGCAAGATGAACCGACACTTTTAAAGACCTCAAACAGGTTCAAGGTGATTGGAATATGGATGTGAGGGCAAGGATGGTGAGAATTTAGGCTGTTGAGCTCGGCAGGGGCTGAGTGGTGGTGAGGAGACTTGGGTGTTCATTGAAAGCCTTTACTCAGGGCAATGAGAAGCTATTGAAAGAACTTTTCAAAGTGGAATAACACAGTCAACTTTCCATTTTAAGAGCATCCCCTGTAAGCAGCACGGAGGGGCCCCCGGATGGAGGGTCATAGGTCGTGTAGTAGACCATTGCAGTAGTTCAGACGGGAGAGGGGGGTGGTCCGGGTTTAGGGTCAGCGGGAGTGGAGGTGAGAGAAATGATAGTTTAAAACACATCGAGAAGGTAATGGGAGACTTTGTGATCGGTTGGATGTGAGGAGCACGGATGATGAGGTGGAAGGGGGAGAGAGACAGGCCAGGGAGAGACAGCGAGAGACGAATCAAGATGAATCCGGGAGAGCTCTTAGGTTTCTGGTTCAGAGAGCTGGGTTCGCTGGAATAGGGAAGATTGGTGGAGAAGCAGCTTTGACGAAGATACAAATGTCAATCTGGAGCCGGTTGGATTTGATGTAAGACACCTAAGCAGAGCTGGGCTTGCTGCAGGCAGCTAAATTAGTCAGTCTGGAGCTCCGAGAAGAGGTGTCGCCTGTAGCGCGAGGATGGATTTTGAAGTCTTTGGGGTAGAAGAGGTCACCCGCCGGGTCTATGCACAGCAAGAAAGGGAGGCAACCTCCCATTATTTAAGATGGAGCCCAAGACAATGACATTCTCAGGATGGGTAGAGAAACTGGAGCCATAAAAGAGACTGCAAAGGATCCCCCAGGTGGCAGGAAGATTGGTAAGAAATCAAACCAAAAGGCAGCTTGAATGCTTGGGAATATTTGGAAATGGCAACTTGGACATTTGACATCCTGAGTCTTAGGCAAGAGGTTGTTTCCAGAAAGTTTTGTAAGTGTCTAGAGGATTTCGAAAACCTTGTTGGTGGCCTTGGCCGTCGCACTTCTTGAGGATGTGTGGGCACTGACGCCAGGCAAGAGTACGTTTACGAATCACTCTGAGGGGGCACCCGGGTGGCTCAGTTGCTTAAGCGTCTGCCTTTGGCTCAGGCCCTGATCCCAGGGTCCCGGGATCCAGCCCCGCGCCAGGCCCCCTGCTTGGCGGGGAGCCTGTTTCTGCCGCTCCCCTGGCTTATGCTCTCTCACCCTCGCTTTCTCCCAAATAAAAAATAAGTAAATAAAATCTTTAAAAAGGAAGAATGAATGTACAGATAAGGAAGATAAACAACTCTTGAGAATTCAGCTGTAACTCGTGGAGCAGTGTATGTAGGGAGATGAGAACTCCAGGGGCGTTTGTATTTTCTCGAGGTTGGAGAAATTCAGATATGTTAATGTGATCTGAGTCTGTGATTTTTTGGGAAAAAGCCAAAAGTTAAAGATAAAACAAGAAAGAGATAACTGACAAACTAAGGCCTTTGGCCTTCATGATGGATAAGATCCGGGGCGCAGATAGAGCCCTGGATAGATGGTCTTAGGTAGAGGATGGACACCTCTTCTGTCTGAATGAGAGGCAAGGAGGAACGTTGGCCTTGGATGCTGAGCTTGGTGGTAGGAGATGACAGGCCCCTCGACAGGGGGTTTCCTCTGGGAGGTGAAGGACGGTGGAGGATGTGTGAGGTAGCCACCGTGGTGAATGAAGGAGAGACAGAGAGGTGACTAGGGGGTGACACAAGGTCGGAAGGTCGGAGACCATGGATGGAGAGAGACCCCAACCTGCCCCTCTTCACCCAGTGCTCATCCCAAGTACCACATGTGTCTATGCGGATCCCCCGATGAGATCAAGTCCTCCCACAGCAGAGCTCCAGAAGGGAGTGTCGTTTTGACATGAGATCAAGTTAAATAAGAATTTATTATATCAGGTTAGAACCACAATCAGCCTGCATTGCGTACTGGCTGCGGCGCAGGGAAAGATTCTTCTACATGTGGTGGCTGTGCTGTCCATGAATCACAGAAGCCAGTAATTGACCACTGAACATCACGTTCCCTTTAATAAAACCATAATGAATCTGATGAATCTGATGATTAAGTTAAACGTTCGGATCAATTATAGTGTCAGACTGTTTACCTATTAGTTGTTAAATTATGCACACGTCGACTACCTAAGAATTCAAACAAATGACCGTGTGATGGTTCCAGGCTGGATCGTGACACTAACATCTTACCAATCAACTATTTAAGAGTTAATATTTATTGTTTATATGGATGCTTCCAGCTACTCTACATTCAATGCTTCTTTTGTAGGTGTGCAAATGATGACACATTTATTATGGAGAATTTGGGGAAGAAAATAGAAATTGCCCTAATTCCCACCTGGAGATGTCATTAAAATTGGATTATACTATGTAATGCTCATTTGTTTTTATTTTTAACGTCCTGAGTATTTCTTCGTGTTATGAAATATTTTTCAAAAACGTAATTTTAGATGGCAGCATTGAAATACATGTACGTTATGCAAATCAGTGGATGCCCCATTAATTTGAACTGTGCCCTGTGCCTTATTGTTGGCCTTTTCAGTTTTCCTAGTTTTCTTTGGACGTGAATAACCCTGCACACAAAACCTGGTCCACATCTCTGATTCCTTCTTTAATCATTTCGCTACTCTTCAGAAAAAAAAAAAAAAAATTCTTGAGGGTAGTTGACACACAGTGTTACGTTAGTTCCAAGCGTATGATACGGTGATTGGACAAGTTTGTGTGCTGTGATTGTCACCAATACAGTGGATCCAGTGGATCTCTGAGTGGGTGATAGGATTCAGCATTTGGGGTTTAGAGGAAACTGCATTTTGGCAGAAAAAAAGAAAACTCTTAAATGAAGTATTTGCAAGGATGAATGTTCTTTAAACTTGGCAGACACGTATTTTCTAGACTTTTATCACTTGGCATCTGAGATACACAGGTTTGAAATGTAGTCAAGAGAGCTCTTCTGACATGTATCGCACAAAGCTAATTTATCACCTGTAATCCAAGGAATCAACTTGCCCCTTTCAGCCAGAATCTGAATACTTACTTAATCATTCACGTTTTTTTGACTGTTGTTCTAACAGAAAGGTATTTATCTAGACGTACCGCAGGGAATGGCCTATACTGCAGCCCGGTCGCACAGAAGCCACCATCCGTACTACCTGAAAGGAGATGGTAATTGCCAGGCACTAAATAAAGCGGTGGCGGCCTGCGGCTTCTTTATGATTTGGAGGTGCTCTGTGCGGCGATCGCGTGATGGTTCTGCGTTAGCAAACATCTTTAAAGTTCAAATGTGAGAGTTTTTTTTTTTTTTTTGGCCTTTTAAAAAATACAGTCTATTGGGCAGAAATTTTTTAAAGATTTTATTTATTTATTCATGAGAGACACATAGGCAGAGGGAGAAGCAGGCACCCCATGGGGAGGGGAGCGCGATGCAGGACTCAATCCCAGGACCCTGGGGTCACGCCCTGAGCCAAAGGCAGACGCTCCACTGTGAGCCCCCCAGGTGCCCCTATTGGGCAGAAATTTAAGGAAAGCAGACATATATTTCTAGCAGTTTATTCCCTAGTATTCCGCAAGCATCCGCTGTTCCATCCCTGAACGTCAGATCATTCTCTTCTGGAAGCATACGCAATAGGGCAATAGCCTGGGGCTTGGGAAGACGTATAATTTGTATATCGAAGACTTTAATTATTCTCACTCATTTTTATTTTTGCAGCTGCGTTACTAGATGGAGCAGATACTCAGTAAACGCGTATTAATCATGTTCTGGAGAAGGGAGACGTTAAGATCCAAAGTTAGGTAACTGGACCCCAGCCTAGAGGCAGAGCTGAGTCAGATCCATGGTGGGTCTCTAACTCTTGGTCAGTGTGTTTGCCGAAGTCAGCTACTTCTAAAAAATATCTTCCCCGAAAGCTTTATGAATCCAGCCCCTTGTAGTTTTCATTTGTCCATTTTCTAACTTCGTGACTTTCCTGCGTCCTCTGTTTTCCAAAAGACGCATTTTGGGGTTTTCCTGAAGGGAAATTTTGTCTTTTGTTTCCACCCTTTTACCTTTTGGGTTCTCTTTTTCGCATTAAATCCTTGTTCACTTTGCAGCCTTGCTGCAGAACTTCGTTAAAAAAAAAACAAAAAAAACTGAACCACAGAGATATATGGAAGGGGCCTCCTGGGCCAGCACTTCTGTTTCCTAGTGGGTTTATGAAAGCATAGAGGGTAAGTGGCTTTGCCTAAACCCACGCAGGGTGGCGGAGCCAGCAGTACAATCTATTTCTTCTGATTCTTAGTTCATCACTGTTTTGAAAAATTTTATAAAATTACATAATAGTATGATGAAATAACGCGACTTCTAGTAACCTTTTAAAAACATGTTTACGAGCTGTTTATATTCAGCTCTGAGATTAGATAAGGCAGGAGAAGCTTCTGAAACAGTGGGGTATAGAGTACTGAGATGGTTTGGGAGCCCGAGAACAGAGTTGTAACCAGACTGGCAAGACTGCAATTATTTCTTGAATCTACAGTGAAGCTTCTTCCCATGATAATCCTTCAAATTATGTCATTATGTGATTTGAAGGGCCCAAACTGGTTTCAGCGCGTAGTTCATAGTACATTTATCAAATGATAGAGGGCATTTCCAGTAAAGCAGGTTACTCTCCCAAAGCCTAACCACGGAGGATTGTGAAAAACAAAACATCGTAGATAAAAATTGGCTCTGAGGAAAAATTCTCTTATACACGCACATTAGGAATAAAGTGGAAACGCTTAAAAATCTTCCAAATGGAGCCTAAGGGCAAGTTACCAATTTTATTCCCTCCCCCGCAAGTTAATTTTTCTGGGTTTGCTCACTTATCACATTCAATAGATATTTATGACCTATAACTCAAAGCATTTTTGAATTAGGAAGCGAGGCACTAAAGATTTTTAAACGTGTGGTTGCAAATCCTGCTGCAATAAAACAAAATCCAAACGCAGAGTGTTAGCCGCCTCCCTGCGTAGCGCTGTGTACATGTGAGAGGTCACGATCACTGGGGAAGACCGAGGTCACTCTTTACCTTTAGGTGGAGCACACTAGTTGCCCGTGACCCTCGGCGGGGACGGAGGGTTTAGGGGACGCTGAGACGGTGGTGCTCCTGGTTATGGGGGGCGGGAGGGGCTCTCTATTCCTGCTGATACGCAGGGACAGTCGCGTGGAGTCTGAGGTCGCCGCTGGCCGAAGGGCTGCATCCCTGGGCCACCAGAATTAGCCTTCCCGGTCCCTTGACCAGATGATGGTGAGAGGCTATTCAGAAGGAGCGGTCATGCAGAGGGCGTTCATGCATCTGCTAAGAAAAGTAGCCTCTGTGCCGCCCAAGCACCCTGGTTTCTGTTTGTCTCTTTTTCCCTGTGTGAGGAATTAAATGGAACTAATAGGAAAAATTAACTCCACCAGAAATCTGCATATTCATGCCAAAGGTTTTCTCCCAAAGTCTGAGCGTCTGAACAATATCTGCAAAAACTGTAATCGCTAGTAAGCTCCTTAAATATAGGGAAACCAACAGATGGATGTTAATTTGCGTTTCTGTTCAAAATTAGATGGACTTGGGAGCCCCACTTCCATCCCCATGGACATTTGGAAATCTCAGTATCATGCTTACTGCCTGTAATTCTAGTTACTGTCCTATTGCACAGCTCATAATTTCCAGGAAAAGCTGGAGTGTCTCTCCCTGTGCGCCAGCTATTGCTTACAGAGCTTGGTCTCCTAATTTCATAATCACTGCATTGTCCATAGTGAATTATGGGAAATTACAGAGGACTAATCAACGTAGGCATATGAAACCTATATCAGCCCAATGATAATTTAAAATTATTAGCCCCATAAAAACTAATTTTAAAATAATGAAGGAGGACTGTGTAAAATGACTGAAGTCCCATTTTAATTACTAATTTTGTTAATTTTCCTGATTCTAAAAAGTTGAAAAATTTTTATACCTTATTTTATAAAAAAAAATGAAGAGTAATTTAATGAGTTTCTTTTTTAAAGATTTTATTTATGAAAGAGAGAGAGAGCACGAGAGTGGGGAGCAGGAGCAGAGAAAGAGAGGAAATATCAAGCAGACTCCACGCTGAGTGTTGAGCCTGACGTGGAGCTTGATCTCATGACCCTGAGGTCATGACTTCAGTGGAAATCGAGAGTCAGAGGCTTAACCAACTGGACCACGCAGGCGCCCCTAGTTTTTAGATCATTCTAGACCAGGCCCAGGGCACTTCCTGGAAGATGGTGGGCCGTCAAATATGTTGAACTGTTGGATGAGGTGAGGGATTAAAAGAGCAAGATACAACCTTTCCAATAGTTTATAAAAGGGAGGAAAAAAAGAATTAGTAAACACATGTTTTTCTTAAAGGCAAACTGATTGAAAATATGAATTTATACCGTTTTATCAAACACACCAAAATTTAACTGATGTTACTAGAATAGCGAGAGTTCACTTGTACATGATGCCAGTTTAGAAATTGAGGTTATTTAAGCAGGAGTTGGGATGAAGCTTACTTTTACTTTATGTTTAAAAGAAAGTTTCTTAGGGACACCTGGTGGCTCAGTGGTTGAGTGTCTGCCTTTGGCCCAGGGTGTGATCCTGGAGTCCCAGGATCGAGTCCTGCATCGGGCTCCCTGCATGGAGCCTGCTTCTCCCTCTGCCTGTGTCTCTGCCTCTCTCTCTGTGTCTCTCATGAATAAATAAATAAAATCTTAAAAAAAAAAAAGAAAGTTTCTTAAGAAAGTGAACAAAGTAAACGGGCTTGCTGAGATGTGTTATGTCTGAGAGACAGTAAATCATTTTCAAGCGTCGGCCTCCTCCCTGCGCCCTCTCCACGTCTGCGGGGAGCCCAGTGTCTCCTGTTGTTCCCTAACAGATTAGTAGCCACGTAGTGGCCTAACACGAGACCGAGTTCTCTTACGGTTGTGTTAGGGGCTTAATGTGGATCCCACTGGCTTAAAATCGAGGTGTCCACGGGGCTGCATTCCTTTCTGGAAGCTCTGAAGGAGACCCGGAGACTTGGTTCTTTCCCTTTTTCAGTTTCTGGAAGCCGTCTCCACTCCTTAATTCAACTCGTGGGTCCCGTCCCGTGTGTTGGGTCTGGAGTGTTGTACGCCTCTGGCCGTGCTCCTGCCCACAGAGCTCCCTCTTACCGCAGCTGCACAAAAGCCTCAGGGTTTAAGGACCTACATGATGACACTGAGCTCACCCAGGTCACCCAGGGAAGTCTCCCCACGTCAAGGGTGAATCGCATCACCAGGGGCCTTTTTGTCACGCGTGATGACATAGGCACAGGTCCCAGGGGCTGAGTCGTGGATGCCTTTGGCGGCCACCAGTGTGCACCCCGAGAGTGGCATTCTGTTCACAGGACTGAGACCCAGCATCAGAAGATCCTGATGTGCATTTACTTAGTTTTTTTTTAGATTGGCGTATGATAATTCATATTTATTAATGAAGGCAGTTATCATCAGCTTCCTTTAAAGAAAAGACTTTCATTGCTGCAAATGGTTTTAAGTACACACAGTTTTTAAAAATAATTTAATGCTCGTTTAATGGTAAGTTATTGTCTCATAATAATAATTCCGTTGCCTTCCACAAGTCTATGTATTTCACATAATTTAATTATAATAACTATATAGCTTTACGTACATAAACTATCTTATACTCTGCTTTCACCTAATGCTTACATGTACTACTATATAAATAGGCCATATTTTACTAAGCTTTGCTCCTGATGTTAGAGATTTATGTGTTTACAGTTTCTTGCAAGTGTAGATAATGCTTTGCTGAACATTGACTTATTTATACAGTTGTTTTTACTTTTATTGAATAAATCCCTTGGAAAAAATCCCTTTGGAAGAAGTTAGAGGAAGAATATATGACTGCAGGTTGCCTTCCCACTCCCTTGTTCTTATCTGTTTATAGAACCATAATTTTGTTCAGGTAGTAGGTGGTACTGTGGTCAAGGACCATGGTGTAAGCCCCGGGGATGAATTTGTGAAACCTGGAAATTTCTGTGTCCTTTGCCAGTAATTGGTTTAAGAATCTGTGGGCCAATTTTGTTCAAAAAGACCAAGTTGAAATTTTTTTTTTTTTTTAAGATTTTATTTATTCATGAGAAACACAGAGAAAGAGGTGGAGACACAGGCTGAGGGAGAAGCAGGCTCCATGCAGGGAGCCTGAGGTGGGACTTGATCCTGGGACCCCAGGGGTCATGCCCTGAGCCAAAGGGAGATGCTCAACCACTGAGCCGCCCAAGCGTCCCTAAGTTGAAGTTTTTATAGCTGGAATCTAGTTAGGATGCTGAATCTGTGATGTGTTGACATCTGTGTCACCATCTGGGTGTCTATTATCACTGCGATTCAGATGAGTGGACTTGCCGAACCAGGATGAAGTTGGAATATGAGCAAAAGGCATCGAAGAGGATGAGGCCAAAGAAAGATTGGAAGATAACTGGCGTGTGGGGCCATGTTGTGGGATTCTGGGCTTGTGGTCTGGGGTGCTTTGTTCATCCAAGGATAGTGACTTCAATTTGTGTGACCTAAGGACAGACATCCAAGTAAATGCAGGCCTCAAGAGAGATCTTGGGTTCAATAGAACGTACCATGAGCAACATATGCAAGCCCCATATATAATCCTACATTTTCTGGTAGTGACATTTTTTAAAAAGTTAAAAAAAAAAAAAAAAGGAAGCGATGCTGATTTTAATAATATATTTTTCGATACAACATATCAAAAATATTATCGTTTCATTATATAATCATTATATCTTCCAACATCTCAATTTGTTCCAGCCACATTTCAAGTGCTTAATAGTAGTTGTGCACCATTAGAAAGGTGAATTTAGGAGCCAGTTATAACGTCAGCGCCTTTCTTTGCTTGCAAATGTGAACCTGTGTTTGGCTTTGGGGTGTTTCTGTTTTGTTTGTTGGTTGGTTTGTTGGTTGGTATTGTGAGTGCCACTGTAATGAGCAGTTATATATACAGCTCCTGGTGCAGGGGTTCAGGATGGTATATACCTGGGAGTAGGACTGCGGGCAGGTAACAGATGAAATGTGCTCATTGTATTTTCCAGGCAGGTTGCTCCAGTTCACATCCCAGCTAGTGGTGTGTGAAAGAGCCCTTATTGCTCCACATCCATACTAACATTTGGAAAAGTCTCATTTCTTCATTTTTGTCAAATTAGTGGGTGTAAAAATGACTTGTTGTTTTCTCACAATTTGCATTTTTCTGATTATTAACGAGCTTCAAAACCTCTCAGATGTCTGTGAACTGTCATTTTTTGCTTCTATAGAAGTCACACATATTTTTTCATTAAATATATTAATACATGGTACGTGTCATATATCCATATATGCGTCATATATTTTTTCACAAATATGTATTGAGCACTATCTATTAAGTATTGGTCTAAGTATTGGGAATATACTAATAGTGGGAGGAAAAATGGTCCCAAATCCTGCCCTCCAGGAATTTACAGGCTAGTGTGCGTACATGGTGAGGAGGGAGAGACAAAAACCAAAAGAAACCAAGCACCGTATGTCAAGGACTGTTAGTAAACCTCGTTTGCGTCTGGCTCAGCCATTTCACATCGAGGTTTAACTTGGCTTCTGTGGTTGTAAAAAGGAGACGGTAATAATACTGTCCTCACTGTTTATTCTGTGCATGTGAAGAGCTTGACACAGCCCTGGCAAGTTGTAAGGATTCAGAAAATGCTAGCGAGAAGTATTATTTTCCCCTCTCTGCTTCTACTTTTTTTTCTGTAATTTTTTTTCAAATAGAACTACTGACGTTTAAGATTAAATATGTTTTGGTTTCTTGAAGTGTTGGCTCTCGTCAGGGTGTCAACCTATTGGTAATCTCTACGACAAGACAGATGACTTTGGCTACTTTTGAGATGTGTTTTTGAGATTTCAAGCTTCTTAAGCCCCAATGACCAAGAGCCTGAGAACATGCACTTTTATAAAAAGCTGCATCATAGGGACGCCTGGCTGGCTCAGGGGCTGAGCATCTGCCTTTGGCTCAGGGCGTGACCCTGGGGTCCCGGGATCCAATCCTGCGTCGGGCTCCCCGCAGGGAGCCTGCTTCTCCCTCTCTGCCTCTCTGTGTGTGTCTCTCATAAATAAATAAATAAAAATCTTAAAAAAAAAAAAGCTGCATCATGTCAAATGCCGAAAATAGGGGAAAATCTGTAGGAATGTCTTGTATTAATTCAGGGCTATGTCCCGTGAGTGTAAAGTTTGTCTGAATCAATCATTTCCATCTAACAACCAATTTACTGTAGACTTTGTGCAAAGGACTGCATAGAGGAGATGCATGTGACCTTGTTAATCTTTGGAACAATTCTTTGTCCCTCTTTCTTAGATAATGATGTTGAAAATGATCTTCAATCAGACATCAGTCGAGCACTGCAAGACTCACACCGAAAAGCTGAAAGAATGCAACTTCTTCTTAATAGCTGTTCGCCTGGCTTCACTGAACCAGATCTTGGATCCCTGGGTTTATCTGCTGCTAAGAAAGATCCTTCTTCGAAAGTTTTGTCAGGTAGCAAATGCTGTCTCCAGCTGCTCTAATGATGGACAGAAAGGGCAGCCTATCTCATTATCCAATGAAATCATACAGACAGGAGCATGAAAGAGAATTCCTAATCAACTTGCATGTCCACAGCTTTTGGCAACAAGTAGCCGTAAACTTTACTGTGAATTTAGGCATCTCTGGCATGCCGCTGTTTGTGCATTGAAGGAGAATTTCTGATGCAAGGCTGAATGGTCTCAGAAGCGTAGATAATCCCCTATGTGCCAAAAGTATTGAAACACAGAGGAAAATATATTAATAACAGTCCAGTGTTTTGGGGTCTCTGCCATTTGTAGCTGAATATGTGATTATTTATGAGATGAAAACTTTTTTTTTTTTTTTTTTTTTTTACAAATGATCTTGGTCTGTGGTAGAGATGAGCTGGGCAAAGTTAACCATCCGGTGTTACTGAGTACACGGGGGATTGAATTCATTGATCATTGAAGATAGGCAAAAATTTGTCTCTGTTCAAAGACCTTGGTCTTCTGCATTTTCTTCCTTCCTTCTTCTTTCTTTCTTTCTTTCTTTCTTTCTTTCTTTCTTTCTTTCTTTCTTCCTTCCTTCCTTCCTTCCTTCCTTCCTTCCTTTCTTTCTTTCTTTCTTTCTTTCTTTCTTTCTTTCTTTCTTTCTTTCTTTCTCTTTCCTTCTCCATGTCATTAGGATTAAAAAAAAAAAACGTATACTATATCCATAATATTCAGTGGTACTGATGTATATATTGCTCAATACATAAATTATCTGCTGAACTTACGAAGTGTAAATTTTGGTTGTGCTAGTAATTAGGTTTGCTCATTATCTAAATAAGAGCCTATTCCTTGTATGTGAAATATGACAGGATTTGTGACTATCCAAATGATTAAGTATTCTCCTTTCTGAATACATTTTTAATTCCTAAAAGCCTGGATGAGATTCATAAATCTGATCATGAGAGTCAGTGAAGTGATTTTTCAAAATGCTATTTACGAACTGATTTGTGAACTAACTATAGGTGCTTTGGTTAATTATCCTCCCTGATTGTTCCACCAGAAGTATTCTCTAGTCTTTTGGATATTTAAATACTAACTCTGATTCCAGGACCAATAAATATTTTGAAGGTTCCATGAAGACTTTCCATAGTTTGACCTATTCATAGAATAAGAAAGTTAATAGTATCGACCCCTTGCAGCACTTTCTCTCTCCTCTCTTCAAAGTAGCTCTGTATATAAATATTTATTATTATTAATATGTTTTTCTTATACTCTACATGTGTACAAACCTTCATAGTTAAGTTTGATATCTTTTTAGCACAAGCAGATTATTACACTAAGTTTCGAGAGTTGCACTTAAGAAAACCTCCCCAACAAACTTAACAATCTTTTAAGTGAGGCCTACACAAAATGCTCTTTGTATTCTTTGGAGCATTCATTTTGCAAACTCGTTAACATTTTCTCACAAAGATTTTTAATTTACAGCTTATGTTACTGCATTCCTAAAGTTTTCAAAAATTTGAGACTTATTTTATACGTCTTTGTAGTAGCTACTTTTTCCCCTGTGTTTCGTAGGCATTTAAGGAATAATTGATTTTAACAAGTATCATATATCTACTAGGTTAATATATAAATCATCTTAGGTCAGTTAAGAATAATCAATTTATTATTATAATTATGAAATACTGTGTCAAACTGAGTGAGAAAGCAGGGTCTGCTGAGAGTGTTTATGTAAATTCACGATGGTTCCACTGGCCTACATTTTAGAAAAAATGATGATACCTAATACTCAGCCCTGTTGTAAAAGCTCTCTGCGCTATAGAATTGGGGTATCCCACAGGCCACCTTATGAAGAATTAGACACAACTACCTCCTTTTCCCAGAAAAAAAGTGCACTTAAATTACCTTACAGTAAAGAGGCTTGACCTCTTGAATGGTCCTCTGGTCCCAGGTCATAATCAGATAGATTATGACACACACAGCGTGGATTTAAGGGTGCGAGTGTGATTCGTTTCTCCCTCCAGCACCTAGGACAACACCTGAACTATAGGAAGTGTTCAGTACTTATTCAATGAATGAATGAATAAATGGCTGCTAAAACCCGCGCACATCAGTGAGGTGCTTGCCATATGATTGAAGGCCTGCATGCCATTAAAGTCCACCCAACTGATAAAGTGAATGATCTCTGCTTATTTAATTACAAAAATATGAATTTATCTTCAAGTGTGTAGTATCGTATTGCTGTGCCACAAAGTGCTTTCTGTGTATTAATAATTTAAGGGAATGATACTTCCAAATGGTAATGGAGATTACTGTCAAAGAAATAACCACTTTCCATCAAAACACAGAAATGCATAAAGACAAAAACAGCCCGAAACTTATCCTGAAGTACAAAATACGGTCCTGCCCAGGAATACATGGCAGGAGTGGACAAATGGCAGTTTTTCAACAAGTTTGAAAAGGCAGTGGAGAAGGGAAAATTATGCAAATGGCCTGTGTTTTGTTACCTAGGCAGCCATTTGTTCGTCCGGGGAAAACCTGATAAGAAATAGAAGTCCCAAATGATTTCAGCCTTTGGGATGATAGATGTCGTACAGAGGCCCTTGACGTGGTCAGGAAGGGGACATCTGAAGTCACAGCAGAAGACTCTGTGTTTCCAAGTTTAAGCTTATTGGCCTTTAAATTCATTCTCATATACTTTGTGTATCTATGCATATGTCTGAGCAGGAAAAGAAGACGTGCGCATAAATTATGACAATAAATTATGACAATTCTTAACTTGACAACATTGGTTAAAAAAAAGAGAGGCCTAGGGAAGCCACGCGGGAAGAAGTGAGTACAATGTCGAAATTTAGGTACAATCAGCTGTTGTAGATTTTACATAGCAGTGCCGATTTTCTAAATGATGACTTTAGACAGCTGTGCTGTGTCCTAGAAGGAAATGATGACATGCTATTCAATAAGAATATTTGACTTTTCAAGTAAAATCAGTGCAGCGCATATCTCAAAACTATTTTAGATGGAAGAAATAAAACGTATTATCTTAAGATTTACCAAATTTGCCTGATGCTGTACACCAAGATATTTTAAGTAAATGTGTTTAATTATGACAGATTTAAATGATGATGAGTCCAAAAGTGCACATGTATTTCTACTTCACACTCCTTTATTATGTTAAAGGTCTCTCGATTGTGTGATAGAATAAATTGTGGAAGCTCGTGGAAACGTTAACTGTAGGAGACCCTGGGACCACGATGCCATCGAGTGATGGACCAACTAGAAACTCTCAATGCAAAACAGTGTTTCTAAAAGGTGGTCAATCTGTGGCGATATTCTAACAGTAGATTTTCAAATGAATTAGACCTTTTATTCACTTATGCTTTTTATATATCTCTTGGCCTTGAGTCCTAACTTGTGATTAACTTTCAGTTTTCCCATGTCAATAATAACTTAATGGTTCTTTTCTATTGGGATTAAGTAGAGACAGAAAGTGAGAAAATTTTTATTGTTGAAATTTTAGGCACATATATTCTTGCTTACTTTTTAAAAATACTTTGACCCCAAAAGCTTCTCTCAAAATAAACAAGATGCCAGAAGATGAGTGACACACAAAGACCACAGAGTATTTAACCCTACAAACATATTAAAAGCTTAATGTGGAAAAATTAAAATTTCTGTGATTTACCCATGTGAAAAGTTTAGACCATCACCTATGCCAAATCTTTAGAGACGTTGCTTATTGCTGTTTTCTGCTTTCATGTCTCAAAAACTGCTAAAATCGAGGTTTAAATAAATGTGCAGAATTGTTCAATGAATGAGATTATATCAATTCGAAAATGAAGAATATTCAATACTGTGGCTACGTCCAGAGGGCTATCATCTGAGTTGCAGTAAAATTCCGATAAGAGGTGACATACATCTGTGATGTTTCCTAACATAGATTTTGATAAAGCCAATTTATAAATTTGAAAATCAACCTAAAACTCACATGCACATTCGTTACAGAGCTGTATCAGTTCAGTATTCTAAGACAACTAACTGGTGGTGATTACATATTGGGCATGAATCAGAGAATTAGGGAAAATTTTAAAATTAAAACTCCATTATATTGGCATCATTTATATAGGCAGTGGTTTCATAAGAAAATTTATAGTCAGCTGAACTACTCCCACCCAAAACGTTTCAATTTTGTTAGGAATTCGTATCTATACTTATCAGTAAAATCTTTTACATGTCTTCTTCCCTGAATGCCTTTTTTGGATTGAGTCCACCTTGAATAAAAGTGGAGAAAGCAAAAAGAATAGCGCAGAGTGGCCTTATTCTCAGAGTGACAAAGGGAACACTGAGACTATGCCTATTTCAGAAAGACCTTCCCCAAGTCTAGAATTAAGGCAATTTTTTTTTTTTTTACAAAGAGATCAACAATTCATGTTAAAGTCAGATGGAACGATACCTTCAAAACAGGCTACGTAACCTCTCCTTTCTCACTTGTCCCTGTTCTCTACTCTTTTAAAGAGCAAAAGAGCACAGAATTTTTATTTTACATATTCTCTATTTTATAATTCCTAAAACGAGGATTCTGTTTAAAGGTTTATAATTTGTGCAAGTTGAATTGTAAACCATTACATTATGATGAGCATAAACTGAGTACTGTTTGATTCTCTGGAAAAACAATTCAATCAGATAGTCATTTATATATCGTTTTCTTTATTGAGAATGAAAACTTTCATTTCCAGAAGTTTTAAATCCATCCATTTAATATCAACAACTCAAATATTTACTGGATTACATATTTCTTCATTAGGAATGAGACTGTGGTGCCAAACCCTTTGCTTCCAACCTGTTTATTCATTTTCTCAACAGAGTGGAAAGTAACAGAAATATTTACTGTTGGTGGAACTGGGATTGTTTTTAAGAGGATAGAGAACAGCTTTGTATTTCTAGCACGCTTATGCCTTAATATATGAAGCAGATCTGACTCTGGTTTTTAGGATAAATCAGCTTTGATGGAATCATTTTATTATAGGAATAAAGATAAGATGGAAACAGATCATCCTGAGGAACAAAACCAAACTTTTCAAGCTTTTTGAGCATTTTGGAGATGACTCCACCTCTAAGGTTATTTTCAAAAGTGCGGCTCTTAAATTCTTTCATCAATTGCTTTAGAAACAGAGTATTTTGGCCTTTTAATGAAAGTGAATTGGATATCGAGGCAAAAGGTAGCCCATCGCCAAAACTTAATAGTTATTTGAAAGTGGTTTCTTTATATGTTTTCTGTTTGTGTGGAAGTCAACGCTGTAATATTAAGCAGAGAAAAATGCATATGACGCATCGACTCACTCCAGTGTTCTCTCAACTCCTGCAGAGGTACTTATGTGGAGCAGGCAAGGGACGGGGGTGGACACCATAAAGTCGTGGAGGGAACCGTGCACATTTCCGACTTGTTAAAATTCTTCATCCTTTTAAGCCATTCCGCAGAATCAAAGAGAGGGAGGGACCACATCCATCTTTATACACGTGAATGTCAGAAGGACAAAGCAAGGAGTGGCCCGTATTCTTTTCTGTAGGATCAGGTGTTGAGTTCCCCCAAGTCGTCCCTGACTGCTACATGCTCTCCCTCCCATATAGATGTGTGGAATTTGTATGACATATTTTACTTTCTCCCTCTTCCTTTACCAGATGTGTATGTATCAATAGCATAAAGTTGAACATCGCTTTACACAAACAGGTTAAAACTAGGCACAGATTATCATCCTCTGTTTATAATAAATGAGCGTAAGTGCCATTCACGTGGTGTATTTAAGTAAGAACTGAAATTGTTGGCACTTTCATCAGTAAAGTAAAGCTCAGCAGAGAAGGCATATGTTTCTCCATCTTTCCCATTCAGCCTCCTATCCCTACACACTTGGTTAAGTGGGAAGTTATACTTTTGTCATCTCTATGTAAAGTTGTTGTTGTTGTTGTTGTTGTTTTTGAGGTATCCTAAGTGTAGTTAAACACATCTTCCAATATATTTTAAAGGCGGGTCTTCAGTATTGTGGAGACAGAGAGTAAAAGGGACTTTGAAAACTACATCAAAACCTTGATGGCATTCAAGTCATAGCTAGTCTCTGTATTTGATAAATGTATGTTTTCCATGTTGTGTTTGTCATTGGAAAATAAAGTTGAATGTTCTGAAATGTCCCTGTCTTTTTTTCCTGAAGCCAACTCGTGTCAGGAATATTTTGTTTATAATTGTGTTAAACATTTTGCTGAAATCCTACTTGACACGCTTTGTCAAATAACAGCACAATGTCATGTTGTGCTACCTGGATGATGATACCATTTTGTTTTACGTCCCGTAAGTGTGTACAGTACATGTCATCACTGACTTGCTGTAGATCCGATGTGCTCTTTTCCCGTTTTCAACATATCTATTCGTATTATAATCCCAGATTTTTGGTTTTTGATACAAACACATATTTATCAATTATTCTCAATTTAGTCCATCCTCTTTTTTTTTTTTTTTTCAGATTCTAGTATAATCTACAGGCAGCCAACCAAGGAATTTTCCTGGTTTGTAGTCAGTCTCGTTGATAGATTTGTACCTAGGGATGGGTATGAGCTGATTCCTGGCAGAGACAAACGCTGGACTGCCTGCGTTTATACCCTGTTCTGTGTACCCCTTCAGGCCAATCTACCCCTTCCTTCTTTACTGAAGGGAGGTGTTCTGCAGAACATAGGCAGCTAAGCCAAGCTCAATAAAAGTAGCACATCAGGCTTTCCCTTCTTCCTCCTAGGAAAAGGTATTTAGGGAGAGCTCTGACCATGGTTTCTCCATGGGCTCCGAGGCTCCGAACCAGATCTTATGGTCCCTATGTTCTTTGCTCTGTAGCATCGGCTGAATATCATGGTGGCATTTCTGGTCTACAGAAGGTAGAGCCTACATGCCATACAATGAGGCACTGCCCAGTTTCAGGTCCTTGGAGAACATGAGCTCAAGAATATCCTCAGATAGATATTCTTCGGGGGTTGTTGCGCTTACCCATAACCATTTTGAGCAAATCCAGTTTGGAGGCTGGGTGCTCAGAATCCAAGCCAGTCCTCTGAGCTTGTTCTTTCCTTCAACATGTATTTGTTGTTGTACCTACCCTGTGCCACGCATTCTGGTGGGAGTTAAGACTCACGGATATTTTTTTTTTCCTAAAATATCAGTTTTCAGTGAATGTATAATCTGGTAGGGAATAGGAGATAATTTGATCAGGGTTGGTAACAGAGTAAGCATATAGGAGAGTTGATGCCAAAATAGGAAATCATTTCCTGTAGAAGATGACGGTTAACCTGCATTTTGGAGAAAGGAATGAGTATTAGTTGGGAAGGGGAGGGCACGTTAGGATACTTTTTCACTTCATGCTGTCCCAAATTATAATTTCCAAGGCATTCAAACTAACTTCTAGTGGCCCTCTGAGAAGTATAGGTCGAAATAGAGCATATAATCTCTCAGAATGGGCCAAAGGCATGGCCTTGGGGCAGGATTTCTCCACTTCAGCCCCTTGGCTTATTGGGCCAAATAATTCTTTGTTATGGGGGCTGTCCTGTGCATTGCAGGCTGTTTAACAGTATCCCTGGCCTCTACCCACCAGATGGTGGTAATACTTTACTAGCTGTGATGATCAGAAATGCTCCCAGACAGGGACGCCTGAGTGGCTCAGTGGTTGAGCGTCCGCCTTTGGCTCAGGGCGTGACCCTAGGGTCCCGGGATCGAAGCCCACATGGGGCTCCCTGCACAGAGCCTGCCTCTCCCTCTGCCTGTGTCTCTGCCTCTCTCTGTGTCTCTCATGAATAAATAAATAAAATCTTTAAAAGGAAAAAGAAATGTTCTCAGATGTTGCTAAATACACTATGGGGGATCTGATTACTCCCAGTTGAGAACCTCTGCCTTAGAGCAAGGGCCATGGCCTTTGAGAGGGTGCTGTGTGTCTGAGGGTTTGCAGCACAAGGCCATCTGTGAGATCTTGGATCCGAAAGGCACCACCCTGGCACTCCCCGAAGCAGCAGGCCCTAGAATGCCAGTTGGTGTCTGACTGCACAAAAATGTGGCACTACCACTACAACAATGCCTGGATCACCTCGGGCCCAGATCCACTTCTGTAATCACATAAACCTATTCACAAATGAGGAGGTACAGTTTCTTGGAAGTATCATCTTTCTATTGATGTCTCCAATCCCTATTTTGTTCTTGATAAGAGGCCCTGGGGTTATATGTCTCTCAAAGGGTTATCTAAAGGGAATGAGCCCATTTCTCCCAGGATGTTTAAAAATCTGTTGTAATTCCTCTTAAGTTCACATTTCCACACAGGTGCCTCAGTAGGAGAGAACTGATTTAGCAAATTCTGTCTTTTTTTTTTTTTTTTTAAATTTTTTTTTTATTTATTTATGATAGTCACAGAGAGAGAGAGAGAGAGAGAGAGAGAGAGAGAGAGAGGCAGAGACACAGGCGGAGGGAGAAGCAGGCTCCATGCACCGGGAGCCTGATGTGGGATTCGATCCCGGGTCTCCAGGATCGCGCCCTGAGCCAAAGGCAGGCGCCAAACCGCTGCGCCACCCAGGGATCCCGCAAATTCTGTCTTTTATGGGGGTTTTGCACATTTGGTTTGTGTAACAGAGCTCCAGCAGCTTTATCTAATCTGAAAGATGATTTTTGTCAAAAAGCCGTCCAGCTCTGGGCAAACGTCTCTTTTCTGGCCTGTTTTTCTGATGTCATGCCAGTCTGCAGAACCTCAAGCACTGAGCTGTTACCACACATTTTGGAGACAAAGTTCAACTCACGTAGGTCTCCGTGACTAAAACTTAAGTCTCTGGTTTGTATGGTATGGGAAGTTGAAAAACTTAAACTCCAAATCTGACCCCAAAAAGTTAGAACAAGAATTTTCCTTGGTCTACTGTAAATTTCTGAGGCCAAGTAAGGCAGGTCTACGGATAATCAGTGTTCATGCCTAACAGTTTTTAAAAGAAGTCTTTTTGAATATAATATACAAGGTTGTTTGAATTGGACTTTGAAAAGAACACTGGAAGAACCCAATTCTGAAACAATCCCCACCAATTGGGGCTCTTCAAATTAGATCTAACTGGAATATACCTGGTGGGGCACTGGTTTTTAATCACTGGGGGATCGGGCCTCCTCGGGTAACCGGGTGAAAGGCATGGATCCTCTCCTCGCAGAGAGGATAGAGAATTTTTTTCCAGTCGCAGAGACTGTACAGCCCTCCTGAATTTTGTCTGTGAACGTCTTGGAAATTGATGGACACAGGTTAGGAATTCTCCATGCCAGAGAGTCTTGATGATTCGCGGAAACTCATGACCTTCCGTGTTTGGTTAGAAGCTAAAATCCAAAACTGGAGCCTAAGTCAACTAACTACTTCCCTGTGAATGTGAACATTCCCGACATCTCGTTATAGGCCCGTAATAGTAAAGCAATATAACCAGGGATAGAATCATTAAAAGAGGAGCTGCAATCATTTTTAAAAATTGTCATCATGGGACACCTGGGGGGCTCAGTGGTGGAGCGTCTGCCTTGGGCTCAGGGCGTGACCCCGGGGTCCCGGGATCGAGTCCCGCCTCGGGCTCCCTGCTTCTCCCTCTGCCTGGGTCTCTGCCTCTCTCTCTGTGTTTCTCGTGAATAAATAAATAAAATCTTTAAAAAAAAATAAAAAATAAAAATTACCATCACAGTGGGGAAAAGAAAAATAACACAATCCCAACAAGCAGAGGGACCGTACAGGCTACTCACCAAACGCAGGTCGAAAGTAAAAGTACTCTTTTTTTTTTTTTTAATTTAAAATTAGGAGTAATTCAGTGATGCATTTGCCTTACAACAAAGAGCTTGTTTCGGTTTTCCCTTGTGCTGACCCAGCAAGAGAGATTTAAAACGAAGCTATTTAAAGGTCAATTAAAAAAAAAAACAAAACATCACCCCACCTGAAAAATGCAGTCTCTTACACGGGGACAATCTAGGCGGTCAGAATGCCACTTCCTGTGCTGCCCCTGTTATGTCCCTGTTGGAGGGATTCATCCCAATGCCCGCGTCTGCATGTGCTATGTCTTTGCCTTGCAACTCGGAAGGGAGGCAGCGAGGGTGACCTTATCATCGATCCCCTGCCCCCGAGGATGCAAGGCACACACTTACAGATCTTCTTACTAATGCAAAATTAATGATGCTTTACGCCAACACTTAAAGCTTTTAGTAAAATGCTGTCTTGATGTTTATAGTTTGTGTTTCTCTACAGGGAAAAGTCTGGAGCGATTAATGACATTCATCTTTGCATTGTTCTAGCCTTATTGAGGAAGATGGAAATGAGATCTCAAAGCACTGAAGCATTTGTCTGTTGGAAACAGCTCTTTGATACCAAGCCATCCTCCATTCGGATGTGTTACAGGACTTGGCCCGTGCGCAGCGTGCGTAATGCTGCAGGCGGATTTTCATGAATCAGTGGTTTGGAGTCTTCTCCCTTAGAAGATCCATGAAAAGCCACTTTTAGAGGAAAAGCTATTTGAATTTATTTTCAACATTCCATGATTTAAATCTTTTTTTTTTTTTTGTGGGGTGGGGGAGGATCTAATGTTTTTAAGGATGATAAGGACAAAATTAGTTTTTACTTCGAAATTGTTGGAGAGATAATATTGACTTATTCCCAAGAGGAACCATTGTCTTAAATGTTGTGCGGCCCTAATTAGGTATGCATGGCCTTTATCCTCATCCCAGGTTGTCTCCTCACTAAAGCAATTTTGAATATTCCTGTTAGACTATCCCTTCAGCAGAATTTTTCACCGAAAGATGAGATACGTAATATGTTAATTTTCTTAATTACTATTGACCACTGCTAAGATGTTATATGTTTAATTTAAAATATTTTAAAGGATATTTTAAACAAAATCACCCCATCAAAATGCTCTATAAAATTTTGGGGGGGTCATAATGCAAAAGAAAAATTTCCAACATTGGGAAAGAAGTCAGAACACGTATGCCCAGTTATCTGATTTGCTATTCCCTGGTTATTTGTGCTTGACAATTCAGTGAGCCACTCCGCACTTTGCATTTTCTCATCAGTGCAACATTATTAGGATTAAATAAGGCAACGAAGACGAGGACACTTTTGAAAGCGCTATATAAGTGGTCGATGGTTAATTTATTTTATTATGCTCGTTTCATTGATGGAACAACATTAAAAATTAATTATTATATTATCATCTTAAGCGACTCTAGCCCAGTCTTGCGAATTTAGTGTTGGGCATTCACCAGAACACACAAATAATGTTAGAGAACTGGTTCTGGTCCCACGTAGGGTGTGTGTGTCTGAGAAAGATACGCAGCTGCTTCTAGGTTCAGTTGCCTCATCTGTATGATCAGGGCTGGCCTATCTGTGTGGTATCTTCTAACCGAAAAACGTGATTCTCCTGTCTCTCTGGAATGTCATGTCTTTTGAATCTTGAAAAATAGCTCGTAGGAGACAGATAGCAAGGCCCAGAAAAAGTTTGTTCCTTTTTTTTCTCTAAAGAGAATTTTTAGGTGGCTCTTCTTCTCCTTTGAGATCGCTCTCTTGTCTCAACCAAATCACAAGATCCCTGAATACAGGAGCCACGTCTTCTACTTGTTAAGGTTTTCTGGCTGCTTTTCCCTTGGCTCCTCATCCAAACTATCAAATCCTAGTTTTTGTTGTTACGGGCTGGGTCTTATTTACTTCTTTATTTTTGGTTCCATAAATATCAGGACCATTGGGTCGTGTAGATTTTCATACACTTGGGCTTATCAGCATGTGCGTGCGTGTGTGTGTGTGAGACGTCCATTATGTCTCAAATGTGCATTCCTTTCTTGAAAAATTTTATCAAGTGTTTAATTTTAATTCCACTGTACTTAACATACGGTGTCATATTAGTGTCAGGTGTACAATGCAGTGACTCAGCACTTCTGTGCGTCATCCAGTGCTCATCGTAAGTGGACTCTTCAATCGCCTGCACCTGTTTCACCCATCGCCCCCACGACCTCCCCTCTGGTGACCATCAGTATGTTCTCTATAGTGAAGAGTCTGTTTCTTGGTTTGTGTCTCTTCTTTTTTTCCCCTTGTTTTTGTTTTCATCTGTTTCGTCTCCACGTATGAGTGAAATCACGTGGTATGTCTTTCTCTGACTCACTTATTTCACTCAGCATTATGCTCTCTAGCTCCACCCGTATCATTGAAAATGGCAAGATTTCAATCTTTTTATGGCCTGAATAATATCCCGTTACATATATATATACCACATCTTCTCTATCATCCACGGTTGATGGACACTTGAGCTGTTTCCATAATTAGGCCACTGTAAATAATGTTGCAATAAACATAACGGTGCCCATATCCTTTTGGATTCGTGTTTTGTAGCCTTTGGGCAAATATCTAGTAGTGGAATTACTGGATCATAGGGTAGCTCTATTTTTAAGTTTTTGAGGACCCTCCACACTGTTTTCCAGGGTGGCTGCACCAGTGTGTCTTCCCACCAGCAGTGCAGGAGGGTTCTTTTTTCTCCACGTCCTCCCCAACACTTGCTAGTTCTTGGGTTTTTGGTTTTAGCCGTTCGGACAGGCGTGAAGTGACATCTCATTGTGGTTTTGATTTATCTTTTCCTGATGATGCATGACATTGAGCATCCTTTCATGTGTCTGTTGGCCATCTGGATGTCTTCTTTGGAGAAGTGTCTGTTCATGTGTTCTGCCCATTTTTTAATTGGATTATTTGTTTTTGGGGTGTTGAGGTGTGTATTTTGTTTTTAAAATACAATTTATTTTCTAATCACAATAGTATGAGCATTCCTTTGAAAGGTCAGATAGTGTTGAAAGGCGCTGTTCTCAGTGTAGCCCTACTGCCAGCACTTTGCTTTATGGAAGTCACTTACAGCTTTTTTCTTCAGCATTTTTCTAGAATATATTACCATATTTCTAAGTAATGTACTTGTGTTGCTGTCTCTTGCTTCATTAACTTTTGATGCTGTATGCTGATTTATTTTGCTGGATTTAGCTCTCTCCTCATCCATTTGCCCATTATAGTTATAACACAATTTTTATTAAATCAATATTCAGTGTTTGCATTTTTCTGACAATACAGATAATCATAGTACTGTGAATCATGGTACTGTGATTGTGTTGCCTTTCTTGGACACATTTTTCTTTTTTCTAGAGTTAAGAACTTAATGAGTTAAATTTACTTATTAGCTTTACTTTGTGCCAAAGACTAAGCCTCACAGTTATTCAGGTGCCCAAGCCCATCTGATAATTTTTACCCCCTCTGGTATCCTAGGTTTCTTGCCATTGATCCTTTTGCCTCTTTTTTGTTAGATACCCCGTTTTCTAGATCTTGTGTCTTGAATTATTTCTTGAATTATTCACTCATTTTGAACACACCTGCTTTAAACTGGGCGTTTTAATAGAAAAGAAAAGGAATCAAACTCCTAGAAAGGGAAAAAGAGTGGTTCTAAGTGAACACGAACACTAATAATAATGGTGATAATAACAATAGTGGCAAAGATCATTTCATGAGCAATATACATATGTCCTCACAGTCTCATGCCAGTGCTACAAGGTAGGGATTGTATCACCACCCTCCAGATGAAAAGGCTGGAGCTCAGGGAGGATAAGTCACTCCACAAGTCCACTGAGCTAGTGAGGAGTGATGCTGGGGTTCTCACCTGCTTTCAGGTTGGAACATATTTGGCCTGGAATCCCTGAGCAAGGAATTACTACTGTGATTATTTTCTTAAGCTTCAGGTTTATCTTTGAGGGCTCCACTAAGGCCCCATGAAGGAAAGGTTTTGACTACCGCGATGCCTGGGCGTTTTCAAACAGCCACGGTCGTGGAGGGGAGGCAGCTTTTCCAACAGTACCGAACAGAGTCAACTAACAAGATTCTTAGCAAAAAATCTGAGAGTCCATCTGCCCACCCTGGGCATGTGCACCATCCTGCACACATTCTGATCCTTCCTAGTTAGAAATGTAATTACTTCTGCGGTGGAGGGAGCATCAGCTGCTTGGCAGCAGATGGTTGTAGGGAAAGGCCATATTTCTACTTCCTGTCCAGGCCTGTGGGTTTTTCAGAATGTGAGTTTATCATGATTCAGGTTACTTAGCACACATCTCCTTCCTCCTCTTCGTGTTCTGTTTCTTTTTTGTTGTTGTTTTGCCTTCTACACTCTGATAAGGCAACTGCTGATAAGGCAACTCAGGAGCAGTCTCACTGAGAAGCTGAAGAGCAGGAAGTACTTTTATTTGCTTCCTAATTACACAGGGACTCCGGGAAGGGTATGTACAATTCAAGATGGAAGAGAGGGAGGACGGGCCTTTGTCAGGAGTAAAGCCATCCGTTTATCATCTCCCCTGCGTAATTTTGAGGTTTGCTCAAAGTTCTTCTGCAAAATATAGCGCAGTTCCAGAACGGAGAATATTTTGCCTTTACGAAAGAGAAAAACTGCCCTCTCTTTTTGAGTCTTTCTTCCCTTGTTGCTAGCAGGCAAAAATCTATTTGGTATAGCTGACATTTCATTCATTCACCAGGATTCTCTTCGACGAGCTGCTATGATTTCCACAGAACTGGTCAGACTGATTAGAAAGGGTGTGGAATATTTTGCTCATGGAAATGAAATCTTGGTATCTCCAAAACTTGAAATCTGTCACCAGGAAATTATTTCAAAAAGGAACCCACCGATAGCCATATAAGTTGAAAAATTGGTACATGTTGGAGTTTATCTTTGATCTCATTTTGCATGCTATCTCTACTATTTCAACATAATAACTGTAGTCAATAATTCTCAGGCATCTCAGGGATCAATTAACATTTATTCATAATGGGCTCACCCCAATCAAGATGTATCACAAATACATCTTTTTTTTTTAACTAATCGGTGGTTAATTAAACCAAATCAAATGAGTCGATGCTTAGGACAAATGTTTGAAGGATAAAGTCCCATTTGTCTGCCATCTTTATGTAATTTGCATGAGAAGTGGAGCCTGGAGATTTTCATATGGTTTGTCATTAATAATATAATTTTTAAAATGCAGTAATTTATGGACCTCATTTCATGAGAGTAAGTTTTAATATGAGAATATATTTTAAAAAATAAAATAACAATGAATGGTTACATACCTTACTTGAAGTTCCTTCATGGGGAACAAACACCATTCTCCATTTCATTGGGTGAAGAATAGTTCTCTCAAACCTAGGGGATCTTTCTCAATTGCCCAAGACAATCATTTGGAAGAGAGAGAGGGATTTTCTTGGAGAAAGGCAAGCGAGAACTAAGATGCCAGCTAGATAAGTGGGATCTTCTCTCAGGAGATGAGTATCCTGTGGGGCTCCTGTGGGGCTCAGCGGGTTAAGCATCCAACTTTTGGTTTTGGCTCAGGTCACGATCTTATGCATCAAGAGATTGAGCCCGCAATCTGGTTGCATGCTCAGCAGAGAGTCTGCTTGAAGATCCTCTCCCTCTGCCCTTCCCACCACTCACACATCTGTGCTTTCTCTAAATAAATAAGTAAATCTTAAAAAAAAGAAGATAAATATTGTGGTCAGATTACCAGTAAGGTATGAAAGTATGTATTTTGGAGTCAGGCCTGGATCAACTTTGGCTTAATACCTGAAAGTATTATGATTAAGCTTTTATGATTTTTGCGTATGAAGGGTTGGGATTTTTGCACTAACTTTATAGGGTAGCTATGATGATTAAATATGTAAATATTCCAGAACAGTGATGGGTACAATAAATATGTAGGGGGTATTGATGTTGCTGTTGCATTAGTAGTGATAATATTAGCCACAGTAGCGATATCAGTTGCTTGAGGAATCCATACACTATGGTAAAGTGGCAAAAGACATCCTGATCTCTGTACTCATTCCTAGTATTATTTTGAGAGACCCAAGCATATAGCTTTTTGTTTGAAAGGATGGGAACAAAAAAAAACCCCTACATTTGGTGGCACAGCAAATTTATTAATCTGCTAATTTGCCAATTAATTTGTTAATTTATTAGTAGAGTGAGGTTAATCAAGTTAGCTTAACCTTTTGGGGCACCTGGGTGGCTCAGTCGGTTAAGCGTCTGATTCTTGATTTCGGCTCAGGTCACGGTTTCAGCGCCCTGGGTTGGGCTTCACACTCAGCGGGGAGTCAGCTGGAGGATTCTCTCTCCCTCTCCTACTACCCCTCCCCCTGCTTTCTCTCTGTTTCTCCAAAATAAACAAATACATCTACAAAAAATAACCCTTCTAACCCTTAGTTCTTTAGCTATAAATGAAGGTAATTTTACCTAGAGTTAAGAAATTTATTGCAAATATTTAATGAAATCATACATTCAAATACTTGCCTAGTGCCTGGCATGTTACTGAGTCAATAAATGGTTATTATTATGTTATTATAAATTATCATCATTAATATTAAAAGCAAGCTCAGAAGATGTAAGTCGACTGTTTCTAACTGAGGCTGAATACTGTCACAAGCGTACACATTTTATCCAGCCTTCTCAAGACTTAGGGTGAGAAAATAAGGATGTGGGTCAACTTCATAGGAAGAGGAAGCACTTACAAGAAACAGCAAAACAAAGACATTTAAGTTTCCTTTATGGCTTAAGTGTATGTCTTTGTGAGATAAAGAAATGGTTCCAGTAGCACAGAAGAGGCTTCATGGTTTATTTATTGATTTATTCTACGGTTTTACTGAGATATGTCATAGAATATTGTATTCATTTGAGCTGCACAACATAATGATCTTTTCTTAAAGATTTTTATTTATTTATTCATGAGAGAGGGAGAGAGGCAGAGGGGGAAGTAGGCTCCCTGCGGGGAGCCCGATGCAGGACTCGATCCCGGGACCCTGGGATCACAGCCTGAGTCGAAGGCAGATGCTCCACCACTGAGCCCCCCAGGTGCCCCCAACATAATGACCTGATATACATATAGATTGCACAGTGATTGTCACAAGTCCAATTCACTTATACTTATATACTTATAATTTTTTCTTGTAATAAGAACTTTAAAGATTTACTCTTTCAGCAACTTTCAAATATATAACACAGTATTGTTGACTATAGTCATCATGCTGTAGATTACACTCCCCGAACTTAGTTGTCTTACAACTAGAAGTTTGTGCCTTTTGACCATCTTTACCTATTTTCTTCACCAGCCCTTCTACCTCCCACCTCTTACAACCACCAGCTTGTTACCTTATTTTATGACTTTGGCGTTTTCAGATTCCACACGGTATTTGGTATGACGTGATATCATACAGTATTTGTCTTTATTTATTTTACGTAGCAAAATGTTTGCACGGTACATCCATGTTTCAAGTAGCAAGATTTTTTTCTTTTCGTGGATGAATAAACTCCATCCCATTATATAAATGGGAAGAATGTGGTTTCCATGTCTTGGCTATCGTAAATAATGCTGCCATGAATGTGCGGGGGGTGTGGGGATGGGGGGCGGGGCAGGTATCTCTTTGAGGCAGTGATTTTGTTCCCTTCAGGTATATACCCAGAAGTGGAATTGCTGAATTGTATGGTAGTTCTATTTTTAATTTTTGGGGGGAACCCAGAAGAGGTATTTTGAAGAGTCGCTCTGATAACATCATCAAGTGAAATCCAGGAAAAATAAATAATGAGGCATACACACAGAAAAGTGAATCGCAGCAGGCGGAGATGTAGCGGAGTCACTTAGCGCTTTCTCACCACCATCTAACGTAGATCAGCGCAACACAGGTCTGTCACCCCATTTCCTGATCCATCAAGGACCATGGGGGTAATAATTTCTAGTTTATAGGGCAGCTGTAAATATTAGAAGAGGTGATATAGGCAAACCGCCTGGTACGGCTGCCTTAAAAATAAAAGTCAGTTATTTTACCAGCAGAAGTGGATTTCTTTGGAAGAGCAGAGGATTGCAATTCAGGGCAAGCAAACGATGGCAAAAACTATAGACCAGTCCAACAAAAGAGGTGAATGTTATTATATGGAGAAGGAGGATGTTGGGAGGAGCTTCTTTGAACAAAAGTCCATCAGAGAAAGGCAAGAGTCCAGGGTGATGACAGTTAGTCATTAACTTGTAGGAGATGTAATGCACATCTTCTCCTCTTGGATCCGAGACTGATGATTCTCCCCTGTTGGCCTCTCTTCAGTTGTTGGCACCTGTAATCGGCAGTTCTTGACCGTGAGCGGTGGGGCATGAGAGTGTCCCCCTTCTGGCCTTCCCACTCTATTACAGTATGGAGGATAATGGGGTGGATACTCCACTATAGGATCAATTTTCACAGTATTTGTGCCATGTCCCATCATCATCATCATCACTTAATGTACAAAATCCTCATAAGCTTACCAAGGTCCAGGTGGAACAGGTATTTATTTCTGGGTACCGTAAAGTCATTTGTTTTTCTCTAGCTATAAAGTCAGTAGAAAATAGAACTGCCAGAGAATTTTTGGACTGTGATGCATTGGGGAAAACACACAACTAAAAAAGACATTAAATCAGTTTAAATTAGGATCGGGGGATCCCTGGGTGGTGCAGCGGTTTGGCGCCTGCCTTTGGCCCAGGGCTCGATCCTGGAGACCCTGGATCGAATCCCACGTCGGGCTCCCGGTGCATGGAGTCTGCTTCTCCCTCTGCCTGTGTCTCTGCTTCTCTTTCTCTCTGTGTGACTATCATAAATAAATAAAAATTAAAAAAAAATAAATTAGGATGGGGGTGTTCTCCTTCTTCTTGGTACTTGGATTGAGAATGGTAACAACTTGGTCATTAATACCATTACTTCTCTGGGGATGACTGTATCTCCAAGGAAGAAAAGAGGAACAGACTATTTGTGTTGGATTTTGATGAAATGAATAGTTGCTGGATTTATTTTGTCCTTAATGCATCTTTAATGAGACCCTAGCATGTGTGTCTAGGTCCTGGCGAGCCTGATGTTTTCACTCACAGATTCCAGATTAAAGATTCTCTGATCCTTCAAAACGAAGTATCAACTTTTATTCATTACATTCAGGACTTGAATATCTTTCTCAAGCAATGCAGGAGAACACAAAGACCGAAGGGAAAAATTCCTGACTCTCTACCGCTCAAAGTTATCCTCTGTAAATGTTTGGATTAAGGTTCTTTCAAGTGTTTGTCTTTGCAAGTTTCTCCTCAACCCTAGCTTCACCTAAGAACTATGGCGAGATTCAAATGTTGGAAGGACTATCACAGGAAATACAATATGGTGTGTCCTGTAGGCTGGACCAAGACTTAGGGGAAGTCGCTACAGAGAGGACTTTGACCCCAAGTAAAAGGAAGCAAAGTGAGCGGTGCCAAAGGTAGAAGGGCCTGTCTTAGAAAGTAATGAGGTTCCTAGGGCGGCAGATGTTCAGGCACAGGCTTGGGTCCCCCTACCCTTAGGGAGCTTGCTGTAGAAGCAGGAATCGCAAATATCTTTTGAAAGTCTTCTTCCAACTCAAGATTCTATGATTTTATGCCCCAAATTAACTGTAAAATGGCTACTGTGGTTGAAGCGGCCTAAAAAGATGACTGAATTTAGCTGTCGAACATTGTGCCCCGCTTTAAACTCCTTTGTGTGTAGTTTATACGCCTCATGTGACGCTAACTGAATTGTTGGATCTCATCTCAAAGCTAGCCTTCGAGGTCTCGACGTTCATCTTATCAGTTTACAACTTTTTGGAAAACTCCACTCAGAAAAACAGCAAAATGTTATCAAAAAAGAGCTGCCACAATTATTTTCCAGTAATTAAAGCAAAATATCTGGTGGCCTTTAATATCAATGACTTTATTAGCTGGGGTAACTGATTGTCCTCACTGAATATAAATGGCTGCCAAGAATATATGAATTTGGTCAACCTTGGCTTATTATTGCCTCTGATCATGTTTTACTATGTACAAAGCATATATTTTAGGAGAATAAACTCAGCATGAATAATATTTATCGACTTTCTGTACATTACCAACCCTATTTTGTTTTTAAGTTTCATGACCGAGAGAAAAGAGAAATGTACTTTAAAATATAGAAACGGGGGATCCCTGGGTGGCTCAGTGGTTTAGCTCCTGCCTTCGGCCCAGGGCGTGATCCTGGAGGCCCGGGGTCGAGTCCCACGTCGGGCTCCCTGCGTGGAGCCTGCTTCTCCCTCTGCCTGTGTCTCTGCCTCTCTCTCTCTCTTTCTCTGTGTCTCTCATGAATAAATAAATAAGTAAAATCTTTTAAAAAATAAAATAAAATATAGAAACAAATGATTCAGTAAGTGTTTAAGGAAGCTTTTTTTTTTTTTTTAAATTTTTATTTTATTTATTTATGATAGGCACACAGTGAAAGAGACAGAGAGAGGCAGAGACACAGCCAGAGGGAGAAGCAGGCTCCATGCACCGGGAGCCCGACGTGGGATTCGATCCCGAGTCTCCAGGATCGTGCCCTGGGCCAAAGGCAGGCGCCAAACCGCTGCGCCACCCAGGGATCCCAAGGAAGCTTTTAAAATTTGAAATAACTGTAAGGAACCAATACTATAAATAGGGAGGTTTTTTTTTTTTTTTTTTTAAATCAACAGTGGAATTATTCTTCAAGAAAGACATTTTTTCACTTCACTGGGTGTGGCAAAATAGGTCATATTTTCCAGTTAAATTAAGCCTAAAGAAAACATGCAACTTACTGATACGATGTGATCCTTAAAAGGGTTAGAAATAGTAACATCTCTTTTGAAGCACAGAATCAGACACCAGCATCCTAGCTGGAAGTGATGAAATTGTTGGCATCACTGTTCTCTGAAGAACACCACCTGCCACTGCAACCTGAGAGGTTTTCACATCAGCAGTGGGAAGGCAGCGTTGGGGAGCCTTGTGGAAGAGTCTGGGGATCTGAAGACATAGATTTGCAACCTGGTGCGTGACTCCCTAGCTGTGTGAATGGGCAGTTTTTAAGTCTTTTTCTGACTCCGTTTACTCTTTTACAGATTGGAAATAGTGATACCCCTATATCGCAAGGTAGTAAAAGGAAATCATGTGTGTTCAAAGCACAGTAGAAACTCAATCATTTATGGTCAGCATTGATACTGAATAACCTTACTTGCCTTTGCAAAAATCCCTAATGCCACCTTCTGGAGTAACGTTAGTTGTAAATGTGATAACTTTGTACCGAATAATCAACACTTACAGAATTCGTTGAACGTTTCTAAGGCTCTTTAGTATCTGTAGTTTTATCTGATTGAACTGTTCAAGTAGAGAAGGAAGTATTGCTATTATTCAGGCTTTATTGATAAAGAACTAAGACTAAGACTAGATGGGAACAGCTTTTGGTTGTAGAATAAGTAAGTTGTGGGGATCTAGTGGTTAATGACACTGTATTGCATATTTGAAAGTTGCTAACCAGTAGACCTCAACAATTCTCATGACAAGGGAAAAAAAACAACCTTGTAACCATGGCTGGTGGTAGATGTTAACTGGACTTCCCATCATGGGCATTTCACAATATATACAAATACCGAATCATTAGGTTGTACACCCGACACTAATATGATGGTGTATGCTAACCTAAACCTCAAAAAGTCTATCTAGGTCTAGTGTTTGAACTGTGGGGTTGAACTTCAGCTCTACACTTGGCCTAGGAGTGAGTGTCTTCCCCTTCTGGGCCTCAGTGTTCTCGTTTGGAGAGTGGATAGAGTAGTGGGGTCCTCAGAAAATTTTGTGTTTTCCCAATGTGCCTGCCCTAAAAGCCCGAATGCTTCACATATTTAAAGCTCCCAGTAAGCTGGCCCCAACCTACTTTTCCAGTGTTATTGACAAGATCCCAGCCTTTTGGGAATCTTTTCCTCCAACACATTATTCACTTCCATAATTTTGTTCCTACTGTTTTCTTTGCTTGAATGTGCTTCTTCTTTCTTCTTCTTCTTCTTTTTCTTCTTCTTCTTCTTTGTCTTCGTCTCCGTCTTCGTCTTCTTCGTCTTCTTTGAATGTGCTTCCTAACTGAGAAAATCCTACTCATTCATTAAGGCCTACTATAATTAGACCCACTTAAGAATTCTTTACCAATGTCTGATTGGGAATTAACAACTGCCCCCTTGTTGCATCCGTGACCATTTATTTATGCCTCTGTGATTACTTCTCACTGCCTTGTGCGGGAGTCCGCTGCACATGTTTCTAGCTCCCCCACTAGACTCTTGGCTCCTTGAATGAGAGACCACATCTTTTTAATCTTAGTGCCCCAGACCCTCTCATTTCCTCTCCTCCTCCCAGCCTCCAAGCCCATAAAGACTGAAATACAGACACATAGTAGACATAGAAATAGCTTTTAAATTTATTCTAACGACTGCAGTACAACTAGTCTGAATAAAAGATGTGAGATGTCCAAGAAGGGGTTTTAGTGGAAGACATCAAGACTTACGGAACTTATCACAGTGCTAGATATACAGTACACATTTTAGCAAATAGTTGTTAACTACAATTAGGGACTGAAATTAGAGCGGATGGCATCCAACCTTTTGGCTTACATGCCCCTCAGAATGCCTCTAATCCCTTCCCAGTGAAAGTCCCTTGATGCCATCATTGGACAAAGTATTAAATTGGGTGGGGTATTAAGTTATTAATTTAAAAGTATTAAGTTAGTCTCATTGAATGCAGCTCCTCTTACACTCATGTTAAGGCTATAAAGTAATGTGAAGGGAAGATCTTGCCTGTGTGGAGGCATACGTCTGTGGAATGGCCTTGGGTAGGGGACGGACCACCCAAGAGGTGATCTGCAGCCTGGCAGAGAGAAGGGAGCTGTGGTCAGCAGGATGGTGTGAGGAGCAGGATGCCTTTGGCCGCAAGGTCTGAGCAACTGGAACTGGGATCCCACAAGTTTTTTCCTGGCCCTTTCAGCAACGCGGCTGTGGAGTCAGAGCCTGATAGAGTAGAAAACACACTTCCCTTCCAAGAACTGCGAGCGCTCAAGAGAAACCAGTTCTGACCACCTCCTCTTGACATGTAAGGAAGCTGAGCCCAGAACTATCAGCACAGCTTCCAGGCTTCGATAGGTTAACACTCGAAAATACTTTTCTGCTTCCTGTCAGGTGCTCCTATCACCAGACCACAGCTCTGCGTTCGTCCCCGTTATCACCCACTCAATCTTCCATTCACTCGCTCAGCCCCCCAGTATCTGGCTGCTCGGTCTGCTGTTACTGTGCTGGGCCACGCGGGGAAGCCAAGTGCCCTCCAGGAGCAAAGCATGGGTTGAACCCATTTCCAAGACTGAAGGACTCAAAAGCACCCCTGAGCAGCCTCCCCAGGTCATTTCAGATCTCCTCTGAGCCCTTCTGAGCCTACAGATCGGACTTCCACGAACACTCCCGGGCATGAGCCCGAGTAGAGCCTCACGTGCCGGATATCTTGGCCTAGGCTTCACCACACAGGCTCCCGCCTACACCAGTTCACTTTCCTGTATGTGGTGAATTTCTAAGAAAGTGAGCAGGGCACCAGGGTCCTCTAGCTCAGATACCAGGAGCTCCTGTCCCAGAGGCGAGCTCATCGGTGTGTCACCGAGCACACCAAAGACCGGGGGATCCTTCTTGGTCGCTCTAGACCCTCCAGGAAGGACAACATATCAAGGCGGGACCATGGTACCGAAAAATAAATGAATTGGAGGTGAACGTGCTCCACTGTGTGAAAGGGGGGAGTGAGCTTCGTGAGAGATTGTCTGCAGGTGGGAAGAAAGTCAGCTCGCCCAGCTCCACGATCCACATTCAGCGGCAGCAGAGGGAGCACTTCACCACTGCAGGGCCTCGATGTACTTTTATTGAAGTCAGAGGAAAAATAAGGTCAATGGAACTTATGTTCAAGTATCCAATGGAGTTAGCCTCAAAGAGTGCTGCCCAGGGGGATGTAGTTCTCGACGTTGTGAGGCTCAGGCATATTTTTGCTATAATACTCAATTTGGTCTCCATGATCGCTCATCAGATGCTTCCAAGATGCCAGCTGAGTACTTAGAAGCTATACTTCTCATTCTTGCTTCCCTGAGGGAGGCTCATAGCAGGGGGCGAGGATTTAAAACAGTATTTCCTTATTTTCTTGAACCCTAAAGGAAATCAAGTGAAAGGATGACTTCTTTCATTGCTCTCTTTTCTGACTCTAAGCTAGACTATTTCCACTTGAGAGGAGGTCATATTTTGATATTTTACCCATGGGTATGTCTGCACAACCGATTGCCTCGAAGCCTACCACAGAAGGACACAGTAGAGACCACTGAGTCCAGAGGATTTCAGGTGGGTTCAACAGGGCCCTATCTGCAGGAGCTGCTGCTGCTGTGTGTGTGCACGTGTGTGTGTGTGTGTAAAGGGAACTTAGGGTCAAGGGGATGGGTTGTATTTTGAACAGTACGAGGCCCGTCTTGTATAGCCTGGGCTCAGGATCTCGCTTTTATCCATCGTGTGTATCATGCTTCTGATTGGGATTTCTTTTATTTATTTGTTTGTTTGTTTGTTTATTTAAAAGATTTATTTATTTATTCATGATAGACATAGAGAGAGAGAGAGAGACAGAGAGAGAGAGAGGCAGAGACACAGGCAGAGGGAGAAGCAGGCTCCATGCCGGGAGCCCAACGTAGGACTCGATCCCGGGCCTCCAGGATCACACCCTGGGCCAAAGGCAGGTGCTAAACCGCTGAGCCCCCCAGGGATCCCCCTGGGATTTCATTTAAAGAAATGGCTCTGCTTTTAAAAGAAAACCCCCGCCTCTTCTCCACCCTACTCTCCACACTTCAGACACCAAACGTGGGGAGCTTTCCCCACACCAACCCACTCTTCAGCAACAGCCTGGTGTCCTACGGCTCAATCCTGATGCTCACCACTCAGAATCAGAGCAGCTCGCAGCTTACGGGCTCGGCCTGCAAGGCTGCCCCCTGCTTCGGGTGCCAACCGCAAGGCCTCGGACTTCTGGCCAACAGGCCTTACAGCTCAGGCCCCAGGACCCCCATCTTGGGTTCAGCGATTTGCCCCATGGCTCACAGAACTCGGGAAAACAGTTTCACTTACTAAATACCAGTTTATTATAAAAGGATACAATTCAGGCCCAGCCAGACAGAAGGGAGGTAGAGGCAGGGTATGAGGGAAGAGGTGCAGAGCGCTGTGTCCTCTCGGATGCACCTGCCTCCCGCGCCTCGGGGTGCTCGCAGCTGGAAGCCCCCTGCACCTGCTAGGCTCGGGTTCTTACGGAGGCCTCAGTGCATGGGGACGGTTACATCACTGGCCGTTAGTCCTCTCCGTCACCTCTCTTCTCCGCGGAGGTCAGGAGGCGGCATCAAAAGTTCCAGTCTTGTAATCATATGGTTAGTTCTCCTGGCCACCAGGCCCCATTTGGGGGCTTTTCAAAAGTCACCTCATCAACAGAAACTCAGACAAGGTTGGAAGGGGCTTCTAATGAATAACAGAAGATTTCCTTTCACCTCTATCCCTCTGGAGCTTTTTTCAGGAACTGGGGACAAAACCCAAATAGTATAACAACAGCTTCATCACCCAGAACTATTTCAGGATCTGAGGATGAAGACCGAGATACATATGTATATTTTTATTATATCACAAATCACAGATTCCAAAAACTATAAGAATGTAAACCTCAAATTTAGTTCAGCTGAGACTCAAAGTTGAAGTGACTGGTCCGAGGTCGCACAGTTTCCTAGAGATGGAGCCCAGACTAGCACTCACGCCTTGTCCCCAAGCTAACTCCAACCGTGGTGGTTTTTTTGACAACCACGTAGGTGGTTAGAAGCAGGGATTCTGGAGCCACATTACTTGGGTTCTAATCCTGCTTCACCTACTTCCTAGCTGTACGACTGTAGGTGAAGTACCTCAGTATCTTCATCTGTCAAGTCAAGGTATTAGTAGTGGGCCCTTCTTCTCAGATTTTAGCACATAATGTTTAACTCAAACATTAAAATACTGGATGGGATGGCACTTAGAAAGGTGCTTGATGTGTAGTAAAAAAAGTATTTGTGTGTGCTATTATTATTATTATTTTTAAGGATTTAAAAAATCTCTTCTGGTCCTATAGTAGTGTCCACCATAAGATCTAAAATCCTAGAAGTAGTGTTCTTTTAAGTAAGGACATGGAAGGCTCCTCTTAGAAAGCAAATGCATCTTCTGGGTAAGGACAACACAGTGAAGCACCGCCCCTCTCTAATATCCCAGAAACAATGATTTCCATTAGTTCTAAGCGCTTAGCAGGCCTTACAAGAACGAGACATAGAATAGTTAAGCTTTGGCGATGAGTCGGGAACAGGATTTCTTTATGGAAACCAAGGAAGGGCATGAAGGCTGAGAAGGGGGACAAGTCTGGAGGGAAGGTATTGGTAGGATAGAACAGGCCTGGAACAAGCGTGACCCCCGTCAAAGTTCTCTTCTGTGCCCACGTCAGAGACGGAGGCCGGAATGTGTCGCCACGTGGTCCCTGGAAAGGACTGGAGCAGGGTCTCCCTGGGCTCTCTCCCTGTGCGTCTCTCTCCTCCCTTCTCACTCCCTCACCTTCTGGCCCAAGTGATACGTGGGGAGCAGTGGGCAGGGGGTCCGGCGCCCGGCGGCTGGGCTGCTCTTCCATGCAGCCCCTTGCACTGTCAGCTCGAAAGTGGAGGCCAGGGCCAAGCCCCACGTCCCTGTCCTTGCAGCCTGTCTCAGTCTTCAATGTCATGTTAGAGAAGGCAAGGTCCCATGGTGTGTGTGCGTGTCGGTGAGAGAGAGATGGAGCGAGAAAGAGAAAGAGCGGGAGCCGAGGCGACACGGCGGCTCCTGGTCACTTAGATATGACTCAGAAGGGAGCCTGTGAAATGGATCCCAATCCAGAGGCCTGCATGCTCTCTCTCTCTCTCTCTCTCTTTCTTTCTGTGAACTCTGCCCCCCAACATGGGGCTCGAACTCATCACCCTGAGATCAGGAGTCATGTGCTCCACCTACGGAGCCAGCCAGGTGCCCCAGAAGGCCTTTCTTTTTTTTTTTTTTTTTTTCAAGATTTTATTTATTTATTAGAGACACAGAGAAAGAGAGAGAGAGAGAGAGAGAGAGGCAGAGACATAGGCAGAGGGAGAGGTAGGCTCCGTGCAGGTCTCCAGGGTCAGGCCCTGGGCTGAAGGCGGCGCTAAACCGCTGAGCCACCCGGGCTGCCCCCAGAAGGCCATTCTTCACCGTGAAATTCAAATAACCTGTTTTCGCCGGAGCAAGCAGTCCAGTCTGGCCTGAGCTATCTGTGAAATGGAATCATCACCGTGGCTGCTCTGTTCACGCAGACGCTTCTCAGATAATCTAGTGTTTTTATTGCTATGGACCTCCCTGCTAGAAGTAAGGCTGTGGCTTAGTAGTGAGTGACATACTTTGGTTTCACTGCTGATGATGTGTCTTTGGTCATTCAGAACACACGACAATATTGTGTAGGTCCGGAGTCATTCTCATGACCACTGGTAATTTTTCAATGCTGTGCAGATGACTTCTGCTGGACATGACGGGTGCTTAAGTCCAGGTTAAAGGGAATTTGCAGCACACACAGCATTTAGATTTCAATTAGTGAGCGACCCATTCTTTTCTTTCTTTTCTTTTCTTTTCTTTTTTTTTTTGAGCGACCCATTCTAATCGCCTCTTCTAACGTAGGTAATGAATTCATTCTTAGTTTCGGTGTCTGTCCACGTGTTTCTCCTGTGCTGGTTGCAGAAGAAGCAGCTGCAAATGAGCCGAATACTCATCCCCAGTGGTATTCTTTAAGCCTAAATACTTGAGTCTGTGTAGCTCATAAAAACTCAAACATCATACAAACAAAACTCTCCTACAGAATCACGAAAATGAGATATTAGGGAGAGGAGTTCAACGTGCAAAGGAGTCACTTTTTAAAGGTAACTGTCTCGGAAAGCGGAAAGCGCAGTGCCCGTCCCGGGGAAGCGAAGCGAAGATACCCAAATGATGTTGGGAACGTTGAGAACACTTTGACATATATTTATGTCATTGGATCGTCCCAACTTCCCCATGAAAGGCAATGGAGCTAGTGTCATCCTTATCCCCATATCATGGAGGAAGTAGGTGAGATTTATAAAATTTAAGCAGAGCTTGTCCAGGTTTAAAGCGAGTTAAGGCTGAAGTCCGGATTTATGACCGATTTCCGAGTTGGTTGTGAAGGCAGCGTGCAGAGAGCGGACTACACGGTGGCGGGACGCTCCGCTGCGCCCCCCTGGCCATACGAGCGCTGTACGAACTGGGGGAGACCGCCTGCAAACAACTCGAAGTCATCTTCAGCTTCTGGGCATATGACCTATGGTCGGGTCCCACAGCCAGTCTCCTTACGTCAAATCCTAAAGCCTCCAGGACGGCACAGGTGTGGGGATCGATTCATTTTAAGCTAGACATGCTGGAAACCCCGCTAGTTTCCCTTGATCAGTGTGGTTTTTCTGTAGGGCTTCAGGTGTTCTCTTGACGATTGCTTAGAATTTATTCAAGCGGATGAGATGCTTTATCGGTGTGATAGGCTTTGGTCAGATGCAAAAAAAAAAAAAAAAAAAGGAAAACAACAACAACAACAAAAAACCCCACAAACAACCCAATAACCAAAAACAACAATAAGGATGGCTCAAAGAAGATAGAAGGGCATTTCTTGGCAACTTCTATAAATTCTGCGCGTGGGCAGGCCTGGGCCGACCTGGCCACTCCTGCTCATCAGAGATGGACGCTGTCTTTAGCCGTTCTGAACGTACTGCCTCATGGCTCAGCACGGCTGCCTGGGGTCCAAGCATGAATCGGCCTCTGTTCGGACAAAGGAGGACGAGGTGGATGAAAAAGAGTGTCCCCTTCCCTTCAAGGAGATTTCCCAGAGATGTTGTCACTTTTCCTTGTATGACCGGCCAGAGTGTAGTCACACGGCCGGACGGGGCCGGGAGAGGTCGGGAAGGCGGTGCGCTGGTTGGAGCCCAGCTCACACTCAGAGTTCTCCTCCAGAGGGGGAGACAAAGGGACGAGGAAGCAGTTGGCCATCTCTGCCATAGTCGAAAAGCAGTTCCTCATTTTATGTGCCATTTTTATTACTGAAATATAATTGACATGTAACAGTGAGTGAATCTAAGGTGTGCAGCCTATTGATTGGATACAGCGGCACGTTTTCATAGGATTGTCACCGAGTCGGAAACGAGCACCTCTGTCACATTACGTAATTATCATTTCTTTTTGGTGGTTGGAATAAATTCTAGTCTCTCAGCAGATTTGATGATTGTCATACAGTGGTGTGGTCTCTCATCACTACACGGGGCATTAAATCTCTAGGGCGTATTTACTACTCGTTGCCACTTTGTTCCCTTAAACAGCATCTGTCCCGTACCTCACCCCCATCCCCGGGTCAACCACCATCCTACTTTCTGTTCCTATGAGCTTGGCTTGTTGAGAGTCCCCATATCTGTGATACCGTGTTTGTCTTTCTCGGACGTGTCACCCAGCATAAGGTCTTCATGGTCCACCCGTGTTAGACCTGCAAATGGCAGGACGTCCCTTCTTCGAGCTGTATGACAGGACGTTTTATTTTTATTTATTTATTTATTTTTATAAATTTATTTTTTACTGGTGTGGCAGAACGTGTTAAATACCTTTTCTGTATTTTATGTCAGACGATCTATTAATTCTTTTGCCTCAGGATCATAGCTATTATGTTGTCACCTACTATATTACTGTCATTAAGAACAAGAGAAGCAGAATAATAAAATATTTGCTAGATTATCTTGCATTTAAATAACCGACTTTTAAACTATTTTTTGGTAGAAGATCTAGATTCCAAATGGCCAAACTGTAACTAATGGGACTTTCGTCATTTTTCTTTGCTGCTGTCACTTAGAGAAATGGGAAAGGCACCGAGGATTTAGACTCCTCATAGCAATTGGATACGTGCACACGTGATGGATCCTATTTAATTACATACAGCTTTTAACACTGTTACTGGTCACGAGTCAAGGTTTTCTTTTAATGCCTCACGGTGTCTCGCACGTGACGGATGGGTGACCGATGAAGGCTGGCTTGCAGTGCCCTCCGCGGCTCAGCTGAAGGTATTTGGAGCCAGAGGCCCCTTGATGGCTCCCACGAGGGTTCACGCACTTGTCAAGTGGTTGGAGTGAGGCCGACTCTGATTTAATGGGATTGCACCACGGGGTTGTGGGTTATTGACGTGGATGGATGGGACCACAGGGCATCGAGGCCCTTCTCAGCTGTGTCAGCGTTTTATCCCCGAACAGTGATCACACCTGCAGCTTCGGGGGCGGGGAACCCTCCAGAATACTGACGTGCATAGAGATCAGTCAAATCAGCCCCGCACCGGAGGGTAAGGATTGATTTATCATCAAGTTCATTACTCGGGGCAATTTCCATATCGACCGTCGTCTGTAAGCTCCCTCAATCCTTCTCAACCACTGGTTTGGTAACGTCCTGCGGGAGCCCGCGAGCTGTACGTCCTTGATTGACCTTGCAAAGCGTGGACATAAACGTGCAGCCAGACTCTCCACTTCCGGCCTCCGATCCTAAGTCATACAACAGACAGAACTTAATTTGTTTTTAGACACATACACCTAACTTGATGGAAATTAGGAAGGCCTTCTCTTGTTCGTCATCGTGGGCGCCGGTTCATTTTCCTTCCTGGCCACCCTTATTGGTGCTTTATTTTCAGCATTAAACTGAAGGAAAAAAAGGCTCATATTCAGATTTCTGGAGGTAGTCACCACAGTTATTTAGTGCAATTGGGTTCTGTTTGGCTATTAAGAGTCTCTACTTCTGTTCATGGCTAGGTGAAAGTTGTACAGTGCACAACTCAGATATTTTTAAAATTTCTTTTAAAAAATTTTGCATATAGAACAAAAATTCATTATAAATCCATGTGCTCCGATGGCTGAGGCAGGGGCTGGCGGGCAGGACAGGGGAGGATGGGCTCTCCGACTTGCAGCTGGAGCTATGTTGCCCACCTGTTTTTCTCACCTTGGGCCAGCTCGGCCTTCTCTTGTTCTTACTAACATGATAGCTCACGGTTCCTCGCACGTCCGCCTTCCTTACCCAAGGTGGCGTCTATGTGACGGAGAAAGCTTACGTCCTCTCACGGTAACAGGGGCAGATCAGGAGGGGCCACTTGTCTACCCGTAGTCCTGATCCTGCCTGTTGCGTCCTCCGCATTGTCCCTAGCGTAGACTTCGGTCTTCGTGGTCGCAGGGTGGCTCCTGGCAGCCCGGTTGACTCAGGGCTAGTGAATCGGTCAACTGTTGCCTCGGCACATGCTGAGCCCTGTGGTCCTACTTTGCTGACTCGGCCTCATTATTTTCTTACTGGCCCAGCAGACCCCTAGGCTCTTCCTTCCTCTGGACACTGGCTTTGGCTGTCTAACCCCTAGGATGACATGACGCTGGCCCTAAACAGCAGCTCCAGACCAGTCCCTCAGGCATTCAGCTCTCCTTTCTCTTCTATGAAACCCAGGGGGACCCCAGGGGGCCTTCTCCACCTCGTGGAGGCTGGGGATACTCGGAATGACCATGGCCTCCTCTCCTCTCTGCCCTTCCCCTTCTCCAGAAGCGTCCACACATAGGTGCCAGGCCAACCTGGGAGGCCGTGTTCTCAAAAGCTCATAGCCAGTGCTTTCTACTTGGGGTTTCTGTTTTTTTATCATCCTCTCACCCCTGGGGTTTGATGCTGACTTGGCCCTCACTCACCCGTTTCCCCGGGGCTATGACGATAGGTGGGTTGCCACAGGTGTGGGGAGGAGACCGAAACAATCCTGTGAGCAATCCAAAAAATAATTAGGAGGTGTTTAAATATTTAAAGGATACTGCCGTTGTTTTACTAGAATACCTTCAACCTTTTCTTCTGAACTGCACGACTTCATTCTTTCCCGTGTGAAAAAATACATTTAACAATATTTTTTCCTCTCAATTGATAAGTAGCAACGTGCGTTCCCAGACCACCCTTATTTTTTTATTAAGTAATTTTTTATATTACGTAATTTTGAATAGTTAAAATGATTTTGCTATTTTGATCCAGCTAAAGAATATTATAATTTAAAACCGTCAGCCACATAGCAGCTAGCCACAGTAGCTAAGCTGCCCTGTTACATCCAGTAACAACAGGTTCTCATTGCCCAACTCGACAATTAGGAGCACGAAGAGGCTTCTGGACAGCTCAGCATCTCCGCGATGATAATCCCTGCAGCGTGGGGCCTTTTAGAAACTAGGCTCATGTTGAAGTCAACTGGGGCTAGGGCTGCATCCTTCTCGTTCTGAGAGCCAGGAAACCCCGATGGGTAACGAACCAGCCCGATTCAGGGAGGCAGGGAGCAGCAAGGATGGTGCAGGGAAGGGTTAGGCTAACCCTCTAGTGCACCGTCTTGATACAAATCAATTGTTCTTCCTTTTGCATGGGGCACCTTAAACAGAGAAGGGCAGCGTAAAGATATGGCAAGTTGTGAATGCGACCAGGTGCGCATGGTTATCATCAAGATTAAAAAAACCAACTCCCTTTTCTCTCTCTCTATCATCTATCTATCTATCTGTCTATCTATCATCTATCTATCATCTATCTACATAGATCCGGTGCATCATAAATCAGCCTGCAAACACTGACTAGGGCCGTTCGGCATCAGGCATCGTTCTGGGCTCTTTGGAGTCAGAGAATACTTACAACACAGTTCCTGATTTTACAGCTAGAGCAGTGTTGGAAAGATCATTCACTCACGCAGCAAACATGTATTGACCGCGTCCATCCTCTGTGCAGGCCCTGTCGTGGGCATAGGCAGAAACAGAACAGACAAGAGCCGGGCTTCCACGGAGCTCCCGATCGGGTGATAGTGTGCTCAGGTCCGTGACTCCGGCTACAACCGAACAGCCGCACTCTAGCCGGATGGAGCTCCTTTCCTTTCGTATCAGATAAAAGGACTCGATGGAGCACATTGTGGGGAGCCTCGGCCGAGACAGGCCCTCTGAGCCCGCTGGCCCCGGGCATCCGCACGTTCGGCCTCCTGTGCCTGGGCCCTGGCCTCTGCTCCCCCGCTCCTGGAGGCCGCTGTGCTCTCCCCGCCGTGTTCCCTCCAGGCTGGCTGGGAGGCCCCGCGACCACGGAAAGCTCTTCAAGCTCTTCGTTGTAAGACTCCCCGCCGAGGGTGCACCTGAGGCTGGGGGGAGTGGAGAAGGGGGAGAATTTAAACCAGAGGGACTACTCCTTCCTGTGCACGGACTGGTACCCTTGTAGCTGGTCACATAGGGACGCGTCGGTCTCAGCTCTGCAGACGTTCCTTGGGTTGGGCATATTCAGACTTTCCTTCGGAGGCCCGGGCCTGGAGGCCCAGCCCTGCTCTCGGTTTCAGCCACTCCCTCCTCACACACACACCAAAGGAAGCCAAGAACTGTTTTACCTCCGGGGAGCGCGGCTCTGTCCACCAGGAAGGGAGCCCCTTAAGCCGTCTACACAGCAACTCTGTGTAACCTTCCCCTTCCCGGCCAGGGCCTGGCTTCCCCTTCACAAACCCCGAAGGGCTCCTTTAAGCCTTTCCGCCAACCAGAAGAACTGAACTCCCCCGAAGATGACTTCCACCTTGCCTTTGTGTCCCGGCAGCGCCCCCATGTCCTGCACGCTGCTCACAAGTACGGGGAGGCTGGGGGCGACCTGAGAGCGATTATGTGGCCTCCCGCCCCCACGGGGGCCACAGAAGGGCGAGCGCAGCCTTCTGGAGGAAGGGGTGGCTGGACGGCGGGAGGCCCGCGGGTGGGCGACGGCACCGCAGACGCAGGGAGCAGCATGTGCAGCACCCCCTGGGCCCCTGGGCCCCGGGAGGCCCGGAGAGGGGAGGGCGGAGGCCCACCAAGTCCAGGAGGGACAAGGGCCTCGTACGCTGTGAAACTGCTGTTGGCCTTGGGTCTAAAGGTCCTAGGAAAATGCCGAGCAACGCTATGAAGCGGGTGTGTGGGGTATCTGTGAGCGCCCGTGGGTAACGACAGGCTTTCCCCGTCAGCTGTCCGGGGGAGGGTGGCTCAGCTCATGACACCGGGTGGCTGTGCCAGATGCTGACCGAGCAGGGACAGCCGTGGGTACTGACTGATACGCTTCTACACAGTGTAGAGCCCCAGACACCAGAAGCTTCTTCCCAAGCCCCGGAAGAAGGAAGGCTGCGGCCCGGTCACACACGATGTTCCCCAAGTGGGGGGCAACGGTGACCTGCGACGGCGGCTCTAGCAGGCCTGTGTGCGTCTACACATGCTGTACGAGGACCTGGCAGGATAACCGTCCGGCTGCAAAGTTCCTCCTGAGTCGGCACCAAAGGCAGACGTAGGGCAAAGCCAGTGAAGCTCAAGCTTCAAAGCCCCTCCTTCTCCCGGGCCTTTTTGACCCCAAGCCCAGTTTCAGATCCATTTTGTTAAAGAAAGTTCTACACCCTTCAGCCTCCTCAAAACCTGGATCCACGTCTGCGCGGCAGGGCGCCCAGGCACTCTGGGAGCCAGCGGGTCCGAGCCGGCCTTCGGACAGGGTTGGGCCTGGTGCAGCCCAGGCCGGGGAGCCCGCTGGGGCTGGGGAGGGACTGTAGGGACAGTCGGGGGTGACCCCGGGGCGCTGGGTCGATTGATCCATGGGGCCTGGTTCCCCGGCTCATCATCCAGGGCGCCCCCGGGGGGTCGGTGTTCGGGCTCCCTGGGCTGAAAGGCCTGGGGTACCTGCCAGGTTCGCTCAAGTGAGGGGAGTCACTGTAACAGGGGTCCCATAGGCCTGTGGGAGCTGGAGATAGATCAGGATCCAGGAGTCACCACGGGCATGAACCGAATCCCACCCACGGGGGATCTCGCTGTCGCCTACCTCCCCAAGTGCGCTGCCACTACCGATGGCCGACCACCTGGCCGCTGGGGTGTGGGCTGTGCTTGACTCCCACTTGCTCACCGTGGCTGCTTCCCCGTGGCTCCTGCCTGCCCTGCTCCCGGGGTGCTCGACGGTGCAAACTTCAGCCCCCCCCCCCAGGAAGTTTCTGCCCTGCAGGGGTTCCTCGGCCAGCAAGGGCAGAGGTCAGCGGCTAGCCTCCAGCTCCGGCTCGGGGACCTTTGCCAGCTGCGTACACCTGCCACGTGCAGGATCCTTCTGGAAAACACGGCAGCCGGCGGCCTCACCAGCAGGGCAGGTGCAGGGGAGGCTCCCTTGCAAGTGCGGCTGCAGCGGGACCAGCGATGCCCCCGAAGCTGTCTCTCTGTCCCTTCCCCCGAGTTGACCCTCCTGCGGGGCAGTTGCCCCCGCTGTCCCCGGGAGCCGGGGAGGGAACCGACGCCCGGGTCCGGTCCCTTGCTCGGGATTGCAGGACTAGGCACTCGGGAGCCGGGCACAGGCAGGTGGCAGCGTCCGGGCCACCAAGCAGGGACGGGCAGCGCAGGGTGCATGGGAACGAAGGGCCCTTGGGGCCTGCACATGGAAGCCAGTGGCCCGGCTCCGGTGGCTCCCAGCAGGGGTTTGGGAACGGGCATCGGAGGGAGCCCGGGGCACGTGCCCCTGGAGGAGCAGACGAGCTGGGGACACGCTTCAAGTGTCTTGGCCGCAGAAAAGGGACTACCGGCCACTTGCAGGTACAGTAGCTGCAGACTGTATCCAGTGCGACGGGACAGACTGCCATGTGCCTCGTCCTAGATGGTGTCATGCAGCCACCGGGCTGCCCCTTGTCCCCCCAGAAGGGGTCAGCCTGGGCTCCCAGGGAAGTCAGCTCTGACTAATATAGGTCAGAATTTTGAAGGGAAAACTCCCCCCTCACTTTATAGCACAAAATTCTGGAAGTTTCTGGGCGAGCAAGGCCTTTGGGTTCGGTGGGCGAGGTCCCGGGAGCCCCGGTGCAGGTGCGGGAGTGGGTGTGCACCCATGGGCGGCCGGGCCCAGGGCACGTCCCGAGGGGCCCAGGGCCACCGCTGCTGGCTGGGGTCCCGGCCACCCTCTCAGAGGCCGAGCTTCGCCTGTGACCCCTCGCTGCCCAGGCTGCCAACCTGCTTCCAACCCCCGTGTGTAGGCCTCGCCTCCTGAGCGGCTGGCAGCTGGGCTCCCCAGTGGCCATGTGGTCTCCCCAGCTGAACCCTCTGTCCCCTACCTTGTGCCCCTTGGAGAAAACCCAGGCCTGCTCCTACATCACTCTTATTTCCCTTTTCTCTGAATTCTTAGGGAGTTTGCCACCTGTGCTACTGCGGGGAGAACAGTGCTCACGGCACGTCAGATATACCCCGATTAGGTTACATCTTATTGTTTGAAAAAGGAAGAAAGATCGAAAGGCCAGGTTTCAAGTCGAATCGAGAGGTCAGCGAGCCTGGCTACAGTGGGATTTTGTTGGTCAGCGAGCCCGTAAAACCCCCAGAGGTGAAGCCCTGCTGAGGAGAAGGCCAGAGGACATTGGAGCCTTTGAGTCATGCTAGCTGCGCAGGAGCCCCGCACAGCTGGGGGAGCGATCGCTAGGAGAGGCCCTGGCCCACCTCTTGTTCCTCTGAGAAAAGAGCAGAAGGGGAAGGAAAATTGTGAAGGGGAAGAAGGGAGAGCTGTCTCCTCTGGTGATAGTGGGAAGTAAGGATGCGGCCTAGACCGGGCGAAGACGGTAGAGAACGCACCAGCTGTTTGCACCTCCTGGGAATTCTGCTGAAGGTTACACACGCACATCTTGATGCCTTCTACAAAATAATTCATTAACTAATTTAAAATAAAATCAGAAAGTGCTATTTTTACAGTCAGATAATGAATTCAGAGCCAAAAAGTCTAGTTCCTAGTCCTGGTTCTAGGTCTACCCTTGAGCATGCACTTGGCTGAGCTTTAATATATATTTTTCTCTCTTATGAAATGGCAATAACATCAGCCTCCTTAGAGACACGCTATATAAATCATTCATTTACTCATCAGATAGTAATTCAGCTGCATTGCGGAAGCCTCCAGTCTAGTTGCTGCGGGTGCAGCGGATGAACAGGAGCAGATAAAAATCTCAGTCCTTGTGGAGCTTATGGATTAGTATCATGGGCCAGGCTTTTTGGTTTTTTTACACAGTTATTTGTTGTATAGCTGTTATGTACTGTAGTGGTGTTTACAAGTGGATCAAGTCTGCAAATTCGTTGTTTGGCTTTGGGGTCCAACGGCAGCCAGGAAGCTGAAATTTAGGTGAGACTTTGCTGCAAACAAGCTCTGGGACTGTAAGAAGCAGATGTTAGCTCATCTCCTGGGCTGTGAGAGAGCCAGACGGTGTGGCCTCTTTAGCTTTAAAGTATGCGGTTTTGTTTATTCCTCCAGGGATCGCCGCTGTGGTGACTGAGATCTCTCTCAGTGTCAGGGCACGGGTTACAGATTCTGACAAATTAAGATGATGGCAAATGGCACTGTGATTTTGTGGCATTTTCTGTCATTTTCTTGTTATGTCAATGGTCTCCCTGCTATATTATCCCGAGGTAGGAATCAAGCAGAGCATAATACATATTCTTTTTTTAATAATATTTTTTTAATTTTTATTTATTTATGATAGTCACACAGAGAGAGAGAGAGGCAGAGACACAGGCTGAGGGAGAAGCAGGGTCCATGCACCGGGAGCCCGACGTGGGATTCGATCCCGGGTCTCCAGGATCGTGCCCTGGGCCAAAGGCAGGCGCCAAACCGCTGCGCCACCCAGGGATCCCAAGAAGAGCGTAATACATATTCTTAACCAAACCCGATAGAACTCCCGTGACATGGGAAGCCTAGACTTGCATTTCGACATTCTAAATTCACCTCTATTCTCCTCTCTCAAGTACATCAAATTCTGCCCCTGTTGACTTACGTGTTTTACGTTTTACTTTGACCAGTGACTCCCTTTTTATATATCATAAAAATATAAGGTTTGGGGAAAAATTAAATTTAGTTCGGCCCCCCTCAGGATTATTTGCCCCGTCTAGATTAACAGGGTTTTATTACACTTGCGTAACAAGAGAGCGACGATCTGATAAATATTAGACCTCAGTATGCGGTACGGGTGTATCGAGTCCAAGCATTACAGTAGCAGAGATGACAATATGCCAAAAGTTTCCAAGACGCTAGTTTTACTGTCGTGGGGTGGGAGACAGTGAGGCAGGATAGATAGTAGTTGTGTAGTCAGCATGTATCTGGAACCTGACGGCCCGCAGCGGAATCCAGATCCTGCCACCTACTGCTGGGCGACCCCCAATACGTTCCTTAACCTCTTTGTGCCTCAGTTTCCTCATTCGTCCAGAGAGGATGAGTACCGCGCTGATTGCAAAGAAGAAAATTCATCAATATTTGTCAAATGTCCAGAATAGTGCTTGAGAAATGGAAAGTACTCTAGGGCTTGAGGCTATGACTTCGGGGAGAGCTGAAGGGAGAGGGAGGAGGAGTAGCAGATGTAGCACATGGAGAAGCGGGGGAGAAAGTGGGGTGAGTGCCTGGACCGCGCAGGCGGGGGGATGGGAGAGCGCGGGCAGCCGGGCGCAGGCATTTCTGGCTCGCACAGCCCAGGATAAGGGAAGTCTGAGGATTTGAAGGGGGAAGGAGCAAAACCAGTGAGGTCAGGGCTGATTAGAGGTGACAGGAGGGGGCTCCGGGGGGCTCAGGGGTGGGGTGTTGGCCTTGGGCCCAGGTTGTGACCCCGGGTCCTGGGATCGAGTCCCACATCGGGCTCCTGCTTCTCCCTCTGCCTGTGTCTCTGCCTCTCTCTCTCTGTCTCTCCTGAAAAAATAAAATCTTAAAAAAACAAAAGAGGTGATAGGAGGTAAATGCTCACAGAATAGTTTCCTGTGCTCCTCAGGAAGCCAGCCCCCAGGCCTGACTGACCCTCCGTGGGCCCTGACCCTCCGTGGGCCTTGTCTGTGGGCCCTGACCCTCCGTGGGCCTTGTCTGTGGGCCCTGACCCTCCGTGGGCCTTGTCTGTGGGCCCTGACCCTCCGTGGGCCCTGACCCTCCATGGGCCCTGACCCTCCATGGACCCTGACCGTCTGGCATCCACGTGGCACCGAAACCCTGAAGAAGCCAGTGCAGGGCACTGGACCCCTTGGCCCCACAGGAGCAGGCAGGGGATGCAGAGGCCTCCGGGAGCCCTCGCGGGCTGAGTGTCCCGTCAGAGGCCGTCCCAGTGACAGGCCCCGGGCAGGTAGGCCGCAGGGTCGGGCCAGCCCTGCAGAAGGAGCCTCACAGGCACACTGAGCCAGGGTGCAGATGGCAGGGTTGGGGCCTGCGGGCATCACAGTCGCCACAGGGCAGTGCTGTGACCCAAGAGTCAGACTCCTACTGAAGCTCACGCACACATGCACACGCGCACACGCACACGCACACGCACACTCACAGACCTTTCCTCCCGTACCTGGAGGCCGTGGAGAGGCCCGGGGGAGGGTGGGGGATGCTCCAAGGGAAAGCTCAGCCTCAGCGGGGAGCCGCGGCGCGGGCAGGTGGGGGGACACCGGCCTCCAGCTGGGCTGGGACAAGAGGGACAGGAGCTGTTTGCTCGGGAAGCTCTTGGGCAGCGTCAGGGCCGCCCCCTGCCTGGTGACACGAGGGAAATGGGCAGAGGGGCCCCCCCAGCGGGGCGCGTCCTCAGGAAGACCCGGCGACGGGGAGGGAAAGCAGCATCTTCGAGGGTAAAGCATCCACAAACTTGGCGTGGCTTGACAGATAAGGTTCTCACCCTTTCTCCCTGCCACCCAAGGTAGTTCTTTTTTTTTTTTTTTCTTAAGATTTTATTTATTTATTCATGAGGGACACACAGAGAGAGGCAGGGACACAGGCAGAGGGAGAAGCAGCAGGTTCCATACAGAGTCCAACACGGGACTCGATCCCGGGACCCCAGGATCACGCTCTGAGCCGAAGGCAGGTGCTAAACCGCTGGGCCCCCAGGGGTCCCAATTCTTTTTTCCGCTATTGCTTCTCAACATAGATGAAAAGGCCTTGACCCCAGCTCCAGGGATCCGCCGGGAGCCGGAGTGGAGATGGTCTTCAACAGGAGTCTTCCCAGAGTTCTCCGGTCCATGCTCACAGCACACCCCCCCACCCCCAGCACCAGTTACGTTTTGCTTGCCTGGTGTGCGGCCGGCGCTGTGTCCCACCCAGCTGAGTCCTCCCAGCCCCAGCAGGTGCCACTGGGCCCTTCCAGCCCCCCATCGTGTGCTGCTCCCGGCTGGCGCCACGGCCTTCAGCGGCTCACCGAGGGCAGAGCCAGAGGCGTGGGAGCTTTGCCCTCTCGAGGCGGCAGTGACGGCGGGATGTGGGAGTAGAGAAGCCAACACCCCTTGTTTACAAGTGGAACAAACTTTGAGATGTGCTTTTACTCCGGAGTTTCCCAAAGGTTCAGACTACGGCTGGAATCACTTAAAATTTCGCCCCTGCTTGGCGTCTCCTTCCGTGTCCCACTTTCCCACTCCCTTATTTTTTTTCCCCTTGGAGCACGTTCTTAATAAGTCATTTGCATAGACATCCTTGTCTGAGGTTCTGGTTCTGGAAGTAGTCTGCCTAAGACAGCCCTAACTCATTCATTCATTCATTCATTCAAAAATGTGCCCTGAGTGTCTGAGGGCCTTTGTCCCAGTCCTGGGAAGAAGAGCAACATATGGCGAGGTAAAGTGTAACAACAGGCACCCTGGAGGGAAATGCGGGGCAGAGCGAGACTACCCATTTCTAAGCCACGGGCAGCTTTTAATATATGAACCTATCATCACACCTGAAGAAGTGACCTGCATGTAGCGGGTTCCCGTGGGTGCTGACGAAGCTGATCAGTCCTCGTCTCATAATGTTGACCGCTGGGAAGAGCCCAACGTTTATTTAGAAATGGATTTATTCGCATTTATTGGGCTCCTACTGCGAATTTCCAGTTTGAGAAACTGGGAGTCTAAGTACAATCTGAACGATGTGCACAATGCTGTAGAAGTCCCGTGAAAGAAATCACAGTTTTCCGAGAAAACCAAAGGCTGGGTGCTGGAGAATAAGTGGAATGAATTGTGGACACAAGTAGAGAGGCGTTTTGGAAGGGCAGTAGCTAAGTCCACAGAAACCGGGTGTGCAGAAGGGCTGGCAGGTCTGGAAGGGCATCGTGTGGGGACCGAGGCAGGGCTCCCGGGCAGGGCAGAGGCAGGGGACTGGAGATGACCCTGGGGGTACAGGTCGGAGCCCCGTGGCACGGGTCGGCCTTATTCCTGCAGCCACGGGAAGCATTCGACAATGTGTAGGATCACGGGCGATTGCGCTAGGAATAACAGGGAGGGCGCCTGGAGGGCACCTGGTGGTTAGGAGAGGGACTCGGGATTTTTGCCCGGGTCATGTTGTTGGGGTCATGGGATGGAGCCCGGGGTCGGGTCCCTCAGCAGGACGTCTGCATGACCTGTCTCTCCCTCCCTCTCCCTCTCCCTCTGCCCACTTGTGCTCATGCTCTCGCTCTCTCGCTCTCTCGCTCTCGCTCTCTATCGAAATAAAAAGTGATAATCAAGATAATACAAAGGATGCAGTCAAGAGGAGAAAAACTTGGGTCAGGACATCTATTGACTAAAAGACTGTTACTAGGTTAAATGATAAATAATTTCCAATATTTAACCAGTTTTGATCCAACAACAATGTGGGTTTCACGTAGATCCATGGGGCTCACTAGGCCAGGAGGACTGAGGGCACCGGTTGGAGCGGTGGCACCGTCTGGAAGGAGGGGGAAGGAGGAGACACACGTGGGACCGACGACCAGCCTGCAGTGAGCAGCCCCCGCCAGGGCCAGGGTGGGGCTGCAGAAACGTGCATGACAGTGAGGGCAAGCTCCGTGGGCACCCTGGGCGCGTACCCAGGACCCTGGGACCCCTATGCATGCTGCACACCTCACCTCCAGGGCTTCATGTCTTCCATTCCTGCTTTTTTTTTTTTAATTGAAGTTAGGTTTGCCAACATACAGTGTAACACCCAGTGCTCACCCCATCAAGTGCCCATCACCCAGTCACCCCATCCCCCCTCCCACTTCCCCTCTACAACCCTTTGTGTTTCCCAGAGTTAGGAGTCTCTTATGGTTTGTCTCCCTCTGTAATTTTCCCCATGCAGTTCCCCTCCTTTCCCTATAATCTCGTTAACTGTTTCTTATATTCCCCGAGTGAGTGAGACCTTGTGATGATTGTCCTTCTCCGACTGACTCCCTTCACTCAGCATCACCCTCTAGTGCAGCCACATTGAAGCCAATGGTGCGTATCTGTCCTGATGGCCGGGTCACGTTCCAGGGTATATATAGACCACATCTCCTTTATCCCTTCCTGCTTTTTAAAGATTTTGAAAAGAAAAAACATCTCTACATTCCTCACGGGCCTCAGATTCGCAAACCTGAGCTGGAGGGGCACGGGCTTCAGACCTCGGACCGCCAGGCTCCTCGCTCCCGTGGCTCCCGCTGCCCGGCCTGGACGCACACCTGACACCCAGGTTCCCAGCAAGGTAGGCCAGCGGGTGACGTGGCCCTGCTCGGAACAGCCGGCCTCCAGACCCTGACCTGGGCAGCCCAGCAGCAGGGGAGGTACCTGGGTGGCTGCAGCCCGGGCCCCACCAGCCAGGTCGTCCTTCACCGGGGGCACAGGGGGTTCGGAAAGTCACAGGGAACAAATATAAAAATCCGAGAGTGGGTTTGTTGTTGTTGTTGTTGTTGTTGTTTTTTCTGACTCTGACCTCAACGCTGATCACACCCCCAGAGCCACAGTATTTCTGTTAAAAGGGCCACTAAACTTCTTCCATTTGCACTGAAATAGATCTTGGCCAAAGTGTAATTTGTGGTGCAAAGAAGACATTTTATTGTCCTGCAAACAGCACTGCTTTCCTAAAACAGACACGATCTATTGCGTAATAGTGTCAGACACTGGAGAACTACACGTCTGTGTGGGTAGCGTATGTGACTGATGCTACGTGACATGGGTAGGCGCGCTGTTGGAGTGATCTCAACTAAACTTTTGAGGAAAAAAGTACCCTAGGAATCCAATAAAAAAGACTGACTAAGAAAACACTGAATTTCATTTCTTTCTGCTTTTTCCCTGTAATGCTTCTTTGCGAGAACTTAATTTCATTCTGCTGTTTCTTGTAAGAGAATTAGTAAGAAACGTAGATGGAGGAAATTTTTTTTTCTTAGTATTTTTCATTGAATCCAGTGAATTGAAGCTGTTATTTGTAGAGTACTGTTCAGGGATGGGCCTCAGCCGACTGTACGGCATCGTTCATTCAGGCCACAAACGCTCGCTGTCCGTGACCTACACGCCAGGCGCTGGGGTAGCTGCCGCCGCACAGTGGTGGGCAACACCAGGCATGGTCCTGAGCTCGTGAAACTCACAGTCTAGAGATAACAACAGATACTCAATAATCACAAAAAATAATTCTTGCTTCCAAACTATCATGAGCTCTTGAAAAGAAAATAGTGGGTATGACGTAGTGGGGGGCCAGTCCTAGTCAACAGGAGAGCCTCTGAAGAAGAGATATTCCACGTTGAGATTGGAAAGGCAAGTAGGAGTCAGCCAGCTGATGAGGGAATTGGAAGAGCATTCTAGGCAGAGGGAGCTTCAAGGGCAAAGGCCCTGAGGTAGGAAGAAGGACGACAGTGTTCACGACCTTCATAGATGGCCAGCGTGGCCGGGACAAACGACGCTGGAGTTCCAGCAGAGGCGGGATCAGACAGGACCTTTGAGGTCATGTTAAGGATTCTGGTCTTTATCCTTTTTAAGAGCAACAGAACGTCACTGAAGGCTAGAAAGTGGTGGGATGGGACTCACCTCCACCAATCCTTTGAGGCCGGCGAGTTTTTATTCAGTATTTCACAAGTAGTGTGATAACTGCTCTCAGGACTTAGAAGTCACAGAAGGCATGGTCGCCACCCTTAAGGAATATTTAGTGTGAAATCGTGGCAAGAAATAGAGGGTGGCTCAAAGCTGGGAGGCAGAAATGGGAAGATAAGATCGAAAATGTCTTCATCCAGATGGCTATGGCTGATGCAAGCTGATATGTAGATTTTTGGTTCTGCTTTTCTTTAAAAGGCGGTCAAGAAAGAGTCGTCGGACAAAAGGAGTGAGCATCATTGTTCTGTCCACTGACACCCTCTGTCTGTTCACAGATCAGACACCACACAAACAGCTACGCAGCCAGCTCCACCTCCTTACCCCACCAGGGCTCCTCAACCTTGATGTGGAGTGACCAGCCGGAAAGGTGAGACTGAGACACCGTCCAGGTTCGCGGCCTCGCCTGCCCCCACCTCTGCTCTGATCGTGTTCGTGCGACAAGGATGGACTGTCCCCAAGAATCAAAGTGCAAATTCAGCACATGTCCCCGATCCTGGAGGCCCAGGCTCCCGAGGGAGGTCGTTGCTGTCTTGACAAGCCCACGTCCACCTCCTCCAGCCCACGTTCTCGCCTGGCTGCAGGCCGCTCCTGGGACTGGGCGAGTCTGCGTGTCACTGCTTTTCTCATATGAAGAACAGAGCCCAGGACTAGTCTAAGGCTAAGCGATCCTGCTCTCATTTAGCATCAGAGCTCAGCGCGCTCCCCACGTGGTTGGCGCACTCTTGCTCGCCCTGGCCTAGGCCTGTCTGGGGTACAGCGGGTACTTCAAGGGGTGGACGCTCTAGAAAGCAGGACGTGAGGCCGAATACGATGTTAGTCATGTCAGATTTCAAGCACCAGCTTCCTCCCTCAAACCCCTTATTTCATCATTCCTGTACTGACTGTGGGGCTACGTGGACGCCGTCAGGGTGTGATTCCATTGGGTGATCTTTTGCGTTTTAATGAAAAGTGAAAAGCTTTAATGATTTTTTTCCAAATATAGCACACTTGGCTTCTCAAATAAGCTGAAATCTCCATTGTAATGGACAGTGTGCATGTTGATTTTATTCCGTCCCCTGGGTGAGGCTGGGCACGAGGCCTCTGCCCTCCGTGCGTGTGGTGAAGGTGGATGTGGACATTTAGGTGGCTCAGTGTCTTTCGACGTTTGTCCTCCTGTGGTCGAAATAACTGAAAGATAATCACTTGAGTTCCTCAGGGGAAGATGGAAATGTAGTTTTTCAATAGAGGTACAGTGTGCAGCGATGCCTAAAGGATACCAATAAACTAGAGGATTCTGGAACATAGCTCAAAAGTCTCAAGGCCAATAGACTTTTTCCTCAACTCACCTTTCTGGTCCTGTATCCTTCCCTTAGTTATCTACATGTGACACACCTATCGTGGGCACTCTTTTTGCTATACACGCAGATTTCCTTGGAAAACAAATGAAGGGAAAAGAAAGGAGATACTTAGTTCCTATCTCTTTATTGGTAGGCTCACCCTAATTTCATTTTTAATTTTTTAAAGTAAATCCTATTGTCCTTTTCTTGCACTATGAAAATAAGCCAGGCTCTCTATAGACACTGCAAAATAAAGAAAATTACTAAATTTTACTTCCACTACTCTTAACTCAGTTAAGAATGATCTTTGTTGGGATCCCTGGGTGGCACAGTGGTTTAGCACCTGCCTTTGGCCCAGGGGCGATCCTGGGGACCCGGGATCGAATCCCATGTTGGGCTCCCGGTGCATGGAGCCTGCTTCTCCCTCTGCCTGTGTCTCTGCCTCTCTCTCACTCTCTCTGTGTGACTATCATAAATTAAAACAAAAATTTAAAAAAAGAATGATCTTTGTCTAATTAGTTTAAAATCGATGGGGAGATAGTATATGTTGGTATAAAATACTTTTGATGCTTTCATTTTTAATCCACAAAAATGTATCCATTTCATACTAAATTCACCCCAAATAGTAAGTTCTGTGACCTATGTTCAAATATTCTGTATCATGATTTAGCAACACACCGATTTCTAACCCGTGCTTTCATCCTCATTTTTTAAAAATTATCTTCCATAAACATGGATTCTCATTATCATGTGATGAAGTTACATTGAGAATAGAACTAATCCTCAAAATAAGATACATTTCTGCCAAAAAGAGTGGGGAAATGGGACCTGATCTTCAGTTGTATTGTAATTATAGAACCTACCGTAAAGCTCTGCAGAGTACACATGTGAAACAAATCCATGATATTAATATGCTTTGCAGCTGAGTTGTATAGACGTGGCTCCTGACTACATGTAATATATTCTGTGTAATTCTAGGCATAAGGCTTTTAGGTTGTAAGAACAAACTCCTGCCTACTCCCACCTCCATCCTATTGCAGATACTGTGCTTTCATACACACCACTGCAGGCCAGAGTGAAACAAGCAAACAAAACGACAAGCAAAGGAAACAAGCACCCAGCTCTGCTGCCCCCAGGAGAGGTTGGGCCAGGGTATTGCGTGAAGAGGAACGGCATAGAGTAAGGGCGAGGTAAGGAAACAGCATTAGGTTCAGAAGATTAGGCTTCCATCAGAAGCTACATTTACCCAAATTCTCCCAAAGAAGGAGCAGATAGGAACGCAGGGCGGGTGGACTTGGCAGATTATCTGGCAGATAGAGAGTGGAGTGTCTGTCCCTCCTTCGTTCCATGGCCCTTGGCTCTTGACACAGGGTCTGGGGTCCGGACCAGGGCTAATCTGGTCATTTAGGATTTCTTTTATTTTCCTTTTGAGTTCCTATCTTCCTCCCTGATGTTCATGGGAATCAGAATAGAGTCTGGGGGAGGGTCCCCACCTTCTTGTACCCTCCCTTCCCCAGCTTGCTTTTGTGTTTCGGTCTTTCAATAAAAAGCTGTTTGGTCAGAAAAAAAAAAAAAGATAGTTAAAGATAAAAAAAAGATAAAAAAAGATTAAAAAAGATAGTTAGCATCACTATCTTTTATATGAAAATGTGTATACGTGGCTTACAGTTATAAGTGGACTTGGGTCCACGAATTACACGAAGATGTCCACAGAGTTGAATTGCTCCACACTATTACTGTCTACAAGAATGACTTTAAGAAATTAAATACATGATAAAACCCACGTTATAAAGGAACCATATAAACTATTTAAGAGAACAAAGTTTCTTTCAACATCCTCAGTAGTTAGAAGCTCATTCAAAAGAAACCTATTGGTAAGAGCATGGTAATTACCAGGTACCTTACGGATCTGTGTAAGATACACCTTGCTTGACATACTTCACATGACTATGAACACTTACATGTGTGGTTACTGTCACAAAAATATTTGTGCTCCTATTCTTAATTAATCCAGGCTTTTACTGAATCTTTTGTTAATTTGAAATATCTCTAGGCTCATACCATGGATCAAAGTGGTTTTCCATTTCATTCAGGTTCTAGGGCTTTATTTTTTTATTATGTGATGTGCCTTTTATATAAAAATAATTTGTACGAAATGTATGTTTAAGAGCTTTTATAGTTTGCTTTAATAAAATTCTCAACCATATTGTAAGCTCCTGTGGGCAGGACCCATGTTGTATGTATCTCATGTACCTATAGAGCCTAGAACAGTGCTAAGCTCATAGAAATCACTCAATAAAAGAAAGTGATGGAGAGGCTAAGAGACCAGATTGCAATCTATGAGTAATGTTTAAGACAACCAGGTATGCACACTTTGGGTCAGGGTGGACAACTGTTTCTCTATTGACTTTTCCTCTTTGATATTATGCCATTAAAAAAAATAATTCTAGTACAGTTAACATACAGTATTATATTATTTACAAGTATACAATACAATGATTCAACGATTCTATACATTATTCATTATTACTTCTCCCTCTGGTAGTCACCAGTTTGTTCTCTATAGTTAAGAGTCTGTATTGTGCCATTTCGACTGGTCTTTACATTTGAGCGGTACAAGGGAGTCTTTTTTATACTTCTTGAAGAAAACAGCTGTAAATATTTGTTGAGTATGGGATGGTTACTTTTACAAAAAGAGTAAATGATATAAATATAAGCCTGCATATAAAATAACTTGTCGTTTAGTTAGCTATATCATTTCTTCTTACCTTAGTATAGGAGCTGAATTTTAACTCTATACCTAGAAGTAAATTAAGCTATTGCTGAAAATGTAAAGCCTGTGAAATAAAATGAACATAAATTGCAGATACAAGAACAGTAGAAAATTTTCATCTTATGGATTCTTTGAGCATAGTTCTCTCTCTCTCTCTTTTTTCTTTTTTTGGAAACAAGTACACCAGAGCCTTAGTAAATTAACAAGTCTTTAGTTGATTTCTTAATGAAAGTTAGTAATTGTTGATTATCGTTTTTATCAGTTTATTGATTTAACTTACAACTTAAATATTGAATCCTTTGAAATGCTTTGAAAATGGGCAAGAAATATTTGTGCAACATTATGTTGAGAAAATACTGTTGTAAATGGTAGGTGGACACAGAAAATGTGAGAGCTTAAGCACCGAAATGCTCTGGCACAGAAAGGGCAGAAGAAATTATAGCCCAAGGAAACACAATGCCACTACAAATGCAAGATTACACCAGAGACTACTAACAGAAATGAAGGAATAGAACAGAGGGATGTAAATTTGCTACAGGATTGAACAAAGTACGATTCAGTAATATGTGCTTCGTAAATACTTGCTGACTGCTGCAGGTGGTGGTGTGGGCGGTGCTGCTGCTGGTGGTGGTGAAGAATAAGAAATTCAAGCAAAATTAAGTGAATAACATATTAAGAGAATAAGTAGGAAACGGGAAAAAGATAAGATATTCTTAATAAGACTCTGGGACAAAGAAAAGTAATTAAACAATTGAGTTTATCTCTTTTCTCTATATCTAACCATCTTTTAAGTTCTCTTAAATCTACAGATATTTCTTATTGGGTCTCCTCGTGGGCACCGCCATGGTCTAAGTCTACACCTCCATCATTTCCCACTTGAATTACCCTAGAAACGTGGGTCCTACATCTGGTCTTGGGCTCATCAATTATCCTGCACATCTGCTGCCACTGTGATATTTTGTTAATAAATTGAAAATCTGTTCATATTATTTTCCTTAATCTCCTTGGTATTTTCCTATGGCCTCCAGGATAAAGTTAAAACAACTTAATTTAGTCCAAAGGGCTTCTGGTGTCCTCTTTCACATCTGCCTTGTTTTCTAGCAACACCAAACTGCCATCTCACAGCCTTCCTGCTTCACACATGCTGTTCCTTCTATGCTGGATACTCCTTTCTCTCCTGTACGTGGTTAAAACTGGCTCATCTCTCATGAGTTTCAGCTCAAGTATCACTTCTTCAGAAAGTCTTCATGACAAAAACATCTGTTTCTGCTGTAATTTGCTGGCTTATGCACCTAACTTCTTGGCATGGCCAAGGCAGGGAATCTGGTTTTCATTTCTGTGTCTGTTGTATGGCATAGACTTGGCATTCAACAAGTCCTTGCTAGTGAAAGAAAGAGCAGAGAGAAGATGTGCAGCAATGGGCTATGAGTTTGAGCAAAAGTAATAATTCAAGATAATTCAAGGCCCAAACCGTACATATGTTACTTAAAAGCAGGCAGTCAGCCACACTCTGATAACCATTCAATGCTTGGCTTTCCAGGCACATAGGTTTATATTTACACTTGGCGTTGGCAGAGGTTCTGTGGAGGTAACAGACAAAGCTGGGAGAGAGTGCCACAATCTTATCTCACTTGGCAAAAGTTTAAATGCGATCTTAGAAACTCAAGGAGAAACGAACAAACTGAAATATTGCTCTCCAACTTGATCCAGCATTTCTTCAAAGGCAGAAGAGTGTGGTCTTGTAGAGGCAGCTCAGGCTTTAAAGTTGGACAGTCCTGGGTTTGAATCCTGATCGGCACTAGGGAATGATGCGACCTTGAAGATTCTGTATTTAACCTCCCTTAGCCTCAATTTCATTATTTGCAAAACAGAGTAAGTAACGCCCATCCTGCAGGGTTGCTGCAAAGATTAGAGATGCCTTGTGTGAGGCCATTATTCTTAAGGCCAGTGTAAGTACCCTTTAAAAAAAAAAAAACAATTTAAAAGCCCTTTACAGGATGCCTCAATTTTGAGTAAGCAGCTGGAATTTGGATCTGAGAGAAAGGAACACATGTGCACCCAAGCAGCCCATAGCCTAACAGGGCCCCAAGCAGTTTTGTTATAAGCTCTTCGCAAATCTCCAATTGTCCTTCAAAGAGTTAACTCGAATTACCATCAAGCCAGCTGCTGAACCCATGGGATTTCCTCTGCAGGTGCCAGCAAGAATAGTCCTGCAAAAAATGAGAAGGTAGTTTTGAAATAAAACTCACACCTAAGTACTTGTGACCTTAAAGAGGAAAGAGCCTGAGGCTAGAGCCTCCGTTTATATTCAGAGTAATATGTGGGTTACGGGCTAGTCAGGAGCAGAAGCCATGAGTTGCCAGTAAAGGCTGCATCGTCTGGGCCTATTTCAGGTTGGTCTCTGGACTGCAGCATGGCACCAGAGCCAGTCCGTGGGAAGAGAGACTGTCTCCCAGGGCATCTGTTCATGAAAATAAGGAGTGAGGTCTGTGGTTGGCTTAAAGGGCAAATGGATTAGGGTTATAGGATCCAGTAGTTTGCTAATGATCTTTGGAATTCCCTGACTTGGAGCATATCACCCCACAGAAGGTCTCCTTGTGTTTCCTATGTCCTATTTTCTTCTTTTTATAAGAACACCAGCCATAGTGGACCAGCCTATTGCAGAATGACCTCACGTTTACAACTGGGTCTGCAATGGCCCTATTTCCAAATGAGATCACGTTTTGAGATACTGGGGGTTAGGACTTCAACATATGAATTTGATTAGGGGTGAAGGAGACATTTCAACCCATAAGAGATGTGTTGATTGGTTTAGGAAGGAAGCCAAATGTAAACTCCAAAATAATAAGACCTAAAATGATGCTGCCTCTGGATTTAATGGGTTTAGGGAACGAATAAAAAACTCAGTGATGCATGCTAGCCCTGGCTCCAATTAGGAACGATAATTCAAGAGTGATCATATTTCTGACACTGAAATATCTGTAAGTTTTTCCAGTAAACAAATAAACAACACAAAGCTCATAAACAAGTGTTAGGAAAGATATTTGTGTTGTTTGTACCGGATTATAAATGATCAAATTAGACTAAAGCCAAATTGCTCTATTTATGTTGGAAAGAGTAGGACGTTGTAGGAGTTCCTGTACTTAAGTTATCAACTCAGGTTGATTTTACTGCTTTGAACAGTCAGATTTCTTCCCTGGTCATTTCCAAAAAAAGTCTTCACCTAGAGATGGAAGTTTTAAGGGAAGCTAAATGCTACCCATTTAAAAGAGGATAGTTAAGAGACGCCTGGGTGGCGCGGTCTGTTGAACACAGGATCCTTGATTTTGGCTCAAGTCGGGGTCTCAGCGTCATGAGATAGGGCCCGGTGACAGGTTCCGCACTCAGAAGAGTCGGCATGAGATTTTTCTCTGCCTCTGCCCCACCCTCTGCGCGCGGTCTCTCTCTCTCTCTAGAAATAAATAAAATCTCTAAAAAATAATAAATAAAAATAAAAGACTTCAAAAGAGCAGAACAGGCCATTGTACCTCTGCTTTAGCTGCTAATTAAAGTCTCATCTCGGGCGGAGGGTCAACTGCCCCTCCTAGTCTCTCTAATGTCAAGGTCCAGTTGTTGACATCAGTTCGTGATGGAACTTTGGAGGCCTCTAAAGGCTGTTCATGATCACATTGAACTTTGTTCAGCCTTTGTTTCTGATGCACATATTGTTAATCTAATCCTGACTTAAAGGTTGTGCCAATAAATTGCATTGAATGTTCTTTTTATTTCACCACTGTATTTACATACCACCCCCTGTACTTTTCAAAAAGCAAAATAGTGGTTCACAAGACATGTACTTGTGTTCCAAGGAAGTGATGCAATTGCTTTTGGCAAAATAATGAAAGTTTCAGCATAGTTCTAAAGTTCTCTTTGTATCAACATTTCTCGCTGTGTTTTCAGTTAGAGTGGGAGATTTTGCCAACAACCGGCTGTTACTAATCTGGTTCACAGCTGAATAAATCATTTTCTTGAAAAGGTTCCCCATCAAAACCTAACTATAAATGCCCGTAATCACCCAGGGTATCTATCTATACACCCCTCGTTATAGGAATTAGAGGAGCTGCAGATATGATCCATTGACAACATCTACCATGTACTTAATATTCTCACATTTCACATTTCGGACTCTGAAACTATAAAAGAAAGTAGCCCTTCTTTAGGGCAGAGATAGCTGTCCACACCTACAGATGTTCTCCTCTCAGGCGAGGATGGAAACAGCTCCTGGGGGTGGCATAAATGGGAAAAGTTTAGTTAAGACCAATCTGAGGCTGGGCACTGGGAAATTCCTCTGTCTCTTAGGCTTACATGGGATATCTGGTCAGTTGTCTGAAAAATTAATGTGTAATTGTGTAGAGAAAGGCGACCGGTGGCCCTGAACTATATTTCTGTAGTAACTCCAGTGATGAATACATGATAAAATCAAAACAGAACTTAAAGTCTTTCAAGCAGGAAGTTCTTCTTTGTGGACCAATGACCAATGTCTGATGATATTAGCACAAGTGTTACAAGAAGTTTTTATGTCTCTTGTGTCACTACCTGGGAAAGAAGATGGGACAAAGGACTACAAGTGCTTCCAGTCTCTACTGATAGAACAATATCAGATCAGAGAATGTCTCCATCAAATTTTAGAACCATTCTTAATAAAGATTTTTCTTCTTCTTCCTCTCTTGTCCCCTCTCCTGCCTGCCTCCCTCCTCCTGTCTTTCCTTCCTTCCTTCCTTCCTTCCTTCCTTCCTTCCTTCCTTCCTTCCTTCTTCAAATATTTATTAAATTATTGAATCTATTTGATTGTGTGCTACGAGAGAATAGGAGTTAGAGAATGATGTGAATCTATATAATTCAAAGGGAAAGAAGTGACATATTTAAGGTTTACAATATATAAGTGCTTCATGTTCACTATCTCATATCATGCTGCCCTTCCACGAGACTGTTACTGTAAACTTCTATTTTAGAGCTGAGAAACTTGAGGCCCATCTCTGGAGTAGGGCTTGACTAACTCACTTTCCCGAGGTCTATAACTTTAGATGGTGGGATTCCTATTCCAACCCAGGTTGCTTGGCTACAGAGCTTGGCTGCTTTTTTTTTTTTTTTTTTAAGATTTTATTTATTTATTCATGAGAGACAGAGAGAGAGAGAGAGAGAGAGTCAGAGACACAGGCACAGGGAGAAGCAGGTTCCCTGCAGGGAGCCCGATGTTGGACTCGATCCCAGGACCCCAGGGTCATGCCCTCAGTGGAAGGCAGATGTTCAACCACTGAGCCACCCAGGGGTCCCTGGATCTTGTGTTGTCATTGTAACCTTCAAGAGGTTCCCAATGCTTAAAACTGCCAGCAAATAGATAAAATGCTGGTAATTATATTAGCTATAAGAAAGCAATTATGGAAATGATGGGATTTAAAAATATGGCATCCCCTCATGAATAAATAAATAAATCTTACCAAAAAAATAAATAAATAAAGACTAACCAGGAGAGCTACCCAGCTCAGAAGACCTAACAAGTTAGAGGCATCCTCTTTGTCGTCTTGTGTTCAGGTTCATTACCCTTCTCCACCTAAGTCTCAAAATACTATGTTGGAGCTTTAGTCTTCTAATGTAGGCTAATTCCTAGGGAAACACAGCTATTTTAATGAATGATATAATAAGAGCAGTTTGGGACAGTGGAGTGGGAGGAGGGCAGAGAGCCTCAGGTACACAGAAAGGGACAAAGAGGTGGGCTCAGGACTAGGGAGGAGCGTTCGGGGAGAGAAGGGGAAGTGAGAAGGGATAAATGACAGGTTTTTTCCCCCATTTCTGCAGATTCTTCAGATCCAGTCCTTCCTACATGGATATGTCCTTCTAGATTTTCAGTTTATTGACTGTTACCCTTCTCAAAAATGCCTATTCTCATTGAACGGCATTTATGGTTTGGCACCCCGCTAGGCACTTGACAAATTGTCACAGCACACTTATGCTATTGTCCCTTTTTTTTTTTTTTTACAGCTGAGAAAAAGAGGGATCAGGGAGCAGGCAAAGTAAAAGAAGGATGGAAAACAGGGCCATCTGAATGCAGACCTCCTGACCTTCTGCCAATTGTACCGTGTGCCATACTTCCCTTCACCACAAGCATGTGAGGGAACCCTCCCAAGGCAAGAAAACGACATTATACTCTAGCGGCAGCAGTGACAACAAATATTAGTTTCCCCAAATATTAGTTTCTTAAAACCACAAAAGCTCTTATGCCCCCACGCCCCCGCCCCAGCCTGCCAGTTGAAAGTGGGGCGAGGAGACTCAGCAGCAGGCCACCCTCATCAGAGACTCGGGCTACCCTAGGGCTTCCAACAGGGCTGGAGCCTGCAGCAGGGAAGGGAGCGCCCTGGAGCAGCACCCACCCACTTCCAGAGCAAGGGGTACTCGGGGCCCACTGAGGGGTGAGGGAGAGGATCCTGCCACGTGCGAGATAGAGGAGAAATGGAAGGTCCTAGAGCAACACTACTATGCGCCCCAGAACCTCAGCAGTTAAGAGTAGAATAAAAATGAAGAAATTAATGGCAGAAGGACTTCGGCTCCTTTTTTGACTCCAAGCGCGGCTTATTTTAAGCCTATTTTGTGTGTTGACTTACTTGCCCGGCGGGAGAGTTTCAGCAAGCAGCGCCATTTTAAATTATGGGGAGATACGGGCATATTTTTAGCAAAGCTGAAAAAACAGGTTGGTCATGGAAATTATCCAGTTTAGACATAACAGGGTATGGCTCACAGTTGCTACAAATTGCTGCTTTAGCAAATGGAAAATTTTTCACACGCAGGGGGTTAACACAGCAGGTCTCTGGAAGAAATGCAAGAGTGCTTAGGTACTTTGTGCAGAACAGAAGAGTCTGGAGTGCTTGTGGGACTTGGTGCCCTTTTTCCGACAAAATGGAAGTCATGGATTTGCGGACTAAAAATATCTCCAGGCCGTCCAGGTTATTAAAGCGTGTTCTTTTTTGAAGATTTTTATTTATTTATTTATTTTAGAGAGAGAGAGAGAGAGAGAGCACCAGTTGTGGGATGTCAGAGAGGAAGGAGACGGAGAATCCTGAGCAGGCTCCAACCCAGTGCCAGGCTTGATCTTCCGACCCTGAGGTCATGACCCAAGCAGAAGCCAAGAGTCTCACGCTCAACTGACTGAGCCATCCAGGTGCCCCTATTAAATTCTAATTCAAAATCTTTAGACTGGCAAAAGCTTCTACTTTTAGGATTCTGTAAAACTTACATTGACCTTGCACTACTAGAGCCAGTGAGTATGGCACACGCGACAGGCTTTAAGGAAAGGTGGGATTCAAAACCCCCCTCCCGGAGTTATCTCCCGTAAGAGCCTTAGTTAATTTCCTATTCTCATCTGTTAATGCGGGAGATATTGATAAGTCTACATGGCAAGTACCACTGTAAAATGTATTTCTTCCTCCAAAATATATCGTGACGCTGTTCACCACTCTTCATCTCGAATACTCGAGATTCGAATTCACACAGAACTCATCTCTCAACTGGACCACCACTGAGAGCCTCCTCATGATGCTTCCTCTTCTTTCTCCAGCCCATTCATTACTCGGTAGACATAGGGATCGTTCTCACCCCAGGACTCTTGCACATGCTATCCCACTTCCAACCCCCACCCCCCACCCCCGTTTTCTGCATATATATAGCTCTGTCTCTTCCTTTGGTCAATAGCTTAAGTACTTTCTCAAAGCCGTTTTTCTTAAGCTTCCTATCGGTAGTTGTTTCTTCTTGGTTTCTTGCTACCTTAGCTCGTTTGTTTCCTTCATCGGGCCTACACCGATTTATAACCTGGTTTTCCTTTTCTGTTTACTTCTTCCTTTGTTTTCTGTCCTTGAATATGAGTTTCACAAGAGCAGAGACTGGCTTGATCTTACCCATCCTTGTCTTTACTAAGCACATTGCAGGTGCCAAAATAATGAGCAAAGGTGTGATGAGCAAAGGGAGCGTGAAGAGGAAGTGAGATAATTCAATGCATCTTTAAGCACCTGGGTGGTCCCCAGTATCAGCATCCGTCCCTTTCTTTACCATGGCTGCCCAATCAGTCTATGCCTCCTCTTTGCATCTCTCAGCTGCAGGTACACCGATGTGATTCCTTATCACATAGAAATGTCCTAGGAATCTAAAGTAAAGGGCCAAAAGTAGTGAAATGGGGAACAGAAAAGGTTATTCTTGCAAGACTTTGATATATTTGTCTGTTCTACATCTGTGCTTTTGTGGGTTATCTACTGACACTCTTACATGATCTTTCCTGTGCCAAATTTAGAGATTTGTAGTCAACTAACAAACATTTATTTCTTACTATCTTTTCCTATAGGGTAGGCAACACTTCTAAATTTGTCTTGAGCAGCGGTGTTGCAAAATTATTTGACTATTTAATGACATTTTCTCTTGTTATTTAAAAAACGAGTGGAAAATGAAAATATAAATATGCATAAGCTAGTGAAAAAAAAGGTCAGAGTGAGAATACAATTAAGGCAAGGGTGACAATAATTCAGCATATAATGGATGGTTAACATTTAGTTGTTTGGGACACTTTGAAATTAAATTGATTAATAGTATCCTTACAAAAGAAAAGAATAAATTTAAAGAATGGCATGAAGTGCTAGATTCATTATCAAGTATTATGCCTAAAAGGTTAGGCATAATTATGAAATTTATATCATTTCCTCTCTGTGGAAAAGAATTCCACTCTAAAATGCATCTCTTGCACGTTTGGCTTTCTTATGTGTTTTTAGTCTGATTTTGTCTGAAAGCGGATTGTTCATGCTCCTTTTCCCTCCTGGAGGATGGACAAACCCACTCCCTGAGTTTACTTATGGGGAATTTGTGACTCAGTGAGGGGAAGAAACTAGTCCCACAAGCCTGCTTCAGTTCTTTCTCATCATTTGCCTGAACAATTTTAGAGGCTAGGTCTGTAGGCGAAGAGACCAGTCTTTATTTACTTAAAAGTAGCCCTTCATAGTTTGGGACTAATATTCATTTATAAATGGTGTCTGTTTTGGGATAGGAAACATTTACCAGTGGACAGCCAACAGTTCTAGATGCACGAGAAGAAAGACTCATAAGACATCTTTTGCTTTTGATTTCTTCTTGGTTAATTTAACCCTCCATAGGTTGCAGGGTGGTTACTTCACTTGTTTCTTTTTAGGAAGAATAAAGATCAACTGGTGGAGATCACACCTTGTGTTTCTCAAACAATGCTACTTTAATGAATCAGGTCTAGAAGAATTTTTGTGACTCTCCCACAAGCCTGACCTGCTCCTCAACTCTTGCCGAATTGTTCTGGAACATGCCTCTGCTCTTTGACACGTTCACTCTTTAGATTCGGTGGGTTCTGAGGTCACTGGACTTGGCCATGTTCTTAATATTGCTCTGGATTTGCTGAATGAATGTTGGAGTCCTGCTCACATTTCTAGCATTTAATCCCCCACAAGCCTATCCCTCTTTTTCTTCTATCACCCACTGCCCAAAAGGCAATTACCATCCTCACTGCACGAGTATTATTTCAAGTTCTCGGTAGCCATCTGAGCTAGTGGTTACCTGATAGCACAGAAGGGCCCAAGGAACTGCTCCAGAGTATCCACATCTTCACTAGACTTCCCACCAGTTTCTTTCAGCAGATGACAACCGGATCAAAATATGAGCAGCCCAGGTTGGAATGCATCAGTGACCACCCAGCTCAAGCTAAGGCTTAGCACAAATGCCCTTGACATTTTTCTCTTTTCAGTTAATGGTGCATATCGTTGTTTTCCAAACTCTTTCACAAGGCTTACAAAATCGCCATGACCTTTACCACGTGTCTAACTTCATCATTCCTTTCCCTTGAACTATACTCTCCTGAACTATTTTACAATTATTTCTTGATTCCAATTTTAAACTGGCCATTCCTTGTCTGGAATATTCCTCCCTTCTCACCAATGTCTCAAGTGTTTTCTGGTGTTGTGGGACACTTTAAAAGGAGGTGTTCATCCCCTTTGGACAACTTAGAGATGTGTGGCTAATTTAATGTTATTCGACTATTCCTATCATTCAACATCAGAAAGCAATTGAGGGCATAGGAGAATGTGGAACTGTATTTTGTACATGGAAAATTATGAAATGCCAAAGTTTTTAAGTGAAGAGGTCTCAGCCCTGGGGACTTAAACTGTTCCAAGGGTTTTGTAGGAAACAAACATTTTGTGTCTTTATCTGTGTGCGTGTGTGTGTGCATGTGTGTGTGTAACTCACTCCCATCACTTAAAACTTTTCTTTTGAGCCTATACCACACACTTGAAGAGACAACGGAGGAGCTCTGCAGATAAGGTGCAAAGTATATTAGAATCTAGTCCAATATTTAACTCTAAGAAAGTATTTCAATACCCACAGAGCCTTTGAGAAGCGTGCTCTGACCGTCCTTGCTTATCATTCATGATCTCTATCTAGAGGAAGTGTTTGGGGAACAGAGTCATCCACAGCAAGAGTAGGGTTGTCAGGAGCAGCACAGACATTGACTCCTGCCTGGTTAGGAGCATTTGGTGATGAAGCCACATCATAGCAAAGAACGCTAGAGTTGGAGTGCCCCACTGAAGAACCTCCTATACTAAAATGTGTCGGACTAACACTTGAATGGCCATCAAATGTGAGCTTGCACCTCACCTACACTGTCTCTTCATTGTCTCCCCATCTCCATGTTTGGGCTACAGAGACTGAGGACAAAGGTCTCTACAGGAAATGTCTCCACTTTATGCCAGAAGTACAAGGATCCTTTTCTGACATGTTTGCTGAAGACTGGAGAATTTACCCTGATGCACACCTTTCAGATTGATAAGAAGGTGGAAACAAAATTTAGATTTTGTAATATGCTTATGGTTGCAATATCATCCTGAAGCTGCAGTCACTATAACAAAGATTTCACGATACCATTCAATAGATCCCAACTTGACCAAGATCAGAAAATCCATCTTAATTTCAGACACTTGAACTGAGAACTCACAAACTTAATTAAGCCAAGAATGCAGACTGACTTGAGAAATTACTCACAATTCAGATTAAACGCCTCTGATCATTTTTCTTTCTCAGTTCCTGCAAGGTCTACTTCATTAAACATGCTTATCTGTTTCTGTATAATTAAAAAAATATCCTGTAAGGGAATGAAGTACATAAAAAAAAATAATCAAATATACTTGCTGAACTACTTGTGTGTGAAGTTGTGCCAGTTTCCATTCGTGGTAATTAGGTCATGTCTCTCCACTTTCTTTAAATATTACAATAATGAGTGTAAATTAGTACATTGTTATTTTCAAATTAATGGCAACATATAAAACTCAATGTTCAACTTTGTAGGGAGTGTTGGGTTTGTATAACAGGACCCCCAGGCGGTAAAGCATGGTCCAGGCTCTGTGTCAGGCGCTACAGGCAAACCCTACTATCACTTCACACTGTGTCCGGAGCCCCCACTGAAATCCATGATTGTGTTCTCTAGCACTTACATTATGTTTTGATTATTATGAACATTAAAAAAAATATTTTGTTTCTTAGGATTCTCAAGCACAGACAGTCACCCATTTATCAAAACAAAACAAGCCATAGCATGTATAAATATAAATTTTTAGAACATGTATACACAGATCAATAAACAAAAGTGTATGGAGTGTAAGTGTTCCTAAATGACATCATGCCCTTATTTTAGTTGCAAGGACTCAGTGTTGATGAAGGCCGCGCGCAACCCCATTGGCTTTAGTGAGTCCCAACAAGGCAGCCTGGAACTCCACAACCCCAGTGTCCCGCGGTGCGAGGGACAATACTTGTGTATTGTCAAATGCAGAAGTTAACTTGAGTTATCCTCCTAAGTATATGAAGCTCCTCTTTACTTTCAGAAGGTGAGATACGATACATGTGTCGAGCATCTACTTTAAGCACGGTGCTAGCCGTACCTCCGTGTGATAGTGTGTCATTCCCACAATGGCCCTGACAGTAACAAACCTTATCCCCATTTTTACCAGTGAGGAAACTAAGTCCTAGGGCAGATAACTGACTTTCCCAAGAACATACTAATGAGGCAAGGAAGCAAACCCAGGCCTGAGGCCCTGGAGTGTATTCCTTTTCTAATTTGTCATGCGATTTCTGGTCGCTGAAACCCTTCGTACGGACTTACACTTGGAATGATGAAAACTTCTCAAGGACATATAAGGGCAAATCAAGGAATGTAGAATGTAGCAGGACCTGGAACAGGACACCTGTGCCCATGCACACCTGATTCCTGGGGCAAAGCCAGTCAGGACCCCAGCCAAGTGCACGGGCCGCAGGGCTGGGCCTCAGTCCTCCGGGAGGGAGGAAGGTCAAGCAGGAAAACTGGAGCAGACGTCCAGGTTGACGGGCTGTGCCAGGGTGGCCTGCAGGCCAGCTCTCCACGGGCACCTCGAGCCCGCCCGACGGGAGGTGCAGCTTTCAAAGGGCTCCCGAGTGTCCTTCACCCACCTCCAGAAGCCGAGTACTTTGAGAGATGAAGAGAGCTTTCTGTGACGTGGGAACCGCCACTTTGGGGTGCTTCTTTCTGATTTCACATGAAGGACACATCAGCAATATGCAGCTGGACGGGCTCCGGCTCACCAGGGTACGACTGTGCACACTCTTTGTAAAAACCAACAGCATTTTGATGCCGAATCAAGTCAGGTTAGGTTGTGTAAGGTCGGTTGTCCCATGACTCCGAGTCCTTGGAAAGCACCCAGGTCAGCCCCCGGAGTCACTCTCTGGGGCTCACGTACGCACACACACGCCTGTGGGGCAGAGGCCTGGTCTGAGTTTGACATCAGGCATTTTGTAGGAAAGGCCGGAGCCCACGCTCGCAGCCAAGTCTCTCACGGGCTGCATTTCACAGAACTGCAAAGCTGTGAGGACAACATTAAATGGCGGATCTGCAGCAGGGGGGTGGGGTGCATTTTTTTAAGATTGGCTTTTGTGCCTCCTGGTTGTATTTCTCCAGGTTGGAAGGGGTCATGATTGATTTGCTTTTCTGCTCAGAAAATATAAAAATTATGTCTGGGGAGATACAATAGGTGACACAGAAATCAAAGCCTTTGAAGTCAGGCATCCTAGGATTTCAGCCATTAGCCAACTCTGTGGCATTTACGCTCTCTGAGTTTTGGGGTTTTCACTTGCAAAAGTACCTCAAAGAGCTCATGTAAAGCATAAATTAGATAAAACACCAAGTATATAGTTAGTACTAAATATATTTCTTTTTTTTTAATTTTTCATTTATTTATGATAGTCACACAGTGAGAGAGAGAGAGGCAGAGACACAGGCAGAGGGAGAAGCAGGCTCCATGCACCGGGAGCCCGACGTGGGATTCGATCCCGGGTCTCCAGGATTGCGCCCTGGGCCAAAGGCAGGCGCTAAACTGCTGAACCACCCAGGGATCCCTATAGTTAGTACTAAAAAAAACCATTATCTGTTAATATTCCAGTGCCATCTTCAGAGTGGTAGAGATTTTCATGTTAATCGATATGTCACCCACAGTGTTAGTTCCCTTATATCCATATTATCTATAATTTGTATAACAACCACAGCCGGAAACCATGTCCAGATAGATGCTTCTCATTATATAGTGTTAAATGGACTGGAGAAAAAAGAGTCTAGGGGTGCTGGGTGGCTCGGTTGGGTAAGCATCTGCCTTCATCTCAGGTCATCATTCCAGGGACCTGGGATGGAGCCCTGAGTCAGGATCCCTGTTCAGTGGGGAACCTGCTTCTTCCCCTCCCTCTGTCCCTCTCCCCTGCTCTCTCTCAAATAAATAAATAAAAATTTTACTAAAAAAAGAAAAAAGAGTCTAGAGACACAGAGATGAATCTAGAGGTTATTAGGACTTAAATTAAAAAAAAATTTTTTAAAGAAGCTATTAGACTGGTTCAGATTTAGGAGGTCTCATGAAGGTGGTGGTAGAGAGGAGAAGGAAAAACCACTTCGAATTTGGCATTGGAGAACAAATGTTGGCCATGAGGGTAAGGAATAGCAAGGACTGAAATCATAAAACCCCCCTTTTTTTTAATTTTTTATTTATTTATGATAGTCACAGAGAGAGAGAGAGAGAGAGAGGCAGAGACACAGGCGGAGGGAGAAGCAGGCTCCATGCACCGGGAGCCTGATGTGGGATTCGATCCCGGGTCTCCAGGATCACGCCCTGGGCCAAAGGCAGGCGCCAAACCGCTGCGCCACCAAGGGATCCCTAAAAACCCCTTTTTTAATGTGATCTCTCTGGATAAAATCCACTAATGATAGAGCACTGACTTGGCAAAATATTCAAATGAAAAGGTAAGGCTGTAAAAAGCCATATCCAGAAATGACATGCTAGGTAGCGTTTATCTCCTTCATTCAGTACCGGGAGATTTATTTTTTTAAGCATCTGCTGTATTTCAGATACAGTGCTAGGATCTGGTGCTGTATGATAGGACTTGTCGTACATAATAAAACTTTACTGACTCAGAGATATGGAAGCCGTGCTTCTCTGGAAGTTTGGGTTGTACGTGACAACAACTACAACAACAACACCTCAAACTGGCTTTTAAAAAGGATGTTAATTGCTGAAATAACTGAAGAGTCTCTTGGTGCTCACCTGACCTATGGAGAATCTGGGTTTCTCTGAATTTTTTTTGCTCTTCCTTCTTCTGCATCGGTTTTATTCTCAGGAGTGTTCCCTTCGTGGTGGCACGATGACCAGCAAAAGCTCCAGACTAGTCATCCTTACTAGTTAGGCAACCTCAGCAGGAAAAAGAATTGGTCAACTTCTCACACCTTCTTAATAGTCCTAGCAAAATTCTGGTGATGGGGATGTTCACGCGGTTTGGATCCCATTGCCCTTCTTGAACTAGTTACTGTGGCCTGGGCTTGGCCCTAATGAACCTTACGGACCTGAAGAAAGGAAGGTTACTCCAGATAGAATGACTGAAGTGTTCTTACCAGAATTAAGAAGAAGAATTGGGTGATCAAAAATTACAAATGTTGACTCTCCTCTCCAACTGAGCCAAGCAAGGGCCCCTTTTGTTGTAAGTTAACAGAGATCAACCTCAAGGGCAGCCCAGGGGGCTCAGTGGTTGAATGTCTGCCTTTGGCTCAGGGCGTGATCCTGGAGTCCCGGGATCGAGTCCTGCGTCGGGCTCCCTGCATGGAGCCTGCTTCTCCCTCTGCCTGTGTCTCTGCCTCTCTCTCTCTCTCTGTGTCTCTCATGAATAAATAAATAAAATCTTAAAAAAATAAATAAATCTCAAACTAGCTTAAACCAAAATGAAACTTGTTATAAAATCTCATGGAATCCAAGAGCAAGGAATGTAATAAGACCTCAGAAGGAACAGAAATGAGGAAATAAAATTAATTGACATTATAACTGCTTCCACATCTCTCTCTGTCTCTGTCTCTGTCTCTATCTCTCTGTGTGGCCATGTGTTAGTCTTTATTTCTTTATTTTTCTCTGCACAGCTTCTGCATTTGGGGTGTGTCCCATTCTTCAAATGTCTGTTTCTCACGACATGTGACTATCTCACAAATCTGGAGGTTGTATCTCCTTGGTTTCAGACACTCACAGAAGACCAGTGACCTTATCTGACTCTCACTTCAAAACTGAGCCCACCTCTGCACAAAGGGGCAGTTCTTGGGAAAAAGAGGCTACTGTGATGTGGATAAAATACCAAAAGCAGTCTAGTACAGGCCCACCAACTTTACTGAAAGAAGACCTCGCTCTTGCTCTGAACCTCATCCTCTGGACCGTAGTAAGTATGCAAAGTGATACCCACGCACGACACCAACAATGGCCATCTGCGTCAGGATGCACAGCAAGAGGAAAAACCCCCGCCCGTAATGACTGACTTACCGGGAAGCAGCAAGTTGTGCGGCAAGTGTTACCCCATCCTGAGGAAGGGGTATTCGCCTCCTACCGATGTGCTAACATATCTCAGGAGTTAATGAGGCAGATACAGGAGGCAGAGCTGCTTCCCTCGGAGACTCACAGAAGAGCTGGGGGGGCAGCCAAGCGACCCGGTGACTGAACATCCGCTGTGGTAGATCAGGGCTGAAGGAGGGCATCTCATCTCCGGAGGCTCCCGAGTTGCAGAGGAGCCAACCTCCTGCTTCGACGAGAGTTTACTGGTTTGCTAGGGCTGCTCTGACAAAATACCACAGAATGGATGATTTCAAAGACAGAAATGTACTTTTTCACCGTTCTGGGGGCTGGACTTCCAAGAGCAATGTGTTGACAAGTTTGCTTTTTCCTGTGGCCTCTCTCCTTGGCTCGCCAACAGCCACCTTCTTGCTGTGCCCTCACGTGGTCCTTCCTCGGTGTGAGTGCACCCATTGGCTCTCCGTGTGCCCAAATCCCCTCTTCCTGTGAGCTCACCAGTCAGACTGGGTTTACCCTGAAGACCTCATTTAACCTGAATTATTTCTGTAAACTCCGCATCTCCAAACACAGCCACATTCTGAGGCACTGAGGGTTCAGGCTGCAACTTATGCCTCTGGGGAAGGTGGGGGGGGGGGACAACAATTCAGCTCATAATAGAGAACAACACACTTTCCAGAGGAGCAATATCTGCTTCAGTCTTAAAGGATAAGGCAGGGAAAAGTAGAATTCTGTAGGAACAAAGGTGTAGAAGCAAGAGAGGGTGTGACTTATCTATGGAATTTTAAGGAGTTGGGTATGGCAAAATTTAGGATACATATGAGAGATTGGAAATCCATAAAAGATGAAATTGTACATGTAATTCGGGTTTGAATTATAAAAGGCTTTTTTCATATTGGCATATGTTGCATGGGGGTGGGGTTAAACTCTGGTAACAACCATGCCTCAAAATATAATAGTTCAAACACAACAAAAATTTATTTCTCTCTCTAGTAAAGTCCAGGGGTGGGGTGTTACGGATTCACCAGAAGTTCTTTTTCACACAGTGGTTCAGGGGCCAGATTCCTTTCATGTTAAGGGTATCAACCACGTGTAAGGGCTGGGGTGCTATGTCCAGCACTTTCTCTTTAAGGTCTGAACCAGCAAGCAGCACACTTCACTTGGGCTTTTGCTGAGAACTAGTCATTTGACCTCTTCTTGTTGCAGGGTTATGGAGGTTATGACGCATAGGGGAGGTTTCCAGTAAAAGGCTTTCATGGACATAATTCCATTAGGAAAACATTTTCTACGTAGGAACTTCCTCTGTCAGTCTTGTCAGTCATGCTAAATAATCTGGATGTTAGGTTATCTGCTCCTCCCCGTTCAACAGACACTGCATCTTCTGGTGCAGTGCCAGCCACATCTCAGAGACCTGATGGTGAAGGTCAGAGAAAACAGATTTGGCCTCATTGGGCACCTGGTCATCAGGGCTGCTTTTAACTCTGGCAAAGTGGACATTGTTGCCATCAGTGACTCCTTCATTGACCTCAATTACATGGTCTACATGTGCCAGTATGATTCCACTCATGGCAAATTCTATGGCACAATCAAGGCTAAGAATAGGATACTTGTCATCAATGGAAAGCCCATCTCTACCCTCCAATATCAAATGGGGTGATGCTCATGATGAAGACATTGTAGAATCCCCTGGGGCCTTCACCACCATGGAGAAGGCTAAGGCTTACTTGAAGAGTGGGGCCAAAAGGGTCCTCATCTCTACCCCTTCTGCTGATGCCTCCATCCTTGTGATGGGCATGAATCATGAGGAGTATGACAACTCCTTCAAGATTGTCAACAATGCCTCCTGCATCAGTTGCTTGCCCCTCCGGTTGAGGTCATCCATGACAACTTTGACATTGTGGAGGGTCTCATGACCCACAGGTTATGCCATCATTACTACCCAGAAGACCTTGGATGGCTCCTTTGGGAAGCTGTGACCTGATGGCCCAGGGGCTGCCCAGAACATCATCCCTGCTTCCACTGGTGGTGCCAAGGTTGTAGGCAAGGTCATCTTTGGGCTGAATGGAAGGCTCACTGGCATGGACTTCCGTATCCCCACTCCCAGTGTGTCAGTCGTGGATTTGACCTGCAGCCTGGAGAAAGCTGCCAAATACAATGACATCAAGAAGGTGGTGAAGCACACATCAGAGGACTCCCTCAAGGGCATCCTGGGCTACACTAAGGACCAGATTGTCTCTAACAGTGACTTTAACAGTGACACCTGCTCTTCCATCTTTGATGCTGGGGCTGGCATTTCTCTCAATTATAACTTTGTCAAGCTCATGTCCTGGTATGACAATGAATGGGACTACAACAACCAGGTGTGCATGTCTTAAGGTCCACATCACCTCCAAGGAGTAAGCCCCCTAGACCACCAGCACCAGTGAGAGCAAGAGGAAGAGAGAGGCCCTTGACTGCTGGGGGTTCCTTGACTCATCCGCCAATACACTGAGAATCTCCCTGCCTATACAGTTTCTATCCCAGACCCCCTGAAGAAGGAGACGGGCTTGGAGGAGCCCTTCATTGTCATGTACTATCAATAAAAGATATTGTACCCAGCTCAAAATTTAAAAAAAAAAAAAGAGAGAGAGAGAAGAATCTGGGTTTTATGCTAAGAAAGAGAGTGTGACTTTGGGAGTTTTAACAGAAATGACATGACTAAATTTTCATTTTATTTTTTTTTCAATTGTTTAAATTTTCATTTTAAAAGGTAACGTTCAGGATCCCTGGGTGGCGCAGCGGTTTGGTGCCTGCCTTTGGCCCAGGGCACGATCCTGGAGACCGGGATCGAATCCCACGTCGGGCTCCCGGTGCATGGAGCCTGCTTCTCCCTCTGCCTATGTCTCTGCCTCTCTCTCTCTCTCTCTCTCTCTCTCTCTGTATGACTACATAAATAAATAATTAAAAAAAAATAAAAGGTAACGTTGGTGTCACCATAAAGAAAGGACTTATGGGGCAATTTAGAAGCAGAGATGATATTAAGGAAGGCATTTTGGGAGTTCTGGCAAGTGGTTTTGATAGGAGCGGAGAGCATGGGGCAGATTCCAATGATATTCCAGAAATAGATTCATCATTACTTCTGACTGATTTATTATGAAGAGAAAGGAGGAGGAAAATTCTAGGTATCTTGTGATTTCTGGCTTGGCTGAATGAGATTTGGTAGCATTCAATGAGGAAGAAGGAGTGTGGGAAAGTCTCAGTTTGAAACACAGTGAGTTTGAGACCTCTGCAGGATCCCAACAGCAGTATTCAGTGAGTTGTTGTATATATAAATTACGTTTTTCAGGAGAGAAGATGAGGTTTAAAGTAGATTTTATAGTTATTACAGTAACAAAGAGAGGTAGTTGAAATCACCTATGGATGGGGTCATCTGTAGTAACCATAGATTTGTGTAATGACCTAAGAATGTTGATTTCCAACTTCCACTTTAAACCAAATAGGGTTTTAGGTAAAAAAAAAATAAATAAATAAAAATAAGGGTTTAAATAATGCCACGTCATGAAAGCTATAGGTTGTCTATTTCATAAGTATTTAATGGCAAAAAGGAAACAATAATTTCCTGCCAAACATCAGATTCAAATACTGTAAGATAATCATCATAAGACAGAGAATCATTACAAGTAAGGTGGCGTTTCTGAACTTGAGGTCTTCATACATGAGTACTGCTGCTATTGTATGTACAGTCAATGAAGTTCACATTTAATTAATAACCCCACGTTCTCATAAATACCCATCCAGTATGCTGGCAAAACAAGAGGTGGCCAATTTTATCCTTCCTGGCAAATAACTACCTCCTTTCTGGAAACCCTGAATCATTTATATTTGTATTTTCATTAACTTGTTCACTTAAGGATTGTCTCAATCTAATTACTAGCGGATTAAAGTTGATCATGTGACCCCAGAGTGAGAAACATGAGTTAAAGATCCCAATGAAAGATCCTATTACACGACTGTTACAAAAAATGCCAAAAAAACAACTAAATAATAACCAGATGTTAGAAAATGCTTGAAATTTCTTTAGATGGTATCACTAAATTCAGGGAATTAAAATGTAGAATATTTTTAAAGTATGGCACCATCATGGAGTACTTTCCAAAACACTAATATTTCCTTTCAGTTAGGATCATTAGGGTGAATTTTGTAAGTCATCACCATAATTTTAGTAGGGGTCACTTACAAATTGTACTTGAGTTTAATTGTACTGAGGAACTCTACGGTGACTTGACTTTCGCCCTGTCCAATCTGGTGCTCAGGCTCAGGTGTGATGTTTGAACACTGACTTTTATATTTGATGTGTTACCTTTTCATCTGCTTCTGAGGTCTGATTTCTATTTTTATTTCTATATCACGAGGTGTTTTAAAGGAGCCTTTTGCTAAAACGCATCCAGATCCTCCCCCATTCTTCTTAAAAGAAGAGGGATATAATAGTATTTTTCAAAATAGATATCTGCAATCCAGACTGCAGAGTCTTTTCATTACAGAAGTTGAGTTTGACTCCAAAATGTCATTGTTCACCTTAAAGTTAAAAGCCGATACTTTGAACAAGGGTTAACTCTTACCCGATTTTGATAGGAATGAAATTATAGAAGTAACTTGCTATTCATTGGAATAATATAAAAGTGAAATACATTTGAAATCAAAATAGCCAGTTGCTTTATATGAACCATATAAATATAATATATATAATATAAATATAAATGATCAACTTTTACATCTTTAAAAACGTCTTTCATTCACATGTTCTATGTGTAATTAACCATGTAAAATAATAAAGAAGCATCATGGATCCCTTCAGTGGACATAGAGAGTCACTAAGCTATGTAAATAGGCTTTAGGGGTTCGGGGGCTGACCAAGTTCACATTGGACTGAAGACACCTAAAAGGTAATCTCAAGTACATGCACATTTGCAAGATCTTCTTCACCTAATTATTCCTTTTGATATTCTCTGGAAATTTAACTGATCCCTTTTGCACAACATACTGGTTGTGGGTTACGTGGCTTGAATTGGCATCCACATGCGAAGGACTTCCAAGTCTCTCGGCTCTTCAGACTTCCCACCTCCGTAGCCAACGCCTGGCTGGACGTCACAGTCAACTTAACTTCACTCAAAACCAACTTCCCAAAGCCTGCTTCTTCCCTGGGGCTCCCCATAACCTGGGCACCAACGCTGGAATCCTTCTGGGTGACCTGCCCCTCCTGTCGCTACGGTCACCTGTGCCAATTCCCCTTCTATATAACATCCTTGAATCTATCCACTCGTCTCTCCTCATTGCAGTTAATTAGTTCAAGTGCCCTTATTTTATGGCTTATTCTAGTGATTTCCTGCTGCCCCCTGCCTTGCTCTTCCCACTTACCCTCAGCTTCGGTCACCAGATCTATTCACTGTGTAGCCAAAGTGACCTCTCCTTCATATCAGCTCCCCAGGCTGCAGCCAGAAAGATATTTCCAAAGCATAGAAATAATCTTGGCACTTTTCTGATTAGAAGTCTTAAGGATTTTTCATTCCTCCCAGAATAAAGTCCAAACTTATTAGCACCACATATATGACCCTTAGTAATTGGGACCCTTTACAGCTCTATTCTATTATTTATTTAGTTCCTGAATGTGCCAGGTCCCTCTACAGCGTTTTGGACTTTGTTGAGTGTTGTCCTCACCTCAAACCCTGACCTTCCCCTCCACCCCTGCCTTATCTTCTACTGTCTCTCAGGACTTAGCCCTGATCTTATTTCCCTGGTGAATCTTTTCCTGACCAAATCAGGTTGCATTTTATATTCTTCCCATGTATTCCATCAGCACGCTGTTCTTATCCCAACGTTCTACTCATCACATCATATTTTAATAATGTTTATCTATCTCTCTTCATGTATTTCGAGCTCCTTAAAGTCTTCATTGGGGGCAGGAACTGTTATTCTTTTAAACCAGTGTCTCCCCAGTGTCTAGCACCCACTTTGAAATAAAGTAGATAATTCATATTCACCGATTGAATAAATGGAAACCAATTAGATGCTCCTTGCATAGAAGCGACAGGTGCGCACATTTGATCATTGGCTGTCAACATGATTCCACCCCAGTCAGGACTCCTTTACTTGTTTGTAACTGACCCCACAGTGGGCCCAGGGGAATCTAGGAGCAACAGGGAGCAAAAAAAAAAAAAAAATCCAGGGCTTCGGGGAAGAGTTTCTTAACAGAATTGCGAGGTGGCATCAAGAGCAACTGCCTTCAAATCTAGGACATAGTTTGACTCTAGTTCCTAACACACAAACCTCGACTTACTGTTGCTGAATAGGAAAGGCTTAGAAGAAGGAAGAGAGATGGTTAGTGAAATCTCAGAGTCAATGGACAGATTGCAATTGCTTTCTTTTTCCTTGGTTCAAAACCAGCTTCTAGGAAGTGTCTGTATTCCACACATTTTCCCCGAATCCCTCTTCTACTCCCTAGAAAGTGACCTTTGGCAGTTATTAAATTGCTTGTTTTTAGATGGAAAAGCAGAAATAATAACACCTGTTCATTACTGCCAGGAATAAATCATATAGGGAAATTGCCTGAAACAATAAATGGAATAAATGTAGGTTTTTGTTGTTGTTGTTGTTGTTGTTGTTGTTGTTGTTTTTAACGTTGTGTCAAATAGTGTGACTTTAGAAAAATGCTAAGAGGAGCCAGCAAGTGGAGAATCTGACCATGGAAGTTTGAGAAAATGGAGGGGAAAATCAGAAAGACCTCCTCTGGTTCTTTTCTATCCCAGCATCTGGGAAAACAGCAATAGTGTCCACCTAGAATAGAAAAATGTGTACCAAGAATAGAAAAAATGTGTAATGATGCATAGCAGCTGACTCTCACGTCAGAAGGAGTTGTTTTTCCTCAGGCTTTCATTGTGCATTTGGAAGTGTCTGGGAATAAAGCATGACCTGTGCTTTCTGTGCTCTGATGACTTAGTCTGAGGTTGCCTGCGATACAAGGGACCAAACCCATGTGAGTCCCATAAGGAGCTCAGGGTCTGGCCCTGCACGCACGGCCCCCTCATTAGCTGTGCTCCCTGGTGTCAGAAATCTATTATGCCGAGAGAAGATTCATGCCGCATTGTAAGAGCTGACCGAAGCTGTTAGAGTTGGGGGCATTGGGGTATATTTTACACCAAAGTGACGTTTATTACAGTTTATTGAGACTCGGGACACGGTCTACCGAAAACACGGAGTTGCAGGCACCTTTGCTGACACCAAATACAACCTACACCAACTTCCCCCTGTTGCAGCCACAACTGAATTTCCAACTCCCACTGGTGATTTTCACCTACTCTCCCTCCTCACCCAAAGCCCATCCACGGAGACCAACTGCAGCCTCTAATCCGCCTTCCTTGTTTCAAATGACACCTACCTCTTACGTGATTCGAATCAACTTTTATCTCTATTTGTAAGTCCTTTAATTTCATCTTTTATACATCTACAAATCTATCACACATTGGTCTGTTCTCAGAACACTTGATGCTTCCACATCCTAGCCCCAATCACGCAGAGCTTCTCACTTCCTGAAAAGACCATGTATCTCTGTCACCCTGTGTTATTTGCTTTTCTGAGCTTGTCCTCCGTCCTTTTCAAACTGGCCAACTCTAATTCCTAGTTCTATTATCTCCTCTTCTGTAGTCTTCTGTGAATTTTTTTGGTAGTTACCACATTCCACACCACCCCTTTGCTGCCATGGATCATTGGACTTCCAAGTACCATTGCAAGTATCTGCGTATGAATATCCTGAACTCCTAAAAGGCTAGAAGGGGGCACATCTCCCTTGGTATCCCTAGTACAAGCCAACACCGCTCTAAAAATATTTTTGAAAGAGTACTCAATTCCTTGTAAAATTTTGTAAAAACAAATTCAAGTAATATAACCAAGCCAAGACAACAACAAAAAAAGAATATGCTAAGGATAAAACTTTAACACTGAATTGTCATATTAATAGAACCTGGAATTTTGCCTTAATAGGAGAGTTTGCCTGAATTGATCCAACTGATTTTCAATATTGTGTGTGACAATTCAGTACAAAAATTTTATTTCCAGCACATTTCTTTCTTTCTTTCTTTTTTTTTTTTTTTTGCCCCTGAGCTACCCTTGGTTTTGGTATCAGTAGGGTCACTCAGCTAGCAACCACCCCACTTTTATTAGAGAATTCCATATATAGTGAATAAGATCCCTCATTAAACCAATAGCAATAATAATTACTATTACTATTAACACTATTATTATTATTATTTAGGCTGAAATTGTGCCAAATGACAGAAAGATATATTTTTGGTTGTTTCTGCTTATAACAATAACTGAGCAGAAAAAGTGGGCAAAAATAAATGAGAAATGTCCCTGCTTAGCCTAAAGTAGACTAGCTAGGTGAAAATTAGAGGTGGAAGTAAAGAAATATTTAGATTTGCCTGTTTATTATAAATTCGTGCAAACAAATAGTGCATCTCTAATGTAACCTACAGTGAGAAATTTCTGACATTAGCTCCCATAGCCTCTTATGATTAACCCATTTCTCTCTTTAATGTGTTTCCTTCCAATGTTTTCATTCTTTTTCTCAAACCTCCTAGATACTTTCTAACACTTGAATTTAGGATCAAGGCATCCTGGTGGGCTCACCATAGACACAGTCTTTTTCCTCTATGGTTTAAAATACAAACCACACGTTTCTATAAAGCACATCTGGTGATCAACAAGTATCTTAAAGAGCCAAGAAGAGAAAGTTGAGAGCTGCTAGGTCAGAGGAGGTCAATTTGAGGAAGCAATCATTGTGACAGTTGACATTAAGGCTCGTAATAGGCTCGGCCAGCTGTTTCTTATGGAAGTTTTGTTTCTGTTGTTATGGCTGCTTCTGTCAGGACAGGAGATCTGGAGAGTGTTTTAGAGAGCGTGCTTTTCATAATTCGAATGATAAATCATCTTATGTAACTATTAACTTTATTTATAGCTTCACACTGAGGTAGGCAAATTCTCTGGATAATATTACATGTATCGACTGTATTCCCAGATCTATGGAGACACCTAATTGTCCCCACAGTCAGTCCACGAGCATTTTTACCATTGAGTATTTTAAAATCCTACGTCGGTGATGGATGGGCCAGTTCTGATGTGGGAATGAAGCAGGGAGAGACCGAGTTTCTCGAGAGCAAACAGAGTTAATGTGAAGCTGCAGAGTCAGGGGACATAGAAGATTAAAGGAAACTCAGTTGTGCCAAACTAACAGAAGTAGCTGAATTCCTGAAGTGAAGCCAGTCGCTTTGGGACCTGCGTCTTATTTGCGGTGCACCATTTTCACACTGAGCTATAGTAGCCACGTGGGTGCTCACAGACACAGGACCGTGGGAGAACAAAAGGAGTAGAATTCAAAATCCAATTGTGTTGTTTACTTTGGTCAAAGTCTTGGTTGAGATCATTTTTGCCTTGTGGATAGTTTCCCACGGGGTCTAATGTGTCCCCCTTCCCAGGTAGGGAGGGGTGACGTTTCCTCATCTTTATCTGTGCTACTGATGAACTGGGGAAATAAAGTTCTGTTCTTAAGTCACAGACACACGTATGGGTCACTTAGTAGACACAAAAAGGTCCTGAAAGAAAGTCAAAACGATATTTTTCTATCCTAATTTTCTATCAGAATTGAATTAAATCCTGTGATCATGCAGGATAGCTACATAATGTTGGGTAAACCGATGAACATTTCCTTTTTTTTTTTTTTCTGATGGACATTTCTAAGCCTCACTTTTCTTCTCTATAGAAAGGGGGATAGTGATGTGTGGTCTACAGGATGGTCAGGAGACCAAAGTGAGGATATATGTGAGGAGGCTAACACAAGGCTAGGGTATAAAGGTTTTCAATCGATGGAGCTATGACTAGCATCCTGAGAACAACGAAATCTCTGAAGATTTTATTCTTGGCAGCAAGAGATCCGATCCTTCCATGTGCCTGTTGATTTATGTGCTGAGAGCATCCTTTAACTTCTCAAGCAGCCACCATGAAAGAGACTGCGGCACCCACCGCCACCTGCTTGCAGTGCTGTTAACACTTCGGAGCATATGGCAGAGAGTCAAACACTTTATACTTCCCTAACTTCTGAGTTAAAAAATAAAACCCCGCCGTTATCCTTCCTGAAGTTGCTATTTCCAGGAATACCTAAGCACTGAAAGAAAAAGTGTACAGTGAGTCTAGCTATTAAAACTGGTGGTTGTGATCTTTCTTACTCCCAGTGTTTGCTCAAGGACCAGATTGTTGCCACTGGACGAACAAAGCAGAGTCCTTCTTCCTAAGCAGTCATTCTCTCTTTTCGCATTTAGCACCTGTTTGTTTCGGCATTTGTTGTGTGCTGGTCCCTGGCAAATAAAAATGAATCTGGGATCATCCTTACACTGCAAAAAAAGACCCACTGCATTGTTTAATGATGTATATTTGGGAAAGCGCTATAAATATCTAAATTAATTTCAGCAAACATTGAGAAGAACATTATTCAAAGCACAGCACTATGTGGGGAAAGATCATCAAAGGCATGATGTTTTCCTGATAACCTAGATGATAGGGAAAGTTCAGTTAAAATCCAGGAAATTTTGTGATAGTAGCCACAGAAAGGAATAAAGTGTGACGAGAACTCAGAGAAGCTGGGATTTATTCCTATCATAGACGAACCTGCAAGACTTCTTGAGGCAAAGGAAATGGCCATGGTTCTTGAAGGATGAGAATTAGTTTATTCAGTCACCCATCAAGCATTTATGAAATGATTCGTTAAGTCCTAGGCACTATAACGAGGATCAGAGTTAGAGAGAAGATACAGTCTTGCCCCTCGGAAGCTCATGGTCTAATTACAGAAGAGAGCCGTACAAGCAAACGATGACAATTAGTGGATTTATAATATTAAAGTAGTAATAATATATCATGTTATGTATGATTCTCACCTAATCTAGACTTGTTACTGAGGGAGACTCCAATTCTACCTTAGGTCTACAATCATGTGTGTCCATGTGCATGTGTCTACGTGTATGCGCATTTAGAAAGTCTTCACAAGGAAGACATTTGAGTTAAGTCTTAGAGAAGGGTAAGGCTCCAGCAAACTTCCCTGGGGACGGGGTGGGGGGGTGGGGACACAGGAACATTCCATGTAAAGAAGGAAGGAAACCAAATTTCCTTAGAAAACTGCAAAGAAAGTATCTGTTTTCCAAAGAAGACAGATGGCCAACAGACGCATGAAAAGATGCTCCACATCACTCATCATCAGGGAAATGCAAATCAAAACTATAACGAGATGTCACCTCACACCAGTCAGAGCAGCTAACATTAGCAACACAGGAGACAACAGGTGTTGGTGAGGATGCGGAGAAAGAGAAAGAGAAAACACTCTTCCACTGTTGGTGGGAATACGCAGTGGCACAGATGCTCTAGAGAATAGTTTGGAGGTTCCTCAAAAAGTTAAAAATGGGACAACCCTATGATCTAGCAATTGCACTTCTAGGTATTTACCCAAAGGATGCAAAAATGCTAATTCAAAGGCATACTTGTACTCTGAGGTCCACAGCAGCAATGCCCACGATAGCCAAGCTATGGAATGAGCCCAAATGTCCCTGGACTGATGAATGGATAAAGAATGGATGTATACACATATATAGGTATTTATATATATTTATATATATGTATATATATGGGAGATTATATTATAATCTATATATAATTATATATATAATCTATATATAATTATATTATAATCTATATATAATTATATATACATATATAATTATATATATATATATATAATTTTGCCATATAAAAGAATGAAACCTCCCATCTTCAGTAGTGTGTATGGAACTGGAGAGAATTATACTAAGTGAAATAGGTCAGTCAGAGAAAGACAAATACTGTATGATTTCACTCATATGTGGAATTTAAGAAACAAAAACCCTGAACAATCTGGGGGGAGTGAAGAGAGGAAAACCTCTCTTCACTATACAGGACATATCTATGGCTACTAGAGGGGAGGTGGTTGGGGGGGATGAGGGACATAGGTGATGGGGATTAAGGAGGGCACTTGTTGTGAGGAGCCCTGGGCGTTGCGTGTAAATGCTGAATCACTAAATTCTACACCTGAAACTAATATTACGTTGTATGTTCACTAACTGGAAGTTAAATAAAAACTTGAAAGAAAGAGTGTCTGGAGTACAGTGTGAGATGGGGAAATGAGATCTGGGCGTGGGAATGAGTGAGTGGACCGTGATTTAGGAATGAAAGAGAAGACGCAAAAACTCCGGGTAGGGACCAGACCACGAAAGGCTGGGTACCTACCAACGGGGAGCCCCGAGGCGGCCACATGAGCTGGGGGGCTGGAGGCTGCCTGGGTGTCCTGGGCAGCATGTGTAGTCTGGTTTAGTGGCGCCCGAGCTTCAGCTACCCCTCGTCCCACCCCCGGCCAGCTATGTTGAGAATATATACTCTCCCCTTCAGAAGCCATGAAGCCAAGGTCCACAGGCATTTCTTGAAATACTTTGGGAACATAAAGCAACACTTTATTTCGCTTGGAGCCATTAGCTTCATCTTTGGATATACATGTGATTTAGGTCCAAAAATCGGAGACATAAAATAGGACTCTATGGGCAGAAGCACACTTTAAACTAATAAGAGATTTCTATTTTTTGGGCAATCATTCAGGAGTGATTGAGTTGCCTTGAGTTGCTCAAAATAGCTAACTTCCTTTGTTCTTGGAACATGAGCATATTTGTCCATATTTCATTTACACATTCACTAATCTCCCCCCACTGATAGAAGAATTGCTGCAAATAGTGTTTATTTTTCCCTTTCTACCTGAGTTTTGGAAGAGCCAATAAATTGTGGGAGATAAAATTGCAAGTTGAAAGTACTGCATATTTCTCCATCCAGGTACTAGTAACTTAAAAAAGTAGCAGAGATAAGAGCCCTTCCTTGTAAACTTTTGGGAACATAGTAAAGAATTACCTTTCCACCTGCTTCCCAGCTCACCACTCTGACATAAGCACCGTTTAGAAAAACTGGTTTAGGGTGAAAGCAATGTCATTTCCTACAGAGTGATGTGGGTCACAAAGTGTTTGATTAACCAGGGTGGCCACAGACAGAGTTAATTATTTGGTAAATATTTTACTAGGTTTTTTCAGTTATTACCCATTTTATTTTTAATTACTATTTTCTATTCTCTACACATCTGATGTTTTACACGAATGTGCTTAAATTGTAAGGTCAACTGCAAAAGTTAACCCAAAGATTAAATCATATTTTATCAGAAACCTGTACCTGGCTCATTCTTGTAAGGCATGTTTGCAATAAAAGAAGAAAAAAAGACAATGTTAGGAAATATAATCTCTTTTTTTTTAAACCTCACTAAGTTTTTTTCAAATTGCTTTTTATAAAAGCACATCATGATGTGTCAACAGGGTGATAGATAAGAACTACATAGCTTTTACATTTTGAAGGAAAAAGGGGCCTCTGAAAATGGACTTCATATGAAAAGTGCAGAATCAAAACACAGCTGTGTCTATTAGTCGTTATCACTGCTTTATTTACAGCTTTGGGTTAGTTATTAAAATGCCTAAAGAGTTATACGTTTTCTGGAACAGAACAGAACAGAACAGAACATTATATACAAGGCCAGTTGACAAAGCTCTCACCTGCGGATATCTAGAGGAATGGAGCTCCACAAAATCCGTGGTCTGGGGACTTTCTCAGTTTAAAGCTACTAGCAGCAGTTTTGCCTAAACCAAATCTTAGAATTGGACCCCCTAAGTTCCCATATTGTCACTGTGTGAGTTTTTGAAAAAGAAAATAAATGGTATCAGGTGTACAATGGAAGGATTCAACAATTCTATACGTTACTCAGTGCTCATCAGGATAAGTGTACTCTTTTTTTAAAAAGCCTTTTTAAAAAATATTTATTTATTTATTCATGAGAGACACACAAAGAGAGAGAGGGAGAGACACAGGCAGAGGGGGAAGCAGGATCCATGCAGGGAGCCCGATGCGGGACCCCGGGGTCACGCTCTGAGCCAAAGGGAGATGCTCAACACTGTGTACTCTTAATCCCCTTCATCTGCTCCACTCGTCCCTCCCTCTACCCACCTCCCCTCTGGTAACCATCTGTTCTCTGTAGTTAAGAGTCTTTTCTGTTTTGTCTTTCTCTCTCTTGTTTTCCTTTTGTTCATTTGTTTTGTTTCTTAATCCACATATTACGAAATCCTATGGTATTTGCTTTTTCTCAGGCTGACTTATTTCACTAAGCATGATACCCTCTAGGTCCATTCATGTTGTTGCAAATGGCAAGATTTCATTCTTTTTTATGGCTGAGCAATACTCCACTGCAGATATACACCACATCTTCTTTATCCACTCGTCGATTGATGGGCGCTGGAGTTGCTTCCATATCTTGGCTATTGTAAATAAAACTGCAATAAATACTGGGCTGCAGATATCTTTTCGAATTGGTGTTTTCGTTTTCTTTGGGTAAATACCCAGTAGTGGAATTACTGGATCATAGGTTAGTCCTACTTTTAATTTTTTGGGAAACCTCCACACTGCTTTCCACAGTGGTTGCACCAGATTGCATTCCCACCAACAGTGCAGGAGGGTTCCTTCTTCTCCACATCCCTGACAATTGTGTCTTATATTTTTGATTTTAGCCATTCTGACACGTAGGAGGTGATACCTCATTGTAGTTTTTGATTTGCATCTCCCTGATGATGAATGATGTTGAACAACTTTTCATGTGTCTGTTGGTCATCTGGATGACTTCTTTGGAAAGACGTCTGTTCATGTCTTCTGCCCATTACTAATTGAATAATTGAATTATTTGCTTTTTTTTGTTGTTTGGAGTTACGTAAGTTCTTTATATATTTGGATATTAACCCCTTATTGAATATATCATTTGCAAATATCTTCTCCCATTTGATGGGTTGTCTTTTTGTTTTGTTGATGTTTTCCTTCACTGTACAAAAGCTTTTTACTTTGGTGAAGTCCCAAAGGTTTAATTTTGCTTATGTTTCCCTTGCCAAAGTCCCTCCACATCTTTTAAAAGACATCATACTACATTAGTAATTGCAGTCAGATTTCTTAGAATTTTAATTCCAGTATTGTTACAATACACTGTTAAATTAGTATCAGTATACAATAGAGGGACTCAACAATTCTACACATCACTGAGTGCTCATCGTGGTAAGTGTACTCTTAACCTCCTTCAGCTATTTCACCTATGCCCTCTCCCCCTCTGGTAACCATCTGTTTGTTCTCTACAGTTAAGAATCTTTTCTAGTCTGTCTATTTTTTTTCCTTGTTCCTTTTCGGTTCTTAAATTACACATGTGAGTGAAACCATATGATATTTGTTTCTCCCTGCCTTATTCCACTTAGTGTAATACTCTCTACCTCCATCCAGGTCTTTGGAAATGGCAAGATTTCATTCTGTTTTGAGGCTGAGTAATATTCCATTGCATATACATACTACATCTGAAGTTAGATATTTTTAACATGGCCAACGTAATTTATAATTTGGAATTTCTATATAATGCAGTGGTTTTCAATCACTTTTATAGTGGAAGACTTCTTTTTCTTCCAAATTAACTATCTCATGAAAATTATGGTACTTCCATGCTTGCCAGTTGGTCTCCCAGCTTAAATGTCACTTTCCCTGGAAAGTCATTCTTATTCCATAAACTAGATTTATAATTAATCTTTTGTGACATAACTGCATGCTTTATTGAGATACACAGTAAAGCAGTAATATAAAATAGCAAGGCATATATTTGGTGAAGTCTGATATGTTGTAAAAATGCAGTAAAACTGAAGTTTAAAAAATAATGTAAATGTTACAGTGTTGGTATTAAAACACAATATACTGTGATACTCAGATAAGAACTCAGATAATTAATTCTTGAGGGATTTGTTTTTGGTTTAATACTGTAACTTCCTTGAGGCATAGTTATTATCTTTCCATCACCAACAGTCTCTAGCCCAGTGCCTGTGACATAATAGGGACTATACATGGTCCCTATTATGTTTTTTGTATATATTTATATATGTTATATGTATTATATATATTATGTATGTGTGTATTGATGATGACAAATGGGCTCCCTTCACTATTAGCAGAAAATATTCTTAAGCACTACAAGAGCTGAACTTTACATAATGTAAATAAAAGAACTATCTACATAATGTAGATAAAAGTTGCCTAGTATTTGTGGAAGAAGAATAATGTCTCTTTAGACATTTCAAGTAGCTATAGCATTCTCTGGTGCTCACGTTGAAAAAACATTGGATGAGTGGCTAGGGCACCCACAGAGGAGCTAAGGCATCTGGTTTACAGGTTTGAGTTTGGCATAGCCTCTGCGTTTCAGTTATAATTTTTATTTCACTTGACTTATCTAGAGGTACTTGACAGCACGGCTGCTGGCTTTTCTACACTTTCCTGATTCTCTTTTCCTCAGCCTCCTTCATGGTTGACAGGCTCTAGGAATCCAGTACAGCTCTCTTCACCTTTTATTTGACATGCTGTTTTTTTTTTTTTTTCTTTTTTAATGATCCCATCTACTGCATTCTTAGTTACTGGTGCATTGGTGATGTTTGGGCTGTACTTCCACAGCCCACCATTCTCTCGAGCTCCAGAAGGTATTTCTACCTGGTGCCAGACAATCTCATTTTTATTTATATAGATGCTTAAAACTCTCAGATGTATAACACTCTACTCTCTATCATTATACTCCATAATTAGGCTTAATTATTATGCCTAATTATTATTAACTATGTAGAAGCATAATTATGCTTCTTTGGCTATATTCTCTGTTTTGGTGAAGGGCATTGGTTTGGAAATCATCTTAAATGATTGTCATCTCCTTACATATCACTAATTCCTGGTAGTTCTAGCTCTTAAATAGCTCTCAAGCCCAGTCTATATAATATGTTCCCAAAGCCACTGCATTGAATCAGAACTTCAATACCTCATATGAATTGTCTGTCCTCTATACTGCTGATTAAAGTATCTTCCTTTTAAAACAGGAATATAAATTTCACTCCCCTACTGAAAATATATCAATGGCTCCCATTGTCTAATTTAATAATCTCTGTGTAGCTCCAGCAGGAACAGTGAGGTCCAAGAAGAAAATACTGGGACTTCTATTTATATTCATTCTTTTTATCACATGATATTTGATATTTACTAAAGAATGTGACATATAGGGGATGCCTGGGTGGCTCAGTGGTTTAGCTCCTGTCTTTGGCTCAGGGCATGATCCTAGAGACCCGGGATCGAGTCTTGCATCAAGCTCCCTGCAGGGAGCCTACTTCTCCCTCTGCCTGTGTCTGCCCCTCTCTCTCTCTCTCTCTGTGTCTCATGAATAAATAAATAAAATCTTTTTTAAAACAAGAATGTGACATATATACAAGTTATAGAGTATAGTAATAAAATGCATGCCTGTGAACTCACTACTGACTTACATCCTAGAACATCACCAGAACTGTCCCATCTACCTCTGCTTTCACCTCTCCTGACCTGCTGCTTTTACACCCCCCATCCCTATCCAAGTAGAATTTAACTCTTTTATGATTTCCTTACTTTTTTGTAGGTTTATGGTATATGTATTTATTTAGAAATACTATATTGTGTAGTTTATTCCTAAATTTTTAAAAAGTGGCATCCTACTGTATTTGGTCTTTGTAACTTGTTTTTAAATTCAGTATTATGTTTTAAAGATTCATTCATAGTGTGGCGTGAAGCTGTAGTTCATTAATTTTTACTGAGGAAGAATATGCCACTGTGCAAATGCATCAAGAATTGTCTATCCACTCTCTTGTTGATGGATATTTGGATTTTTCCCCAAGTTTAACTAATATGGACAATTTTACTATGGATAGTAGTATTTTTTAAAGATTTTATTTATTTATTTACTTGCGAGAAAGTGAGTGAGCAAAGGGAGGGGAGAGGGAGGGGACAAGCAGACTCCAGGATTAGGACAGAGCCTGATGTGGGGCTCCATACCACGGCCCTGAGATCACCACCATCCCAAATGTAATATATGAGCAGTTATACAGGTGCATACTCTATTTTTAAATGCATTAAAGATATATTAAGGATGAATGTCCAAAACAGTTTTTTTTTCTAAATAGGAGTGTGTAAGCAAAAATGTGTGGAGACTACTGGTTTATAGAATAAAACAGCACTCTCAGTTTTAGCTCCAAAATCCCTTTCATTTCCATTATTCCTAAGCAAACTTTGTATGCTCCTGCTGCCATAAATTTCTGCTTATGTCACCATGGTAGTACTCACTAGTTTGAGTACTTGTGGTTTATTCCATGTCAGACTCCTTCACCTAAATTAATAGTCAAGGACAGAGTTGCAATCTTTCATCTTTGTATCTCTAGTGTCTCATCCAGTGGCAGCATGTAGCAAGCAATCATCTATCTATCTATCTATCTATCTATCTATCTATCTATCTATAATGAATGAATATAAAATTATAAGAATGCCATTTTATATAGCTTAGAAGATAAACAAAATATCACAAGAAAATCCTACATACTCTGGAGGAAAAGTATTATGCAAATTCAAGGTATTAGTGTTTTATGATGGTATTTAGTCGATGATGTTTTAAAACTTGATTATCAAAATACATGTTTTAGTTTGGAATTAATCAGGAAAGCCAATTCTCTGTCTGCTCCTTATATTCACCTTAGATGCACTAGCACCATAGCAAAGCAATATAGAATTCTCTTGGTTCTCTTTATTAATATTTCGAGGAGAAAGAGGTCATGTTAGAACAGGAAGATAACTAGACTAGGAATCAGAACAGGATTTCACTCAGTTCGGTCTTTGGCTAGCCGTGTGACTTTGCACAAGTCATTCACTATCTTTGATTCTCTGTATAGTAATTTTAAAGAATTATTGTTTATTAGCATGTGTCAAGCACAGTGATATACACTTAACATGGATTTATATCCACATATATCATTTAATAATATATATAAATGTTACCTTCAATTTACAGAAGTAAATGAGTATCAGAGAGTACAACTTGCTCAAGGTCCTACAGACTCAAGTCACAAGTCACTTATCATCCTTCTCTAGAAATTGTTTTTTTTTTTTTTAAATCATTATGCTATTCTACTTTGCCCTGGCTTCTTCCCAGGAATTTTGAAAGGATCAAATGAGATAATCTACCTAAGAACATTCTATACTTTTAGAAACTTTACCCATTCAACAAATATTTAGTTAGCACTTAGTGCATGCTTTGTTCTGCAGTAGATACCAAAAAGAAAATAAAAAAGATGAGTTATAAAGTCAGCATCTGGAAGATCTTGATGTCTTGTAGAGGAGACACAAATATCTGTAAAACACACTTACACAATAGTGACTACTTTTTCCCTAGGCTGGGAGTCAGGGAAAACTTCACAAGAGAGATGTCCTGGAACTCTAATATATGAAAAGATGGCAAGGAGTTTTCCAGGTAGAGCCTGTGCTAAAGGCTATCCAAAGCAGTGGAAACAGCAGGCGCAGAGACAGAGGGGGTAAAAACACATGATGTATAGAGGAAATGGGGAGTCAGCCGTCACAGCAAAGTACAGGATGTGGGGCAGCCTGGGGCAGCAGATAAAGCCAGAAAGAAGCATAAGCTGGAGACAGATTATAAAGGACTTGGGAGTTTGGGCTTCTTTCATTGGGTTAATGGTTAGTATAAAAATTTTTTAACTAGGCAAGTACTATGATGTTGACAATAAGAATAGTAATAATGATAATTATTCTAATAATAATAATAATAATGGATAATATAGAACACTTAATTTGGCCAATAACTACATTAAACATGACTGACTTGCTTGATCATCACAGTCACCCTATGAGGTAGGCACTGTTTTTACTCCACGTGCTGTGCTCTAAGCCACATTCCCACAACCCTCAACACGGTAGGGGATGAGGTGAGACCATCAGACTGGTAAGGGTGAGAGGCTAGAAGACCAGCTGTTTTCTGAATAGGAGTTTACCCAGCAAACAGATTATTTTTTCTTGATTTATTTGGGGATAGTGCGAGAGGACTCTGATAGAGATTAGGAGGTTAAAGTCTTCCCTTCCCCACCACTCTCAGGGTGCCATCGCCGCGGTGCACTATAAAACAAGAGGCTAGATACAGGGCGTTGTTACCAATTGTGAGTCCCGGCAGCACTTGGAGGAACTAAAGGAGGACACCAAGGGCATTGACGTGGTCGCAGTAACACGGTTGGGCCAAACACACAGCAGTCTTTGGAGGGTGGACAAGCTTATTTATGCACGTGCCCTTGGGTCTTGAAATCACTGCTGATCACAGCTGTCTGTTTTTAGTTTTTTTTTTTAATAAATTAATTTTTTATTGGTGTTCAATTTACCAACATACAGAATAACACCCAGGGCTCATTCCGTCAAGTGCCCCCCCCAGTGCCTGTCACCCACTCACCCCCAACCCCCATCCTCCTCCCCTTCCACCAGCCCTAGTTCGTTTCCCAGAGTTAGGAGTCTTTATGTTCTGTCTCCCTTTCTGATATTTCCCACACATTTCTTCTCCCTTCCCTTATATTCCTTTTCACTGTTATTTATTTACTATTATTTATTGTTTTTAGTTTTTTATTTAAATTCAATTTAGTTGGGGCACCTGGGTGACTCCACTGGTTAAACATCTGTCTTTGGTTCAGGTCATGATTGTGGGGTCCTGGGATCAAATCCTACATTCTGCTCAGCAAGAAGTCTGCTTCTCCCTCTGCCCCCTCACCCCACTCATGCTCTCTCTTTCTCACTCTCTCTCAAATAAATAATTTAAAAAAATAATAAATACATTCAAGTTAGTTAACATACACATTATCATCAGTTTCAGGGGTAGAATTTAGGATTCATCAGTTGCCTATAACTCCCAGTGCTCATCACCTCATGTGCCCTCTTTAATGCCCTTTTCACCCATCCCACCCCCTCACCCAACTCTCCTCCAGCAGCCCTCAGTTTGTTTTCTACAGTTAAGAGTCTCATGGTTTGGCTCCCTCTCTGTTTTCATCCCATTTTATTTTTCCTTCCCTTCTTTTTTTTAATTTTTGCTCTTCTTAAATTTTTGTATTAGTTTCAGAGCTAGAATTTAGTGATTCATCAGTTGCATATAACACCCAGTGCTCATCACATCACATTCCCTCCTTAGTGCCTATCACCCAGTTACTCCATCCCCCCACCTACCTCTCCTCCAGCAACCTTGTTTGCTTCCTAGAGTTCAGCATTTCTTATGGTTTGTCTCCCTCTCAATTTTCATCTCATTTTATTTTTCCTTTTCTTCCCCTAGGTTCATTGGTTTTGTTTCTTAAATTCCACATATGAGTGAAATTATATGGTATTTGTCTTTCTCTGATTGACTTATTTGCTTAGCGTAGTACCCTCTAGTTCCATCCACGTTGTTGCAAATGGCAAGACTTCATTCTTCTTGATGGCTGAGTTATGTTCCATTGTGTCTATACACCACATCTTATTTATCCATGCATCTGTCCATGGACATCAGGGCTCTTTCTATACTTTGGCTATTGTGGATGTCGTACTATAGGGAGGCTGGGTATGAGTTTGTCCTGTTGGAATTCCTAGCCTCAAAACTCCCCTTCTTTCTCCACACCAGGAAACAAGCTGAGCTTGTTTCATTATATCTAATGAATGTTCTTTTTGACAAGCAGAGGGGTATCTGTCAGAGACCCAGAAGCTTCCTTCAGGGATATCCTTCTTTGTCCATATATTTACTTGACAAGGGAAGAATCCCAAAACTTGGGCAGTAACTTCGAGTTAACAACTGCACAGACCCTGTTGTTTAGACTTGCACAGATATTTGTTGTTAGGAAAAAAACACAAGAAACAAATAGTGACCCAGATCTGTTAGCAAAGAAACAATGCCCTGGGGGTGGGCAACATACTGAGTGGTGCTAGTATAGACACATACTTGTGACACTTCCTCCTTTGTACATTCAGAGATGTGCATGTGTTTTTCTGGATATATTATCTCTGCCATAGTATATGTCAATGAATGAGGGCAAAACTTTTCTATTTTTAAAGAATTTCTTGTACTTAGGATAGTACTTAAAACATAATAGATTCTTCATAAATCTCTTTCACCTATTTGTCAAAAAAATACTGAGCACCTATCATTTATTTGCAATTCAAATAAATAAGTAAATGAGTGACTGAGTGAATGGAAACACAGACGAAGAGCTAACAAAAATTGCAGTGCCTGTACCTAAACTTTACCGGTTCCTTAGTCATCTTATCTGTCGCCAGTATACTTGTGAGAGTTAGTCTTGTATAGAACGTGTGTAGAGTCAACAGCATACAAAAGTTGTTGGGATTCTTGATTTCTCCTTTACTGTTTCTTGTCCTTCTCTGACTACAATTAATGCTCAGTAATAAAATATGAACAACAGATGCCAAATTCAGGATCTTTGTTTCAGAACATAGAACAGAAGCTAACATTTACTTTGTCTTAGGATATGTTCTTTCACAAATTCCTTCGTTTAATTCTTAAAATAAGTATCTGAAGTGGTGGTATCATCCCTATTTTACATCTATAAAGAAACTAAATTCACAATCCATTGAGAAATAGAGGCAGCTTTTCCCGTTTTATGTAATTGTTCATTTATGTGTTTTCCTCCTCTTGAACAGGGTTGTTAAAAAGACTTTCTTAACCAGAAAACAAAACAAAACCCACCACCACTCTTCAATCCTCGGCTTTGCGTTTATCTTTAAAATTCCCATATTACTTATACTTTGGGCTATGGACGTTGATACTATAGGTCAACATGCAAACATAATCTGGGGGAGAAACAAAGTAAACAGGCAGAGGGGTATCATTAATCATTAACACCTTGTGGCTCATTTTGGTTTCTGAGATTTCCTTTAGTAAACAGAACCCCGAGACAGTGAAATCTTGGTCAAAATTATTTTGAAGCCCTTCCCAGTCACAGTGAGCCTTTAGAGTCCTAATGAACTGTATTCCAGGAGGGGTAGAAACCTGCCACTCCCCCAGTCTCTAGCGCCTTGAGAAGACTGTCATTAAAAATACAAAATCAACCACAATAAGTCACCATGTGACAAGGTGAGTGTGGAGTAGAAAATGGATCTTCAACTTCTAAAGTTCCTCCAGAGACTCTTAGTCTGTTTCCTGAACATTGACTTTGCATTGTCACTCGTATTCAAGCTTGCAGCAGTTTCTACACACAACTGAGAAATTGAAACAAATGTCAGGATTAATCAATCCCCTGACTTTTACCCCAGGAATTGGCACCATCATCAGAGCCTCTGTGAAGGACATGGAGTTGACCCCGAGCCAGCCCTGCCCCAGTGAGGCGTAGGGCTCCTTTGTCATTTGTAAAGATACATCTTACCACTCTAGGCCGGTGGACCTTAAAATTTCTGATGAGATGTTTAAGGCTCCTTTGTGGTTGTCCACAGCCACAACTGGCTGCCCACCCTAATCTGCTACAACACTTTTTCTTAAAAAAAAAAAAAAAAAAAAAAAGGCTTGGACATTTTTAATAGAACTTTCTTTGCAACTTTTCGGGTTTCTTATTTTTTTTTCTCTACTGCACAGAGCATAAAATAGTGCTTCCATTAAATGTAGACTAAGCCGGCAATAGCCTTACCCTACATTCATTTTCTTTAACATACCAGAGAGGGCAAAACTCAAAGTGGAAAAATAAGTATTTTTCTTCAGTAAAAGCAGAGATTAAAAATTGTCTGTTTATCTGCCTGACTTTTAGCGACTGTAAATGATAAGTGGCTGAATGATTTCCTGCCTGAATTGAAATGATATCTGGTCATTTAAATACATACAAGTCAACACGCTAGACAGGTGCTGAAAATCTAAATGGTGTTCGACCTAGGTAAATATGTTCTGTAAGATATGTTTTCCACTCTCAGTGTTTACTGACCAGCTGTGTGCCCGAATTTTTCAGGTCCTTCTCTGTTACTGGAAGGAAAAGGTATCTCATGATAGGTTCTGAGAATTAGGAAAAATTAAGGACTGGATTCTTTATAGCATGACCCAAAAGCCCATCACCTGAATGCACAGGCTGGAGAAATGTCCTTTTTTTAGAAAGGGAAAAACTCGCAGAATTATCCCTTTGTCACCATTTCAGGATTCAAGATTGCTTTGGGTTGGGTTAGATCTCTGCAGACTCCATTGCAGGACAGAATTGAGGCTGTGGTTCAAATGATGAGAGAAATAAATTGTGATGGGCCTGGCAGGTGGAAGAATGGGAATAGGGATATGGAACCCAAGCTCTACAGATGGAGTCCTTGAACAGAATGTAATGTCGTTCCAAATGAGCCCAGGGAGCAGTTCCAAGCGGTGTTATTTGTGTTTCAACTTCTACTTACTGGAAATCAGGGCCTCTGTTTTTATTTCTGGATAAGTTTCCAAGAAACTATGCCTGTTTCATTGATACAGATATTCTGAACTCAAATGTCATAGCAAAATTGTCTTCTTCCCCCTTTGTTTTTCTTAGGCATGTGTGTCCCATGCATCTGGTATTTAAGGAGGTCAGCCTACATATTAGCTATCACCATTTGTTTCAGGAACTACAATAAGAAATATATTACAAATTGGAAGCACATGTTCATGTTAAAGCCCAACCAGAGAATCAGTGTGCTAGTGCTGTCAGAAGCCAGAGGACTGTCCGTTTTAATGTTTTCTTGTTCTTGATGAAGAAAGGGCCCAGAATTTTGAAGGGACTTGCCCAAATCTACACAAAAAGTTTAAGTACAGCCACATTAGGGATTGAGATTCTGATCCCTAATTCCTGTAATTCAAGTCCAGAATGATCAATGCATCATCAAAATACTTAATATGCTACACAGAAAAGGTAAATTCTTGTTTGGGAACAAAGTGAACAGCTTCCAAACTAGATTGGTTTTGAGTTTTGGCAGAAATTGACCAAATGAACAATTATATTCAAAACTCATTTAATAACTGCTAATACATTTAAGGATGCAAAAACTGTTAAATTTATTCTTTTAGAGACCGTTATCAAGTTGGCAGAAGACAAGCAGGATCTCCCAACTATCTAAACTGATACAACCTGGCTCCAAATTCTATGGTCTTAACCTGTATGCTAACGTTTGTGTCCACATCTCTTCCATCTCAGTTATTTTTTAAACTAATAATTCTTTTAGTCTTTTAATAATTATCTTTGGAATTCTTAATCAGTATACTTTCTCTCCAAACTCTCCACTCATGCATTTGTTCACCAACTCATTTACTCCACGGGTATATGGAAGTTACCACATGCCCGGACACAAAGAGGCGTGCGGCAATTTTTCTCTTCAGAGTTCTTAGCCCCACGAGGGGAACACAGAGTGTAACAAAAAAATTACAATTCAAATATCTGAGATTGAAGTTCATATACCCTTGAGGATCACTTGCACAGTTCTGTGATTTTCTCTCATAGGGGAAATTACAACGTGTGTCTATGTCAACGCTCCTCATGTAAACTCATGCAGTCAGCAGAATAAACAAAGGTCCCAGAGAGGTTAAAATGACGTCAGCAAATCTCAGGGACCCTATGTGTCTTGTTCACCACGTGACTTGCACTCAGTGAGTATCTGATTGGAAGGCTGAATGCAGCGTGCAAATGTCAAAACTGCACCATGAGCTCAGGGGTTCTAATCTTGAGTCAGGATCCGTTGTGTCACATCCATTTTCAACATCAGCTGTAACCATTACCTCTCGTGGCTCTTCAGACCAAAGGCTCCCATCAATCTTCAGTCCCATCTACTTGAGATAAAGCATTCCAATTAATTAATGCTTATGAAGCTGTTAATTAATATATTAGCAGACTTAAAAACAGTCTAAGTTGAGATGAAAGGCAATCAGTTCTGTAGGTATCGCACCTCTGTTGAGTCAGTGATTTTTATCAGGGGGTCCATCAGAGCATATCAGAGAGGTACTTGCACTGCTCCCTTGTACGATGCCAGCCTTGCGAGTCCTGGGGCAGGTTTATGAGAAGAGTGAGGATCCAGAGATGTGACATTCTCGAGCAGCAAAAAGCTATAAACTTGTTCCTGAAATGCCCATGGTTTTCATCATTAAACGATGGACACTATAAAAATAATAGTTATGATGATATCAGGGAACTTTCCAAAGAAAAAAAGGCTATCACTTATTGAAATTCAACTACGTTCCAGCAATGTGGCAATCATTTGCATGTCACTTCAAACAAGTCCTAACAATTGCATGACATAGATAATGCTATCAATTCCAGTTTACAGGTGATGGAGGCACAATGACTTCCATTAACTCCAAATACTCAATTTATTTTTAAAAGAATGTGCTGTTGTCCTTCCTCTTTTACTCACAGCCACACTCATCTATTCCAATTCTATATACATGTGATATTAGATAGAATACAAGTGTGTCGGCTGTAACAAAAGCCAAATGAACAAAAACCATGGGATATGTCCCAAGTTATTCTATGGAGCCAGCATGACTCTGAAACCCAAACCAGAAAGAGACCATAGAAGACTATAGACTACAAACTGTAGAGCAATATTTCTCATGAACACAGACACAAAAATTATGTTAGAGGTTTTAGTCAGTCAAATCCAATGACAACAAAAAGTATAACACATCATGACTGAGTGGAGTGGTCCTAGAAAAACAAGATGGTTTAATATTCCAAAATTGATTAATGTAATTCATCGTATCAATGGACTTTTAAGAAGAATAACCATGTAATCATCTCAATACATGCAGAAAAAACATTTGAAAAAAATAGAAGATTCCTGATAAAATCTCTCAGCAAACTAAAGATTAAAGGGAACCTCCTTAACCTGATAAATGATATTAATGAAATTCTGCAGCTTAGTGTCATCCTTAGTGGTTAAAAACTGAGTGCTTTCCTCTCAGGATAAAGAATGGGACTAGGTATCTGTTCTGTATTCCATATTGTACCGGAGACCCAGCCAGAGAAACAAGGCAAGAAAAAGAAATAAAAGGAATCTGAATCAGAAATAAAGATAAAGCTTTCTTTATTCACAAATGACTTCATTGTTTATGCGAACAAAGTCCTAAAGGATTTTTTTAAAAGCTATTACAACTAACCAGTGGGTTTAGCGAGGTTGTAGAGTGCAAGGTTAAATTTTAGGGTAAATTATTATTTTATTTTATTTTACTTTTGTTATAATTCTAGTATAGTTAACGTATAGTGCTATATTAGTTTTAGGTGTACAATATAGTGATTCAACAATTCTATACATTATTCAGTGTTCATCACAATAAGTGTATCCTTAATCTCCTTTATTTATTACACCTCTCTCCCTCCCACCTCCTCTCTAGCAACCACCAGTTTGTTCTCTATAGTTAAGAATCTGTTTTTTGGGTTGTTTCTTCTTCTTCTTCTTCTTCTTCTTCTTCTTCTTCTTCTTCTTCTTCTTCTTCTCCTCCTCCTCCTCCTTCTTCTTTCTTCTTCTTCTTCTTCTTCTTCTTCTTCTTCTTCTTCTTCTTCTTCTTCTTCTTCTTCTTCTTCTTCTCCTTCTTCTTCTTCTTCCTCTTCTTCTTCGTTTGTTTCATAAATTCCACATATGAATGAAATCCTGAAATCCTATGGTATTTGCCTTTCTTTGACTGACTTATTTCACTCAGCATTATATCCTTTAGATCCATCCATGTTGTTGCAAAGGGCAAGATTTCATTCTTTTTATAGCTGAGTAATTTGTTAATGTGCATACACCACATCTTCTTTATCCATTCATCTGTCAAGGATGCTTAAGCTGCTTCTGTATCTTTGCTATTGTAAATAATGCTGCAATAAACATAGGAGTACATATATCTTTTCAAATTTGTATTTTCATATTCTTTCAAATTCTTTCAAATAGTGGAATTACTGGATCATATAGTAATTATATTTTTAATGTTTTGAGGAGCCTTCATACTGTTTTCCACAGTGGCTGCACCAGTTTGCATTCCCACCAATGTGCACAAAGGTTCATTTTTCTCCACATCCTCACCAACACTTGTTGCTTTTTATGATATCCCATTGTATTTTTTTAAATTATTTATTCATGAGAGACACACAGAGAGAGGCAGAGACACAAGCAGAACGAGAAGCAGGCTCCATGCAGGGAGCCCAATGTAGGACTCGATCCCAGGACCCTGGGATCATGACCTGAGTTGAAGGCAGATGATCAACCACTGAGCCACCAGGTGCTGCCCCCATTGTGGTTTTGACTTGCATTTCCCTGATGATGAGTGATGTTGAGCATCCTTTCACATGTCTGTTGGCCATCTAGAGGTCTTCTATTGATTGTTAATTGGATTATTTGGGGGGCGGGGGTTGGTGTTGAATTGTATAAGTTTATTTTGGATACTAACCCTTTATCAGATATATTATTTGCAAATATCTTCTCTCATTCAATGGGTTGTCTTTAGTTTTGTTGATTATTTCCTTTGCTGTGCAGGTTTTTTTATGTAGTCCCAATAGCTTATTTTTGCTTTTGTTTCCCTTGCCTCAAGAGACATACCTAGAAAAATGTTGCTATAGCTGATGTCAGAGAAATTGCTGCCTGTGCATTCATCTAGGATTTTTATGCTTTCACGTCTCATATTTAGATCCTTAATCCATCTTGAGTTCATTTTTGTGTATGATGTAAGAAAGTGGCCCACTTTCATTCTTTTGCAGATAGCTGTCCAGTTTTCCCAATACTATTTGTTGAAAAGACTTTTTCCTATTGCATAGTTTTGCCTCTTTGTCAAAGATTAATTAACCATATGTATGTAGGTTTATTTCTGGGGTCTCTATTCTGTTCCATTTATCTGTGTGTCTATATTGTGCCAGTACTATACACCATACAGTTTTGATCAATATAGCTTTGTAGTATATCTTGGAGTTGGGGATTATGATACCTCCAGTTGGTTATTACTTCCAGTTATTATGATTATGATTAAGCAGTTATTTTATTGCTTTTGTTATTCAGGGTCTTTCAAGGTTCCATAAAAATTTTAGGATTATTTGTTCTAGTTTTGTGAAAAATGCTGTTGGTATTTTGAAAGGAATTGCATTAAGTCTGTAGACTGCCTAGGGGTTATGGGCATTTTAATATTTGTTCTTCCAATTCATCAGCATGGAATATCTTTCCATTTGTTTGTCTCATCTTCAATTTCTTTCATCAATATTTTATAGTTTTCAGAGTACAGATCTTTCACATCTTTGGCTAAATTTATTCTAGGTATTTTATTATTTTTGATGCCATCATAAATGGGATTGTTTTCTTAATTTCTCTTTTTGCTACTTTATTATTAGTGTATAGAAATGCACTAGATTTCTGTATACTGATTTTGTATCTGCAAACTTACTGAATTCTCTTATCAGTTCTAGTAGTTTTTTGGTGGAGTCTTTAGGGTTTTCTACATATAGTGCCATGTCATCTATAAATAGTGAAAGTTTTATTTCTTCCTTGCCAATTTGGAGGTTTTTTATTTCTTTTTTTTTTTTGTCTGATTGCTGTAGCTAGTACATCCAGTACTATGTTGAATAAAAGTGGTGAGAGTGGACATCCTTGTCTTATTCCTGATGCTAGGGGGAAAGCTCTCTGTTTTTCATCATTGAGTATGTTAGTTGTGGGTTTTTCGTATATGGCCTTTATTATGTTGACATGTTCCTTCTGAACCTACTTAATTAAAGGTTTTTATCATGAATAAATAATGTACTTTGTTGAATGCATTTTCTGCATCTATTGAAATGAGCATATGGTTCTTATCCTTTCTTTTGTTTATGTGATGTGTCACACTGACTCACAAATATTGAACCACCTTTGTATCCCAGAAATAAGTCAAGGCTAAATTTTTAAAATAAATCATTCTGTATACCAGCAACAAATAATTAAAAGGAAAATTAAAAGACAATATCATTTCTAATAGCATCAAAAATATAACATAGTGATAAATTTGATAAAATATGCACAAAGCATTGCTGAGAGAAATCAAAGAAGACTTAAATGGAGAGATATATTATGTTCACAGAAGGAAGACTCAATATTGTTAAGATGTTAATTTATTTACAGATTAAAGGCAATTCCAGTCAAAGTCCAATAAGCATTTATCTGTAAAATGGTAAACTGATAGTAAAATTTGTAAGAAAATACCAAAAACCTAGAGTAGCCAAAATGAATTTGAAAAAAGACTAAAATTAAAGAACTTATGTACATAACTTCAAAAGTTATTATAAAGCTAAAATAATCAAGACAGTATGATATAGATATACAGGTAAAAATATAGATCAATGGAACAGAATAGGAATTCAGAAATATGGTCAACTTATTTTTGACAAAGCTTCCAAAGCAATTAAATGGTGAAAGAATAATCTTTCTAACAATAGTGGTAGAACAACTGATAGCCACATGCAAAAAAAAAAAAAAAAAAAAAAAAAAAAAATTAAACAAAAATAAATGAAAGCTCTCTTTTACTTCATACCATATATAAAAATTAACTCAAAATGGATCATGGACTTAAATATGTTAGAGTTAAAGCTTTAAAACTCTAGAAGAAAATATACCATGAGATCTGGGTCACCTTGAGTTTTGTAAAGGTTTTTTAAAATCAGAAATGAGTATATCCTATTAAATTTTTAAAATTAAAATTTGGAATTTGTTGAAATTAAAACTTTTTGCTTTTCTAAAGATACTATTAAGTGAATAGGTAAGCCAAAGCATTAAAAAAAAGATGTGTAAATATATATCTATATTGACAAAGGGTTTGTGTCCATAATATACCAAAAAATTCTTACAACTCAATAGTAAGATTAACATTGTAATAAACAATAAGCAAAAGATTTGAATAAACACCTCATCTAAGAGATTTTATGAATGGAAAATAAGCATCTGAAAATATGCACAAGATTATTATTTATTAGAGAAGTGAAAGTTAACCACACCCACTATAGTGGCTAAAAATAAAGATTGATCACATCAAGAGGCCAAGAGAGTTAGTTTGTTAATTGTGCTATCACGTACCTACTAAAACTCATACCATTACTAAGGAAAAAGAGTCTAGAAACCTCTACCTCCCCAAATATAAATATATTATATGAAATTTCACTTGAGCCATCCCACAAATATGCTTCTGATTATGTCACAGTTTTTAAAGGTCATAGACTATAAACATTCTCAATTTCTTTTTTCCATTACAAGATGGAAAGAGCTAGATGCTACAATGAGAAAGAAAGAAATAGTCTCCTGGATCCTCTATTCAGAGTTGAAAGCTGAAAAGATGGGGAAATTGCCTGTGGTTTTGTAGCATCTTGTAATTATGTTATCTCTTCAAGAAACCCCCAAAGTCACTAAAACCATGGCCTGATCCACAGTCAATCAGGTCCATCAATATTACTTCAAGTTTGCACAATGATCGAGATCTCAATGAAACATTAGAGTAATTTTGATGTTATCGTTACCTATTTTCCGAGGAATGATTCTTTTTTCCGATCATGACTGTGAAATTTAGGCTTATGAAAGTACTAAGAAATTTTATAGCTCTGCCAAAAAAAAAAAGCCGTTTCTCTTCTCCCTTAAGGGAGAAACATTCCTTAATAAAAAACAATGGCAATCTGTTGAGTGAAAAGTAGCTATAAACATCAGTCATCTGGTTCCTTTTATTCATTGTAGAATAAAAAACACAAACACAATTTTCATTTCCATTTCAGTCATAATACTATTGCCCCTTTGAGTTTCATAAAGTTTCATTAAATCTAACCTCATCTAAACCGTCCCTAAAATTGGCCAAAGAACCTCTACTATATAGGGTCCTATTCCCTCTCTTACCCTCCTCTTTATAGTGTAGTCAGGTTCTGCTAGCCTACATTTTTTGTCTTCTTCCAGTTTATTCTTTCCTCTCTTTTTCACAGAAGTCACACTTTCCAAGTACTTTAAATTCAAAGCTTAATATTTACCATTTTAAGGGAGAAAGGATCAGGGCGGAGAGAAGAAAATACACTGCCACGTGGATACGACCAGATTTCTAGAATCTAGGGAGAAGGCAATCTTAAAATAATCTGTTCCCCTGATCCCATAAGACTATTTGCTATTATGAAAACACGTGCTCAAATTTTTGGTTTGAAAAACAAGAATTGTTATTGTAATCACAGAAGGAGAACCTCACAGGTGACTGAGTATAAGAGAAAAGCCGGAAAATAGGTCTAGTGAGTCACTAAAATATCAGATATAACTGTGTCTGGTCTAGCTTCTTGGATTGTGTCTCCATCATTCTAGCAGGCTGATGGTTTGTTCAGGTTAATGCACTTGGGTTCTAATCTAGAGTGATACATCTGACACCTTTGACATCCTTTTCTCGGTGGCTTTCGTGAGTGCTAATTAGGATTGCCAGTGCATGGTTCAGTGACATTTTTTCAAACTAGGGCTCGTTTGATCTGTTTCTTCTATTTTGTAAGTGTCACCTTTCTGCGAGCATTCCGAGCAGAACGGATGGTTGTGATATATTTTTTAAAATATTTAAAAAATGTATTTTTTAAACATAACGTTAGGTCTAGTGGCTTTCAGATCTTTGTAGTTCCCTGAGCGACACTAGTGTTCTGACTTTTTAAAGTACTGATGTAGAATCCTAGTCAGACCGTTCAGACACCGTTCAGCATCCTGGGGGGACCGGATGGACCAGAGCCCCTGGCACATGTTGTGGGGCTCGGCTGACTGATCCCACAGCTGTGTCACTGTCAGTCAGCCATGTGGCTTTAGGCGGATCCCCAATGTCATTTAGAGTTTGGCAGAAGAAAAGGCAAACAAGATCATTTTGAGCACAGGGAGTCGCTCTGAACTAAAACTGCAGACCTTCATTTTCCCAGAGAAGTGCTTTCCTTTCATTGCTTCCTGGAAGGGGTAAGGTTGTGCTCCCGCTGGAGCTGTCATTAGCACTTCTGGACAACAAGAGTAGGGGCCACTTATTGGCTGCCCGGTAGGCGCCGGGCAACGCGCGATCGTTACCCGAATTGTCTCCATCCATCCTCACAGGGACTCTGTGCGGCCTGTACTGTCAGGACCTGTGTTTGCAGATGAAGACCCTGAACTCACAGTCTGGGGAGGGGGGGACCCTCCAGGGCAGTCCCCTGCTTGCTCTCTGCGGGAAAGAGAAGATGAAGAAAAATAATGTTCCTTATAGGAAACCTTTATTAACCCGATATGTTTTTCTTTATTTTTTCTTGTAATGCCAAATACGGCACGCATGGCATGCAAAGGTATTTTTTTAAAACCTATCATAAAAACATCTTTGAAAAAATTTCCAAATAATAAAAAAATAAAAAATGAAAACATCTTTGTCTGTGGCTATTGAGGGGACTGAATGTTTCGTGTCTCCTGTGATGTCCTGTATCCACAGACCCCCGGACATTGACCTCTCCTCCTGGCTTCGTTTTCCTCAAACTCTACACATTAAATTGAGGTCCTGGGTGCGCTCACATTTCTGAAACTTCACGTGTGCTTCTGTCAGGAGCGATTCTCTTCTGCATTGATCCCTATGTGAGGGTCTTTTCATGGGGCTTCTGAGACTCTTCCAGAAGAACGCATATGGCTCCTTCCTCTGTGAGCCCGTGTCAATTAGTATATACCCTAATTACACATATTTTTAGTATGGCTTTTTGAAAGAGTGATATATACTTAAGGTGGAGAATCAAAGCGGTAAAAAAAAATGGTTTATGGTGTAAAGTCCACCTCCCACTCATGCTTGACACACAGGCCTGTCCTGAGGCAATAGCTATTCCCACGACAGTTAACACACGTAGAAACACGAATGTACGCATAGCTCTTTGGATTTTGCAAAATGGGAAGCCACAGCGTCCTGCACCTTGCTTTCTTCACTTAACAGTATCTTGGGCTTTTTTCTATATTAATATATAAAAATATATAATATATTAATAAATGAACGTTCTTATTTTTAATAGCCATGAATATTTTAATATGACATACCCTGATTTACCTAACTGGCTTCCCATGAAGGACATTTTGGCTGTTTCTAGCTCATACAAACAATGATGCTCTAAGTGTTCTTGCTGGCATGGATATAAAGAGTGGACAAGGACGGGCCTTGATTCCCTGGGTTTGAACCTTGGCTCTGTAGTACCAGCTCATAGTTTTAATTACAATTTAACCTCTGTATGCCCCCGTTTCCTCTTGTGTAAAATGGGAATTTAGTAGTAATTTCAGAGGGTTCTTCTGAGGACCCAGTCAATCACTATATGAAAAGAACTTTAATGCCTAGTGTATAGTAAGCATTCAGTGGTGTTTATGAGGATAAAGAGCACATGTCTCTGGGCACATGTGTGAGTATATCTTTGGGATATAGTCCTGCAAGTGGATTCTTGGGGCAAAGGGCACGTGCATTTACAAGTTTAACAAAACCCCATCTTGATCGTGTTCCTTTAGCAGTAGACCCTGAGACAAGGATTCAAATACAAATGGTTTATTTAGTTGGTGAAGGAAAACCCAACAGGGGAGGGGAGACGAGCCAGGGAAGGAAGCCAGTAATGGGTGTATCAATAAGTCGTTCAATATTTTGAATACTTGGAGTTCAGTCCTTCTGAGGCTCTAGGAAACTCCAGGAGCTAGTACTGACACAGGCCTCAGAGTTACCTTATTCAGAAGGTGAAGGAGCTGGGTTACAGGTACCCTGACTCCTGTCTCTCAGGTCAGTCACTGATGAGGGCCACTGTATGGTCCTGGGAGCAGTGGCAGCTGAGGACAGAGCACCGCTCTGCCTTGGGTTCTGGTAATAATGAGATAGTCTGTGGATAATTTTAAAAGGTAACAAAATTGACCAACAGTGATTCTGAGTTGATCTTCATGATGTCCTGGGAATCCTCTCTACCCTTAGGTATGAAATGCTTCTCCCCTCAGAGTCACTCCCCGCCTTGCTTCTCTCTCTTCCGCTGCCTGGGAGGATTGATTTCCCAACGCTTCGGACCTGTTTCATAGGCAGGCAACATGGATTTAACTGCCCAGAGAAGGAAAGGAGCATAGGTGCTGCTCGTCAGAAGCCCCGCCAGCAGGAACTGAAGGGCGAGGGAGGGAGAATATGGTTAGAGAACCAGCAGCATCTGCCACAGTTGAACCTGCCCCCACTTACGCCACCCACACAAGTGCGTGAACATTTGTATTGCTTCAAGGTCCACCCTTGGTGGTGAGAATCTCCCCTCTCTGCTGCCTTTCATGACCAGCCCTGAGTGGGGTATGTTGCATAAGCAGCCTATTTTTAACTCGTATGCTATATTATTGGAACTCTGTGCAATCGGTTATGGGAACTCTGTGCAATCATGGGTGTGACCTGAGGGAGACACACTGGTTTCACAAGGTAGGTAATATGGGGGGCTGGGCCACCCGGTCACATCCCTTAGCTGTCCCTCTGGACACGCTCATGCCTGGTCACAATGTACCATTCACTGTATGCGGAGTTCCTGCCGTGCCTGCCCTAATGACTTGGAGGATCTGATGCTAACCAGCTTGTGATGAGAGCTCCAGCCAAGTAAGCAGCCATGAGGCAGAGTTTCTACAGGTCCAGTAGAACCAAAAGCTGCCTTTTGAATAGTAAACGGTTCCTTGAAGGCTTCTGGCTTCCTTATTGTATCCTGATTGGCAGTTGAGCCCATATTTCTTCTTCTCAGTATACCAAGACACTAACAGCAACCAGCCAACCCTACCGGCCTTCACCTATTATGTCATATACTGTGGAGGTTGCACGAACCAGCGCGTGCCCTGCATCCCAGCCCGTTACAGTCGGCCTTGACGGCCTTAGGAAGTCAGGCCACGTACACTGAAACGCAGCAGCGCGGGCATCTAGACAGGGCGCCATCAGCTTCTACTACAATGTCACTAAGATATCCTCCAGAGGCCACTTGGCTTTACCTGCTCATCCACAAAATGGAAGATCGGTGTTTTTATGCATCTTTACCGTCTCAGTATGTTATGAAATAGTTGGACTTTGCTATTCTGATAAGTTTTTAAAAATGGTATTTTATTGTTCGCATGTATTTCTTTATTGTGAAGTTACATCTACTTTCACACACGTGAAGACCACGGACATGTCTTTCACTCTGAGAAATCCATTGGTAATCCCTTGTACAGCTTTGCCCATTTTCAGGAACTACAGACAAGAGATCAAATATTATAACAAAAGATGTCCCCATTGCTCTTCTCACTCAGGAAATCCCAAGGGTTTGCGGGGCCGTGAGCCAGGACTGTGGACAGAGGTCAAATATGTCTGAGACGTACATTCTGGTCATCTGAATGACCGAATATATATTTCTTATACATCACAGTATCATAACATGGTTCATTTGTTACAATTAATGAACCAGTGTTGATTTGTTGTAATTAAGTGAAGTCCATACTTTATTCAGATTTCTTTAGTTTTTATCAAATGCCCCTTTTTCATGCTAGGTTCCCACCCACCCAGGATATCATATCATATTATATTTAGTTCTCATGTCTCCTTAAGCTCCTTTTTGCTATGACAGTTTCTCAGATGTTCCGGATCAGGGATCTTGTAGACTGTCTTTTGTATTGGGAATTCCCCGATGTTTTTCTCATGACCGGGCAGAGATTATGGGTTTCTAGGAGAAAGGCCACAGTGGTAGACTGCCATTGTTAATAGCAAGAGCGTATACTATCAACATTATCACTGCTGATAATTGACCTCGATTAGCTGGCAAGGTCGTTTTTTTTGACTTCTTCCATGTAAAGTTACTCTTTGTGACCTTTTTCCCTACATATCAATTTAAATGGGCTAAGGGATGTCCAAATAGCCAATAACATGGTATTTCTGGTGTGTCTGTGAGGGTGTTTCTGGAAGATACCAGCATTTGAATCAAGAGGCCAAGGAAAGAAGATCTACCCTCACCAGTGTGGGTGAGCATTATCTAATGCACCGAGAACCCAAATAGAACAAAAGGTGGAGGAAAGGCAAATTCTCTCTTCTTGAACCAGCAGCCCTCTACCCCTTACACCCCTGTAATCCCAGTTCTCAGGCCTGTGGCCTCAGAGTTACACCATTGACTTCCCTGATTCTTAGGCCTCCAGCTTACCTTTCCTGGCTATCCAGCTTGCCAAGAGCTGAATATATGTGTATTATCCCCTGTTGGTTACGCTTTCTCTGGAGAAACTTGACAATGCACTCCTCCCCCCCAGCCCCGGCCCTGCTCATACTGCACTGTTTAAGACAAAGTCACTGTGTGTGGCTCACAGTTAAGAAGGAATGCAGAGAGGTAGCTGGGTGGCTCCGTCGGTTAAGTGTCTGCCTTTGGCTCAGGTCATGATCCAGGGTGCTGGGACCGAGCCTGCTCAGCAAGGAGTCTGCTTCTCCCTTTCCCTCTGCCGCTCTCCCTACTTGTACTCACTTGCCGTCTCTCTCTCACTTGCTCGCTCTCTCATACTCTCTCTCAAGTAAATAAAATCTTTAAAAAAAAAAAATAAAGAAGGAATGTGGACTTGTGCCCCACCTCCTTGAGGATGAAGGGTCTACATAAATTATTTGGAATTCTTCTATATGGGAGATTTGTCTGTTCTCCATTTATTTATTTTTTTTATTAATTTTTATTGGTGTTCAATTTACCAACATACAGAAAAACACCCAGTGCTCATCCTGTCAAGTGTCCACCTCAGTGCCCGTCACCCATTACCCTCCGACACCCGCCCTCCTCCCCTTCCACCACCCTTAGTTCGTTTCCCCGAGTTAGGAGTCTTTATGTTCTGTCTCCCTTCCTGATATTTCCCAACATTTCTTTTCCCTTCCTTTATATTCCCTTTCACTATTATTTATATTCCCCAAATGAATGAGAACATACACTGCTTGTCCTTCTCCGATTGACTTACTTCACTCAGCATAATACCCTCCAGTTCCATCCACGTTGAAGCAAATGGTGGGTATTTGTCGTTTCTAATTGCTGAGTCATATTCCATCGTATACATAGACCACATCTTCTTTATCCATCATCTTTCGATGGACACCAAGGCTCCTTCCACAGTTTGGCTATTGTGGCCATTGCTGATAGAAACATCGGGGTGCAGGTGTCCCGACGTTTCATTGCATCTGAATCTTTGGGGTAAATCCCCAACAGTGCAATTGCTGGGTCGTAGGGCAGGTCTATTTTTAACTCTTTGAGGAACCTCCACACAGTTTTCCAGAGTGGCTGCACCAGTTCACATTCCCACCAACAGTGTAAGAGGGTTCCCTTTTCTCCACATCCTCTCCAACACTTGTTGTTTCCTGCCTTGTTAATTTTCCCCATTCTCACTGGTGTGAGGTGGTATCTCATTGTGGTTTTGATTTGTATTTCCCTGATGGCAAGTGATGCAGAGCATTTTCTCATGTGCATGTTGGCCATGTCCATGTCTTCCTCTGTGAGATTTCTCTTCATGTCTTTTGCCCATTTCATGATTGGATGGTTTGTTTCTTTGGTGTTGAGTTTAATAAGTTCTTTATAGATCTTGGAAACTAGCCCTTTATCTGATATGTCATTTGCAAATATCTTCTCCCATTCTGTAGGTTGTCTTGTAGTTTTGTTGACTGTATCCTTTGCTGTGCAAAAGCTTCTTATCTTGATGAAGTCCCAATAGTTCATTTTTGCTTTTGTTTCTTTTGCCTTTGTGGATGTATCTTGCAAGAAGTTACTGTGGCCAAGTTCAAAAAGGGTGTTGCCTGTGTTCTCCTCTAGGATTTTGATGGAATCTTGTCTCACATTTAGATCTCTCATCCATTTTGAGTTTATCTTTGTGTATGGTGAAAGAGAGTGGTCCAGTTTCATTCTTCTGCATGTGGATGTCCAATTTTCCCAGCACCATTTATTGAAGAGACTGTCTTTCTTCCAATGGATAGTCTTTCCTCCTTTATCGAATATTAGATGACCATACATTTCAGGGTCCACTTCTGGGTTCTCTATTCTGTTCCATTGTTCTATGTGTCTGTTTTTGTGCCAGTACCACACTGTCTTGATGACCACAGCTTTGTAGTACAACCTGAAATCTGGCATTGTGATGCCCCCAGCTATGGTTTTCTTTTTTAAAATTCCCCTGGCTATTCGGGGTCTTTTCTGATTCCACACAAATCTTAAAATAATTTGTTCTAACTCTCTGAAGAAAGTCCATGGTATTTTGATAGGGATTGCATTAAACGTGTAAATTGCCCTGGGTAACATTGACATTTTCACAATATTAATTCTGCCAATCCATGAGCATGGAATATTTTTCCATCTCTTTGTGTCTTCCTCAATTTCTTTCAGAAGTGTTCTATATTTTTAGGGTATAGATCCTTCACCTCTTTGGTTAGGTTTATTCCTAGGTATCTCATGCTTTTGGGTGCAATTGTAAATGGGATTGACTCCTTAATTTCTCTTTCTTCAGTCTCATTGTTAGTGTATAGAAATGCCATTGATTTCTGGGCATTGATTTTGTATCCTGCCACGCTACCAAATTGCTGTATGAGTTCTAGCAATCTTGGGGTGGAGGCTTTTGGGTTTTCTATGTAGAGTATCATGTCATCGGTGAAGAGGGAGAGTTTGACTTCTTCTTTGCCAATTTGAATGCCTTTAATGTCTTTTTGTTGTCTGATTGCTGAGGCGAGGACTTCCAGAACTATGTTGAACAGCAGTGGTGAGAGTGGACATCCCTGTCTTGTTCCTGATCTTAGGGGAAAGGCTCCCAGTGCTTCCCCATTGAGAATGATATTTGCTGTGGGCTTTTCGTAAATGGCTTTTAAGATGTGGAGGAAAGTTCCCTCTATTCCAACACTCTGAAGGGTTTTGATCAGGAATGGATGCTGTATTTTGTCAAATGCTTTCTCTGCATCCAATGAGAGGATCATATGGTTCTTGGTTTTTCTCTTGCTGATATGATGAATCACATTGATGGTTTTACGAGTGTTGAACCAGCCTTGTGTCCCGGAGATAAATCCTACTTGGTCATGGTGAATAATTTTCTTAATATGTTGTTGGATCCTATTGGCTAGTATCTTGTTGAGAATTTTTGCATCCATGTTCATCAGGGATATTGGTCTGTAATTCTCCTTTTTGGTGGGGTCTTTGTCTGGTTTCGGAATTAAGGTGATGCTGGCCTCATAGAACGAATTTGGAAGTACTCCATCTCTTTCTATCTTTCCAAACAGCTTTAGTAGAATAGGTATGATTTCTTCTTTAAACGTTTGATAGAATTCCCCTGGGAAGCCATCTGGCCCTGGACTCTTGTGTCTCGGGAGGTTTTTGATAACTGCTTCAATTTCCTCCCTGGTTATTGGCCTGTTCAGGTTTTCTATTTCTTCCTGCTCCAGTTTTGGTAGTTTGTGGCTTTCCAGGAATGCATCCATTTCTTCTAGATCTCCTAATTTATTGGCGTACAGCTGTTCATAATATGTTTTTAGAATCATTTGTATTTCCTTGGTGTTGGTAGTGATCTCTCCTTTCTCATTCATGATTTTATTAATTTGAGTCTTCTCTCTCTTCTTTTTAATAAGGTTGGCTAATGGTTTATCTATCTTATTAATTCTTTCAAAGAACCAACTGGTTCTGTTGATCTGTTCCACAGTTCTTTTGGTCTCGATATCATTTAGTTCTGCTCGAATTTTAATTAACTGTCTTCTTCTGCTGGGGGTGGGGTCTATGTTCTCCATTTATTTATTTAATCATTTATTTATGTCAGTAGGGACTCATGGCTATTTATTTTATACTTTGGATCATAATCCAATATGATTTTATTTTGTTCTTTAAAATGTTCCTTCCTTGGCCACGGTGAGCTCTTTTAGTTGGCTCAGTGTCCTTTTAACGTAGCTCCATAAATGCGTGCTTTGTTTTGTTCCTTATACTTTCTTACTTTTGGACACTCCAAGATGCTCTAGCTTATCTTGGGTACTCCCTACCATAGTCCTAAAATTAGCCATTCCTCCCCTGGTTTCTTTTATTGGAAACAGAATTAGAAACCAAAATCTGGGCTCTAGATATGACTATTACTGCTGGGGTTAGACTTAGTAAACCAATACAGTATGGTTTACTTAATAAACAAGTTTCTAATGTAAATCACAATATGCTGAAATATTCTCATCTAAGCTATGATTATAAATCAAAGACATGTATTCTCAAGGTGGTGACAGCGTGTCCATTTATGTACCTGATATAGAGTTTTTTAGAGCTTTTTAAGTGTGTGCAGAAACTGTACATGTCTAAGAGAAAAGAAACATCTTTCAGATGAGAGAAGAAGATAAAAACGCCAGTTTGGACTCTAGGATGCCTTGCAGTACAGATTTTCCAAAACTAAAATAAAAATAACAGCAAAAGCTGTGACCATCACCCCATCTTACTACTAATTTTTGAATACCTCCACTATTGGTGAGCAGATGACATTTGGTTCTTACAGGTGACCTAACATTCAATGACCATAAATGCCCTTGGCAATAAAAGTGCTGTCTTGTGACTCTAATCTAATCGACTTGCTAAGCACAGGAAATAGCTGGCACCTTCCTACGGCATTGATTAATGAGGAAAGACTTGGTTTCACAGTTAATGTGAATTATTATAACCTCTGGGAACCTATTACTTTTATAAGAAACAGCTCTTGGTGATGTTTTCATATACTGACGTCTGCATTTATAACACAAGAACCACATCTCTATATGACTTCACTTCACATTGAGAAAATGCAGCTTGGGGTTAATTTTTGGAAATATGTATCACGTGCTAAATGCAACTCCCTTATTCTCCTCTTCCCTTTTAGTTTTCCATTGCTTTTATTGGTGTGAAAGGGATGAGGGAAATCAAGGTAACCTGAACCAACTATCCCATTCGTACATACATTTAATTCAATTCTTAAAGCAGCATTAAGAGCTAAGTATTCTTCTGTTTGAAGGCCGAAAAAAACATAGATTTGGAGAGGTTAAGCAACTTTTAACACAATTATAAGCAGTGGTTTATAAAGTTATTATATAGAATTTATGCCTGGATAAGTTTGACCCCAGAGCTCATCTTTTCCCAGCAGGAGTCCTCAAAACTGGCAGCATATATAAGAATAATTTAAGATGATTTTAAAAAGTAATGATGCCCGAGGCCCACACAGAGAGATCCTGATTTAGTACTTCTGGGGAAGAATCTAGGCATCAGCAAGTTTTAAAAGTTCCCCTAGTGATACTAATGAGCAATTGAGTCTGAACCAGAGCAGTACACCATTCTGTTTTCAGCCTCATAATTACCTAACATTTATGCTGTGGCCTTACAGTTTGCAAAGTGTTTTTTTTTTTAAATACATAGTTTGTTTACTCCTTAAACCAATCCAGTTAGAAATTAGTATGCCAATTTTTCTGGAATGGGAAACAGGGACTCAAGGAGTTTAAAAATCTTAATACAACCGAGTCCATAGCTGAAATCCACGAAAATTTGAAGAGGACCACCCTACTGTTTTTAATCCTTATTTAGAACCTCCTAATCTTGGTCCCTTTTGGATCCCTCCATCTCTTTCCCGCCTCCTTTGGTCGAATCTCTAGCCCATGACTTCAAGAGCTACTTAGATGCCATTTGGAGCTACCAGCCACGTTGGGATGAGGAGGAGGGGTGGCTGTGATGGCTGATTCATTACTAAAGCCACATAGGTTAGTAGTAAAAACAGAGTTGAGGGTGCATGTTGGACACCTTAAGGTTGTGAATTTATTTCTCTGGAGCTCAGGTTCAACAATAAAATGGGGAAAATAATAGGACCACCTCACCGTTTTACCATGAAAATAATATAATGTGTAGAAAAGAGGTTTGTATATTGAAGGCACTATACTTAAAGCAAGTCGTTACTATTTCACTTGTAATGGTTAGTTTTGAAGTGTTGTGTTAGTTTCCCACAACCTGGAGCTTAAAACTACAGAAAATTATTCTCTTCCAGTTCAGGAGCCTAGAAGTCTGAAATTAAGGTGTCAATGGGGCCAACCCTCCTCTGAAGGTTTTAGGAGAGAATCCTCTTCCAGCTTCTAGTGGCTGCGGGCATTCCTTGGTGTTCTTTGGTTTGTGGCCACATCACTCCAGTCTCTGCCTTTCCCTCACCTTCTCTCCTCTGTGTCTGTCTCTGTGGCTACCCCTCTACCTTCTTTTTTAAGAATATTTGTCATTGGATTTAGGACCCATCCAGATAATTCAGCATGATCTTCTCATCTCAAAATCCTCGACTGCATGACATCTGCCAAGAACCCTTTTCCAAATAAGGTCACATTCATAGGTTTCAGGAATTAGGACCTGAACATGTCTTTTTGGGAGCCACCATTCAAAGCACTATAGACACTACAAGTATTTCTCTTAAACTAAATAGGCTTTTTTTTTTTTTTAACTCTCTGATTCATTAACTGCTGATTGCCAAAAAATTGAAATTCCCAATCTTTTATGTGGTAAATAAGATCTCCATTCCCGTAAGTCACTCCTGCTCATCCTCCAAACAACTGCACAGAACTTGCAGCCATTTTCTGAATATCTCCCACACTTTCCTACCCCTGCCTTTATGTAGGCCATTCCTGTTGCTTCCCTTCCCTCTCTTTCTGGACCTTATCACTATTGTCTTCTCCTGTGAAGAATCTACTGATTATAAAACAAAAACAAACAAAAACAAAAACAAAAAACAAACCCTCCTCCTTTTTTTCTTGACAAATTTGCTGGATTTCTTAGCTTCCCAGCTTTGCTTTTAGCATTTACCACAGGTTGGACTTTCCCTCTAGAGCTGAGCACCTGCCTGCTTTCCCAGTAGATTGAACTCGTTGTTGTTATGTCTTTGAGATACAGAGGGTGACTCATTGTCCTTCGTGCTGCTCACTACATGCGGCTCCTGACCAGGGACAAGCAGATTCTCACCAAGGTGCTGAACCACAGGACACGCCGGATAACACTTTTCTCAGGTTCCTCAGTCTATGACCATGTGGGGCCCTGGAATAAGGCCCTGGAGTCTTATCTCCCTTTCAGCGGTGCAGATCATGTCACTACATTCGTCTTCTCTTTATTTGGTTTGTTATTATTACCATTATTATTCTTTAGTAAAATAGATGTATGTGTCCCTTTTCCTGCTTTTCTCGTTTGGTAGTTTACTTTGTGTTGATTAAATTTTGTAGTATGTTCTAGGGTTTCTTCTATCAAAGTATCTTTCTTTGATGGAGTCTATAGCTTTCTTGTCATTGATAAATGATATTTCTTACAGCATCTTATTTCAGTAAACGCTTCGCATGAGGGAGTGACGCTGTGAGTCTGCATTCTACACAGATCTCAGCTCTGCTCTTTGACTTAGGTTTTATCTTTTTGAAGTTCAATATATTTGTTTTTCTATTTATTTTTTCTCATCCTTTTTATGGCTAAATCCCTTTTCAGTCTTAGATTCAAAATCCAAAATTAGGTTTGGGAAAAAGTAAACAGATGATTGAATGTTGTCCCATTTCCTGACTACTACCAATGCTGCATGTGGTGTGTACACACACAGCTTCATGATCTGTTTAAAGATTTTCCTTTTGAAGTGAGCACTTCTCAGATACTCCTAACTTGAATAGGAGTAAGACTCACATATTTCTTGGACTGTAAATCCTGTGGAGGTAGAAACCATCTGTTGCCCACTAGTCACGTTGCCAGCACAGTATCTGGTACACAATAGATAGTCAAACAACGTTCCATAAATCAATGAATGCAAATATCTGTCTTGGGAACTGGCAAAATTTCAATAGACCACGGATACCTCTGATTTCTCTTTCCTACTAAACAGCTGTTCAATTTTGTGGTTTTCTACTTGAAATAATCTGTCTTTTACTACCAGAACATCTAGAATGAAAGTCTTGGTCAAAACCAGTGCCTTTCACAATCCCTGTTCTGCATGACATCCCTCCATAGGATAGCAATGCTGGTGACTACTCATTGTCCTATGACTCCTCCAATCCTACTTTGGGAATTTAAGCTCCACTCAGGTCTATGCGGTTTTGAATAACAAGATAGAAAGCTACCACACTCCAAAGCTATCATCTCCAAAAATCAACATCTGCCAGTGTTTCAAGTTTCAATTCTAGCACTTAAACTCCAAGCTCAAGGTGAGATCTCTGGGGATTGCCAAGGAAACTTTTAGGCCCTTTTCCCTCAGTTTTATCTGTAAATCCTTCCCCAGAATCTTGGGCATCAGTCTCATCCCATATGTCAATGTTTCTCCCAAGAAAAGTTGGTTTGAACTTCACTAGACTATAATTCCTGGTATATATCGTTAACTGCATCGAAGCTACTTCTATGTTTTCTCCCACTGGCCCAACATATGTTTTGCAACAAATAGGTATCAAAACACTCAAGTCCAGAACATCACCATTTTGTCACTTGGGTTTAGAGAGGCTTATCCAAGATAAATCGATTCATGTATTATAGTCACCTCCCAGGATAGGCTCGCCACCCCTCATGGAGTGCACAAAATTCCTTATGGCAGTGGTCCCCTACAGGCTGTGCTGTGTCTCTCACTTTTGCTCTCTTGTCTTGAAATTGAAATATAGGCTGGAAGGCAATTCCCATTTTTTAAAAAAGATTTTATTTATTCGTGAGAGACACAAAGAGAGAAAGAGAGGCAGAGATACAGGCAGCCGGAGAAGCAGCTCCCTGCAAGGAGCCTGATGTGGGACTCTATCCCAGGATCCCAGGATCACACCCTGAGCTGCAGGCAGAGGCTAAACCACTGAGCCACCCGGGCATCCTGGCGATTCTCATGTTAATGTGTGCACCAAACTGCATGCAGAACACTTTGTGTCTCACCTCAGACAGGACAACAAATAGGATCTTAAAAGAAATGCTTAATGCAATGTGTTCGGAATCTCTTTCCTCCCTCAGTCTACATTTATGTACAATTACAATATAAAATTATAAGCCAGGGATCCCTGGGTGGCGCAGTGGTTTAGCGCCTGCCTTTGGCCCAGGGCGCGATCCTGGAGACCCGGAATCGAATCCCACGTCGGGCTCCCGGTGCATGGAGCCTGCTTCTCCCTCTGCCTATGTCTCTGCCTCTCTCTCTCTCTCTCTCTCTGTGTGACTATCATAAATAATAAATAAAAATTTAAAAAATAAAATTGTAAGCCAAAAGGATATAAAAGCAAACTGAAGGAGTCTCTTGTGATTCAATCTTCACTTTGCATTGCTCAGAGCTGTGGACACTCAGTCATTGGCTCCTGCACAGTGTAAGAGGCTGACACTCAGGATGCGGATACAAAGCAGCTCACTTCAACATCAGCCATGTTATATATATAGCAGAGAACATCTCCTTCTCCCCTCAACTCTAGCAGCCTGCTTGCCACAGAGAAGGAAATAGCTACTGTGCATGATAGGAGCTTGGGGTTTGGCAGTGATCCAGCAGAGAAGTAGGGACAGAGGTCTGCAAAGAAATAAAATTAAAGTTAATCTGCAACAGGCTCTGTATCTAAAGAAACATGCCGAAGAAAATTAGGAATAAAATTGGCAGCTTTGGGTTATTTTTGCAACCCAAGGGTGCACCCCCATGGGAAAGACTGTTGCCCACAGAGATGTGGGTGAGGTGTCCTCCAAAGTCCTAACTGCTCAAAGATCACCTTGGATATACTCAAAATTCCTATCATTACAGTCGTGGCATCTAGAAAGTCTATTGAAATGTGAAATGTTGAGGAGACCAACATCAAATCACTGAAAGACATAGAGTTACATCCCCAAAACAATTGGTATGAATTTTGTGTCATTTCTCTCCTAGGTTTTACTATTTTTTTCCCCTCTGGTCTTTCCTTCTTCTTTTTCTTTTCTTTTTTTTTTTTTTTAGATCTTATTTGCTTAATTGAAAGAGAAAATGAGAAAGAGAGCACAGGCAGGGGAAGAACCAGCTGAGCAGGGAGCCTGACGAGGGGCTTGATCCTAGGATCCTGGGATCATGACCTGAGCCTAAGGTGGACACCTAACCCACTGAGCCACCCAGGTGTCCCTTCTCTGGTCCTTTCATCTGCATCCCTTAGTTCAGGTCCTTAAGCTTTTGTTTCATGGAGGTTATTGCAATAACCCTGCAAATTCCTGTTTGGAGCCGCTGTGCCCTGCAACTTACTGTTCCACTACAGCCAGTATAAACCCAGGTCTGGCACTGTTAATTCTTTACCTAAGTCTTGAGACGTTTCCCATTGCCTGCAGGATAAAATCCAGGCAGAAGCATAAAAGCCCTTTATAATCTGGTCTGTGCTTATCTCTTCCCGCTCAGCAGTCACTCGGAATCTCTTGCAGTAGTTCCAAAACACAGCCGTGCCCTGGGCCCCTGTGTCTTCTCCCATGTGATTATCCCTTAGTCTGGAGGAGAACTTCTTCCCTCTAAGACAGATCCCGATTCAACCTTTGAGACTGGGCCTCGCCCTTTCCTCAGGAGGCCTTCTCGTAGTCTGGGGGGGGGGGGGGGAGTTATATGTGCTGCGGGTTCCCACAGCAGCTGGTTTTCTTCTTCATCACAACTGATCAATCACATCACCTCCCAACCGACGTAGAGTCGTCCGTATCCCCTACTAACCAGCCAACAGCGGGCAGGCAAGGACTGTCTCCTCAGGATCTGGTGGGACGGGCTGGGTACAGGACAGGCAAGGCATTGAGCCAGCATTTCATGAACGATCCACATGACCCCACCGGGCCATATTCATCCCGGGGCATTGTCACACATATTAGGTCTTTTAACCTTTCCAACACAAATCCTCCCTCTCCTCTTACATAGGAATGGCCCGATTCTTGGTGCATCACGTTCACCAGAACAGGTGAACATCATTGTATCAGACAATTCAAGGAGAGAGAGGATGCTGAGGTGTGAAGCGGGTGATGGAAGGGGAGACATTCGGAGATGCAAAGAAAGGGAGATCGTAAGACTTTACAACTCTGATGTTATAGCAGATTAGTTCTTTCCTTTTTTTGGAACCCCGAAGGGAAACAGGAATCTGGGATGGTACTGGCGTGTAGCGTTACCTCAATAACACGTTCGCTCTTCTCTGTGGTTTCATACGTTAGCTCATCAATCCTTAAAAACGTCCCAGGAGATAAGTACTATTATTATCCTCATTCAGCAGATGAGGACCCTGAGGTGCAGGAATATAATTTGTCCAAGGCGAACGGCTAATTCGTGGCACGGTGATGACTGCACACGGAGGCAGCCTGAAACAAGACGCTAGGCTCATAACCACTCTCGTGCGATCTTTCTACGTGGCACAGTTAGAATGCGGAGGTGAAAATAGTTTTAAAAGCTACAGCAGCTGGGATCCCTGGGTGGCTCAGTGGTTTGGCGCCTGCCTTTGGCCCGGGGCATGATCCTGGGTCCCGGGATCGAGTCCCGCGTTGGGCTCCCAGCATGGGGCCTGCTTCTCCCTCCTCCTGTGTCTCTGCCTCTCTCTCTCTCTCTCTCTCTCTCTCTCTCTCTATGTCTATGTCTATCATCAATAAATAAATCTTACAAAAAAAAAAAAAAAGCTCCAGCAGCTGCGCAGATTCTGATAGCAGACTGGTGGTCAGGAAGGCTTTCCCGAGGAGGTGAGGGTTGGTCAAGGGGGCAGGAAGCATACGGGTACTCTGGGGAGATGGAATGGTGTCTGTAAAGATGAGGAGGATGGGGAGAAGAGTCTACTCGTTCTGGGGCAGTGCTTCTGGCTCGATGGCAACCGAAAGGGAGAAGAGAGAAACAAGGGGATGAGGTTAGGCAGCAGTCGGGGTCGCCTGAGTCTTCACTCAGCAGTGTCGGCCAGGGTTGCCCAGCAGGGATGTGAGGGTCGTCTGCTTTGATAACTGAGTAGCCCTCACATGAGCAAATCTGGCCACAAGCCTCAACTGGGCACCTCCAGAGGCAGCAAAGGGCAGCGATGCCTAGGACACGCTACATACACACGTGTCAGGGTATCTCCCCACTGTCCTCTTTTTGTATCAATGAGGAAATGGAGGTTCAAATAGATTTGCTTGATATCACCAAGACTGTCTATCTTCTTAGCAACGGGGTTAGGACTCGGGGCTCAGAGATATGGTATTTCCTTTGAAGACCAGATGATCTTTCACGGAGGGAATATCAAACGCAGACACACACTGATATCCAAAATAGCTCAGCATTTCAATCAATGCAAAACAAACAAACAAACAGAAGTTGTGCAATGGAAAATCTAAGTGTTGAGAGGCTGGCTGAGCGAAGACGGAGACCAGGAAGTCTGGAAGTTCCCTCTTGACATTTCCACCCTGAAGACTCCCACAACCCCAGAGTGAGAGGTCAGAATTCTGACAAAGAAATGACAAAAAGGAAAAGTGACCAAATAATAGATAGGCCACGATCTTTACCTGTTCTTTTTTTTATTTTCTCAAGACTACTTGATAGTTGACAGCTCCCCCTCCATGTGTACGGGGCCTTCTGGGTGAGTCTGTTGCTGGACGTGAATAGCAAGGCCCACCACCCACGGTTAACCAGGTGCTTAGTGTCCTAGAGGTTTGAGCAAGCTGGTCCCTATCCCTAAATAAGACGCGTCTTCCAGGACTCAAGCGGTCGCTTATGATCAATCATTGCCCTTGAACAGCAGTTACTCCTCGTTTCCCGCAACTATAAAATCGTCCGTGAAAAATCCAAGCTATTGGCTGACTGAGTCAGTATCACTTTGAAACCAGGCTGGGAGAGGCAAAGCTGAAATCTGGATCCCAGATGCTGCAAAGATGCTTCAGGATGGCCCGGCCAGTCCCTGCGGTGGGATTTCACAAAAACAAGTCTGCTTCCCAGGACAGCTCGCAGCACGCGGGAAGAAAACGCAGGGGCCGGGGAAGGAGCCGGGTCGCACAGTGTCGGGTACAGGACGGTGACATCCGCTGGCACCGCGTTCTCCTCACGGCCTGTTTTGCTTGTATTCATCGTCCTACAAGAGAAGGAGAGTGTCAGAGCTCTGGCTGCATTCACAGAGGGTCCCCCTGCCCTGCCCTGCCGCGCCCGAGCCCTCGCACGAGGCCAAGGAAGGGGCCAGGGAGACTTTCCGCAGGCCCCGATGGCCTGTGACCAAGTGCCCGCAGAGCAGAGCCCTGCCGCCTGCGCTCTCAGGCCATTTGGCCGAAGGCTGCGCTTGCTTTTCCGGGAAAAGACTCCCCTTTGTAGTGAGATGACAACATTCCTACAAGTTTTGGTGTTAAAATGTCTTCTATTTGAAAAGATGAAGATAATAGACTGCAGGGTTTTTTTGTTTTTTTTAATTCTTTAATTAAACTACAAGTTTGTCATGGTCGGGGGTTGAATTTCATCCCCTGAAGGATGTTGAGGTTTTGATTCCCGGGACCTGTGAACGTGTCCTTACTTAGAAACAGGGTCTTTGCAGAGGATCAAGTTAAGATGAAGGCATCAGGGTGGGCCCTAATCCAGTATGACTGTGTCCTTATGAAAAGGGGAAATTGGGACTCAGAGACAGGGGCATACAAAGGAAAGGTGAAGTAAAGATCCTGGGAGGATGCGGGCTACAAGCCAGGGAATGTCAGAGGCCCGCAAACCACCGGAAGGGGGGGGGGCATGGAACAGATTTCCCTGCACAGGCCTCAGAAGGAACCAAACGTGGGCACGTCTTGGTCTCTGTTTCTAGCCTCCAAAACCTCAAGACAATAGATTTCTGTTACCTAAGCCTCCTAGTTTGTGGTGATTTGTTATGGCGGCCCTACAGGAATCAGTGTAGCCATCCTAGGTCAACTATCTGTTTTTATTTTTATTTTGTTTTGCTTTTTGAGATTTTACTAGTTCTTGAACTCTCCAAGCCTGGCTTACCTTAAAATCCCATCCAATATTGAGATTTTATGGTATCTCACACCGTGGAGCCTTTCTTTTTCTTTCTTTTTTTTTTTTAAAGTTCTTTTTTTTAATCTTTTTTTTTTTTTTTATGATAGTCACACACAGAGAGAGAGAGGAAGAGACACAGGCAGAGGGAGAAGCAGGCTCCATGCACCGGGAGCCCGACGTGGGATTCGATCCCGGGTCTCCAGGATCGCGCCCTGGGCCAAAGGCAGGCGCCAAACCGCTGCGCCACCCAGGGATCCCTGTGGAGCCTTTCTCCTAAGGTTTCTGATTAGTCATTCTGGTTAGTCAAGCCTGCCTATGGGATTGGGGACTTCCAGATTCTCCTCAAGATAGCAGAGTACAAATAGGAGCAACACTTAGCTGTTTCCGGGCCAAACCTGAGAATAAAATCTCAACGCATGGCTTGAAACATTAAACATGGAGACCTGATGGATTTCTTTCCCTGTGGTTTGAATAGGGGTAAAACTCGGGGTGCTCTTGGTATAAAATATAAGGATTAAATACTCGTCTGTCCATGTTCTGTTCATGTTTCTCAGAAGGTTGGAGGTAGGAACCCCAAATCCGTGGCATCTTGTATTTGGTTCCTCAAACAGTCCTCTTCTCTCAGGGGTTTTGCAAACTCTTTCCCCTCCTAGGCAAGCTACACAGAGAAGATCAGGGACAATGGGGTGTGTTTTAGCAAATCATGCTTAAGTGCATGGATAACTGCCACATGTCCATTGCTCAGATGGGTTTGAAAAACATCTAACTGGGAATTCATCCACTCGTTTATTCACCCACACATTTATTCAATGAATAGTTAAAAAAAAAAAAAAAGAGGAGACCAATCCCTGCCGTGTATCAGATCGCCACAATATTGCGCTCCACATCTGAACCTAATGATGTACCATACGTTGGCTAATTGAATTTAAGTTTTAAAAAAACGAAAAGAAATATCCTTTTCTTCCAGGGATTGGAAACTTCCTTTATAATGTCTGCCCATAAACATTATAGAACTAATATCAAAAAAAAAAAAAGATTGTCACAAAATGACTCCATAACTATAATAGCTACTATGTGTTAAAAAAAAAAAAATCTCCACCTTCATTTTTTAAAAGATTTTATTTATTTATTTATTTGAGAGAGAGAGAGAGAGAGACAGCATGAGCGGGGTGGAGGGGCAGGGAGGGGGAGCAGCAGGCTCCTCACTGAGCGGGGAGCCCAGCACGGGGCTCTATCCCAGGACCCCAAGATCATGACTTGAGCCAAGGGCAAATGCTTATCTGGCTGAGCCACTCAGGTGCCCCTGCCTTCATTTTATAGATGAGCTCAAATAATTGAACTTGTGTCCTTGGCCCCATGCAGCATCCTGACCTCGGTTCTGTAGGACGCCCACATCTCCACTGTATCAGGCCACCTGCCCTGGCAGCCCACCGGGCTGGGGTAAGCGTCATTGCACCCTGGACGGTTAGCCTTGCTATTCAAGCCCAGCGACAGGCTGGCCTAGTACTATCAACTGTACACCTGGAGGGTGAACTGTCAACTACCAAAAAGTTTTGAGAAAATAACAAAAGATAGGTAAAGATGATGGCTTGTGTATTATTTGGTCATTTCCTCTATTTGTCATCTCTTTGTCAGAATTCTGACCTCTCAGGACGCCTGGCTGGCTCAGCAGTGGAGCGGCTGCCTTTGGCTCAGGGCGTGACCCCGGGGTCCCAGGATCGACTTCCACATCAGGATCCCCACAGGGAGCCTGCTTCTCCCTCTGCCTGTGTCTCTGCCTCTCTCTGTGTGTCTCTCATGAATAAATAAATAAATAAAATCTTTGAAAAAAAAAAAAAAAAGAATCCTGACCTCTCACTATGGGGTTGTGGGAGCCTCAGAGTTGAAATGTCAAGAGAGAACTTTTTGGGGGGGAGAAAAAGAAGGGAATGCTAAGAAAGTCATGTTGTAGGTAAAAAGATTAGACTTGCTGTCAGACCTACAGTTTGACCCTTGCCTGGGCCACTTTACAGTCGCATCATCTGGGGCTCAATATTTACGTTCCTCGAGTCTCATTCTCATCATCAATAACGTAGAATTAATAACATCTCTTCTGTAAGACTGTCAGGGGGATCAGCCTATCTCTGGTGGGGATAAGGGTGGCTCCCAAGGAAGGGGTTTCAAGAAGCAAAGAGGACCTTGAAGGTTCTTTTGCCTAAAGGTGAGCCTTGATCCAAACGCCACAGGAATTTGAAAATTCGTGGAATTTTTAAAATTAACGTTCTTCTGTGAGTTAAACGAATTACGTAACCCATTTTTTGAAGGACATGATGACTGTGCCTTTGACAAGAGCAGAAAATAACTAAACACGCTCCTTATCAGACAAACTGAAGGCTACGGAAATGCGCCGAGGTGTTCAAGGTCGCCTAGGACGCGGGGAATTCCACGCAGTTCTCTGGCCGACTTGGAGGCTCAAAATGCCACTTGGTACTTAACAGAGTCAAACTGATGATTATCAGAAAACTACATAAGAAATCCAATTTATCAGGCCCTTCTAAAGGCTACTTTCCATTCCGACTAGAAGCAAAGTGTGCTTCTTGGCCTTTGTGATTCCATTTCGGAGTAAGACCAACGATACACATAAATTCTGCTACCACGTGGGCATCTTTACCTTGAGAGGATAATCATTGGGTCAAAGAAAATGTTGGGTGGAATTTGGAGAATATAATTAAAATATCAGGGAAAGCACCAACAAAGGAACTTTGCCGGTGGCTCGTGTTCCCAGCAGGGAACACACTGGGTCGGGAACATTCGGAGAATCTCATCTTGGCAGGAGTTTTCAAAGGAATCTTTCCTGACTTGTGAGAACAGCTTGTGTAATAAACTTCTATCCATTCATGGACAAGTCCTGACTATTCAGGGAAGAGCCCTGGGTCACGTAGAAGGCATCTGCCCCCCACCCTCCCCTCGACAGGGACACGGGGACTCAGGGGCCGGGCCTCCATGACAAGGGTGGGTCCTGTGTGCTCCAGACACCCCCAGGGGGAGGCACCTGTCGGGGCAGGGAGTCCCGGTGCGTCAGGAAGTCATAAGGTCCCCCAAAAAGATGCGGCCTAGCAGAGCGCCCAGGGCCTCCTGTAGCTCCGGGGCCTGCTGGGGAGCCCCGACACCTGCTGCTGTGTGGCCCACCTCAGGTCGGCCTGTGCACAGGCCAGCGGGTGGGGGCTTGGGGCTCGGTGAGCCACAGGAGGAGGTGAGCCTGCAGGTCCCTTGGCCTCCAGGCTTCCTCCTCCCCCCAGAGCTCCCCGTTTTGCTGCCTGACCTCTGGGGAGGTGACACCAGGTCATGTCGTGAGCCGTCCCATGACGCTTATTCAGAGGACCATATACAGAGGCGTCTGGCCTACAGGGAGTCTAGGCCGCAGACCCATTCTGGATTTGCCTTTCCAGTTTGGGTGGCATCCCCTGGGCGCACGGTGCCCCACGTGCAAGGGCGACCTCGGGTGTCTCTTTCTGAGCCTCCGAGCATAGGGCTCTCTCTTACTCAGTTCTCCAAATTATAGGAACTTGTGCTAAGCCCCGTTGGGCCCTTAGGGGATCAGGGCCAGTGGCCTCACCCTGGCATAACTGAGCATCATCCCTTCCTTTGGCTGCCCGGGGCCAGGAGGCCGAGCAGCCTGTGCAGCGCCCACCCCGCGACCCCACGACCCCGCGACCCTGTGCATCCTTCTGGGTTCCTGAATCTGAACACTGGAGCATTTGGGGTTTTTAGTTTTTTTGTTTGTTTTTTGTTTTTTGTTTTTTTGCCGGTTTGTTTCTTTCTCAAGATCTGCTGCTGTAGGTTAGGGAGGAGAGCCCTCTCCCAAGGGCAGCAGGCAGCGGGGGGCAGGAGGGTCAAGCCCACGGAGACGGTTCTGGCTGCTTTATCCGCCTCTAACTGTAAGTCGGGGTGACATCTGCCTTTGTGGGCGACTGTATTCATAGCAAAAGGGGATCATGGGAAATGTAGTCTCAGATCAAACAAATCATTTTTGGATGATCGTGTCTCCGGTCTTGGTTACACAATCATGAGCAATGGACAGAGGGCCGGCTGCTGGTGGCTCCAGGCCTCGGATCCAAAGACACAAAGGAGTAGGGGGGGCACCCAAAGGGGACCAGCTGGCTGTGCGCCCTCTCCAGGGTGGGGAGGCCCCCCATGGGGACCGGCTGGCCATGTGCCCCCTCCGGGTGGGAAGGTGCAGGTGAGGGGACCGGCTGGCTGTGGGCCCCCTCTGGGGTGGGGAGGCCCCTGACGGGGAGACCGGCTGGCCGCAGGCCCTCTGCACCTCTGCAATGCACCCCGGCGTCCTAAGCAGCAAGTCCATCGCCGCTGAGCCTCCTTGTCGTGGACACCAGCACAGGTGGAGGACCCCCAGGCTGATAACCCACAGAACCAGGGGAGGCCCGCAAAGGCCCAAGACTGACCTGACTCTTCTGAAAAGGGGGGATTTTTGCAGCCAGCTGTCAGGCTTTCCAGATGCCCAGCCTTCACGTCTGACAGCATCACAAAGGTCTGAAGCCTGCCGAGGCCTCTGCCCCGCACACCCCTGAACACAACCGAGAGCCTCCTTTGCTTGGACAGAGGGACTGACTTCAAAGGCGGTTCGTTGACTTCTTACCCCACCTCGTAGTTTGTGTGTTGTACGACTTTGTCTCACGCTTTCTTCGTGTGACGTGGATGAGGCCAAGTTAAGTGCCTAATGGAAGTGAGTTTGGAATCCCCAAGAAGCAGTTTTCTGATTATGTTAAACCTGCTTTATGACTGAATGAACACACACATGTGCACACACGTCAGTCCACGAGCACACAGTTGAGATAAGACCTCAGTCTGGTTCTGGGTAACTCTTGGCACTTCCTGCCTCTTACGTTCAATCTACCACTTACTGGCTTCCTGATTTTAAGGATACAACTTACCCTCTACAAGTTTCAGGGTTCTTATTGGTAAACCAATGATAAGAACATACCATAGAATATTTATGTTTAAGTTTCTGAGGACCCTCAATGCTGTTTTCCACAGTGGTTGCACCAGCTTGCGTTCCCAGCAACAGCGCACGAGGGCTCCCCTTTCTCCCCATCCCTGCCAACAATTGTTGCTTCTTGTGTTTTTGATTTGACCCATTCTGACAGGTGTGAGGTGATAGGTCACTGTGGTTTTGATTTACATTTCCCGGATGATTGGTGATGTTGGGCATCTTGACATGTGTCTGTTGGCCAACGCCAACGGTGTGTCTTCTTTGGAAAAAAAGTGGTCCTCTGCCCATTTTTCAATAGATTGCTTCTTGTTTTGGTGTTGAGTTGTTTATAGATTTGGGGTATTAACCCCTTACCAGATATGTCATTTGCAAGTATCTTCTCCCATTCAGTAGGTTGTCTTTTTGTTTTGTTGGTGACTTCCTTGCTGTACAGAAGCTTTTTATTTTGGTGTAGTGCCAATAGTTTATTTTTGCTTTTGTTTCTCTTGCCTCAGGAGATATATCTAGAAAAATGTTGCTATGCCTGTCAGAGAAATTGTGGCCTATGTTCTCTTCTAGGATTTTAATGGTTTCAAGTCTCATGTTTAGGTCTTTAGTCCATTTTGAGTTTATTTTTGTGGATGTATTAAAAGTGGTCCAGCTTCATTCTTTTTACATACAGCTGTTGTTTTCCCAACACTACTTGTTGAAAAGACTGTCTTTCCCTCATTGTATATTCTTGTCTCCTTTGTCAAAGATTAACTGACCATATATATGTGAGTTATATCTGGGGTCTGTATCCTGTCCCATTGATCTATGTGTCTATTTTTGTGCCAATACCAAACTGTTTTGATTAATAGTTTGTAGTATATCTCGAAATCTGGGACTTTCTCAGGATTGCTTTGGCTAGTTGGGGTCTTCTGTAGTTCCACATAAATTTTCGTATTGTCTGTTCTAGTTTGTGAAAAATGCTGTTGGTTTTTTGATAGGGATTACACTGAATTCCCAGATCGCTTTGGGTAATATGGACATTTTGATAATACTAATTCTTCTAATCCATCAACATGGAATATCTTCTCATTTGTTTGTGTCATCTTCAATTTCTTTCATTAGTGTTTTATAGCTTGCAGAGTACAGGTCTTTCACCTCTCTGGTTAAGTTTATCCCCATGTAGTTTATTCTTTTCAGTGCATTTGTACATGGTGTCGTTTTATAAATTTCTCATTCTGTGACTTTGTTGTTCCTGTACAGAAATGTTACTGATTTCTGGGTATCAATTTTGTATCCTGCCACTTTACTGAATTCATTTATTACTTCTAGTAGTTTTAGGTGGAGTTGTTAAGATTTTTCTATGTTTAGTATCATCTCATCTACAAATAGCGACAGCTTAATTTCTTCTTTACCAATATTTCTTTGCCTCTTCTTTCGTTTTCTTGTCTGATTGCTGTGGCTAAGACTTCTAGTACTATGTTGAATAAAAGTTAAATATCAGTTATTATTACCATTGTTGTGATTATCTATTGAATGCGGAGTTCAAGGTCTATCTTTCCTTCAACTTTGTGTCCCCCAAAGTCCTTGTCCAGAGGTCTATACATAATATTTCATCAAGGGATAGTTGTTGAACTGAGCTGCACTACAATGGTAGAACATAGGAGCACCAAATGAAGCTTCTGAAAGAGGTGAAGGATTCACACGTGCTTAATGTGCAACTTACGGTAATCACCCAGTAAAGGTCAAGAGCAACATTTAGGGATGAAGGACAGGAGAAGAGGTACTAAGTATGGTACTAAGTAAAACGGAAGGTTAAGTCCTAACAGTAAAGAAAGCAAACTAACCCAAGAGAAGGAGAAGAAACTAACTCCTAAAAAGGAGTCTTCAGAGATACATGGGGCTTTCAAGAGGGAGTTAGTGATCTGACATTTTTCCTTTCTTGGTTCAAGGTTTTACTAAGATATCACATCAGGAATCATCTGACATCACTGTGAGAAGAAAACTAGAGGGCATAAATTTGATAAAAATAATTACATACTAACCTAGAATAGGAACCTGATCTGAACAACTAATTTGATATATTATTCAGCTTGTATCATGATTCTTATTTTATTTTTTTAGTAATTAATTTCTTTCTGAATACAAGCTATGTTAATCTTTATATGTAAATTTAAAAATTAAAATAATCGCCTTTGTGTCTTTAAACTAAATTTGTCCAACAGAGAAATAAAATAAAACGATTATATTTATCATTAACAGAACATAAATAAAATATAAACCAACAAGATGGAGAAGCACGACTGTAAGTAGAAATTCCCTTGATGCACTGGATTTAGATTTCTTTTTTAATTTGCATGCTGCAAAGGGTTGATTTGGCACAGGTTTAGATACAGTAGGTCAGCAGCATATAAATCTAAGTGAAGGTGATATCAAAAAGGGGAAAAAACTCCTTCAAACTCCTGATAAATTCAGGAACTCTCAAGCATTTTATTTTCCTAACAAACCTCCCACACCCTTGCAGTGTCCTAGAGCTCACTCTATCTCAGATGGCTGCAAATTATATGCATGGTGTTTACAGCATAAAGATGCCAGGCGGGGAGGAGTGGGATCTCTAAGGAAGAAGGACATTTTTCTCATTTGCACAGATGTATGAGAAAAAAAAAACAGCACTGCTATATTCCATGTCTTTCCATCAGAATGAAAAAATACACAAATCAAGGCCTACTTTCTTACTATAGAAGAATGCATGGCCCTTTCTCAGCATCTTCAAGGATTTTTAAAAGCCTGGGAAGCTGACTGGAAAATGAAGGTCAACATACATTTTGCCAGGCCTGAGCTTCCCCGCCCACCTCTGTGGTTCTTTCTAGGCATTTATTATTGATTCTTCACATGGTGGCTTTTTAGAAGCTTTGAATCTGCCTGAAAGCATAAAAGTCTATCTCCCTGCTGCCCTTCATGCCTCTCAGGGACCTCCTGCAGCACAACCATGCTGCTGCTTTTCCTGCTCAGCCAGGGGGCTGGTTGGAGCTGTTTTCTACTCAACTTGGAGAAAGGCCAGAGTGCTGCCTGCCAGCATACATGGTACAGTTCTGCTGATTTTCAAAGAGTCAACACCCACAGCTTTGCATGCTTCGATTACCACCAAAATGAAAGAGACAGTGTTGTTGCCTCATTGCTTTCCAGCCAGGATTAAACCCATATGAAGCTGCCTTTTCCCACCCTTATTTTGAGTTACTCAGTGGAAGAAAGAAAATATTTCCCTGCTCTTGTTTACACGCTGGTCTATAGTTTGTATTTGAACATGAGCTTCGGCATATTATGAAACCAGCACAACCACCCAGCTAGAAAATGATAGCTGACATAAATCAAGCAGCTCACATGTAAAACAGATTTGTAAAATCTGTTTTATATTCTCTAATGCACCAGAGAGGTTAACAAAAATTTAGAAATTTAAAAACAGAGAGAAATTATTCAGGGACTTCATTGGAAAATAAGTATCAAGAGCAATAAACAAAATCTATTATATTAAGAATCTAGAATTGAACTGAAAAGAAGCCAACTTCAATTATTTCCTTGCCCATATAAGAAATAACAGGAGGTATGGGTTCAGAAACCTGACTCTTCTCTCCCTTTGACTCCCCCACCATACATACATACATGCAACAATAATAATAAAGTAAAAATAAAAGGATGCTCCTCGACAGGTACTAGGAACAACATATACACATTTGTATTAAAAAAGAAGTATAAAAAAAAAAAAGAAGTATAACAATTATGATTACCAACATGCAACATGCAGAATGATCACCAAAAGAGATTGGAGATGGGAGCCAACCGTAACATAAAGCTTCAGCATTGAAAAGTCTATACCAAGTCAGGTGTGAAAAATACCAGGAAGGAATCTATTTACTAAATTCTCCATTTGGTCCCTTTCAGATTGCAGTGCTCTGTAGAATGGAAATGAAAAAAACATCTGAAGTACACGTATATACATCAGAGTGTGGATCAATGCCCTTTCCCCGGTTCAGATGGTCTCAAGCTGTCACCATTAGCATTTCGAGGGGCTCTGCATGCCGAGCTGCAAGCCTTCTCCCCATGCCCACAGGGGAAACTGTAAGCTTCTTGTCGAAGACTTGCAGATCCTTCATGATCTGTCCCAAACCATCTTCCCGTTCCACCTTCAGGACCCTCATTCTCACATCCTCTATGCTCCAGATTTCCCCAGAGTCAACTTGCTATTTCTCTTCTTCCTTAGTCATAACCAGTGTTTAAAAACTTGGAATCTGGGGGCACCTGGGTGGCTCAGCAGTTGAGCATCTGCCTTCAGCTTAGGGTGTGACCCCGGGGTCCCGGGATCGAGTCCCACATCGGGCTCCCTGCCAGGTGCCTGCTTCTCCCTCTGCCTGGGTCTCTGCCTCTCTCTGTGTGTCTTTCATGAATAAATAAGTAAAACCCTAAAAGAAAAAAACAACAACTTAGGAGTCTGGAATTAGACAAGACTGGATCCAAAGGCCAGCCCTGCCGTTTGCCCAGAGTGTCACGGTTGACAAGACATTTCATTCACTAATGAGCCCACAAATTCAGCAATGGTTCCTGAGCTTCTAGTGCCAGGCTTAGACTGCACACTGGGGATAGAGTAAAGAACAGTGTAAGGCTCTAGGCCTTTATTCTCGTTGAGGAAGCCCGAAAATATCTGGTAATGTCAGGATGACCAATAGAGCAGGGTTAGGAAGCGGAGTGATGTGGGAGTGGAGGAGAGTGGGTTATGTTTCCCGCACGCTGGTCAGGAGGGCGTTTCTGAGTAGATGACGTTGGATCAGAGACCTGAGTGGATGAGGGAGCGAGGTGTGCCGACGTCTGGGGGACTGTTCCAGGCGGGGAGGCCAGCAAGGAGCCCTCGTGGTGCGTTCGAGGAGCAGCGAAGAGTGGGGGAGGTGGCTGTAGGGTGATGGATTCGGAGCCAGTGTTAGGAGATGATGTCGCAGGACTTGAGGATCTTGTAGGACCTTGAAAAGGATGTAGGATCTTGAAGCTGGGCTAAGGACCTTAGGTTTTAAAGCAAGTAAGATGGGAAGCTGTCGGAAAGCTTGCTCAGAGCACTAACGTTACCTTATGGGGGTTTTAAAAGGTCACAAAGAGACCAGGTGATGGCAGCAGCAGAGAGAGCAGCTTCCGCCAGACTCTGAGGGAGGTGAGAGTAGCTTTGGTCGGGGCAGTGGTGGAGAAGACAAGACGTGATGGGATGATTTTAGGGTCCTTTACAGGAATTGCTCCCCACTGCCATTATATCCCTGATCGGTGAGGATTACATGAGGTTCAGTAGGGTAAAGTGCTTGGGGACAGTCCTTGGTACATAGGAAATGGATAACAAAAGACAAGTGTTACTCAGGCTACCAGGCTCAGCGAAGATGTCACCTCTTGAAATGGTCCCTCACCACTGGCTTCCACCCATGCTCATGGGCAGCCCAATCCCTCCCTCCACTTGCTTTGCTTTACATCGTATACATCACGGACACGGCGTTTCTCACGGTGTCCTCACCACGGTGTGCGTCCTCACGCTTTTCTTATGCTTTTGTTCTCTCAGCTCCACTGTGAGCCTGATGAAGAGGGTGACCCTGCCTTATCTTGGGCCCTCAGAGCCTAACATGGTGCCTGACACATCAGCAATTCTAAATATGTGCTGGTTCAATGAGTAAATGAACTTAAATTCTACTTGCTCCATGAAGTTTTTTGACTTACCCTCATCTGTACCTCCACTAATTATTTTTACCAGTGACATCCCTTAACCTATATTATTTTATATGCAAAATCATGGATTTTTTTGTGTCCATATCTTGTTTCCAACTAGATCATAAAGGCTTATGGAATAGGGATTGTATCTTTTACTCTTTGTATGACCCAGGGTATTGTGTACTATGGATCAGTTATCATTGTATAGTTAAGAGAACAGCTCAACGAGTAAATGCACAAGTAGACTTAAGGATCGCTTGATGAAGGCTCATTATACATTTTTGAGCAACTAAGGAAGTGATGATGTTAGAATATGATTACTGTTGTGTTAAGGAAACCAGAGAGAACCCAACAAGAAGCACGAGCCAGAGAAATTTTAGAAGGTTCTCAGGATGATGAGGGACAATAGGAATCTCAATATCATTTCAGGACTCATGACTGCTCATCAAAAGGCTTATCCTTGCTTACTAAAGGGAAGAACAGGAGTCTGAATCTAGAATCAGACAGATTTGGACTTTAGTGTTTTCCAGAAACTGACATTGGAACAGTTAGACAAAATGATGAAAGATACATAACATTCAATGGGAGGTCATTGTGTTGTTTAGGAGAGTTATGGCCTAAATATAGGAAGAATATAACAAACACAAAGGAGCTCCCTCAAGTTCCTATCTACAGGAACTTAGGAACTTGACACTGTTCTTGTAGGTAGGAAGATATTTAAATATCTCGGGTGGCAAATGATGCAAAACTCCATCAAGGGACAACAGCCTGGGGGGTGGGGGTGGGCTCAGAGCTCTGTTAGTAGACAGAAGATTTAGGTTTGCATAACTTGAACTTGAAGCACACAGATGGTGAGAGCACCCCAGTTAGAGAATGTAATAGTTTTGTTTTGTTTTGCTTTAATAAAGATTTTATTTCTTATTCACAAGAGACACAGAGAGAGGCAGAAACCCGGGCAGAGGGAGAAGCAGGCTCCTTGCAGGGAAGCCCAATCCGGGACTCGATCCCAGGACCGGCATCGTGCCCTGAGCCAAAGGCAGACACTCAACCGCTGAGCCACTCAGGTGTCCCTAGTTTTGTTTTTTTAAATCAATTTCTAACAAATCACCACAAACTTAGTAAGTCAAGGCAAAACACATTTATTATCTCACAGTTCCTATGGGGGTGAGTTAGCTGCACCTTCTGCTTAGGGTTTCATCAGATTGAAACCAAGGTGTCATCCAGGGCTATGATCTCAGTTGAGGCTTGAAGGTCCCTTTCTAAGGCCAGCAGGAAAGTACTGTCACTGCTGCTTGTTCATTTTAAGGCTCGCCTGATTAAGTCAGGCCCACTGAGGAAATTTTTCCCCCTTTTTGATTAACTCCAATTCATTGCATCTGGAAATTCATTACATCTGGGAAACTCGTTCTGCCATGTAACATAACAATTGCAGGAGTGATAATTCACATTCACAAGTTCTACCCAAACTCAAAGGGAGATGGTTATGCATGTTGTGTACACCAGCGGGCAGAAATCTTTGGGGTCATCTTAGAGTGTTGTCCACCACAGAGAGAATTGACTTAGGTAAATAGTGCTCAAGGTGTCCCAAAAGCATTACAGGTGAGGGTCCAGTCATGTCTAGTTGGTAACTCTGGTTTTTAGGAGACCCCAGAAAACTGAGAAGGCCGCCCCTTAAATTACTTTAGGAAAGTAACATCAAAATTATTGGGGAGATATCATTGTGTCCTTATCTTTTAATGAGAGCAAAATTTAGTGTTTTGTATAAGAAAACTAAAATAATAAAAATTAACACTCTTAAATATATCTGCATTTAGGAATCTGTGCTTATTTTGAAGTTTAATTATTTGTACTGTTCAAGAAAATTAGGCCTATTAGAATAACAGGCCAACCTTATAAATTCCAAATTAAAATGAGTAATTGATTCATTGCTGTAGCCTTGTAATTTCAGATTGAAATTTCACTTGGAACGTTTAAGAGAACCTACAGTTCACCATATCTATAAATTTAATTTATTAGATTTATAAGAATCACTTAAGTTATTGGGAAGATTGTTAAGTCACACAATGTACTTAAAAAGGAAATAAAAATATATCACATTGATAAATAGGGCTGAATATTAAAAGAATTTAATTAAGTTGTAAAGTAATCCTTCAAAGTAATTATAAGACTTGCTAGATTTATGAATATCTTAATTAAATTTATAAACTAACTTACAAGCTTAAGAAAAACAAGGATTTCAAATGAATTAGTATTAATTTTGCACCAAAATAATCTTGAATAGCTCTTTTCTAGTAATAAAAAATGACTTCAGTAACATAAAAACACTCACACATAACAGGTTTCAACTCTACTATGATTTTTGTCACTGACTTAACTTCTCTTAGCCTCAGTTTCTCATCTGCCTAATGGGGGCTGGAGGCCACTATATCAACTTGCAGGTTGCTCTAAAGACTAAGTGAGATATTTTACATAAAGTGCTTGGTACATGTTAGGCTCTCAATAATGAGAGCTTAAAAGAAAAACAAAATATGATTTTTCTCATAAACACAAGAGCAGAAGTTTTGCTTATAGTCTATCCACACCAGGGACACTTTAAAGTTCAATCCTGCATATACCCTCTTAGGCAACAACTTATTTGTTACCTTTCCAGGCACCACGGATGTTGGAGAATTAGTTTTAATGCCCAAGGCAGTACCGTAACTTGTGCGAAACCCAGAGGAGGGTGATCACACCCTTTAAATCTTCACCAGAAGGTGGCTGTAGGAAAGTAGTAGCAAGTCAGTGTCTCATTTCAGTCTTTAAAATCGGAGGCACAGGGGACAAAAAAGTATCAGGCTCCAAGGACTTTGTGCAACCAGTGTTCCTGTGCCAGTATCTGGGGCCAAATTACTGGAATGGGATATAAACTCTAGGGGAAGGGGGAAGTTAGTATTCCCTCTAGGCTAATAGTCGCCTGGTGAAATGTCGCTGTATTTGTGTCGAAGGAGCAGAGGAATGCAGTGCTGTCTGGGTAGAGCGCAAACAGAAAATTCAGAGAGGAGCTGACTTAGAACATATTTTGGTTAATATAAACCAATTCACTTTTCCCACATTCCCATATTTAGGGACCAAAAATGCAATTTCAAGGGGAAACTGTAAAATTAATTATTATGAGAACTTAAAAAAAATCTCCAACTACGTCTAATTTCTCAAAAAATAAAGGCAATGATTTTTTGTGCATAAGGGATGAAAAATTTTCCCTCTACTCTTCTAGACTCTTTTGGCTAGTCTACTTATTAAGTTGTCATAAGAAAAATTAACAGAAGAAAAACAAATTTAATTGCATGCATATGGGAGCCCCATAACAATAGGAGATCCCCAGCCAGTCAGGCAAGTAAGGCTTACATGCCATCCTGAGCTAAGGAGAAGGAGAACAAATGTTTGCCATGCAAAGCAGAGGTAACAGGACCCAGAAAGCTGGTCTTCAGGCCCTCTCTGCACTTCCTTCTCCCCGGTTTACCACACTTGCCCCCTATTCCTTATAGTTATGCCTGGTGATTGCTCTCTTCCTGGATGAGGCCCTCTATCTAAATTCTCTTGGGTAGCTCAGAGGATGGTAAAAAGCTCTTGCTGAATCTTTTGGACCTTGAGTGACTTCAGCTCAAAGAATCCACATGCCAAAGTGGCACATTTTGGGGAGGCTGATTCTGAACCCCTTTAGATGATGACTCCAGGAGGAGAGCAAACACAAAAAAGAAAGGTATGTGTGTATAGAGAGAGACAGACAGACAGAGAGATAGACAGGAGGAGTGGAGGAACAGAGAGGGAGACTCTCAGAGAAAGAAAACAGAAACTGAGAGAAGATCCAGACACAGAGAAAACGAATATGAAAAAAATGATATTAAAATAGAGCCGCCTCACACTGAGAACTGATGAGACAGAAAGACTGAAAAAAAAATATTAAAAATATATGTAAATTTTCAAGGCCCCAGAAACACCCAGAGGACCAGGGAAGGAAAAAGAGAAAAAGGAAGATAACACAGGGCAACCTTCAATTTAGTCAATATTTACTGAGTGCCCACGGGGAACATGCCAACCTCCAGGAACTTAAGTGGAACCCAATTCAATTCTCTCCTGTTCTGGAGGGTCGGGAGGTTCAAGTCTGTGGAGCGGCCTTGGGGTGGAGGAGGTATAAGTACATGCAAATCAATACTGTGCTTTGCTTCCAGCTGGTTGGCCCAGCAAGTCCATGTCTTCTGGGCTGACTTTCTCTTCCCCCCAACTCCATGGAGAAACAAAAAATACTTAAGAAACATTATATGTTCTTGAGTTCTTTTTTTTTTATACTTGTGGTATTGAATCTAAACAAGTGTTACTTAATAGTGACACCATATTTCTTAGTTACACATAAAAATCTGAAATCTAGATATATTTTTTTTAATTTTTATTTATTTATGATAGTCACACACAGAGAGAGAGAGAGAGAGGCAGAGACACAGGCAGAGGGAGAAGCAGGCTCCATGCACCGGGAGCGTGACGTGGGATTCGATCCTGGGTCTCCAGGATCGCGCCCTGGGCCAAAGGCAGGCGCCAAACCGCTGCGCCACCCAGGGATCCCTGAAATCTAGATATTTAAAAAGAGAAATGTTAAAAATTCTTTTAAAAGACTGAATCAAAGACCACTTTCATTAGACTTCCCTCCCCACCATGTCCTGACATACGTGATAATGTGTAGTATTTCTAAAACAAGTCTTTATTTAAAAAATTTCAGCCTAGAAAATATTTCCTAGGAATATCAGAATACACAGGCACATAGCTGATCAAAATGTCTCCAAAAGACCCACAGAAAGGGAAATGTCTGCCGTATGACTCATGGAATCCATAACATAAATAAACCAGAGGTTTAGGAGAAATACTACTATTCTCCATGGGTTCTATAAAACAGACTTTCTAGGGGAAGACAGCCATCAAAACTCATTACACCTCATCAGCTAATCCACACTTATTCAGACTAACCCATCTGATAAACCTAAAAAAAAAAAAAAAGGCATATGATAGAACAATTTATGGGACTATTAGTTTACCTTTATTCTTCCTGTATTCCCCTACCTCACAGCTAGGCCTTTGTTATTTCCTAGCCTCTGGGATTTTTGCAGGGTGGAAAACAGAAGGTACTTAAAGTGAAGGACTCTTCCTAGTGTGAAGTGAGAGCTTGTTGAAAAACTACACTACTTTTACCCTGAGGATGAGAGTAGAGAGGAACTTTGAGAAACTCAGGAAAAAGGCCAAAGTCAGGGACCACACATTCTTCAGTAATGAAAACAGCCTTCTAGGAAGGTGGCACATGGTGGTGGAGTGTCTCTCTGATGTGCCATGAGAGTGGTACCCTGAGCACTAGAGTTCCAAACTCCAAGGATGCCCTTGGATGCCTCAACTGTGAGATGGAGCAGGAGCGTGGTCGGGTCAGATTATAGTCCGGGACAGCGAGACTGTCACTGGTCCTCAGTCAGTAGACCAGTGACGGCCTCTCCGACGGTGCGTACTACGTACAACTAACTCTAGGACCACAGCACAGCTCCCTGGTACGCTCAGGTCCAATAGGGACTCAGGCCAAATTTCCTACGACCCAGGGGAAACAAACTTAGAGAACAATTTTGGTTAATTTTATAAAAATAAATAAATGAAGGGTTCCTGGGGGCCTCAGTCCATTGAATGTCAGACTGATGCTTGGTTTCGGCTCTTGGTCGAGGACTCAGGGTGCTGGGATCTGACCCAGGACAGGCTCTGTGCTGAGTGCAGAGCCTACTTGAAAATTCATTCACTCATTCCTCCTTGCTCTCCTTCCCCCTCTGCTCCTCCCTCCCGCGTCCCACCCCACTCCTCTGCTTTCTCATTCTCTCTCCTAAATAAATAAATAAATAAATAAATAAATAAATAAATAAATAAATAAAATATTAGGAAAAAATAATATAAATAAATAAATGAGATATTTTATATGCATCTAATGTCATACCTGCCACCCAAACCTTGGCATCACAAAGAACTAAGGCTGAGCAACCCTTGGGCACTCTGCTCAACTTCTCCAGGCTCAGTTTTCTTTATCTGTAAAGTGGAGATAAAAAATGGAACTTAATTCATAAAGTACTATAAGTAGGGAGGATTGGGTGCACATAGGTTCAGCGCCTGGAACATAGGAAGTATTCAATGATGGTTGCTATTTTTATTCAGTTGGAAAAATGAGTCTCCTAGACGTGAGACACAAAACTTTCAGCCACTGCACAAACACAACCATTGCGAAGAAGGAAACACCATCAGTTACGCACACTCTTTACAAGATGAAAATAAGTTATTAATAGTTCTTCAAGAGAAATACCACCATCCCTTGCAGGAAAAACAATCTGAACACAAGGACCAAGAAAAACACCAACCATCCCCCACCACTTTACCACCGTGGGGCCATCGGCATTCAGGTCAGCACGTCCAGTAAACCTCAGACCCAGGGGGAAGAACAATAGAAGCAATTCAAACCACTTAGTATGGCAATGGCTTCTACAAAGCCAACTGCCACCCTTCTCCTCACTTTTCACCCTCCCCTCCTCCAACACAACCACATCTGAGGCTAAAGATATTTATAATTCTCCGAGTGACTAACTGCAACCAACTTTTGACAAGAAGGCTGTTGAACTTGATAAAAGTATCTTAGTAGGACAGATATACTTCTCCAGTGGAATTTGGGAGGGGAGAACATATTTAATTTTTGATAAACTAAAATAGCACCTTCAGAATGGAACGACTTCACACCGGGATTGAACGGTAGAACCAGTCCCAGGTCAGATAAGGCTCCAGCTCCTCGGCAGTCAAGCGGGCATTCACACCACAAATCTTAGCGTGACCTCAGGGTCTCCTCATTTTTGCTCTCCTCTATCCTGCCCAGGTCATTTGGAACTCATGACTGGTCTCAGGTCTGTCACCTACCTAATGGCCCCTGGTGGAAAAATTATGACTTGACAGTTCAACAAACATTTCTTGAGACTTTGTAAGAGCGAGAGAGGATCAGGGTCAGCACAGAACTGCAAAGGCGAGTCAGGCAAGTGCCCGGGGCCTTGTACAAGATGCTCAGAAGACTTGACTAGAGCTGTTCCTTAGACCCACCTGGGGCCGTAAGAACACATGGTACGTTAGGGAGCATGGAGGCCAAGGGGGAGGTTAGAAATCCAGTAGGGTACTCCGAGCAGAGAAACCGAGGCAGAAACAAGAGCAAACACTCTCTGTCCTGCTGCCCTGGTGGAATGCAGACCCCGGGCTGGAGTCCTGGTACCTTTACCAGCAGCCTTGACCCTAAGTCTCAGCCTGTGGAAACACCCCAAGCTCTTCCAGGCTGATTGAGCTGCTAGTGCCCTCTAGCAGGAGCCCACGGGAGGGCCTCAAGATGTGAACCTGCAGATTCAAGCCCGGGTCCCAAGGACTCACCATGTGCTGGCTTCTGTGCTAGCTGCTGGAGCCACAGGTCTTTGAGTCATTGTTGTTTTTCCTTTCCTTTCCTTTTCTTTTCTTTTCTTTTCTTTTCTTTTCTTTTCTTTTCTTTTCTTTTCTTTTCTTTTCTTTTCTTTTCTTTTCTTTTCTTTCTTTCTTTCTTTTCTTTTCTTTCTTTTCTTTTCTTCTTTTCTTTTCTTTCTTTTCTTTTCTTTTCTTTCTCCTTTTAAGACTTTAGTTATTTATTTGACAGAGAGAAAGAGCACAGGCAGGGGGAGTGGCAGGCAGAGGGAGAGGGAGAGGCGGGTCCCCTGCTGAGCAGAGGGAGCCAGATGCAGGGCTTGACCCCAGGACCCCGGGATCATGACCTGAGCTGAAGGCAGACGCTCCACTGACTGAGCCTCAAGACTGGTTTTTCCCTCAAGAAGCGCACAGTCTAGGACGTGAGACGTAGAGATAAACACATGAGAACCAGAGTGTGTGGTCAGTGCAAAAAATAAATAAATAAATAAAATAAAATTGCAATCGTAAATATAAATAAGACAGAGTTTGTACAGAAGAGGGATGATTAACTTTTGTGTCTGAGGGTTTGATGATGGTTTGAGGTCTGGGCTGACAGTGACAAAGGTGTCCTGGAAGGTGTAATTGGGCTCTGAAAGCAGATTAGTAGGACTTCACTAGGCAATTAATAGGAGATGAGTTTCCCAGGAAGAGATCAACATGAGGTATTGCAAGAACTGCAAATGACTGTGCTCTGGGAATGTCAAGTGGGGATGGAATTCGATGGAATTTGTCCTGGCCCTTTCTGAGGGAGTCTAAATGGTACCCAGTGTTCTATTCAACAAACATTTGTTAAGCATCTTCTATAGGAAATGTGATGACACATTATTCGAGTCCTCAAGAGGCTTACAGTCGAGCATCAGGGTGGATGTTCAGACAGAAACGTGAGGGATAGTGTCTATAAAATGCACGTTATACACACGTAGCAGCTGGTGACAAAGGACAAGGAACATTTATATTGAAAAGGGCCACCAAGGAAGGCTTCCCAATGTAGCAAACACCTGGCTTGAGCAGGGAAGCACACACAAGCACGAACTTGCCCGAAAGCGGTCACGGGGAGTTTGTCCCTGGGATGTGTGATGCGTTGGCTGAATGTCTTCCTGTCTCTCTGGTCACAATAATTTTGCTTCCCTGAAAAAAAAATAATAATAATTTTACTTCCCTGGCTCCCCTTCTTCTTCCCACCCCTGCTATCATCGATCTCCAAGATTCTATACTCAGACCTCAAAGCTTTGCTTTGTTCTTTCTCAGTGGTTTTACTCACACCTATTTGTTTCCAGGATGAGCTTCAAACAACTTACTTAGTGGAGACCCGGCATCATGGAACATGTCACTTTTTACACAGCAAGTCAGGCTGCCCCTAATGACCCACGCTGCAAACGGGATCCACCCTCTTTATCTCTGAGGTCCTCCTCTCCCTTGGTTGGTTGTCCCATCCGTCCTTTAGTCATCTGAAGTTGTAAGTCAAGAAACTTGAAAAGACCCTACTTGCCCCCCTTCTCTCCCCAGCCCCCAGGGCCTCTCCAAGTTCTGCAGCATTCATAGATCCTTTTCCTTCTGTCTCCGCTATCACTGCCTTAAATTAGTCCCATAATCTCTTGCCTGGCTGATCGCGTGGCCTCCTAATCCATCTTTCTGCTTCTAGCTCGCCCCCTTGGTCTACCTGCTTCACAGTATTTCTAATACGAAGTCTGATCTTGTATTTATGCCGCCCACCCCTCCTGCTTACTGTGCTTCCGTGTTCCCTTCAGAACCAGGTCTCAGCTCCTTAGGGGAGTGGGCAACCCTCTCCCGCCCACCTCTCCAGCCTTATTTGTTGTCCTCTGCTTCCAGAAATTCTCCAGAAATTCCCCACTTATGGTAGGTCTCCCTAAACATCATGTTATGTCATGCTTTCTGATCTTGAAGAACTGCACCTAGAGTGGCTCTCCCCATTATGTTTCCCACATGGAAAACTCCAATTTATCCCCCAAAACTCAGTTCCATGTCACTTCCTCCCATTGAACCTTCCTTGGTCCTAATAGATACCTACTTTATGTCAGAGGCGCCACACTAATTGCTTTGAACAAGACAAATTCCCTCCGCTGTGGACCTCACATTCTACTAGATGATACAGACGCTAAATAATCACACATTAGTTATTTGATTGTAAGTGGGATATAAATCTTAACCAGGTGTTGAGGGTCAGGAAGTTACCCTCAGGGAGGGAACTTCGCTGATGCCTGAAAGACTAGAAGTAAATAACTGAAGCATAAGGTGGTAGTAGCTGTGGTGGTGAGCATCCAAGGAAAGGAAACATTCTGTAGAAAGCCCCGAGTCAGGAAGAAATTTGGCAGGTAGAGCTTTGAGTTCCTTATGTCGGGATGATTGCTACAGACCCGCGCTGGCCTCTGTACAAGGTGACCGTCCATACAGCTCTAGCCCCAAGCTTTCTATCATGTTGATTCCCTGATCAGAAATCTTCCATGATTCTCTGTTGCCTATTGAATGACATATTAATTTCTTTGTTGGTTTTCATGACCCAGTGCAATATGGGCTCCAGGAATGGTCCAGTTTTATCTCTCACAAGTCGTCTACATTTATATTCAACAAGAACTATCAAGAACCACGTGACATTCCCCACACATTTCCTCATTTTTTCATTTTTTTCTTACTTTCCCACATTTACTCAGGTTGCTATTGCCACTAAAATGCCTAACTTCTCTATTCCTGTCTATGCTTCTTGTTCTACAAAATAATATTTACCTGTTCTATGTGTGACGTGCTTTGGTATTTTCTGGTCTAGTCTATTTTACTCTATTGTATTTTATTTCAGTTCTTAAAACAGGCGAGTAGTAACCTACCAAAGCAACTTCACCGCCCGCTAATAGATCTTGACCCACAGTGACAAACTGCCCCAAGTAGCCTTTAATGTTTTTCTAAGATATATGATTCTTGAATGAGGTTTGGCCTTAGTAGATTCTAAGTTTTCTTCCAGAAATAGAATCCTCTAACTCAGTTACATCTTCATTATTGGGCACCTGTGTTCTCTAAAGACAGAATGGTAAAATTCTACATGAACACATGATGAATGGGGCAGCTAATCACACAGAGCCAAGGCACCCTGAAGACACTTGGTAATGCATTTTCTTTTTGGCAATGCATTTTAATTTGTAGGACATGTCACACTTTGCTCTTCCAATCCTGGCAGTATTTGAGCTGAAGTTGCTGACTGCATTGAGCTGCTCCAAATCACATACTGGGCAAAGATGAACATGGGAGAAAATCTCTTCCAGCTGTAACTGAGAAAAGCAAACAAATCCATAACGAATAAATCCATGGCAATGAGTTGCAACTGTAGCCCATAATATGGACTAAATGTAGCTTTGCATCCAGATTGCTTTGGAACTGCCCAAGGGGAACACTTGAATCTTTTGTAATAATCACTTTCCAAAGGATCTGTTGTTCAAAATCATTTCTATATCTCCCATTTTAGGTTTTGCAATGTCAACGCCTGGGTCAACTTATCATCTTGTTAATGTTCTTCAAATCTTTTTCTCCAGCCCAGATTACATTCATGTTTCATTTTTCTATATATCCTACCACCAATAATGAACCCTAGATACCCTAAACTCATCAATCTAAATTAACTCATCATCACTCTAAGTCACCCTCTACCCACCCTTATCCTTCTTTGATTAGAGAATGGCACATCACCTCTCCACTTAAGCCAGAGAAGAGCGGCATTGGGCTTGACTCCTCCTTCTTCAGCTAACCTGCTACTAGTTCCCCTTGATGGCACATCCTATATGCTTCTCAAATCTGTCTACCTCTCTCCAACCTTCCTGCCTCTACTGATGTTCAAGTCTCCCAAATGGTCATCCTCTTGGCATCTTTCCTGATAGAGTTCACAAAGTGGCTGAAGTAACATATCATTCTCCAGCTGGAGACCATTCAGTTTACTATTATTTCACTTTCAGAGAGATCCAATGGGAAGTACCTAAAATTGCTTGCAAAGCCCTCCTGAACTGTCCTCTACCAACTTTTCCTGCCTTTCCATACTCCTTTTCTCTTCTTTCTTTTCCCCATTTCTCTGTGCATTCATATTCTCCAATCACCTAAAAAAAGGTTCTTTATGCCTCAGACACTCCATTTTTTTTGTCTAGAACACTCCTTTTTACTAGAAAGCTATTACTTCAAGGCATATCTTGGATATCCCATAGAAAATATCCCTTAAGGCTTTGGGCTCCTTCTGTTCTGTCTTAGTGCCCTACATCTCATCATTATGCTATACTGAAATCACCTATTCACTTCAGTCAAACATTATGAGCACAGAAATTATTCAACACCATATCTCTATTGCCTAGCACATAATAGGTGTATGATTATTTTTTATTTTTTATTTTTTGATTATATTTTTAGAATGAACAAACAACATCTGATTTTCTCTCTTCTATTGGAGGGCGGTGTAGTGTCCAGCTATGCTGGTGACTTGGGAGATAAGTCTATGCAACCTTGGGATAAAGTATTGGAAAATTATTTTGACTATAAATTTAAATCATTATCTTTAAACAGTTTATCAGTAATACAACTTTTTTTTTTTAAAGAAATGTCCATCTGTTTTATGTGTCTTATTTTACAAACTCAGGAGAGGGTTATTTTTGACTCCATAGAATCCCAACATTTCAGGTAATCTCTTTTCTTAGAAAACTAAATTTTACTCCTTACCAGATTCACAATCCTCAAATCGAAGCATGAGCTTTTGTTTATGGGACCAGAAAGATTCGCATTGCATCAGTTCACGTTTAGTCAGTGCTAAACTTTCAATAAAAGTTTCTTAACCTTTTATTGAATTTCATTCATAACTGAAATGCAAATAGTCTGGCAACGTTCAGACGTTTCTTCAAAGACATATAGGCAAAATACATTTACATGATGAGAATTTGTGGTTAGTGGCAGGTGGTCAACGCTTATAGCTTGCAACAATTATTAAAATGTAAGTGTCACTGGTGGGGCTGTCAATGCTGACACCAGAAGAATGGAAAAGAAATCTAAAAGATTTTTTTATTTAAGCTAACTTTGAAATTAGCTTTTCTGAACAGAATGGTTCTGTGATTTTCACAATCTAAGAATTCTTCAAAATACATTTCTGAGGCTCTTGCATGAATATTTAGAGTTTTGTTGAATTTCTTGCTTTTCCCTTAACACACTTTACTGTATGATACCTCATACCTTTGCTGTTCTTTCTGATTGGCATAGCCTTCAGCCCCTTAGATGCCTGCTAAACTCAAATCCCATCCCTTCTGTGAAACACCACAACAAGATCAATAGAAATCTCTCAGGCTGAATAAATTCCTCTCCATTGTGAGTGTCCACAGCTTTGTGTGATTTGCCTTTCAAATCACATTATTACATTATAGTATCCTTGTTGGTAAATGTTTCTCTGTTCCTTAACAGTCTATGAGCTACTCATTAATTTGGCATCCGCAGGACCCAACAGTGTCTGATACACACCAAAGCTTCCATATAGGGCAGCCCGGGTGGCTCAGGGGTTTAGCGCTGCCTTCAGCCTAGGTCATGATCCTGGAGACTCGGGATTGAGTCCCACATCAGGCTCCCTGCATGAGGCCTGCTTCTCCTTCTGCCTGTGTCTGCCCCCACCCCCTCTCTCTGTCTTTCATCAATAAATAAATAAAATCTTAAAAAAAAATAAAGCTTCCATATAGGCAAGTTTAAAGGCCAAATCATCCTATTTTTTCCCCACCTCTTCTGCGTCATTGTAGTATCAAGTTCATGTCATCCAGTTGGGGCTCACTTCACGATGTACATTATCAAACAGTTCGAATCTCACAATTAAGATATAAATTTTTTAATTTTGTCACAAATTCATTTAGAAAAAGCAAGGAGCTGTAGTTTTAAAACTCATCTCTGTCACTAAGAGATTATGTGGTGGTTTGGGACAATCGGTTTACCTGCCTTGGACATTACTAAATTATCTCTATCATCCCCATCTTCTCTCGTCGTATGACTCAATATCCTTTTCTGAATTCATGCAAAATTAATGGTCTTGACCACATAATTATGTATTTAATGGTTTTTAATGGCTAGGCCTTAGTTTTCTCCCGTGTGAAATGAAGATAATAGTAGTCCTTGTTTCATAGGTTATAAGTAATCTTCTGTAAATCTTGACTCTCTGCAGTTGTAGTCCGTATAAAGATGCAAAAGTCTTAATAACACATACACATTCACTGCTGACTTAATCACTACCTTCTGTTTTCTCCCATCATGTACAGTGTTTTATCTGTTTCTTGCTGATTGCCAAATATCATGAACATCTGATAATGTAACGCTAAGATAATGTCAAATAAATATAGTGACAAGTACGATTACAAATCTTGCAACAGATGCAAAGTTTCATGAAAATAAAGTCACATAATTTTAAAACACACATGTAAGCCATTGACAAATAATAGAAGAAGAGAAAGCTAATACAAATATAACAGGTTGGGCTTCTTAAAGATATTGAATGGGATATGGGAATAAATAGATAAGTCCCTCTAATTTTTATTACAAAAGTGACCATATTTATGATCATGTGCTGCAAAAAGTATTAAAAGGACATTATTTTATATCACGACTCATTTTTTTAATGCTCACAGTTAATAATTTAGTTTCCTCTTTGCTTTTTGTAAAATGTAACTTATAGAGGCAATGAGAAAGAGGTTGAAATTCAGCATGAAAATAGGGAATCTCAGGCAGCAGGTGTCATAGGGGAGGCCCGGGACACCAAGAGGCAGCTGAGAGTGACTAGTCTCAGTTCTGCCTCAGGTCAACTCTAGTGATGCTGCTTATCAGCCACATGAGAAAGCAAAGAAGATAAGAAGATGTGATGATAGATAGATAGATAGATAGATAGATAGATAGATAGATAGACAGACAATGGAATATTACCCATCAAAAAGAATGAAATCTTGCCATTTGCAACAACATGGATGGAGCTAGAGTGTATAATGCTATGGGAAATAAGTCAGTCAGAGAAAAGCAAATATCATAGGAGTTCACTCATTTGTGGAATTTAGAAAACAAAACAGAGGAACATAGGGGAAGGGAAGGAAAAATAAAATAAAATGAAAATTGATAGGGAGGCAAATCGTAAGAGATGCTGAACTCTAGGAAACAAACAGGGTTACTGGAAGGGAGGTAAGTGGGATGGAGGAATTGGATGATGGGGTTTAAGGAGGGAATGTGACGTGATGAGCACGGCATGTTATGTGTAAGTGATGAATCAATAAATTCTAGCTCTGAAACTAATTTTAAAAAGCTTAAAAAAAAAAAAAAATAAATAAAAAGCTTAAGAGGGGATCCCTGGGTGGTGCAGCGGTTTAGCGCCTGCCTTTGGCCCAGGGTGCGATCCTGGAGACCCGGGATCGAATCCCACATCGGGCTCCCGGTGCATGGAGCCTGCTTCTCCCTCTGCCTGTGTCTCTGCCTCTCTCTCTCTGTGTGTGTGACTATCATGAATAAATAAAAATAAAAATAAAAAATAAAAAAAAAAGCTTAAGAAAAACAAAACAAAACAAAAAGCAATGGAGAATGACACAAAGACTGCTCATTTGACTGTGTATGTTTGACATATTGTAATTTCTTAAAATTTCAACCTAAGCAACTCCATTAAAATACAAGAAAAAAAAAACCTAGTGATTTCAAAACTCCAGTAGAACTTTAGAAAACATTAATTTCACTTATTTCTATAGCATTTTACAATAAACAAAGATAATTTCATTATTTTTTTCACTTTATTAATAACTCTGAAATAGCTAAAACAGGCATTGCTTTTTACTGGTGAAAAGCAAAAGTTGGCCGAGTCTACTCAGATATCAGAGAGATAACACAGGCTCCCTGACTCTAGGACATAATGGTGAAGATGTTCTATTAGGTCCCTTCTCTTTCCCCAGTAATACTAAATTCTTTACATTTTAGTCCTAATTCTCATTACAGTCTTTTCAAGATAGATTTTGTTGCCTCCAATTTACAGGTAAGAAATCTGAGATTGAAAAAGATTAACAAAACTTGCCCACAGTCACCAGTAAGCATATCTTCCTAACTCCACTGTCTCACCCCTTTGTTTGCTGAAGTTCAGTGTTGAATGTATTTATTAATAATAGAAAAACCACACTCACCAAAAAGAGGCTTTAGAGCATAAAATAATTTTGGAAAGTCTGACTGAGAAAAAATAAATTTTTTAAACCTTCCAGTTTATATCTCAATTATAATTACTGGGACATTTGAGCCATACAATTGAAAAGTGATACATTTATTTCACCTTTGTTCCCTTTTTCTATATACTTTACCCTTCTATATACTTTTCTATATACATATAGAGCAATGAAATAACCAAATACTATGTTGTATCAAAAAAAAAAAGAATCTGCTTTTGGATAAATGTCTAAACTCAATGGGTCAGGTCACTGTGCGTCCATCACCCCGTTTTATCAGTTGAGATGTGAACTATAAAGAGATTCAATGAACTTCCTCAGGTCACAGAATCCAAGCTCCACTTAGAAAATATACCAGCTGTCCATGCACCATTCCTTTTTTTAATGGCCATCTTAAATACAAGCATATGGTCATGCAAATATAAAAGTTTCCTTAATAAAGCAATAAAGAGACTACATCAGCAAAAATTATTGTCAGTAAACTCTATGTTGAAATTACATGTTGTGAGTGACAACAATTTACTTTTACTTATAGCAGCTCCAGTCATGGATTATCTGTGATGGATTTTTCATATGGATGATATGAATTACATAAATGAAATTAAGACTATGAATATGTACATATTTTAGTATATATTAAAGTAAGCAAGGCAAATATTTTCTATTAGCTGAAGTCTAAAACTAAATAACCTATATGGAAATTTTGGAATGGAATCTGTTGGCTTCATAAAGAGATCTTGACATATTATTTCTGTTTAAATTGGAAAAATTAATACTGTCAACTCCTAAGCAAGACAGAAGAAAACAGTTATATTTCACATTACATTCTTGGAGGGATCTTTATAACTTGACTATAATTATTTCAGAATGCAAAATTTAAAAAGGACCCTATAATGTCTCAGTTCATCTTCAGGACAAAAGTCTCTCATTAGAATGTGATGCATTTGTTCGTTAAAATTGTAAAGCTGAATGGCATCCTTCTAGGAAGGGCTGAATTGCCATCTAAACTAAATAGTAACAACCATAAGATAAGTTTTGTGTTCTCTTTTATTTCATATACTCATATTAAGATTAGCAAATGTAGAAAGCAATTTATAAATGCACGCCCCAATCTACAAGTGGCCCCAAGAAAGTTGTTCCCAGCGAAAAGAAGCCATTAGGATTATTCAAAAGCAAATGAATTCTCAATATATTTTCATATTTTGATAACAAACCTCTATTGTGTCACTCTGTTGTCACAGAGATAACACACATCAGAAGAAAATGTCCCATGTTGTCCTTCAAACCCACACGGATCTCAAATCCACTTCTATCTCCTTTTCTCTATCCAGCCCCCATGTCCTTACCCCTCTCCCTTGATCTACTAAAATTATCTGGGGGAGAACCTAGCTGGCTCAGTTAGTAAAGCATGCAACTCTTTATCTTGGCGTTGTGAGTTTGAGCCCCACATTGGGTATAGAGATGACTTAAAAAGCAAATTTTAAAAATAAATAAATAAAACTCTCTGATCTGTCATTTTAATAACCTCTTTGCATATGTTCTTGACCGTTCCCTGGCTGGTTTCATTCCATATTTAGCAGAAGTAGAGGGGTTGAAGATTACACAGGTATAAGCTTTGTCAAAAATTATTAAGTTGTACACATAAGAGTTACGTATTTCATTGCATGTAATTTTACCTTAAAAAAATTTAAAAGATTACTGAAGTTCAGTTAATGGGTTGGCTTTTTGCAATGATATGGGTTAGTAATATTAAAGCTTGCTTAAACAAATGAGTAAATATATTAAAAGTAATGGGAGCAGTATTTTAAGAGGAAGTTATAAACATAGAAAGAAGAAACAATGGCATTGAATTGGAAATGGAAACTATCAATATAAGCTCATGATTTTTAATATTTACCTATCTAGTTAAATAAATTTAGAAGTGATTATAGATATAGGCATACGTGTGTGTTTACATGTACATGTAATATACTACATATGTTCACTGAGATTATCTAAAAGTTATGACAGCATTGAGCACACCTAATACTTAGATCTTGATTTCTATTTATCATTTTGCATTAAAAGGAACCTAGACTTCTTACATACAAATGGCCAACAGACACATGAAAAAACATTCAACATCATTCAGCATCAGGGAAGCACAAATCAAAACCACAGTGAGATCCCACCTCACTCCAGTCAGGATGGTGAAAATTAACAAGTCAGGAAACAAAAAATGTTGGAGAGGATGTGGAGAAAGAGGAGCCCTCTTGCACTGTTGGTGGGAATGTGAACTGGTGCAGCCACTCTGGAAAACCGTGTGGAGGGTCCTCAAGAAGTTAAAAATAGAGCTACCCTGTGACCCAGCAATTGCACTAGTAGGTATTTACCCCAAAGATTCAGATGTAGTGAAACGGTGGGGTACCTGCACCCCAATGTTCACAGCAGCAATGTCCACGATAGCGACACTATTGAAAGAGCCCAGATGTCCATTGACAGATGATGGATAAAGAAGGTGAGGTCTATATACACAAAGGAATATTACTCAGCCATCAGAAGAGACGAATACTTACCAGTCACATTGACATGGATGAACTGGAGGGTATTATGCTAAGCAAAGTAAGTTAATCAGAGAACCAGTTATCACATGGTTTCACTCATATGTGGAATATAGGAAACAGCAAAGAGGATATAGGAAACAGCAAAGAGGATCATAGGGGAAGGGAGAGAAAACTGAACAGGAAGAAATCAGAGAGGGAGACAAACCAGGAGAGACCCTTTAACTCCAGGAAACAAACTGAGGGTTGTTGGGGGGAGGGGAAGAAGGGCTGGGGGATGGGCATTAAAGAGGGCATGTGATATGAGCACCGGGTGTTGTATGCAACTGGCGAATCACTGACCTCCACACCTGAAACTAATAATGTACTATATGTTGGTTGATTGAATTCAAAAAAAGGAACCTAGACTTCTCAAAGAAAAAAAAAAGAATGATTCCAGGGCTGTGACAGAGACAAATAGAGTATTATTGGGAAAATCGATAAATTTGAATATAGGCTGTAGATTTGATAACAGTTTATCAATATGTTTTCCTGATTTTGATAATAGTACTGTAGTTAAGTTAGAGAATGTCCTTGTTTTTATTTTTTTAAAAGATTTATTTATTTTGAGAGAGAGAGAGGGCATGTGCATGCACGAGAGTGCAGGGTGGGGGGTGGGCAGAGGGAGAGATTCTTTTAAGCAGACACCTCCCCCCCCCCCCAAGTGTGAAGTGAGATGCAGGGCTTGATCCACAGCCCAGGAGATCACGAATTGAGTAGAAACCAAGAGTCGGTGCTCAACCAACTGAGCCACCCAGGCTCCCTTCCCTCTTTTTTAATAAATATTTATTTATTTATTTTCGTGGGGGGAGAAAGAGAGAATGCCTTTGTTTTTAGAAAATATTCATGGAATTATTCAGTGGTAAAGGGTCACAACTGTCTCCATTTCACTGTCAGATGATTCAGGATAAAAAAAAAAAGTCATCTATCTATCTACCCAGAGAATGCAAATGACAAAAACAATTGGGAGAAAATGTAAACATTCAGTTAATGTAAATAAAGTATTCCTTATACTTTTCACTTTGCTTTAAGTTTGAAATTGTATCGAAACAAAAGGCTAAAGAATATATTCAATGGCTTCCTGAGTCTGCACAAGACCCAGTTTCAAAGATGGACAAAACATGTCCCCGTTGTCTTGTGTGCCCTCCCTACCTCTCTGAGGCCATCTTTTCCATCACTTTCTCCTTCAGGGCTTTCTCCTCAGATGTCCTGTTACATCCATGCTTCAAGATTTCCTTGTTACATCCCCATCTCCTTCAACCGTGCAAAATCTCACCCCCTCAATGGACTGTTGTATTTTCCATTACATCCTACCCATTTCCCACCCAACCTCCATTCTCTCCAAGTCCTGCTTTACTTCTTCTCTTCCATGGCACGTGTCCCTTCCTAACATCCTTATGCCTCATATGTCTTGCTTCTGTCTTGCCTCCACTCTCTAGAATGTGAGTGCCACAGACAGGAGTTTTGTCTGCCACCTTTCCCGATCTATCCTGAAACCTGAGACAGACAGTCCAAGGCACTCTGTGAATATTTGTTGAATGGAAGAATGATTGCTGCCAAATTGCCAGATTACCTTTGGGGAACATATACTCTTTTTGAATATTAATCTCGAAGGATGTGTTTTCTTTGTAGTTCTTGGCTCACTGTAGTTAAATGTCTGTTAGGTATTAATAGGGGTGGTTCATGTTAAAGCAATGTAGTTTCACCTGGTTTTGAAGTGTGTGTGTGTGTATATATATACAGAACTGACCAGATAAAACCCCCATATATATATGGGGTATATACAACTTAACGGGAATAATTTAAGGAGTTTAGAGATAGTGCTTAGGAAGGTCATCTGAGTCTCAGAAGGAGAAGGTAAGTTGCTCTGGGCCCCTCTTTTCATCATCTACCTCTCAGCTTTGAAGGTCTGGAAATGAAGGACTGGCTCACACTAATCGCTCCTCGTGAGATACTGGTGAGAAGGCCAATTTAAAGAATTATACTGAGAAACACAGTTGCCACAGGTCTCGGATGTTTCAGTCTTCTGCTCAGCTCATTTCCTCTGAGAACTTGCCATGGAGTCCAATAGATGAGTGCACAGTTACTTCTCTTCGTGGAATCAGAACGAAAGGAATGGGTTAGTCAACTTACGCCAGCCCAGTGCGGACGGTTTTCTGTCTAAGGAGGGAGTGTCTAAGCATACAGTATTGGGAAGTCCTCTCCTCGGCTCAGGGCGTTTTCTCACTTCATGATGTTGAAATGGAAATTATTAAAATTGGGTTTGGAGCCTTCCCCCTTTTGAGGTTTCACATTAGTAATCAGTTCACTCATTTCTTCCTTCAGTTGCTCTGGTACATGTGTAGGCCGCAGGCAAGCCCTGTGGCTCCTGGTTTCCAAAGGAAGCCACGTTATTCTTTGAAGAGGACTTCTCGGGTGGCTGATCTTAGTCACCACATGCTGAGTTTATTAGTTCAGCTTTCAGAGCTGGTGTGGGGTGCTTCCTGCACGTGACTCATGCCTCTTACTGTCCTCCACGCGATGACAAAGAACAGTCTACTAAACGCTGCTTACTGCTTAATCAAATAAAAAATGCCTGGAACAAAGTTAACCTTCATGAAGTTCTAAAATCTCATGAGATGTCTGGTTCTGGACCACAGCGGAGTAGAAGTACTTCTCCCCAGTCCTTCCCCTGAGTGCGGGTAACAGTCCTGGACACGATACAGAAAACACGCAGGAAAGCCGACTGGGAGGTGAAGAGGGGGCGGCTGACCCCTGCGGCCCTGGGAGCCCAAGAGGCCGTGATGCTCCCTGGGTTTCCCCTCTGACTCCAGCCCATGGACTGGGTGCTGGAGAGGCCACATCTGGAAAGGCCACGGGAACTGACCGGATAAAACCTCCCAAATACAGTTCTTTCTAGCAAAGGGCAAGAAAAGGGACAAGTTAGCAAGATGAAAAGTTCTTAGATAATAACTGCCCTGGTGCAGAAGCACAGCAGGGGGACAGATGCGGCTCAGGTCCCATCGCCCTCAGCTGCTGCCCCTGCCAGGCTGTCCCAGGGGGCAGAGGCCACAGCGGGGGTGGGACTCTCAGCCTCACTCACCAGTGGCGAGCCTCTCCTGCCAGCGTGGGTGGAAGTCACCGGGAACCTGGGCTTCTGTCCCCACCTGGCAGTCGTGAGGCACCGTCCCATCCCCACCAAGGTGATGCAAGAGGCCAGCTGGGGAGCTGTCGCTACGCATCAGCAGGAAGGCAGTTCCTTCTTGCAGCGTCTGTGGAAAGTCCAATATTTTTCTGATGCGGATCTCAGCATACGTAGAGGTAGGATTTAGGACAATTCTATTAAAAGTGAAAAAAAGTCAAGGAACTGAAAGGGAGGCAAGATACCCACATTTGATGCTGGAAGACGGAAGAGTCTGACTTGGCATTTTGAAACTAGTAAATAAAAGGAAAAGAAAGAAAAGAGAAAGTTTTCTACATTTTATTCGGACACTAGTAGACCTTCGAGCTGACGGAAGAATCCTGTATCTTGACTGCAGTGCTGGTTACCAGAATTTGCACAAGTGACAAAGTGACACAGAACTATATGCAACATTGTCCTGCTGCAAATTTCCTGCCTTTGACATTGTACTATACTGAATGCAAGATGTCACCACTGGGAGAGAGTAGATGAGGGTCCCCAAGGACTCTACACGACAGCCACTTGTTATAAATCTGTATTTCAAAATAAACAGTAAATAATAAACTTTTTAAAAGACCTTTATAGGTCATATTCAGAAGCTTCTCCTAACCATGCAAAAGCATAAAAAGCGTACAATAAAGAATCGCTATAAAATTTTAGAGCAGATTTCCCCAGTAATTAGCGGTCGTAGGGGTTGGTAGTCATTTATGACCTATTTGATTCAGGAAATGCAATTTTGTTTCGATGTTAACGTTATCATCAGTCTTTGCTTTTTCTTTTTAAATTCGAATATAGTTGACACACAACGTTAGATTAGTTTCAAGAGTACAATTTAGTGATTTGACAAGTTACACAGTGCGCTATGTTCACCACAAGTGGAGCTGCCGTCTGTCCCGTTACATTGCTAATACAATATCACTCAATTTCTTCTTTTTATGTAGTTAGTAATAACACTGTGTAAAAGCTCACGAGTCATCTTGCTGGATTATTAATGTGACTGACAAGTTTCTAGCATTCCCTAAAGAAAAGATCCTTTATTACCTTTAGCTATCATGGCATAGTAGTGGGTACCTTGGAAGGGTGCAAGCATAAAAATGCAAAAGTTTGTTTGTTTCCTCTCTCAAGAAAGTGAAAAAAAAAAAAATAGCATAGGAGTTTCAGGATTTCTTAGTGGCACAGGTGGATAGTGTCATCCAACTGTGATAGCCAGAGACATCCAGGCCTAAGTACCTGTCTGTGTCGGATTTTTTAATCTACAGTGAAAATCCTTCCTGCTCTTCCAGCCCATAGTCAACATTTTCAGAGTTTCTTCACAGCCCAGATCACGTTTCTGGGAACTGATGCTGTCATCTTCATACAGTCCTGTTTGAAGAGATCTTCTCCACTGGTCACGATGATTGGCACAGGATTTCCTTTCCTATGCTAATTTGGAATTGGGACCCATAGACTCGAACTGAATAGACTTAAGGTACAATGTTGTCAATTTTCTATAGTCATCACTTCTTCTGACTCACGAAATATTCCAAGCACACAAAAACACCCAATGAGTCCCCGCCTTAAATGAACAGATGTTAATGCACTACCATATTTATTTCAAATTTCTTTTTCTGAAAAAAATATGGTATAATATATGCCAATCACCAAGATAAAGCAATTACCAAATTTTTGTCACATTCATTCAATTTTTGATTTACATTTTAATTGTGAAAAGACACATAATATTTACCATCTTAATCATTTCTTAAAAGATTTTATTTTAAAGTAATCTCTATACACAACATGGGGGTTGAACTCATAATCCCAGGATCAAGAGTCTCACATTCCACCGACCAAGCCAGCCAGGCACCCCCCATCTTAACCATTTTAGGTGTGCAGTTCAGTAGTGCTAAGTGAATTACACATCCCATAGCACATGGAACGGGTCTCTAGAACTTTTTCATCTTGCAAAAATGAAACTCTATGCTCTTCGAACAATTTCTCATTCCTCTATTTCCTCTATATCCTCAGCTCCTGGTAACCACAACTCAATTTTCTATTATTATGAATTTGACTTTTATAGATACCTCAGAAAAGTAGAACCATACGGTAATCGTCTTTTAATGACTGGCTTATTTCACTTAGCATAATGTCTTCAAGGTTCCTCCATGTTGTAGTATGTGGCAGGATTTCCATCTTTTTTCACACTAATATTACCATATATCTATTTTCCACAATTTATTTATACATTCATTGGTTGATAGACATTTGGATCACTTCCACTTCCTGGCTATTGTGAATACTGCCTTGATGAACATGGGTGTGCAAATATCTCTTCGAGATTCTGCTCTCAGTCCTTTTGTGTATATATATATATATATGCAGAAGTGGGACCACTGAACCATATGATAATTGTATTTTTAATGTTTTGAGGAATCTCTATACTGTTTTTCTGCAATGGCTGCACCGTTTTACATTCCCATCAAAGGTGTACAAGGATTCTAATATCTTCACATTTTCACCAGTGCTAGCTATCTTCTGTGTTTGTGATAGTGGCCATCTTAATGTGTGTGAAGTGATCTTGCTTTGGGATTTCAGGTTTTATTTCTTTAATGATTTCTTTAGGTGAACATTTCTTCATATGATTGTTGGCCATTTGCTTATTTTGGAGAAGTGTCCATTCAAGTTTTTTGCCCATTTTTAAACTGAGCTGTTTTTTGTTGTGGTGGTGGTGGGTGTTGAGTTGTAGGAGTCTTTTATGTGTCCTGAATATAAAACTCCAGATATACAATTTACAAATATTTTCTCCCATCCTAAGGTTGTCTTTCACTCTGTTGACTGTTTTCTTTGATGTGCAGAAGCTTTAAAATCTGATATAGTGTCACTTGCTTATTTTTGCTTCTGTACGTTAGGTGTCATATCAAAAAACCATTGCCAAATTCAGTGTCATGAAGCTTTCCCCCTATGTTTTCTTCTAGTAGTTTTATGGCTTTCTGTCTTACACTTAGGTCTTTAACCCCTTTTGACTTAATTTTTTTTTGATATATGGTCTAATGTAAGGATCCAAATTCATTCCTTTGCATGTGAATACCCAGTTTCCCCAATTTCATTTGTTGGAGAGACTGTTCTTTTCCCCATTGTGTAGTCTTGGCACCTTTGTTGCAGACCATTTGACCATACGTAAAGGGTTTATTTCTGGACTCTGTTCTATGCTGTTAGTTTATATATCTATTTTTATTCTAGTACTACATTGTTTTAATTAATGTAGCTTTGTATAACTTGACCTGTTTTTTTAAATGCAATTTCTGTTTTTCCTTCTTTATGTATTTTACAGCGAATATCAGGCAGCATAATTTTACTCCTATGTGATTCAATATAAATCTCTAAAAATTATGGTCATTTTCCTTTGCAAAAGTATTATTATCACATATAAAATTGGCAATGTTTCCTTGCTATCATCTCATACCAAGCCCAAAATCAAATTATGAATGGTCTGGAGAATGTGTCCATTGATTTGTTTGAATCAAGATCAAAACAAGGCCCCCACTTTCATTTGATTACATCTTATAAGTCTCTTGATTCAAAGAAGTTCTACCCTTCCTGTTTTTCCCCCTCAGACATTGACTTGTAGAAACTGAATTATTGTCTATAGAATGCCTTAAATTCTAGGTTTCTCTGTATACTTCCTTGTTCTGTCATTTAGCTTGTACAGGAAGAAATAGAAAACCTGAACAGGCCAATAACCAGGGAGGAAATTGAAGCAGTCATCAAAAACCTCCCAAGATACAAGAGTCCACGGCCAGATGGCTTCCCAGGGGAATTCTATCAAACGTTTAAAGAAGAAATCATACCTACTCTACTAAAGCTGTTTGGAAAGATAGAAAGAGATGGAGTACTTCCAAATTCATTCTATGAGGCCAGCATCACCTTAATTCCGAAACCAGACAAAGACCCCACCAAAAAGGAGAATTACAGACCAATATCCCTGATGAACATGGATGCAAAAATTCTCAACAAGATACTAGCCAATAGGATCCAACAGTACATTAAGAAAATTATTCACCATAACCAAGTAGGATTTATCCCCGGGACACAAGGCTGGTTCAACACTCGTAAAACAATCAATGTGATTCATCATATCAACAAGAGAAAAACCAAGAACCATATGATCCTCTCATTAGATGCAGAGAAAGCATTTGACAAAATACAGCATCCATTCCTGGTCAAAGCTCTTCAGAGTATAGGGATAGAGGGAACTTTCCTCGACATCTTAAAAGCCATCTACGAAAAGCCCACAGCAAATATCATTCTCAATGGGGAAGCACTGGGAGCCTTTCCCTAAGATCAGGAACAAGACAGGGATGTCCACTCTCACCACTGCTGTTCAACATAGTACTGGAAGTCCTCGCCTCAGCAATCAGACAACAAAAAGAGATTATAGGCATTCAAATTGGCAAAGAAGAATCAAACTCTCCCTCTTTGCCGATGACATGATACTGTACATAGAAAACCCAAAAGCCTCCACCCCAAGATTGCTAGAATTCATACAGCAATTTGGTAGCATGGCAGGATACAAAATCAATGCCCAGAAATCAATGGCATTTCTATACACTAACAATGAGACTGAAGAAAGAGAAATTAAGGAGTCAATCCCATTTACAATTGCACCCAAAAGCATAAGATACCTAGGAATAAACCTAACCAAAGAGGTAAAGGATCTATACCCTAAAAACTATAGAACACTTCTGAAAGAAATTGAGGAAGACACAAAGAGATGGAAAAATATTCCATGCTCATGGATTGGCAGAATTAATATTGTGAAAATGTCAATGTTACCCAGGGCAATTTATATGTTTAAAGCTTGTAAATGGAAGTAAACTGGTGGCTTAATTGTATGCTCGCTTAACTATAAATTGAAATTAGCTCAGACTTTTGACGGTTTTCATACCTGCGGGCAGTTTTCTTAATTCACTTGCAAACTGGAGACTCTGGGGACTTTTCCTAGTTTCCCTGGTCATTTTCAAACAAGTCTTCCCATGTTTCCACCCAGAATATGTAGGGTCTTTATTTCTTACAAGTGGTATTTTTTGGAAAATTTTAAAAACCTGGTTTGTGGAGTAGGTAGGTTGTCCCCATGCATTTCTCTCTATTCCTGCCACCCAGCTTCGATCATGTTCTTATTCTGCTGCTATAGGTGATTTATCATTTGTGTTCATAATGTGAAGTTTATGAAAGTATCTTTCCTTCTAGTTTTATTTAGATGTTGTCAATGGATTTTTCATTTGCTATCCTAATTTGTTTATTTTTCAGGAGGAATTTTTTGGAGATTAAAAATCGACCTTGCTGCCAAGATCACATCACTGGAGTTTCCTCAGCTTTCTTTCTGTTAAGGAGACAAAAATATCACAGAAAAACTGTACCTCCTAACCCACTTCTTTTCACTTTCCCTCTATGCCCACTCCCAAAGATAACCCTCACCAGAAGTTGGTATGTCCTGTTCCCATGCATGTTTTTGTACTTTTACTACATATATATCCATTTATTAAATTTGTATCCTATTGTTTTATAAGTTTAAAATATTTACATACATGTTTTCATATTATATGTATGATCTGCTGCTTGGTTTTCTTCACTCAAAATTACATTTAAGTTTTATCCATATTGAAACATAAAACTCTAGATCATTAATTTTAACAGCTATAGAGTATTCCATAGTTTGAAGAGGGCATGATTTCCTTTGACTAGAGAAAATTATTTTATTTCACTATAATAAGCAGCACTGTAAAAAAAAAGAAAAAAAGGAAGAAAAGAATAAAAATCCCTAGAGTATATGTTAGCTTGTGCACATCAGCATGAGTTTCTCTAAAATAAATATGCAGGAGTGGATGTGCTAGGTCAAAGGGCATATGCATCTTTTTATATTCACATGTATAAGAGTTTCCTCCATGTATATCTATACTGGCATTTGTGATGTTTTAGTTTTTTACATCCTTGTAGGTGTGAAATGGTATCTCATTATTAATTTATCTTACATTTTCCTGATTGAAATGTGAGGTTGAGAATCCTTATTGATGATTTGGCTTTCTCCTGTGTCTGGCCTGTTTATAAAATTGACAATGTCTCCTGGGTTATATGTCAATTTATTAATGATTTGTGAGGGTCTTAAAAATATCTGGTTAAAAATCCTCTTCTGGTGTTTATTAGATAGGTTCTTTTAACATCTTCTGTTCTTTCTATTTCTACCTCTACTTCTACCGGTCTCAATCTCAGCAATCATCTTTTCTCTTCCTACAGCACAGACTTGGTCCATGAAAACATCTTAGAAACAGGCAGCATACCAATCTTTTCATTTTCCCAAATCTTTCTCAAACCTATGACCACCATTTAGATTTCTTCCTGGAACATCCTTTCTTTCTGAAACATTGACATTCATATAACAGATATTAAGAGTAGAAGAGTTCTGCCTTTATGGACAAATTGTCAGTTATAATCATAATCTGTAAATTAAAGTTCAACTGGTGTTTTTCCTTTTTCTAGCATAGTCTCTTACCCTTTTCCTTATTTGAGACCTTTCCTATTCCCTGTCTTTATCAGGATTTTGCAAGTCATTATTCAAATGTTAGGTATGCAGTGAATGTGGATATGGATGATAGGAAAAAGAAAAATAAATTCAAATTCTTTGATAAACATAAACCATACATTGATATGAGAATTTGATGTTATGGTAAAATAAAAGTTGAGATGATAATGTCAATACGTTTAAAGGAGTAGATATCAAAATGAGTTTGGAAATAAAGGAAAATTTCTAGAACATACCAGGTTATTATCACACTGTCACCATACACAAAACTGGTGTTAGTGAATAAATTCCTCTAGAAGATTATATGAGTTTGTGAGTCTAAAGTAATGTTATTTTGAATTTTGAAATCTAGTTAATGTAACTTCTTAAAGTGAAATACATAAACTAAAGTTTTCTTCTTTATGTTTTACTCTTCTGTCTTCCTCTTTGGCTTCTCTCTTAGCATACACTAGAGAAACAAAGGCACATGTAAATGTTTAGAGTTACTAATTGGGATTCCAATTTAAATTTTCCATTATTTTTAATTTCATTTTTAAACATAGGCATCCGTTTGGTTTCATGAGAAAAGCCCTCAGTTTGGTTTCTTCTTACTAAATTTCTTGAAATAGAAGTAATATTTTAACCTTTGATAATAATAGGCCAAAGAGAATGATAACATCCAAGTGTATGTAGGCATTTCATTATGTAGAATAATTGTTTTTAATGGAAAAATGGATTAGACAAAGAATAGTAGGGGTTTAAATTACAATAATTATAACTGTGGGAGAAATAGCTGGCCTGGGATAACATATCTAGTCCAAGTTTGTATACAATATAATTCTTAAAATCTAAAATAGAATTATAAACTAAAAATAATATTTAGGTTCTAACTGATGAGTCAGATGTGGAGTCAAAAATAGTAGCATGTAATGTTGAAACTGTTCAAAAATAGAAGCGATTTCATTTAAAAAATGACAAACATTCTTCAGAGCTCCAGGCCTCCCAGTTATTTTAATAAAACAAATTATCTTGGAGGAAGGCTCATAAACTCTCCACTGTTCATTAGTTTACACCTGCACCTCAGGGGGGTTGCTTGGGAAACTGACTCTTAATTTAGCTTGAAAAGTCAGTGCTCTTAGATTAGGGTTTTGTGCAATGCACAATACAAAAGGTTAATAATTTTATTTGAAAAAACTCATTACTATCACTTTGCACTTTAAGTCTATGTCACACTCAAAAGAAATTAATTATCTTGATGGTTTTGTACCTCATCTGCCTGAAAAGTTTTGTTTGTTTTAAATATAAATGTAATATTTATATTAACTTTAGGCTGTACCTTGTACAAGTTCTCACTCTGATTTACTGAAAAATTGAGACCATTCTCAAAAATGTCCAATATAAGAAAGGACAGGTAAGCTTCTTGTCTCATAACTTTTTCCAAAGGTTTTATTTCCAAGTAAATTTGATCTATTCTTATTTTCCATTAATTTAGCAGCCAGAGCTTAATGTGATTTATTTATCTAGCTAGTCCATAAATCTTTATGTTAAGTCTTTGTATATGCTAGGCAATGATTTACCATGACTCAAGTTTGTATTCTTTCTTCATTAAATTAAAAAAAAATAGAACTTCTTTTTTTATCCCAGAATATTCCTCTGTAATAATTCCAGTAATTTATCTTTTAAGCAAGCTTGGATTCAAGAGATGATTGCAATTCATCACAAATGTCATTTTTGTCTCTCACATGACCATACTACTTAGAACTATGAAAGGTGGCTGCTTTATATTTGTGGTGCTTCACACACATCGATTATCCTGTGAAAATCCTACGGACTCTCAATGGAAAAGAATAGTTCCTCCTCCAAGGTTCCTGAATGAGAACAATCTGTGACATTGCAGTAGACTCTAGGACATACAGCAATGCCAAGGACAAATGCTAGTGCTCGCCAACAGGTGGGAGGCTGCAGACTGGCATAGGCCCAGGTTCTGGAAGGGCCTGGGAGATAGAAGATTTTGAAAAGAAAATAAGATGATCCCTGTTTCTTCCCAGTTCAGCCAAGACTGCCTAATAGGTCAGCGAACAGAAAAGAAATTGAAATAAATACTATTTACTTAATTCCTCCTGTATGCTAGTGTTAGCATGGATCTCAACTGCCAGGTTTTGGTGTTTATCATCCATGTGGACCGGAACAAGAAGGTAACATCTCTATGCTGCAGTTTTCTTATCTATAAAGTAAAAACAACATGTTTTTCAGAGTTTACATAAATAATTCAGTACATTTTTTCCTAGGATTAGCCTGGCACAAAAAAAAAAAGTATCTCTTATATATTGGCTATTATTGCTGTACTATGGTTGTGCTGGTTAATAATGTAAGGAGTGGCACACTGATATGACATGTCATAGAGAATTTCAGCAAAGATTCTGCTGGCTGAGCTTTTCTGATCTTTTTGGAATCAAACCTTGATCACAATTATGTGCAAGGTCCTAATAGCTCAAGTGTCTCTGGAAAAACATCAGATAGGTTTCAGTTTTTCCCCTGCAGTATGGATCCTCCTATTAAGCCTAATCGATTATGACTCATTAGGAACCAGAGGTTTTTATTTTTTATTTTTTTATTTTTTAAAGATTTTATTTATTTGTTCAGAGAGACACACAGAGAGAAAGAGGCAGAGACACAGGCAGAGGGAGAAGCAGGCTCCAAGCAGGGAGCCTGATGCGTCAGTGGCCAGGTAATCCCAGGTAACTCATTTGCTTACCATTCAGGATTCATTATTCAAGTTTCAGCTCATTCTTCCTCTTCCCCTTTCTTTTCTTCTCCTTTTTTTTTTCTTTTTCTCTATTATTACTATTTTTTTATTTTTTATTTTTTTACCTTTGGAGATTTTCCTTACTGTCATCTTAGGAACACATTTAAAAGATATGTTTGCAATACTTCTGCTACAATCTAGTTGCACAGCAGCGGAAGGGCTGCTCAGTGTTTCTAGTCCATCATACAGATTCCATTTTTTTTTTGAAAACCTAATCATACTTGTATTTGTGTTTCTTTTGTTTGTAACACTGTGCTAAAATTGACCACAAGGAGGCCTAGTGTTTTCCAGGTTATAGATTTTTCTACTTTTTTTCCCACAATAGGACAAATTCATGGGGGAAATTAAGTGTGTGGGCCTATACCATGCCCTCCAAAAAACTAGTTTTAATTCTCTCTATTCTTTACCTTGAATATGTTTACCACTGTTTTCCTCTCCAAACATCAACATAGCAGTGAGTGGATTCAACTTTAATCCTGTTGCATTACACTTTTGCCTGGATACTTTACATATTTTATCTGAAGTTAAAATAGAGCATGGCTGAGTAAAGGTGTGTATGTGTGTGTGGTAAACTGTAATCTTAACATTTTTAGTATTTTTCAGTCTAATAGGAGAGAGGGTCAAGCACAAGTAATAAAAGAGTTTTATCAGAGAACAGACAACGTGTGTCCTCAGAGAAGGAAGGGTTACAAATCTCAGGCTTGGTCAGAAATGAAATTTTACAGCATAAACATTCCCGTTTCATGCTAAGAACTACATGTGGAGTTAAAATACATTATTATTATTATAGGTAGATTCCAATCTTTGGAATGGAGGGGGCTGCTGGCAAGGGTTTTGTTATTGGATGTACCAGGTGACTGCTCTAGAATACTCCAGCAGTTACGTGCTGGGAGGAGGAAGCAGGTGTTATCAGATGACTGCTCAGGAATGTGACCTAAAGGGACACTAATTGGAACACAGACTGGTCATACCACTCTCTTTGCTGGGTTGTTTTAAATAGTTGTCTGTATCTCTCGATGTCTGTGATCTCTACCTAGGTCACCTTCAGCAACTTCTCTTCCTGTAAACAGGGAAAAGAGTGCTGGGAAATAAGCAAGTGACAGAAAACAAGTGGGAGTCACAGTCACTCTGGCCCTACTAAACAGCGTGACACTACTTGCTAGGCTTGGAGTTGAGTCTTAGTAATCCTTAGATATTTGTGGCTGCTTTGTTTAGAAACTGAACCTCAGAGTAATGACTACTAGTGCGTTTGGATGGTGTAGACAAAAGAATTCAGGATGTGAAGGGATCAGATCTCAGCTTCATTACTTGGTCACTTTGTAGCCTTGCTGTTATAACCTATTTAGGCATTATTACCCCAATTTGTGAAATGGTGATTACAATGACACAATAGACTAGTGTGATGAGGTAAGAAAACATAAGGTGCAAATAGTGGGTGCTCAGTATTTACTGGTTCCTTTTTCATCATGTTGTAGGCTAATGATCCCCAACTCACTCACCTACAGACACTGGGTTGGACTTTAGAAGATATTCACAGGGGATCCCTGGGTGGCGCAGCGGTTTAGCGCCTGCCTTTGGCCCAGGGAGCAATCCTAGAGACCCGGGATCGAATCCCATGTTGGGCTCCCAGTGCATGGAGCCTGCTTCTCCCTCTGCCTATGTCTCTGCCTCTCTCACTCTCTCTGTGTGACTATCATAAATAAATAAAAATTAAAAAAAAAGAAGATATTCACATATTCACAGTGGGGATCCAGTCACTCCATCCACACTAACCATTCTCATTATTGCTCAAATACAGCAGACATTCTCTTGCCTTAAGGTGATGAATCTGGCTGTTCCCTCTCCATGAATGCTCTCCCAGTTTATGCACAAGCTGACTCTTTCACGTCCTTCAGTTCTTTGATCAAATGTCTCCTTCTCATTGTGGCTTATTTAATGATCTCATCTACAATTGCAACCTTTTTAAAATACAATTATCATCTTCTAGCACTCTATAAAATAATTTACTTTTCATTATGTTTACTGTGCACACTCTGCCTTTCCCTACCAGAATGTACACTCATAAAGGCTAAAATCCTCATTTAACCAATATATCCCGAGTACCTATTTCCTGGTATACTTAAGGCACAATAAATTTTTTCGGTGAATGCACACAGGCATTCCAGACTAAATCAGAGTAAAGAGCTTACTCACTTCCATATCCCCAGAGCCTAAAGTATAGAAAGTGTGAAACGTATAATGGAATGGAAGAAAATAATTGGTGCAATCCAAGTTCCCAAGAGGGCTAGGAATCACCCAAGCTCAGGCAAAACCCATTTTCATTATTCCTTTCTTTCTGAAACTGACAACCTAACATGCTGTTTTAAGATTCTTTTTATGTTTGAATGATACTATGCATCCAGAAGGTCAAGAAAATGTGGAGAATATTTACAATAGCCCAAGAACTTTGTGTAATCATTTGTGCTCATGCTGGGTTATTTAAAATTTGAATGCTGATATCTAACTTAACGCTCAAATAATGTTCATCATTTTTATAATAAAAGAGCAATATGATGAAATTTAGACACATCTCATCAGTGCATGAGTCCTGTATTTCTACCCGTGTCATTTTGAGCTTGGCTAAACAGGATCTTGTCATCTGTTCTTAAGGAATAACCTTATCCCCCTCACTCAAGTGAAGAGACAAACTGATTAAATCTCTTCTGAGGATCTATCTTTTTTTATCAGAATTTTCTGCTCTACAAAGTGTTAAGAAGGCATTATGTAATACAACCTTAAGAAAGTACAGCACCAACTTAACACTCAATAGATGACATCATGCTCGGAGAATTTCTATAGAGCCCAATGCAAATCCAAAATGAAGAATAATTTATAGTTGAGTTATTCGGAGGAATGCAAACCATAAGACAGGTGATAAGGAGGAAATGCATGTTATAAGTACAAGCAAAGAAAGTTTATAGAAATCATAGTTAATTTATTTTTTTTTCTCATGGTTAGTTTCTGTCAAGAGAGCTGGAAGAGATCTGACCTTTATCTCTCTCTACTTTTAGCAATTAAAATGATAGTCTGTCCCCTGAGATCTCTCTCTAATGGATAGTTTAGAACATTAATCTGATTTTACACAAGTGCCGCACTCAGTTAACTATGCCTACCATGTCATATATGCCTGAACAAGCAGGCATCGTGCAAAGCTTTACGTGATGCTACCATCTAGTCTAGCCTCATAACTATGCATTTATCAATTAACTGTGCTTTGTCTTTTCTCCAGATATTAACACAGTTGAGGATTTCACAGGCTTCCTGTGAAGGAAGAATGCCCTAGAGAAGCACTGAAACCACTTCTATTCTACATTATGACTAACTTATTTGAACACATAGGGTAAAAGAAATATGCAATAACTCTCTGATACAATGTTAGGACAAAGAATTAAATCAAGCATTTATGCCATTAAAAATATGTTTTAATGTGTGCAACAGTTAAGAGCTCAAAACGCAAGTGTCTCACTTTAGAGTTAGGACTCCCAGGTGGCAAATAAAACCACCAACATATTCATGATTCATTATAATCTCTTTACAGAAGACTGCAACTGGGGACACAAATAAGGAATGAGAATGCTGACCCATAATTCATCATTAAATTATTCAGCTGAAAATATTACATAAAAGCATCCAGAAGTCAAGAGGGATAAATCAAAATATAAGACCATAAACCCAGTATTATTAAAGCATGGATGAATAAAGATGGGTGGTCCTATGGAGAGGTTCTATACCAGACACAAGAGATGAAAAGCTATCTGCTTTCAAGACTCTGATGACATAGTATCACAGAATGAGAAATGTATTAAATGGTTAGTGCTAAAAGTAAATTTGGAGGACAAGTTGATATAGAGAATATACCAGAAAAACAGAATATACTATCTTTACCATTCAGTTATATCTATCTTATTAAGTTCATCTGATGATTTGGGCATCAGGCAGTATGATACCAAATAATTGAACTGGCCAGGCATTTCACTTGGTGTCCAGAACTTATAGATGGTATTTAACCTCTTTGGCCATTGTCTTTGTTTGGTATTACATTAATTATGATGCCCTTTTTACCTCAATTGGCAAATTATTGTTTCTAGACATTTCATCTTCTGCCTAGACACGGGCCATTTGTTTATACAGGCTGTAGAATGGAATCCCAAGGTCTGTTCCTGTTCAGCTACCCTAATTTCCACCTTCCAATTAACCACAGGGAGGTAAATATACAGCACCCAGAAGGGAGCCCTCCAAGGGCCCATCATGAAGTGATTTTACACATTGACTATTGGCACAGCAATTAAATTCAAATCAATGGAGAGCAATAAAAAATATGGATCCAGATTACTGGTCAACTATTCAGAGGCATGGTTTGGCTACACAGTGAAAATGCAGAGGCCATAAGGCCATAGTAGAGATTGCTGCAGCCAATTTAGTCAACAACTCACAGTTAGTTATATCAAAGCATCATCTAGTGGTCAATTCTTGCCCAGGATCATAGCGGTCATTAATGGCTGACCCAGAACAAGAACCAAGAATTCCTCACATAAGTACCGAGCTCTCTCCAACCAGTCTTTAACCATGAGGATAATGTATCTCTGAAAGAAATTTGTACATATTTTTCTGAGTTCTATGACATTTAAATAACTCCTCATAATTTAAAATGAATCCTCATTGAAGTTTCAAGGCTCTTCGTTCATTTTGAAATAGCAAGTTATTTACAAATCTTAAAAGTACTGAATGAAGATAACTTTCTTTTGTTTGTTTACTTAAGCCAAGGCAGGACAAGTAGCCCCAAACCTTAAGCTATTCATGCTGAGGAACTGGAGCGTATAAATCAAGGACACAGGAAATAGCAAATATCCACAACTTCAGTAGCAAATTTTATATGCTGGAGGGGTTGAACAGTTCAAAAGTAATACAAGGCAAGAAAGAGAACAAAGAAGACAGAAATCTGAGAAGATAAGTTTTTCTTAAACTCCTCTATATTTCCCTTTTCATTAATGGCAGTTCTTGCCCAATTTATATAAACCAAGATAACTAAGTTATTCTTTCAAAATACTATTTATGTATCAAGATGCTATTTTCTACCATCAGAAAAAGTGGTTGTAGCACTTTAGAGCACTAAGGAAACTAGCAGCTGAGGAATCCCCTTCATGGCACCATTCACTTAACTTGTTAAGGGATCAAACCTTGTGGAACAAGGCAATTGAACGGATTACATGTCATTCATCTTACACTCAATCTGGAAGTAAAATAGAACTCCCTCTTTGTTGTTGTCATTTTTCAGCGTTTACTTTATGACACCAAAATGTTGGAACTAAAAGTCCCTACCTGACTGCCTGGAGTAGGGCCTTCCTGCCAATTGCATTATGTTGTCAAATGAGCAAAAAATACATTTTCATTATATTAAGTCGTTGGAATTTGGAGTTGCTTGTTATAGCTGCTAGTGTTACTTATCCTGACCTGTGCACAAAAGGGTATTTTTTTTCACGTAGGTAATTTTTTTCATGTGGTAGACATTATATAACACTTTTTCTCCAATACCTTATTCTCCCCTGCCTCTGTACACCTAGAAGATGTGATTATTGACTTCCTTAAAGTTGAGGAAAGCACCGTGATTTGTACTGATCCATAAATCGTGAGTAAAAGATGTGCGTAACTGAGGTTGTAGAAATCTCATGTTTAATGATTGAGGCTTTCTTTTTCCACACCGAATACTTGAGCGGGCTTGTGTTCCAGATGGTGCAACTACCACATGGTAGAGCTTTGTCGACCTGGGTCCCTCAACAACTGAGGACTTGAGTTCCATGTTAACCAACAATGCATAATATTAATGGGTTAAGCTACTACAACTTGGAAGTTGTTTGTCAGCACAGCATGGCTTGCCCTAACACATAGGCCAGAATATATATGTGCATAAAATGTATATATGTGCATCCATGGGTACATACATAAGTATGTATCAATGCATGTGTATCTATCCATGTGTGTACATACATATCATAGACATATATATGCATATACATATATAAATACATATAAGAGGCATATTAGTCAGAATGTGTATTATCTGTGTACATGTACCCACATATATACATATATGATTAATAAATTTTTACATGAGGAATTTTGATGATATTCATTTTATGGAAAGTGTTTTCAATTATGCCTTTAAAAATGTTTTTTTTAGGAATTTATATTATTTTTTATAAAATAGGTTATTTTTTATAAAATCACACCAAAAAGCAAACTATACACCAAATGACCTATGCTATAAGTTCTGCAAGGTGTATTAAAAATAAATACAGGGAAGAACTAGAATTGTGTATCTCTTTAGTGCCTTTTCACTAAAAAAAATGGTGAAAATGCATTTTTCTACTCTATCCCACATAATGTGAACTGACTCATTCATCGACCTGTCAAGAAAGCAGCTAGCCAACTGTGGACTTCCCCTTGCAAGGCTAAAGACCCTGCTCCGGAGAGCTTAGTGTAAGGAACCATTAGGAAAGTGGAGAGTTGGTACTGCCTGAAGACTTGCTGGAGAGGGAAAGAGACTATGGTCTAGCACAACAATGGCGTTCACCTCAATCTTAGGTTTTATACTTTAAAGCATATACTTATGCTTTATGCTTTATACTTTCTGCATATATACTTTAAAAACACACTCTAGTATGTAGTTGAATTCTCATAATTTTGTGAATCCTAAAGGGTATCCTCTTATTTTGCTCTTCTTCCTTCTACCTGGGGAAGTTCTTTTTAAATATCCATTGACCCAAGAATGACACCTACCCTTCTCAAATTCTAGATCAAGAGAGAGGTTAAACTTTCATCCTCATAGTTCCTTGAGGCAGTTCCATAGATCTCCTTGCTGGATGCAACATTCACATCTCTACGTTACAAATAACCTCAATGTTCATGGAATAAAGGTAGGAGGGCCATTTAATTTCAACAAACGGACAACCTCTTGTGAGTCAACACAGTAGAAAAGAAATAGTTAATAGTCTTGGAACCAGAAAGTACTAGGTTTAAATAGCAGACGTGCCACTTTCTCTACCCAGCTTCTCTTAAGCAATACACTCTAAGTCCTAGTTTGCTTACCTGTAAAACTGTGATAATAGAGCATATTTACAAGGTGGTGGTGAAATTTAAATGACACGTCATACACAATGTAGTTCCTGGGTGCAGTAGGGCATCTCTACATATTAGTTTTACATTCTCTGAAGAAAGCAGGGCTTAATAAAAAGTAGAATAACTTGAAACTATGACTATCAAGATGAAGACAGAAACAAGTGTAGCAGGAGAAGCAAAAGCATACACAAGTGGGATATGGCCTGTTGAAAGGCATTTTCTTTCTCATAATTGTACACGTTCTGGATCATGGTCACAATCACAGTTTCAGCCTTTCACTCAATGTATTTCTATCCCCTAGCTCACTACTCGTGGCATCATAGAAAGATTTACAAGATGCACTATCCTGGCAGTGTCAAGATTCATTGGAAGATAAAACTCAGTTGATTGGAAATGACATTTTTTCCCCAGTTAATTGCATAGTCATAGACAACTCAGTCAAAATGTGTTTGCTTTAGACCTTTCAGCACCCCCATTTGAAACAGAACAAATTTAAGAGTAATATTGATATAAAATGATGGTCGTCTTCCTGATTGAATTGGAGGCCTTCTCCTAAATCAATGCCTTTGAGTTCAAATCCCATGTAATTGGCAAAGGTATACCTGACAAGTCAGGGACCAGAAACAATTCTAGGAGCATTGATCACAGTGGTGAGAGCTTCTAATATATATAAAAGCTCTTAGAAAAAGGTTTCAAGGCCTTCTAAAACCAACTAATGATATAATGATATTTTGTTCTGTTTAATTACCAGTCATAACACAGTGTAATCAAATCCAGTGGCACGAGGATAGCAGTGCCAAGATACAGACAATTAAGTTAATCACGACACACGTAAGATATATTTATGCACCCAAAAAAACCTTCCGGCAAAAAGGATCTAAATCTATCTTCATGAAAATAAGCATTTTTCTTGCATTTGCAAATGATAAAAAGATACCAAGTTTTCAAATTCTAAGCAGTAGGATAAACTGCCCATGATAGTGTTTTGAAAAACTGGATACTAACATTAACTGACTTTAAAGAACTGGTCTTAAGAGCTTAAGAATTATTTCTTGTAGTTCACAAGCTTAGAGTCCTGGGTCAGAAAAAAACTAAGAATGTTGATGAGTAGTATAGAGAGGTTGGATCACTATGTTGCACACCTGCAACTAATGTAACATTGCATGTCAACTGTGATCAAGTAAAAAATGTTTAGAAACAAAAAATTAAAAATAAATAATCGTGTACAAAAATAAAGATGACATTAACAGTTTATCAAGATGGAAAAAACATTCAAAGTAAGCATAACTATTTCTTTCAAAAATGATCTATAGTTTATTACATATTCTAGTTGTAATCATCTGTTAGGTGTATATTTGCAACTATATCTGCTCCCAAGTCTGCAGCTTTTCTTTTATTCTATTTCTAGAATACAAATTTTTTAATTTCAGCACATTTATCGATCTTCTTTTGTATGGCTTCATTTTTATGCCATATTTAAGAATGCCTTACCTACCATGTGCCAACATATATTTTCCCATATTGTTTTCTAATAAAGTTTTTTTCATATTTAAATCTTTAATCTCTCAGGAGTTCATTTTTGTATATGGGGTGAAATTGGGACCTAATTTTACCTTTTCCAAGGAAATCCATGGACACATACCATTCTTTTTTTAAGATCTCATTAGTTTATTAAATGATGCATGAACCAGGTAGCATTCCTTCTAGAAAATGAGACTCTCCTCAGCGCCATTTTTTTAAAAGTCTCTTTTTCTCACTATTTTGTAACAGTTTTTATCGTTTATATGTCACTTAAAATCTATATATTTATATATAATTTATATTTAATATATAGTTAGATATTTTGTATAATTATATATTATATTACAAATTTATATTTAAAGATAATATATCTATCATTTATATCAAATTTTTATATATTCACATATATATTTTATCATTCTCTAATCCATTACATAAATCTATTCTTACATTAATACATAATTACTATAATTTCTATAGCTGTATAATGAATTTTGACATCTGATACCTCAACTTTCTTCAAACATATCTTTTACAAACATGTATTAATTTCAGAATTATCTTCTCATGTTCTTTGAAAATAAATGACATCTCTAAGATATTATCTTACATATACATGACGTAGAGCTCCATTTTCTTACTTATTCTTTACTGATGTTTGAGAAATGAGTCCACAAAATTCTTCTTTTGTGGTATTGGATCAAATCTGATGAAATTTATAATTTTGGCACTATTTTTAGTAGAATCTTTTTTTTTTTCTATTAGGTTTTCTAATTAGTTGAAGAAAAGTAGTAGGAATCCTTTTCTTGCTTCTGATTTTAATAGCAATACTTTTAAATATTGACCTATAGGAAAGATGTGTTTAACCAGGACATTGTAAGCTCCACAAGGACAGTCTCTACTCTCTTCATTGCTATATTATCAGTGCCTATAATGAGCATTTGATACATACAGGCGTAAGATAAATATTTGTTGTCAATAAATTAGGGTATGATGTATACTGTTTGGTAGAAATCCTTTCTCTTTTTAGGAGTATCCTTCTCCTCCCAGTTGGATAAGGAAAAATAATCATGAATTAGTGTTGAATTTTATCATTTATCTTTATATATTGATATAATCAAATGGATTTTTCTCCTATAATCATAATTATTTTGAACAGACAACTTCTTAATATAGAACCACTTGTACTCCCACTTGGTGATGAGGCTTTACTTTTTGCTATACTGTAGGATTTTCCTTTTAAATAGTTTGGTCAACTCTTTATTTGCCTCTACTAGTATCACTGCCCAAGGCAGTTATAACAATCGCTCTTTGTTTTAGACAATTGCCCTGAGGATATGTGATTTCCATACTGAGAAAGACTTGACCAGGTGGTCAAACAAATATAAATTTTGTGAATTTCCCAGGGAGCTACCAGGCAGGTCATCTAATGACAATTCTCTGGAAATAAGCCTTTTAGGGAAGTTCGAAACCCTCCCTCCCTCCAGAAACCCTCCCTCCAGTGGCTGGTAGGCTGCTGGTTTTCAAAGCTACTAAGGTGAGGAAGAAAAATTGGAAAAGAGCAAATGAAAATATCACAAAGCTCACTGTTCTTATCAAAAGTCAGCTATTTTTATTCAAGAACTTCTCCTCAGATTGTTGCATGCCTTTGGTTAATTCATAGTTTTTAAGAAGTTGATTTTAACCATTTTTTCCCAATGTTCTTGTTGCTTTTCTGAAAGAATGGATTCTCAGAAGTCTTTACTCTGTGTTATGGATATTTGTGTCCTCCCAAAATTCATATGTTGAACCCCTAGCCCTAAATGTAGTGGCATTAGGAAGAAGGGCCTTTGGGAAGTAATTAAGTTTAGGTGAGGTCATGGAGCCCTCATTACAGGACAGTTCCTCTAGAAGAAAAGACATCCTCTCTCCCCCAAATGTCCATACAGCAAGAAGGTAGCTGTTTATAATCCAGGGAGGGGCCCCTCATCAGAACCTGGCCAGGCTGTCACCAGCTTCATTTTGGGGAACTTTCTTCTCATGTTCTTTGCCCATTCTACTGTAGTATTAGATTTTCTTATTGCACTGGAAGTTATTTTTCTAAGTATATTGAAACTGTGCCCCCCCTTTTTTTTTTTTGCTAAAACTTTCCCAATTTACCATTTGCTTTTAAATATTATAATTTTTGCCTACATAGATCTTTATCAAGTCTAGCATATCAATATCTACCATTATATTTTTCATCTTCTTAGAATGAGTTAAAAATCACCTCATATTTTCTGGTTTTTAAATGATTTCATTTTTTATATCTAATTTTTCATTTATCTGGAATTTTGACATATAACAGTAAAGTCAAGTTGATTTTTGTCCCCAAACATCAATTTTCCTAGTAGAATTTACCAAATAATCTATCTCATTCTTCATTGGTTTATGATATGTCATTTATCATATGTTAAACTCCAAAAATATAATTCTTATATAAAATAAAAACAGTTTTGGGGCTCTTTCTTCTGAACTCTGATCGCATTCTTACTCTTGAGCTAACCCTACATTATCTTAATATATTGTTGCTTTTTACTATATTTTAACATTTGGTTGTTCTGAATTAAGATGTAAAGAGCTAACACTAGTTGAAAAGTAGTCTTTGGGGTATGGGCTTTCTGTTTTTGTTCCTGTAGTTATTAAATTCTTATGCAAATTTCAATGGAAGCATTGCCTCCTCTAAGAAGACTTTCCTAAATCCTTTTCTGCCTCTTAGGTTGGGTTAGGTAACTTTCCTCTATGCCACTTCTTTATATTCTCATAATGTTGCATACATAGCTCTGTTATGGCTTATATTTCATGGCAGTATGAGATTTGAGTTTTTATTATACCACTGGACTATGATAAACTCTTTGAACACAAGAGACTAGGTTCTGTATCTATAGTGCTTTGAATAGTTTCTCATCATATTAAGAGCTAAAGAAATTTTCCTTGAATAAATGAATGAATGGTATCAATTGAACTTTCCCCTGATAATGGATAACAGGGAGAAGGAAATCTAGTGTAAAATTCAGGCATTGTTGTCAATAATGTAGGACTTATTACAAATAGACACACTATAGTAATTTTAAATACAAATATCTAAGTATGACTCAGCAATATCTTGATTTTGAATTTTCTTATTCTGTCAATAAAAGGTTTGACTATCATCATTGGATATTCAAAAGCTTTGGTTTTTATGCAGTACTTAGTCATTAGTAGTTAAAATGGCCCTTGCAGTTTTTCTCTATTGTCAACTCTGTTTTTTAAATCTAGCCAATTAGACCAAGCATTTACTAAATATATGCTAGTCAAGGGAGGCCTGAAAGTCTCAACACTTGTTATTTGCACTTGGAAAAATGACATCTTGCTGCACACATTTTACCTTACCTATTACTAGACAGATTATAATCTTTAGATACACATTCACATCCCCAACAGACTTTCTAGGACAATGAGTTTCCAACTTGAGATTTCTCAGGAGCTAACTTGTACCCCAACAGCCAGTTAACAAAAGAGGTCATTGGTTTCCTTGGTAACAGCTGTAGACTTCTGTATTTTGAATCAGACTTGCATCTCAGCATCAGATGAACCAGCTTATTAAATAGGCCATATCTTTTGCAAAAATCAAATAAAACAAAAAATCTAAAAAAAATATTTGTTTTTCAAATGAAAATATTGGATTTTTTAAATAGCTTCTCTACAACCAAAATGATCATAAAATGTAGCATCCCGTGTTCGAACTGAGTCAAAATCATTTTGGAATAAGCTAAAAATAGACATATAAACACACTATAAGAAAGACAGATAACTTTGATAGAACAGAAATAATTGGATGTATGGGCATGAAAGAGAAGTGGAGCTAACAGCCTGGAGAGAGCTAGAATAACTATAAAAGCTTAGTTGTAAACTACATAAACGAAGACGAGAGTCACTTAAAGGAGATTCAAATTGGCAAAGCCAATGTGGAGCTGAGCACCAATGAATCTTTTATTAATCCAGCCTAAAGCAGCATGTGTAATACTGACAACTGCTTCCACATTCCATGTTTATTTAATGAGACCATCTTGAAGAATGCATGTTGACCACTTATAGCACTCGAGGCTCCCTTTAGCCTCTTGCTCCTCAGAAATGCATCTTCTGAATCATGTATTTATGGTTAGACATGACATTACAAGATTAAAACTTGTCCTTCCCCCTCAGAAGCAAATGGAAGTCACTGCAAGTATCATCAGCACTTCCTGACTCACCAGCTACAGGGGAAATCTGGAGCAGGAAGGGTAGAAGGACACCACAGCTGAGAAAGCCATTGCTTTGGCTAGAGGATCTGACGATAGATTAAGCGCAGTCCAGCAATGAGGAAAAGAATATTCAGTGTAGTCAAATCCAGAGGATTAAAAACCCATTTCTGTTCTCACTTTCCAAGTAGGATTTCAAAGTTTTGATTTTTATAAAAGGGAAATAGTACACATGTTTAATTGTGTTAATAAATAAGGAATGCTTCTGTTCCAGCTAATAGTAAATCATAAATTGTCCATATCATTATAGATGCCAACATGCTTGAGATAATTATAACTTTAACTTTAGAAGGTTTTTTTTTTTTTTACTGGGCATAAATTATCTGTCTCATCCTTCAACTTCTTATAGCAAAAGAAATTTCCAGGCCAAGGGACTGAAATCTTCACTAATGGAGAAGTCACTCTTTGTGAAGTAAGCATTTGTGTACCTAGAAGCTTCTTGGTCAATTACAAATAGCCCTGAAAACAGAGAATCAAAGTTTAAAAATCTTGAACATTCATGGTAGATTAGCTTATTGAGATCTTTTTTTTTTTGCTTCAGAGAAACTGGAAAAGGAGAATTCTGTGGCTTATGGATGGCCTGGGCAGTTAGGGTTTCACCAAATAAAAACCTGTCAACTTAGGTTGCTGGGAGCAATGCAGAAGGAGTGGGACACAAGGGACAAATACACCTTGATGGCGTAGAAAGAGAGACACAGGCCCATAGCTCCTCAAACACCAGCCCTCATCCTTCTTCTAGGTCTTTGCACTTGTTATTCCCTTGAATCTTTCTACTCCTCTGTCCCAACTCCTACCCCACCTCTCTACCTAACTAGTTCCTACTCAACCTTAGGGTCTTAACATAAATGCTACTTCCTTAGGTAAGCTTTCTCTGGCTCCTAGATTAGCATGTTATCATAGAATACTGAAATTTTCCATTTTTCAATATAGCAAATACCAGTTAATTCTTGGCCTACTTATTAATCTTATTTTAAATTTTATTTAAATTCATTTAATTAACACAAAATGGATTATTAGTTTCAGAGGTAGAAGTCAGTGATCCACCTTATACAACACCCAGTGCACATTACATCACGTGCCCTCCTTAATGTCCATCACCCAATTACCACGCCCCCCTCCCCCCTCCAGCAACTGTACTGTTTCCTGTGATTAAGAGTCTCTTATGGTTTGTCTCCCTCTCTGATTTCATCTTGTTTTACTTTTCTCTCCCTTCCCCTATGATCCTCTGTTTTGTTTCTTAAATCCCATATATGAGTGAGAGCATAAAAAAATTGTCTTTTTCTGATTGACTTACCTCACTTAGCATAATATTTTCCAACTCCATCCATGTTGTTGCAAATGGCAAGATTTCATTTTTTTGATGGCTGAGTAGCATTTTATATATATATATATATATATATATATATATATATATATATAAATTGCATCTTCTTTATCCATTTATCTGTCAATGGACATCTGGGCTCTTTCCATAGTGTGGCTACTGTGGACATGGCTGCTATAAACATTGGGGTCCAGGTGCCCCTTCAGGCCACTACATTTGCGTCTATTTATTTTTTAATATCAGCTTCCTGACTGAACTATAAGCGTCATCACAGCAGAGCCATGGCTGCCTTATTTACCATTCTTTCTCAACACCTAGCACATTGTAAGGGCATAAAAAAATTTGTGTGACTGACTGACTGTTTGCTACACGGTAAATGTATGCAGTAAATGGAAGTGGAGTGTTATAGCAGCAAGTTCTCCATGACATTAGGGTAACTGATATAAGTGGCAATATAAGCCTGGGGAGGAAATGGATAGGGATGAAGAGGAAAATTAAGGCGGGAGGAGATAATCTTGTTAATTTTACAATTTGGTCAAGTTTCGTCCTTGCTACTTTTTATTCTCTCTTACTTTTCTATTTCCAGTAGCTGCCTCTTTGAGGGTTTTGGTGGAAAATCAGATAAAAACTTAAATAGTGCCTGTAGCATGTCAGGGACTGTTCTAAATGCCGCACTAACTCATTTGGTCATAGCAATAACCCTATGAGAGGAACACTTTCATCATCCTCATGTGAAGGTGAAGAATCCGAAGCAATGGGAAATTAAGTTGTTTCTTAATTCACACAGGTAGAATGTGGTAGACCTCAGGGTGGGATCCCAGCACTCTGACTTCATAGCGCAAGCTTGTAAATGCTTTGGTTATGGGGGTTACGCAGAAAGAGAGTATAGAAAACATTCTCACTTAATTAACATCTATTTCCAATCTTATTTTCCTTCGTCCATCTCCTTTGTAGGAAAAGTTGGATTTTGCTGCTTTTCCTATCTTCTTTGCATCTAGTGGTGGCCCTGCAAGCCAATTCTGATCAAGAAGGCCTAGGCAGATATATTCTGGAGACATAATCCTCTTCAGAAAGGATTATTTTTCTGAATATGAAGTGGTATAAATGTGGGTTTTGGCCATCTTTCCCTCTGGTTCCTGCCTGGAATGCAGGTGGTAAGCCCTGGCAGCCATCTTGTAGCTATGAGGGAAATATGAAAGAACTATGAAAGTGACAGCCAAAGCCTTGACAATATTGAGACACTGAGACAATGTCATATCATTCTCTTTGTTATGTGATAAAAACAAACTCCAGGGATCCCTGGGTGGCGCAGCGGTTTGGCGCCTGCCTTTGGCCCAGGGCGCAATCCTGGAGACCCGGGATCAAATCCCACGTCGGGCTCTCGGTGCATGGAGCCTGCTTCTCCCTCTGCCTGTGTCTCTGCCTCTCTCTCTCTCTCTGTGACTATCATAAATAATAAAATAAAATAAAATAATTTAAAAACAAACTCCAATTTGTTTGCTTATTCTTGGTAAGTTTTTCTATTACTTACAACTGTAGACAAGCTTAAGTGATACAAGTCACGGAAAACATTACCAAGAATGGGTTACTACACACAAAAAATAGCCGAAGCCCAAGAGATTTTTAAAGAAACCCCAAACTATAACAATAATTTAGGAAAATACTTTGAAGAAGTGGAATTATGCCCTATTATATCAGAGTCTCAGGGGAAAAAAGGTCAAACATTCAAAGGGGTTTAACTGAAGATCATTCCAAGGAGACTATTTACAGAGAGTTCCTCAGAGTCAAGGAATGAAGGGGATAATGAACCCCCAGAATCAACAGCAGGAAGCTGAGCCTAAGGGGGCAAAGAGGGGGAACAGTGTTACCAGAGGTCAGAAAGACCTGGAGCTGGGAAAGAATTTTCACCACAGAGAAGTTCTGTCCATGGAGATACTCAGTCACTGCCAGGGTTGGAGTAGTCAGGGCTGGAGTTGGGGGGGAGGGCGGGGTACATAATTATACCAATACTTATTTCTAAGCCCCTCCTGGAGGCTCCTTGGTAGATCCAACTGGAAGTGAGAGGGCAGCAGATCCTGGAGGATCAGGCTTCTAGGGCACTGAGAAAACAGACAAAGGTTGAAAACACATCTGGTAGCATTGTGGTGTGGGGGTCAGAGGGAGAGCTGGAACGAAAAAAAAGAGGTGCAAGTGGAAAATTTAATCAAACTTGTCCTGGAACAGAGAAAATGGACTTCCTCCTTCTCCTTGTTTTCTTTTCTATTATAGCTATCCCAGAGCTAAATGTTTTATATTTGGTAAAAGTATTAAAGAAGCACACTTCCAGCCCCTACAAATTGTGTGACTTACAGCAAATTACTCAACCACTGTCTCAAGGTCTCCCAAGTCCAGTCAGTATCCTGATGGTTCCAGTGTTCAAGAGAATGGCTCACTCAACACCCTGCTTTTTTTTCCCTCCTTGACTGACTTAATGGTCTTCATTCATACCCACTCATGACTATAATTTGATTATATATTTTTTCATTGGGAAATCTTCCACTGGTGAAAACTTAAACAGAAACTACAATCTGAATTCAATTCAGGTTGAAAAAAGTGGTAGGTTGAAAAAAGCCTCCTCCAACATGCCCAAGCCAACCCCTGACCCTGCCAATATGTTAACTTAGATGGTAAAAAGAACTTTGCTGATGTAATGTAATCCAGGTGGAACCAGTGAGGTAATTGCAAGTGTCCTTTTAAGATGGAGACAGAGGGAGATGCTACCACAGAGGTGGAGAAAACCATGTGGTGATGGAAGCAGAAATTGGAATGATGTAGCCACAAGCCAAGGAATGTCAGCAGCCACCAGACATTGGAAGAGGCAAGGAATGGATTCACCTCTGGATCCTCCAGAAGGAATCAATCCTGCAGACATTTTGATTCTAGCCATACAAAATTCATTTCCGACTTCTCGCCTTGACAACTATAAGAGAATACATTTCTATTATTTTAATCCATTAAATGTGAGGCAGTCAATAGGAACATAATATAAACTCCCATTCCTTTCAGTTCCCCATCCCTTTGATTCCTCAGAGAGGTCCCCCGGTTCTTGTATCTTCCCTCAACAGTGTCCTGCTGTCCTTCTTTCCCTCTCTTCATCTTCCATAGTGAGTTGAATTGGCCAGCAGTGACTGCTGGAAGAGTGCGTTGAGGAACACTCTGGGGATGAGTCTGTCTCATGGAAAAGAATGTCATGATGAGTTGGTGAGACTGCCAAGGAGCTGCATGGGAGAGTGGCAGCACCATGGTCACAACCTCCATTTCTGAAAACGGTTACTCTATTGTTTGACAGCACAACATCCTGCAAAATGATGTTCGTCAGGGTAAAACTTGACAACTTAAAACGAAGAAACTCTTCTGAAAGACGGGTAAGCTTCTTGCTGCAGCAGCTAAGACAGCTTACAGGGATTAGTGCTTTCTCCCTGCTTTCATAGTGCATAAACTTCTGACGGTGGATCTTGCATTCTTCTCTGCAAGTCAGTGTCTCCTTGTTCCCTTCCTCTGTCTGGTTACTAAATGAGACTAGTTTGGAAATCAGGTTGTTCTAAATAGCAGTCTTTACAACTAGCTGTCCCTGACCACTAATTTATAAATTAATACAACAATAAAGAGGTTAAGTAATCCACTTGAGTCTCTCAGCAGTGGGTATACAAATCTCCACTGTCTTTCTTCTAAGAGGACTTGGGTACCTTGTTCTGGGAGGGAAGCCAGATACCATGGCTAAGTGACTCTGGATCCTCTTGTTTAATCACAGAAGTCGTCTTGTTGCTGGGTACGTATTTTATGGTTATTAACCTTTGCTATCATAAAGAGTTGACACCCAGGAGAGTTATGCTGGCGTGAAAATATATACACTTCTTTTTTCCATCAAGATATTTCTGTTAAGGAGACATTTCCTGATTGGAATTAGTGTTCCAGTTACACGGGTGTTCAAGAAGACGTCATTATTTCTCCTCTCTCAACATCTCTTTCTCTCTCTTTTCTTTTTCATTCACTCATTCAAAAATATGAGTGCATCATGAATCAGGTACTGTTTTAGATTCCAGCAATATAGCATTGAATAGACATTATTTTACCTCAGGGGTTATATATTCTTATTTGAAACAAACAAATTTAATCACATTAGAGAGTGATATGTAAAACTATAGAAGAGTAAAAGGACAACGAGGGCACATAGGAGATGTGGACGGCAGGCCATGAAAGAGGGCTTCCTGGAAGAAGTAACATTTTGACTAAGTCCCGAAACCTAAAAGGAAGTGATCTGAGTGAAGTCAGAAGCTGAGGTATGAGCATGTGGAGGAAGAGGAGGGACAAAGGTCCAAGGCTAAGAAAAAAGTATGTCACCCAAGGCAGCAAAAGTCTTCACTGTGATGGGAATATGGAGGTGGAGTGGAGTCTCCAATGTGATTGGAGATTGCACCCAACACTACCAAGTATAGTACCTTGACACCACTTTAAGGAGTGTGAACCTTATCTTAAGAACAAAGAGGAGGCACAGAAGGCTTTAAATGATCTGACATGATCAGATTTGCATTTTAGAAAGATTTTGCTTCTTTTTCCTTTTATTTAACATATGTGTATATATGATAGGTATTACAGAACATATTGAGATAAATTGAATTTTTTCAGGTGCTTGTGCTGTGGAAATGGAAATAGCTCCGTAAACCCTAACAGAAGATACATAAATTATAAGTTGGGTATATGACACCCAAAGTGCAATGGCTATGGCAGAGGTCTTGTGATAACTTTGTTCAGAAAATACTGCTGATTTATCCCCCTCTGTGGTGATATCATAGATATCTCTCCCTGGTTTGTATGATCTGTTGTTGAATGAACAAAAAAAAAAAAAAAAAAGGAGTCAGTCTCCCTCCCCTCCGCCTGATGAACTGTGTCTCTTAATTGTAACAGAATCAAACTCAACCTAGTTTAGGCAGGAATCAGAATTTTCACTCTGAGTGAAGTCAGAAGCTGAGCTTTTCTTAAGATGAAGACTTAAGTTCTGATGCAAAGCTTGATGTGGAACTTGATCCCAGGACCCTAGGGTCATGACCTGAGCCGAAGGCAGACTCTTAACAGAGTCTTCTTTCCCTCTCTTTGCATGACTTCCATCAACATCCTCATTTCCCAAGCACCTCTTTCCTTCCACCACACTTACTCAGCAAACACCAATTCTGGGTCAGTCCCTGTACCTGCTTTCTCATTCCTAGACCTGGGAGGCCAGGGACTTTGGAAGAACAATTCATATTGTGTCACTCTGACTTTTCTGTGGAACCAATGGCAATTACCCTTTGGGATCTTGAACACACATTCCCCTGCCATTACTAATTTCCCTGTCAATATCCATGGAGGTAGTCACCGTATGACAAGCTCTTAGAGCCGCTAGCATGACACCTTGTAGAGTCCATGAAAACAGCTGCCTACCCACACTGATTTTAAGCAGCATTTACTTCCTGGGCATTACTCTTTGTTTCCTTTGCTATAACATTATGGATGCTTTAAACGCTCACAGGTGGCAATAATGCCTGTGTCCTCTCATGGTCACCCAATCCTGTCCACATCTATAGAGGAAAAAAACTATTTTATCTTCCAAATCCTATGGTCCTCCATATTTCCTCTCTTATCTCATAATTCAGCCTAGGGTTATCTAAAATTCAATCATTTATATCCTACCTTCACAATCTTTACCAACTGTACTGTTACAGGTGATAGATAAATATAGGTAGGTATAGATATTGGTAGATACATAGGTAATCTATTTTGATAGATAATCACTTTTTATGATCTTTCGTTTGTCCTAAATAACAATATCCATGGGCTACTTATCTATTTTTCTGATATACCTTAGAAAACTATAACCATTACAATTTAAAATGATTTAGCACCACCTAAAATGATCATAATTGAGTATAATAACTCTTTAAGAAACAATAATGCATGCCAGTGGCTCTCAATACTGGCATATCAGAATCACCTGAGAAGACTTTTTTAAAAATTCCAATGTCTAGGGCAGCCCGGGTGGCTCAGCAACTTAGCACTGCCTTCAGTCCAGGGCGTGATCCTGGAGATCTTAGATCGAGTCCCTTGTCAGGTTTCCTACATGGAGCCTGATTCTTTCTCTGCCTGTGTCTCTGCCTCTCTCTCTCTCTCTCTTTCTCTCTCTCTCTGTCTCTCACGAATAAATAAAAAAAATCTTTAAAAAATAAAAAAATAATAAAAATCCCAATGTCAAAAAAAAAAAAAATAAATAAAAAAAAAAAAATAAATAAAAAAAAAAAAAAAAAAAAAAATCCCAATGTCTAGATCTCACTTCAGATCAAGTAAATCTGCATTAGAATATCTGACAACAATGGTACATCTAGATGAGAAAAAATAATCATGCAGAAGACCCTCACTCTAACACACAGCGTGAGCTTGTGAAAACCTCAGGATAGACACTTTCATTTAAAATATGACTTGAGAGCTGCATTACTAAGTCACTTTGAGTTTTCTTTCCATCTGGAATTTAGAAACTAGCATTCAAGTTCCATCCTAATGAGAGGTTCTATTTTTAAAAAGGCCAGTTGTTATTGTCTACAAAATTTAATTTTTCAAAATTCATTTAAACTGAACTAAACAAATCCTTTATAGAGTAACAGAGAGTTCTTTGTGTTCTTCTACCTGTATGCATTGGACTTGGCTATGAGTTCTTCAAGAGCGGGACCTTCATCTTTTTTACATATGCGCATCTATGTACCTAAGATCTCAAGCAGTGTCTGGTACAAAGTAGACCCTCAACAAATGGCCATCAAATAAAAAATGAATAAGTAAATACATATAGCTCTAATATTTATAAGATCCAACTTCCATCAAAAACATTTAGGGGTTCATGGGTGGTTCATTCTGTTGAGTCTGCCTTCGGCTCAGGTCATGACCCCAGGGTCCTGGGATCAAGTTCCACATCAAGCTTTGCATCAGGCTCCCTGCTCAGCAAGAAGTCTGCTTGTGCCGCTCCGTCTGCCCCTCTACCCACTCATGCTCTCTCTCTCTCTCAAATAAACAAATAAAATGCTTTAAAAATGTTTTATAATTACTTCCTTTCTTACTTGGACCTCATTATCTCTTTTGCAAGGTTTTCTTATTGTGATTTGAAAGATTAAGACTAAAGTTTTCTAATATCTCATCCCTTACTAAAAAGTAAAGTAATAGCTAGATATTAAATACTATCTTAATGAACTGTTTTCACTGCGCACGTCTTAGTGTTTGAGATCTGAGGAGCTCCCATTAACTACAGAAGAAGTGATTGCTTCTAACCATACAGCTGAACTGGCGGCGTTTCATTCACATCCAGCACTACCCGGTGCTCAAGATACCTGAAATGCGGCTTTGCACAAGCATGACCTGTGGCATATAATCAAAATACTTTTCAGGGGGGAAGTATTTCCCCTACCGCGGGATGAACCCCTCACAAGCTCCACAACTTCTTACCAAGAACATTTAACCTTCAGAAAACACCTCATTTCCTTCATCTGTAAAACAAAGGGCTGGTACTACACACCAAGCCTTCCATGCTCGTTTTAACATTCTCTGTTTTCTCAAAAGTGCGCAATTCAACGGTATTAAGTACATTTTTATTGTTGCTCTGTTTCTAATATTCCAATAGTATGATTTAAAATTTTCTCTATCAGATCTGGGTATGTTGTCACTTTGTCTCCCGTTCATAATTTCAGGAGATAGGATGACACTCTGAATTTCCACAGAGATTCCACTATGATTATAAAAATTGATCTCACCCACCCTTTTAAGCAAGGGCTGAGTGTGCATACAGTGGATCCTGGCGGAGCTGAAATCATTGATTTACAGAGAATGACAGACAAATCTGCTTAATGATTTTAACATCCTCTTGTCAGACACTTGCCTCTTTTCCTCTGATTTGAGAAGGTTTTGATTTCCATGTAATTGACACATGTATTCAACATGATTTCTTCCTCCCCATCAAGCTTTTGGTAGGTGCCAACAAATCTGCACATATGGGCACCTCTCCGACAACCCATGGGGAGATACACATAGGGAACTTCCCTCGCCACCATTATCACCATTATATAAATTTCTCAAAGAGCTGGTGCTCTCATTTCTTGAGATCCAAGAGCAAGATCGAAGAACAAAAACACTGGCAACTCATACTGCGGTGATATCTCTAACTGAGGCATAAAAAACTGCTGCCAATGCATTGTCTCCGCCTAATGTTCTTATTTTCTTCAGAATTAAACCAGAGCCAATTCCTGCCATATGTTGCAGACGAAGACAAAACAATTTTTGTCTGTTCCCTTCTACTTTGTATCCGAAGCCCAAGCTTTTAATTTTCTTATCTTGAAGAGAGATGTCAGAGAAAAATCACTTTTGTTCCATACTGTGGAGCCAGTAATGAAGGATGCAAACTAAAACTTGCCATCTACTTTCTAGTACCAAATGAAGGGAACACTTAGCCCTAGGGAATAACCGCCAAGAAGCTGACCCTGTCCCGAGGGGACAGGAGGATAAACATGACACTGTGTTATTCAGAGCAGCACTGTTACGGAACGTAGACACCATCGGTGCCTCTTCCTCTCCAAGAATTCGTATTTTTCTAGAAATAGGCATGTGTGGGTGGTGAATAATCCTCGTATGAAACCAGGATACAACTCGTTGCCCTCTGCTTCTATTTTGAGGGAAAATAGCCAAGAGGTGGATGAGGAACCAAGGAAGTTGGATCACATTCTTCTTTCATCCATACTCATTCATTTATTCCTTCTCCTTTTGTATCACAGATGGTTATTAAGCAACTGTAGACCAGCACTATGCTAGCTTCTGAGAACGCAAATCTAAGTTGTTAGCCATCAATGATCTAGAAATCAAGCCGGGAAATAGTCACCTAAACAGATTCTTATAATACAAAGCTTTCTAAAGATCATGCTCCTGAATTAAATTCTGCTTTAGTTAAGCAACAAGCATAAATTTAACCAGGAGAGTAATATCACTTTGCATTTGTAAAATTTGTTCTTTACCACATTCACACACGCAAACTTATCCGTGTTAATTATTAAATGCTGAGTGTAAATTAGACTTTGAAGGAAGGAGGTAAGAATCGTTTGGAAATGGGAATGGTGTCATGACAAACAGAGGGACTTGCATGAGAAAAGGTTAGAGAAAGAGTTCAGTGTACTGAGCAGATTGCCAGCTATTTTGAATGGCTGGAATGCAGAAAGAATTGAATGTGGTGACCATATAATTTATTTATTTTATTTTATTTTTTCCAATATCAGCAATTTTATTTTCCTATTGTGAGAACAATCTAGGAAAGTATATGGTGGACCATTTAATTTATTGTGGGATACTTCTGAAAGTGAAAAGGAATCTTAAAACAAAATTGTCTAATTTAAAACATTTTTATGGTGACCTAAAACTATTATTATTATGATTATTGTATTGGTAGGGTTATAACAAGTCCTCCGTAACTATCTTAGGAAATAAAATTCTTTCAAAAATTAAAATAAGATATAGCTATGTACATTAAAACAAGCAGAAAACCTATCATTGATAATCTGAAAATTACAAACATAACATAAACAGAATAATTATTCTTGATATAGATAAGGGAGTTTAACCAGTTTCTGAGACAGTACAAGTGTAAGCAACATTAAACACTTGCCCCTTTATCCCCAAGACCCAGAAAGTTGAGCTACCACACTAGCCATCTTTTTTTGTTTATTAACAAATACTCTGCGTTGTGTCTTTGAGAAGGAGGCGATGGTTATATCATGCCTGGAAAGGCCTGGGCAAAGGAAATGGTTATCATTGATGGCCTTTCAGATAAGGTATGTGTTAAGGGAGAACTATCTCTGACACACAAGCAGCTCATCATAGCTGGTTAAGATACGACAAAAGCTGGAAGTATAAAACAAGAAATCCATTCCCGCTTATTTGAATGCAACTATTACTAATAACACTTGATTCAATAAAATGAAAAATCCAGGGCAAATAGTAAACCAGGTAGGGCTCTCAGACAACCATTCATAAATCCGAATTGTTCTACACAGAGAGGATGTGAGATCAGCTGACGATTAAGGTGATGGTAGGATAGAAAGCTAAGGAAGGAAGCAAAGGCCAGATTCTTCGTACGGGCGCTTAGAATTAAACAAGGGGAAATCAGTGAGTGAAGAACCGCAGACAGAACTGTGCTCAGTTAGAACACTTTGGCTGCTTTTTTGATATGAATTTTGAGGAGGCTGAGCTATTTATATTAATTATACTAAAGATAGCAAACCAGGGAACTTATGAGCTGCAACCTGCCCATGTGCATATATGTATATTTTTAATTTATTCTCTGCTCTTCAGTGCTAATGTGCAATTTAATGAACTAAATTTTCAGTTTAAACAGTTAAAAAACAGGAAATTTCACATAAAAATTTGGACTGCTGGCTTGTGCTGAAATACTGGAGGCGCCTGGGTGGCTCAGTCAGTTAAGCACCTGACATGATCTCAGCTCAGGGTCTTGATCTCAGGGTCATGAGTGCAAGCTCAGCGTGGAGCCTACTTAGAAAAGAAGAGAAAGGAAAAGAAAAGGAAAGGAAAGAAGGCTGGAAGCTCTGGGGTTGTAAGATCTGCTTTTCTGGGTGACAACAATTGGCGGAGGTTGAATAGCAACTGCCCTTTAGCCTGCAGGAAGCACCCTCCGACATGACTGCCTGACTTGCTTTCACCAACACACACTAAATGGCTGGGCCTGTGCACTTGAGTTGCAAACTTCTAGTATATGCTATCTTTTAAATATTTAAAAAAAAAGACTATTTAATTATTTGACAAAGAGAGAGTGAGAGAACACAAGCAAGGAGAACAGCAGACAGGGGGGAAAGGCAGATGCAAGCTCCCCACTGAGCTGGGAGTCCAACACCAGGCTTGATCCCAGGACTCCAGGATCCTGACCTGAGCTGAAGGCAGACGCTTAACCAACTGAGCCACCCAGGCACCCCATCTTTTAAATATTCTTGATAAAAACAAACAGAAGAACACACGTCCCTAAACTAGCACTGAGTTCTCATCAGATGTCCAACCTAATGGCACAAAAGTGTGGATCCGATAAATGCAAAGACAAGCTTTAGATAAGGGCAGGGCTAGTGCCCATTCATATGATCACTTCAAACATTATTTTCGTCTTGTGACAGCGCCGCACACTTTAGCTATGATGGCCAAATGACCCCAATATAGAGCAACCGAATGATGACCTTCTCCATGGGTTACAAGCAGTAACTTAGCAGAAGGCACTATCCTTTCAATGATAGTTCCTTAGCAACTCCAAGATAATGAGAGCAGAGTAGGCCTAGCCTCACCTTCCTCTTCCCTGGACCCAGTGCTTCGCTGAGATATTGAACACGTAGGGTTACAAAAGGAGTTTCCCAAATGAAGCCACCGGACACTACTTTTCCTAGCTCTGGCAAAAGAACCATGTGCTGTGTGGGTTATTAACCTCCCCTTTTTCGAGGCCCCTGTAATCTGTGGCTTCCACATTTCTGAATTCTTATACAAATGTCACACATTTCATTAAGACTTTTAGCCAAAAAAAAAAGAAATTATGTTATTAGAGAAAGCAGTAGACTAAAATAAAGAGAACATATGCTTTCTGCCAATCATACCATACCTTTGAGTTTCCTTCTTGGTAAATGTTACAGGCCACAGGAAGAACTCCTATCTCCTTTCCATGTTTTATAAGACCTTTCAGGACCTACAGACATCACTACCCTCTTCAGTCCCTTCTGCCCCAAACTGTGTCTCCAGGACTATGATGTGCTTTCATTTCCTCAGACATGAGCTCCCTTCCTGACCTCAGCACACGCTCTTCCCTCGACCTAGAATACTTTCACAGCCCTTCCCACTGGTTGAGCGTTAGTTATCTCTGGCTATGTAACAAATTAAACTTAGCAGCTAAAAACAACAAATATTTATTGTCTCATAGTTTCTGTGGCTCAGGAACCTGGACACAGCTCAGCTGGCACATTCTGGCTCAGGGTCTCACATGAGATTGCAGTCAAGCTGTGGGCCAGGGATGCTAGTATCTGAAAGCTTCCTTAGGATGGAGCATTCACCTCCAAGATGGCTCACTCATGCAGCTAGAGGCAGCAGGTCTTCACTCCTTGCCTCTTATTGGTGAAGGTGTTAGTTCCTTGTCACGTGAGCCTTTCCACATGGCTTCCTGAACATCCCAATAACATGTCAGCGGACTTCTCCCAAAACACGTGGTCCAAGAGTGAATAAAGCAGAAGTCACGTGCCTCTTATGACCTTGCCTTGGATGTGAAACTCCATTACTTTGGCCATGATTTTTTATTAAAATGAAGTCAGACAGTCCCGCCTACACTCAAGGGAGGGAAATTTAAATTCCATCTCTTGAAGCAAATGTCAAAGAATTTGTGAACAGAATTTTAAGCCACTGCAGCCATGCTAAAGCCAAATTTCAGCCAGGATGGTTACTTTCTTGGTTAGCCTTTGTGAGTGCCCCAAGATGACTCGGTATCTCTCTTTAGTTCTTGGGAGGTACCTCTCCTAATAAGGACTACATTTTTGGAAGTAAACCTTAATTGTTAGTCTGTCTTTTGCAGGAGAACGTAAGCAACTTGATGGTGTCTTGCTCACATGGGTATCTCCAAGCCTGGCATAGATCTTGGCTGTTGGTAGGCTTTCAATGTTTGCTGAAAAATGAATCATTCCCCTCAAAGAAGTGCTTTTCCTGCCTTTCTGTCTGATAAGCAGAGAATGAAAGGAGAGGAAGATGTTTCACAGCACACTGCCAGCTGTGCCTTGCACTCTGTGTATCTGATCTCATTTAGTGACAGTTGAAAACTGATAGAAGTACAATTATGTAGTAGAGAAGAATGAAGACTTGCACTTTCACACCCTCCTGCTGTTACAGGATTTTTTTTTAAAGATTTTATTTATTTATTCATGAGAGACACAGACAGGCAGAGGGAGAGGGAGGCTCTCTGTAGGGAGCTCAATGTGGGACTCGATCCTGGGACCCCGGGGTCATGCCTTGAGCTGACGGCAGATGCTCAACCACTGCGCCACCCAGGTGTCCCAAATCTAGGGATTTTTCCAAGCTCTTTTGAGGGACTACCTTGAGCTTCCTGAGTGCAGGCCGCCTGTGGACTGGCTGCTATGGTGTGCCAATCAGGGCTTTGATCACACACCCTTCTACCTATCAGGTTATTGTTCACATTCTGATGGTCTTTAGGGCTGACATCTGGAGACTAACTGCCTCAACTTGTGATAGTGACCAATGTTTTATGGTTAATTGTTTTGTTTCAGGATGTTTCGCAAAAGTCACAGAGGTTGCTGGAGAGGATGCTGCTGTGGTCTTGGTGATCTTGTCTAAACTGTAAACAGGATGCTGGTGTGGTTTTATCCTAGCTGTCCAGCTCCCTGTTTTCTTGCTGGGAACCCCAGTCCTGACTACCTAACTGTCCAACCAGCTCCTAACACCCACTTGTTACCCCAAAGGTTTGGCAGGTAAGTCAAACCCCTGGAACTTCAGTTTTCTTCAAAAAAATTGGAGATAATTATTCCCTTGGCAACCAACATGCTTTTAATGAAGGCCAAATTTAAAAAATGTAAACAGAAGTTAAATATAAGCCAAAAAAGCATCATACAAATATGCATATATTACCACTTCTCAAATTTCTATGGCGTATGGATATTGTCAAACATGGAGAAGATGCTTCCATCTTTAGAAACTCAATCAAATGTGAAAGTCTTGTCTTTAGTGATAACCAATATTTTGATTAATTCATTCTTTTACTTAGTATTGTTTGAACTCCTACTATGTGCATATTGAAAGTACAGCCCTGGGGCACCTGGGTGGCTCAGCGGTTGAGCATCCGCCTTTGGATTGGGTTGTGATCCCAGGGTCCTGGGATAGAGTCCAGCATTGGGCTCCCCAAAGGGAGCCTGCTTCTCCCTCTGCCTGCGTCTCTGCCTCTGTGTGTGTGTGTGTGTGTCTCTATAATAAATAAAATCTTTGAAGAAGAAAGAAAGAAAAAAAGAAAAAAAGTACAGCCCTGGTGTTCAGATCCCTTACAGTCTTCAATTCAGTCCAAGAGCATTTGTAAGTCCTCAAAATCTTGTTGTAGAGTTATTGGGTTCCATTAGTAATAATTAGCACTTTTTTTATAAAGATTTTACTTATTTATTCATGAGTGACAGAGAGAGAGAGAGAGGCAGAGACAAGCAGAGGGAGAAGCAGGCTCCCTACAGGGATCCCGATGTGGGACTTGATCCTGAGACCCTGGGGTCATGCCCAGGCATGACCTGGGCTGACGGCAGATGCTCAACCACTGAGCCACCCAGGTGTCCCAAATCTAGGGATTTTTCTAAGCTCTTTTGCAGGACTACCTTGAGCTTCCTGAGTGCGGGCCCCCTGTGGACTAGCTGCTATGGTGTGCCAATCAGGGCTTTGATCACACACCCTTCTACCTATCAGGTTATTGTTCACATTCTGATGGAAACTAACTGCCTCAACTTGTAATAGTGACCAATGTTTTATGGTTAATTGTTTTGTTTCAGGATGTTTCGCAAAAGTCACAGAGATTGCTGGAGAGGATGCTGTCGTGGTCTTGGTGATCTTGTCTAAACTGTAAACAGGATGCTGACATCTGCAGATGCTCAACCCCTGAGCCACCCAGGCATCCCTAACTAACCCTTGTTAAATGATAGAAGGAGGTTGCCAAAGCAGCAGTGCCAATGGTGGGCTAAACGCCTTAGTCATGTCTGGAGTCAGAACTCCTGGTCATGTCTTCTCCTGCTCCAGCCTTGGCTCCCCTAGGGCAGGAAGGGTTGGGACTGGCATTCAGCAAGTGCTTAATCTTGGTTGAACACAATTAAAGAAATGGCTATGGCCTGTACAAGAATCATCAGATGCAATGGCTAGATGGGGTGGCTGAAATTTCCCAACCAGCTGCCTCATTTTGCAGAGAAGTAAGCAGAAGCTCTCAAAGGCTAGGGCCCAAGATCATACAGGCAGTCAACAGCAGCATTTAGACTGCAAATAAAAGCGTTTAGACTGCAAATAAGCCTTTGACTCCCAGCTCTATGCTGTTCCACCATAGTGTGTGTTACCTTTATCAAATACTGGACTCTATTTTAAGAGTTTATTATTAGAAATAGCCTTGCAAAAGATGGAAAATAGCACTGACTTAACCTAATAGCCTTGCCCGAAGGGCTATAAACTAATGATGCCAATAAAGCACTTCCCATATTTCACGAATTATTCCAATGATATTCCAAATGTGGTCAAAGTTTATGGACAAGCAGCAGAGGTGCCTTAAATCTTCTGGCCACCATGGTAGCATTTAACACAAAGCAAAACTGTCCATGAAAGCTGCCCTGCAAAGGTTAAAGTGATAGCCCCCTTCTTGGCATAATAATGTGCCAACAGCACCACAGAAATAAACCAGCACAAATTGTGCCTTCATTTTGTTTCTCCTCTCATCTTTCCTTTTCTGATTATTAAACAGTAGTATTCCCCCTAAGGAAAGCAAGTGCTTTGTATCAGCTGTCACGAGGCTGTGTGTCAGTTTTCCATCAGACAGTTGTGATGATGCTGAGGCAGATTATTCACACTCTGCCTTAGTTTCTTTGAGGAAGAGGGACTAATTGGCTAACATTGGTTGCTTTGAAAGCTAGAATTATTTCAGTCACTTCCCAATATCTCCTTCCGGTGATATTCTCATTATTGCCTCCTAACTCCTGGTTTTGGATGCGTGACTTACAAATGCTGCTCTTGCTAATGGAGTGTGATTATAATCAGATCATGTATGGCACCTCTGGCAGCTCGTGAGCCAAGCTGGGCCCACATAAGCTCTTCTTTTTTATATATACATATATGTGTATATCTATAGATCTATAGATCTTATTTATTTATTTGAGAGAACTCATGTGTGCACACAAGTGGGGAGAGGGGCAGAAGGAGAGGGAGAAGCAGACTCCCTATGAGTAGGGAGCCCACTACTGCTGGATTCCAGGACCAACTGAGCCACCCAGGCACCCCTCATTTGGCATTTTCTACCTTAGGGTAAAATTCTTTAAGAAGAGCTTATGCAGGGATCTGAGTGGCTCAGTCAGGTAAGCATCCAGCTCTTGGTTTTGGCTCAGGTCATGATTTCAGGGTCATGAGATTGAGCCCTGCATGGGGCCTGGGCTCAGCATAGAGTCTGCCTGTGTCTCTCCCTCGGCTCCTACTTCTGCTTGCACATTCTCTCTCTCAAATTAGAAAGAAGAAAAAGAAAGAAAGAAGAAAGAAGAAAGAAAGAAAGAAAGAAAGAAAGAAAGAAAGAAAGAAAAGAAGAAGAAGAAGAAGAAGAAGAAGAAGAAGAAGAAGAAGAAGAAAGGAAGGAAGGAAGGAAGGAAGGAATAAAAAGAAAGAAAGAAAGAAAGAAAGAAAGAAAGAAAGAAAGAAAGAAAGAAAGAAAAAGAAGAAGAAGAAGAAGGAAGGAAGGAAGGAAGGAAGGAAGGAAGGAAGGAAGGAAGGAAGGAAGGAAGGAAGGAAAAAAGAAAGAAAGAAAGAAAGAAAGAAGAAGAAAGAAGAAGAAGAAGAAGAAGAAGAAGAAGAAGAAGAAGAAGAAGAAGAAGAAAAAGGAAGGAAGGAAGGAGAAAAAAGAAGAAAGAAAGAAAGACAGAAAGAAAGAAAGAAAGAAAGAAAGAAAGAAAGAAAGAAAGAGAAAGAAAGAAAGAAAGCCAAATGGCAGAAACTTGAGAGCTACATTACTGGACCAATCATTTGACATGAAATGTGATTCATTTTAGGAAGAAAAATATTCATTTAGTTCCATTTTCCCTAGCACCTTGGAGGAATGCACCGGGCCGGTTTGCCGGAGTTCCAAGTGAGCAAATCTTCAATATTCTTGGCATTTGGGGAAAGGAATTGTAACTTTGAGTAAAGGCAAAGAGACACATAGTGAGGGCCTTGCTAGCAGCCATCTCATGCTTTAAAGCACAAGCAACACACAAAGTGGTGAGAAATACAGGGTGGTGGTGAAGATGTACGCTTTCACATAAGAACTTGGTTTAAACCCAAGCTCTGTACTGGGCAATTGTATGAACCCAGGTTAAAATGAAAACTTATTTATAAAATGAACATAAAATATCTGAGAGTAATGTTGTGAAGGTAAGAAAAATAATGACTCTAGGTCATGTATCTGGTGCCCATAACATGATAGTGCTCACTAAATGGGAACTTTTATTATTACAAATAATAAAACCAAACAAAGGCAACTTGTTCCCTAAGTAGTGCTCATTGCTTTTCAAGAATTCAAGGGGCTCTGCCATGTATACGAACATTCACCATAAATATGCAGTAGATCACTAAATTGACCTAAACTCCTTGAGCCAATTGACGAAATGATAGCATTTATTCCTGTGAAAACGTAAAGCTCTGAACTTCCAGGATCTAAGTGGAGGTAAACCTGACCTATGTCTCCTCCCTTTCACTGGGCATAGTCATGCACTAGAGTGAAAAGTCACAACTGGTAAAAGTGAGGCTTTGCAGGGCGCAGGGAATTTCTTTGGAAATGGTTCCATTGACAAAACCCTGGGCTATACCACCCTAAAGCACTTCACAACAAATCCTCTCCTCCAACTAATACAGATTTCAGCATTAGCAAAGGAAAATGCTGACGGAGTAAAAATCCAGAGTAATCTCATTCAGTGATATTCAATTTAAGTTGCTTTTCTCTCTTATAAATAAGACTAATGACATAAGTATAATGCAGAATGAAAAATTACAATAGTACGTTTAGTGCCATGGCAAGCAGCCAGTTCCTCCAAATTAGAGTTGCCGGATAAAATACAGGATGCTCATTAAATTTGAATTTATGATGAACAGCAAATAATTTTTTTCACATAAGCATGCTGTAGGTTGGTCCTGGCCTTTAGAGGTAGGCTTAGAAAAATCATCAGGGTTACCCTTCATGACCAGGCTCCAGGTCAGATGCACATCTGGGACATAAACATGTAACTGGGTGTCCTATATTTTTATTTGCTAAGTCTGGCAACCCTCTTGCAAATTAACTGGGTAAAACCAAACTCTACAGTTACCTGTCATGCAATTATTCGATCACTTTTCAAAAACTCATGTTCTGAGACCCTTCAGACATTTTCCATTTATTAAAGAGATAATACCAATTTGTAGATTGGAAATTTATTGAACACGGCCACTTTTTTAATAATTTAACTTTACATAATTGCCATTTATATGAACCATAACTTCATAAGAAGAAAGTCAACATGCATAAAAATAGTACTTCACTTTTCCATAGACAATCGTGAAATAGACCAGCATAGGCTTCTGGGAACTGGAGACAGTTTTACCCTTATGATTGGGACCAGCTGGACAATGTTTTATACTAAGACCCATGACCATTTGGACACAAAGAAACTTCCAATTTCAAATTCTGGACAGTTTTCACCAGTGATGTCATAGCCAAGAACTGGATATTTTGGATTTGATATGAAATCAATATCATGCAGTCATAGATTGAAAGTTCAAATTTCACCCGTGCTGATTCTGGACTTTGCCCAGATACATACCATCAAGGTTTTAATGCTGTTGGACTCCCTTCTGAAGACCGATGGGAGATGAAGTCTGGGAAAGTCATCCCAAATCCCAGTGAATAGTCATAGTGCAGTTTCTCAACACATCCCTAAGGAGTTTGTGGACTTTTCCTCTTATAAGGAGACCCTGTTCATGTAATTATTCAGTGTGTGAGAGAAGCTTTGCAAGGATGTAGCCAATGACAGCTTCGGTGTATGACCTTTGTTTGCTGGGGTTCCTCAGGTCCCAGTGTGGGTAGTAATCTTGATGACCTCTGGCCCCTGAGCTCGTCACAAGAGGATTCCAAGACTTTTTGCATTTCCTGTCCAGTCCCTGGGGGATTTCAATCCAAAATGAGTAAGACCCAAGCCTAGACCTCACAAGTGCTGTGGGGTCAACAGAACTGCTGTCTCAGCCATCCCACTCCTCCACCCACGGCTGTTGCGCTCTTCTCCCACTGCCTTGTAGCCCTTCAACTGGGAAATGACCTCCCAGCCTGCGCTGCATTATTTATTGCAGGGCAAGTGCATCTTCTCAGACAGCTCCCCTGACAGGTTGTTCCTTTTGTTTTTCACGACCTCCTTTCTCAAGGAACTTAGGACAAATTCCCAATGCGGGGCCAGAAGATATTTCAGTGGTCCTGCTGTGCCGCACTGTCTCCTCTGACCTTGCCATCAGTGTCCCAGTCAGACTTCTGTGCATCTTGATTCCGTTTCTTCGCCAGAGTGAGCTTCCTGTTCACCCAGGACACTTTGCCACTCTTATTTTTAGAGACTAACTTTAGAACCTTGGGTCACACTGCAGATTTAAATGCATTTCCTGTTTTATCGAAAACACCAATGTACTTTTGTTTGTTCACTTATCCCTCCATTGATTCAAATAATATTTTGTCTCACAATGTTAAGTCAAACCATTTGGTTCCTGCCTTCATGAATCTTGTAGCTTCGGGGAGAGATAGGTACAGCAGAAATAACTTTATTTTTTAATACTATCTGATATCTTCTCAATTCTCTCTCAATCTTATGGTCTTGTAATTTCTCAAGCTTCAAAACAATGGCACTTATTTCCTGAAGGGAAAAGGTAGTTCTTGCCTAAAACAAAAGGATCATGACTGAGGTTTGGGTTCCAAATTAGACTTCCTTCTAAGTATATTTCAAGCAGGCGTCCTGAAAGCTTGGTTTTCTTGAGAGGGAAAGAGGTTTTTTTTCTTAATCCTAAAAATTCCCTTGAATTTCAGAGACTAAAGTCTGAAGGATTGACTAGGGCATTAATAATTAGGGAAGAGAGTATGCAAACAAGAGTAGAGTTTATGGCTTCAGGAAAGTCCCCAGCTCCCATGAAGTGGGGAAAAAATCCTTTGCAGGGCTGTGAGAGGAATGAAAGGGAAGTTGAGAGAGGGGGAATCGGCTAGCGACTGCCCGGGCCTTCTCCACACCCAGTGTGCGGCATCTCCCAGGCCTCAGACCAGTGGAAGATAGGAGATGAGGATAGGAAGCATTCCTCACTGGTGTGGGGAACATGAAAGTGCATTGGATCAAACCAAGGAAAAAGAATGAAATTGGTTATGTTTCTGTTGGTGGAAGACCGCCTAGCTATCACCAAGATCTCCCATGCATTCTTCCTTCTGGGCCTATGGCTCCCTGGAATCAGGCATGGCCATGTGACCTACTTTGAACAACGAAATGTGAACAGAAGTGAGAAGTTTCACTTCTAGGTAGAAGCGCCAAAGACAAGATTCTCTGTGCCTTCCTCCCCTGCGAGGCGACTCAGAAAGACCCAGGCAGCGTAGCTACCAGATATGAGAGATGCTGTCAGCCTGGATTCCTGAGGATGCGCAGCAGCAATACTTCCATGTCCTTATTTTATGTCTCAATTTACCCTGAACTCAAGGGGAGACAACAAATGGTTTGAGATGGAAATCATGGACCCAGTTGTGGATATGCGAATGTGCCACACCAGAGACACCCGAGAAAAGATGTTAAGATAAATGAATATGAGGCTATAGAACTCTGAGGAAAGATCTACGGAGATATAAATTGATATACAGAAAGCGCATATAAATACAATCTCACAGCCAAACCACATGTCCCTTATTAGAAAAGAGGTTTTGAATTCGGGAAGGATTTAACGTATGATGATCTCATTGAACTGGTGCTAAGTACTTGGAAGACAATTGTAAATATCAGCCACGTTATTTCGAAAACATATAAAATATTTTCATTTACACACGCATAGAAACAAAACGGTGCTACCATTTACCTTTCTTTATTTATTATTATTTTTTTATTATTTTTATTTTTTTATTTATTTTTTATTTTTTTTACTTTTTTAAATTTTTTGTTTTTTTATTTTTTTTACTTTTTTTTTTTTTTTACCTTTCTTTAAACTCCAGTGTAGTCCTGTCTCAGCCTCAGATGAATATTCATGTATTCCTAGTAGTGATACCAAATACAAATTGAGACTAATGAACTCCATTCCTTAATTGATTCATTTCTGGATATTTTTAAAGGTGATTTTAAAGCCAAGGTTTGAGAACACAGAAAATTAGGAACATTTAAAAGGCCATGAGTTAAGTAAATATTTTCCTAAGGACACCTAAATTTTGGACTTTGGTTTATCTTTCATAAAAAGCTAACTCCAGATCATGAAATAGGTGAGGGTGAACCAGTCAGAAGCATAAAGGCATCTGTGTGTACTAAGCAGGTAAGACATCGTACTGTGCGTGATACCACAAAGCAACGTGTTCCTCTTCGACGTGAGAGGAACTAAGTCATAGTGTGTTTTCAGCTGCAAATAAGCTTAGATAACCATTGACTAGTGATTTTTGCTTCACCATTGAAAGAAAAGAGATTAATGAAAGCTGCTATGATATGGAAGAGACTTGAACTTGAGCCATCCACGAAGTGGTGGTAGCAATATGGTGGGGAGGGGAACGTCAGGAAGAAAATATTTGATATTCTCTTGCAATTTGATAGCTATCTGATATACTATAATGAATTTTATATGTAATTGGATAGGTGTTTGATTGGCACAGTTTCAGAAGATAGAAAACATAGAGGTAAATTTTGCTGCAAAATAAGGGAAGCTATTTTTCTTCTATTTCTGACTCCTAAAGTAATACATTTTTGAAAAGAACAAAAAATAAAATGTTAGAAAAGATCACTCACAAGCCCTTTACCCAGAGATAATGATTATTAATATTTTGTATATTTATATATTCACTTCGGCAACCATTTACTGAGTCCCTGTTATGTGTCAGATACTCCTTTAAGCAGTGGCATACAGTAGCAAGCAAAAAATGCCCCTGCTCTTAGGAAAGCTACATTAAAGATGGCAGGGGAGATACAGAATAAAGTATACAGTATGTCAGTGAGAAGCACAATAAGGAAAAAAATAGAGCTGAGTAGAGAGATAAAGCATGATGACACGAGGGAGGGGTACGATATTATGTGATTATGATGCTATTTGAGAAAAATCTCAAGGAAGGAACCAAGTCATAAAGCTATGTGGGACAAGAGCTTTCTAAATACACATAAGAGAAGACGTACGTAGCTTTGTAACCTACATTTTTATTTAAGGATAAATAAGGAACCTCTCTCAAGCAATTAATTATGTTTCACAAATGCTATTGTTTATGTGCACATAGTCTATTGCATGGGTATATGTAATATAAGCAATTCTCCACTGTTGGACATCAGATTGAATTAACTATCTTGCTACTATACCAAATATCTTCGTATAAAATTTTTATTTGCAGCTCTGATTAATTGGTCTGGATAATTTTCTTAAGGCAGACTTTCTAAATCAAAAGATACTCTTAGGGACACCTGGGTGGCTCAGTGGTTGAGCATCTGCCTTTGGCTCAGGGTGTGATCCCAGGATCAGAGATCAAGTCCCACATCAGGCTCCCTGCAGGGAGCCTGCTTCTCCCTCTGCCTGTGTCTCTGCTTCTCTCTCCCTGTGTCTTTCAGGAATAAATAAATAAAATGTTTTTTTTTTAAAAAAAGATATTCTTAAATTGTGCCCCCCACCAAACCTAACTGATTTACTTTCCAATTAGCAGAATTGAAAAAAAGATTATTTTCAACTCCCCTTAACAAACATTGCATTTTTAAAAAATCTTTGCTAATAGAAGTTAAAATGTGCATTATATTTAATTTGCATTTCTTTCCTTATAAGTAAGGCTGAACAGTTTTATTCATATTTTTAATGAATCAGTGTATCATTTACATTAAATGTTATATGTATTAAAAGAATATCTATGATATTTATAAAAATAAAGGTAAAATGGGCATCTACATACTCAGTACCCAACTTAAGGATACAACTATTCCCATTACATTACAAACCCTTATGGACTATTTATTTATCTTTCTTATTGTTAGTTAGCATTTGAGTTGTTTTAGTATTTTGCTTTTACAAAGTACGTTGCTTTGAGCATTTTGACCACCCTTCCTATAGACACGTGGAAGCTTCCTCTATGGAATAGTTATAAGAGCTGGATCTCGGTTTCATAAACTAAATGCACTTGCAATTTAGAAAATAAGCAGCTGGTGGTATTATTTTATACTGGTACAAAGTCATTGTAACTAATTTATACTTCCACCAAAAGAGAACAGATGTCTAGTTTTTCTATATCCATGCCAACACTGAATATCATCCAATGTTTTCATATTTCCTAATTTGGTAGATATAAAATGCTATCTTGTGAGTCTGCATTGTATTTTTCAAATTACCAATGAGGATGAACATGTTTTATGGTTTGCTGGGTTGGTTTTTGGCTAATTTGTATTACCTCTACTTTCTTCATTATCTCACCCTTCTGCTTCCATTCATCTGTTAGTTGGGTCATTATTGCATTATCAGAGTAATTAACAACAGATTAGGTTGTATTATTGTAATCATCGCCTCATCTGTTGTAACAACTGAGAATCAAAGACATCTTTTAAAGTTTAAAAACAAGGCAATAGAAATTAAGCATATTTAATAATATAAACTCTCAGAACGATAATATTAGTGACTAAATTTGAATAGTGAAGGCAGGAGAAGTTGAGGAAGAAGAGAACAGGAGCTAATTTTATTCTTGCTCACATACAAAACCCATGGGCACTACCTATGGGATTTGGGGACTAAGGGGCTACATAAAAGTATAAGAATAAAGATAACCACTACTTATTACAAACCTTTGTAAATATAAGACCTATAATAAAGGCAAAGAACAAGAAAAAAAGAGCATATAAAAAGGTTTCAAATTAAGAAAAAAAGGAAAAAGGAAAATACACGCTATTATTTACTTTTTTTTAATCTACAAAACTATGGAAGATAAAAATAGGGACAATTCTATGCAGCTAAAAAGGCTTTCAGACTCAGACATCTCATTCACAAGGACTCCTTCCAAGGTTCTGTAAGGATTCAAATGGTCATATGTGCTCAAAAATTTTGCATGTATTAGGTATTTTAATTACGAGAAGTTAGAACCAAGTTTTAATTTATGATTTTATTTTCTTTTCCTTAAAAGCACCTATGAAACTGCATAAAATGAAAGATTCAAAAACTTGGATTCAATTCTGTGAAGAAACTAATAAAAATGAATACCAGTTCGGGGTGGAAATAGGGGAGATGGTGGGAGCAAGACTCAAATGTACAACTTCTTATGTCATTTTGGTTTTTAAACCATGTAAATATAGTCTCCATTAAGAATATGTAAATTTTCAAAAATAACCTAACAATATTGGGACCAAGGGGCACCTGGGTGGCTCAGGTGATTGAGCATCTGACTCTTCGTTTCTGCTCAGGTCATGATCTCATGGGTTGTGGGACTGAGCCCCACATGGGGCTACACACTCAGTGGGGAGTCAGCTTGAGGATTTTCTCCCTCTGCCTCTCCCCCCACCCTTCCTCCTACCTTTATACTGGTACAAAGTACTCACACACACTCTCTAAACAAACAGATAAATAAATCTTTTTTAAAAATAATGGGATTGAGTGTTGCTATGAATAAGTCTTCTTAAATATTACCTAAAAAGCAATATATTAAATTATTTCAATATTTAGATCAGGAACATATAGTTAAAAGGTTAAGAGAGAGAGAGAGAAACAAATAAGGAAGGAAGAAAAGGAAAGGAGAAGAGAAGAGGAAAAAAGAAAAGAAAGGAAAAGAAAAGAAAAAGGAAAAGAAGGAAAAGAAAAGAAAGAAAAGAAAAGAAAAGAAGAAAAGAAAGAAAAGAAAAGGAAAGGAAAAAAAGAAAAGAAAAGAAAAGAAAAAAATATGCCAATAGACACTTGAGTCTGAGATAAATTTCCGGTGCAGCATCATATGAACATGATCGGGTGCTGTATCCCAGTGTTTGAATGGAAGCAAGGACAGTGTGCTCTGGAAAACCTTTAGTTTGATGGCTCAGAATTGCTTATTTGAGCTCATGTGGCTTATTTATTGGCTTAGGAAAGGGCACCAATGTCAATGAAGTATGTATTGAATGAATTAAATATTATTTATAAAATAAAACAATGTAGCATTAGCCTAAAAGCAATTTCTAAAACAAATACTGAAGACAAATTTGTAAAATGCTTTTTAGCAAAGTAGCTTCATGAGAGTTAGGGTATACTCTCTCAACGTGACCATTTTAGGGACGATATTAATGTTTTCCTGTGTTTTTTTGTTTTTTTGTTAAATGAGCCAATTCAATACATCTTACAGGTAAGTGTGTTTAGCTTTGAAATTTAGGAAGCGAAATGAAAATCGTAGTGAAAATAACCCAGGAAATTGTCTATAAAGATTTATGAACAAGCTGGACTTGGTTGGGCTCCACGAAAACAATTTCGCTCTTCGTCCCCACGCCCTGTTGGGCGGCGGACTTCCCTACCCCTGAATGAAGTGAAATCTCAGGCAGGTCCCTTCACTTTTGAGGTTATTTTTAGCTAATAAAATTTCCTCACATCTTTAAAGCTTCAAAGAATACAGGTCTGCCTGAGAATCACATAATTTTACTGCAAAACGGTACTTTTTAAAATAAAATCCCTACCTCATCCAGTGGGGCCTACACTGAACCTGGACAGCCGCATCTGGACAGGCCTGGGGCTGGGGGTGGCCTGTCACTGTTCTCCACCTTCTCTTTCCTTTTGCGTCTCTTCCCCATCGCTGGCTGCTCTTTCTCACCCCTTCCAGAGACTGAAGAACAGTCGAAGGGCCTGAAACAATGGCAACCCAGCCTCAGGGGCCCTGCGTGTGACCAGTGCGGTGCCCAAAGCCGACGAGCTCTCTCCAGGGCTTCTTCAGAAGTTCCCTGGACATCTGTCTGGTCGGGGTCGCTTCCGGGACCCTCTCGTTCAGGCAATGCCTCCCTTCTTGAGGGCCACTTGGGCTTTCAGGGGTCAATGGGCTAATGGGACTTCTCTGAGTCTCCAGTCAGTCCTCTCAAAGGATTCCTGGAGCTGTGCTTGGTCCCCAGGGGACCCAGGTCCACTCACAGTTGGCTCGCCCAGCGAGAAGGCAGGTCTCAGTGCCACCACCCCCTGCCCCCCATCAGCGGACACGGCAGCCAAGACCCTTGTCTCCTCACCTCAGGCCTAAGAGGGACCTCGGCTGTCACTGACGTGGATTGTGGCTCTTCCTCCCTGATTTGTTGTTAAATATGTCTTATTAATTGAATTAGTAATACTAATTTTTGGTAAAAAAAAAAAAAAAAAAGAAAAAGGGTAAGTTCTACCTACACTTTGGGTCATTGTTCTTTTACTTCAAGAGTTTGCTTGTCAGCCCCTGATTTTGTTGTATTTCTGCCCCTAAGTAGGATCAGTCAGTAGATCCTTTTTTTTTTTTTTCTATTGTGTTTTGTTTTACTGTTAGGTTTAGATATTAGGGTTCTGCTAGTTCTCTAACTGGTCCCACCCTTTGCATGCTCTGGAGAACTTTTTATGAGACCCAAGCCAGCTTTTCCTGGGTGTTTTAAACACCCTCATGCAACCTGCTGTGCTGAGCATGTTGGAGGCCTTGCTGAGGCCTCGCCCAGAGGGACAATGAGCCACCGGACTCCAGTGGGACAGTCGCCGGGACCTGGTGGGGAGGAGAGCGGATGGGACTCAGGGAACGCGGCAGGTACACCCATGGGTTCTGCTACATGTTTCTCTGACAGGCTGAATTCTTCTCCCCTCCCTTCACGTACATTTGCCTGCCTGGAACATTCTCCCACTCTTCTCGGTCATCTGTCAAGTCTTGCTTTAGATGTTACCTCCTTGGAGAAACTTCCCATGTCCACATGAATTAAAGTTAGATCATGGGGTACAGTTTCTCAGATAGTTCTGAACATCCGATACTAGTGCATATTGGGGCACCCGGGGGGCTCAGTGGTGGAGGGGCTACCTTCAGCTCAGGACGTGACTCCAGGGTCCTGGGATCGAGTCCCATATCAGGCTACCCTTAGGGGCCTGCTTCTCCCTCTGCCTCTCTGTGTATGTCTCGCATAAATAAATAAATAAATAAATAAATAAATAAATACACATATTACAATCCGTAATTATATATTTATTTATTAATGTGATATTTTTTAAGTGCCTTGGTGCTTTGGGACCATAATCTCTGTGAGGGATATGTATGGTTTTCTCCTACAACTCTATGTTCAATTTGCTAGTAAATTCACGGTACATAGTAAATAGTAAAAGTTCGTTAAATTAGTGCAAAAAATACATTTTGCATAGTTATGTATATGTTTTTATATGTGAGTGAGCTGCATTCTTTTCGTTTTAGTGTCCTCCTGGAAACCGTGTTACTCTTTGAATCTCTGGAACTCAGAGAACCTGTCTACAAAACTGTCACTCAAGTCCAACATCCACATCTAAGGAACAATTAGGTGTTCAATTCAACTAAGAAATTAAATGACAGGATCGTTAAGTGACGTCTCCAAACTCGTACCAGTTTATCCCAGAGTCTGGACGAGAAGCCGTATCTTCCCGACTTCTGTGTTCACGTAGTTCCCACATGCTATCACCTCTCTTTTTCCTCCAAAGCTCTATTGTCTCCACTCCTCTATCTCTCTTCCCTCCAGCAGAAGTCCCTCCTCTGTCCCTCCCTATTACTTTTTTTTTTTTAAGATTTTATGTATTTATTTGAGAGAGAGAGTGAGGGCACACAAGAGAGCACGAGTAGGGGGAGGCAGGGGGAGAGCTGGGGGCAGATTCCCTGCTGAGCACGAAGCCTGCACCCAGGACCCTGGGATCGCGACCTGAGCTGAGGGCAGACCCTTAGCTGACTGAGACGCCCAGGCTCCCCATCCCTCCCTATTTCTGAGGCTCCACAACGTGATGAAGGAAAAGCAATGTCTTTGAGCACAAAGGACTTTGAAAGCAGACAGACCAGGGTTCGAATCCTAACTCAGTCCCCTAACACCTGTGTGTGTTTAGAGAAGTTCCTTAATTCCATTGAGCCTGTTTCCACACCCAGAATATGGATGTAGGATTGTAAATATTAACTGAAGAAACTACATGTCGAATAAGTACCCAACATAGGCCCCCGCACAATCTCACGCTTAGAAAACCGTCAGTCTGTGTCACTAATTCTCTTACCGTGCTCTACGTAAGCACGTGTTTGTTTGCCCTGACACTGTTTGCAGAGCGTAGGAGCATCCAAAGGGAGAGGTCTGAGTCCAAACCCACTATGATTAATATGATTAATATCGCACTGAATACTGAGACTATGTCCAAGACCCTAAAAGTCAAAACAATCTCTGGAAAAAAAAAAAAAGCCTTTCTATGAGTTCCTTGAAGACGCAATGGTTGCTGAAAAGACAAGAAAATCAATCCTGAACTCAGTCTTTTAATTTCTTCTCATGATTACTGTTCTCAAATGGGGAATACAATTAAAACTAATGCTATATTAGTGCACTTCTCTCAAAATAAACATTGATCAGATTCTACGTGAAGGGTCTGTAACATCTCTTCTGTAATTGTTTTAAAATATATTAACAGGGATCTGTGTATTGTAGGACAGAGAACGCTGCTTCTCTAAGACAGGAGCTCCGAGTTCTGGCACCAGCTCCACCATTCACCGGCGACGTGACCTATGGAAAGTCATTTGTTGTGCTTGACTCTCCGTCTCCGCAGTCAAATGGGCACATTCCTGCCCCACTGAATTGTTCAAGGATCACACACGATGCATGTGACAGACAAAAATTGTGATATGCTTATAAGAAACCATTATGATTTCTATGCACGTTCCTGAAAAATAGGATAAACACCAGCCACAGAGACATCAGAATCACCGGGACTCCACACAGATAAGCTGCCCTGCTTATGATCACCAGGATACGAGACAAGCGTGGCACCGAACGCACAGAGGGCTGACTAGCTTATGTTATGGGAAGGGTGATTTCTTTCATTTTTAGGTGACACTCAAAGGTATGAAAACAGCTGAGACGTGCTGCTGCACACTGAACGTATTTATTAAATAATCCTCCCTCCAAATGATCCAAGGTGATCAGAAACTCAGAGACGGGGCGCAGAGTTTTGCATTCTTCCCGAAGCAGCCTGCGCTGCTAATGCAGGATATCAATCCAGGCTTGGTGTTTGTTACAAATGCTCTTTAGACTTAACTTTTCTCCTCAACAGCTTCTGTGATGTCCCGACATACTGTTATCTAGGAAACGCTTCACCGCTGCAAACGTCGATTTAGCTCTTGTCAAAACCTGCTAGTTATGAACCCTGACGCTTTTTCCTGAGCCCCTACATTACAGTATAGATAGAAATTTTTAAGATTCTATTGCCACCTCCAATAGCCCGTAGGTTGGATTAACCGTGGCTATGCAATAAGGCAGGTGTTGAGCGTGGGGAGTAAATAGCACGTACACAGACACCGACCTGTGTGCAGGCTACATTGTTATCAGCCGTCGCAGTGCCATGAATCTCACAACTTGGTCCTTCTTCCAGCTCTGATTGTGCTAAACAAAATGCTTATCCTTTATTTCGTATCATGAAACCGACGGCATTTATATCCAGATCGATGCCAGAGGAGATAAAATCTTCCTGAAGGAGGGACAGAAACCATCTGCTCCTCTGATTGAGGGCTGGGCCGACGTCAGGCCCTTAATTGTCATCTGTAATCACTAGATGGAAGGGAAATGAGAAATTACCTTTCCAACAGAGGCATGAGACATCATCCACAGGACCCCGTTTCGTTGACTACGAGAGTGCCACTCCCGAGGGTAACGTTGCTCAGGGTTACCTAGAACGAAAAGGAGCGTGCAGTTGAGGATGCAAAAGATTCTCTTATGAAAATCAGCCCAAGCTCCTTTTGGCAAAAATGTCTTTATTCTATTTTTCTCCAAATAGCATAAGCTAAATGCTTTTCACTCGACATTCAATAAATATTTATTGATCAACTAGTAAGCCTCTTTCATTATTTAAGGCACAGATAGAAGTAGATGGGGCCCAATCCCTACATTCAGGGAACACAGTGTCTTTAGGAGAGAAAAGTGTGTAACCACGCAGTCAGAAAACAATAGGATAGGATGGGATGGGAAAGGCTTTCTGGACGCTGTGGAAGCGCAGAAGCACCAGGGCTCTAGGTTGCTGGTTAGTGTTTCAACAAAAAAAGGAAGCAACCGTCAGCTGGAGTCTTGAAGGTTAAATAAAGACAAGGTGATAATATTCCAGGAAAAAGGAATCAATAGTGCAAAAGCGCAGACTATGAGAAAGCACAATATCTTCAGGAAATAACAAGTAATTAATTATGTTTGTCTGGATCTTCATTTTCATAGAAGAGATTATTGACTTCCAGCTCTCTGAAGAGAACGGTAAAATGACCGGCGTGATGAAGTAAAGACAAGTTTATTGCTTACTGCAGTAAGGGGAGCTGCTTATGACCCGGACAGAACCTAAGTGGCATCTTGGGAGTGGGGAGCAAAGCAGCATCTCTGGGGTTTGGGCCTCTAACTTAAGGCATATCTTTCCATGAGGGAGTCTGATTGGCACTGAACAGTGTTCCTAATGTCATCGGGTGAGATTAACGGATAAGGTAAGGCGGGAACTGTATTTATTTTTAAGATTTTATGTATTTATTTATTTATTTATTTATTTATTTATTTAACAGAGAGAGAGAGACCTAGAGGCAGAGAAGGAGGGAGAGCACAAGCAGGGGGAGCAGCAGGCCGGAGGGAGAGGGAGAAGCAGGCTCCCCACCGAGCAGGGAGCCCAACACGGGGCTGGATCCCAGGTCTCCGGGACCATGACCTGAGCCCAAGGCAGGTGCTTAACTCACCGAGGCTTAGAGAAGTCTTACTTATAAATAATGTCTTTTGAGGAACTAGTGGAGCCAGATTTCAAACCTAGTTCTAGCAGATTCCAAAATCACCTCGCCCTTTGTCTTCAATAATGCTGTTTTAAAGCAGGGGGGCAAACGGAAAATGTTTCTCAATAGGAATTGACTAAAGTGTGGACCCACGGACCACCCGGTTGCCTATTAGCAACGCAGACTCTTGAGCCCCATCCCAGAACTCCTGAATCAAAATCTACCAACAAAAGCTCGGGTGATTGTTACGCACATTGAGATTTAAGCAGCTATTTTAGGGGACTCTCAAGAGTTCTTGAGTTGCCATCCCCCTGAGAGTAGCTCCAGTTGCGCAGTGGGGTTTTCTACATCCCTCCAGCCTCCAGCCCTGTCCTTCTATCCCTTACTCTCCTCATCCGGGGTAAGAGAAAAAGCGACAGAAACTACTAGCATAATATCCCATGGAAACTGCTACGGGAAGTGTGATCAACAGGGCAAGAGAAATATTGTTTTTCTTGTGGATATTTGCCCCCTAAGCCGGAAAACCTTGAGCCTACTCCTAGTTGGGAAGTAAGGATGATGGAACCTAGAGCTCATCTCCAGGCCAGAAGAGAGACTGGGGGTTAGGTGGTGAGGGGAAGGGCGAGGGGAAGCCCCGAGGAAGGTGGGAAGAGGAGGAAAAGGGGGTACAATACGGATGGAGGCCAGACTTTAAGGAGATTACTGGCTACCCACAAAGAGGTATCCCTGTGGAATTTGGCGGGGGGGGAGCGGGGACAAACGTTTTGTATCAGCTGAATCCACCCATGGATCGTAAGATCACATCATTTCCTTTTGGCTGATGGCCTGTATCTGCACCGTAACCGGGTCTTTATCACTCTCTTCATTTACTCACTCATCAGTGTCTTCAAGGCCTACGATGTGTTGGACACTGTCCTAGGCAACGAAGACTCGCGAACCAGATGAGCCCGTCGCTTCTTGGCGCTCCCATTCTGATGGGAAGGAGAGAGAGAGAGAGAGACAATAAGGGCCAAGTGATGGTTCATTGTTTAGAAGAAAGAGTTTTCCCTCAGTGTGATTGTGAGTAGACACCTGCACTCTGGGGACAGGTGACGCTTGAGACTCCTACCCTGGGGGGCAACGTGGGGCCAACCCAGGCAAGCAGCCGCCGAGGAGCCTCCTCTCAGAGCAGGGCCCAGGGGGGGTGGGTCCCCAGGGCTCGAGGAGGGTCCTGGGCACCCCCCGTGAGACCTTGTGGCATTTCTCAATGTCTTCCCGCAGCGTCCCTTCCGAGGCTCTGGGCAGAAGGGAGAGGCGCTCCTGCTCCTCAGGCCGCTGCCTCCGGGTGCCACCGCCCTCCCTCCTGTGGGTCCTCTTCCTCAGGATGAGCAGCCTTGGCGACTGTGCTGTCAGCAGGTGCCCAGTGGTCACACAAAGGGACACAAGGTGCTCTCCATGGGGCGCTTCCTGTGGGACACGCTGCTGTGGGAGGGCTGCGGGTCACCCTCCTCCAGGGGCCTGCTCATCCCCTGGGGCCGGTGACAGTGGGCAAGGCCCCTCTCTCGGGGCACAGGTCTAGGCCCTTCTCTCGGCCAGTCGGAGCAACACTGTCCCCCACGTGGTGTTTGACAGCTTACAAAGGCTTTGCTCACACCCGGCAGCTCGGCAGCTCGGAAAATTATCTTCAAAGACAGTAAACATCCCCCCAACCATCTTGGTGCCCAAGAGTCTGGGCCACACCTTCTGACCCCAAGCCCCATGCTTTCCACTATCCCAGTGCCCATTTTCCCTCCATCACCGACCTCTCCCACTCCATCCTTCTTTCTTTTTTAATTTATTTTTTTAATTTTTTATTTCCACTCCCTCCTTCTTTCTCTCCCTCTCTCCCTCCCTGTCTCCTCTTTATGGTTCAGATATTTTTAAGGCTGAAAGAATATAAAAGTGAAGTAGCCATTCCTAACTAACCTCTTACATAGCTTACTTCTGATTTTCATTGTCTTCTTCTTCTTTTTCTTTTCTTTTCTTTTCTTTTTTTTTTTTTTTTTTTTAGGACTGGATTTCTGGGTAATGTCTACCTCCACCGTGGGGCTTGGACTTACAACCCTGAGATCCAGAGTCCTGTGCTCCACCGACTGAGCCAGCCAGGCACCCCTCGTCTTCTTTTTGGGAATAAAATGCTTAGCATTCTTCTATCACTATTTTTTGTAAAGAAAACAGTATTAGTTATTACCTTTATCATGAATCATAAACTCCATTGTGAGTTCTACTGGCACTAAAAAGAACTAGTTGACTGGTGACTGCAGATCTCAAAATAAACTAGGTCTTGGGCAGCCCTGGTGGCTCAGTGGTTTAGTGCCACCTTCAGCCCAGGGCGTGATCCTGGAGGCCCTGGATCAGGCTCCCTGCGTGGTGCCTGCTTCTCCCTCTGCCTGTGTCTCTCTCTGCCTCTCTCTCTCTCTCTCTCTGTATGTGTCTCTATGAATAAATAAATAAATAATCTTTAAAAAAAATAAACTAGGTCTTTTTTTTTTTTTTACTTTTTATTATTATCGTGAACCAGCATTGTTCACTAAGACCATAACAAGGAGATAAATTTAGCATCAATGGATAAAACGCCCACACATATCTCTCCAAGCCCTTTGAAATATATTATGAACAACAACAAAAAAGTCATTCAGAAAGAAAAACAATATATTTTCCTCCTTAGGAAACGTTTCTTTCATATATGAGGCAGTGATTATTTAGCTGATTTCTGAGACTTGAAGCAAACTTCTCACTGAAATATGTATATAAAGTGATCCATAAAAACTAAGTGTGGCAACGATGAAAAATAAAAGAATGAGCAGTAATGTATGTAGAGATTTTAAAGAAAAACCCTTATAGGGTTATCATCACCCTTCCTCCTTTTGGTAGCAACGTCTTATTGAAGAGAAACTCTTTGGCTTCCTCTATGGTTGTTTCTGTTTAATTTGGAAGCGCATTTCCTTCAGACACTAAAAGTAAACTCGGTAATGCCTCGGTATTGAAGTTTTAGGCTGATGCTCAAGGGTACTCAGTTTATAGATCCTACTTTAACTGCCTCCTTGAAGTGTGTACAAAAAAAAAAAAAAAAACCCTAAAGCAATAGTATTGATTCCTAAACAAGAATCACAGGGACTCACTTATCTATGTCCTTTTCTTAAACCAACTTACCAAAATGGGATGAAAAGGAATTTAGCAAAGTTCCAGAGTAAATGTCTACATTCTAGAAAGATTCCAACAAGGATCCTTAAATCCTAAAGAAACTATATGTACTTCAGCTGAACAGATTGCCCTCAAAAATTGTATTTTTTTCATACAGTTATAATAGGCAGCACGACAGGTGAAGTTATCCATGGGGGGGGGGGGGGCAATATCGTTTATTTTCACATTTACAGACCTAGAGTAGTACTTGGTTTGGATACTTACTACACACTATACCGGATTAAATATTTGTGGATATGTCGAGCTCTATTCTTTCCAACATATCCAGGAGAACAGAAACAACTAAATAGGAAGAGAAGATCCCCCCCCCCTTTCCCCACCTCGAGTGTGTGCGAGCACACGGGCAACACAGTTTTGATTTTCTAGTCCGACATTTGTTTTCCAGGCTGGATGGGAGTTCCCCAAGCCGCTCTGTAGCCCGACTCTAGGCAAAGTGGGGTTGCGATGGAAGTCTTGCCCTCCTCACTCCGAAGGTAACCCTCGTGTGCCTGATTCTAACCCTCTCTTCAGGCCCTACAGAATTACCCCAGGATGGAACTCACAGGTTCTCTTTCTGTTCTGATCATTTTTAAGATATTTCTTAGTATCTCTGATGTTTTACCATCACTCTATGATACTCCTGGGTCATTTTTTTTAAAGCCTGCTTCACACTAAGAGTTTTCAACATGGTGGCTCAAATGTTACTTCTAGGAAATGATAAGCAGCAGCGGCTTAAACAACATGAACTTATTGTCTCACAGCTCTGAAGTTCCTCAGAAGGAAGCTCAGATCCTTTTGAGGGAAGTGAGGGAAAACCCTTCCCATGCCTCTCTCTTAGCTTCTGGTGCTTTGCTGGTGATCTTTGATCCTTGGCTTCTCCTGCGCCACCTTCCTCTTTGCATGGCATTTCCCCTTGTGTGTATCTATGTGCAAATCTCTCTTTCCTGCTGGATTAGGAACCCACCCTAATATGAACTCAACTAATTACATCTGCAATGATCCTATTTCCAAATAATGTAACATTCTGAGGTAATAGGGGTTAAGACTTAAACATGTGAAATTGTTGGCAGGGTGGAATGTGCAATTCAACCCAAATTCAACCCATAATAGAAACCAACAGCGTCTTCTTTACTATCCTTAGTCTGATGTCCATGTGTCCAGCCCCTGACTGCTCCCATCCTCGTAACACCAAACCTAGAGCACACACCTGCCTGCACCATGGCAATAATGAAGGTCAAAAATGAAGTGTCTGGATTTAAGTTGGGGAAAGTGAGACTCATATTGTGTGATCCAGGTAAAACGTGGGGAGGGTGTTCAAAAAAATACGAGGATCCATATTAAAGCTAGGGAGCCCTGTCCCTTCTTGACACAAGTTAATCTCTCTGATCTTTAATTTCCTCATTTTTAACGTGGGGTTCTGTGTGGCCTAACCGTTAAGGTCTTAGTGTGATGTGTTGTATATAAACAGGTGTTCCATAAATGCCAGGTCGTTCTACTTCCTCTCACTCCTCCAGACTCTCAAAACTCTTAACTTCTTGCATGGTCTCCATCACATTCTGTCTTGTGTTTGTATGTTTGTCATATTTCCCCAATTTTAATGCATGTTTCATGAGCCAGGGACTTTGTTCTAGACCAGTGCTTCTCAAATCATTTGTGATAAAGGACCATGTATAGATATCCAATCTGCCACAGACCAATATTTTTGTTAAATCTATTAAAAATAAGTTCTAGAAAGATGAGATTAAGAAAAAACACATATAAATTATAAGCCCCAATTTCATTACAGTCAACAAACATAAAATTACTGTCCAAAATGCTACAAAAATTTCCGAATGCTTACTGTGGATTTCTGTATTTAATCCATTGGAGACCAGTCACCCACATTTCACTGGTCTATGGACCACACTTTGATTGGCATGTCCCAGACCCTTACTCCCCAGAGTGTGGCCCCAGTACCAGCAGTTTTGGTCTCCCCTATGAAAATGCAGAGTATAAAGACTTTTCTCAAACTTATTGAATCAGAACTGGACATGGAGGTTTGTCATTTTGAATCCCTTCTGTTACTGAGCTCCAAGGGTTCAGTCGAAAATCTGCTTAAACGTTTTGAGTAGAAACACCCCAGAGAGACCCAATATGTGACTCTTAGTGCATCTGTCAGGGGATTTTCATTTTATTGGAATCCTGTAACTATTTGTTGATTAACAATGGAACAGTGTTTGTTGTCTTCTCCTACTACCAAGAACATCAATTTTTATATGAATAGGTGACTTTACATTTTTAAAGCACAGTGTTATTACAATTTATGATCTTAATGCTTTTGTACGTGTGTACGTGTGTGTGTGTGTGTGAGTGTAATTCTGTTTTCTGTCCAGCTACCAGCCTGTGAAGCACGTAAAGGAGGAACCTAATTCATTACCACTGGATAATTTGCTGTTTGTGTTTCATTAAGTCAAGATTAAGGTTGACAGAAATAGCTTTCAGAGAACTGCAGTACGTTGTAGTGAAAGGAGATCAGCTTTGAAGTCAGACTCGCCTCCAGCTGAGGCTAGGTTTTTATCCATTGTTCACTTCTTCCCTGTGGTCAAAACTTCCTCATTTGTAAAGTAAGGTTAGTATTCTGATTCTGGGTGATGGATAAGGTGAAAATAATGTATTTATACGACACACGAGTAAGATGCCTATTATATTGTTACTGCCCAGTAAACTTTGTCTTTCTGAAGAGAGAAAGGAGCTTACTCATTTTTTAATGAGGCTATTATTGGAAGGACCGAAAGTATATCAAACATAAATAAATAAGTTTAATTAGGCAGAGAAATACATAGCCATCATTTCTTGGATACTCGTAAGTTTAAAATTGTAGCTATACATTGCAAGTCATAGGTACTCGATGGGGTTTTCTCCATGGTAAACCTGGTATTGTGCTCGGTATGATCTGTCCCATGCCTGTAGTACCTGTTACAGTGCCTTGCTCATGGAAGATGCTCCATAGATGTTTCTGGAAGAAATTGTGACTTCTTTGCAGTGAGGAACCACGTCTTATATCTCCTTGTTCTGTGGTCCTCTCATCAGTTTCCTGCCGGAGCTTCCCACCCAGTGCGCAGCTGCACGCATGTGAGCCACGAAGGGTTTTCAAGTGTCTACAGACCTTGACCTCCTACGCCTGCTCAACAGCCATACAGGGCCTGGGAAACGAGAGCAGCTTCCTTCTGTTTATCCCAGTAGCGTAGAGCTCGTCCATGAGAAAGGTTAAGAGAAATGGGCCCCTCCTATCTTCTTCCCGAAGTGGAATCTTTGCTGCACGTGGTTCTCTCCTGTAGAGGAAATCCTTCGAAATGGTGCCCGAGTTTTACTTACCTCCACCTCCTTCCTCCTGGACAAGTGTAACTCATCTTTAGATGAGTTGGGGTGACTTTCTCACCAGTTACTTTTAGTGTAAACTTGACCCTGGTCTCTAACTATATTTCTTTTCTTCCATTACTCTTTCAGATACACCACACTGCTCCTGGGTACCTCCCAGAGGGCACTAAAGTGATTTTACCTAGTGCACTGTTAGTTCGTCCTTGCTCAGTTTGTATTCAGGGCTCTGAGGGACATACCCTAGTTCGATATTTCTGTGACATGAGTGAGTATCTTCTCAATCTCATGCTATTTTCCCTTTTTAACAGCAGAAACATAGGACCTCAAGCGGTTTAGTAGGCAACAGCCGCTAACCAGAATTCAATAACTTTGCTTTATGTTTGTCTTTATTTTTATGGTTTCTTTTAAAGCAAAATAAAGGGGTGCCTGAGTGGCTCAGACCATTAAGCATCTGCCTTCGCCTCAGGTCATGATCCTGGGGTCTTGGGACTAAGCCCCACATTGGGCTCCCTGCTCAGGGGGAGTCTGCTTCTCCCTCTGCCCCTCTGTCCTTCCCTCCTTCCCTCTTTCTCCACTTCCTGCCCTTGCTCATGCTCTTGCTCTCTCTCTCTCTCTCTCTCTCTCAAATAAATAAGTAAAATCTTAAAAAAAATAAGGCAAAATAAAACTACATATTTTACTATACTATTTAAATTATAGTAATCAAAAACCACTTTTCAATATACTTATTTCAGTAGCAAAATGAGTTAAAATGCTGAAGTTCATGGATATAGCACACTCAAATACATGGATATAATAAATCCGTTAAAAAAAATCCTTTAAGATTATATTCAAATAACTGACATGAGCGAAACACCGGCAGAGCAGAAGGGTGCTGGGTTTTGAAGCCAAATACCTGGGGCTGGGAAGCAGCTTTGTGAGTTACTCAAGCAAAGTGCTTACCCCCCTCCTGGGGCACAATTTTCCCTTCTCATCTGTAGAACAGGGATTACAGCAACTGCCCCAAAGAGCATTTCTTGTGAATTAAAGGAAACAATGTCCATGAAAGAACTTTGTAAACTAGAAGCAGTGAAATACATGTCAGTTTGTCATTTTTATGAATATATGATAACTACCACTTCACATTACATCCCAGTGTCGTAAGAGAGTCATGCGAATCGTAAGATGCGTGATATGAGTATATTAATTACTTTTTTATTTTTTTCAGTATAGTTGACCCTCGGTGTTACATTAGTTTCAGGCATACAACTTAGTGACTCAGCTTCTCCATACTAATGCGTTATGCTCACCTCAAGTGTAGCCACCATCTGTCACCGTCCGGCGGTGCTGCTCTCTATCCCAGGACCTATTCATTGCTTACCTGAACGCCTCTATCTCCCGCTCCCCTTCACTGGTTTCGTGCATCCCTCACCCCGTTCTCTCTGGCAACTATCAGTCTGTCCTTGGTATCTGTAGGTTAGAATTTGCTTTTTGTTTGCTTTATCATTGTGTTTTTTAGATACCACACATGAACGAAATCATACTGTATTCGTCTTTCTCAGTATGACTTATTTCACTTGGTATAATGCCCTTTGGTCCACCCACGTCACAGATGGCAAGAGCTCATCCTCGTTTATGGCTGTGCAACTTTCTTTGTAGGTATGTATACCGCTTCTTCCTTATCTATTAGTCAAGCAATGGGAGTGTAAAAATGCATTTAGATTTCTAAAATTGGGGCATAATATCAAAAATAATGAGTTTTACAGATGTAATAAAATCTTGTAAATACCGGTAACCCTGGTATCACATTTATTTCCAAGGTTTATTATGTGCCAAACTCACTTTGGGGGTAGCCAAGTACTACTGACGGAGACTATTGTGAATGAGCTGCACCAGGCAATTATCGAACTCCTTGGGCGGAGGATGAAAGAAAACCAAGTGGGGTGGAAGAAAACGGGGGGTACTCTGAGGAGAGGTGATTAGGAGACTGTGTTCTGGGGGGGTCTGGCCTACTTTGAGCCTCAACAGTGTTACTATGGGAACCTGATGAGTCTGTTGGGAAGCAGGAAAGGAAGAGTGCCCAAAGAAAATGTGGGACTTTCACCCTGGTGGAAAGCCAGGCTCTGTGCTCTCAAGCAGCCTGCCAAAATACACAGTCTACAATAAACTAAGGCTTCGAGAAAGTTGGAGTACACCAGTCTTGTAATCGTCACAATCCACATACTTCAAATAGCAAGCAGGAAAAAGGGGGGAGACTTGGACTTTCTGGAAACCTCTAGAAGAGAAAGCCAGCTGGGCCCCAACAGACTTATTTACGCACTGGACGCCTGATGGGGTCGTTAAGGCTGGATACCGGAAAGGAATATATATTTGAATCCCACAACAATGACACTTTAAATGGCTTACAGAAACACAGAAACAGTCAGATAAGGTTCCCAATTTTAAAAAAAAAAAAATCACGAGAAAGGAATATTCTTATTTCTCATCCCAGCAAATCCGCGGTGACAAAGGTCCCCGACCTTCCTGCAGCTTGTGTGAAAGTTTTAGAACTTAAAATCCAAATCGGTATTTATGTATTCCCGTATCTTAGGCTACGGAGCAGTCCGGTTTTTTTAACCTTGGATGATCTGAGCCGTGACTAGTATTGGGCCATCAACCAGACAAATGGCATCGACAAGACATTCTTTGTGCCATCAAGTTTATTGACCAACTAGTGGTTCTCAAAATGGTCCAGGGACCCCCTAGAAGTCCCCAAGATCCATTCAGGGGATCTGTAGCGTCAAAACTGTCTTAAAAATACTTCTAAAATGTTATCTACCTTTCTTTTTCATTCTCTCATGAGTGAACAGTGCTGTTTTGCAGTCAGTAGAAGCACAATGATTAACAGAACGAATGCAGGAGCAGATACAAGAAGCAGCTGCCTTCTTTTAAGCCATCAAGATATTTGCACAAATGTTGAACGACGCTACTTTCCTCCTAATTTGTTTTGTTTTGAAAAATATAGTTATTTTTCAGTAAAGACACTTTGTTTATGTTGGCACTGATTTCCATTAACGTGTAATGGGTTTATGATTATCATTTTCAAATGAAAATCTTCTCAGTTCTAATTTTCAACATGGAATCCAGCAATAGGTATGTAATAGACCAACAACAACAGGCCTAACACACACTTCAGGTCCTCCTAAAGGGGCATCCTCCGGCCAAAAAAATGTTGAGACCCAACTGGCTCTTAAGCTGCTAGTTCCTACAGGCCTGATTTCCTGCAGTTTGGATTTTCTGGGATTAGCTTGAGGAAAAGTAACCCACTACAACCCTATTAGCAATTTCAGTTAAGTAGCAGCTGGATCAACATTTGTGACGAGAGGACCGACAGAAGGCCCAGAGAGGAATCTTTTTTTCTACCAGCTACTAATTTGTGCTGTCCATCCTGAGCCACAGAACCCTCAGCGCAATTATCCTTCGGGATTTATCTGTCAGCTATCGAACTATAGCGACACTCGAGAAGATGTTGAGATTTGTGAGTTTAAAATAATGACCAACGGGTTTTTTTTTTTATTTTTATTACAACTGAGTTAGGCCAAATCACATATGTCACCAATGCAAAGACTATGCGGCGGAGTTCTAACAGTGACTTACACCCTTGCTCGCTCAAAACTAGCGAATATGTAAAAAGGAGTATTGTGGAGATAAGGGTGCAGACCCTAGAGTCCAGCAGAAGTGGGTCTGAACCATGTCCCACACGCACTGACACCATGACCTTGGGGATTTTAAGTTGGATTATTTCTGTAAGGCTTAGCGTCCTCATCTGTAAAATGAGAAATCGAAATAATAGCTTCACTGCACGGAATGATTTGCAAATTAAATGAGACACTATGCAGCGTGCTTCCCGTACATCATCTCATCTAACCCTCGTGGTGATCTTAAGACACAGAGGTTATTGGGTTTTCGTTTTACAGACAGGGAAACTGGCGTTTAGAAAAGCCAAACCATTTTCCGAAGATCCTGCTACTCTAAGTGGCAAAGCAGGGATTTGCTTTCGACGGCTCCGAATCCAAACAGCCACGTCGGTGTGTTTTCTCAACAGCAAAGATTCGACAAGTGCATGCTTCTCTCTCCCTTGTCCTCTGTCCTGAGCCCAAGATACAGGAACTGACGATTCCTCTTTCATAGAGGGTTTACAGACAACTTCTTTCCTGGGTCCACACAGCACACACATATTTCCCAAGTTCCCTTTAAAGGCTCTGGAATAGGGCTAAGCATTTGTGACAAATACATGTAAATATTGGGTTATATACTGAGTGATAAATGATCATAAGGGGAAAAAAATGACTTCCTCCTAAAAAGCTCTTACTGAAGCATTCTAGATGAAAAGGCTTGAGGCAGTGCAGGCTCACTTCCTCCTACGCCACCAGGTCCACAGGCTTGGGGCCAGATGCCCTACAGCTGGAATTACTGTTCCTTAATATTGTAACGGAGATGCAGAGTTTCTGGAAAGGTCTCTCAGATCTTAACCCAAGTTAAGAAAAGACAACAACAACCTTGATGCTTTAAAAAAATTTTTTTTATTGTAAATTCAAAGTAATGGGCTAGTGATTGCAGAGTTAATAACCTATACATCCATTTATATCATGTGAGCATCTCTAGCCAGGAGGCTTCTCTGTTTTCGGACTGGCCATCTAAAATTGCAAATAAATGTTTAGATTTGATCTCTGTGGCTACCGTTCTCTGTTAGCTGGATAACAGAAACTGCTTAGCACTCAGGTCATCTGACGTCTCTGCGAGCACCTTCCCCTCTCGCAGGGCTCGGCTGGAAAAGTGACTGCGGCATGAATCAGTGTGAACCCGACCGGGTCATGCTCTAGCCTTGAAGGAAGAGCTCAGGAATGAATCATGGCCATATCCCTTTGGCTCAGTAAACCACAATTTTGATTTCACTTTTCCACTGGGATAGAGATTTTAAAAATGTATCTGTTCAAGTGAAAGTTGGTAGTTTTATGTTTGTCTTATGAGAGTTTCATAGAGTGATATTTGGATTTATTGAATGCCTCTTGTCCAGAATTACTTTGAAGTTATTAGCGGATTAAAGGAGGCCAGTTCCAATAAGCTCCAACTTCAGTTTTCCACCAGGCGTTCTGAGAACAGCATCGTTAGGGCTATGGAAATGGACCGATGCTCCGCATTTCTAAAACGTCTTTCAAATGTATCTCTCTGTCACTTCGCTTTTAAGAGGTAAAAGAAATTAGATATCATGGTTTCTCTAAGATTATTTCCCAAAGTACAGCTTCACACATTCATTCACATGTACTTCCTCCAGAGGAAAAATAATTATCAAGATATTTGACATATATGTAGGTCAAATACTCTCCCAGGTCAAAAAAAAACCAACAGCAGCAAAAGGTCCAAGATGTCACAGAATTCTTGCATGAAGAGCCCTTTGATACCCAGGCCATTTGACAAACAAAAAATAAATGCTTCGTCCTGTAGGATATCTTTGAATAATTACCTCCACCGCATAACCAAATGCCACATAATAATGAGAACATCAGCTTTCTCTCATTCCCAGAACTTCACCTTGTCCTGACTTATTCCCCTGACATTGTCTCACCCTTGGTACCCTCACTTCCAACCTTCCTATTTTCATCCACACTTCACTTTGTAGATCCACCCTCAACACTGTCTTCCCCCACCCTGGCTGCCCCTTGAACATGATTTTATTTTTTAAAGATTTTATTTATTTATTCATGAGAGACACAGAGAGAGAGAGAGAGAGAGAGAGAGAGAAAGAGAGAGGGAGAGAGAGAGGCAGAGACAAAAGCAGGCTCCATGCAGGGAGCCTGATTCAGGACTCGAACCCGGGACCCCGGATCATGCCCTGGGCTGAAGGCAGCGCTAAACTGCTGAGCCACCCAGTGATTCCCCCTGAACATGATTTTAATTTGGAATCTTCCTCTAGCATTTCTCTCCATGCCATGTTAACTAAATCATAGTACTCAGTACTTAGTAAAATAAGTTTTACTTCTAACATATAATTTATTTCAAACTCAATTTTATTGCAGCCCAAACTAGAGATAACTGTAAATAGTAAACTATTTTGTATATATAGACAATATTTTAAGTTTCAAGGAGTATAATTTACTTGGCAGATAGCATTAAAGATTAAATAAATTACTATTTTCTTTTCTTCAGTGTACTAATAGTTATTTTTTATTTTATTTAAATTCAATTAATTAACATATAATATATTATTGATTTCAGAGATAGAGGCTGTGATTCATCAGTCTTATATAACACCCAGGGCTCACTACATCACGTGCTCTCCTTAAGGCCCATCACCTGTTACCCCATTCCCCTACTACCCTTCCCTCCAGAGACCTTCAGTTTGTTTCCTATAATTGAGTCTTTTATGGTTTGTCTCCCTCTCTGATTTTGTCTGGTTTTATTTTTCCCTCTCTTTCCCTATGATCCTCTGTTTTGTTTCTTAAATTCCACATATGAGTGAGATCATGGGATAATTTTCCTTCTCTGATTGACTGCACTTAGCATAATATCTTTTATTCACATCATTGTAAATGGCAAGATTTCATTTTTGGTAGCTGAATAGTATTCATATATATATCACATGTTCTTTATCTATTCATCTGTCGATGGACATATGGGCTCTTTTGATTGTTTGGTTATTGTGGACATTGCTGCTATAAACATTGGTTTCAGATGCCCCTTCAGATTACTTCATTTGTATCTTTGGAGTAAATACCCAGTAGTGCAATTGCTGGGTCCTCGGGTAGCTCTATTTTCAACTTTCTGAGAAACTTCCACATTGTTTTCCACACTGGCTGCACCAGGCGGCATTCCCACCAACAGTGTACCAGGATTCCCCTTTCTCCAAATCCTCACCAACATCTATCATTTCCTGATTTGTTCATTTTAGCCATTCTGACTGGTGTGAGGTGGTATCTCATTGTGGTTTTGATTTGTATTTCCCTGATGCCGAGCAATGTTGAGTATTTTTTCATGTGTCTATTGGCCATTTGTATATCTTCTTTGGAGAAATATCTGTGAATGTCTTCTGCCCATTTCTTGATCGGATTATTTGTTCTTTGAGTGTAGAGTTTGATAAATTCTTTATAGATTTTGGATTCTAGCTCTTTATCTGATGTCATTTGCAAATATCTTCTCCCATTCTGTACTAACTACTTTCTATAAGTTCCCCAAGTCAGTAGGGCCCCAGCAGTCCTTCTCTTAAGAACTTCCCTATGAGTAGTGGTCTTATCCACCTGTTCTGGGTCTGAAACCAGAAATATGTCTTACAAAAAGGAAGGAAAGAGAGAGAAAGAGAAAGGAGAGGAAATGAAGATCAAATATAAACTTGTCAAATGAGTGCCTTCTGAGCTAAAATTTCTTTGGGGTTCCTAAGAAGCCAAAAACCAAACCAAACCAAACCAAAGGCTTAGTTAACAAAGCCAAAAGTATCAGGGTAGCTTCCATCTGGTTTTGTTAGTGGGATTACAACTGTGCTATCACCACTAGTATTTATCTCCAACCCACATTTGTCAGGAGCTATCTCCTAACATGGATGGAAACATAAGGTCAGTGGGGAAAATTTCTCAAGTCCTTTCACTTCCCATGGGATCTGGGAAGCTCACAGCAGTAACTTTGGTCTTTATTCTGAGCCTCAATATTCTCCTGAGAGGCACAGGAGAGGCACAGGTTCTTTTTACCTCAAGTAAAGGGAACTCTTTCTCAAGTAGTAGTTCATAGAAACCCTATTCTCAAATATCATGTTCTATCACTTTTTGTTAAAAGATTTTATGAAAGCACAGGTGTGGATTCAAATTCCAGGCCAATCCTTACTGTGTGATATGGGAAGCATTTCTTCACCTGTTAAAATAGTAATGAAAATACCTGCAGATTTGTTATGGTATTAAAATAAGAAAAGTTAAGTGTGAATGCACCTATCAAAATGCCTGGCATTTAATAGGCATCAAATTATATAATATATTTTGTCTCTAAGTAACTAAAGGAGGGACCAAGGGCATTATCAATATGTTTATGGGTGTCTTCTGTATCTGGCCTTTCTTTCCTTCTTTCTTTCCTTCTTTCCTTCCTTCTTTCCTTCTTTCCTTCCTTCTTTCCTTCTTTCTTTCTTTCTTTCTTTCTTTCTTTCTTTCTTTCTTTCTTTCTTTCCTTCTTTTCTTCTTTCTTTTAAAGTAGGCTCCACACACACCATTGTGGTGCTTGAACTCATCTTGAGATCAAGACCTGAGCTGAGATCGAGTCAGATGCTTAACCAATTGAGCCACCCAGGCACCCCAAGCTTTTATTAAACCAATGCATTATCTTTTTCCCCAGTGCATCATATTTCTATAGGAATAGAATAATCACTTCATTTTAGAGACAAATAAGCACTCTCAACTGTGACAGAGTCCAGAATTGAAGCATATCACAGTTTCCATCTGAACATGCTAAAGGGGCCAACTTAAATGGAAATGCTTGTTCCTTTCTTCAGCATATATCCCACCTCCTTTACACTTTTATTAAATTAGAGGAGCACTGTATTTATCTTCTCTGTAGCCACGATGGAAAGTTTAGTAATTACATCAAAAATTATTCCTGGATGTGTTTACTGCTCTTCCAACTCATTCTGTGTGGATCAAAAACTCAATACAAAATATCATTTTTTCAATGCTAAGTAATCTAAAGAAGCCTTTTTTCCTAAACACATGATAAATCTGACCATAATACTGCCTCTCTGGAATCAATCTGACAGTAACCAAAAACAGACTATGAGGGAACCAGGTTGCATAGCGCAAAGAAACATGAGCAAACCTTCATACTTCTCTGTTTCTATCTTCTCTTTTGAAAAGCTGCCAATAAATGAGTCAGAGTCTTAGCAATACAGCTCACATTTCCATCTGTAATGATTCAAGTATATCTGACTATCTCTGATTGAGAAAGATTTGTTAGAAAAGAAGCCATTTGTGTAAGATGATTTATTCTTCAAGTCATTAAATATAAATAAAGCAATGACAGTAAATGTTTCTGAAGTCAGGTTTCCATGCTTTCATGGATTAAATAAACATTTCACTTCAAAGGGAGTCATCCACCTTCCTTTATCATCTTTAATATTTCATACCTAAGTTCCACAGCCCAAGCTGCAGGAATTTGTTACTTTTGATGGGAACATCGCTTTGGCCTTGATATTTTTTCTCATCTCATGACTCTTACATAGAACATTACAAAGAATGGAAATATGGCAATTGTGTATAGCTCACTTCTATTCTCTTTATCCTGCTATTGATCCTGTGCAACCCTGGTTCTGGAGAGAATAGAGCAGATCTTGCTTGAAAATTACCATGTAGATTTTTCTAACCTGTCTGAGGGCTACCTGAAGGACTAACACGAAACACTCATTTCTGTTTTGCCTAACTCAGAACTGAGGCCTCAAAAGCAGCAGACATCCCTTGAAAATGCTTCAGGGCAAACTAACAACATACAGACACATTCTACAAAAGATTACAGTACAGATATATAATAAACAGCATATGGTACAAGAGAAAAAGCTGGGGAAAATCCTTTGGGAAATTAGAATATTCAAAAGAAGTTTATATGGAAGATTTAGATAGCCATGCATTTTACCAGGGCAAGTTATATACTTAGAAAAAGATACCAAGCTTCCACTTTAGGCTGATCCCAAGACTGATCAAAAGTCTGGCTAAATATTGTACCGCAGCACAGAACCAATCTGTAAAAACCAGGAAGGTCGTTTTCTTTTTGTTTGTTCATTTTGTTTTTTTGACTTCTAGTATTCAAGGAAAGCTCTGTCATAATACTAGAATACTAACTAAAGGTACAGAGAATTCAGTTACCAACAGAATAAGGAATATAGTCTTTGAAAAATAGTGTGTGTGGGGGGGAGTAAGCTCTGAAAAATGGGAAAAATTTGATTTCCAGGGTGACTACATTACAATATTCAAATGTCCAGTTTTCAACAATAACAAAACATAACACATAAAAGAAACAAGAAAGTATGACCTACTCAAAGACACAAAATTGAATGAAATAACCCGTTGGAAGCCCCAAACATCAGAATTACTAGGAAGACTTGCAAATAACTATCTTAAATATGCTCAAAGCTCTAGAAGAAAACATGGAAATGTACTAAAGAAAACCAGGAAAGTGATGTTTGACCAAAATGACAATATTGCAAAGGGAAATATAAAAAGCAACCAAATAGAAATTCTACAGCTAAAAAGTACAATAACAGAAATGAAAAGTTTAGGAGAAGTTCAAGAGCAGATTTGTGCAGGCAGAGGAAAGAATCAGAGAACTTGAAGACAGATAACTGAAATCATCAAGTCTGAGGAGCAGAAAGAAAAAAAGAATAAAGAAAGGTGACTAGAACCTAAGAACTAGAACCTTAGGACACTATCAAGCAGACCAACATACCCATTATAGGAGTTCCAGAATAAAAAGAGAGAGAAAGTGGCAGAAAAAATATTGGAAGAAATAATAACTGCTGTAATAAATGTAGAGATATGTATAAAGACTCATATAAAATAGAAAAAGTGACTGAAAACTTCTCAAATTTTAAGAAAGACATGAATTAATAAATAAAGGAACAAACACATAAAATCAGGGAAAATGGGAGATAAGTCTATAGTAGCAAAATTGAGTAAGTTAAAAAGACATTTGAAAAAAAATGCTGAATCCTAAGGTAAGAGTGAGAAATGCTATAAAATAACCTGATTTACAATTCAAAATGCCCCCTAAATCTCAGGAACTGTTGCCACAACGAAGTAGAGGGGAAATGGCTAAAATGAAAGGATTTTTGAAAATTTTCTTGGAAAGCTAGATGCAGTTTCTCTCCCACTCTGATCAGCTATATCTCTGTATCTCCACTCTCACAGAAACCTGGAGGTATTGTTTCATTTTTTCTCTCTTAGGAATTTGTTTTAAAAAAAGTCTCCAAATTATAGCAGGATACCATAACATAACTGAGAAAATGAGCAAATGAATGTAAACTAGATGCTGAATTTCCCTGGCCTCTTATCCTTACTTGTCTGCAGAATGTTGGAAACAAGGCCTTTACCTTCCAAGCATGAAATGGAAATGCGTTAGGCAGAGGTTTAGCAAGAACAGAGAACTCCCCTGCACTCCATCACCAGGCTAACAAGCAGCAAAAACAATCTCAGCCTAACACTGCAGAAGGGATAAGAGCATGAAAAGAGACCAGGGAAAGCCTAAACTTAGAGTGAAGCAGGAGAACTGAGAAAAAGCCCTAAACAACCAACACCATGATAAGAACAGGACAGTAATAAAGAAATGTAAAGCTGGTGGTGCACTAAAGCTCGCCATTGCAATAGCAAAAGCCAAATTTAATTAAAATCCTCACTACATGGGCACAATATCCCATACCAATGGCCTTGCAGAAAGATTATCAGTCATGAACACTAGTTACCTCGGCCTCTGCTACTCATAGTAGCTACATAGTGGACATACACACTATGTCCAACAATCAATAAGACATTATAGGATACCCAAAATGCAAGAAAAAGCAACCCATTGTCAAAGACAAATCAATCAATAGAACAAGATTCAGAAGCAACCTAGATAATGTATTTGTTAAAGAGGAAATTTAAAATAATTATGATCAACATGTTATCAAAGTAGACAGCATGCATGGGGATTTTCAGGGTGAACAGATAAGGAAGGAAAAGGATAGTAAGTAATCAAATAGTAATGCTAGGAACTAAAAATCATAGGTACAGAGATAAAGAATGCCTTCAAAGTCTTATCAGTACACTTGACACAACCAAGAATGGTCTCTAGATATCACCCAAACTAAAACACACAGAAAGTGCTAATAAGGGAAAGCAGAACAAAGCATCCAAGAATTTTAGGACACTATCAAGGAGTCTAACATACATGTAATTGTAATCATAGAAGAAGACAGAGAAAAGTTGACGAAATATTTGAAGACATTACAATGGCAGAAAATTCCCTCAAAAGATTAAAGATATCAAACCACAGGTCTTGGAAACTTGGAAAAGCACAGAAAGTATTTAAAAATTAATAATTAAATTCACACATCCAGACACATGATACTGAAAATGCTAAGTACAAAAGATAAAAAAGAAAGTCTTAAATCATCAAGTGAATAGGCCACATTATATAGAAAAAAAAACAAAGACAAAAAAAAAATACACCACACATCTTACCAGAAACTTTGCATGTCAAAAGAAAATAGAATGATATTCTTAAAGGGCTGAAAGAACACTGTCAGCCTTCTATCTCATGAAAATATTTTTAAAAATGATGGAGGGATCCCTGGGTGGTTCAGCGGTTTGGCGCCTGCCTTTGGCCCAGGGCATGATCCTGGGGTCCCGGGATCGGGTCCCACATCAGGCTCCCTGCATGGAGCCTGCTTCTCCCTCCTCCTGTGTCTCTGCCCCTCTCTCTCTCTCTATGTCTATCATAAATAAATAAATAAACCTTTAAAAAAAATGATGGAGAAACAAAGATTATCCAACAAACAGAAATGAAGAATTCATTAAAAGCATATCTGAACTGCAAGAAATGTTAAAGAAAATTCTTCAGGAAAAAAAAAAAACTATGACAAGAGATAGAAGCTTGGATTTACACAAGGAAATGAAGATCCCTGGAAATGGTTAACATAATAAATATAAAAGGCATTTTTTTCTTCTTTTAATTTCTCTAAAATATCATCGACTATCTAAAGTAAAAACATAATATATTATGAGCTTAGAGAAATGTGAAATAAAAATGTAGGAGACAAAAATAGCACCAAAAGTGGACAGGAGATATTGTGCATGTTCTGTCACATATTCTTCTACTACATATGGAATACTACCACTTGAAGGTAAACTGCAATTAACTTAAGATGCATACTGCAAACCTAAAGGTAATTATTAAAATAAATTAATATGAGAAGTAGAAAAAGTAAGTCAATAATAGAGATAAAATACAATCTTAAAAATACTCAATTCAAATATAAGTCAAAAAAGAACAAAAATAATTGGAAAAACTAGCAATATGATAGATATTCATGACACCATAACAATACTTGCAGTGTATAAGTAATAGTGTATATATAAATAACCTAAACACAAAAATTCAAATCAGAATTAACTGTATTAAAAAACAAAGCATGCTACCTGTAAGGAACCCACTGTTAAATATACTTAGATCCCAAGTAAAGTATATGAAGAGATGTAGTATGCACATACTGACCAAGAGAAAGCTAGAGTAACTATATTGATATCAGACAATGCACAATTCAGAGCAAAGACTATTACTAGAGATAAAGAGGAGTATTACATAATGATAAAGGGCTCAGTTCACCAAAATAACCCCGTAATAATCCTATATTTAAGTACTTCACAGTAGAGCTTCAAGACACATGAAGCAAAGAAAGAAAGGAGACAAAGACAAATCTACATTTATTGTTGGAGACTTCAGTACTCTAAATAACTGATAAAACAGAAAGATGGAAAATCAGAAAGGATATGGATCATGGGAATAACACTAAAGGTCTACTTGACCTAATTGCCATTTATAGAAAACCAAAAAGGAACAGAATACATGTTCTTCTCAAACACACAGAGGACATTCACCATGTTAGACCACATTTGGAGAAATAAATCAAACCTCGACAAATTTGGAAGAATTTAAATCATACAGAATATGTTTCCTGATCATAATTGAATTAAACAAGAAATCAATGACATAAAAAGATATCTGGAAAATTCCCCAATACTTGGAAATTAAATAACATCCATCTAAATAAGCCACATATCAAGGGAGAAGTCACAAAGAAGACTGAAGAATATTTAGAAATGTATAATAATAAAAATATCAATGACAGTTGCAAGATGTGACAAGGTGGTACTTGGAGGAAGTTTATAGCATTAGATTCTTATATTAAAAATAAGAGTTTCAACTCAATGCTGCATGCTTTCATCTAAGAAACCAGGAAAAGAGGAGTAAAAACACACCTAAATCAATAGAAGGAAATAAATAATAAAAGGTAAAAGTAAATAAAATAAAAAATAAAAACAATAAAGAAAGTCAATGCAACCAAATACAGGTTCCTAGAAAAGATGAAGAAAATTAATGATATCTAATCAGAATGACCGAAAAAAGTATAAATCACAAATCTTCCTTGCATTTGGTGCCACTGCATTTTTAATTTTTCTTGAGTGATTTTCTGTTCCCTGCAATCAAATATCCTTAACCAGAATAGGGATGGACACATAATATAACCAACCCTGGAAAAATTACAATTGCATGGAAATATTAGGCCTCCTATTCAGTGGAAACAATTTAGGAAGAATATATATTCAGTTAATTTTATTTGCTTCATTTAAAACAATACTTAAGGGCACCTGGGTGGCTCAGTTGGTTAAGCATCTGCCTTCAGCTCATGATCTCAGGGTCCTGGGATCAAGCCCCACATCGAGCTCCCTGCTCAGTGGGGAGTCAGATTCTCCATCTACCCTTTCCCTTGCTCATGTTCTCTCACACTCTCTCTCTCAAATAAATAATAAATAAAATCTTTTAAAAAATAAAACAATACTTAGTCTTCACAGGGAAAATGTCCATATATGAATATACTTCTTAATAAACTAGTAATACATTGTTAATTAATCCTGCTTAATGTATGTAATATTACCAAAGGATTTGATTCCATTAATGTCACTAATGATTCATTTTCATTTTCACTGAGGAGTTTTACTCTCATTCATACCTCCTGAAATAGAAGCCAATTATCTTTTTTTGATAAACTATTTTGTAATTACTTCATACAAAAATATGTATTTGTTTACTATTTTATATAAAATATGTATAAAATTATTTTATACAAAATTATGTATTTCTACAATTTTTAAAAGTGTTTTATACAAATGAAATTGTTATACAAAAATATATTTCTACAATTATTTTATGCAAAAAATGTATTTCTGTAATTATTTTATACAAAAATGTGTATTTCTACAACTTTTTTAATTAACTGCTCTAGGGGAAGAAATACCTAGTAAGGTAAAAAGAAAGTGAGTGTTTGGAAATGATAGTGGAAGCTAAAATAATCCTAATATACTAATCAGGCACCAAGATGCAGTAGTCTTTGTACCATATTTATCAGGGCGTATGAACAAGAATTTAAAAAGTTTCTTCATGGTGCTGGGTGGTTCAGTCAGTTAAGCGTCGGACTCTTGATTTTGGCTCAAGTCATGATCTCAGGGTCGTGACACAGAGCTCCACCTTGGGCTCCGTGCTGGGCTTGGAGCCTGCTTGAGATTCTCCTACTCCAGCTGCCCCTCCCCCACATCCCTCTTTTTAAAAAAAAACACACACACAGTTTCTTCAATCTAGGGATACCAATCTAATTGAAGAAAACAGGATCATAGGGGAAGAGAGGAAAAAATAAAACAAGACAAAATTAGAGAGGGAGACAAACCATAAGAGACTCTTAATCATAGGAAACAAACAGAGTTGCTGGAGGGGAGGGGGGTAAGGGGGGTGAGGGGATGGGGTGATGGGCGTTAAGGAGGACACACCATACAATGAGCACTGGGTGATATATAACTGATGAATCACCGACCTCCTCCTCTGAAATCAATAGTACATTATATGTTAATTAACTGAATTCAGATAAAAGTTTTTAAAAAGACGTGAATGATTTGTATAAATAAAACCAATGTGAAAGGTGGAAAAAAGATATGTTCACAGAACAGAGACAACTTCAGTGGGGTTCTTTTGAGGGGAAAAAAGCACAGAAAAGAATTTACATGAAGAGATAAAATAAGAAAGGTAGGTTATGATGATTAAATGGTCGTTTAAAGTTTCAAACAATATTCTGTAATACAGATAGCTTGTTTAGACGGAAAATTCTAGCCACTTACCTATGGACCTCTGTGGTGGTTCATTTTATGTCAGTTTGACGCACCACAGGGCACCCAGGTTAAACATTATTTCTGGGTGTATCTGTAAGGGTGTTTCTGGGTGAGAGCGGCACGTGAGTTGCTGGGCCCAGTAAAGTAGATTGCCCTTCCCAAAGTCTACGTATTGTCCAACCTGTTGAGCGCCTAAATAGTACAAAAGGTAGAAGAAAGAGGAATTCATCCTTTTTTATTCCTACTAGCCGGCTTGAGCTGACATCATTCTCCTACCCTTGGACTGGGATTTACACCATCAGCTCCCATGGTTCTCAGGAATCTATCTATCTATCTATCTATCTATCTATCATCTCTATCTATCTATCCATATGGCTCTCTATATATCTATACCTATGAATTGGTTCTGTTTCTCAGGAGAACCCAGGCAAATACAGCCCTTTTATCCACTTGCTTCCATCTTGGTGGCAAGCTCTTTGGAATATACTAGAAACAATAGCCTCACAAATTAAAAGCACTGTCCCAATCCAGTTTTTCCCTGAGACTCAGTCCTATATTAAATAAGATTTTTGAGAAAGACCCAGCCCCTCACTATTCTCTCCTTCAAGGCTGTAGCTTAAATTCTCTTGCTTCAGCTTGGGGACATTCTGACCTTAAACTAACATTTCCATCTCTTCAAGACTCCAAGTTATAAGTGTCAGTCAATCTGAATTTCAGGCCACTGGCAGAGAGGTCCTTTCCTACCAAATTGTATATGCAGTAGATGAAGTACAAAAATAACAAACAAACAAATAAAAAATAGAGTCTAAGAAATAAGTGAACTTCTTTATTATGAAACTAATGAAATGATTGGTTGTCACCTATAGAGCTAGCCAGCTGGAAGTCCTATGGGCCCAGCTATGCAGTGCGGGTCTGTCCCAGTCCTGGATGGGGTTTGGTACCGCGCGGTGGTCAGTTGTAACTTCTAGGACAGCAGCAGTGACCTGGTAACATCGGAGAATACTTGGGTGTAAGGATCTATCTTCTACCTTCTACCTTCCTGTTTCCCAACAAGTGCTGCTCACTAATGTTCTGATTTCCTCACCTTCCCTCATTTGCTACCTGTTTTTCCAAGAAGGTAAGTACTTTGTTCCATCCCTGTTTGAGAAGGGCAGGAGCCAGTTGTCAAAAGCATGATTTCTGAATTCATGTTATGTGACATATACATGGTAACATATATCATCAACAACGTGGATTTAGCCCAGTAAATGCCAGAATGATTAATACTGGGCAAAAATCTCTTAATACACTCATTATACTAATAAAGTAAAATAAAATATGTGACATGAAATGTTAAAATGATGAAGAAAGATCTTCAGTAAAATTGAATACTTACTCATGATAGAAACGCTTAGGAAGCTAGGAATAGAAGGACCTTTTTTTTGTTAACTTGATAAAAATATCTTCCAAAAAAGACAGAACAAGCATCATGTTTTATGGTAAAAGACTGGAAGTATACTCCTTAGTAACAGTAGCAAGATAGGAATGCTATTTACACCAGCACTACTAAACATTGAATTGGAAGCCCTAGCCAGAATAATGAGCTAAGGAAAAGGAATATAAACTTTGTAAAGCAAAGAGAGCAATCATTCTTTGCAGATGACGTTATCTGAAGAGTATTCTACAGACTCTACAGAGAATCTAGGAAAACTTACAAGAGAGTTCAGAAACTATTGGATTCCAGCTTAAAGTACAAAAAAATCTGTAAATAAATGGTGATGTATTATTATAGGTAGAGGTGAGAAGAATTAATATGTTTTCAAAAAGTCAAATCTTTCTGAAATGCCAACAATATTTTTAGCAAAATTACCAAGCTGATAATAAAATTCATATGATGAGAGGAAGGCAAAGAATAGAGAAGTACATTTTGAACAATAGCAACAACAAAGAGCAGGGGAAAAGGTGTGAGAATGACTTGGAACAGCAAAGATCAAAAAAGAGAATTCCTATGATATTGGGAACAGAGGAAATTTGGTGAAAGGTCTCTGAATGGAGCCAAGGGTTTATGAAAGCCTGTGAGAGATATGGTTTTGCAATTCAGAGAAAGAAAGGGGGCATATATGTAGGGAGAGAATTATAGAAATGGAAGAAAAATAAAGTTAAATGCTTACTTCATATCCTGCATGAAAATAAAACATGGGGTCAATAACTATATACAGAAAGGCAAACCTTTAAAACCATGATAAGAAAATTGAAGGGTGAAGTTCAAAGGAAGATCGTAGGAGTGCAGCATATTTCAGAATTCCCAAATTCCCCTACAATATAGACCAAGCAACTAGAATAACAGAAAAAAGCAGCCAAACCCACAACAAAACTAAATAAGCTATCTCCAGGAGCCCCAAAATTGAGGAATGGAGGCTAAACTAACTGCAACAAGCCTTACATTGTACTGGCAACTGTGAGGGAGGAAGTAGAGTAGGCAAGGGGATTTCTGACAGCTGGGAAAGCTGGAGGACTCAGAAACCGAATTACCCAAGGACCAGAAATTGAGGGATCCATTCTGAAAAGCTCAGGGGGCCATTCTTAAAAACACCCAAACTGGGAACTGGTTTCATGGACTCCAATTTGTGGGTGAGTGCAAAGGGACAGCAAAAAGTCAGATGGTGTGGGTCAGTCTGTACCCTATAAAAACTGAAATAAAACAACTGAAGTTCCTTTGTAGAACAGAGACCAGCCTCCCAGAGAGTCTTCTGGGAGTAGAATGTAAACTGAGAAAGATAAAGATACTAGAACCAAATGAAAGAAAAGATCCAGATAGAAGTAGGGGAGAGGAAGACGGAGGATGGCTCATAGAACTATAAATCATGCATTTGACCACTTTGCAATAATAAGGATTTTTACAACAGTGAAGTAGAAAAACTGCTGGCCAACACTTGTCCTCTGAGAGTATGAAAAAAATAACCCATTTTACCTAAATTTGGACAAGAGAAAACATTGCGATTCAATGGTTAAAAAAATATTGCACAGAACCATAAAATAAAACATTTTATAAAGAATATATCACTACACAGCGTGGTATTCACATAGGAATAGATAGGGCCAGTACAATTAAAAAAAAAAAAATGAGAGACTCTTAACTCTGGGAAACGAACTAGGGGTGGTGGAAGTGGAGGTGGGTGGGGGGTGGGGGTGACTGGGTGACGGGCACTGAGGGGGGAACTTGATGGGATGAGCACTGGGTGTTATTCTACATGTTGGCAAATTGAACACCAATAAAAAATAAATTTATAAAAAAAAGAAACCTTAATGATATTTCTGATTGTAATTACCAAAAATAATTAAATAAAATAAAAAATAAGAATAAAAAATAAAAAATAGATCTAATTTCATATGAAAATTTAGTAAATGCTAAAAAATAGATCTCATTTCATATGAAAATTTAGTAAATGCTAAAGTCTGTGAAATGCTAAAGACAGCATTTCAAAACAGTGGGGAAGGTAAACTTTTTAATAAATGGTATTGGAACACCTACTATGTGAGGGAAAGAGTTTGATCCATTTTTTATACTTTCTAAGGGATAAATTACAGATAAAATAGAGATTTAAAATTTTTTAAATGAAACCACACAAATACTAGAGGAAATTCTTAGAGGAGAATACACACTTACAAAATGAAAACCTCCCATAATTGAGCCATATTAAGCTATTTATATTATATGCAAGTTCACTGTAAATACTAAGATCTGTTTTTCACTCTGCAATTACAGAATGCTTTCATATTTGTTCATCAATGACACCTTTTGGATTTTTTGAGCTAAGCAGAGACATGATATATTATCCCTTGAAAACCAGGAGATGAGATTCAAGAACTCTGTCCCTAGTCACATGGCCAGGGATCAACAGAGCTGAATAAAAAGTACATTGTGAATCCAGGTAGACAGTGTTTCTCCCAGTTCGTCCTGCTGTTCTTCCTTTTCTTTCTGCTCTATATGCCTTTTAAAAATATACATTTTATTCCCTTTACTTTCCTTCTCCTGCTTCCTTATTTTATTTTATTTTTTTTCTGGTTAGGGAAAAACGTACTGTGAAAGATGGGTGGAAGGGTACAAGGGTAAGACAATGAAGAGATGTACACTTTACTAAATATATAGACAGAAGGACAGAAAGATAAAGGGCTCAAGAAGGTGAGTATGTAGTATGCAAGTGGTGTGTCGTGGAGAAGACACAATGAACCTATTTGTTCTCAACCCGGGCTATAAGGTGACAAGGAGAGCCATGTTCGACCACTAATATATCTGGGAAAATAACGATTAGAGTAAGCTTTTGTGCATTCCCACATAATTCTCATGCTTCTATAGTCTGTCCAGAAAAACTTGTCAGAGAACTAAAGGACATTTTCCAAACAAAATTATGTGATGGCTGCTGGTTTGTAAGAAAACAGAAAATAATAATAATAATTGCTACTACTACTATTATTATTATTATTCCATTTCTGCTATCTATTTTATGATTCAGCAGTTACTGTTAGTGAAGCGTGGTTGTGGCCCCCACTTGTCAAAATGTTGTGGATGATTTGCTAACGTGGGTATGAACTATGGATAATTGTTTCTGGCAAAGATACGTTATTGATCACTTGCTGCCACTAGTGATTTGCCACTCATTGGAGTTACCAGGAATAATTTGTTTATACTAATAAGTTTTGTAAGACATTGTATTTCTTTGCTCTTGGCATCTTCAGTTAAACCATGTTGTCTATTGTTATTCCCAGGATCCCCCCTGAAAACTCATTGAGAGCCCCATAAATAATTTCGATAACCATTATGGCTGGCGAAATGATTGCCCCTGCCAACCTGACAATCAAGCACTGATTTTCTGTGGCCTGCTGAGGAAGAAAACATCTTTCTTCCATTCATTCAAACTATCAAATGTTGTCTCTGCCAAATGCATTTCGAGTCATTAACAGATATCGGATGTTATTATAGTTCAGTTACTTAACTGCACAATTGCCAGATTGCTGTTTCTGCAATACTGAGTACAGAACGCAACTTTAGCTAGAATCGTGGGACTTGGCTGTGCCATAGAGGTGAGGCGGCTCCTTCATGAAGAGATTCCCTGAGTCTGTGGATAGCCTCAGGAGCTCAGCAAACAAACCTGTAACTCAATAAGCTTCAAGCTTACACAATAGAAGTCCATCAGGATCAGAATCACTGAGCTCTACAGTTATCCTCCTGCTGTTCAGATGTAACTAAACAACAAAGTCAAGGTGAGTCATCAGATAATTTATCTGTGAAATTAGTGAAGAACCACTAATTTTTCTTCACCTCATAAAGAAAAAGTTGGGTCTAAACCTAAATAGGGCCATTTTTCTCAAAACTGCATTTCTTAAGTCTCCCAAATCCACAGTGACTAGGAGAACTTTAAAGAAAGAGGCAAATTTAAAGTAGTCCCTAAAGTTTTGTATCTTTTTGTTAGATAATGTAAAAACAAGATTTAAATATAGGAAAAGATAGCCTTTATGTATCTCTGTATCAATCATTGAGTGTCAACTCTGTCCTCAGTACGCATATATCATTTCTTGCATTCATAAATGTAAAGATTGGTTATGAGTCAGTTATGAGTCAATGAGTTAGTTGGTCACTGGATCTGTTAGTTTGTCAGTCTGCTATTCCCAGGACCAAAGGATGGCTGAATAAAGCTTAAAAGAACTTTACATTTCATAAATTTGTTTTTATTACCAAACAAATAAATATGTTTCCTGAGACCCCTAGGTCCAGGGAAATGGAACAGAGAAGTTTGTCCTCTCCCTCCCACCAAGTAGAATTGGATAGTATGTGAAAAATGATCATAGGAAGATTCTTGAAAAGTACAGAAAAAAGGCAGACTAGCTAAGAACACTGAGACCCACACGATAGCATCATGGTGAGATACCCGTGTTTTCTTTCTCTTTCATACATTCCAACCTGGGGTTTAAGAAGCCAGCAACTTGTAAATACCAGTGGACAGACACGTACAAAAAATCCCTAACTTGTTTTTGGTCTACTCTTTCTAGTAAAAGAATTGGGACAGGCACAGTCAGGCAGGAAAGGAAACTTTTAGACAGTGATTGTTCTACAACAGTCAAATCTCAGAAGAACATGGGTCCATCTACACTCATGCCAGGAAAGGCTGAGTGGGGAGCCTAGGCTTCCACCCTTGATAGGCTATAACAAGATGTCCCACGGCTCCTACAGGAGTAGTATCAAAGAACTCCAAGTAAGGAATAGGGAATTTCATCCCTGATGATGCATGACAGGCATACTTCCCATCTCTTTCCCTGCAATGTCAGTAAAGATCATGTAGGGAACCAGAACTCCCACTCCCATACAGCAGTAATAAGGAGCCTTCTCTTTGGGTATACTTGGAGGGTAAGTGGTGAACCTCTATGTAATAGTAACAAGGTGGCACTCCCCCTCCACACCTGGAGCAATGCCAGAGAAAACCAGCAAAAAATGAATGTTTGAAAAATAGCTACAGTCTCATAGTACAACACAAAACATCCCGTTTCAATAAAAAATTGCCATATCAAAAAAAAAAACAGGAAGATTTCAAACTGGATGAAAAAATCATTATATGTTGACACCAAGATGACAGAAAGTAGAATTATCTGATAAAAATTTAAAGCAGCCATGTTAAAAAATAAAAAATAAAATAGCCATGTTAAAGATGCATTAGTAAGCGATTATGAGCATATTTATAACAAATGAAAAAAGAAACAGAAAACCTCAGCAAAGAAATAAAAGATATAAAGACAAATCAACTGCAAATTTTAGAACAGAAAATTATAATAGTGGAAATACAAAGTGTAGTGAATGTGCTAACCAACAAAATGGAGCTAACAAAGGAAAGAATCTATGAACTAGAAGATAGAACAATATAAATGCTCTAATCTGAATCAAGAAAAAAATAGGCTAAAGTTGAAAAAAAAATTAACAGAGCTGCAAGACCTCTGCAACTATAACTATAAAAATCTAACATTCATGCTTTTGGAGTCCTGAAAGAGATTAAAGAATTGTTAAAAAAACAAAAAGAGGAAATGATAAAAGAACTTTGAGACATTGGGAAGAAAGAACACAGTAAGCAAAAATATATATAGGGTTTTGTCCCCTCTTGAGTTTTCGAAATTTTGTTTGACAGTCGGAATAGCAATTGTTAACACTCTCTGATGTGGTTCTAAGTATATAAAAAGAGGAAATATGTTAGACAATTATAAATAGAGAAGGTAAAGGGATGTAAAAGGACTTAAGGCTTCTGTACTTCACTCAAACTTATAAAGTGATGATACCAGTAGACTGTGGTAAGTTATGTAAATATAGTGTAATATATGGTAAAACTGTTTTAAAAAAGTTTACAAGAAAATGTGCTCAAAGACAGACTTATCTATATAATCTATAGATTATAGTACCTATTGACTTCTAAACAATGTTCAAATAACACATCACAGATTGAAAAAAGAAAACAGAAATGAAAAACAGAACAAACAAAACAAAAATTAAAATGGCAGACTTGAGCCCTGGCACAACAGCAATTATATCACACACAAATGATCTGAATACATTGAAAGAGATTGACAGGATGGCTTTAACAATACTCATCTATCTGTCTACGAGAACCTCTCTTCAAATGCAGCAGTATAGCAAGGTTGAAAATAAAGGGATGGAGAAAATATACCATATAAACATTAATCAAAGGAAAAGAAAAACAGCCATATAACATCAGACAGAATAGACTTTGTAGCAAAGAAAAGTAGCAGAGACAAAGGAGGACATTATATAATAAAAGGCTCAATCTCACAAGAAGAGCTAAGAATCTGAAATGGGTATTCTATGCACCAAACATCAAAGCTACAAAATATATGAAGCCCAAACTGAAAGAATTTAGAGGAAATATAGATAAATTCACAATTACAGTTGCGTACTCCAATACCTCAACAATTGGTAGGACAGCTAGACAGAAAATCAGCAACGGTCTTTAACAACTCAACACCACCATAAACCAATGGATCTAATCAGGGTTTATAGAAAATTCTCACCCCCCCCCCCCAAAAAAAAACCAGAAAAAATATACATTCTTTTCAAATAGCCACAGAACATATGCCAAGATAGACTATAATCCGGGCCATTAAAAAAAAAAAAAACCTTAACAAAAGATTTTAAAGTGGCAGTCATACAGAAAATCAAATTAGAAAAAAGTGAAAGATAATAGGAAAAAAAAAACCCACAAATATTGTAAACTAAGCCACACACTTTTAGATAATCCATGGGTCAAATAGGAAGCCTCAAAGAAAACCAAAGAATACATTCAACTGAAAGAAAACAAAAATATAACGTATCAGAGCCTGTAGGACACAGCGAAAGCAGTACTGGGAGAGAGGCTTATGCCATTTAAATGAATATATTAGAAAAAAGAATCTCAAAGAAATAATCTAACCTCTCCCTCAAGAATATAAAAAACAAAGATGAAATGAACTCAAAGTGAGCAGAGGGAAGGAAGTAACAAAGATAAAGGCAGAAGTCATGAAGTGGAAAACAGAAAATAGAGAAAAATCAATGAAACAAAGAGCTGGTTTGGGGAAAAGATAATTAAGTTGACAAACTTCTAGCAAGTCTGACAAAGAAAAAGAGAAAGGAGACACAAATTACCACTCCTGTAAGAAACGGGATATCACTACAGGTCTTGGAGAATCCAAAGGATAATAGGGAGTTGTACAAACAGCTCTGCACTAAAAAATTTGACAACCCAGTAAATGAGTCACTTCTTCACAAACAGATTTCCACAACTTACCCAATATGAGATCGATCATCAGAAAGGCCCTCAAGCCATTAAGGAAATTGAATTCGTAGTTTAAAAACTCCCCCAAATCTTCAGGCACAGATAGTTGCACTGGAGAATTCCACTGAAGGTTTAAAGAATTAACACTAAATTTACACAGTCTCTTCCAGAAAATAAAACAGGAGGAAATACCTTCAATATCATTTTATGAAGCTGACACCAAACCAGACTGAGACAGTACAAAAGCAGAAGACTAAAGACCAATATCCAAGTTCTGGTACAACTGCTGTTGCGATGCTGTTCTGTGTTGCAGCGCCACAAGGTGCTACCCTTGTGGGAAACAGTAAAATATACAGATCTCCTTTATTATTTCTTATAACATGTGAATCTGAAGTATCTCAAAATAAAAAATTCAACCACAAAACAACTGTTTGCCTCCGGGTCTCATATTCTGAAATACTTTTACTGAATAAAATTTTAAGCAGTCATTCTTTTTCCGATTTTAATTAATCAAACAAATTTCTAAGCTGGAATCACCAATTTATTCTGGTATCAATATCGATGAAGAAACAGATCCAGAAAAGTTGCATAGCTTGATCAAGTTTAACACCTTCAATACTGAGTTGTGATTAAGTCTGTGATGCCCAATTCATACTTTTCCACCAAGATATCAGACTGTATTCTATAAAATTACCAATATTGAGTCATTTCTAGCTGTAAGAAGATAAGTTCAACCCAGTGTGTAGTCTCTCATTGTGAAAAGGACTTCAAATGTTGCTGTATTTTCTAATAAGCATTTATTTAGTATCTACTGCATATTTTATTAAATACGTTTTGCCCTATGGAATATGTCATTTAATTTTCCTCTGAAATATACAATTATTAGCATTGTTGCCAGGACTTGAAATCCCTCCAGAATGACCCAAAATCTCATTTCCCCCATCCTCACCTGAAGTCATCCATATGTCTTGTGGTCTCCCATGTTGATAGACTTGGTGCCCCGAGACAGGACACTCAAAGCACCAGAAGAGCTGAGGACTACACCTGACCTAGGCTCATCCAGAGGCCTGGTCCCCTGTCTAATCCCAAGGCTTCTAAGAAGCTCTAAGTCGAAGTGTAAGTCTATCCTCAGGGCTTCTGAGAGCCTTCCAGACTGAAAATTATTGCTCGTCTTCCTTCTTTTCGTTTCAGACGAGGATTGACTCTCAGCGGCTGGGGTTGGGAGGATGAGAAGATAAGACCCCTGTATCAGCCTGTCCTAGGAGTCACTCACATTGAGGGACATTTGGGGCATTTAAAAAGCTGAGGGCCTTCCCATCTAGGCAGATCCCAGTGCTACCACAATGCTTTGCTCTCTGGTCATCCTGAGAGCATATTTCTACTTACCTGCTTGGGTTCCTCCTTTCCAGTAATTCATTTAGCAAACGCGTCTTCCTGGACCATAGTAATCACAGACTAGAACCTGGTACCCCCAGCTGCGCCCGTGAGCAACGGTATGACCTCAGGCACCAATTTAATTTCTCCTATCCTTTCTTCCTTGGCCAATAAAGTAGTAAAAACATCAACATGGTAATTTAATAAGACCATGCAACGTTTTCCAAACCATAGTACCTTTATTATTCATGATACAGGAGATGACTTTGGGCGTCTGTGATGAATCTAGTTGTCTTAAGTACTTTTATTCTTGCCTTCCCCTTAATGAGAGGACAAATGGTTTCCTTCTTATATAAGATTCCCTTTAAAGATAAATGGGTGTACATTTTTCAAAATATAAAGTCACTTAAAGAAAAATATTAAGTGTAATATATTACAGGAAATACGTGGATGTGACAAAATAACTTGTGAAGGAGGCTGATGTGCTGGAAACACCGAGCGAACACAGGTGGTTCCAGCCCGTGTGCGAGGTCTGGTCTGGTCTCTCCAACACCGCAGTAGGAAGCAGCGGTGCCTGCCTGCACTGGCCAGCTGCCCGCCGTGCTGACCAAACGTGCTATAGCTGATCGCTTCCCTCTACTTTTCTCTTCGCCAACACGTGCAGTCCCAGGACCTGCCGTCACTGCTTGCAGAAACCCCCCCAGACTTCACGCCACACCACGTCGCATCATTGTCTGTCTGTGGCTTCCAGTTTCCAATTTAAACTCCGCACCTTTGTCATCACCTGCGCTATCCTCGCGTCATCTCATGCCCTTCAAACACTCAGGATTCATGTCCTCGTGGGTAGCACTCTGTTCGCACAACCTGGTCCGCCACACTCCGCGGCTCTGCCCTTGCCCAGTTCGTCCTGCAAGGGCCATTGCAAAACCCACTTGTGTCTGGAAATCCAGCTGAACCACATTTCTTTCAGATGATTTATTTATTCCGTAAGTTCCCCCCTGCCCCGGACGGTGGAGAAAATAAACTATATTTAATCACAGGGTTAAGGGAGGACCACACTGATCACAACCGCCTCCCACATTCTATTTCTGTCAAGTGAGTAATGGAGCTGAAGGTCATGACAGAAAGATAAACTTCTCTGTTCTCAGTTTCTTCCAGTTATAATGCATCTCTCTGAAAAACTTGCCAGACAGAGATGAAGCAGCAGCAGGTCCCTGGATGCCAAAGGGGAAAACCCAACATTCACACTGGACATGATCGAAAGAATATTTATTGACTGTAACTGCTCAAAATGTCCAACTCACAGATCGCTTTCACATACCTCATCTCCTTCAGTTTTCATGAAAACTCTGGGAAATAGCTAACGTCATCTCCATTTTACGGAGAAGGGAAAGGAGCTTAAATGAGGCGAACGATGTAGCTGATTATGGCAGGACTTGGGTTTGAGCGCTCTGCTTCCAGGCCCAGCAGGTTTCTAGTCCCTGCATCTCTCTAGTTGGAAGGTCTCAGACATTGGCCATGGCCAGAAGGAAGGGCTAAGTTCCATTCACAGGCATAGGAGCCTCTTGAGAAGAAGCAGGGAGGTTGGTAAAGGTGCCAGCTGGTAGATCGGGCGCCGCTGTCATCCAGCTTCTCGTGATCCTCATCCTGTGGCCTCAGCCCCCACCCGGTCCACTGCGCTTGGTGCATGGGCTCCTTGCTCGCCCTCCAACAGGTGAAGGCCAACTGCGTTCACCATTTGCTGTCACTCCTTCTGGAATTCTCATGACCACCCCCCCCCCATTTCTAGGAAGGAGCTAGTTGAGGTAGCATCACTCCCGTCTCTTCTTATCACTCTTTATCACCCTCGCCTGCCATATTTTCTTCTATAGCTTTTGTCACCATCTGGCCTAGTATAACTTTTATCGATCTATTTGTTTGCTATTACATCTTTCCCCACTAATGTGACCTCCACTATGGCAAGGATTTTTTTTTTTTTTATTGGTGTATTCCAAGTCCCCAGTGACAGGCACAAAACAGACATCTAGTAAATGTTGGCAGAGAGGAAGAGAGATAGAGCAGGAAAGAAGGGGGGAGGGGAGGGGGAGAGAGAGAAGAGGAAGAAGGAAGGAAGGAAGGAAGGAAGGAAGGAAGGAAGGGAGGGGAGGGAGAAGGAAGAGGAGAGGAAGGGAGGAGGAGGAGGGAGGGAGGGAGGGAGGAAGAAGGGAGGAAGGAAGGGAGGGAGGGAGGGAGGGAGGAAGGGAGGGAGGGAGGGAGGGAGGGAGGAAGGGAGGGAGGGAGGGAGGGAGGAAAGAAGGAAGGAAGGGAGGGAGGGAGGGAGGAAGGAAGGAAGGAAGGAAGGAAGGAAGGAAGGAAGGAAGGAAGGAAGGGAGGGAGGGAGGGAGGAAGGAAGGAAGGAAGGAAGGAAGGGAGGGAGGAAAGGAAGGAAGGAAGGAAGGAAAGAAGGAAGGAAGGAAGGAAGGGAGGAAGGGAGGGAGGGAGGGAGGAAGTCCTGACTCCGTATGACCCCTGCTTCATAACTGGGTGAATATGTCACTTTACTCCTGGGAGAGTTTCTTCCTCTGGACAATGAAGCATTTAGATTCAGTCACCTCTAAGATTACTTCTGACCCTGACGTTCTATCGTCCTGTGCACCGTGACTCTGTTTCCCTCATTTACTGACAGGAAGAGGAAGGCCAACAGTCGTCACAAGGTGAAAGGCTGCACCCATCAGCGAGCTCCACTCCCCACCGCTATTGTCACACTGGCTGGTGTGCTGAACACGCTCTGACACATGACAGGTCTTCCCATGCAGCAGTATTTGAGAAATTCCAGGAAAGCTACCGCTTGATCAAAAGTACGTTTCTCCAGGAATTTCTGTTGATACCTAAAATGTTAAGACGAGCAGCATCGCTGCGGGCACCATCTCTTATCAAAGTACAAGGTTCCCTCTGAACCCTCATCAGCCTCCGCGCCATGTGCGGCAGCTCTGCAACAAGACGAGGACTTTGGAATCAAGAAGACCCAGATGGGAAGCCCGGCTCGGCTACTTAATGGCCAAGAGCATTCGAGCAATTGACATATTTCTCTAAAACGTAGCTTTGTCATCTGCAAAATGGGGATGAGGATAGTACATGCATTGCAGGGTGATTTTGTGACGATTAAGTGACAGGATGGCTTTTATTTATTTATTTAACTTTATTTATTTATTTATTTATTTATTTATTTATTTATTTATTCATTTATTTGAGAAAGAGATAGAGCACAAGAGTGAGGTTTGGAGAAGGGCAGAGAGAGAGGGCAAGAGTCTTAAGCGGAGGCATGACCCTGAAATCCTGACCTGAGCGGAAACCAAGAGGCAGATGCTCAGGCGACTGCACCACCCCGGGCGCCCCCCACAGGAAGGTTTTCAAGCCCTTAAGAAATGATCCATAGATTGTAGTTCGTACTGTGGTTTCAATACTGTAGGGATAACTTAACGTGACCCCAGTGATCATTTAGCTTCTGGTATTGGTTTTGGAAATAGGCACAGCCTGGATAGAGGGTGGAAATACCGATTCAGACCACAAGGGAGTCCCAAGGGCCGGGGAGGCTAGGCCTTCCGGGAGGAAGAAAGGGATCAAAGGCCGAGTGTCTGCAGTGACTGCAGTCAGGACGCTCACTTTTCCAATGATGTCTTAGACTTTTTGAAAAGCGCTCACTGTCCTCATGCCTAATCAAGGCCACAGGTCACCCCAGTTCAGGGGCGGTCGCGGACCACCTCTCATCAACCTACCGCAGCACTAGCCCCAGAGGAGAATCCAGTGCTTCCTGAGGCAGACACGACCATCAATCAGTGGCCCTGAGTTCTTGGTTGTGCCAGGAAACTTATCCACAGAGGTCAAAGATTTTTGGGAAAGACCAAAAAAAAAAAAAAAAAGGACTGAGATCTGAGACGGTGCCCACTCATTAATCAAGCCCGAATGAAAACATTGCCTCCACGTCCAGAGCACGAACATCTTCTGTGTAAACCACGACACTCATCTTCTGATAACATTGTTTCAAAACTGGTAACGTAACCAAGGAAAAGGAGCAGGGAAGTGTCCAGAAAAATAGCTTTGCACCAAAAATAAAAAAGAACCAGTATAACTGGAAACTAAGGATCACCATGACTGTGAATTTCTGCCTCCTTATTAAGCCGGTTCCTGTTTTGCTAAATATCATGAAAAGTTTCTTTTTCCCATATTTTTTCTCAATCTCCTGCATCCGTCACCTGAAACGCGTAATATTCTGTATTAGGCAACTACAACTGTACTTGGTAAGAATAATAAAAACCTTTAGGGCAATAGAAACCGAAAACGGCCGTCTTAACTATGTTGTCACTTGATAAACTACGTATAGATGATGTGACCTCCTTCCAAATAACTCCCCTCCGGGTCCGTACAATTCCTGATTCAATGTCTGACGTCTGAAGGGTTTTAGCACTTCGAGGATTATTTTTCTCTGCTATAAAATAATTGCTCCAAAGAGCTAACGCCCAAATACCAGTCATCCGGCCGCTCACGACCGAGAGGCCACGGTGCTGCTACCTCTCGGGTCCACGCTGCAGTTAAGCCTTGTGAACCCAAAGTTCTTCATGTCATCGCTGTCGTGGTGCCTTGCCCATGTTAAATACTCCATTGAATATCTTTTTTAAAAAAAAAAGATTGTATTCACTTATTCATGAGAGACACACAGTGAGCGTTTTTGGGTTCAAAATAACATGACTTCAGAGACCACACCCTTACCCGTCACACCTAATAGGCTCTCAGATTTTTCTAATCCAGAAAGAAGGTGCAGATTTCAGATTCCTCATACGTCACCTTTTAAACTACTGACGTGCAATACTGAAAAAGTGGCAGGTCATATAATTGGGGGCTTCCCTAATTATGAAATTGAATTATTATGAAAATTATGAAATTTGAATGAAATTATGAAAATTATGACCGTATTCTGAAATACAATGCCATGCTTTTTAGGAAGCATCGGTCACCTCTGCTTAGAGCAACGCCCGGCCTCTGCTCAGCATTGCAGCAGGACGGCTCCAGAGGCCTAGGGCCCGTCCATTCCCATGACAGTCTTGTCCCTTAGAAGCGACTGGGTCACTTCCTTCACGAGCAAGAGGAATTTCAGGTCCCAGGGGCTCGGCAGCCACAGCAAAGCAAAGACGCCTCGTCAAAGACGAAACAGAGGCCTAGTGTGACTCCCACGCGCCAGGTGACACGCCCTGGCCTTAGAACACTTTCCTCGAAAGTGTAGAACGAGGTGAAACCAAGTGTGTCTACCTGGAAGTTGCGAACCTTGGGAAGAGCTGGATGGGCCTCCACGAGCTTCGCAGCCTCCGGACCGGCTCGGGGCCACTTAGGGGCTGCGAGGCCTCTCGTCCTCCCCCGCGTGATGCTGTTGTCCTGATGGGACCTGCTGGGCGACCTGCTACCAGAGCGTCTCCGGCCCGCGGGCCCTGTACCCCCAGCCTGGGGGACCTGGCCAGGCGAGGCCAGCACCTGCGGGCGGGGTGGGGGGCGTCACAGCGACCCCGAGGGTCCGCCTTGGGGCCTGGCTGAGCTCCAGGGGCTCCTCCTCGAGCTCCTCCATCCAGCCCAGGCCACTGCTCTCCCCGCAGGCCCCCGGGACACCCTCCTTCCTGGGGCAGGGTTCCAAACCCGTGCTTGGTTCTCCCCTCTGCACCTGCTGCGACAATCCCAAAATCCCAATTTTGCGACAATCCTAAAAGTCACCTGCTGTGACTTTTGCTGACAAGTCACAGCAAAAGCACGTTTCCGACCCTCCCTTGCCCGCGCCCCCTGCTTAAGCTGCTGGGTCTTCGAGAACCCTGAGGCCTGGACTGTTAGGACGCGGCCCCCCAACCTGGGTCCGGTGGCAAGTGGTCCAAGTGGTCCAAACGTTCACTCTGGTTCGGAAGAGCAGGCTTGAAGCTGAGGGAGTGCCCTGGACCAGTAACCGTGTGCCCATAGGGCGCTCCCGGGCACCGAGGACAGGCTGGCAGAGGAGGACCACGGGGGTGGGGGAGTCTCGGGGTGCTTACCTGGGCAGCTCCCGGAGCTCGGGCGTCGTCCACGTCCCGAAGCTCGGGGCTTGGTCCTGGGCTAGATGTGCCCTGGGTGACAGGGCAGGGAGGAGCCGGCAGCCGCTGACCTCTGACCCCGCGCCTCTGGGCAGGCCTCCCCGCAGTCTCCTAGCCAGGAGGGAGGGCGCTTGCCCCTCCTCGGGGCGTCACAGGCAACAGGACAGGACCCCCCGGACTCATTCCTCGGCTGAGGGGACAAAGGCCTGAGGGATGGTGCACGGAGGGTGGCTGCTGTCGCCTTCGAGCCACGTCTCGGTGACACTCGCAGTCCTTCCGACCCTGGCAACGTGTTTCAGTTCTCAAAGCATCCTGGGCAGGTGGCAAAGACCCTGCTGCTCCCATGCTCCAGGGGAGGTCGCAGAGGGCAGAGAGCCACGTGGTTTGTCCGAGGACACAGCACTGACCAAAAGGACGTTGAACCTGTGTCATGGTCATTCTTTCCGACAGTCCCATGACGTTAAGCAGCTCCCAAGCGATAGGCAGTTATGCCCATTAACGTCAAACACGCAGGCATTTCTGGTCTCTCTGTAACGTCAGAAAAGTAGGAGCCTCCCTGACATTTTCCCTTTGTGGCCTCCTGCGGTCCCCCCTGCTAGGGCGGATCTGTGTGGCGGCCTCACTTAAAGAACAGCGAGTGCTCATCCTGGGATGCGCTGGAGACTGCCCCGCACCATCAGAGCAACGGGCACTGGGCGTCGTGCGGCCCGGGCTACTGATGCAGACTCAGACTGCGCACGGCCCTCGCTCTCTAAAGGCAGGTGCAGAACTGCCCTAAGAGGCCTAGACGGGGCCGCACAGGGTCAGTCGGCCCAACTTGGCCCGACCGGTGCTGGGCAAGCAATGACCTTCTATGTCGCTTCACAATATCCGCACAGAAAGTGATCTGTCATCAGCGCGGGTCACCTGCCAACCCGCTGCTAAGTGTCCATGTCGTGGGCAGCCCTGCAGCTCATCGCTGGCTGCTGTGTGCCCACCTACAGGACTGCGCTTTCCCTCCTGTGGGCAAAGGAGACGGCCCTGCCGTGAGACTCCCACCCTCTCCAGGTCGGGATCATCCCTTTTGTGAATTCTACTACCTCTTCTCTGTATTTGGAGGGTTTTATTACATGATAAACTCCTAATCTAGGGATCCCTGGGGGGCTCCGCGGTTGAGCATCTGCCTTCAGCTCAGAGCATGACCCCGGGGTCCTGGGATAGAGTCTCACGACGGGCTCCCTGCAGGGAGCCTGCTTCTCCCTCTGCCTATGTCTCTGCCCCTCTCTCTATGTGTCTCTCATGAATAAATAAATAAAATCTTTAAAAAAATTTAAAAAGAAACCTCCTTGGAATAAAGGGGAAAAGAGAAAAAATGAATGGGAAATATTCATTCTTTTTAGCATTATTATTAGAACTCAACAGGCCAATCTCATTAAAAAAATAAGCTAGTCTCAAGTGATTCTTTAACAGGAGCCAAAAATAAAAAATAATTAATTAATTAATTAATTAATTAACAGTAGTCTTTGAGATTTTCAAAAATACGTTACTTCTAGGAATCTATTTTCTAAAAATGTGAGCGCATGTATACATGTGAGCACATATACAGGACTGGCCATTGTTACATTGTGGTAATAATGAAACTTTAGGCACAATATAAACTTTCATCAGTAGAAGCAGAGTTAAATAAATTATTATATATACATAAAGAAGAACTATAGGCAATTCTTTAAAAAAATTTAGTAAATTTATATGTACCGATGGGGATGTGTATCATAAGTTATTCTATTTTTTTATAAAAAAAATATGGAGCAATACTTACCCTATACTACATTTTTGCTTTTAAAAAATATGTTATATGAGCATAGAAATCTCTGGAAGGATACACAGCATAGAAATCTCTGGAAGGATACACATCATTGACAGTCAAATTTGTAGGAGAAAGGTATTAAGAAATAGAATATCTTAATTTTAACTTTACACACTTCTATGTAGTTGGCTAAGTATTGTGTTTATAATTTTAAATAATCTAAAAAGAAAAAAATGAAAAATTACAGAGTATTGTAACTCACGATCCTGCGGTTTTTCATTAGAGTGGTTTGCTGGAAGGTGTTGCAGGGAAGCAGCACAGCACAGTGTGGTGATAAGCAAACTGCCGAGGTCTGAATTCCGGCTCTGCTGTTTGTTGACTGTACCTGCTTGGGCAAGTTACTTAATTTTTCTGAGCTTCGATTTCTCCGTCTATAAAGTGGGGATCATCGCAGTACCAATAGGGATTGTGGTAAGAATAAAAAGAGGCATCACATGAAACATTCTAACTGAAACCAGTTACCTGGGACATCGTAAGGGTTCAACAGATGTGAGCAACTAATAGAGAAGAGATCGAGAAAGGACAGACACCTCAATGAAAATGGTCTATCTTTTTGCTCCCCGAGTTCATATAGGAAACCAGGCCGCTTGGTTGCTGAACAGACTTTGTTATTTCTCTTTTAAGTCTTTGAGGTCAGGGGATCCCTGGGTGGTGCAGCGGTTTGGCGCCTGCCTTTGGCCCAGGGTGCGATCCTGGAGACCCGGGATCGAATCCCACGTCGGGCTCCCGGTGCATGGAGCCTGCTTCTCCCTCTGCCTGTGTCTCTGCCTCTCTCTCTCTCTGTGTGACTCTCATAAATAAATAAAAATTAAAAAAAAAATAAAATAAAGTGTTAAAAAAAAAAAGTCTTTGAGATCAACCCGATTTCCTCCATTCTTTATTCTAGAGGAAACTGTCTCCAGCATTCAAACGGTATGTATAGGAAATTAAAAATAAAAGAGAGCAAAAGCATCAAGAAAAATTCTCCTTCAGTAAGTCTGATAATTTCCTGAAAACTTGTTGTCTTAAATTTCATATCCTGCAATTGTCAGCAAGATGCATGTGTATGATTAACACTGAGGGAATCGGCGTCTGCTAGCAAAATTTAACCTGAAAGAAAAAAATATGTGTTGTAGAAAAAAAGATCCTCAAAATACGACCAACGTGTCATGTCAGTTTAAGAAGAGCCTACTAGCTCGAGCAACTGTTGATCGCGGGCTAAATATCACACACATTTATGCTCTCAGAGGATGCCACAGTACACCACCAAATGCAAGTAGCAAAGCCCTTCTGTGAATGGCCTAAGTTTGGGGGAAATAACTGTCACATAGTAGGTATTCAAGAAATATCTGTTGAATAGACTAATGACCGTGTACTTCGAACCTGATTCCATGATACGTAACTGCTAGCGGTCGATTCCTAATGTACTTGAAGATCTTTCTTTTTTACTATCTTACAAAGTAGAACGAATAGGATTTTTAATTTAATACCATCTGAATCGACTGCCAAAATGTTTCCACTTCTCTACTGAACTGAAACAGTAGGCACTGAGAAACATTGCTTCCGTACATAAACCAATTTTCTATTTGCTCATAAAATTTCATGAGTATCTCAGGAAAAGAAAGGGAAATGGATATAGAAAGAAAGAGCGACAGAGACAAAGAGAGGTAGAGCCAGAGAGAGACGGAGTGGGGGAGGGAAAGGGACAAGGGGGAGGATGCTTGAGATAGAGCCGCAAGGTGGGTACTCCAGCTCTGGCTCTCAGATCTCAAAACCACTGCCCCGATTTCTTCTAAGATAGACAAGAAGTTTAGTTTCCAGGGGGGACTGCTGACTTCCACGGTCCTTGAGCATCCCCTTTTTCTTCCATTCAAATTACCTCTACCGGCATGTTTTTTCTCCACCCAACCCAGGTCTGGGAGATTGTGCCTTTTGGGGTCCATACAGGAAATAGGAAGCAGAGCATTGGGTTTGCTTTGAATGATCTGTCCTTACATCTCCTTCTCCTAGGCTGAAGCATGAAGCAGAGTGTACCTTTTTTTTTAACTTCTTTCAACGAAACTCTACCATTTTTGCCATGTCCACTAGAGAAAACTCTATGGAAGTTCTACACAATCACAAGGGAACTGAGAAATTCCAAAGAAGGCACTCAGTTATTTGTTGCTCCATTCTTGGCAGAGTGTTGGGATTTGAAATTAAGAGGGGAAAAAAATAAAAAGGTAGAAAATCCATCAATGCAAAACGGGAAGCTACAATTTCTAGAATCAGTTGGTTTTCAAATACATTAGTTAAGAATGTTCCATTACCTAGCTTGGACATGTTTGTGATTTTGCACTCTTTTCTTCAGCTCTGTCATCAGAAAAGCATTTCAGACTCAGCCATCGCTGCCGCGGTGTTATTTTGGTATGTTTTCAGTGTAAAAATCTCTGGTATTTTTTACGTGTGTTAATCTATGCTATCAAATTCTGCTTTCTTTAATCTCTTTCAGACTTTGTCACTTATTTTAAAGCCTGAACTGTATTCTAGTTGTTTCTGGGTGATTCACAACCGTCTCTGAGGAAAAGCAGAGGGATTTGATTAGTGTATTATAAACCGCGTGTCCCGTCCCTCTGCACAGGAACAAGAGGCTCTTCAGAGTCTCAGCGGCTGCATTCACAGCTCCTCAGAGCCCTGCCGCCAGCTCAGGGACACACCCCACACGTTCATCTGCTGTTTTCATATTGCACCCAGAGCAAGATGATTTTGTTACTTGGCTTCTTGTTTTATTTAAAAGATAAATATTTTTGCTTACTACAAATACCCTAGACCAAAACTTAATAAGAAACACAATCCAGGGCAGCAAATATGTATTGCAGGATAATAGTGAGAAACAGTAGGCTCTGGAACCAGAGATGGTAAAGGAAGGGCCCTCCCCCAATGCTTTTAATTAAAAGAGTTAAGATGTCCTCAATTTTAAAAAAAAAAAAAGTGATGGGTAGATAATTTTTTTTCAGCTCTGTGATTCTGATTCCATTATGGATAAAAGATAAATGAATAACTTTAACTATAGGAGCCAAATAGATTGAATTCATTCCGATATGAGCAAAGGATTTGTGGCATCTATTCGCAGGACTAGAGAAGAGGAAAGGAGAGAATAAGGTATCTGTCGCTCTCTGTTCCGAGAATATGAGCCTTCTCATTCTTTGTGGGCCCCTCAGACTCTCCATGATTTGCCTCGTTAATTTACTATTTTTGCTTCCCCAGGTTCCGGCCTCCCTCAGCACCCTGGCAATCCTCCTCTAAGAAACATTGAGTCAGGTGCCTGTGCCGTGTGATCTACGACCTTGAGCAGACATCCCTGCCACAGCTGTGGCCTTGTTATTCCGACTTCCCTGTAAATTCCTGAAGGGAAGGGATATTGGAATTCGCCATTGCACCAATGAAGAGTTCTCCTTTGTTACACAGAAAAGAGTGGGTTTGCTTGTATATTGGGAATGATAAGTAATTCAGAATTCTGTGAATGACTGTGTTGCATTTCCACAGTGCCCCCTTAGCTCTCTCTCCTTACTCTCCTCCCGCGTACATTACTGGATTTATTTCAGGACTCCTCCCCAAGAATCCTGGCAGGAGAGGGGAAGGCTATGGAGCCAAGGACACTGAAGTACAGCAAGCCATTTGCATTGCTTCCTCAACCAAAAATCTACTTAAAATCAATATTTCCATTTAAAAAAATGAATATTACAGTGAGGCATGGACCAGTATAGACCCATCCTATTTCCACAGGCCAGTATTTTGTTTAAAAGTTGTATACAGTCCATTGGTGATGAACACGAGCTCTGGGGTCAAGCAGACCTGAATCCAAGTTTGTCTCTCACTTCTTGCTATGTGAATTTGGGCAAGGAATTTAGGCTCTTTATGTTCAGTTTTTCAATCCACACACGGTGAAACCCATAACTAAGAGACTCACGGAGTCACTGGGAAGGGTAAATAAGCCAATCTGTATAAAAAGAGCTAACACAATGCCTGACACTCAATACGTGCTTGACAACAATTAAATATCATAATTCATTCAGGCCTTCACTTATTCATGCTTCAACAGATATCAGTGCTAAAAATACAGAGTGAAGAAAAGGGATAAAAAGCCCTTTTTTATGAGCTTTCATTCTAGTAATGGAGACAACAGATTAATTAAATATAACACGTGATGTGTTAATACAAAGCTAGGAAGAAAAATATGACAGAGGAAGAAGAAAATTGAATCGGTGTAACCACGGTAGTGCTTCCATTTTTATTTATTTTATTTTATTATTATTTTATTTTATTTTATTTTATTTTATTTTATTTAGTGAGAGAGAGACTGTACATGCACAGTGAGGGGGAAAAGGGTAGGGAGAGAGACTCTCAAGCAGGCTCTATGCTCAGAGCTCAGTGGGGAGCCCGATGCAGGGCTCCGTCTCACCACCCTGGGAATATGACCGGAGCTGAAATCAAGAGTCAGACGCTTCGCTGACTGAGCCACCGTGGTTGCATTTTTAAACTGTGGGGAGACAGAAGGCTCCATTCTGAAGATGATTACATAAAATCGTTACAACTCTTCCAATCTCCTGTGCCTAACTAGGATCATAGATAGACGTAAAAATTTCAGAATGTCAGCGCCACAAGACTTGTGTTTACCTGATTTATTATCATATCTTTAGTGCTAGTGCTTGACAGGTAGATATTTAATGAATGCCTGATGAATGTTGTTGAATAAATATAAATAATAAACAAAGTGATGTGTGGCCAAGTGTTATAAATACTTCTGCAGACAAAAGAAGATACATTCATTTGGGTCAAACAAGTATGAAAACTAAATGATAGAGTAAGATCAGTGTCCAATTGTGAGGAGTAGTGAACATTTCACTAGAAATCCTAGAAATATTTTATGATATCTGCTCTCCAGCCGTCCTCCACCATTAGTCTCTCTCTCTCTCTCTCTCTCTCTCTCTCTCTCTCAGGGAATCTGCCTCATTCCTTTCTTCCATATGGCAAGTGCGGCCTACAAAGTGGCCGGGTAACAGATGCGTGAAGAAGGGCTGACCCTTGGCGGAGGCGGCCAGTGCTAGGCAGGACATCAATGTTGATGGTCTCATTTGAAGAGAAGCCAAACCAATAGATCCTTTCCTTGAGGAATTTGAACCAAAAGAAGAAGAAAGACAGTTACCTATGATTTTGGTGCTTGAGCTGAAGGCTCACCTAGAGTTCAGGCTGCAGAGGCCATTTCAGAGCTCTGTGAGGAAGAGATTGAGACTCCGCGAAGCTGCCTGGGAGTGAGGGATCAGAGCAGCTAGGCAGGGAGGAAACAGGATGCCATGCGACAGAAAGACAAAGATGGGGAAGTGGCTGGCACTTAGGATTACTTCAGTTCCCACTGACCCTGCAGCCTGGTTGTTTAGTCTGTCCTGGATTATTTTGACATCCTTATGTCTTTAGGAGAGCCTCATTTTTAGTCTCATTTTAGTCTGTCCTGGATTATTTTGACGTCCTTATGTCTTTAGGAGAGCCTCATTTTTACTTAGAGTAAGTTACTTTTCCAACAAAAAGCACACAGACTCCTGGTCACCAGCTATATGCTCTGTATGTCAAACCCAGAGTCTGATTTAATCATTAGCACAATCTTATTATCCGTTTACTCTCACAAGAAAATTAAGTTTCAGAGAAGTTAAACACTTCACCCAAAGTTGAATGGCTGTAAGGTAAAAGATCTCTCATTTGAACCAAAGAATACCCAAATCCCAGGCTAATAGTTTTCATCCTATTCTGGAGGAACAGAATATAAGCACTACGGGAAAGAATTAAAAAACAGACTCCTTTTATGGAGAAAGGGGAACCCTCTTGCACTGTTGGTGGGAATGTGAACTGGTGCAGCCACTCTGGAAAACTGGGTGGAGGTTCTCCAAAGAGTTAAAAATAGACCTGCCCTATGACCCAGCAACTGCACTGCTGGGATTTACCCCAAAGATACAGATGCAGTGAAACGCCAGGACACCTGCACCCCGATGTTCACAGCAGCAGTGTCCACAATAGCCACAGTGTGGGAGGAGCTGAGATGTCCTTTGACAGATGATGGATAAAGAAGCTGTGGTCTATGTATACAATGGAATATCCCTCAGCCATCAGGGAGAATGAATACCCACCAATTGCTTCAACGTGGATGGAACTGGAGGTATTGTACAGGTTGAAAAAAATTAATCGGGGAAGCACAATTATCATATGATGTCATTCATATGTGGAATATAAGTAACAGTACAAGGATCCATAAGGGAAGAGGGGAAACCGCATGGGGGAAAAGTTAGAGAGGAAGGCAAACCCCAAGAGACTCCTAACTCTGGGAAACAAGCAAAGGGTTGCAGAAGGGGAGGTGGGTGGGGAGATGGAGTCACTGGGTGACGGGCACCGAGGAGGGCACTTGGTGGGATGAGCACTGGGTGTTTTACTGTATGTTGGCATTGAGTCTAAATAAAAAAAGAAACAGACTCCTTTTGATTAGAATATATAGATAAGGTTTCAGTAGGGGAGGAGGGACCTGAGCAGACCTTGAGAGGAGAAGAATTGAGAAGTATATAGAACGTTTGGGACTAGTGGTACCATCGCAGATAGAAGTAACACATGACCAGAACCACGGGGACGACAGTGAGGACATCATACAAGACTGAGGAGACACACAGAAGTTCGCATCAGTGAGAACAGGCTTAATTTGGGAGGATGGTATGGAATCCAGTTAGTGAACTCTTGTAAAACCTGAATTCTTGAGCTTGCATATTTAAAACTGCTAAGTGCTCGCTACATATGTTTTGAGCCTTTGATAGAGTGCGTCAGTGGTCTTACTTCTGTAGTTTAGGAGCTGGAACTCCAGGCAAAGACACTGTTTTGGAGGGAAACAAAGACTACCCTCAATGCTTTTATATCTCTTCCTCATGACCGTGCTCCCACCCCCACCTGCTGCCAAAATAGAAATCTTCCTGACTCTAGAAAAACTACATTTCCAATTCCGGGAGCTGCTGATATCATAACTATAAAAGCAAATGCCAAGAAATAAAACAGAGGAGTGTAGGGGGAGGGAGGGAGAAAAAAAAAAAGACAAAATCGGAGAGGAAGGCAAACCCTAAGAGACTCTTAACTCCAGGGAACAAACTGGGGGTTGCTGGAGGGGCGGGGGTGGAAGGACGGGGTGCCTGGGTGATGGGTAATAAGGAGGGCACGCGACGGGATGAGCACTGGGTGTCACGTGCAACTGATGAATTCCTGAGCTCTACCTCTGAAACTAGTAGTACCCTGTATGGTAATTAATTAAATTTAGATAAAATTTTATAATTTTATAAAGAAATAAAAACAAATGCCCTGACTTGCCCTGTGGTCACAAGATAGATTCAGCTATTATTACGTTGACCTACAGATAGTGTAGCTTATCCATATAGCATTTTAAAAATTATTTTATTATAAAAATAATAAGCAAAAAATGGCTAATTCCAAAAGGTTTCTAATAGGAGAAACCACACCCACGGTGACCTCTGGGGGAAAAGTCATGGTCCATTACCAACCTTTTAAAAACCCGTTACTTCCCAGCAGCTTCTAAGTCTTTGCCATGCAGCTGTCCCTAACCACTGCCTTCTGGCCTAGCTCTTCTCTTGGAGCAGAACGGAGTCATGTGCTAGGGCCGCCCCAGCAAAACACCACGGACGGGGGCTTCCACGACACAAACTCACGTTCTCACAATTCTGGAGGCTACACTTCCCAGATGCTCGTGTCAGCGGGGCTGATTTCTCCTGAGGTTTCTCTTTGGCTTGCAATAGCTACTTCCTCTCCGTGTCCTCCCATGGTCTAAGGTCTTTACTCTGTGCGCTCACGTCCCTGGTGTCTCTTTTTGGGAGTCTAAATTTCCTCTTCCGATAAGCACCCCAGGCTTGTTGGACTTGTGCCCATCCTAATGGGCTCATTTTAACTTAATCACTTCTCCAAAGGCTCCATCTCCAAACACAGCCACCTTCTGAGGAACTGAGTGCGAGGCCTTCACCATACGAAGTTTGAGGGGATGCGGTTCAGCCCATAACACTGTGGTGTCCAGATCAATAAATCCTAAGTTCTTTCTCTGTCCACCCGCAGCAAACTCTCTGTGGCATTTAATCCTGTTGCTCGCTTCTCACTCAAAATTTTCCTCCCTTTCCTTTTTTTTCCCTCCCTTTCCTGAGGAATACATCAGAGCAGCACCTCACAACGTGTGTCTTTTACGTGCTAACTTTTTCTAAGGAGTGTGATTTCCATGCTCTTTTTAGGTCCATTCCCAGTTGAACATCATTCCTTTGGATCGCCCTCCGTGACCACCCTCACCAGCTTATACGCACCTTCTACTCTTCTAGCAGAGCCCTAATAATAATGTCAAAAGTCATAAAATGAGAGGAGAAGTTAACATTAATTGTGTAGTTTCCGTGTTGCTAGCCCTGTTCAAAGTGCCTCGCATGTATTATTACTCTTTTACAACAACCCAGGAAGCACTTGTACTATTCCCACGGTATAGAGGATAATACTGGAGCATAGGGAGGTAGGTTGTAGTACATAATATTTCCGATAATGTTTAAAAAAAATCATTCATATACATAACAAAGCTTCTCTTGTGATAGTTATTTTAATAATGGTGACAAAGAGATTTATTGTCTCAGCCCATTTCATGGAGTTCAAGCCATTCTGCTCCTTGCCTTCTGTAAGTTGTGCATTTTGGATCCATCCTGATCCATGGGCGCTGCCCCACAAGCCTGCAATTCCTCTGAAGCCTGCGACTGGTGTATGTGATCTCTCTTTCCCTCCACCCTGAGAAAGTCCTTCTGCTCTTTCTAGCCTCCACTAAAGTCATTTCCTCTGCCCTTTCCATCAGAACTATGCTGACTAGACGAAGAAAGAAATGAAAAGAAGGAAGAGAGGATAAAGAGCATGGATAGGTAACCATACAAAAGGAGAAGGGGGAGAACAGAGAATGGAAGACACATAACGTGGCCTGAGGTCATTTCATCACAAATGGTTCTAGTTGCCCGGAACTTCCACGCGGAGCCCTTGCTGAACAACCTGCCATTTAAGCAGAGAAACTCCGAATCTTGAAGACCCCTATGTCCCTTTCCAAGATCCGTGATGGGCCAACAGCCTATCTAATACTTCTACTGAGGATGGAGAGAAGAAATATGGTACAGGAGAAGAGAAAGGTGCCTAATAATACAGAGGATGCTGAATTAAGAACGGATGTACAGAACTGGCATGATTTTGGACCCTTTCGGTGATTACCTCCTAAAATCCCTTTCCATCACCTTTCCAACGTCCTCATCAGACTTAAGTGTCACCAGCAGGTGGAGTTCACTTGTTATTCTTTTTGGTCCCTTCATTTAATCTAAACAATAAAGCCTCAGAGTTTCTTACTTGCATCAGGTATCTTCATGCTCGCTTGTCTTCCTTTAAACACAATGAACTAGGGGTGGTGGAAGGGGAGGAGGGCGGGGGGCGGGGGTGATTGGGTGACGGGCACTGAGGGGGACACTTGACGGGATGAGCACTGGGTGTTATTCTGTATGTTGGTAAATTGAACACCAATAAAAAATTAATTTATTTAAAAAAATACAAAAAATTAAAAAAATAGAACCAATGCCCCAAAATAAAAGTATGAAATAAATTTGGCATGACATTTTAAATATTAAAACTCATGTTTGCAACTCACATGCTAATACTCACATGTTAATAAAAAAATAGGACAAAAATTATATAGTGAGGCTAATCAAAACAATGCGTACACACATGCACGTGCATACACACCCCGCATAAGATTATGCATAGAGAAAATTCTGGTAGAAATGTTCAAAAATATTGAAAATGGATTTTTTTTAGGTGGTGGGACCAAGAGTGGCTTTTAAAAGAAAAAAGTCTACTACGCTGTTTAATTCTCATTTACTAAATATGTTACTTTACTAATGAAAAGAAAAGATTTCAAAAAATAAAAAAATAAAATAAATAAAAAATAAAAAACACAATCATTTCAAGCCAATGTCTGATCTTTTCCTTACCTGAAGTCCTTTCTTGTTGCTTCTAAGACCTGCTGTCGTTTGTTTTTGTTGCCTTTTTCCTTTACATTTACTTCTTTACTCTGAACTGCTTGTGGGATGCTTGAGGGCTGGACTAAGTGTGGGTTCCTTCCAGAAGGATTTGTATTTGCTTCAGTCAAGCTGCCGCCGGGGCACTACACCACTACAAGTTCATTATCATATTTTTTAATGTTGATTCCAGTATAGTTAACATACGGTGTTATATTGTGTTCAGTTGTATGATATAGTGATTCAACAATCATATTCATTACTTAGTGTTTATCGTGATAAGTGTACTCTAATCCCCCTCACTTATTTCACCCAACCTCCCACGTATCACCTCTCTGGTAACCATTCGTTTGTTCTCCATAGTGAAGAACCTGTTTTGGAGGATTCTCTCTTTTTTTTTTTTTCCATTTATTCACCTGTCTTGTTTCTTAAACTCCACACATGAGTTGTCATTCTCTGACTGGATTATTTCACTTAGCATCATACTCTCTAGCTCCATTCATGTTGTTGCAAATGGCAAGATTTCATTCTCTTTATGGATAATATCCCATAACACACACACACACACACACACACACACACTTCTTTATCCATTTATCCATCCATAGACACTTGAGCTGCTTCCATAATTTGGCTATTGGAAATAATGCTGCAATAAACATAGAGGTGCATATGTCCCTTCAAAATAGTGTTTTTGTATTCTTTAGGTAAAAACCCGGTAGTGCAATTCAGATCACTTTTTTTTTTATTTTTTTTAATTTTAATTTTTTTTTTTCAGATCACTTTTAATTGAATTCTTGGTGTGAAGTCCAAGTTCCCTCCATGTTGCAAATGTTCTCAAAGTAAAAGTCAGCTCTGGGCTCAGTTTACATCTCCAAGTGTCTACTCTTAACAGTCACCAGTGTGAGAATTCATTTAGTTTTTTATGAGCGCATCAGTGCCCTTTGAAAGGTCTTTTATATCCTTCCCATGCGTTTTATTTATCTTCAGTGGGATCCAAATACTTAGACTACCACAGTCCAAAGAAGAAAATCTATGAGGAGCATTTTCAGGACTTGGACCCTGAGAGGATTTCTTAAGCGAATGTTCTTGTAGACAGCACATCGAGTGACTAATCCACTTCTTTGAACACAGCTGTATCTATAAAATAGCGAAGTCATTCCTCCTATGAATACCTGAATACCTCTCATGTAACTACTCCGTTAAAGATAAGGCCATGAAGTTTTAAGCACAGCTTCATGAAGGAGGTCCTCTAAGTGACCACAGAAGGTTGTCCTAAGGAACAAAGATTTGTATGGATAATTATCAATATGCTTCATAATAAAAAGAACTTCGACTAAGTTTGAGAAGCACTGCATATTACATTATCCATACTGTATTATTTTAGAGACATTAACATTAACATAAGAGACATTAGATTATTATTTTAGAGACATTATTTTAGATTAGATTATTTTAGAGACATTAACATTAACATAAGAAGGCTGCAAAAAGTTCTGAAGAGATGGGTTTTCTGCAACTTCTTCAAAACTGAAATACTTTCCTTTTCCTACAAAAGGGGAAACTAGTATCCGTATAAAATATTTTGTGAACATTGCCTTATGATATATTCTAGCTTATCATATGCTAAACCTTGGAGAATTTTCATAGCAGTACACCTAGTATCTTCCTCATACTACTTATCTCATGTAATTTTTTGAGTATTGTGCTGTAAGCGAAAAACCGAACGGTTGTACCTGTACAAAATGGTTGTAAGTGTATTGGCTGTTTGCCTTAGGATCTGGTAACATTTGGGAGCTGCCACTCCCTGCTGCCACCCTGCATCACAAAAGAATATCGAGCTGCATATTACAAGCCAGGGAAAAGATCAAAATTCAAAATGTGAAGTACAGTTGCTACTGAATGCATATCACTTTTGAACCATCATAGAGTTGAAAAATCGTAAGTAGAACCATCATAGTTGGGGACCGGCTACGGTTTGATTCCAAACTCAGAGTAAAAAAATCCAATGCCCCTGCTCAAAGACAGTCAGGCATTAGGAAATCCCCTTATATGAAGGAGAAGTAGCCTTTTGTTCTAGTCGGGCCCTCAACTGATTGGATGAGGCCCATCCACGTTAGGGAGAGCAATCAGATGTACTCAATCAATGTAAATGTTAAATTCATCTAAAAACAACTTCACAGAAACACTCAGAATAATGTTTGACCAAATACCTGAGCACCCCAGGGCTCATTGCGTTGATGCATTAAAATAACCATCACACCCACCATCAGCAGTGCTCAAGATAACAGTAGGTCATTCGGCTTAGCACTGCCTTCAGCCCAGGGCCTGATCCTGCATGGAGCCTGCTTCTCCCTCTGCTTCTCCCTCTCCCTCTGCCTGTGTCTCTGCCTCTCTCTGTGTGTCTCTCAGGAATATATAAATAAAATTTAAAAAAAAAGAAAGGAAGAATAATAATATTCATATAGACAATGCTCAGAATAATAAAAAGAAGAAATATCCTCTTCTTACAGCAGAATAACTCTACATATATAGAGAATATTTTGGGGCTTCTGTGGCCATATTGGATTACTGAGAAGTAGCTAATTTATGTCAATACGTGGGCTTATGGTCTATTTCAACTCCGTCTCAAAACTCTCTACATCATTTCTACTTTATTTCTCCTTCTTTCCTTTCTAAGATGTAGTGGTTTCATTTTTACAAAAGGGCTTTTATTTTGCCTCATTCACAGCCACGCAGTATTTGTAGAGCCTTAACATTAGTGTAAAGCCCTAAAGCACACATGGCTCTGGAGGCAGGCTTGTTGTCGAAAGGTGAAGAATTCATTAACCACCTTGCACATATTCCCATATGCCTGACCCTGCTGGCCACAAAGTACTGTGTAGGTAACCGGATTTGAGCTAGCATGAGAAGATAGAATAAATTTGAGTAGATGTCAGGGAAATCTAATTCTTGTGAAAAAACTGTTTCCATCAAGAACATAAAACACAGGTAGAAGTTTATGGACGAACCAACAGATGTTTCCAGATTTAAAAAAAAGCAACCCCTTAGGCAATTAGCCTTTTATTCCCTTTAGGGAATGCAGGTCAATGTCCATATTTGCAACCATGCCCTGAATTTTTCCCTCCTTATATCTGACTCTGATAACAATTAGGTTTAGTTCCATTACCTGTACATACAGCAAATTTACTTTTGTACATAAAATTCCATGAAAAGGGGGTGGTGCAGTCCATTAAGGGCCTGAACCTCTGATTTCAGAGGGGTCATGATCTCAAGGCCATGAGATGGAGCCCTCTGTTGGGCTCCACAGTCAGCAGGGAGCCTGCTTGAGATTCTCTCTCTCTCTCTCTCTTTTTCTTTCTTCTCTCTCTCTCCCTTCTCCCACTCGTGTGCCTGCACTCTCTCTTTCTTTCTCTCTCTAAAACAAATCTTTTTAAAAATTCCATGAAAAGATACATGAGGCACAACTTAAAAATCATTGCTGTCCATCTCATTTTCCTTTTGCAAGTTAAATTATTTAATACTGATAATTCTGAACTGGCCAGACTTTTATACTATGTGCCTGGTGAAAATTTGAGGCTATACAAACATTGCGTAACAGTTGTGATCAAGTAACAAGTGTAGTCTCTGATGTTCTTTTACTCCATTTCTTTAGAGTGGACTGATTTTTGACGTATTTCGTTCATTTGCATCTTTTTGGAAATTCTTAAGAAAACTTGTACATGCCCATGATTCATGTAAAGAAATTATAGTGGATTACCAAAGTGATCTTCCTAATTCTTGCTCTTGGTCTTAAAATGGTAATTGCAAACTAATGAAAGCTACTCGGGCAAGTGCTCATGTCATGCTGGATGATTTCTTATGCTCTTTCTGATGCTAGCAATGATTTTGTGAAAAAAAAAAATGAATTTCAGCCTATTTAACAAGTGAAGAAACTGAAGCTTGTAAAAATGAAATAACTTGAAGGTAACACAACTAAGAAATGGCAGAGCAGGAATATTGAACCCAGTTCTCTGGGTACACATTCAATTTACCTGATGGCATAACTTGGAAAATGTATTTCAATTAATAAGTATAATCATTTGATTTCCCAGCAGCATCCCTTTCCCCCACTCACTTCTAAGTGTCATCTGGCATATTTTTCAGTTTAAATAAATTGACATTTTAAACATTTTCAAAAATTTCACAAAAATCTCATTAAGAAATTGAAAACACTTTGCTATGTTGCAAACATGACTAAACTTTCTAACTTAAAGAAATTAATATTTTTAAGAATTTACTTTCATTTCAGAAACCATTATTTGGCTTGTGTGTGTCTTCTGATTTATTAACAAATAATCGATCCTCCCTTTAATACAGCTGCCCCCATCTCAGATAACAGTATCTTTAATTTTAGCAAACAGTATAGTAAAATTTTTTATTCATGCTATGCTTTGCACATAGAACATATTCATAAATAATAAGTAATATATTAACAACTGACTATTGAGAAATTAAACAAATTACATACATTATTTTAACTTTTCAGATTATAACAGATATGATAAAATGCTTTCTTTTCTGATTTTCTACTTATTTAGTTTTGTTTAGTTATTTCTATTTAAAGCTAAAATCTTTCTAATTATGCTCTATGCTTCTCCTTCTAGAGTCTTTTATGGGGAAAATACTACCATTTTTATGGTTTGTGAAGCACCTAAAATGAGCTTTAGAAAAAGTTCAGGCTGGTCCCTGATCTTTGAGAGTTTACAACAGAAAGCAACATGATTCACTTCTTAGTCACTATATATCACTTAAATATGTAATCAAGGGGTCATCTATATTGGCACATCAGCTATCTGAAACAAAGCTAAAGACTGAAAGTCAAAAAAAAGGAAGAAAGAAAGGAGGGAAGGAAGAAAAGAGAAAAAAACAAAACAAAGGAAAAGAGAAAAAGAAAAAGAAAGAAAGCAAAAAGTCCTTAGATTGTATCTATCATTCTTTAGGAGGCTAAAATTGGTGCTACAATCCTATGGCTATGCTCCTGGTCGCCTCCAACCTCAGAGTCAATCCCATGTTACAGTAGACATAATTCTGACCAGCTTGCCTCATCCCCCTACTGTTCTATTCCCCTCTCTTTCCCACACATTCATTTGGGATCTTGTGGTTTTACCTCCCTGGATATTTTGGCATCTGCAGCGCTTCCGTGTAAGCTCAGGTTTTCATTCTGTTTTTCCTGACCATGGTAACCCCCTCTTCCAGTCTCAATTCTCTTCTCAGATATCCTTCACCAAGGTGGTCCTGCTATAAAGCTAAGGGAATCATATCCAAATCTGGCTTACATCTTTGAAGGATTCCCAATTACTACAGAATTGAGGCTCTTCATTCACTAGTGTCGCATTCAAGGCTCTTCATTCACTAGCCCCTGCTACCTAGAGACCAAGTGAAGGAGAGCAAATAAGGGCTGAGAGCACCCTTTAGACATGTTCACAAGGTATGGCCAAGAGAGGCGATGGCCTCTGGCTTTGCACAGAGCTCCAACGTGGTGAGTGACCTTCAGAGACTCCTCAATGTCTAGTCTTCACAGACAACTGTGAGAAGGTGAAGAGTCAACAAGCCTAGGAAAAGCTGCTCTTTCTCGACCTAGAATAATTCTTCAATTGGTTGAATTAAATTGATTAAAGGTTTTTTTTTTATTATTTTCAGAGCATAAACTTTTTTTCTACTAAGTGCACATTCCTGAGATTTTTTTCAGTCTCCAAAATCCAATAACTTATAATGCTTTAGTAGAAAAGATATAGCACAAGAGTATTTTGAAAATTATATTCTAATACTTGAAACTGACATGTTGTAGAGTTTGTTAAGCTTTTGTTGAAAATTTATTAAGAAGACTTTAAAATATTTTATTACATAAGTTTTAATATAGATAATTTTCAAAATGGCAGCAAAGAACACTTAAAGGCTCAGAAACAATTTGAGTCAAGGTTTAAGTAAATAAAATCATTTGGTAATATGGTAGGAGTCTTGGTAATAATCAAATTGTCCTATTTTTCCACAAAAGAAAAATGCAGCATCATTCTATTTTTTTATTAAATATATATGTGTGTGTGTATATATGTATATATATGTGTGTGTGTGTGTGTATATATATATGCAAAGAAGATAGGAATCTGAAACTGGTCTTCTCTATTATTCTAGGACATGATCCTCACTTGATTTTCAGCTTATTTTGTCATATTTCTAAGGTAGATAAGTTAACTATATATTTTTCATGGACTGAAAAAATAGGTGAAAAATAAAGTCTGGCAGCCCCATCTTTTTGCAAGTCACATATAAGGCAGCCTGAGGGTACTCAGTGGCCTGAGGATAAATTTATACTCTAGAGATTGACAAAGGAATTAGCAATGACTTAAATTTTGTGAAAATTCTGCCTAAGAGGCAAATAAAGTCAGATTCTCTTTTTGATGTAGGCAGCAGATTTAGGGACTTAATAGCTTTCCATTGGAGTTTGCTCGCTGGTTTTTCTGGTCCTTCACTTTGGCCCAAGATAGACTCTGCACCACCCTTACAGTATAACTGTAACTATTACACTATAACACAACCACTGCTTTAGTCACCGAGAAGACATTATATAAGATATATATATATATATATAAAGACATACATGTTAAGGCGGGCACTTGTGACGAGCACTGGGTTTTATACGGAGGTGATAAATCACTAAATTCTATTCCTGAAACTAATACACTACATATTAACTAACTGGAACTTAAATAAAAACTTGAAACAAGCAAACAAACAAAAAGACATATAAAATCACAGGAAACATGTCCCTAGCAGATAATCGAAGCATCTAGCCCTTCCCCGTCAGGGTACTTTAGCCACAAGAGGCAAAATAACAGACTAAAAGTGTTTCAAGAGTCGAGGTCTATCGTCATATGAGAGAAGTCTGGTAGTAGAGATTTCAAGGAAAGTTGAGCAACTTCAAAGAACCCAGGGACTCAGTCTTGTTCTCTCTTTTCTCTTCCCCATTCATGGAATATCTACAACGTTTCTCTTCATGGTTGCACAATTGATGTGACGCTTCTAACTGCAACCACCACATTCACACATGACAATATCCAAAGAGAAGAAAGAATGGTTCTCTCTCTCCCCTCCCCATCCCCACTCCTCTCAACTCAGTAGGGTGCGTGGCCTAAAATTAAGGCCAAATATCATGTACTGTCTAAACATCTGGAGAAACCAGAGGGCCCCCTAGGCCTAAAATTCCCTCTCCACACTGTTCCCATGGATGAGGTCCTGCAGCCAAACAATCCTCCTTACCAAGGTGGCCAGTGCAACTCCTTTCAATAACAAGTTTCAGTTCCCTGACAGCCCACCAAACTATTCAAGCAGTCCAATCACATCTTTTTATAAAGATTGAAATTATTTATTTGAGTCGGAGAGGGAGAGTACGCACGAGCAACGGGAGGGACGGAGGAGCCCAGATCTCGCCCTGAGCCAAAGGCAGACCCTAAACCAATGAGCTACCCAAGCATCCCTAAATCATAACTTTTTGAGGACAGATGTAATGTATTTATTCCAATTCACCAATCTTCTAGATCTCTCATTCTGGGATTTCTAATCATTCCTGTTCAGAGCTCTTATGTGACTCTATTTCGTAATAGAATTAGCAAGGTAAAGGAGAAAGTAAAGAAGTAAGCACATGTGTATAAGCAAACTACAACCAACTGATATTTTACAGAAAGTGGGGGGGGGGGGGATGGAAAGAAATCTGAGTGTTGCCGGCTGATTCATGGCCCCCAAAGAAGCCCGGGTTCTAATCCCCAGAACATGTGAATGTTACTCCGTACAGCTAAGGAGGCTTTGCGGATATGATTGCAATGAAGATCTTGAGATGGGGAGCTTATCTGGATTATGCAGCTGAGCCACAGGTGCTCACAGTGTCCTTCTAAGGCAGAGGCAAAGGGAGACTCGACCACAGACAAGGAAGGGGCGAGGTGATAAGGGAAGCAGAGGCTGGAGTGACAGACTCTGAAGGTGGAGACCAAGGAAGGCAGGCAGCTCTAGAATTGAAAGGAGCCCCCTTCCAGCCCTCCCCACACCTCGACTTCAGTTCGGTGAGACTGATTTCAGACCTGAGGCCTCCGGAAACGTAGAATGAATCTGGTTATTTAAAACCACCAAGTCTGTGGTAATTTGTTAGCACAGCCATAGAAACTGATAAATGGAGTCGTACAGTGTCTTCATTTTTAAAGGCTAATTTCAAAGAAGACAGAAAAAGAGCAAATGAGCTGGTTTGAGTATCAGGTCCTCTGGTTATTACCCGTGTGATCTTGGCGAGTCGGCCAGTTTATGAGGTAAATTATGAGACCTCTCTGGAGCTCTTTACACATCCTCAGAAAGGGTGATAATGAACTGCTGTATTAGAATTCAGAGAAATAGAGCCAGCAGGATGAAGAAAGAAAAAGAAGGAAGGAAGAAAGAAAAGAAAGAAAGAAAGAAAGAAAGAAAGAAAGAAAGAAAGAAAGAAAGAAAGAAAGAAAGAAAGAAAGAAAGAAAGAAAGAAAGAAAGAAAGAAAGAAAGAAAGAAAGAAAGAAAGAAAGAAAGAAAGAAAGAAAGAAAGAAAGAAAGAGAAAGAAAGAAAGAAAGAAAGAAGAGGAAGGAAAGAAGGTATATTTTAAGGAATTGGCTCACACATTTGGGGAAGTTTGGCAAGTCCAAAATCCGCAGGGTGGGCAGACGGGAGACTCCGAGAAGAGCTGCAGTTCAAGTCCAGGGGCAGTCTTAGCAGAGACGCCCCTTCCCCTGGAGAGATCATTCTTTTCCTATTAAGGCCTTGAACTCGGTGGATGAGGCCCACCCACATCATCTGCTTTGCTCAAAGTCCACTGATTTCAATGTTAATCTAATCTAAAAATATCTCTATCGAAACATCTAGAATGATATTTAACCAAACACCTGGGCGCTGTGGCCTAGCCACGTTGACATAAAATTAACTATCACAACTGTGTCATGAAATTATTATGAAAGTAAATGAGAGAATACATGTGAAATATAAATCAAGATTAAAAACAATCTTATTGATATTACTGTTCGTGAAGAGGTAACGTGCTATACCACAAGGGGCATGAGTTTTGGAGTCAGACAACTCTGAGTTCAAACTCTGTTGACCTTAAGCTCTCTGACCACCAGCTTCTCCATTTGTAAAATATGATTAATAAAACCTATGTGAAAGTTAAACAAAATATTATTCCAAATTATATAATGAAAAAATGTGCCATGCTAGATAGAAATATATGTGAATGTTCCTACCATCTCTTTCTCTTCCATCCTCCTCCTTTCTTGCAGCCTTCTCCATACCTGGCATTTCTGTGGTTTCCATGGCTGCCCTTGCCCATCTGCTGGGACCTGAGGAGAAGGTGAGCAGAGAGGTGGGCAAGGTCTAAACATTTACCACTGAGAGTTTTCACTTAAAACACTACCCTCTGGGGAAAAAAAAGTCTATTTTAAATAAACATTCATTTCATGAAGTGATTTCTACATCCTGGCCAACGACTCCCACTAGCAAGGATGTGCTGATCTGGTTTCAACAAATTCTATTAAGAAAAAAAATGTAGACAGATGGATTCCCAAGACTGTGTATGCTGAGTCGGCCAATCTGGCAATTACATCGTAATTTTCGATCCATATTTATACTTTCTACTGGAACAGTGTCCAGCAAGATCTCTGTGGACTGTAAGAGTAGGCGAAGTGGAAAGAACACTGGCTCTGGGGGTCATTCTGAGCCTGATTTGGATCCATGCTTAGCCACTTTTGAACTCTGTGACCCTGAGCAAAGTTCCAGGGCTTGAGTTCTTCCTTTTTAAATGGAGATAGTAATCATGCTGCGGTCCCAAATGGCCACAAGCATTAGAAATAATCACTGTAAGGTACGTAGCATGTAAAAAAAAAAAAAAAAAATGTGTTGACAATATACTACTGTCATTATAGGAGGTTTTCTGGAGTCCGGAAAGGACTCTAAGAGATGGGTTTGAGTTTAAAGGGTACCAGAAAGTCTCGGCGAGCTGCAAAGTGAAGGAAAAGAGGTTGAGCTCAGGAGACAGCCGGAATGAAGATGAAAAGCAGTATCTCTCCTGCTGAGAGATAGTCATCTCTCTGGAAACCAAAATTAGTAAAGCATTCGCAAGACTTCCTCGAGCTTGTTATGATACAAAGCCCTTGATATTTAAAGAACTGAAGGAAAATTTCAATAGTTTCTGGCTTTACAAAATGACCAGAAAAGGACTTCCCTCTGCTTCGTGGAATCTATGTGGTAGGAGAGAAATAGACCCAGACTGAAATGGAAGACTTTCATTTAAGCTCGGCCAGTGAGTTCCTGTGAAGTAGGACAGTTTCACAAGACAGAGAGTAAACAAAAGACAAGATGAATCACTTTCCCAAGGATACAGGTCTCAGGGTTGGTTTAACGATACATAACTCAAAGTGATATCAGTTTAAGCAAGATGGAAGAGGTAGTCGGTCCAGGGCTTGCTTGGTGACTCCACAATCTTCATCCTTCCCACCTCTGAGCTTTATATATTTCACTCTCAAGGTTGCTCATGGTCCAGAGGGGTCTTGGAGAGCCCACTACCATAGTCACATCCCAAAGAACAGGAAAGCAAAGAAAATTTATAGGGATCCCTGGGTGGCTCAGGGGTTGAGCATCTGCCTTCAGCCCAGGGCGTGACCCTGAAGTCCCGGGATCGAGTCCCGCATCGGGCTCCCTGCATGGAGCCTGCTTCTCCCTCTGCCTGGGTCTCTGCCTCTCTCTCTCTCTCCATGTTTCTCTCATGAATAAATGAATAAAATCTTTAAAAAAAAAAATAAGAAAGAAAAGAAAATGGAAAAAAAACCTTGAAAGAAAGAAAACTAGGAATCAACGTAAGGTAGATAGTATGTAAATATATTTACTCTGGGGTGGAGGAGAGAGCTGGTAAGGGACGAGGGTTTTGAAAACCACCAATGCTTTTGAGAGTCACCTACCTCACGGCTGTGAGTGAGGTGGTTGAGGGGAGCTTCCCACAAATCACGGAATATTATAATGGCTTCCCAATGAATTCCAAAAAAACTATATACTCTGGTCACGTAGGCTAAAAACATTGGTGGCTGTTTTTATAAACTATGATTCCCTCATTTCTTCCAAAGATACAAAGCCTCTAATTCTTTGCCTTAATTTCTCAAAGTGGAACTTTTCAGAGTAACTTTTATTTTTCTGACTTAGCCTTGTCCGACAGGAAGAAAAGCGAGCAGAGCACTCCCACGTTTAGGCCCACGCTATGACCTAGAGGCATTGGTGATGGCATCCGTGCCACTGCGCTGTATTTCCGTGTCCCGGTATCGACAGCCCCCCTCCAACCTCTGTGCAGCGCACGGAAGGGAGATGGGGCTCTCTTAATTCATGTACCCCCAGCATCTAGCATGATCCTTAGAATAACAGGAGTAGAAATAGACTGTTTATTTTTGATGTTATGAACCATCTTTGTCATGGTCGTGAACCAGAATTGTTAACCAGGTCAAGGATTTTTTTTCTTCAAGATACTGGGGAAATAGAACACAGGACATTGCCCACTTCCCACAGGTGACACAGTAGTTAGTTCATTTAAAAAACTTCTTCATGCTTAGCAGCTCTTCTTTCCAAGGTGTCCTGCCCTCCAAGCAACAGCAAAAGGGAAAGGAGTCCCTACATCCCGTGCAGTTTCTGGGGAGCCGATCTCCTTTGCAAACAAACAAATATACATACATTCATACACACGGACACACTTTTGTTATCCATATTTAGCAATCACATTTTATCAATCACTCAGGCTATAGGCACAGTTCACTACTTAACCTATCACCCCAAAATCCAATTTACTATGTTTCCACAGCACTTGTATAAAATTTGATATACAGAGTTAGGAGTCGGGGAAGTGGGCGGGAGGTGGGGGTGACTGGGTGGCGGGCACTGAGGTGGGCACTTGACGGGATGAGCACTGGGGGTTATTCTGTATGATGACAAACTGAACACCAATTAAAAAATAAATTTATAGAAAATAAAAAAAAAGAAAGAATGAATTCAGTGGTTTCCAAATTTTAGTCATTTGTATGCCACTTTTTAGATGTCTGCTTAATTACATGACTGTTATTTATTTTGTAGTTTAAAAAATTAACTTTTAAATTTACTTTAAAAAACGCTTGTCCCTTACATAAATGTAGTATTTATATCAACTGCTATAACTAAAAAGTAATGATAAAGTAAATTAAAAGGAATATCACATTGCAAGTAAACAGCCATACCTATCTAAAAACCTGAAAAAAATTTTGATATACAGTGTTTTACATAAATGTTTTAAATGTTGAAAAAATCACATTCAAAGAATCACTTTAATGTATTTCCTTATTAATAAATAAGCATTTTCATTCCTTCAGCCTTGCCCACAATAAGAATGTCCAGTTGCTCCAACCTTCCCAATGTTTGGTGGACAGCAATGTTTAGCTGCTATTTGCCTGGACTGGATGGCATGGATTTCCCCAATTTCTGAGGAACTGGCCAGGCCTCATGGAAGTCACAACGCCTGAGCAGAGTAGGTCCCCTTCCAGTGTGGCCATTCAAATGTCCGTATTTCCTACCTCATTGGAATCATTCAAAAATTGTTGAATGAACAAGCCAAGGAATGGGTAAAAATCAAGCACATCCACACCTATACTTAAAAGTGTCTCTTGTAGTATAAGAAAAACAGAAAGAAAAATGAACATTTATTGATCCCTACCGAGTGGTAGTAGCTTCATCTACCTATTTCATCCAGTAGCATGAGCTAGATACCATCCTTGTCATTTTGTCAGTGAGGAAAGTGAAGGACAGAGAGGTCATTTATACATAGGTAGTAAGTAAAAGAATTAGGATTTGGTTGTAGATCTATCTGGTGCCAAACGTCCTACTTTTTCCATGAAACTGCTTCATATGGCTTCTCTAATTTTTATGAATTTTTTTAAGACTTTCTAATGAAGAGGGGCACCTGGGTGGCTCAGTCAGTTAAGCGTCCAGCTCTTGACTTTGGCCCGGGTCATGATCAAGGCCCGCGTCAGGCTCTGCGCTGGGCATGATTCTTTTTCTCCCTCCTCCTCTGCCCCTCCCTACCCCCTTAGGTCCTCGGACTCTCCGTCTTTCTGTCTTTAAGAAAAATTTTTAAAATTTTCTAACGAAGAATTAACTATAAAATAAAACATGCTACTTGCAGATTCCAGGTTGTAAAGTTATCAGGCGTACCTTGTTCGTCAGATAAAGCTCAGAATTTCAGTGAGAGCCTGGCCCAGGGTAGACATTCTAAATATTCATCCAAAATATACTAAATAAATAAGAAAATAAATATTTTGCTTTTATATTTACACTGGAAGCAGGGATCACAAAATGGAAAAAGAAAGTACATAGGATATCCTATCCATCTTTTTTTAAAAAGATTATTTTAGTCATTGATGCAAATTGCACTTTCATATATATTATAGCTCCTTGTCCAGAGTCCACCAAGTAATCAGAGTGACAGAGTGACAGTGACTTCGTGTAGACATAAGGCACACTGCTGAGAGGTTAATTAGCTACCCAGTCAACAGTACCGGCTTTTTATACGGTCTCCCCTAAGTTATCAAATAACAAAAGTGAACTTCACTGGAGTTCATCTGATCTATGCATAACTGTGAAGTCAAAACAGATAACTTAACCTTTGCCTGCAACAAAAGTCTCTTATGAGTCAGCAACCAGTAAGTAGTTTAAAAGACAAAAGTGCCAGAACTTTCTTATCGTGCCTGCTAAGCTACCCTACTCTGGTTCTCGAGCACAAATATAGACTAATATTTAATGATAATGGTAAAAGCATCTAAGATTTGTTAAGCACTAACCAAGTTGTACTTTCCCTACCTTATTTCATTTCATCATTATCTTTCAATGTTCTCTTACGTCCATTTTACAGACGGAGAAAAGTAAGCTGCAGACTTTTCCAAAGTTGGACACTTAAAAAGTGTCCCAGAGAGATTGAAACTGAAGCAATCTTACTCTCCTGGAACTAGGCTTTCATCATTTCATTAGTAAGTTGAGCAATTTTTAAAACCCTGTGAACAATTTGTACAGAGAATATTAGAATTATTAGAGCTAAGTCCCACACTGGCCAAGTACCCTTGTGCAAGTAACTTGATGCAATGATGATAATATACTGAATATGATTTGTTTATTGTGTATCTCCTTCACTGGGGAATCAGTTCCATAAGGACAGAGATCTAGTCTTTCCTGCTCAGAGCTGAATTAAGCCCCTACAATCATTCCAGCCACAGAGGAGGTGCTCACGAGTTGTTGAGTGAGAGAGCAAATGAATGAATGATATACTATCAAGATTTAAAAAATTTTTAGAACTATTTCAAATTTTTATCTTAAATAATTAATGCCACCCCTTGCAAACATACAGCTTTAGTAATGTCAGAGAATATTGGATGTATCTTAAATATATATCTTTATTTCTTTTTAAGATTTATTTGTTTGAGAGAGAGGGAGAGAGGAGAGGCAAAGGGAGAGAGAGAAAGAATCCAAGTAGACGCCAAGCTGAGCACAGAGCCTAACCCGGGGCTCGATCCCCCAAGACCGAGATCAGGACCTGAGCCAAAACCAAGAGTTGCACACTCAACTGACTGTGCCACCCAGGAGTCCCTTAAATATACCTTTAATGAGAATTCATTTTTACTTAATGAAGCATTATGTAGAACCTCATTTATCATAAGGAAAATAGTTTTATTCAATGATTACTGTAAATTTTCATTTTAGCAAAATTCAAAAAATGTTAAATTTTCAAAATACTTACATGACAGGCATATTACTGCTGACTTTGTATTTTATAAAATATAGACATTATTTTTAAAACCAATCAATCAATCAACTATCTCCTTAATCAGCCTTTCCTAAAAGAAAGAATATCTTACAGCCAAAGAACGAGGCGGGGCTTATTCACAGAATAAAAGACAAGACTTCCCAAAAAAGAATAATAAGTCATCTTACATTAACACAACTCTGTGACTTTATTCTAATTTTTCTCTAATTCCCAAAAAGGATTGTAATCTTTGATAGGTACTGGCACTGATCCACCAACAACTTTTTGTGCTAAAGCCTTTAAAGTTACTAATCATTATCAATGCAAAATCCATTCGAGTATTTCTTAAGAGTGCAGTTGAAATTCAGGAAATTACACTGAACTCAGTGTGTCAGGCATTTTCACATTCAACCCTGCCCCAAATCCTTAGAGGCAAGTATTAGCTCCATTGTGTAGATTAGGAAAGTGGCAATGGAAGAAAAAAGCAATTATACAGATTCACACATGAACATTGATCATGAAAAAAGCAGTTACACCAATTCACACATAGTCATAGACTGATAATACAAGTTCACACATGGACATCGACCATGAAAAAAACAATTATACAAACTCACACATCGACACTGTATCTACTCTTTCTACAATGTCATGTCTATCTCAACTTCCAAGATATATATGTCTGTTAGATGTTTTCTAAACTCTCCTTATTCTCACTTCAACCTCTACTAAGAGGAGGACACTTATCTCTTCTCTTCTTCTTTTCTGCCCTCATGTGACCTAGTATTTACTTCTCTCATAACAGTTCTTACTGGCCTTGCATTTATGTGCCATGTATATTTCTCTCAGGACCAGATCATGAGTTCCTTGAAGTGTACAGACAATCCTATAGTCATTTAGTATCTCCAAAAGCAAAAATAGTCATACCTGGAAATTATCTGAATAATTTTGATTGAATAAAGAAACAAATCTCATTTTGCAAGAGAAATGAACTTCAAAGCATAAATATCCAAAATAATGTTTAAGTTTATACTTTCCCAAGACCTGCCCACATAGTCCTCCAACCATAGCAAACTACACAACATTTTAGCAGATGTCTTATCAACTAAGAAATGTATATTTTCAATATATAGCAAAGGAGATTTTAGCTTTAAAGAATTTGAGAAATTAAAGAGTCAAACACTACTAATTTACAGATGCAGAAATGGGGCGCAGCAGGGTCATGTGATACAATCAGTCATGTAACTGATTTGACAAGCAGAGGCCACAACCTGTATCTCCAAACTCTCCAGACTCTAGTCTTCTCTCCTCTACATCATGCCATTTAAATAATATTAAATAATATGAAAATCCTTCAGTATTACGTTCTTGAATTTTAGTTATACAGATATATAGATGACTCTTCTAATAGTCTTCATGGTATCCAAGTAGCACACATCAAAAATCTACCCCTAAATAGACCTATTTGCTAGCATCTCACAATACAGACCTGAGGACAGAAATGTTCATTTTCAAATTTAGTTGTCAAGCATTTGAATGCCTACCCTGTAGAAACAATTGGTTTTCATCTAGATAATGGCTACTAATATTTAATAAATATTGGATAATGAGCTTATTCAATGTTCATAATTCATTAATTCATAGGATTGCCAGATAAAATATATACAATATTTAAAATATATTTATACTAAAAAAATACTTTTATCTAAAATTCAAATTTAGCTAGACATTTTTAACTTTATTTTTTATTTGCTATTTTTGGCAACTCTATTAGTTCAACCTGTATTTCTTGGGGCCTAACTATGTGCCCAATCCTTAGACTATAACAATGAACCAAAGAGAATAAGCCTCTGCCCTCATGGAGCTTGTTTTCTAGCTGGAGGATTTTTATTATTGGTAAATAATGCATAAGGTAGAGATAAGTAATGAAGAAAATGAGGTGGTGAGACATAGAAATAAATGATGATCATAAAAGTAGAATTTATAGTCCAGGCAGGCAGCATGGCAGTCCTACAAGCAAATAGCTGAGGAAGGAGTGTTCCAGGGAGATAAAAGAGCAAGTGTAAAAATTCCTGGAGTGTATATAATCTTGAAATACTTAAGGAGCAGTTTTCAGACAAATAATTTAGGGAAGTGTTAGGAAATGAGGTTAGAGAAGCAATCAGGAGACAGATCATACAGGTATCTGTAGACCATAGTAGTCTTTAGATTTTAGTCTAAATGTTAAGGGGAACCATTGGATGCTCAAAGAAGGAGAGTGACACAATGTGGCTAGAGAATCAGGGAGACCAGTTAGGAGGCAGGTATCAGTCAAGAGAAGGTGGTGTCTTAAACCTTAGGAGGCAAGCCATAGTCAGCTTTGGGACATCATTTCCTGATTAAGTCTGGGACATCAGAAAAAGGAGTGAAAGATGATTCAAGATTTTTGAGTAACTCAGTAAGTGAAATGCTATTTGCTATGATGGGGACTCTATAGGAGGAGTAGGATTGGCAGAGTGAGAACTCAGGAGCTCACTTTTCTAGACACTTTAAATTTGAGATGCTAGAGAGAACATGTAGCCAGATATCAGGAGCACCCTATGGTTCAAAAGCAATTCCAGGCTGAAAACATAATTTGGGCACAATCAGCCTGTATTTATTCAAGTTCTGGGACAAAATCATCTAGGGTGTGAGTATAGGTAGAGAAAAGAAAAGAACTGAGGACAGAGTCCTGGATTCTCCAACATTTGAAAGAAAAGACAAGGTGGATACTATGGGAACAGAGGGAGAGTAATAGTCGTCCATGAGGAAATTCGTGTGAATATCTCCAAAGTCAAGTTAAGGAAGGATTCAAGAGATGAAAGAAAAAGTTCTATCATAGGCTCTTGAAATGAAGACTGAATATTGACATTGACTTCAGCAATATGGAGATCTTTGGTGATCTTTGTAAGAGGTGAATGGAATGATAAGGATGGAAACTTGATTGTTGATTCCACTAGAGATTAAGAGGGAAGGAACACAAGATAGCATCTATAAACAGCTCCTTCAGGAAGTTTTCTATAAAAGGAAAAACATGGGATCACGGCTAGAAGGAGCCATGGCATCTTGAGATGTTTTTTTAAGATTAGAAATGTTGTATCATGTTTTTATGCTGATGGTAGAAACTGATAATTTAGGAATGACTATGGATAATTATAGAAGCAAACTCCATGACTGGGCAGACAGGATTAGATGCAGTGCTCAAGGGGATGGCTTGACCTAAGAGAGGCACACTGACTGCTCCAGAACAATGGGAAGGGAGGATTGGATATGAGCTCGGAAGGACGCAGGTTAGTGAATTCGGTGATGGGATAAGGACACTTTCTTTGTATTACTTCTATATTTCCCAATGACAAATACCCACCATTTGCTCCAACGTGGATGGAACTGGAGGATATTATGCTGAGTGAAATAAGTCAATCGGAGAAGGACAAACATTATATGGTCTCATTCATTTGGGGAATATAAATAATAGTGAAAGGGAATAGAAAGGAAGGGAGAAGAAATGGGTAGGAAATATCAGAAAGGGAGACAGAACATGAAGACTCCTAACTCTGGGAAACGAACTAGGGGTGGTGGAAGGGGAGGAAGGTGGGGGGTGGGGGTGAATGGGTGACGGGCACTGAGGGGGGGCACTTGACGGGATGAGCACTGGGTGTTATTCTGTATGTTGGTAAATTGAACACCAATAAAAAATAAATTTATTATTAAAAAATAAAATTAAATTAAAATTTTAAAAACTGCTTAAAAAAAAGAAAAAAGAAAGAAATCCAAAGCAAGTTCACCTACTGAGAATGTCAGAGGAAAAGCAAAGGTTCAAACAGAAAGATCCAGGGCTCCTGGGTGGCTCAGTCAGTTAAGTGTCTGCCTTCGGCTCAGGTCATGATCTCAAGGTCCTGGGATCCAGCCCTGCATCGGGCTCCCTGCTCAGCCAGGAGTCTGCTTCTCCCTCTCCCTTTGCCCCCCACCTCGTGTTCTCTCTCTCTCTTTTTCTCTCTCTCTGTCTCTCAAATAAATACATAAAATCTTTAAAAAATAAAAAAAGAAATTAAAAAAAAAGAACAGAAAAAGTTGTCTCTGGAAGTGGGACAGTGATTAAAATATAGAAAAGAGTAGAGGAAAATGTAGGAAAACGCATTCTTAGAAAGCGGAGTTAGCTTTACATTTCAGTGTTTTGCCCAAATCATTAACTTTACATAAGGCCTATGTAATTCACACAGGGGTGAAAACACTGAATGAGGAACTAAACTCTCTGTTCTAATTTCAGAATAAACTAGAATGTGAGTTCCATGAGAGAAGCAACTATCGTCTGCTTTGCTCACAGCTAAGTCACTGAATGGAGAACATTGTACAGAGGAGGTAGATATACTGAAAGACGCAAAACCAAAAATCCCCTAAAGAGTCCCGTTTGCAACCATAATTTTTTTATTAAAATGTGTTTATTCATCTACAGTACCGACAGTATAAATTTTAACTGTTTCTAATTATTTCACAGAAACGGATGACTTGGTTTGGTTATTGAATAGAGAAGAACAGAAGTTCTGTTCTCTTCAACCGCTGGAGGATATTAATCTTAGTCTCTCCCACAAAGCTGGTCAATAAGCATGTGAAAAATCTATAATTTTTCTAGCAAACATAGAAATGAAAATAAAAGCAATAAGGCAGCATTTTCATCATTAAAAAGATGACAAACCTCCCTAAGCATATACACTTCCCATACTTTTAAATTTTCTTAGGATAAAATTTTCAGTATGGGATCATTGTATGAAAAGCTATGAGCGACATTATGACTTCGGAAATATATAGCTAAGTTACTTCTGAAAAATGTAACCAATTACTCTAGTGAAGGTAACATTTCCTAGCATCCTGCCAGTGTTAGCTTCTTGGGATTAAAATGGTTTTTATGATTTAATATACAGTAAAATGCACTTTCCTTGGTATATGTTCTCTGAGTATAAACAAATGTATACAGTCACGTAAGGAGGCCACAGTCAAGGCACAGGACAGGCCCATTCCTCCCCGACTGCCCCTCCTAGTCAGTCCTCTCCCCACTCTGCCCGGGGAACACTGATCTACTCTGTTTTCTTACCATTTGCCTTTTCCAGAATGTCATATCTTTGAGCATAAACTCCACAAAGTCTTTTGAAACTACCTTGTTTTATTTAACATAAGGCATGTGAGGGGCACCTGCAGGGCCCAGCGGTTGGGTGTCCGCCTTTGGCTCAGGTCATGACCCCGGGCTCCCGGGATCCAGTTCCACGTGGAGCTCCCCACAGGGAGCCTGCTTCTCCCCCTGCCTGTGTCTCTGCCTCTCTCAGTGTGTCTCGTGAATTAAAATCCTTAAAAAAAAAAAAAAAAGGCATGTGAGATTCTTCCATAGTGTTGCATGAATCAGTAGTCTGCTCCTTTTATAGTGGAGTAGTGGGCTGTTGGGTGGGCTGTTGTGAGGACTGTTGTATGGACTGTTGTGAGGACTGTTGTGAGGACTGTTGTGTGGACTGTTGTGAGGACTATTGTGTGGACTGTTGTGAGGACTGTTGTGTGGACATACCACAGTATGCTCATTCACTGACTGGTTGGGTTGTTTGCAACTTTTGGAGATTATGACTAAATCAGCTGTAAATATTTCTGTACAAACTTTTATGTGAGTCAGGGATTATTTCTATTGAATTAGTTGGTTTGGGGAGTTTGGGGTTTTGTTTTGTTTTTTAACAATTACCTATCCCATATTTATTCTGAGGTTTTTAAGTTCCCTTGATATAAATTCAAGTTCTCCCAAGGATTTCTGGTACCCCAATTTGGGCAACACAGGCTTAAAGCCACATCCAAGGTAATGTACGTAAAGCTCCTAGCACTTAGTTGAAGTTTGGAAAATACCAGAGATACAAAGATACTCTCATAAATAAAACTGTAAAAGTTTAAAATATTCAGACTGGGTAATGTGTGTGTGTGTGTGTGTGTTTAAATAATAATTTCAACTTTCAGAACTTACTTTGAGTGTTCCTGCTGGGTATGAGGAAACGTGTAAGAAGACACAAAACTTTCTCGAATTAAAAAATTTCTCCAAATCATGTTAAGTCTAAATGATCCACATCAATTTCCAACAGCCTTTGTAATTCTAAAAATAAAATAATTTTAAAAATAAAAATAAAGCAATTGTCCCTTCCCACAGGAGCTTGGAGATTCTCTAGAGAAAGTTACCTTATATCTAGAGAGATCCACAGCAACCCAGGGCAGAAGGTTAGGAATAAAAAAGGAGCGCAACAGTTACTAAAGGAGTTCAGAGTTGGGACTTGGGGGAAAGACGCGTGGAAGATACAGGTAAGGGGAAGATTTGCTGTGTCTTGAAGGGGAGACAGACATTTCACTTGAAGTCGTAGCCCTCTCCTATCGCTGGTCCACGGTGGAGTGTAAAGGCAACGTAGACAGGCTCTGGGCACTGACTCTTCTCCCTGTCCTTGTTCGGAGCTGTAACGAGGCACAGTGCCACTAGGATAATCAGAAAATCCTCTGGCTCCCAAATGGCAAAATACAGTCATTTGCGACTCCAGAAAGCATCGTCAAGTGGCCTCTCCTAAGTCTGTCTGGTAGCACCCCTACAATAGACGACACGGCACGGCTAGTAAATCTGGAGAATATTAACAAAGAAGGAGGAAGGACTAATGAGTCATTCCAAGTCAAGCTGTCTGATTCCATTTGTACAACAAACTAATAATCAAAGTCAGATGCAGCTAAGGCCCGATTCACAAGTAACTCTGCAGGAAGAAAATAATAGTGTTTTCTGTACTATCAAGAATACATTTTTAACAATTTTCCCAAAACATGCCCACCTGGCAGATTGTATTAAAAAAAACCCACAAATTCACATAAAACTATCTGGCACAAAAGAAGTACATGAACAAACACATATCCCTTTCTGTTTTTCATCTCTCACTCTTTTTACATTTCCATTCCTTCCCGCTTCTTCCTCTCTACCCCTCTCACCCCATGGTAGAGGTCGAGGAGCGCCCCCCGCCCCAAGATGTCCTCTGCAGCAGAGCCTACTAGAGGCCACCAACGTTCTTTCTCTCCTCTGCTTCCTGGGCAGACAGCCAGATCCCATACCCTGGCCTCCCTGCTGATTGCTCAGCCTCGTGGAACCAAGTTCTGGGGAAATGGCAGGTGGACTGAGGTGATATATTCTGTTTCTAAACCTGGCCTATAAGAAAATCTTCCATACCCAAGGTCCCGCTCGCACTCTTCTCACTCTATAAGGATTAAGATCCTGGAAGTGGCAGTACCATGAGATGGAAGGCATCTGTGTTCCAGAATTGGAAGCTGCATGGAGCAGAGTCCCTTCCCCGATCTACACCGGCCTGGGACACGAGCAAGAAATCCACCTTTACCGTGTTAAGCCACTGACACTTTAGGTTTGTGTCGGGCTTAGGGTGTTCCTTCAGCACACTTATATGCTCCGGGATCTGTATTTTTGACTTGACTTTTTATCAGTAAACTGGGTATTATTGGAGTGTATCAGCATAGTAAGCAGCGTGACTGATTTTTATCACCTTCATGAGACTGCCACTCCCATCGCTCTATACCCACGGCCGGGAACTGAATTTATGCACCTGCCCTGGACAAGAAAGTCTCTTGGTTTCAAATCCTAGGGACTTTCGGAAAGAAAAAAGTCTCCTAGAAGGGTATGGACATTTATGCACACTGCTAGAGACTTCTTCCTGGATATTGTTCGTTATGTTCCTTACCATTTGGGTATTTTTCTCATCTTTCTTCTTCATTATTGATGCTTTCTTCAATCAGCAAGCAAGTCTTTGCTATGCAATTAACACAGTAAGTAGTCACACTTTATCAGTCTGTGGTTTAACACAGATTATTTTTAGCAAGAAAATCACCGTGTTAAACTTTTATTTTACTTTAAAATGGTTTTATAAAAAATAAATAAATAAATAAATATAAATAAATAAATAAAATGGTTTTATAAGAATGCATTTAATAAAAGTACCCCCAAAATATCAAAGTTCATTGTAAAACTTGAAAAAATACAAATAGATTTTTTTAAAGTAATCATCTTTTCTTTAGTCTTCCTAATTCTCACCAGCCACAACCAACTGAAACTTATTACTTTTCACTCTCAAAATTCACTTTATTAGATTTTTTAATTATAAAAGTCAAACACGCTTCTTGAAACAAGTACACCAATTCAACAATATATGAAGATAATACTCTTTGATCCTCCTAATCCCACCTCCTGGGATCAGCCATGTTAGTAGTATATCCTTCCAATCTTCCCTGTGCTCAAACAACCGAATAGAATTTTTTTTTTTACTTTCTGTGAAACATAGTCCGTATTTTTATATTATACAGTAGAGCTGACATACAATGTTCTCTTAGTTTCAGGTAAACAGAGTGATCCAACAATCCGACATATTCCTCAAGGCTCACCGCGATAGGTGTTGGGGCTGCCCCTTTATTGTTATTACAATATTATTGACTATTCCCTATAGCATACTTTTCATTTTGTGGCTTATTTATTTTATAACTAGAAATCTGTACCTCTTAATCCTCTTCACCTGCTTCACCCATTCCCCCCATTTCTCTCTCCTCTGGCAACTACCAGTTTGTCTTCTGTATTTATGAGTCTGTTTCTGTTTTTTTTTTTTTTTTGCCTGTTTGTTCATTTGTTTTGTTTTTTAGTTTCCACATATAAGTGAAATTATATGGTATTTGTCTTTCTCTGTCTTACTTATTTCACTTAACATAATATCCTCTTGGTCCACTCATGTTGTTGTAAACGGCAAGATCACAATCTTTTGATAGCTGAGTAATGTTCCATTGTTCTTATATATCACATCTTCTGTACCCATTCATCCACTGATGACACGTAGGTTGTTTCCATATATTGGCTATTGTAAATAAAGCTGCAATAAACATATGGGTGCATGTATCTTTTCCAATTACTGTTTTTGTTTTCTTTGGATAGACATCTAGCAATATAATCACTGGATTATATGTTATTTCTATTTTTAAGTTTTTGAGCGATTTCTACACTGTTTTCCACAGTGGTTGCACCAATTTACATTCCCAACCAACGAAACATGAAGGTTTCCTTTTCTCTGCATCCTTGTCAAAACTTCTTATTTCTTGTCTTTCTGATATTAGCCATTCTGACCGGTATGAAGTGATACCTCACTATGGTTTTGTTTTTGGTTTTTTTTGTTTTTTGTTTTTTGTTTTTTCTCACTATGGTTTTGATTTGCACTTCTTTAATTACTAGTGACACTGAGCATGATTGCATGTGTCTGTTAGCCATCTATATGTCTTCTTTGGAAAAATGTCTCCTCAGGTCCTATGCCCATTTATAAGTCAGATTTGTTGGAGTTTTTTTCATGTTGAATAGAATGAGTTCTTTATATATTTTGAATATTAACCTTTTATTGGACATATCATTTGCAAATACCTTCTCCCACTCAGTGGAATTGTCTTCTTTTTGTTTGTTTTGGAATTTTGGGTTGGGTTTTTTGATGGCTTCCTTTTCCTGTGCAAAGCTTTCTATTTTGGTATAGTCCCAATAGTTTGTTTTTCCTTTTGTTTCCTTTGCCTGGGGAGATATAACCATAAAAATTTTGCTAAGTCTTATGTCCAAGAGATCACTGCCTATGTTTTCTTCTGGAATGTTTATGATTTTAAGTCTCACATTTGGGCCTTAATCCATTTTGAATTTATTTTTATGTATGGTGTTAGAAAGTAGTCCAGTTTCATTTTTGACATTTAACTGTCCAGTTTTCCCAGCACCATTTATTGAAGAGACTCTGTTTTCCCCATTATATATTCTTGCTCTGTTGTATATATTTCCCCATTGTAAGTATGGATTAATTGACCATATAAACATGGGTTTATTTCCGGGCTCTATTGTCTCCTATTGATCCATGTGTCTATTTTTTGTGCCAGGACCATACTATTTTGATTACTATAGCTTTGTACTATATCTTGAAACATGGGATTGTGACAGCTTAACCCTTGTCCTTTCTCAAAATAAATGCGGCCCATAGTTTTATATATAATTACTTTTGTTACTTAAATATAGATGCTAGATATCCCTCAAAGACAGCAGATATAGTCATAATTCTTTCTTTTAAATAGTGATCTCATATTTCATTGTAGGAATGAAACAAATGTTTTCAACAATTCCCCTGTTGATAGATATTGACTTTCTTCTATAATTTCCTGGGTTTGTCTCTGGGGTTGTAGGTGGGGCAGTATAGCAGCAAGTAGAGGGAAAAGAGTCGCCACTGCAACCTGTACTGCCATAAACATACTTATACACAGGAGTTATATTTAAAATATTTAATGACCAGCATTGCAAAGACACTCACTAATCAGGATTGATATCCAATCAATATGCCGGTACACCATGCCATGCATAATTTGATTATCAGCTCTACTTCTGCATTATTTTATATTGCTGCTTGTATCTATATAGTATAGCCTCCCCAAAGATTATTGTCCAGGTTCCAGTTGTCTATTATTGCATAATAAATCAAACCACATGCAAAATAAGCTCACTTTCTCCAAAATTCTTCAAAAGTTTCATATTTTATGGCATCAGGCTCAAGATCTAGGATCTTATCATCTAAATTCACTCCAGGAAAACGAGGTTACTTCATACTTGTGCATGGTCCTTTGGATGTAGATTGCTTAGTATTCTTCTTATCCGAAGACCTGTGACCTAAGTGAGGATGACACAGGATCATTAGGCAAAGTGACAGTAACAATATATTACACATGGAATCAGACATAGAGGAGAATGCAAAAGTATTATAAAGAGAAAAAGCATAACTCAATCTATGAATTAATTTGACCTATTTAATTTCGCCATAATTAACGCTATATTTCTCAAAAGTATGGAGATCATGAGAGCCTCAAGGTATCACAGAGGGATTAGATGATATTCATCTTGACATTGTGGTTTAGAGCACAGCTCTGGAGCTAGGCCCTGGGTTACAGTTAATAATAACATAAAGTTATCTTATGACTTGCCTCAATTTTTTTCATATTTGAAATGGGTATAATAATAGAATCCATCTTATGGAGTTATTGTTAGGATTACGTGATATAATATACCTAAAATGCTTAGAAAGTTACCTGGGATACAGTAGAAATCCAATAAATATTGCTAGTGTTATCATTATTTAGTTTAGTTGCTTTTAGAAGATGACATATTTAGAAAGCATTTTATCACAAGTGGCTAAAATATATATCACTTGGGGCTAAAAGAAGTGTGCTTCAGTTATCTGAAAAATCTGCCTATATGGAATTTCTCTTTTGAATGAAGTCAAACTAATGATATATTAATGTCCCCATTTCATAGAGAAGGAAACAGACATAGTGAAACGAGGAACTTATAGCCTATCAAGAAGTCAATCCTAAATTGCATAACTCCTGCTCACTACTAAAATCCAGGAAAGGATTTTATTGTTCTGTTTGACCCTCTGCACCATTCTTTCTTGAATGTTATCTTCAAGTACTTTTTGCCAATCTGATCTTCCCATTGCTATCTTCTTACCTCCTTAATTTCTTTTATGTTTGTCATTTAAAATGTTCTGACATTTCTTCCACCCACCATTTGTGGAACATTAAAATCAAAGCGAATCCCTTACAATCGAAAGATTGGAACAACTTTCCAAATAATCATTTGGGAGCAGTTTCTTAAACTTTGAAGGATCATAAATATCTTTAAGAATCTATTGAGAGTACTGATCTTCTCTCCATAAAAAATACATGTGTGCATTTATGTATAATTTCAGGGAATTCATGTGGATTTCCCCTAAGCCATTGATGTATCAGTAAGAGCATCTGACTCTTGGTTTCAGCACAGGTTGTGATGTCAGGGTCATGAGGTCGAACCCCAAGGTAGGCTCTGCACTCAGCCCAGAGTCTGCTTGAGATTCTCTCCCTCTCCCCTGTCCCTCTCCATTGTATGCACTCCTGCGCTCTCCATCTTTCTTATTCTCACTTTCACTCTTTCTCTCTCTCTAATAAATAAATATTTTTAAAAGTTTCTTAATATGCTAATAATAGTAACCTTAAAATTTGAATAAATACAGTCATTCATTGGGGAGAGTCCAAAAGCTGGTTTTTCTTTATAAAAATTCAATGTTCCTGAGTTAAAAGCCAGATACAGATAAAAGTTTTACACTCCCGTATGACTTAAAATTCCTGCTGATTTAACCTCAACTCCTATTTCTTACTTCTATCTTCTTTTCAATCATTATCTGAATCCTTGACAAATTCAATGAAATTTTTCCCTCTCTAAGCCTGTATCAACTGCTTTTCTGACAGTGATATGGCATGTTAAGTAATGGACAAGATTTAGCAAAAGTGGAAGATTTAGTAGATTTAGTAGAAAGTTGTTTTACTAGAACATCAAATTGTTTTACTAGAAAGTTGTTTTTATCCAACACTATGAACTACCCCAGTGTCTGGAACCACCGGCCCCCTTATGTTAAATTACCACAAACATTAGACCTGCCATCCCATGACTTTGAGATATGGCTATGTATAAATTTATTTGCTCATTTTCTTAATGGTCAATGAAAAGCATTAAATTTTTATCAGAAATTTTTTAGGATTAAAATGTGCATATTGCAGGTTAAACAACTTAGACATCAATAGGACTAGCATTAGAATTCACACTGCAGTGTTAGATATTTATTGAGCAGTTTCTTTCCCAGGAAGAAAGGAATGGAGCTGCTTGTGTTCTAATGTTGACAAACTCTGAGTGTCATTATTACTTTCTCCTAGAGTAACTATGATTTTACCTTTCCTATAGCACCAAGGACAGTGAATGGCCTTCTCTAATGGTAGCAACTTGGCTGAATGGCTGAGAACTTGAAAATCCATTCTCCAAAGGTTGCACTCCTAATACGTCCTACTATCAGCCAAAAAACAAACAAATAAACAAAAACTACAAAACTCATAGCTTTGATAATAACTTTAATGCATGTCATCTATGTCCTTATAATAATTTCCAAGAAGCCCTTCCAAGAGACTTCTTAATTAGCACCATTATCACCTTTTCTTAGGACACACAAAATCCATGCAATATTTGCCTCCATCCACCCATAATAATCTTAAATAAAGCCATTTAACACCTGGCTGCTAGAGGAAGTTGAAATATCCTACCTGGCATCTGGCTGTAACATAAAACCATTACAAGTTATCAAGCATATGCTTAACTGATGAACTGTTCCCAGACCTTCAGTAATGACAGGAAGCCATTAACTGCACAGCAACAAATTAAGGTTAGCAAGACAGGGACCAGAACTGAGGAATATTCAGGTGCAGTGGCCGCCTCCACTGACTTGGAGTTAGGCCAGATGGGAAACCAATCTTCTAAGCACCACTTGCCACCTGTAGGGAGCAGAGATGGCCATCTCCTATCAACAATGGAAGAGGACATTTTTGAAGGTCAGCTGTCATGGCAGTTCTGAAAATCTTGGGCAACACAAGCTTGGCTCTCCCTGAGACCACAGACTGTTTTCACCTTTAGCTTCTTCTTCTTTTTTTTTTTTTTTTTAATTCCAGTGGGAAATTGGTCATTCTAGTGTCTTCAGAAAGACAAGACCAAATAATTGAAGATATTTATTTCTTTTACACCTGGCAATGTGGCTATTTTAAGGAAGATATTTGATAAATAAAAAAGCAAAGAAATAAAAAGTTTGGTTCAAGAAAGTCTTCCATGTCATCATTTATAAATAAATACAATGAATGGAATAAGACAATGGTGGATCTCTAAATCCCAACCATCATTCATAAAGGGTATAAAAGACAGCTGTGAAAACCTCAAGCAATAAGAAATGTGGTGCTAGGACCGATCCTCAATCTATTTGTGGAATAGGCACAATATTTCCTTTTTTTTTTTTCTGAACACTATTAGCGTTTTTTAACCTGGGCACCTGTTACTGCTCCTTGATGGTCCAGGGATTCCTGCAACAGAGTGCCTTTATTCTCCTCAATAAACACTCACCTGACCCACATTCCCAGGGTCCTGCTTTCTTCTTTCCAAAATTACAAAAGAAGAATTTTTTTAAGTTTAAAGATAATTTATATATGACACTAACTTTCAAGCCAAAACAACAATAACAACTAGAGCAAATGTTTACAGAATGTGGTCATTTTAAGTAAAACAATCTTATATTTATGGATTCTATTCATATTTTGTTTCATTTTATTTTGGTTGTATGTGTGTGTGTATGCCCATATGTCGCATATATGTTATCATTATAGGAATGGCCACTTGTTGAGTACATACTAGATTCTGAGTGTTCCTACTGCATCATCTAATCACAATGATTCCATAGGTTATTTTACAGATAAAGATACAGACTAAAGCACATGCTCCTAGATCTGGATCCTGGGAAATAGTATATTTGAGGTAAGAAAGATGAAAGAAGGCAGAGAATGGAAAGAAATAAGAGGAATTCAGTATAAATGATATTTTTATCTACAGGGTCTGGACAACTTTCTTAAATAGGGATTTTCTTTATCAACTTAATGTTTAGAGAGGTCGAGTCCAAGGTCACACAATACATGCAAAACCCTAAGTTGAACCCAGATTTATCTGAATACAAAGGTTCTCAATTGTTGTGAGGATGACTACAATAGAATTTGTCCAGAGGACCCAAGAACCTTCCCATCTTGTCCTCAACAAGCCACCTCTTCTCCCGGGAAATTCCTGAGACTTCCATACATAGACAGAAATGGCTGGCAAAAGAACCATCGATGCAAGATGGTTCAGCTTGCTGAGCAAGGCTGCATGACATGGAGACATTTCGTGCTTGGACTGGAAGTGGCCTAGAGCGAGATACAACAAGCTTCTGGGTCCTAAGGAAAAGGGAATATGAACTGCAAGAAAAGCAAAAAAGAGAGATGGCAAAGAAATAAGAGTTGCTGCAGGAGAAGGAGCTCTTCTCTACGTCCTGCGTACAAGATCTAGACAACTTTTTTAAATAAGAAATTTCCTTATCTACTTCCTCCACTTCTTTTATCCTTCACCTGGCACCCCTTTTCTTGGGCCCTCACGGTTCCCATCAGCGATTTCTAACACCTTGACTATATATAAATACCTGATCCAAACTTTAATTCCCACACGTCCTCTTATCTGAAGGTCTAGGGTCTGAAACTATCTAAATCCTCTCCCCTCCCTATTAGAACCTAAGCCTTTACTTTAGCCTGTGGGTCTGATGTTGGAGGAAAACACCCTGGTTAAGAGGCTATGTAGTATGGTAATCAAGAATGTGTCTTCTGAGCCGAAATCAAAACTCTACAATTTACTGTCTAAACTTGCACAAGGTTCCAAACATCTCTGAGCCTCAGTTTCAATATCTGTAATAGAGGAATGATAATTATGGTGTCAATCTCATTCATTTGCCCCACGGTTTAAACAAGTTCATATATAAAATAGACTTAAAACAGTAGTTGGCACAAAGCAAACCTAGATAAGTATATAATATCATTTAATTCACAAGAGGGTAAGACAACTAATACCTTCTCTTAACAGTCCTAGATTTATCCAAATTTATTTTAAAAGAGGATATATATTAACTCCCATTAATCATTAAGTAGAAAAATATTCAGTTGCTGCAGTATACAAAGTAGAAAAAGGCAGGTCGTGTGCAGGGAAAATATTCTTTGTGTAAGTGATGGTTGGGGGGATGGATACAGAAGCAGATATTTTAAAAATGAGAAGAACTAACATATGACAGGCATTGTGTATAAGGTAAATGCAAAAACACTTGTAAATACTTTTCGTTTTTCAGATGCTCTCCTTTTTTCTACTTCTAACCTTATTTTCTCTAAAAATTCCTTATTATGTTTTTCCCCAACAGCTTCCAGGAAAGCTGAGAGACTATGTTGCCAGCGGGGTAGAGAATCTCCGGAGACTCTTCCTCTCTCTATCATGGGTAAGGTGACCCTTAGAGAAGGGAGATCAGGAGGTGTAAGCTGCTCAGTCACTTCAGTCTTTGCATTCAATGGTAAGTAAAACTACTCTAATACAAATAAGTCAAACCGAAATGATGATTTCTATAAACACTGACCACCTGTGAGGGGAGAGGGAAAGAGAAGCGCCATGCACAGAGAGGTGGGTGGCCAGGACCCGAATCTAGAATAGAGATCATACGGCCAGCCCGAAACGACAGTTTATACAGGGCATTGAAGAGCATTCAGCAAGTTAATAATAATCTGAATAACACAACAAGCTCTGCAGTGACTACAACTTGGCACAGTTCACTAAATTAGGTTTAGCCATTTATCTTCATTCTAAGAATTTTCTCTAAAATACCTTGTGACATTTCCTGAGAGACAATGAAGTGCAAAGCATCGTATATACTCTCAACCTAGATTATAACAATCATTTCCCTTATGCACAAGATACACAAATGATATTTTCTTTCCACAATCATATGCACTGATAGGTCTCTCCTCTGCAAAGGATGCTGTGGGTTCCCCTACTTCTATATCATTTTTATTTAATTTAACTCAGTAATGAACTAAATAAATTTGAGCCATTTTTCCTACAGTAAAGTTTCCAGAACTCTCACTCAAATACTTTCTTCATTTTGTAGAAAATGGACACATCTGAATTACTTTAGGAGAAATAGTGTATAATTTTCCATTAAAATCTAGGGAAAAAATAAACTTAATGGGATCAAGAGGACAGACTTAGCTTATAAATTAGTATTTTATCCATCCCAATCTATAGATAATCAAAACATCTACCCTCACTCTATACCCATCTTAGTTTCTATCCTTGGATTTTGCATATCAATTAGTAAGTAAGTGGTAAGTTATGGTGGTGATGGTCATTGTGGTACTTATAATAGCATTATAATTCCATCAAAAGGAAGAAATATAAATATACCATAAATTATAGTATAACAGAAGTTCATTTCACCACCCTAAGTAGTATCAAATCTAGTAAAGATCTGGAATCTTTGGCTAGTCAGCACAAAACAAAATAGAAATCTGGTACTAGATAGTTGAATAAGTTTAAAAATCACATCGAAATCAGACTTCCAATGTCTATTTTGATTTTGGCTTAAATTATTCTGTTGTCTGTCTATATTGATCAAATTAACAGGACCTAGGGCAAGTTTTCACTTAGAGATATGTACATAGCTTATGAGTCTGGAAACATAGTTTTGTTGTATCTTAGGTCATTTTTTTTTTTTTAGTGAAAGTTGCCCTGGTCAGTAACAATGGAGACATGACCAAGCAATCCAAAGGTCCCCACTGTGAATCCAGAGAGCTTACTTTCATGACTGCTGATTCAAATTCTAGACGCTTGGAACTGTGATTGGATCAGGATTCAGAAGACTCCTGAAGTTCCAGGAAACATTTCAAGAACCATCAGAAGACCGTTGAGAAATTCCCCTTCTGGAGCTTTTGTAAGTCTGGACACAAACTGTTTCAACAGCATGACTGCATAAGCCTTTTGGGGAAATAAACAGAGATCAATGAAATGAGAAGGGCAACAGCTATTTATTTAGAGCTTGTTATATAGCAAGGAAGTCAACCATCACTTGTGTTCTGGTAGAGACTCAAAAGCAGGCAAAGGAGTTGGAAAGTTTTGTTGTGGAAAAAAGGGGGGCAGGAGGCAGGGTGCCCAGCTTGCTCAGTTAGTTAAGCAGCCTACTCTTGATTTCAGCTAAAAGTCATGATTTTGGAGGGTGGGATTAAGCCTGAAGTCCCATGTCAGGCTCCATGCTCAACGCAGAGTCTGCTTCTGTCTCTCTCTCCTCCTCCTCCTCCTCCTCCTCCTCCTCCTCCTCCTCCTCCTCCCTTTCCTCCTCCTCCTCCTCCCCCTGCTATTGTGCTCTTTCTCTTTCTCAAATTTTAAAACTTATTTAAAAAGGGAAAGCATCAAGTATGTCCTGACTGGAGTTCTGTTGGGATGGAGAAGCTGTAGAGGGCTAACTAGAAGTGGGTGTCCTATGTGATTGACTAGAGAGTGTATTTGGCTTTTTCTGGTTGGTCCTAAGTTGGAAGCAGAGACAAGAATTAGAGAAGCTGTCAGTTATTAATCAACTCCTGGCCAAGGAGGATGATTATTACAGAATTCATTTTTTGCTTTTCTGCATTATAACTAGAGACAGCTGTCTGACTTCCCAAGTCTGATACAGCAGGTTGGCTTCCTGGACTGTTTATTGTAGATAAAAGGGGATAACCTGGTTGGTTATAGATCAGAGTTCTACTTCTATATATGATCTGGCCATTGCCTGTTTGTATATTCAGTCTCTCACTCCAAATATATTTTCCCAAAAGGAACATATCTATACATACTGCAATAAGATAAAGGAAGGTAAAGGAACACATAATATTAAAAAATTCCGTGTCCAAAATTTCCCTTCCTTGTCATTTTAATGTTTCTATTAGAGAATAAGGAAGGTGCATGGGAGGAAACTATTCTCTGGACTCTCCAATGAGGTACAGAAATCTCAACATTTCTATTTGTTTACCTACCAACAAAGAGACCCAAAAGTGCAATGACTAAAACAAGAGTATCTATCTCATAGCAATCCAGATATTAGTAAATCAAACAAGATCACCACCATCATCATCATCATCTACCTTGCCATTTATCTAAGATAGGACTTCTTCCTTCAAAGCCACTCATGACTCAGGTTCACCCATTCTTATTGCTCATTCCACTTATTGTTCTTGTAGGTCCTTGTACATTGTTTCCCTCATCTGCATGGTGATGGCTAGCTTGCCACCATGCACAGCCCATGGAAACAGGGAAAGAGAAGTAGAAAGAAGTTTTCTTTAAGAATATGGTGTGGATGTGCCACTCACACTCACATCCCACTGGATATAACGTGGCCACATGACCACAGAGAGGTAAAGAAGAGCTTGAGAAATGTAATTTCCAGGGTACTGCCAATTTGAGTAAGAAGAATTAGTCACCAAAAGGACGAGGAGGGAAGTAAACACAAGGAAAATAAACATTCTTTGCCACAGTTATTCTAATGACTATATATTTTCAAATGCTGAGAAAGTTATGAAAGAGCACAGAATACCTCTCCCTCTTTGAAGCATTGTCCTGTCAAGCCCCTAAGGCTTGGTAATAGGTTGCAGGCAAATCCACATCTGCTTTTTATCTCGGGGATTCCAAAATTTCTCAGGCATTTGATATAGAAAGCTCACCGCCAGAGGACTGAGAGGTAGTACAGATGTTATCTAAATATTATTTAATGCTTTTGGGGTTGTAGAAGGAAAACAGAAGAAAACCCTTTACTTGTTCTCTGTCCCTGAAAATTATCTCAGACCTAGCAGAGAGAAGAGAGTCATGCCAGGTTTTTACAGGGTCCTAAATCATACCTTTCTTTGATATTTTAACAACTTCTTTTCTTCTTTATACCTAAAAATCAAATAATAATCTGTCTAATGAATTTTGGAATAGTTAGAAAAATGCAAGTATAAAAGATACCGAGTGCTACTCACAGCTATGCCAAAGAATTTGGATGGTTCCAATCTGACTCATAAATTATTGAGTTCCCACTTAAGCACCAGTCCTCTGGAATTATGACATTAAGAATGCTGTTCCTGTATACTTTACACTTGCTTAAATATAACCACCTCCACATCTAATGTCCTAGAATGTTTTTTCACTTTTCTATCAGGTGACATATAGAATATATTTCACGTTAGTGTGCATGTGGACACGGGTGAGAGACCCAGGTGTCAATATATACAGTAAAAACTTGATCCTCAGTGCTTTAGGGATGAATCTATTATGGGGGAAGAACTACAGGGGGATGAGTACCTTGAACTTCACATGTATGAGAGGCCTCAAATTTAGACTTTTGAAATTATCTCCAAATGAAGTTATGCATATGGATATTTTATCTGTATTTATGTAAATATTTTCAAACAGAATTTTTGTAATTTTTAAAAATTTTCAACTCCCCGAAAGCCACAAATGTTTATTGGGTGAAGTACCATAAGATCCCATAAGCATAAAGAAACTCCCTAGGACAGAGTGAAATTTGTAGAGGCAAGGTTGTTTACCTTCTCTTCTCAAATGTTCTCTAAACCACTGTCAAACAATATAGGTAACAGCTGTATTATATTTGAAGAAAGCTGAAGGTGGGAAAACACATTATAATGCCGTACGAGAAGGTAGAGTTTTATTTGAAATTTGAAAAATTACCTTCTTTAAAGATTTATTTATTTGAGAGAAAGAGAAGGTGAGGAGGTGCAAAGGGAGAGAGAGAAAGAATCCTCAAGCAGACTCCTCACTGAGCACGGAGCCCAACACAGGGCTCCATCCCAGAGCCCTGAGATCATAACCTGAGCCCAAATCAAGAGTTGGTCACCTACCTAACTGAATCACCCGGGTGCCCTGAAAAATTTTTTTTATTTATTTATTTTTAAGATTTTATGTATTTATTCATGAGACACAGAGAGAGGCAGAGACACAGGCAGAGGGAGAAGCAGTCTCCATGCAGGGAGCTCAATGTGAGACTTGATCCCGGGACCCCGCGGTCACACCCTAGGCCAAAGGCAGACGCTCAACCAGAGCCACCGAGTGCCCTTGAAAATCATTTTTTTTAATTTATACATTTGATACAGATTAAAACATCACATTACTTTTATCCTAAGCAGCTCTTGCAAAAATACTAATTCTTGTCTTTTTTCAAATTACTATGGAAAACTAAAGGACCATAAATGTAGGCATCACTGAGAATATTATGAGCTGAAGTCAAACATTTAAAATCTTTGAAAAAAAAAATATTTGTTGACCTGGAGGATACCAGAAGGGAGAATCTATCTATCATCTACCACATAGGATGAACAAATTCCAAGTGCAACATGTTTCAAAAACATTTCATTTTACTGATTTAACTCTTTCTCATTTAGATTTTCTTTCAGATACCTCCTAAGCCTGCTTTGGGAACCAAAATCTTACTCTTGCATCCTCTTCCTCACAAATAACTTATTTTCTATTCCAAATCAAGACCATGTATTCTTAAGGTAGTCATTCCTGCAAGAAAAGAAGTGATTATAGTAATAATTAATGAATTTGAAGACAGAATTAAGACATGCAAGTTAACAATATAATCAAGAAAATCTGAAATCAGGAGTGAAAGTAAAGTATATTATTTTAAGTTTTTGTGTATCTAGCAAGAGTTTTGAATAATCCACAGGAATGATCCCAGGATAATTACATACAAGAAGGAAGGGAAGACTGTGTGCTCAAAATTAAAAGTTCTGGAACCCAGATAGGAAACATGACCAAAAGGGTGGTACACACAAACACAAGTAATACAATTATGACTTTTTAAAGTCAAAAAAAGGAAAGAAAAAAGATGAAACTTGGTGAAAGAGGGAGGGAGAGAGAAGGAAAGAAGAAAAGCAAGGAAGGAGGAAGACTAGGGGCATAATAGAATGGAAGGTGCATAAACACTTTCAAATAATACAGCAAGCATATGCCTGAGATCAACAGCTCTCGTATTTGCAGAACTTCACATTTATATTTATAGATAAATGACATCTCTGTCCTTGTTTTCTGGGCATCATTTTTGTTTGTTCCCAAAGTGACAGATAGAACTCATCCATCCTACCTGTGGGGTTATGTTGAATCAGATAGCAAGGTTGCGTTCTAGTTTGGTACAGGGCCCTGAGAGTGGAGGCGCGGCGCCTGTATTCCCCCACCTTGGCTTCTGTGATGGGTGCATATGCAACATGACTGACCAAGGTGAGAAATTCAGTGTATCGTCATGATCGGGTGATTTTACGTGAGGGTAAATGGTTTCCGTACACATATGTCCCTGGGACCTCATTCACATAATAGAAGTATGACTGACGAGAAGATTTAGAGAAATATTAAGTCACCCACCATTTCAGAAACAAACTCTCCTTCTTTATGTGCATTAAAACAGGGATTACCAACTTGAGATGACACAGGGGAGAAAGAGCTAGGAGAATTACCTGGAAAACTACTTCAAATTGTACATTATCACCATTACTTAGGATTGAGAACGGCTTCTAACCCCCTAAACTCCTAGGGATCAAAGCTCTTCCATGTGCATGAGTGCACTAAGGCAAAGCAAGCTCAAGAAAACTGCAAGATGTAAGACTCATCACAGGCATTTTTCTTCTATTTTAAAAATACAGGAGAATATATGCATTAGCTCTATTAACTTTCTTGGAAAGAAAAGACCAACAATTTAGTTAAAGGGCTCCCTGCTGAGCCACACTTTAAAAATCTCTCAGAGGGCATTTAAAATATTTGCATCCTCAGGCCCATCCCAAACCAACTTAATCAAATCTCTGGGGGGTGAGTTCAGCCCTCTATGGTTTTTTAAATTCCCAAATTATTCTAACACCCTGGCAGCCACAGGCAATATTGAGAACCACTAAATTAGACCAAGTAGCATAAGGAAATGAATACTTGGTCAGAAATCTGATCTAAATTCTAGCCCCAGCTCTGCTCTGAATTTAACTTGTGGCCTTTAGTAAGTTACCTACCCTCTTGAATTCCTACTTTTCTCGAAGTTAGAGAATTGGATTAGATCATCCAGCAAACAATAGCTTTCTAAAGACACATCAGACACACATCCTAACGTGCCTTAAAGACTCCCTGTCCCCTTCACTGTTTTGGCTCAAGCGTGCTGCTTTCAACTTCCAGTTCTTCACGTCAGCCCTAGTGAGCCTATTTTAGCTCCTTGATCACCTGCAAGCTCTTCTTCGTTCCCCAGTCTTCATACACTGTAGCTTCGCACTAGGAAACACTCTGGGTCCTCCCCCTCCTCACTTAACCCAGTCAATATTACTGCCCAACCACATACACTTCTGACATAAGGCTGCTTTGGGGCCCATCCGTATCCTTAAAAAGGCAGAAGATGAACATCGATGGACCCCTGCACAGTGAGGCAGTGCAACCATGTAATAAAGAATACTTAGAGCTAGAACTTCTTTTTTTTTTTTTAAGATTTTAGGTATAGGATGTTACTTTTTTTTTTTTATTTTTTTTCTGTTTATTTATTTATCATAGTCACAGAGAGAGAGAGAGAGAGAGAGAGAGAGAGAGAGTCAGAGACACAGGCAGAGGGAGAAGCAGGCTCCATGCACCGGGAGCCCGATGTGGAATTCGATCCCAGGTCTCCAGGATCGCGCCCTGGGCCAAAGGCAGGTGCCAAACCGCTGCGCCACCCAGGGATCCCTAGAACTTCTAAAATTTGAGTTCCACCATCAGGTCCTGCTCTACCTGGAAAGTTGACCAAATGCAGCCCAGTAACTTCAATTCATAACCTAAGTCTCAGGTACCCCATTATCCGATTCATGAAGTCACTTCCAGAACAAAAGGCAATCACGGATAAGAAAACACTTCAAAAGATTTTTAAATCATGCACCTTAAATATCATTAGCACATACAGGAGGAGCCGAGATAGAAGGCAGATCTTTCTAAGAAGCAATGCTTTGCAAAGAATTGTGGCAGTCACGAACTTCCTGAGGTGGATGAACCTGTCACAAGAAGAGTCTTTTAAGGGAGGACCATGAAGTTAATTTTGAAACCGAATGTGACATAAATTTTGAGTGGTCCATATTATTTCCCATTTCTCGACAACCACTGCTTCTGAAAGGTCATTTTTAGAAAGGTCAGGGAATGGAAATACATGCATCAGAAGAGACTGAAAACAGAGGATCTTCTTTCCCATAAACTCTGCAAATGAGTACTTCAAGGTCCCAGTGAGAAAGACCTTTAAACTCTCCCTGCCTTCACATCAGGATAATAACTGTGGGAAGGAGTGGAAGTGCAGAGCATATTTTAAAGAGACAATGGGGGATCTAGGAGCAAGGAGAAGAATCTTGCTACTCTTTCCCATAAATGCTAGACAATTTTACTGAGAAAGCATATAATCATAATACAGATGCAGGGCCAGTTCTCGGAACATTTAAGAATTAGAAGTGTATTCCCTTTTTTTTTTCCTTTAGATTTGATTTTAAGTAATCTCTACACTGAGTATGGAGCCTGAACTCACAACTCCAAGATCAAGAGTCGCATGCTCTACTAACTGAGCCAGCTGGGAACCCCTATAAGTGTATTCTTATTCGCCCTCCCTCCCTTGCTATCTACTTTTCCCTTTATGGAGGCTCAGTAGACACAAAATGGCATTGGTTATTCTTAGTTGCTCAAGGCAACATATTGTGATGCCCCATCCAGCCCACCGCATGCTTCCTCAACTCAACCTTGCTATTGAGGCCAGCAAGTCACGGAGCATGAAGAACAACAAAAGCCAAAACCAAAATACCAATACTTTCCCCAGCTAGAGTATTATGTGTGTGACTAAGAGGCAGAGAGATGAAGGGCAAGTGTGGGACACTGACAAGCACTATCTCAAGTGGTGAGTGGGAGCGGGTTGGCTTGGGGAACAGTGGGAGTAGCCCCTCCTGCAGAGCACGTGGCAGAAATTTGGTAGTGGAGAGATGACTTAGTTGCGTTACGGTGATTGTCTTGCTTTGTCAGGAAATTCGTAAATTCCCTACAGGGATCAGACAGGGTATGGCTGATATGGGAGGCCCATGGAGAGAGGAAGTGTGAAAGCATCTCCTAGTTGGAAAGCGTATTTATAGGGAGCCGTAGGAGGGTGGTTAGATAGTCCTGAGGCCTCGCTTGAGATTTTTAATCATAAATACAGAGTGAGACCACGTCACAAAAATGTGTCCCCAGAACTGCAGCCACATTTCCAGGCTGATGGGTCCGTTGTGGAGTGGGCAGGGAGTGGGTTTTGCCAGGTAAGTGAGTTGGGAGGAAAAGGAAACAGAGTTCAGGCCACTTAGAATGAACATGAGAGACCATGGAGTCTAACCTGAGCGATGAGAGGGAGAAGGGGGGACGCTGACCAGTGAGGGGCCCTGGGGTCGGTGGATTGGGGGCCTGCATGGGGCGATGACATGCTCGGGCGGGCCTAGTGGCGTTGAAAGGAACATGGTAGCGAGAAAAGGCAAGGCTGCTTAGAACCGAGGCTCTGGAGGTGCTGCAGGTATTGACAATGACGACGCCTCGGGTAGGACTTCACCAACTCTGTTGACAACCCTCAGAAGGAAAGGGTCCTACACAGACACTCACTACACATACACAGATTTTCACAGAACAATGCTGATCCTTAAATGAGCTCCATTTTAAATGCCAGTCCATTCCCATTTTTAAATTCTAGCTACTAAATTAATTTTCAGCCCCACCCATATGTCAAAATCTGCATTCTGAAAAACACTGGTCCCGAATAGGGCCAACAGCAGTAGCTAACGTGGGATAGATTAAAATATAGAATTAAGGAAACCATAGATGTCAGAGGCCAGAGTGTTGAACTACTCACTTTCATTGGCATTGCAGGTGCCAAGAATAATGACAAAAGTGGTAGTGGAAAAGAAAACAACCTATCAGATGTAAAAACTTTATATTAATTCATCTTTTCAATAAAAATAAAATTGTAATACATGAATAAATGGGTAAATGAATAAACAAATGAACGGATAATACGTTGCCCTTTGTACAATTGAAATCCTTTCTGTAAGTTGGCAGAAGTAAATACATTAACTAATAAATAATTAGCTAAAATGAATGATTAACATAATTGATTAATTTGGTATCTATTTAGTAACAAATATTTGAGAACCTTCTGTGAGCCAAGAACGACAGGCTAAGTCTCTGGGTGGCTATACAGTTTAGGGGGAAAAGACTTCGTTTCCTCCCTCATGTAGCTTATAATCTAATGGGGGTTATGTCTATTATTATTCAATGTCTAATGGGAAGAAGAAATTCAATAAATAATCACATAAATAAATACTAAATTACAACTTGTGGTAAGAACGGCGCAGTACTACTCAGAGACCACGGGTTAAGGGAAGTGGTGTCTGGGACATCCTCTTTGAAGAGATGAGGCTTTAGCCAAATCCCAAAAGATGAGCAAAAGAGAAGTTTTATGGCAATTCTTTTATCTTTCTGTACCTTACCTTCTGGATCTATGAAATGACAATTAAAATATAGAATTTCAGGATGGCAAGGGACCTAAAAATCCATCCAGTCCACTGGCTCTTTCTAAAATATCTCTGCCTGAAAATGAGTGGGAAATATCAGAGAGGGAGACAGAACACGAGAGACTCCTAACTCTGGGAAACGAACAAGGGGTGGTGGAAGGGGAGGTGGGCAGGGGGACTGGGTGACTGGGTGACGGGCACTGAGGGGGGCACTTGACGGGATGAGCACTGGGTGTTATACTATATGTTGGCAAATCAAACTTCAATTAAAAAAATACAATAAAATTAAAATGCACACTGAATTTTGAAGAAGTTAGCATGAAAAAAGAATGTAAAATACCTCAATAATTTATGTTGATTATATGTTGAAACAATATTTTTCACCATGTTGAGTTCAATAAAATGCACTACTAAACTTAAAATATATATAAGGGAAACCAATGCAATTGTTTAGAAATGTTAAATCACAATTCCCAAGTTATTCTGGCTTTTGGGGGTGGGGGCCAGTGGATGGTAGGTGTGTATGCGTTTTACACACTGATGTCCAATGAACTTTAAAAAGTTCCCAAAGGAGCACTCATCGACTGAATTATAGCAAATCACCTCTGTCCTAAAGCACTTTTCCCTTGATTCCTGTGAAAATGAAGAGGTTGTTTTCTGTGAAATCTTACAAAGACCGTGGTCTGGAACAAATATCGAGGACACGGTTAAATGCTACACACAGATATTTTATCTCTAGTGAAAAAAATAAGAAAAGTCACTGAAAAAATTTTTAAAGATTAAAAAAAATAAAAGATCTCTCCCAAATGTCAACATCGGGGCAAACTTGCTCTCTATCGAGGGCAGTTAGTGAAACTTCTCTAATTACTAGCTTACATATCTTCTTTTATTTTAATAAATTTATTTTTTATTTATTTTTATAATAAATTTATTTTTTATTGGTGTTCAACTTGCCAACATACAGAATAACACCCAGTGCTCATCCCGTCAAGTGTCCCCCTCAGTGCCCGTCACCCATTCACCCTCACCCCCACCCCCTAAATTTATTTTTTATTGGTGTTCAATTTGCCAACAAACAGAATAACTATCTTACATATTTTCTCGCAGAGTAACTTAGTCCTCACAACTACCCTACGGGAAGTGATGTGCTCTAATTTGTAGAGGAGAAGAAAAACCGGATCCGATCTTGATACACAGTGGCACTTAGTAGCCCCCGGTTCTAGGACTTGTCCTTGAGCTGTGAATAGTGGCAGGATTTTTCTCTGAAGCACCGACATATGCTAAGCAGCTGCCTAGGTTTAAGGGACAGTTACGAGGTCATGGGACAGTATCTGAGTCACCGTCTGGCCCTGAGCCAGCATGCAGTCCCATCCATGGCCTCATTTGCATCGCGCTGTACTTAAATCCAGCCGAAGATAGATGTTTCATTCCTCATTGGCCCTCGTGCTTTCTAATCAATCAAGCCCTATTCGGAGTCACTAGGCACTAACCTTGGGAACCAAGAGAGTCATGACCCTGTTTCCTCTCTAATGCTTACCCTGAACGAGGAGAAGAGGAAGCGAAACAGAAGCCCCACACCAAGCCTAGTGAGAAGTGCAGACAGAGGTAGGTCGAGGCTGCGAGGGGGGCGCAGAGAAGAGGCACGTACACCCTTTTGTGACTCTAGAGGCAAACCCACTGCTTTACAGTCTTTAAACACAGGTTGCCTTTGGATGAACGTTCACATTTCAAGTCTCCCCACCCCACACACACACAAAAACAAAAACAAACAAAAAACAGTTTTAAAAAGTTCCCAAAGGAGCATGCCTCTATTGAAAATTACGGTATTCTGTTTTCTTAACGGCATTTACTTTTCATACTTTGAATGACACAAACAATGGAATTTTCTTCTTTTTTCCAAATTAAAAAAAAATGAACATAGTGAACATATTTTTTCAACTACCTAACCCATGATCATCCCATACCTTTCACAGAGAATTCCACGAAGCTTCCCTGGCAGGAGGCTCTCATATGTCCTCCTGTTCACTGCACCTCCCGAAGAACCCCTGGGCTTAGAAGGATGTTAGAGAAAGAGCAACCTCGAGCACTGAGGTCAAGGGTCCTCAACTTTGCTCCTTGGGGCTTTCAAGAGTATATTTAAAATATTCTAACGCCCTTCCCCATAGCACACCAAATTAAATAAGAGTGATAGGGTGAAGTTAGCACCCAGGAAGAAGGTACTGGATTTTTTTTAAACATCCTGGCCTAATTTAATATGCAGCAAGCCTTGAACATCACTAATAAAACATAAGGCTTTCTTTTCTCTTCACTTGGTTCCTAAAATTTTCCCAATGGTGCCTGGACTCTCCCAACTTGATTTCTTTTGGGAGAAGCAACTCCTGTCCTTTCACCAGTGCCCTTTACCCCATTGATAAATGACGGCCACCACCCTCTAGCTGGTCTCCTTATGGTAAGTCTCTCTACCCACACTTGGTTGTACATTTACTCACTCGTTCGGTGCAACAGTCAACACCTCAACATCACTGAGCGCCCACTCTGTGTTCAAGGAGTGCTAAGAACATGTAGTGATGAAAGTTCATGGCCACTACCCTTGGGAGATCCCAGTCTAGAAGCAAGATCAGGCTCTGATGGGATAGAGGACGTGCGTCAGGCAGCTACAGGTGCACAGGAGGGGAGCATTAACTGGGCCCGGACATGGAATTAAAGGGGACACCTCAGATCTACCAAGGGAAATAATGCTTCATCTGAGTATAATAAAAAGTGGACACGAACTGACAACTGTCAACTCCCTAAAAGTCAGTCAGAAAAATCTGAAGATCGGAGCTAACCTTACTAGACCTACTGCAGTAAGGGGTGACACCACTTGTCCAAGGCTTAGTCATGGCTCAGAAGGGTGAAGGCATGGGATGGTAGCTGATATTGAGATGCAGGCTCAGTGCTTTAAGGTGGGTCTAGGAGGTCACAGAGCTAGATGGGAATGAGCAGACTTTATGACGTAATTGTGGATTGGTCCTGAGGCCAGTCTAGATGATGGATCTATCTGTCTCGGTAAGTAAATTATTTTAACTAGTTCATAGTCTGATCTTCCAGAAACATGTACTTCCTAGAGCAAGCCCCAAAGTTATTTTTTGCTTGTTTTTTTTTTTTTTTTTTTTAAAGTATAATCGCCATTTATTTTTTCCCGGAGAATACTTTTTCTTCAGTCGTTAAGGACTCAGCTGCTTACATGGGCTTGGGTGGAGGTCGTGGGGCAGCTCCCGCGGGTCTAAATCGGGGCGGGGGTGTTCGGTCCTTCCGCGCTTCACGAGAGCGATTCCGGACTACCTTGCTGTGAATGGCACAACTCACGCAGTAATGGAGCTTCACGTACAGCTTGGGAAGCACGTAGGCGTCGAAGACACTCGCTTCGGAAATGTCCCTGACGGCGGCCGCCTCCACGATGTTCCGAATAACGAACTTCTTAATGGCCTTGTCCTTGGGCACACAGCGGGCGCAGTTGGTGCAGCGAATGGGCTGCACGTGGCCGCGGCCCTTCTTGGCACGGCCATTGTTCCTTCAACGTAGGAACGTAGGAATTCAACGTAGGAACAAGAAAATAGGTCGAGACCCAGTCCTGGATAAGCAGGAATGTGAATTATCAGCGTCAGTACTCACTACAGGAGATGAACAAGTGCAGAGAAGGGGCCAACGAGATCTTATGTGCAAAGACAAAGCAATACAAGCAGCATCTTCTTTTAAAATCTCCCTTTTCTCTTTCTGCCTCAAGTTCAAACTTTTCAACTTGATGTTTTGGAACTTCTAGAGTGTGAAGCAGCTTCCATCAAAAGCATTATTTCCTATTCATAACCCACGATGCGACCAAAAAGAAGAGGTCACCATTCCTAATCCCTTGTGCCCTACAGCACTATTTGTGCACCTTCGCATAACGGGAATAAAATCTGAGCTCTAGCATTTCACCAACCACATATTACTAAGCCAATTACTTGAACATTTGTGCCTACTTCCTCAACTGTAAAATGTGGCCATAAAATACCCACCTCACACATAGCCACTAGTAAGATAGTCTGTCAATAAACAGGTATGTGCTGGGTACCTTCTAGTGTCCAACGCTTGTCCTTGGAGAAAAGACTATCTGCATTCAGGGAACTTACATATTTTCAGGTACATTATGAGGGAAGATATTGAGTGATGTGATAGAGGATGACTGTGTGGACAAGGCAGTCTCCTTCAGCTGGGAGATTTCAAATGATCTTCATGTTCTTTAAGCAAGGGACCATAAGGATGCCTTTTTTGTGACACATGCAACATCGTCCATGTTGTTGACACTGAAAACCAGTGAGTAAATGAGTGAACAGCTAAGATACATTGTTCCTCTAGAAAATGGAACTACAAAGGTTTTCCATGACTTTATTTTTTTAAAGATTGATTGGTTGATTGATTGATTGATTGATTGATTGGAGAGAGAAAGAGAGGGCACACACAAGCAGGAGGAGTAGAGGGAGAGAGAGAGAGAGAATCTCAAGCAAACTCTGTGCTCAGTGCAGAGCCTCACATGGGGCTCGATCCCACAACAATGAAATCACCTAGTCAGACACTTAACCCACTGAGCCACCCAGGTGTACCTCCATGGCTTTAAAAATCATCTTGATGAAATTTTTAAGAAGTAAAGTTGGGTCCAGAATAGGTTGTTTATAAATATAATTGTTAGTATAATTATGTAATGAATGTAGTTAATACAATTAGACATTATACAATTGAATATAATTGTTAATAATTTAAAAATGAAACTATAGTTTTGTGGTCAAAAATTCGATGCAGAAATGAGGTTTCTGTGTTTGACTAGTAGGGCCGATAAGAGGAGTAAGGCTTTATCCTGTTAATAGAGAGAGCTTTTTGTTCCTGAAATCAAATAAAAACTATACAATATTTAATGTGTTGCCCCAAAATTGATAAAATTTAAGCCCTCTCTCCTTCTCTCAGGCTTACACTAAGAATTAATAGTCTCTTCTTCAAAGAGTAGTAAGCTCACTACCCCAGTTGTTTCTTCTAGCCATGGAGAAGAATGGTACAATAATTTCATTTTCCTAAAAATAATATGTGATGAAGAATGTGTCCTTGTGTGGCATGGTGAAATTATCTGGACAAATGACATCAAAATAATAGAACCTAGCTTCAATTATCTGAATGCTAACAATTTTCCAACCCTTACAAAAAAAAAAAAAAAAAAGAGTTTAACCCTACCCATTCTTTCTTCAACTCTGCCCTTACAATATGCTTTTAAAGAAAAAATACGTTTATAATTAATGAATAATAACTATCTGCTAGGCCCTATGCTAAACGCTTTACGTTAATCACCTCATTTCATTCCCACAATAGCCCAAAGGGGTAGGTACTATTTAATCCCCTATTACCTATAAGAAAACTGAGTCTCAGTGAAATTAACTGCCACATATGCCTGAACCTAAGACAACCCAGAATATCAGATGATCTTTTGAGATCCAAATGATAATATAAACACAATGGCAATGAGGATAAAAGCCTGATTGAATACACGTATACTAACAAGAATATAAATTTCAAGAGTCAAATATGTACATATTTAACTATTTACATACTTATTTTAAGTCACACATCCTGTAAATTAATACATTAAAAATATTACTTTCTTCTATCTTCAAATTTCATGAAACAACTTTATTCAAACTCTTCAAATGCCTCTTAAGATCCAAAATCCTACTGATCACTGGAGTCACTTTTCTGAGACAAGTAACAGTTTTACCAAAATAACATTTATATTAATCAAGTTCTCCAAAGAACTAGTAAGAGCTGCCCGGGTGGCCCAACGGTTTAGCGCTGCCTTCAGCCCAGGGCGTGATCCTGGAGACCCGGGATCGAGTCCCGCATCAGGCTCCCTACATGGAGCCTGCTTCTCCCTCTGCCTGTGTCTCTGCCTCTCTCTCTCTCTCTCTCTCTCTCTCTCTCTCATGAATAAATAAATAAAATCTAAAAAAAAGAACTAGTAAGATGTATACTCTATAAAATATAAAATATACACTCATATGCTGAGAGAGGGGAGACTTATTATAAAGAATTGCTTCACACAATTATAAAGGTCAGTAAGTCCAAAAGCTGTAGGACATTCCAATGGTGTGCCCAATGGTGAGACCCAGAGAGACATTCCAGTTGAAAGTCTAACAGTCAGGAAGAGCCAATATTGCAGATAAAATCAGGAAGGAATTGGCTAGATATTTTTCTCATGGAGGGAAAAATCAGTCTTTTGATTTTTCACTCCTTGACTGATTGGATGGGGCCCACCCACATTTTAAAGGATAATCTGCTTTACTGATTAAAATATAATGTAGTCTAATGTTAAAGTCTACCGATTGAAATGTTCATTTCATCCAAAAACACGGTTGCAGAAACACTGAGAAAAATGACCAAATATGCACGAACCTCATGCCCCAATCAAGTTGACATATAAATTTAACCATTCCAACATCTTAAATTCTGAGTTGTTTGAGATGTAGCACTTTTTGGATGTTTGTTACACACTCACAATAAATTTTATTGTGGGATTAAAAAACACCATTGCATAATAATATTACTTTTTTTCTATTTAAATGTAAGTGTCTGTGATTTCCATAAGGTAACTACTCAGAGTATTATTTTTAAGCAGTTATTTTCAAATGTGGTTGCATATTGAAATGGCCTGAGAAGTGATTTTTGTTTTTGTTTTTAAATATACTGTTGTCTGATCCCAGCCCTCAGAGAATCAAACTTAATTGATATGGAGTTGGAAGTGGGCCTGGGAATTTTAAAAGCTCCCCAGATGATCCAAACACTGTTTTAAAGTAATCTTTAAAAGACTTAAAAAAATATATATATATATATCCACCACCTGCCATTATGAAGTCATCCCCTAAAAAGAATCTAAATCTGAGCTATTTCTGTAGCTCCTCTTTGCCATTCCCACTGGGAATGGGTAAACTCCAGAAGCTTCCTAAACTAGCATTAACTGAGATCATTTTGGGTTAATGTGCCTCACTCCTGCAGCAGAAGCACTAATACTTCTGATGCTTTGTGGCCTCCCAAAGTCATAGAGCAATAGGGTTTTTTTTTAATCTTTGTTGATTCATGGACTCCCTTGGGGAAGAAGACTTCCCCAAGGGACTATAAGCCAAGGCATGTATCACAGCTTATTTATCCATTAATCTACTGAAGGACTTCTTGCTTTCTTCTAAGTTTGAGCAATTGTATAACACTGCTATAAACATCCATGTGCAAGTTTCTGCATGGACATAAGTTTCAACTCTTTGGGTAAATACCAGGGAATATGATTCCTGGGTGATAGGTTTATAAGAAAATGACAAATTATCTTGCAAAGTGTCTGTACCATTTTGCATTCCTACCGGCAATGAATGGGGGCTCCTGTTGCTCCCATCCTCAGCAGCGCTGGGTGTTGTCAGTGTTCCACATTTTGGCCATTCCAATAGGTATGTAGTGCTATCCCACTATTGTTTTAGTTTGCAGCTCCCTAATGACATATGAGGTGGAGCATCTTTTCATCTGTATGTCCTCTTTGGTCAGGATTCTACTAAGGCCTTGGTTCCATTTTCCGTGGTTTGTTTTCTTATTTTGAGTTTTAAGAGTTCTTTGTGTGTCTTGGATAATAGTCCTTTTTTCAGATATGTATTTTACAAATGTTTTCTCCTAGTCTCTGGCTTGTCTTCTCAGTCTCTTAACATCGTCCTGAACAGAGCAGTTTTTAATTATGATGAAGTCTACCTTATCGATTATTTCTTTTATGGGTCGTGCCTTTGGTATTGTATATAAAAAATCATGCCATACCCAAGGCCATCTAGCTTTTCTCCTGTTATCTCCTAGGACTTTTACAGTTTCGCAATCCATTTTGAGTTAAATTTTGTAGTGGATAGAAGATCTTTGTCTAGGGGATCCCTGGGTGGCTCAGTGGTTTAGCTCTGCCTTTGGCCCAGGGCGTGATCCTGGAGACCCAGGATCAAGTCCTGCATCAGGCTCCCTGCATGGAGCCTGCTTCTCCCTCTGCCTGTGTCTCTGCCTCTCTCTCTCTCTCTCTCTCTCTCTTTCTGTGTGTGTCTCTCATGAATAAATAAATAAAATCTTTAAAAAAAAAAAAAGATCTTTGTCTAGTTTTGCTTTTGTTTTTGTTTTTTTGTGGGATTTTTTGTTTTGTTTTTTGCATGTCAGTTTTCCAGTTGCTCTGGCACCATTTGTTGAAAAAGCTATCTTTGCTCCCTTGTATCACCTTTGCCCATTTATGAAAGATCAGTTGATATTTATGTGAGTCTATTACTGGCTCTCTATTCTGTTCTACTGATGTATTTTTTTATTCTTTCACCAATACCACCCTGTCTTCACTACTATGGCTTTATTGTCGGTCTTAAATTCAGGCAGTATCAGTCCTCTGACTTTGTTCTTCTCCATCAATGTGATCTTTTGCCTCTCCATATAAACTTTAAAACCGGTGTGTCCATATCCACAAGGCTATGGAAGGAAGGGTGACATTTACATAGTAAGCTTTAAAAAGTAATTTTGGGATTGAATAGATTAGGAAATCAATACAGTAGGAATGGAAAGATGATTCAATTTCCCTTCCCTCCCTTGACCTTTGCTCTGCACTTCCTCCCCCAGGTTTCCTTTTCCTTAATCTAGGCATAACCTATGCTCACTTTCATCCCCTACATGGGACTTCTCTGTCAAGACTGGGAAATGGCTGTTTTAGGTAATGCAGAAAAAAAACAAAATAATGTGGGAGGGATATTGTAAAAAAAAAAGGGGGGGGTGGTCAGGGGCATAATAAAAATGTAGAGCTTTTGTATGCATTTCAAGTGAGGTTGTTATGTTTTATGTAAGTTTCATGATGACCACAAAGCAAAAACCTATAGTTGATACATGAAAAATAAGGGGAAGAGAATCAAAGCATTCCACTACAGGACATCATCAAATCTCAAAAAGAAAAACAGAGGAGATATGGGCAAAAGAATTATAAAAACAATCATAAATCAATTAACAAAATGCTAACAGTAACCCCATATCTATCAATTATTACTTTAAATGTAAATGCACTGAAATCTCCAAACAAAAGACATAGGGCTGTTGAATGTACTGGAAAAAAAAAAGAAGGAAAGAGGAAGGAAGGAAGGAAGGAAGGAAGGAAGGAAGGAAGGAAGGAAGGAGAAGAAGAAGAAGAAGAAGAAGAAGAAAGAAAGGAAAGAAAGAAAGAGAAAGAAGAAAAGAAAGAAAGAAAGAAGAAGGAAGGAAGGAAGGAAGGAAGGAAGGAAGGAAGGAAGGAAGGAAAGAAGGAAGGAAGGAAAGAAGGAAGGAAGGAAAGAAGGAAGGAAGGAAGGAAGGAAGGAAGGAAGGAAGGAAGGAAGGAAGGAAGGAAAGAGAAGAGAAGAGATTGCCAAAAGAGATTGACTTCCATTTAAGGGTACACATAGACTGAAAGTGAAAAGATGGATAAAGGTATTCTATGCAAATGGAAACCAAAAGAAAGCAGGGTAGCTGTACTTATATGAAACAAATTAGACCCTCAACCAAAGACAGTGACAAGAGACACAGGGGTCATTCTACAATGATAAGGGGATCACTTCATCAAGAAGATATAATATTTGTAAATACTTATGCACCCAATATAGGAGCACCTAAATATATAAACAAATATCAACAGGTCTGAAGGGAGAGACAGACAGCCATAAAATAATAGCAAGGAACCTCAATACCCAACTTTCAACAATGGTTGGATCATGAAGACATAAAATAAGGAAACGTTGGACTTAAATGACACGTTAGACCAGATGGATATACAGAGCGTTCCGTCCAACAGCAGCAGGACGCATATCATTCTCAAGAGTACATGGAGATTCTCCAGGATAGATGAAATGTTAGGCCACAAAATACATCTGATAAAGGGTCAGTATTCAAAAAATATTTTTTTATCCTTCCAAAATCCTCATTTATTTTTTTTTATTTAAATTTTGTTAACATACAGTGCTCATCACGAGTGCTCCCCTTAATATCCACCACCCATATAGCCCATTCCCCACCTACCTCCTTCCATCAATGGAAGTTTGCTCTCTGTCATTAAGAGTCACTTGTTTCTTTCTATTCTTTCTTTCTATCCCCCCTTCCCATATTCATCTGCTTTCTTTCTTAAATTCCACGTATGAGTGAGATCACATGGTATTTGTCTTTCTCTGACTTACCTATTTCACTGAACTTAATACTCTCAAGTTCCATCCAAATCATTGCAAATGACAAGATTTCATTATTTTTGATGGCTGATATATATATATTCCATAATTCCATCTCTCCATAATTTGGCTGATAGAGCTGATAATGCTGATAGAGCAGCATTATCAACTGGGGTGCATGTACCCCTTGGAATCTGTATTTTTGTACCCTTGGCAAATACCTAGTAGTACAACTCCTGGATTGTAGGGAAGCTCTATTTTTAATTTTTTGAGGAACCTCCAAACTGTTCCCCAGAGTGGTTGTACCAGTTTGCATTCCCACCAACAACACAAGAGGGTTCCCCTTTCTCCACATCCTCACCAACGCCTGTTGTTTCTTGTGTTTTTAACTTCAGCTATTCTGACAGGTGTGAGCTGATATCTCATCATGGTTTTAATTTGTATGTGCCTGATGATGAGTGATGTTGAGCAACTTTTTAATGTGTCTATTAGCCATCTGGATGTCTTCTTTGGAAAATTGTCTCTTCATGTTTTCTGCCCATTTCTCAACTGGATTATTTGTTTTTTGGGTGTTGAGTTTAGTAAGTTCTTTATAGATTTTGGATACTAGTCAGATATGTCACTTGCAAATGTCTTCTCCCATTCCATAAGCTGCCTTTTAGTTTTGTTGTTTCCCTCACTGTGCAGAAGCTTTTTATCTTGATGAAGTCCCAATAGTTCGTTTTTGCTTTTGTTTCCCTTGCCTCCAGTGATATGTTTAATTCAACAGCAAAAAATCCAATTAAAAAATGGGCAGGGGAACTGAAAAGACATTTTTTTCATAGAAGTGGACAACAGGCACATAAAAGATTCTCAATATTACTAATCATCAGAGAAATGCAAATCAAAACCACAATGAGATATTACCTCCCATCTGTTAGAATGGCAATCATCAAAAAGACAAGCGATAACATATTTCTCAAATATGGAGAAAAGGGACCATTATACGCAGTTGGTGGCAATTGAAGTTGGTCAAGTCACTATAGATAACAGAATGGAATGCCTCAAAAAATTTTAAAAAAGGACTACCACGTGATCCAGCAATCCCACTTTTGGGTGTATATCCAAAGGAAATGAAAACAGGATCTGGAGATATCTACACACCCTTGTTTATTACAGCATTATTCACAATAGCCAGTATATAGAAACAATCTTAGTGTTCGCCAATGGGTGAATGGATAGAGATGTGAAATACACACACGGAACAGCGTTCAGGCATAAGAAAGAAGGAAATTCTGTCATTTGTAGCCACATGATTGATCCTTGGAGGCATTACGCTAAGTGAAAGAAGTCAGACAGAGAAATACAAATACTGTCTATTATTTATATGTAGACTCTTTTAAAAAAAATGAACTTGTAAAACTGAGAGTAGAACATTGGTTACCAGGGACCATGATGCAGGAAAAATGGGGCAACAGTGGTCAATGTGTATGAATTTCCAGTCATAAAATGAGTTAAGTCCTGGGGGTCTAATGTACAGGATGGTGATTATAGTTAAGAATGTATGATATAGTTGGAAGCTGCTGAGGGAATAGATCAGGAATGCTCTCACCACACACAAACCCACACAAAAATCACAATTATGTGATGTGACACAGGTGTCATGAAAAAAAAAAAAGGAAAGGATAATTATGGGATGTGATAGGAGTGTTAGCCAATGCTCTGATGCTAATCACTTGCAATATGTAAGTGAATCAAATCAACACATGTACACCTTAAACTTACACACTGTTATATGGCAATTATAGAACAACAAAGCTGGAAAAAAACTTTTATCTTTTATTTTTTACTTTTTACTGTTTTACTTTATCTTTTATTTCTTACTTTTTACTTTTTTACTTTATCTTTTATTTTTTACTTCTTTTAAGTAAAATGTTTTGTGGCTGCTTTTAAGCCTTTTTCTTTATCACTGATGTAAAGTAATTTGATTATGATCATCCATGGTGTGGATTTCTTCATATTTTTTGTGATTTGGTTTCATGGAGCTCCTTGGACCACTAGGAATTTGGAAATAATTACAACCGTGATTGCTTCCAACATTTTTTTTCACCCCTCACTCCCATTGTCCACCAGTTCTAGAATTTCAGCTATTAAGAATGGTATACTGCTTAGTGTTATCCTCTAGGTAGAACCAACTAGATAATTTGTAACCTTAAAATGAGGGAGGCCTCATTCAAAAATTGCTAAGAATTTCAAAAGGCACCAGTGGAACATTAAGCCAAGTGAGAGCAGGGACTGTGTGACAAGAAAGGTGGCTCATAGGTAATCAAGACTTTTTTTATATTATTCCAGTCTTTTTCTCACCCTTCAACTTGGATAGCTTGTGTTGCTGTGTTTTTCAGATCATTTATCTCTTCTTCCGTAGTGCCTAGACTGCTGTCAAGCTCATCCGAATTTTGTATTTGGGGGACTGTATTCTTCGTTCTACAAGTGCCATTTGGTTCTTTTGTATTTCTTGCATTTCCCCTTATGGCCATGTGTTCCTATACAGCCTCAACCAGAGATTAAGAAGAATTAATGGTTGAGATAGTCTGTCTTACCAGAAAACCAATGTGTCTCAGCACTATGTAATCTCCAGAATCTCTGACGATTCCTCGCTCCTCAAGCTGACCTCGCCGGTTCTCCCTGAATACCTTCATTCCTTTGTTTGACGTTATTATATGTGTCAGGCACAGGATCCAGGGAGCAAGTACCATGGTTTACAGTACTACACTTTTGGGGGTTTTTGTAAGTAGGCTCCATGCCCAGCATGAAGCCCAGTGCAGCACTTGAACTCACAACGTGAGACTGAGGCCTGAGCTGAGATCAAGTTTCAGACGTGTAACCGACAGAGCCACCCAGGCACCTCTACAATTTTTTTTAAGAATACTTTCTCTAAAGCTTTTCCCCAGAATTACACAAAATTATGTACCTCTAATATATAATATATGTCCTCCCCTGGCAAAGCAAAACAACACATGCTGTACACCTATGAAAATCACAGTTCAAATCAGGCCCAGTGTACGTAATAATTTTTGCCTTCATCACATAAGTATTTGCTTAAATTTGGTTTATATACATAGTATCATCATATGTTTTTAAACTACATTAAAGATTGGAATAAACTCCGACACGCTTATTCACATACATTATGCACCAAGTTTCTAACACATTAGAGACGATCGACTTAACAATGGGCTGCTGAGCGCACTTGCCTTTGTTTCGTGGTCAGAGTTCTGAACCTCCCACCAACTCTCTGCATATATTCAACCTTCTTTTCAGTGTGTAGTTGATTAGTCTTTGTTCTATTCTTTTTGTGAATTTCACGTTTGCTTCTAGTAAGCTCCACGAGAGTGTCAGTGCTGTTCATCAAAGTTTCTGCACATCCTACAGCCAAAACAAAGAGAGTACACAGAAGATGGTAATTGTCATCCATAAAACCTGATTTCGAGTTGTTGAGTTCATCAAAACTGTCTCCTTGTTCTCATTAACTAGCTTATTTTAAGTGCTAAAAATTTGAATTTTTCAAATAAATTATTATTAACACAATACTGCTTTATGTATTCTATAGGTCTTATATACTGGAAGTCCGCAGTAGATATAACTTTTCCTCAAAGATATTTCCCCTTCCCCAAATCAGTTTTGAAAACCACTATTTAAGATGAGCAAAAAAATGTCAATGTTCAGAGAAACTCTGAGTGGATTCTTGAGAGTGTACATCAGGCCACTTAGAAATGCTGACTCGCCCATTCTAAGTTTGCCTCTGATGGGCATTCCTATTTATGATTGACTTTTTTTTCCCTTAATTTCCACAGTGAGGAAATAAACAGGATGTAAGGGAAAATCATCTTGCAGAGACTTACGCACTAGTCACTTTTTGTTTTATGGTAGGTCTTATTTTCCCAAAGTAGGTTATGTAGGGGAAAATATATATATATATCATATATATATATATGATATATATATATATACACACATATTTTTTAATTAATATCAAAGAACTCTGATATGCTTTTTTGCATCATTAAAGATCAGAGACTGGGGATCCCTTGATGGCTCCATGGTGGAGTGTCTGCCTTGGGCTCAGGGTGTGACCCTGGGGTCCCAGGATCGAGTCCTCCATTGGGCTCCCCACAGGGAGCCTGCTTCTCCCTCTGCCTGTGTCTGCCTCTCTCTCTGTGTTTCTCATGAATAAATAAATAAAATCCTTAAAAAAATAAAAATAAAGGTCAGAGGCTAGTTTACCTTCTGTCCCAGGAGCTCCTTTTCCTTCTTTTAATGAGAAAGTTGCAGAGTAAGATGCCTGTAGCAGCTCCGGGGAGAAAACCACTCCAGTCCAGGGAGGACCACGGTGAAAAGATGCCCACTTTGCAGAGATGAGATCAGTTCTTCCTGTGAGTTGACTCTCCCTCGTGTCCTGTGTTCAGGGACATGGAAAGGCGGCCGAGGGCAACAAGGAATATGGGCATCTGAGGCCTGGTGCAGACGAAACGTCCTTTCCTCTGACTTGGCCCGTAACATGACTTGGTCCTCTGTGGCAGAGGGTTCTGGGCCCTCCATCCAGCCCAAGCCGCAATGCAGCCCACAGACACAGCTTGTCCCATGTAGCATTTACTGATGTTGCAGTAATGCTGCTGTCATGGGGTTTTAGAAAGGAAGTGCTAGTTCTTTCATTGTATATTAATAAAGGTTGATGCAGGTCTCCAGGAGTTCCTGATAAAATCTGCCTCAAAGTGAGTGTAAGTAGGCAGTGAATTTAAACCACCTGCTGCCTTCAGGGCCAGACACGCCAGTGTTCTGGGATCTCCTATTTCCCAGGGCGGTTACAGTAAATGGTGACATATGGGTCCCTTGGCTTTCACAGGCTCCCTGCGAAGCAGCACAGAAGCCCCAGGTCCAACAGTTTGCCTCTTTGCTCCTCCCAATCTCTGTCCCCAAGTTTCCAGCAGGACCGAGGAAGGCACCAGAGAGGTTGCTGATGTGTCGGATCGGTGAGAGTGAAGTACCCCAGAGTTGCCCTCGCTGCCACTTTCCAGGAGGGACTGGCCCTGAGCCCTGGACCGGCGGCGCCACCTCACCACATGAAGGTGGACAGCTGACTTCCCACCTGGACGCTGGAACTGCGGGGCAGTGGAAGTTACTGGCTCCAGAAGAAATAATCAGCTTCATGAAGGACAAGCAGCTAAATGTGTGGGGTGATTCAGCCCAATGTCTATGACATTCGATAGCAGACAACCGGGGTGACTCAGGATTCACTCTGTGCCACGTGTGTCATCGTCAGAGGTGGGTGTTGTCTTTTTTTATCATGGCAATTGGTCTGGGATGCGTGAACGTATTTTAGGACAGATGGGTAAAAACCATCACAAAACATAACAAGCTGGAAAGCTTCCCTAACTGTGAGCGTCTGAAGTGCAGCCCCATTGTCGGGCCCTTGGGGGGCAGCGGTTCCCAGACCAGGGCCCGCAGAGGGGTAGCGTTGGGCACTGCTGCAAGAATGCTGGTAGGATGCTGCGGGGAGGTTGTCAGGCTGCCAGGTGGACCTCTGACATCAAGCGGGTGACCTTGTGGGAGGTCACCGAGCTCTCGGACGTCAGCCTGCTTGGTTGTGAAATTAGAGGATTTTGCTCTGCTTCATGCCCTCTGTCAGCCAGAAAACCTCCACAATTCTGCAGTAACCTGTCAGGAAGCTTGTACCACGGAAGTGTGCTTTCACTCCCCGCTGGACTCCAGCCCCGAGAATCGTGCCCAGGAAATAGGAAATTTTCCACGACTGTTTCTTGGATGAATAGAGGCATAAATAAGTGTCTGTTGAATGAACGCATGTGTAAATATGTATCCTTTCAATGACTTACTAATTACTTTATGATTTACGTTCAGGGGACACGTGAAGAATTTTTTTTCAAAACTCCCAAGGTACCATGAGCTAAAACCCATGGTATAAAAAAAGAAAAAGTTACAGACTAAAGATGATATTTTCTAACATTTTTTGCTCCATAAAATACCTGGAGATTAATATACGAGCCACCACGTGCAGCACAATAGACCGAGAGCAGTGAAACCAGTGAGCCGAGATCGCCGGTTAGTGTTTGGGGAAAGGAAAAAAAGTAGATGAAATCATTTTTTTTCTTCAGTCTTTGAATCTTTTGAACCAATGTTTCCCAGACTTCTAGTTATAAAACACGAAGTCAACAAATTCTGAGACGAGATATTCAGACGTCTAAACTGCGAAGGAACTTCGTCATGGCCTGAGGCAGGCCCGCTGGGCCACCTATGATCCACTTGCCTCCTACGTATGTTTCAGTCTGAAACTAGGAATGTACAGTGACCACTCCTGGGCCTCAGGAGGGAGTTTTCAGTGAAAGGTAAAAACACTTGTTGAAACCTACTGTATGCCACGCTTTTGATTTATATTGGCTCATACAACCCTCACAGCACCTCACAGGGTAGCCTTGGGATTGTCTTACCGGTAAGGGCTTCCCAGAGTCACCCAGATATTGAGCAGCAGGGCCGGAACCTGAGCGGAGCAATTTCTCACACCCCAGCCCCCGGCCTTCCCACTGCCTCATTGCCACCCCAGGAGTGCCAGGAATCTCTTCCCTTCTGGCACATGTGCTCTCCCTCCCCCTTCTCTTCCTCTGTCTGGTTCCTCTTCTGACCTTCATCCCATGACTCAGTTGGTCTAATTTAAACCATTCAGCTAAACACTGGGTCACTTTGGTTCTGTTCCTTTCCTCCTGTCTCCTGCTCTGCCCTGGGCTTTGAAGAAGACATAGAAAATAAGAGTCTCAGACAGAAGCTTTGCCTGTGAACATCTAAAGATATTACTAAAGACCACGCACACATACTGATCCTGTCATTTGTTGAACCAGGGGTTCTTGAGGTCCACCTCTGGGCCACGAATATGTTCTGGGCAAGGAAGAATACGTGAGCAAGTAAAAGATATTAAAACCCCAACCCCCATGGAATCGATTCTATTAAGTTGGAGGGGTAGATATTAGGGAAGAGGAAAACGATAAGCAAAATAAACACAAGTAAATACATAGGATGTTAGATGATAATAAGAGGGCAAGGAAATGGGTAGGAGTTGGGGAGAGAGGCAGGCTGCATCTTTAAATCAGACGGCCAGGAGAGGTCTCCTCGTGGAGATGATGACACTTCAGCAAAGACTACAGAGTGTTTATCAGTTTAGGTCCGAAGAGCATTTCAAGCAGATGGAAGAGTAAGTGAAAGACCCTGAGGTAGAAGCCTACCAGGCATCCTACTTACTGAGAAGTAAGGAGGAAGCCAGTGCGGCTGGAGAGGAGTGACTCAGATGACGGTCACATTAGATAAAGTTAGGGAGGTAACAGGCCAGATCGTTCAATGCCTCACAGCTTGAGGAGTTTTACTTCTACGCTCAGTGAGATGGGAAACCATAACGGGTTTAAACCAAGGAGGGACATCATCTGACTTCTGTTTAAATAGGATCGCTCTGTGTGCTTATGTAGGATGGACTGTCGGAGACAAAAGCAAAAGTAGAAAGATGGGGTAAGAAGCTATTGAAAATACACGCGTGTGTGGGTCCACACACACACACACACACACACACACACACACACACACCAGTCTACTGATAGGAGTTTCATTCACCCTTTCTTTTTTTTTTTTTGTCACTTAATAAACATTTTGAGATCCCACTGTGTGCAAAGAACTATAAATGATATTAGTAAAGCCTCTCGCCTGCTGCCCACTCCTACCCAAGAACCTGGAAAGGGGACTGCTATACACTGTAATCCCCTAAAACTCTTATGTTGAAATACAGTCCCCTATGTGATGTGTTGCCTGAAGACAGAGGCCTCACGAATAGGATCTGTGCCCTTGCAAAAGAGGCCTCAAGACGGTCTCCTGCACCTTGTACTACAGGAGGAACTCGGAAGCAGGCTCTCACCAGACACCAACCTGCCAAGGCCTTCATCTTGGAGCTCCCAGCCTCGGAACTGTGAGAAATAAATTTCTGTTGCTTCTAAGCCACTCAGTCCACAGTATTCTGCTGTAGTTGCCCAAACAGGTGAAGACAGGGCTTCTCTACAAGCATTGCACCAGCATCTTGCCTTCCAGGAAGACCTGACAAAGCCTCAAATAAATTTTTTGTAACTTGAATGCCTATCAAAGTAAAGACACACAACCACAGAGACCAACTTTCTGGATTGCCACATAATCAGCTTACTGCATTTGATATCGTTCCCAGAACTGCTGCATGTTTCCAGAGAAAAACTGTAGGGTTCATAGAAACATGACTGCAGCCCTTAAAAAAGACACAGATAATATCGGCAATTATTTTTACTGAAAGAGATTTCCATGTAATTCAAGAAAGAACTGCAGTCATTTTTGCTCTTAGAAAATATACATAAACATTATTCAAAGTTTCTACATCTTAAGATTCCAGGAAAAGGAACTTTGTTTTTAAATACCAGTGAGATGATCTGAGGGCCCAAAGCTCTGCAGTAATCCTGATGTTGTCCAGGATTGAAGTTATATAACAAGACTCTCCGATAAGAAAGCAAGCAATCAGAGAAGCACGGGGGGCAAAGTCACTAAACTTCGTAGCTTTAGCACATTTCTTGCATTGAAGCATCACACTAGAAAAAAGCATTGACCTTAGAAATCATATATATGCTGACTGCTCCTGGGATCTTGGAAAAATGCAACAGATCATCATTTCTATTATAGAATCTTCCATCTTCAAGTAAGAGGTTTGGGGAAGGGAAGTTATAAACAAGGTTTTAGGGGAAAGTGTGATGTTGGAGCTTGAGTACCATCCATCTTACACCTTGATGCCTTGTTAATGCAGTTTGCTTTCCCATCTCTCCTCGATTCAAACACTCCTATTCATCCCTCAATTTCTTCCGGGGCACGTTTCCTGCAGAAGTTTTCACTCAACATTGAACCTGTCCAGTGTTTGCGTGTGTATCTTATCACTTACCACGTATAGTGACTATCCTACCCATGGGACAATAAGATCCTTGATGAAAGGGATCCTATCTAATTCACATTTGTACCCATAGAGCCCACCATGGTATTTAACAAATAATGTGTTCAATGTTGATTACTTGAAATGGATTAAAGTGTTAAACATAAGACTCGACATCATAAAACACAGGAAAGAAGCTCTTTGGCAATGATTTTTCAGTCATGACACCAAAGAACAAGCAACAAAAGCAAAAATCTAGAGAGTATAATGTTAAGCAAAAGGAGTCAGAGCAAGACAAATACCATATTTCAGTCACATGTGGAATTTAAAAACAAAACAAATGAGTAAAGGGGAAAAGAAGAGGCAGACAAACCAAGAGACAGACTCTTGGGGTGCCTGGGTGGCTCAGTGTGTTGAGCGGCTGCTTCTTGATGTTGGCTCAGATCACGATCTTGGAGTCCTAGGATGGAGACCTGTATGGGGCTTTGCACTCAGTGGGGAATCTGCTTGAGATGCTCTCTTCCTCTGCCTCTCCCCCTACTCGAGTGCTCTCTCTCTCTCTCTCTCTCTCTAATATAAATAACTAAATCAAAAAAAAGAAGAAAGAAAAGAAAAGAAAAGAAGAAAAAAGAAAAAAAGAAAAGAAAAGACTCTTAACTCTGGAGAACAAATGATGGTTACCAGAGGGGAGGCGGGTGGGGTTGTTGTGGAAATAGGTGATGGGGATTAAGAAGTGCACTTGTCGGGGTGCCTGGGTTGGCCCAGTTGGTTAAGTGTCTGTCTTCAGCTGGGGTCATGATCTCAGGGTCCTGGGATCAAGCCCCAAGCCAGGCTTCCTGCTCAGCAGGAAGTTTGCTTCTCCCTCTCTCTCTGTCTCTTCCTCCCACCCTGCTCATGCTTGTTCTCTCTCTCTCTCTCTCTCATAAATAAATAAATAAATAAATAAATAAATAAATAAATAAATAGAAATGCACTTGTCATCAGCGCTGGATGATGTACGAAACTGTGCAATCCGTATATTGTACACTTAACATTTATATAACCCGGTATTTTAACTATACCGAAATTAAAAGAAAAAGAAAAAAGAAAAAAGAATAAAAAAAGCAAAAATAGACAAGTGGGACCACATCGAACTAAAAGCTTCTGCTCAATAAAAATAAAATTAAAATTAAAATTAAAAATAAAAGCTTCTGCACAGCAAAAGACACAATCAACAAAACCAAAGGCAGCCTATCAAAATGAGAGAAAATATTTGCAAAGCATATACCAGAAAAGCAGTTAATATCCAAAATATGTAAAGAAATCACACAACTCAATAACAATTTTTTTTAAGTCTAATCTAACAATGGGCAGAAGAACGGAGCAGACATTTTTACACCAAAGATATCCAAATGGCCGGTAAGTACAATGAAAATATTTTCAGCCTCACTAATCATCAGGGAAATGCAGATCCAAGTGCTGGGGAGACGCCCCCACCCCTTGGTGTCATCCGAAAGACACCCAGATGGTGTCTTGTCATCTGGACAAGAGGTCGCAGAGGCCACGAGCGAACAGCACAGAGCCCCCCACCCCACCCGGGGCAGCAGCTCCCCTTGCAGGTGCACATCCGAGGGCAGTGAGCACAGCCTATGGAGGATACACACGCACCCCCACTCCCACGTCCCTTGAAACAGTATTCACAGCGGCCAAGACCTGAAGGCACCCGGTGTCCGTGGACAGCTCCGTGGGTGCAGAAGATGCTGGACTGTTGTTCTGCCTTAAGAAGGAATGAAATCTTTCCATTTGCAACATAGACGGCCCTGGAAAGTGTGATGCGGAGCCAGACAGGTGCGTCAGAGAAAAGCAAATACTGATGATTTCATTCACAGGTGGGAATTTAAGAACCAAAAACAATGAGCAAAGGAAAAAAGGGACAAAGAAAATGGACTGGTAGTTCCGGGGGCGGGGCGGGGGGGGGGGGCAGTGTGACCTGCAGGTGATGCTGCAGGCGATACTGCAGGTGAGCTGCAAGTGACGCTGCAGGTGATGCTGCAAGTGACGCTGCAGGTGACGCTGCAGATGATGCTGCAGGTGACGCTGCAGGTGAGTTGCAGGTGACGCTGCAGGTGAGCTGCAGGTGACGCTTCAGGTGACCCTGCAGGCGAGCTGCAGGTGATGCTGCAGGCGACGCTGCAGGTGAGCTGCAGGTGATGCTGCAGATGATGCTGCAGGTGATGCTGCAGATGATGCTGCAGGCGATGCTGCAGGTGAGCTGCAGGTGATGCTGCAGATGATGCTGCAGGTGATGCTGCAGGTGAGCTGCAGGTGACACTGCAGGTGATGCTGCAGGTGACGCTGCAGGTGAGCTGCAGGCGACACTGCAGATGATGCTGCAGGTGATGCTGCAGGTGAGTTGCAGGTGACGCTGCAGGTGAGCTGCAGGTGACGCTTCAGGCGACCCTGCAGGCGAGCTGCAGGTGATGCTGCAGGTGAGCTGCAGGTGAGCTGCAGGTGACGGGACCGCGAGCACACCTGCCTCCCCGAGCGCCCACTAACCGTGCAGGTGTGCGCCGTGCGGGCCGCACGCACCAACACGACACCGTGCTCAGGACCCCGGAATCGCGAACGTAGATAAATTAGTAACGTGTAAGCTAGTAAGTCCGGCGTCTAGAAGGGCAGAGAGAGCCGTTGGTCGGCGTCAGGGTCCTGCGGCGCCCCGCCTGCCCGGAGCCCCCCCACCCCACAGTCCAGTTGCGCGGATCTTCTGACCCTTGAGGCCGCCCGTGGAGCCTGGTCCCGGGGCTGCCCCCGCCCTGCCCGCCGCGCCCCGCGCACCGAGCCCCCCCACCCTGCGGGCTGCTCGCGGGGCCTCCTGCCGGTGCGGGACGGGCCCCCACGGAGGCCGAGGGGATGGGGGAGGCCGGGGGGAGGGGGAGGCCGGGGGGATGGGGAGGCCGGGGGTGTGCTGGTACACGGGCCAGGGCGCCCCAGGTCGGGGTGGGCAGAGAGGGAAAGGGGCCGAAAATTCCTGCCGTTCCTCAGCTGGTTGGTTCCCGGGCACAGCCCCCATCCTTAGATGCTGTACAGCCGTCACCGTATTAACCTAACAGGACACTTCTGTTCTTCTCTTCCCTTAGAAAATTCCAAAGGGGATGAGCACTGGGTGTTATTCTGTAGGTTGGTAAATTGAACACCAATAAAAAATTAATTTATTATTAAAAAAAAAAAAGAAAATTCCAAAGGTACTAGGGCTCTGTGCCAGAAATGGGACAGGTACGAAACCCGTATTTCTTCCTGTAGATCACAGTATCACAGCGTCCGATCCCTTCTCTGCCCTGTACACAGGGAGCTTTGCAAATGCCCGTGGCTCTTACAGAAAACATGCCGCTGGCTTCCCATTCACCTTAGGATAAAACGGAACTAAACAGTGTCTACAGGCCCTCACGACCGGCCTCAGCTGCTCTCCAGTTTCATCTGGTGCCACTTTGAAGGGCAGACCCACGTCCCTCAGCTCCACCAGTGGGCCACATTCCTCCCAACCTTGGGACTTCTGCGCATGCTCTTGTGTCTGGACCATGTCCCCAGGTGCACCCCTGCCCCTCCGCGTGCTTCGCTTACCACCTTTATTCCATGACCTTCCGGCCTAGATCACGTTCTCAGAATTTGGTCCTTCCATACGGTGCTTCTTTCCAAAGCGCTCCTCCAGCCTACTACTAAATTGTGAATTCTCTACATACGTACTTGATTTCTACCCACTCTTTTGAAATCTGTGCTCAACAACATACAGGGCAGGCACGTGTCTCTTTTACTCATCTTCGGGCCTCAACACCTGCTCTATCTCTAGGCACTATGCCGCATCCAAGCTCCTGAGCCTCGAATATGACTTTTCATGACATCTTCTCTTCCCTCCTCAGGACACCTTTCCCTCCCTCTCTCTCTCGTGCAATGTTTCCACCTGGAAGTCTCCTTTTTATTCCTCAAGGCGACGCTCAGCTGTCACCTTGTCATCACGGTTTTACCCGACCACCCACAGGAAGCAATGACAGATTCCACCTCCTTGATCAACAGCATGATACGGAGCTTAGTAGCATGTGTGACCAACTCAATGGCAGACATCTCAATGGGTCCTACTTCCCATACAAAACTATGAAGTCCTTAAGCACATAAATCATCCTCGAAGGCATTTATTTTGTTCCTCAGATATCTAGCTTTCCTCTTTCTGAGTATTTGGTTGAATTATGCTTCCTATCCCCTCAAAGGCAGCCGTGACCATGGTCCTTGCTTCAGGCAATGAAATAAAAGCGATCGTGGTCTGTGTCTGGGGTCAGGGGTGTGGGGCCACTCAGGACCTTGATGTCACGACTCCCGCAGGCAGAGTCTGGAAGGTGAGACCCATGATAGGAAGAGGAGGAAGGAAGAAATGAAACAAGAAAAGAAAAGGGAAAGGTTTTCACATCAGCCTAGACTTATCATCTCCCTGCCTTCACCCTCCTGACTAATTCGGAATTAGTCATTTAAGGTTCATCGTCTAATGTTCACTCCTGGGACACACCTGGCTGGCTCAGTCAGAAGAGCACGTGACTCTTGATCGTGGGGTCGTGATTGGAGCCCACGTTGGGTAGGGAGATTACTTAAATGAATAAAACTCTAAAAAACGTAAATTAAAGTTCACTCCGTCATCACTTCTAAGATTGCTCTTTGTTACATATTTTCAACGATGTTTGCATAACAAACAGCCACACAGACAGTGTCTCTGTTCAGAGCAAAGGACAAGTTTGCGTACAGTCTGGGAAGATAAAGACAGCTCCCCTCTCTGAAGCAAGGACAGGTGTGTGCTGCCCTTTATGAAACATTCAGATGCTCAAAGCTAAAGATTCCTCTCCCGTAAAATAATGTGCTACAGATCCAGGGTCATCTGTCCCTCTTGGCAGTATCCTGCAGGAATTGGGGCTCCAGGAATGGCCCAAAAATGTTGATGGATACTCTGGCTACTGCTATTTCTGTGAGTAATAAATTGACCTCGGCCTTTGACTCAGGGCCTTATGTCTTCTACCGTCTCTCATGAGACTGTGTCAGGCTAACTTGTTAATTTTAAGGAGGGTAAAATCCCAGAGTCCTCACAATTCTTAAAATTAAGACGCTCAAGAATAAACATTTCCCTAAATATTGCTAATAGCACAACTGTTAACCGATACATTTTGATATAGTCACTCTATTATCCTGTGATTGTGGCCTTTGAGTTTTAAAACCTGAAACATTTAATTTTCAAGGGTTTCAGTTTCTGAAACCTGGGCTTTTAAAAATGTAAAACTGGGGGCACCTGGACGGCAAAGTTGGTTAAACCCCCGACTCTGGGTTTCAGCTCAGGTCGTGATCTCAGGATTGTGAAACGGAGCACGGCCTCCAGCTGCGCACTCAGCACAGAGTCTGCTTGGGATTCTCTCTCCCTCTCCCTCTGCCCCTTCTGCTTGTGCTCTCCTTTCTCTCTCTCTCTCTCTCTCTCTCTCTAAAATAAATAAATAAATCTTAAGAAATAAAAAAAAAAGTGAAAAATAAAATGTATAATGTGGCATGTGTGTGCAATGGAATATTACTCAGCCATAAAAACGCAATGAAATCTTGCCATTTATAGCATCATGGATGGAGCTAGAAGGTATAATGCCAAGTGCAGTAAGTCAGTCAGAGAAAGACAAGCACTACATGATTTCCATGCATATGTGGAATTTAAGAAACAGAACACATGAACAAAGGATAAAAGAGGCAAACAAATAAAAAACAGATTCTTAAATGCAAATGCTTGCCGGACAGGTGGTGGCTTGGGGATTCAAAGCACCCTTAACTCGATGAGCCCTGAGTAATGGATAGAATTGTTAAATCGCCATATTGTCCACCTGAAACCAATGTAACACCGTATGTTAATTGCACTTCAATAAAAATATGTTAATTTTAAAAATCTTTTATTTATTTTTTTAATAATAAATGTATTTTTTATTGGTGTTCAATTTGCCAACATACAGAAAAAAAAAAAGAAAGTAAGCAACATGAAAATAGGAAAAAAATCTTTTAATAAACTAAATGTATGCTTTAAATGATAATTTAGAAAGAATAAAGAAAAGGTCTGGACTACATAAAGACCCCTTCGTTTTTAAGGATTTATTTGTTTTCGAGAGAGAGAGAGAGCATGAGTGAGAGGGGCAGAGGGAGAGGGAGAGAATGTCAAGCAGACTCTACACTGGGCGCAGCACCCTGGCCTGGGGCTCGACCTCGTCACCCTGAGGTCATGGCCGGAGCTGGGACGAGGAAGCGGGACCGGCTGAGCTACCCCGGGGCCCTAAGCCTCCCTGTGACAGTGGGGGTGTGGGGAAGGGGGAGCAAGAAGAGAAGGCAGTGAGGGCAGGAAGGCTGCCTGCTGCTGGCCCCCTGCGAACGAGGCCTTCAGGCTGGGGGCGGGCGGGGGGGGGGAGGCAGAGACACCCTGAAGTGTGAGGGGACAGGCGGTCTGTGTCCTGTTTTCACATGAACCAGACAAGACTTACGGTCTTTCCTCCTCCTGCGGGATCTGTCCAGCTGGACCCTCCACCCTTCGCCCACCACCGGGGCCAGCAGCCGAGCTCCAGTTTCTCTGTCCCCCAGGGCGACTCCAAGGCCCTGTGGCCCAGGCCCACGTGTGTCCGGGAACACAGTAGGGACACGCGGGCACTGGTTACTGACAGGGAGAGAAGCAGCGCACGTCTCAGCTCGTGTCCTGTGCGTGGACACCAAGAACCAAGGATGAGGGGAAACCCTCTCTGACCCCCGAAGCCCTCCCGAACCCACACACAGTACAGGGACGATGAGCAGGACGGCCAGTGCCCCGAAACGATTAAACAAAGATTTCATCTTCACCAGCAGACGGGACAGGGGTTCAAAATAAAATTTTTTTTTTTTTTTAATGAGGAGTGCTTTTTTTATTTGTTCTTGTACATCACGGCCCGCACTCTGCACTTGCTAGGCCTGCGATCCTAAAACAAGTTTAAGGATACATTTACTGTGATTCACCATTTAGAAAAAATAAATAAAGGGAAAACCAAGGAACTTCTTTTATGTTCCTTGCCAGAGTCTCCTGAATTTTTCAGCTCTCGTTATTGATGGATTCCCAGTCCACCTGCCACTACCTCTGCAGCGAGGGGATTTTAGAGACTTTACATCCTGCTAAACACCCGCAGTCCTACAAATGATGGAAACTACTCCCCACCCCTCTCTACCCTCCTCTGACTACAGCTACTTTGCGGGGACAGGGAATTGGGAATTTCAACGCCACACACATTTCCCCTGTACAAGTGGATAAAAAAAACTTTAGGCACAAAAGTGTCGATTTCACATGTAAAATTCATCCCTGGACGGTATTACTCAGAGCCTGGGGAGCTTTAAGATCCTGGATTTTCTGAACCTCTCTGCATTCTTTCAGAATTGTACCCTTCAGGGGCCCATCTTTACCCCAAATATATTTTGACAACAGAAATGTTCAGTGAAACTGGAAAACTAAATGACCTTGCAGTCTTCTGTAGAGCTTCTCCTACGAGAGAGAAGTTAATCAGTTTTTATAACAATCAAGCAGCAACTCCAAAGCTCAAATTATTTGTGGGGGAGGGAAGGGTGTTTGTTTTTTATAGTAAACGTTGATTTAGATAAAAGTTTAAATTATTTTAAATTAAAGTTTCTACCAGGCCAAGACATGCTGAAGAGGTTACAAATTTCGCTGCGTCCTCAAGGGAACTGAAGGTGGTAAAAACAGGAGAGAAAAGTTATATGATTTTAAAAGAGAACTTGATATAAAGCAGTCACCAATCCCCAGGTAAAGGTCATATTTGAGAGACAAAAATAGAGAGAGAATAAAATTTTACTTCCCCAACACAAATCTTCCACAAACCTCCCTTGTATATGACCTTCTTTCCCCAATATCTATCATATTGATGTTGTAACGGTTTACGAAATGCTCTCTACACCTGTTGCCCCCCCAAACTTTGGCCTTCTTTTTATTCATATATAAACCTTTTAATGATCTCTTAGGCCCTAACCCAAATCACACACACACACACACACACACACACACACACACACACACACACACGCATCTCCTGGGGCCCTAACTGATGTCTCCTCGCTGATAAACCCGCAAAATGTCTACAGCTCTCCTTGCCAGGCCAGTAACACCTTTTTCATCCTCCGACCTGCCACTTACGTCTGACCTGTCCGATGGATCTTGATGTTACTTTGAGGGTCCGGAATGTGACTAACATAATTTTCTTATTCCCAAAAGAGCCCTTGTCAGTACTCAATAATTGAAGTAACTCTAAAAAATTCTTCCAGAGTTGAATAAAAATTCAATTCCTTGATTCTACTGGGAAAGTATTACAATCTTCCAAAAAGAAGAATTTACCAGTTGAATGGCTCCAGTTGATATCAAGTGGCCAGTTTGAAGGGATACCTATAGATACCAATTACACCCTTGTGTTTAGGGCTTTTGGACTCTTGAGTTCTAATGTTTTTCATTATGAGAGATTAAAAAAATTGAATTTAGCTGCTCCTGAGGCTCCATGTTTCAGAAATTATGTTGCAAATAAAATAGTAAGTCGATGATTAAAGTGGAAATAAACCAGAAACAGATGGATGATACTTCCCTCAAATCAGACCTGACTTTAAAAGTTTAAGACAAAGGTGATTGGGAAAAAAAAAAAAAAGAAAAAAAAAAACACCAAGCAAGCAGGATCCTGAGTTTAATACCTCCCAGAAACGTGTACAAGATATCTTGATAGTACAAAATCATTTGGACTCATCCATCCCTGACAAACGGTACATAAATATAGCCTGCAATGTCTTTCTTCTTTATTAGCCTTCAAGATATGCTTCTCCTTGAGTAAATGCACATCCCTCCCTTCTAATCTAATCTCTCCAATTCTTTCCCAATTGTACATTTCTTGTGCTTAGCATCATATCTTGGTAACCAGTTTTACAGAGCAAAGAAATAAAAGTTTTTTAAGAAGCCAGAGATCTATTTTTCTGGAGGGGGGGGAGAAAAAAAAAAAGAACTTCACACACACAAAACGATGCATGAAGGTCAAAGCAATACAACGAACCTTATTCTGACTTCAGCGTTCAGGTCAAAGGGCTTATTTGTTCTCCACCACTTTTTAAAAATATAAATTACAAACACGAGCAAGTATTTACGGTCACTGAAAATGATGTAATGAATTATTCTCGACCTGGCAAAACACTTCCAGTGCAAACATGTTAATGAACCAAGTACATAGGCTAACCCCGCAGTGACGGAGTGACGATGCCGGTGACAGGATGGATGCTACAGACCAGGCTTCCTCCCGAGGCCCCCCTGTAGACCAGCTGTGCGACCTCCGCCAGCTACTCAAAGTCTGAGTCCATTTCTTTATCTTTGAGATGCTGGTACGAGGATTAAGTAAAATACGTGCATCTCCTTAAAGAGAATCATCTATAAACATTAGTTTCCTCCAAGTCCAGGGCTGGTGCAGCGCTTCAGGAAGCCACCCAAGATCCGGGCTCACTGCTGATCTCTGCTCTCCCCACTTTATGTATATAGATAATATATAATATCAATAATATTGTATAATTATATTAATAATTATATATTATAATTAATAATCATTAATGTTTATATTTAAATAATATTTAATTATATTATTATGTAATTATTCATTCCTGTACTGTACTCAGTAATTTTATTTAATTTTATTATATTATTACATTATTTTAATTATTTATTTATTAAATAATTTAATTTACTTATTAAATTATTTTTTAATTTTTAAAAATTATTTAAATTATTAAATAAACTTCTTATTAAATTATTTAATTTCCCTCAGCAACTTAATATTTAAGGTGAGTTTCTCACAGACAGTATAGGTGGGTCAGCTCTTCTGAACACCCAGAAGATGGATTGCTGGATTATATATTAATTTTAGTTTGAGTGTTTTGAGGAACCTCTGTACAGCTTTCCATGTGGCTGCGCAAGTGTGCATCCCTGCCAGCAGTGTACATGGGTTCCAATTTCTGCAGATCTTTGTTAACACTTATCTCTTTTTGATATGTTAGCCCTTGGAACAGGTGTGAGGAGATATTTCATTGTGGTTTTATCTTGCACTTCCCTGCTGATTAGTGATATCTTCTCACCCATTGGCCATTTGTGTAACTTCTCTAGAAAAATGTTTACTCAATACTTTTTGCCCATCTTAAAGTCAAGTTATTTGTGGGATTTTGTTTTGTTTCTGTGGGTTGCAGGAGTTCCTTGTATATGTTAGATATGAGCCCCTGATCATAAGATATATGGTTTGCAAACAGTTTCTCCCAATCCATAGGTCTCGTTGTCATTTTGTTGACTGCTTCTTTTGCTGTGCTGAAGGATTGTAGTTTGGTGTGGTTCCACTCTATTTTTGTTTTTCTTACTTGTGTTTTTGATGTCATCTCCAAGAAATCCTTGCCAAGACGATGTCCAGAAGCTTGCCCCAGATGTGTTTTTCTGAGAGCTTAATAGTTTCTGGTCTTATGTTTAAATCTATAATTCATTCTGAGTTGACTTTTGTGTATTATGTAAGGTAAGAATCCAATTTCATTATTTTACATGTGACTATCTGATTTTCACAACACCGTTTGTTGAAGATACTATCCTTTATTGCATATCCTTGACTTCCCTGTCAAAGATCGGCTGACCGTTTATGCATAGATTTATTTCTGGGCTCTCTAAAAAATTTCCAGGGATCTAAATGTCTATCTTTATGCCAGTACCATACTAAAATAGTAACTAAAATAGTTACTACAGCTTAATAATATATTGTGAAATGAGGAAGTGTAACACTTCCAACTTTGATCTTCTTAAGATTTCTTTGGCTCTTTGAGGTCAGTCGTGATTCCATATGAATTTTAGGATTTCTTTTTCTATTTCTGTTTAAAATGCCATCACTATTTTGATAGGGATCACAGTGAGACTGTGGATCCCTTTGGGTGGTGTGGACATTTCAGCAATATTGTCTTGCAGTTTGTGAACACAAGATGTCTTTCCATTTATTTGTGTCTTTAATTTCCCTCAGCAAAGTTTTATGATTTTCAGGGTACAAGTTTATTTCTAAGTCTCCTGTTCTTTTTGAAGCTATTGTAAAGAATAATTTCCTTAATTTCCTTTTTTGAAAGTTTATTGCTGATGTATAGAAATGAACCATTTTATACGTTGATTTTGCAGCCTACAACCGTACTGAGTTTGTTTGTTAACAACTTTTATTGTGTAGTCTTTGGAGTTTTCTATATTTAAGATCATGTTATCTGCAAGCAAAGAAAATTTTACTTTTTCCTTTTTGATATGGATGACTTTTGTATATTTTTCTTGCCTAATTGCTCTGGTTAGGACTTCCGGTACTATGTTGACTAGAACTGGCGAAAGAGGCCATTCTTATCTTCTTTCAGATTTTAGAGGACAAGCTTTGAGTTCTTCACTATTGAGTATGATACTGGCTGGGGGCTTTCTACATTTGACTTTTACAGCATTGAGGTAAATTCCTTCTATAACTAGATAGTGGAGAGTTTTTATCATGAAAGGGTGTTGAGTTTTGCCAAATGATTGTTCTGCATCAATTGAGATGACCATGAGACTTCTATCTTTCATTCTCTTAGTACAGTGTGTGAAATTATTTTCCTCTTTTGAACCATCCTTTCATCACAGGGATAAATAACACTTGATCACCTATGTATGATCATTTTAATGTGCTACTGAATTTGGTTTCTAGTGTTTTGTTGAGAATTTTTGCATCTATCTTCATTGAAGATATGGGCCTAGAGTTTTCTTCTCTTGTGGTGTCTTTATCTAGGTTTGGTATTAGGGTAATGCTAGGCTCATAAAACAAGCTTGGAACTGCACTTTCTTCTTCAAATTTTTGTAAGAGCTTAAGAATAATTTGTGTTATTTCTTTAAATGTTTGGTGTAATTCACCATTGAAGCCATCTGGTTCTGGGGTTTTCTTTTTAGAATGCTTTTGAGTCAATCTTCTTATTTGTTATTAGTCTGCTCAGGTTTTCTATCTTCTCACCATTCAATCTTGATAGGTTGTATATTTCTGGAAATTTATTCATTTCTTCTAGGTGATCCAATTTGTTGGTATATAATCGTGCATAATTGTCTCTATGATCCTTTTTAAAATCTGTGACTTCGATTGTAATGTCTCTTCTGTCATTTCTTTGAGTCTTCTCTCTCTTTTGCTTAACCAGTATAGATAAAGGTTTGTCAATTTTGTTTACCTTTTCCAAAAATCAGCTCTTCTGTTTCATCCATTTTGTTCTATCATTTCTGTTCCCTATTTCACATATTTCTACTCTAATGTTTATTATTTTTCTTCCTTCTGCTAACTCTGGACCTATTCTTCTACTAGTTTCTTGAGGTATAAAGTTTCATTGTTATTTGCAATTTTTCTTCTTACTAATGTAGGCATTTATCACTATGAATGTCCCTTTTAGCACTGTTTTTGATACATCCCAAAAGTTTGGGTATGTTGTGTTTTCATTTTCATTTATCTTGAGATATTTTGTAATATCTAGTTTCCATTTTGATTTCTTCTTTGGTCAAATGGATGGTCAGGAGTGTGTTGTTTAATTCTCAATATATTTGTGAATTTTCCAGTTTTCCTTCTTTATCAATTTCTAGTTTCATTCCATTGTAGTCAGAAAAGATACAGGGTATAATTTCAATCTTCTTAAATTTGTTTTGTGACCTAACTTGTGATTTATTCTGAACTCTACTCTGTGTGTGCTTAAAAAGAATATCTATTGTATTATTGGTTGCGAGGTTTTGTAAATGTCTGTTAGGTTCATTCGGACTATAATATTATGGAAGTCCACTGTCCCTTTATTGACTTTCTGTTTCAATGTTCTACTCACTATTGAAAGTAGGATATCAAAGTCTCCTACTATTACTGAATTGCTATCATTTCTCCCTTCAGATGGGCCAATGTTTGTTTTACCTATGTAGGTGATCTGATGTTGGGTTCAAATATGTTTATAATTGTGATCTCTTCTGATGAATGACTATGCTATCGTTATATAATACTTTTTGTGACAGTTTTTTACTTAAAGACTATTTTGTCTAATGTAAGTACAGCCACTCCTGCTTTCTTTTGGTTATCATTTGCATCGAATATCCTTTTCCAACTTTTCACTTTTAGCCTATATGTGCCCTTAAAACTAAAGTCACTCTCTTACAGACAGCATATAACTAGATCTTGTTTTTTTTTAATCCATCAGCCACTCTATGTTCTTTGACTAAGGAGTGTCTGTGCCCCATCCCCACCCCAAATCCTAACTTTCAAAAGTGATACCATTAGTAGATGGGGGCCTTTGGGAAGTGACTAGGCCTTAAGGGGGTAGCTCTCATGAACAGGATTAATATTCTAATAGAAGAGACCCACAGAGCTCCCTAGCTCCTTCCCCTTGTGAGGATACAATGAGAAGTCTGCAGTAAAGAAGAGAACCTTCACCCAAACATGATGGCACCCTGATGCTAGACTTCTAGCCTCCAGAACTGTAAGAAACAAATTTCCATTGTAAGCTACTAGTCCGTAGTATTTTACTATAGCAGCCCAAAGGGACTAAGACAGCTTCTTTAAGATGACTGTTTTGAATTCTTTATCAGGCAATTCATATATCTCTACTTCTTTAGGATCAATTACTAGAGATCTATTTTATTCCTTTGGATGTGTCACATATTCCTCATTCTTCATGTTCCAACAGCTATAGGTTGATGTCTGCACATTTGAAGAAACCATCACTTCTATCAGACTTTATGGACTGGCTCTGACTGGGGAAGATCTTCATCAACTTGGCTAGCTTCTGGCCTTTGTACCTAAGTGCCCCAGGCATTCAGTCATTCAGTCTTTCTTCTTCTTTTCTTTTTTTTTTTTTTTATTTTGTTCCTGTTTTCTGGAACCCATAATCTCATACTCCCTCTGGTGTCTGACTGGTTCCTTTGGCTGTTTCCTTTGGCATTTACTGTGAACAATAAACAGAAACTGGCTTCCAGGGAGTGCACTAAAGCACCGGATATGTTGAAGACATTTTCTATTTCCCTCTCTCTCTGCTGGAGGAAAGGTCTCAGTTATGAGCCTCTTCCCAATCTTGCAGATCTATGTTAGCTTTGGGGAGCTTTCTTCTCTTTTTCCTTTTTTCCTACCTATTCAAGGCATCCAAAGAATGCCAATTCTTTCAGCACTCAGTGAGAGGCAAGACAGAAACCGGCCCTTTGGGGTCTACGGTAAAAGAGAAGAAGACCAGGTGCATGCTCCACTCTCCTCCCTCTCAATACATAACTGTAGCAGTCACAGGCTGAGCTGACCTCTCTTGGCCCTGAGCTGTGCCAGTTTGCGGGGGTTGGGCTGACACAGATAAAATGAAATTACTCTTCTTACCCATTTCAGTGCAGCTGTTTTCCATTTTATGTTTGTCTGAGGTGCTGCGACTTCTTAATTAGATTCTGGACTTCTCATAAAGATAGTCTGGGACTGCCTATTCCACGATCTTCCTGACATCACTCAGAAAATTCAGGGAAAATTAGTTTCATCTAACCCAATGTATCCAAAATCTTTTTTCAACTTATAATCAGCATGAAAAAGTATTAATTAGATATTTTTATATTCTTTTTTACATACTAAGTCTTTGGAACGTGGTGTGTACTTTACATTTATAACACATTTCAGTGTAGCTAATGACTAGTTACTTCATAGACAGTATAGCCCTAGATCTTCTCCGTATCCATGGGCATCCACAGATCTTAATTCTTTTCCCAGGGGATGATTCTCTTCGTCTATCACTCTCCAGGTCTATAAGTGAGGCAGACATGATAGAGAATGTCTTTCCTGGAGCTACATGGTTTTCACAGCCCCCTCATAGTTTATGTATGTTTGGAGGGTCCACTGATAACTTTAGAGGTTGAGCAATCCTAGTCTGTTGCTTGTTAAGTTTATGTACCTTTGGCAATAGAATTCCCTCAAAAAATAAGTATTGATTCTGATTAATTTTTTTAAGATTTTATTTATTTAAGAGAGGGTGTGTGATAGAGAATGAGAGAGAACATGAGTGGAGGGGAGGGACAGAAGGAGAGGGAGAAGCAGGCTCCCCACTGAGCGCAGAGCCCAACGCAGGGTTCCATCCTGGGACTTCAGGATAGTGACCCGAGCCAAAGGCAGACGCTTCACCGACTGAGCCCCCCAGGTGCCCCTGTTCTATTTTTTATAAAGCAATCATATTGGAAGATCTTGTGCAGACAGATTCTTAGGATATCTCAGGAGAGACCTGAGCTTAGAAGAGACCTGGGGCCTCCATATTATGTTTGCATTGGCTTTGGTGACAGACATAGGAGAGGTTGGCATTTTTATCCTATCAGTTAATACAGATTGCAGTCTGAGATAAAGTGTCTCCCCTATTAAAGACGTACTTCCAGAGGCGACTGGGGGGCTCAGGTGGTTAAGCATCTGACTCTTGGTTTCAGCTCAGATCATGATCTCATGGGTTATTGGGATCAAGCCCTGCATCAGGCCCCTTGCTCAGCTGGGAGTCATGAAAGATTCTCTCCCTCTACTCCTCCCCCATCAAAATAAATAAATAAATAAATCTTTTTTAAAAATAAAATTAAAAACTAAAAATGCACTTCTTTCTCAAACATTATATGGTCTCATTCATTTGGGAAATATAAAAAATAGTGAAAGGGAATAAAGGGGAAAGGAGAAAAAGTGAGTGGGAAATATCAGAGAGAGAGATAGAACATGAGAGACTCCTAACTCTGGGAAACGAACTAGGGGAGGTGGAAGGGGAGGTGGAAGGGGCGTGGGGGCGACTGGGTGACGGGCACTGAGGGGGGCACTTGGTGGGATGAGCACTGGGTGTTATGCTATATGTTGGCAAATTGAACTCCAATTTTTTAAAAAAATATTTTTAAAAAATGTACTTCCTTCTCCCTTTGCTTCCAGTAAGGTAGCCAATCATCTGGCTTGCCTGGGACTAAGAGGGTTCCTAGGATATGGACTGAAATACTCCCAGGCCAACAGGGATGAATTTGCCACACTAGTTTGCAGATAAGTCAGATCTAGACTTATGTTGTCTCTTTCAGGACTTTTTCCCCAAAATTTCCATTCCCACTGTATTTTACCATCTGTTATTTATAGCAGCCTACTTCCAGGTTTTACATGTTGTATTACTTATAAGTTGCATGTGACTGCAAACATCAAAAGCCTATTTTGGGAGCTTAACCAAATAGAAGAACATTTTTCTCAATAACTAGAAATAAGAAACTAGATAGTCCAAGTCTGCCATGATAACTCCATAAAAGCATTAAGGATTCAAGTTCTATCTAACTTTTTTCCACTCAACTTGAACATTTGGCTTTTGCCTTTATCATCACAAAGGCTGCTCCATCTTCAGGAACTGCATGTGTATTTTAGGCAAGAAGGAGAAGGAAATTTAGGGTGAAATACCAAAAAAGGCACTGTACCAACTGAGGCTGTGCCAATATATTTGTTTAAGATTTTATTTATTTATGAGAGATACAGAGAGAGAGGCAGAGAGAGGGAAGCAGGCTCCATGCAGGGAACCCAACATGGGACTCGCTCCTGGGTCTCCAGGATCACACCCTAGGCCGAAGGCAGGCCCCAAACCGCTGAGCCATCCAGGCGTCCCGAGGCTGTGCTAATATTAACCAAAAAAAGATTTTCTCGGAAGCCCTATCCAGTTGAATTCCATATATATCTCATTGCCTGAATTATATAGCTACTCCAAGCTGCAAGGAAATCTTGAAGATGAGTATTTTTCAGTTTCATTGAAGCTTCAAAAGACTACAGCTCCTGAGGAGCCTGGGTGGCTCAGTCTGTTAACATCAGCCTTCCACTCAGGTCATGATCCAGAGTCCCAGGATCCAGCCCTGGGATCCAGCCATGTGGAAAGTCTGCTTCTCCCTTCTGCTCTTCAACTTTCTGGTGCTCTCTCTCAAATAAATAAATAAAAATCTTAAAAAAAAAAAAAAAAAAAAAGCACACACACACAAAAAAAAACTATAGCTTCTGTTAGTAAAGGAGAAAGGAAGAAGGGATCTTGATCAGGTAACTAATTTATAACTGAATACTCTATAATACAGGTAAAATTTATTTTATTAAATTTGACAGAAAAAATATACAAACTTTTTGAAAATAAAGTAATGGTGGGAGGGCCTACTTTTACATGTAATTTTTCAAAAATGAATTTGCTCAGTGATTCAGTTAAGTTCATGACTTTTATGTGAAAAACTTCAAAGAAATGTGGGTGACCCTAAAGGAATTAGACTGAACCAAAGAGAATTTGAGTAACTCCAGTCCTTGTTTGTTTTTGGTAATTCTTCAAGGTCTCTGACTACTCTAAACCAAAGTCATGAACTCTGTCACCAGAGTGGTGATACAAATTAGTGACAAATATTGGCATAAGACATATATTTTGATTACATGTTAAAAATGGCTTAATATTCTTCACATCTAGAGAAAAATATGCTTTCTTCCATTTTTTTCTTGAAGTACATTGACCTTTAGGTCTATTTTTCATTTTTCCACTTTCAAGACATAGGACAGAGAAATAGTTCTGTACTGTGAGAAAACTAACAGTGCAAGCACAATGATAGATGGCAACTGGCATTTGGCCTGGATTTGGAAAGCCAGTTGTGAGTGCTTGTGTCCAGCCAGTAGGAGAGAACCCACCCTATGTAAAGGGGGCCCTAGTGCCAAGAGCTAAGCACTTAATATCACACAGAAGTTCATATTCAGTGTTGCCAGATTATGTTTAGGAACTGGATGTTTTATATCAGAGTTCCAGACTCTTAACTGTAGGTTCAAAAAAAAAACCCCATTAAAACAATGTGCAAAGTAGGCATACCAGTTCTGTAAGTCAGATTTTAATTATGGACCATTAGTTGGACACGTTTGCACTAAGGAAAACCTCAGAAAATTTCCAAAATGTCATATATACAGAAAGCAGTTCAAGAGCATTAGCTGTTCGGACACGAGGCAGAGAGAAAATGAAACTGGTAGACCAGATTTGGAGGAGAAGAAAGGCAGAAATCACACATGATAGGTCCTGATGTCATAAGGTGTGATCAACGCTTTAATTAAATTTTGCAAGGACTCTTTGTATACACTTCAGACTGATTTTGATCACTTTTCAAGTAATGGTAATAATCAGAGCACTTTGATAAAAAAACAGGGCTGGCTAAAGTGGTCAACACCAATAAATGTTAATGAGGTTCAATAATGTTTTGCAGACAAAGTACTAAGTCTTAAATTTTGATCTACAGAAGTCTGCAAATCTGTGTATGAGATAGCCACAAAAATGTGTGGGAGAAGGAAAAGAGAACTACGAGTTGGATAAATAAAAACTTAAACAGTATAGCAGGATGGTTAAAAAAAAAATTAGGCAGATCTGTTTTAAAAGCTAGGACTTCGCACTTCATGGTTCTACAAAATGTAGTAAGTTATCTTAGTTTTTCAAGTATCAACTTTCTTCACGACCCAGCAACTGCACTACTGGGTATTTACCCCACAGATACCAATGTAATGATCTGAAGGGGCACCTGCACCCCAGCGTCAGAGCAGCAGCATCCACAAGAGCCACACTATGGAGAGCCCAGATGTCCGCTGACCGATGGTGATGCATAAGGACGTGGTGTTTATGCATACGACGGGATATCACTCAGCCATCAACAAAACGAAATCTTGCCATTTGCAATGACGTGGACAGAACTAGAGGGCATCAAGCTAAGCGAAGTAAGTCAATCAGAGAAAGACAATTATCTCAGGATCTCACTCATATGTGGAATTTAAGAAACAAAACACAGGATCATAGGGGAAGGGAGGGAAAACAAGACAAAATGAAATCAGACAGGGAGACAAACCATAAGAAACTCTTAATCATAGGAAACAGACTGAGGGTCGCTGGAGGGGTGGGGGTGAGGGGACGGGGTAACTGGGTGACGGCACTAAGGTGGTCACATGATGTCCCGAGCACCGGGTGTTACAGAGGACTGATGGATCACTGGCCTCTACCTCTGAAACAATAATATGCTATATGTTAATTAATTAAATTTAAATTTTTTAAAGTATCGGTTTCCTTATCTACAAAATCTCACTAGCAAGAGTCCCTAGCTGAAGGATTGCTGTAATGCTTAAATTCCTGTTGAGGCACTAAATGTGCTTAGCAAATACGCTAGCACAGAATGAGAACTGCAATACCTGATAGATAGAAAGACTCTCTAAGAGTATGCATACCTTTTAGGCATATTTTTATATATAATATTCAAGAAGTCTATCACAGGCAAGGAAGTTCCACCAATTTTACCAGTTTGAATTATTTTTCCTTGAAGATTCTAAATCCATATATAGCCTACTCATTCTGCAGCACGTAGTTACAGGAGGGTATTGATTGATTTAATAGACATTTTCCCTGGTTATACCAGCATTTTTTTTTTTTCACTTACAAAGGAAAAAAATGTGCCCTAAAGAACCGTGGCAGTTTTACTGTGCTTTACCCACAATCTCAACTTGACATGGACTTAGCAAACCAAGGCCACTTGTCTTTCAAACATAGGATGAGACTGTGAAGGGCCCCATTTGACAAGTGTGCGTGGACGCGCGCTGCGGCCTGGCAATCCGTCAGTCGTGTTTCTCTCACTGAGTGATGCCCACGAGACAAAACACGCCTGCGGTCACAGGCCTCCCCTTGGGGTTCTTTTGAGGCTAGAGGAGTCGTCCTCTCTTTTTGAAATCTCAGAAATTGCCTTGTCCTAGAAGACTTCCATGCACCACCTTTTGCTCGGTTTTTCCCCGCCTTGTGCAGGCAGCGGCCAGCTGTGTGTTGGTCAGTCGTGTTCCATCGTGTATGGAAGGTGACCCCCAGCCTCCTGTGCGAGTGAGCCAAACCCTAATCTTTTTATGTGGATACTTCTCCCGGTAGACAAGAGAAGGCTTGAAATGTCCAAAGCAGCGCTGAAATTCTGCACCACTGATCTAACAGCTGATTCCTCGGGTCAGTTTTGAGTGATAAAAGCAAAGTCACTTCCTAGGGTTTCTCCCCCCTCTCAACAACAAGCATGTATTAGGCGCTTCACAAATACCTACCAAACTAAACTAATATTTTCCATTTCCTTTTGACAATGACCAGCAGAGCCAATGTTCTACTGACGTAATCTAAAGTGTACAAGGCTTGTTCCTGAGAATAAAACCACAAGGTACTGAATTCATGAAATTGGAAATCTATAAAAACCACGAAATCAGAGCCAACTCTAATAAAAGAGGTAGAGCACAAGTTTTGAGTCGAGAGAAAAAAATAAAACATTCTAATTCTAATACTAACTTTTCCTGAACTATGAGGCCTGCTGAAGACAGAAAATAATGAGCCCATCCGGTTGAAAGTTCAAAATGATGGTGTTAAATAAGAACACCAGGATTTTCCCATGACTGCAAAATTCACTTGGCTATCTGCAACGGCATTCAGCGACAACCTATTTTGAGTCATTTGAACAAGAGAATTAAGGTTTCATCGAGGAGGAAATAACAGCAATTCCAGTTACATAAATGTAAGCAATTCAATAAAACACAATTTCTTCCGCAGAATTTGCTGGCATATCAAATAGATGCAATCGGTCTATAACCCGGACAGCTCCCATTAGGAACCTTCCTGATAGTAAAACAGGTGGCATCGTTCTGGGGGTGTAAAAAATATTTGGGTACAACTAAACACAACCTGAATCTTGAAATTTTAGGAAAAACATTTTTTGGACTCAAGTCCATTCCACCGATTCTCGTATTGTGTCTGAAACACCCCACGTGTGCTTCAACTCACACTAGGCAGGAACTTGGTCTTTGCCATATACGCTCCCTACTCCACTTCTCTGTGAGCAGTGTGTAACTATTTTTGCCTTAAATGTGTGTATTTGCTGCGGCTCCGGGGTGGCTCAGTCGGGTGAGCGCCGGCCTTCGGCTCGGGTCAGGATCCAGGGGTCCCAGGACTGAGTCCCAAGTTAGGCTCCCTGCTCAGGGGGGAGCCTGCTTCCCCCTCTGCCCCTCACCCTGCTCCTGCTCTCTCGCTCTCTCTCTCAAATAAATAAAATCTTAAAAATCGTTTTTTTAAATACATATATTTATATTTAATTTTGTCTTAAATGTTTTGCTTTGCATTTGTAGTAGGACGAACATACTTGAGAAAATGCTTTAGAAAATGTAATTACTTCCTAAACCATGTGAGTTCCAAAGGGGAAAATATTTTCTTTTTTCTTAGAATGTAAACTAACAAGAGAAAGTAAGGCATGGAAGACATACGTGTGATTAAATAACATGACAACCGAGATCAAAAGTGTGGAAAAATCCTAAAATTCTCCTCTTCGAATATGCATCTGGTCCTTCCCGGTCTCTGAGAGAGCATCGCACAGAGACCCAACTAGGGCCTAAATCTTAATGAAGAACCAGCTGTTGCTTTTCTTGATCCTCCGTTTGTTTCTCACGTCATTCATTTCTCTTATATTTATTTCCGTTCGTCAATTCTCTTTAGTTTTTCCAGCCCTTGCTTAAATAATTTGAGTTATTTTCCAATTGAGCTATAAATGAACTTGTACGTACTTTTCTTAGCAACTTGGAAGAGCAAAAACCTTCATTGTCATTCAATTTTAAGTACATTGTAATTTTCATTTTGATTCCCTCTTTATCTATTAGTATTACTTTTTTAATTGATAAAGCTATGTCGTTTTTCTAAATAATTTTTTAATTCTTGGCTTCTGATTCAATGTACTGTGTTCAGAGGACACGCCCCAATCTTTACTGGAATTTCTTTTGAGAACTACTACCCGCCCAATCCTTATTATTGTTTCATTTATCATTAAAAAGAATGTGCATTTTCTATTTTGGAGTGCAGATGTCAAGCTATTAATTTTATTCAAAGCCATTACATTTTTTATCTACTTGCTCTATCAATTCTTGATAAAGGTTTATTAAAAAATCTCCCAGTGTATTTGTGAATTTGTCAAATTCACTTTATAATTTTACCAGTTATACATTTTGAAACAGCATTGTGTACACAGGCATTTGTAATTTCCCTATCTTCTTACTAAATTCTTCTTTTTTTATTATGCAATAATCTTTATCTCTGTTAATGCTTTTTGCCTTGGTCTATTTTATACTATTTTGTTTTGCCACCTGTCTTTTGATTATAGTTTTCCTGATATGTTTTTTAATCACTCTTTTATTTTTATATCTTTCCGTGTGGTTTAATTTCAGATTTGACTCTTGGATACATCATATAGCTAGATTTTGTGACGTTTATCCAATTTAATTATGTCTTTTATTAGTGAAAATTGATCAATATACATTTTTTATTTTTTTTTAATTTAAATTCAACTTGCCAACATATAGTATAACATCCAGTGCTCATCTCATCAAATGCCCTCCTTAAGGTCCGTCACCCAGTTACCCCAATCCCCTGCCCGCCTCCCCTTCTGCAGCCGTTTGTTTGTTTCCCAGAATTTGGAGTCTCTCTTGGTTTGTCTTTCTCTCTAATTTTTCTCCACTCAGTTTCCTCCTATCAATAGGGAGAAATCTTATCAAATCTTCATATGTACTATCACACTGGTCATAACTTTACTATTTTCTTTTTTGTTTTCACTTTTTCTCCTTTGCCACATTCTAGTGAATTGATAAATTTATCTAATAACAGTAACAGCTAAAGTTGATGAGCATTTAGTATAGGCTAGCTATTGTAAGGGCTTTATGTGGATGAGTTCCTATAACCTTCACGGTAACTCGGTAAGGGAGGAGCTGTGAACATCTCCATCTTACATTGGAGGAACCTGAGCACAGACAGGCCACGTTACATGTTCCACATCATGCGGCCAATACAAGGTGAAGCTGGATTTGAAATTGGCAGCCAAGTTCCAAAAATTGCTCTCATAACCACCATATCATACTCTTTTTATAGCACCTTTCACAATGATTTTTTTTAGATGACTTTTTGGTTTCAGGAAAAACCTACACTTACATCCACAACAATTTCCAAACTATGAATATTTTCTAATCTAACATCAGCAGGAGGAAATGAGCAAAAGTTTTCTGTAAACCTACTATAATGTTACTCTTCTACTGATTGCCTAAAACTGAGGAGAAATGGGGGAGAAAAATCAACACGTGGCCTTATGATTTTTTTAAATTGCATTTTCAAATTAAATGCATTCAAAGGAAAACTATTTTGACCTATAGAACATAGAGCAAGCGATGACCTAGCGCCTCCTGGCGTAGGCCTTCAGACAGCTTCTGCTTCATGGTCATTGGCCCTTATGCTGGCATGCAAGAGGGTTAAGCAACTAGGGGTGAGGCCCCATGGAATGGCCCCAAGCAGGACATGCACTTGAAGAAGTGTCAAGTGCCAGAGCTGTGAGTAAAAAAGCTGTCCTCCATGTTCCAGCCCCCCACCCCCACCCCGGCCATTCCAGGCATCCCAGCAGGGGCCCAGACTTTGTGGAGCTGAAACCAATCATCCCTATTGTGCCTTGGCCAAAACCCTTGACAGAATTATGGAAACATTTAAATGATTGTTGTTTTAAGCCACTCCTTCCTCCTCTCTAATTTCCGCATCAAAGTCCAACCGGTCCATAGGATCAAGGAAGAAGCCATGTCACATGCCTGTGGCAGTGGCAAGGATGTCCACTAAACTGCAGCCTGACTCTGATTAGAGGGTGGGACATAACAAGGACATTTCTCCAGTACATGGAAGGATAATGGTACCTGTGAATAACACGGGTGAGCACTAACATACCTTATAGCCATGGTATGGAAAATGTGAGCAATTAACTATGGATCATGCAATAAATTGAGATGTAAATTGAGGGCAGAGACTTTTTTTGCTTTTGAAAATTTTTTTAAATTTCATTTAAATTCGATTAACATATAATGTATTATTGATTTCAGAGATAGAGGTCAATGATTCATCAGTCTTATATAACACCCAGTGGTCATCACATCACATGCCCTCCTTAACACCCATCACCTGTAACCCCATCCCCCCACCCCCTCACCTCCAGCGACCCTCAGTTTGTTTCCTATGATTAAGAGTCTCTTATAGTTTGTCTCCCTCTCTGATTTTGGAGGCTTTACCTGCCAAATTCACCTAGAAAAGAATCTAGCAGGGGCACCTGACTGGGTTCAGTTGGTAGATCATGCAACTCTTGGTCTTGGGTTCATGACTTCAAGCCCCATGTTGAGTGTAGAGATTACTTAAATAAATAAATCTTTTTTAAAAAGAGTCTAGCAAATGCATAACAGACACTGTTTATTAAATAAATTATAGGATTATGGAAGCACACATTTTGCATCTAATTTCTACAAATATTAATATATCCTTTTTGTTGACAAGAGAGTTTCCCATATATTTTTTCTTTCTGTCATGACTGTCACAGGGTTGGGATGGGATAAGTCACAAAGGCTTCTGGGGACTATTTGATGAAATTGTCTAAGTGAAAATGGACACAGAATAATTAATACAAACTAATTAAGTTACTGAATTTTAGGGACAAAGGAATACTTTACTTACCCAGAGGAGAAAACACATTTAATGGTTAATTTTACGTGTCAAATTAACTAGGCCAGGGGTTATCCAGATATTGGTCAAATCTTATTCTAGGATTTGTCTGTGAGGGCGTTTCCGGATGAGATTAACATTTGAATCAGAAAACCCCATAAACAGGGATCCCTGGGTGGCGCAGCGGTTTGGCGCCTGCCTTTGGCCCAGGGCACGATCCTGGAGACCCGGGATCGAATCCCACGTCGGGCTCCCGGTGCATGGAGCCTGCTTCTCCCTCTGCCTTTGTCTCTGCTTCTCTATCTCTCTGTGACTATCATAAATAAATAAAAATTAAAAAAAAAAAGAAAACCCCATAAACAAATTGTTCTCCCTAATATGGATGGACCTTCTCCAAATCAGCTGAAGACTTGAATAGAACAAAAAGACTGAGGAAGAGGGAACTTTGCCTGCCTAACTGTTGAGCTGGGACATCAGCTTCCTCCTGCCCTTGGGCTAGAACTTGCACCAATTGATTTTCCTCAGACTTTCAGACTTAGACTGAAAATTATATCAGTGGCTCTTTCGGTTCTCAGGCCTTTGGAGTCAAATTGGAACTACGCCACCAGCTCTCTTGGGTCTTCAGCTTACCAACTGCAGATCTTGGGCCTTCTCAGCTTCCATAATCATGTGAGCCAATTCCTTATTTTATGTATTATATAGTTTATATCTACACCTATATAAATACATAAATTAGATATATATATCTCAGGGACACAATATCTACATGCCCTTTTTGGACAAAATCCAACCAGCCAAGAGATGAATCAAAATAAAGTTCTCCTGAAATAGGGAAGTTGTGGTGAAACAGCCAAGAACAAGACTTGTGGTCCCCAAACAGCACTAAGAAAGCCTGAAAACATGAAAATGACAACTTACCGAGAAAATCAGCAAGACAGAGGAAGGGATGAGAGTAAATTGAAAAATACATATATTCTCATTTAAATAATAGCAAAATAATAGATAACATTAAAAAAACACATGGAACAAATGGCTCCAAAGTCTTGGTTTTTCAAAACCTTTTATTATTAACTTTTGAAGGATTCTTTACAAAGTAATACATCTTCATGAATAAACATTCACTTAAATTTAGCAATTCCATCAGTTTCATCCATTTTTCTTCCTTTAAAATTTTATGGAAAAAAAATTAAATAAAAAATAAATAAAATTTTGTGAAGTTAAATTTAAAAATTTTAATTATAAGAGTGCCTTGCTGGCTCAGTCAGTAGAGCATGATGCTCTTGATCCCAGGATCGTGAGTCCAAGCCCAACATAGGGCATAGAGCTTCCTCAAAAATAAATAAATAAGTAAAATTTTAAAAATAATAATAATAAATTAAAATTTTAACATAATAAAGAATGGATGAGATCTATTTTTTTTTTAAGATTTTATTTATTTATTCATGAGAGACACAGAGAGAGGCAGAGACACAGGCAGAAGGAGAAGCAGGCTCCCTGCAGGGAGCCCAATGTGGACCTCAATCCCAGGACTCGGGGTCATGCCCTGGGCCGAAGGCAGACACTCAACCACTGCGCCACTCAGGTGCCCCCTATTATTATTGTTTTTAGAGAGAAATAGGAAGGGAGGGGCAGAGAGAGAGAATGAGAGAGAAACTTAATCAGGTTCCACATCCAGTATGGAGCCCGATGCAGGGCTCAGTCTCCCAACCCTGAGATCATGACCTGAGCCGAATCCAAGAATTGTATGCTTAACTGACTGAGCCACCCAGGCTCTCTGGATGTAAGCTATTATTAATCAATTATTTCTCTCTAACTTCTCTACCCAAATATACATAGAAAACATGTTAGAAAGCTTTTTTTGCTTTCCCAGAGAAAGTGTCCCCTACAAACATTATGAACATTATATCCCAATATGTTTTCCACATCGATAAAACAACAAATATTCCCAAGCATAAAAGAACCCAGTAAATATAAAAATCTTGAGACTTTTAAGGAACAAATATGTATGCTTTAATTTATGCCAGTGAAATTAATTCAATAAAGAGATGAATTAAAGGTATGTATAATTAAAATTATTTTTGTTTTTAAATAGTGAGAGCCAAAACCATTTTTACCCACACAGCTTATTGTCTACCTTTTTAGGACTTTATTATCCCACCCTCATCATCAATATAACTTTAGCATTCCAAAAAAACTCTTACACAGTAAAATAAAAGTCGCAAGTAACTCTTTTGTTCTTTCCAATTTCATGAAAGGTCCATTAATTTTTCATTTAGAGAAACATAAGTGACAGTTTACATCGCCAGGCTCAACCCATCACCTCAAAATCCACCAATTTTTAAATATTACAACGGGAGCTTGGTTAAGGGAGAAAGAGCGTGGCCGTGTGATTTGTGGAAGATTATCTTACTACCACCTATTCTGTCCAGAAGGTCTCAGCTGTTGTAATTAAAGAGTCATACCTCCCATAATAAATGGTAATGTTGGAAAGGGTAATTGTAATGTGATAGTTGTACCTTTAGTTCAGTGGTTTTCTAATTCGGTGTGAGAATTTACCAAAGCACAGAGCTTATTAAACACACCAGTTCCAAAGCCTTCTTCCAGAGTCTGATAGGACCCAGGAGAATGCATTTCTCTCAAGCACTCCAGATGGTTCTGAGGCACGAAGTCCATGATCCACACTTCTGACAAATACTCCTAGAGACCGAAGGTGAAGGTGTTACACAGGCTTTTCTCCCCTCAACCTCCCAAGAAGGAATGCAACAGCTACCTTTAAAATTCTATTTTTAAGGCAGTTAAACCCACCTGAGACCTTTGTTAGGGAATCTTAGTCTTTGTCGTCTTGTTTGCCTCCAGCTTTTATGCACTTTTTTCCTCCTCATCACTATCCTGATCTTCTGAGATATGCTTGAATTTTCTTGCTTGTACTCACTTCTTGCCTAGATTATTTACCTTGTATTTTCTTATTTAGTTGTAATTTTTGTTGAATTCTATCTTCAGGTTGCTGTAGACTTACTAGTAAATTACTTCTATCTAATAGGTCAACACTTAGTCAAGGGTGCGGTACCTGACTCCTCTGGAGCCGTATCACGACTGCCATTCCTTTTATTGTTCAACTGATTGTTTTAAGTATGTTTGCTGGATAGTAATCTCTATAAGAACAGAGAGTTTGTCTCATACCCAGACATTTTTAAACCAAAATGTATCCATGATACTTGTTAAAGAACAGAAAGGTAGAATGTACTCAACAGAACTACCATGATGGTGCTAGAAGCCACAGCAATGGAGTTTTGAACTGAGGGAATGTGATTGGACTCAACTCTCAATACGAGGAAAATGGGAATTTATAGCAAAGGAGTGGGGTGCGGGATGGAAGGGAGTCAGTAAAAGGGAAATAGCAAGGATAACGGCTATTCTGGCTAAACTGACCTAAGAGGATGCTTGCTGAGTGTAGATCACAGCGCTCAGACATCACCTGAGGGATGATGGAGGATATGGGACCCCATCAGGATATCAGGAATGGGGGATTCTGGTTAAACTGATACATCAGTGTTCTTGTAACACTGGGCAATGCAGAGATCAACACAGAAAAAAAAAGGAAAAAAGTCAAGACCTAGTTAAAAAAGATCTCAAAAGAACCCAGTAAGAATTTGATCAACGGAAGAATTTCTGGAAAAAAAAAAAAAAAAGAAACAGGGCGGGGCAAGAATCTTTGTCACTACATCTCCAGATCCTAACAGAATGCTTCCACATGATAAATCATCAGTAAATATTTGCTAAATTAGTTAGCATAAAAATGAAAAATGTTGGTCAAATTCATTGATTTCTATGTTAGTGGAACCAATGGTAAGATAGGCTTTCTAACAGAAATTTGCCAACGAGTTATATTATTACGTAGGATCACTCCTCATTGGTGATAATAGAACAGCATAAAATATCAAATCTGAGAAGGAATCAGTGCAATGAAAAGATTAAAAGTCTTTGAATCTTGGGACACCTGAGTGGCTCAATCAGTTAAGCATCTGCCTCTTGGCTTCAGCTCAGGTCATGATCGAGCCCCATGTCGGGCTCCAAGTGTGTGGAGTGTGCTTCTCTCCCTCACTCTCCCTCTGCACCTCCCCTCTCTCACACACACAAGCTCTCTCTTGCACACGCACTCTCTCTCTCTAAAATAAATAAATAAATAAAATCTTTTTAAAAAAGGAAACTTTTGAATTGTATAAGAACTTTTTAAGATCCTAGGTAATAAATTTATTCTCTGTGTGATCTTAAGGAAGTTATTAAACCTTTCTGGGATTTCGATTACCTGGAAATTGGTGGTTATATTAACTAGGTCACTTATTTATGGGTTAGAAGGGTTGACAAACTATGATCTATGGGCCAAATCTGTTCTTGTGCAGTCTAGGAACAAACAGTGGTTTTCACATTTTTAAATAGTTGAATAGAAAAAGGAAGAGCAAGACAGACTCTATGTGACCCACAAAGCCCAAATATTTACTATCTTGCCCTTGAGAGAAATAATTTGCTAATCCCTGTGTGATGGTTAAATTTATATGTCAACTTGACTGAACCAAGGAATGCCCAGATCAACCTTATTTGGAGGGTATGTCTGTGAGGGTGATTCTGGATAGGTTAGCATTTGAATCGGTGGACCCAGATTGCCTTCCCCAATATGTGTGGGCTTCATCTGATACATTGACAGGTTTCAAAAAGAACAAAATAGAATAAAAAAGCAAAGGAAGAAGAAACGTATTTCCTTGTTTCCTGCCTGCTGAGCTGAGCTATCAGTCTCCTTCTAACTTGGAATGGAATTTGCACCATGGGCTCCCCTGGTTCTCAGGTCTTCAGATCCAGACTGGAATTATAACACCAGCTCTCCTGGGTCTCCAGCTGGTAGGTGGCAGATCTTGGGACTTGTCAGCCTCCATAATCATGTGAGCTCATTCCTGAGAAGAAATCTCTTCCTGTGTTATATATATATATACACTATTGGTTCTGTTTCTGTGAAGAACCCTGACTAATATACCCTAAAATGGTAAAATGCTAACGAGCTGATATAGGCAGTTGAGGTAGGTTAATGAAGGGACTGAGTCAAAGCAAATTGGTTTTTTGTTAACAATGTCATTAATTAATATAGAGGAAAAAGCATTCAATAGGTCAATAATTACCAAGTGCCAGAGGGTGTGTTGATTTTCTCCAGCAACAAAATCTCATCTAGAAAAGCAGCTACTAGAACCACCACCAGATTAGGCTGACAGTAACCCACTTTCATTCTCTAAGATCTGCCTGTCTTCTAAACAGACCCAAAAGGTGAGCTGAATTGGAGCTGTAGACATCGTCATTCCTGCATCTCCCAAGTCCTTGCAGGCACTAGCTTCAGCCACCGAGTAAAGGCGGACATAGAACACCCTTCCCGGTTTGCATGGAACTTTCTTGGTTTGGCATTCTAGGACTCCCCTCGTCCTGGATGAGCCAGAGTGGTTCCGAATCCTAATATAAGGAGTATAATAGTGATTTGGTTGCTTCTAAGTGACCTGGAGAACAAGAGGAAAGAAAATTATAAACTCAGAGTTTTAAGTTAACCACCCAAAGTCTGGGTCAGGACCTGAAACTCTAGAATGGACTGTCCTGAAAGGAACCTTTGCCTTACACGGGGATTATATTATAAGTGTCTACTGATAACAATTTAAGTAACTGTTTTGCCACTGCATGCTGTGAAAAACAAGTGAACTTTCTACCAATGGAAACAAGGTCATTACTGCCTTTAATTACATCCAAGAACCAATTCCAGAAAATCCAGAGCCGGTTCAGGATACCAATCCTTAAGGTTATGTCCTTCTGGAACCATGTCAATATGAACTTCTACAATAGGTTCAATCAGAGAAAAAGAACTGGCCTAAGTGATACAGAAGAAGGACTTTATTAAGAGATTAGGCCTTTCGGTACCCTGGGGGCTGGTAGTGCCGCACGTTGTATTTGAAAGCAGAAAACAAAATTTTACTACTCGAAGAGTAAATTCAGGTTAAACTCAGCCAATTTAGAACTTCTCATTTTCTGCTTCTCTCAAAGAAATGGCATATAAGTTCCCAAAGAAGGGTCATCAAAAGAAGCCGGGAGGTGGGGTTGCGGGGAGGGGGATTGCTCTCTTTGGTAACACATATACCAAAATTGGAACTATACAGAGAAGATTAGCATGGCTCCTGCAGAAGAACGACATTGCAAATTCATGAAGTGTTCTATATTTTTGCCTGTGATTTGCCCTGGGTCTGTTTTCCAATAAAAGAAGGAAGAAGAAGAGGAAGAAGAAGAAGAAGAAGAAGAAGAAGAAGAAGAAGAAGAAGAAGAAGAAGGAGAAGGAGAAGGAGAAGGAGAAGGAGAAGGAGAAGGAGAAGGAGAAGGAGAAGAGAAGGAGAAGGAGAAGGAGAAGGAGAAGGAGAAGGAGAAGGAGAAGGAGAAGGAGAAGAGAAGGAGGAGGAGGAGGAGAAGGAGAAGGAGAAGGAGGAGAAGGAGAAGGAGGAGAAGGAGAAGGAGAAGGAGAAGGAGAAAGAAGGAGAAGGAGAAGGAGAAAGAAGGAGAAGGAGAAGGAGAAAGAAGGAGAAGGAGAAGGAGAAGGAGAAGAGGAGGAGGGAGGAGGAGGAGGAGCCTAGGTCTGTTTTCCAATAAAAGAGGAAAGAAGAAGAAGAAGAAGAAGAAAAGAAAAGAAGAAGAAGAAGAAGAAGAAGAAGAAGAAGAAGAAGAAGAAGAAGAAGGAGAAGAAGAAGAGAAGAGAAGAGAAGAGAAGGAGAAGGAGAAGAAGAAGAAGAAGAAGAAGAAGAAGAGAAGGAGAAGAAGAAGAAGAAGAAGAAGAAGAAGAAGAAGAAGAGAAGAGAAGGAGAAGGAGAAGGAGAAGGAGAAGGAGAAGGAAGAAGGAAGAAGGAAGAAGGAAGAAGGAGAAGGAAGAAGAAGAAGAAGAAGAAGAAGAAGAAGAAGAAGAAGAAGAAGAGGAGGAGGAGGAGGAGGAGGAGGAGGAGGAGGGGGAGGAGGAGGAGGGAGGAGGAGGAGGAAGAGGAGGGGTGGGAGGTGGGAGGAAGCCTTGTCCCCCTAGTCTCCGGGGCCCTACGCTCTGCTGCCATCTAGTGAGATTCCACCCGCCCGCAAGGCGCACTGTGTCCTCCACCCACCTTGGCATTCCTCGGGGCAGCCAGGTTCCCACCTGGTCCTTGGTCTGAGGGTCCACACCTCTTTCCTCTGGGCTGTCCCTCATCAGGAACAGAAAACTTTCTCAGGTCTTCCAAGCTTCAGGTTCGCGCTCTCTCTCTCTCTCTCTCTCTCTCTCTCTCCCCCCCCCCACCCCATTTTCTCTCAACAGCTGTGTCTCCTTAAGGATATGGGGGGAACCAGCACCCCACCCCAGCCCAGTGCCACTGACTTCCATGGAACCTTCTGACCTCTCACTGTACTTTGGGGCCCTCCTGCCACAGAGGCACGGGGACCCCCTGACACAGTGAGGTGGCCTTCCCGTGTGGTTTCAGACGGGAAATGAGGAAACAGGTGCTCCTACTTCCCGGGGGGCCTCCCTCCCCCCTCACTGAGCCCTTGCAGGCTCTCCTCGCCCTTCGCCGGCCAGCGCCAGCCTTACCTCCTCCACTCTTCTCCCAGTTCAGGCCCATGGAAGGTTCCTTCTTCCTGTTTTGCTTGACTTTATTTTTGTTTGCTGGTGCTGGATTTATGTGTTACGACTTTACTAAAATAGTCTAAATATTCCGTGCACACTCAAAATGCTGCATTTTGTCCAAACGTGTATAACCAAGCGAAAGCGGAGCTGCCTGTCTGCTGGTGAGGGCCTTGGGGCCCTGCAGGTGCCCAGCCTCCACCTGCGGCCTCCACCTACAGCCTCCACCTGCAGGAGGGATTTTGACGTCCTGCCCAGCAGCAAGAAACTGGCTGGACCAGATCCAGAGCGTGGAAAACAAAATAAAACAGGGCAGTTGAGAAATGCAAGTGTTCCTGATAAAATAAGAATGAAATTTATGGTACAAAGTTGGAAATTTATGCTTCCTACTCAAAACTTCTCAGCAGTCACTGAAAAATCAAAAAACTAATAAACCCTATCTCTTCTGGTTGGAGCCCACTTAATTTGCAACTGCAAAATCCAGTCTGTATCTTATGAAAGCAATTCTTCTCCTTCAACAGCTATTGATGAGAAGATGCAGATTTTCAGCACAGGCCCCTCACAGTGATGAATGGATATCATTTCCTTTTGGGCTAAGTTCCCGGAACTTTGGTCACAAATACAGCTTCAGAAACCTTGGAGATAAGCAATAGCCCAAGTGAAAGTACCTACGAACAAGATTTCAATACATATGAGGGTGACCTCTCGAAGCAGCACAGAAAAGCCCCTGTGCCCACTTCCCCCCACCCACCCCATTCTCCGAAAAAATAGAAGTGGGCAATGTAAAAATGTAAGGAAAACATGAATTTGCTCAATTTGGCTTTCCTGAGATAGTGTAAATATTACATTTGAAACTGTTTTAACAGGAAGCAGATTTTAGTTGCTGGAAACAAAACGTGAAATGTTTCTAAAGAAATGAGGAATAAATTCTTCTGCTGGGGTGTAACGGAAGATCCTAAGAGCCTGTGAACTGCACCACCATGTTATCTTCCCTATTTGTCTGGTGACCATTTTTTTTTTTTTTAAGATTTTATTTATTTATTCATGAGAGACACAGAGAGAGAGGCAGAGACACACAGGCAGAGGGAGAAGCAGGCTCCATGCGGGGAGCCCGACGTGGGACTCGATCCCGGGTCTCCAGGATAGCGCCCTGGGACAAAGGTGGCTCTAAACCGCTGGGCCACCCGGGCTGCCCTCTGGTGACCTTTCCAACAGGACCGTCTCCCCATGGCCACACCCTGCTCCCCCACCGGGCCCGACCTCAACATGGCTTCGGTTGGGTCCTCCCTCAGCTCAGGGCTTGGGAAGACCAGCAAGATGCTGGGGAAGTGTGCTGCACCAACTTTATTCTTATTTTGTTGTGTTTGTTTGTGTAAGGTTTATTTATTTATTTAGGAGAGAGAAAAAGAGCACGAGAGTGCACGAGTGGGGTTGGGGCAGACAGAGAGGGAGCATCCCCCACAGACTCCCCACTAAGTGCAGAGCTCTACATGGGGCTGGAGCCCCTGACCCATGAGACCATGACCTGAGCCAAAACCAAGAGTCCAACACTTAACCTGCTGAGCCATCCAGGTGCCCCTGTTCTTATTTCTGGTAACATCGGAATGACAAGCAAAATTTCTAATTTTTGCCTTCAAAGCAAACATTTCTGCCTTATCTGAGTCTGATTTTTATCTTGTAAGGTTTTGTGAGAACTTGATCGGTAAAGTCGTCGTTTAGTTCAACAGGAAATTTAATATCCTGCAGGCTTGTTCAACCTTGATTCCTCGTATTTCTGTACTAATTCACTTACCTATCTAGAGATTGGAGAGTATCTCTAGAGCAGGAAAACCGGAACTTTGAAATTCAGTTGGGATCTAGGTTTCCTACTGTGGCTGCCTTTTCTTCTGGTCGAGTTCATTTTTTTTTTCCTTAGGATTAGTCTGTTTGGGTTGCTATCACAAAATACCATAGATTAGGTGGATTATATACAACAAATATTTATTTCCTACAGTTCTAGAAGCTTCAAAGTGCAAGATCCAGGTGCCAACACACTTGGATTCTGGTGGGAGCCCTCTTCGGGATTGCAGAGGCCGATGGCTCACTATGCCTCCCGGGGTGAATGAGCGAGCAAGCCCTCTGGAGTTTCTTTAATAAGAGCATAAATCTGCCTTGATGATTCCCATCGTGATCTGATCAAAGGCTCCAGCCCCCAATACCACCAATTTAGGGGTCAGGATTTTGACACGTAAAAGTTGAGAGGACGCACACACTCTGGCCACAGCGAGACTCGGGCCGGTTCATTCGCTGGGCCTCTCGGCCTCTGCTCCTGGACGGTCAGCACAACCCCGGGGCGTGGTTTCCCTTGCCAAGCACAGGTTGGGTTTAGGCTGCGTACTGTGTTTCCAGGTAGAATCTCTTCGTGGATATCAGTTTCCAGACGAGCACGTTTCACGGGAAGGTGTTGCAGTGCTCGGGGTCTTCTCACTGCTGAGGGAAAGGCCCGCTGGAAGGAATGCAAGAGACTGTGTCAAGTGGTTCTGGAAAACATACCAAACCTGGAAGACTCAGCGTCATCGCACACGTTAGGTTTTCTTTATTGTCTTGCAGGTTCAGCAGCTTCTCAGAAATCTGAAGGAATGTCGTCCGCTATCAGGATCCGGGCGTTTAGGCCCCAGGCCTCCTGTGACAGGCAGCCCAGCAGCTGTGCTCACGCTGCCCTTGTGCCAGGGGGAGATTTTAAACCCCTCCTTGCCACGTTGATCCGGCTCAGTAGTCTCCCAAATCATAATTTAGACCCATGAGAGGTGCTTTCTCACTTAAAAGCCACGATAATGATATAAATGTGTTGGCGTCTAACCTGTGTTCTGTATTCGGGGGCAAAGGAATTCTCGAAGGCCCCTGGCCTAGGAGCACCAAGGGAAGAACCATGGCATAGAAAGCAGTGGGTGTGGGCAAGAGGGGCATACGGGGTCACGCTGACCATATCACTCTGCCACAGGATCTGTGGTCCAGGCTGTCCGTCTGCCCACAAGGAAGCCCATGTTCTGACACCATCTGTCAAGAATTCCAGGCTCATTCCCTGTCCTGCCTAATCCTTCCCCTCATGCACATGTGCCCCTTGCCCCTACAGTACATCGTCTGTGCCTCCTCATGCTCCATGACCAGGAGGTTTGGTTTTTCTCTTCTCCACTAGAACCTTTGGGAGTAACACCCCCTCCATCTAACAGCACGTGCAGTAAGCACCAGCTCACATCGATGAAGGAGGAAAACAAGTGATGAACACTGCTCATCGCCTACAGGGTTGATTTTAATCGTTGAGCGCTTACCTTACCTCGTCTCTTGACAAACAGATGACTGTTCACTCCCGGCTCTGCCCCCTTCAGGCCCCACTTCCATTATGGCCACTCGACTGTGAGGTCTTTGAGGACAAGAAAACATCATTAGCCTGTGTCCCCTGAAGCACATATCCCACTGCCTGGAACAAAATTAGTATTTTAACTGAATTCACAATATTTTCTCAGGTTGGCTTTTGCACCTTGTGTATCACTAAGTGGGCACTATTCTATCCTCCGTCACAGGCTTTAAAATGCATTTTATAATCTTCTCACTTTATCTCATAAGATTTACTGCAAATGGAAGTCACTGTGAGTGATTCAACACTTATCATCAAGCTATTATGAAGATTTCAAAATGCTTTAAAATTGATTCAGCAGTTAAATATTTCTCCATTGCTCCTTAGAGAGGCCCTAGAAATCCTCCTCTTCTCCTTCTCTCGGTAACTTTATTTTATTTTGGTTTCTCAACATTTTTGTAGGACATTAAAACAAACCACTGAGACAAATCTATGAGGCAGTTTAAATGAATTGGAATTTGTAAGAACTTTCCTTTTTAATCTGAGTCCTCTAGGGAGTAGTAAAGGCAACATTTTGCTCTTGCAATTAAATTCATTCTGTCTTTTTCTTTAGAAGAAATAGAGGTTCCAGTATCATGGCTCATTATTTCATCTTCCCTAAGAGTTTAAACACATCTAACAAGGTAACTGGCTTTATGAGGAACGAGATACGAGGAAGTAGGAAATCCATGACATAAAGTATGATTTAAGGACAGAAATCTGATAGTAACACCCTTGTGGGAAAACTATTGGACTTTAGTCAGTGATGGGGTCCAGTGTTAGGTATATTAAAGACATAATTCTTGTACAAAGGCCAAAAACTGTTGTGGTTTTTGTTTTGTTTTGTTTTGTTTTTTGTCCTCTCTGCCAATCTAGTCAATTTCCTCACCTGGTATTTGTGTTCATTGTCAAATTATACCATGTTGTGGGTAGGCTTCCAGAACCTTCCCACTACCAACAGTGGTAATAAGATATCTGACTTGCAAGTACCCCCAAGAAATCAAATAACTTTAATTGGATACTAAGAACTTTAGATTCTTAATATAAAACAGCATTTTAATGCTCTATGCAGAGAGCTAGATCATAAATCCAGTGTAGACACGTTTTTTTCTAAAGTAAAAAAAAGTTCAAAAGGAAAAAAAAATTACCTTTCACTTACCATATCCTAGGGTGGGGGATAGGTTACATGAGTGATGGGGATTAAGGAGCACACTTGTGATGGGCACCCGGTGTTGTATGGAAGTGTTGAATTGCCATAATGCACACCTGAAACTAATATTACACTGTATGTTAGCTACCTGGAATTAAAATAAAAACTTTAAAAAAATAAGTTTAAGGGGCACCTGGGTGGCTCAGTGGTTGAGCATCAGCCTTTGGCTCAGGCCATGACCCCCAGGGTCCTGGGATCAAGTCCCACATCGGGCTCCCTGCATGGAGCCTGCTTCTCCCTCTGCCTGTGTCTCTGCCTCTCTCTCTGTGTCTCTCATGAATAAATAAATAAAATCTTTTAAAAAACTAAAAATTTAAAACGAGTTTACAAACATTTAAACAATTACCATTTCCTAAAGAAGAAAATTATCACTCTATAATAAACATGAAAGCTCTCTCTTCTTCTATGAGTAAGTCACACCTCATAATAGGAATTTGATATTCAAACAATGAGAGAAATCAGATTGTCAAATTTTTTTGAAGAAGTAACAAAACAACTGCTTTGTTTTATTTATCAAAAAATCATATATTAGGGGAACCTGGGTGGCTTAGTTGGTTAAGCGTCTGCCTTCGGCTCACATCATGATCCCAGGGTCCTGGGATCCAGCCCCACGTGGGACTCTCTGCTCACTGGGGAGTCCGCTTCTCCCTCTGGCCCCGCCTTCCTGCCCATGGTCTCTCTATCTGAAAGAAATAAGTAAAATCTTTTTTAAAAACCATATATTAAACTTCGCCTTGGAATGATTTCTCAAGTTAAGCAAACACAAAACTTAGAACACAAACACAGAGGAACTTTGATGAAAGGATTCCAGCAAAAGCAGAAAGACATTGGTACCTTTCCTTAACTACAAGGAAAAGGAATTTGCAAGGTTTTGGGCCAAATGTTTGTGGCACCCAATGTTTGAAGCTAGTGTCAACTGTTTCTTTGTGCACCCGAGTCAACCATTTACCTCATTCCCAAAGAATCGAGTGAATCACAGCAACACAGACATCTCAGCAACATCCTACTAGGAGATAAAAGGAATAAAAGAAAGTAAATATTAAACTTATATCATTATTTTCAAAGGAAAAATGTTTAAAGCAGCTTCTCCAGTTGGTTTTCTGTTTTGTTGTTGTTTGGTTTGGGTTTCAGGAGTGGAATATGCAACCTCATGTTCAGGATCTAGTTTTCTTCAAGGGCACAACAATGTATGTTGTCTTCCAAATTTGCAGAGTCCTGATGGAAACGTTAAGAATCTTAGAGAACATTAACTGCTTTGTATCCCCTTCAATTTTTGTTATTTTGGGCAGCCCAGGTGGCCCAGGGGTTTAGCGCCACCTTCGGCCCAGGGCGTGACTCCTGGGGTCTCGGGATCGAGTGCCATGTCAGGCTCCCTGCATGGGGCCTGCTTCTCCCTCTGCCTGTGTCTCTGCCTCTCTCTCTGTGTCTCTCATGAATAAATAAATAAAATCTTAAAAATAATTTTTTTTGTTATTTCTATTTTGGCTAATCAGAAAAAAAGAACTAACATGAAATTAGAGATAATTAGTCACAGATCATAAAATGAACGTTCCCCAAAGTGGGTCATTAATTTTTATATCTGTTACTTAAAAGGTGGCACTGAAATTAATGTCCAGCAAGCAAGAGGACTCGGGATCAAGCCTGAAACAGCAACGTAGGACCCGAGAGCTCAGAAGAAGGTTGCACACTCAAACTGAGTGAGAGTAAGCAACGAATGGCACATGTATGCTTCTCTTGAATTTCTGTATTATTCTGGTCATCTATATTCCCCACATTTGTCATTAAAGCTCCTGGACATAAGAACCTGAAAAATATAATTATACTTTTTATAAACATTCAATTAATATGCATTTCATAATTTTGAAATTTTTGTGACCAAATAAAGACACTTATCTTGCAACAATTGTTTGGTCTACCCTTTTCTTTCTTTAAGAGCACAATACCAGTTTGCTTTAAAAAAAAAAAAAAAAAGCAGCATCACTAATGAAAACACCAAAAAAAAGAAATATTTTTGGAGAATGGCATAACAGAAAAGAGATTCTCTAAAGACAGAGTCTCAATTTATCATTTTCTTCCTCTTATCCACTGGAAAAGATCCTCAATCTCCCAAGAATCAGTTTTTGTTTATCAGGCAGATAAACAAAAGAATCCACAATTTATAATGTAAGAATGATAATAAATTAGAATGCCATCATGTATATTCCCTGTGGCATTTTTTATCTAGCAGCTGTCTCCTCTGTCTCTGCTAATTCTCAAAAACAAAACTAAATCTAGATAGTCCTCTTATAAATTGTCATATATTTCTGGGAACATTGGAAAATCTTCAGCTACGCTGCAATTGTGTCACACTATATATAGTAAGAAAATTATTATATTTTTGTCAACTTCCTGGTAGCTGTTGGAATTAAGTCAGGTTTTTATGAAAAATCACCAGAAAACCTTTTCTAATTATAGCATTGCCATTTGAGTAACTGATCATAGATTCTAATCTGTTCTAGTATTCTCTTATTTTTTTTAAATTACTAATACCATGTTATTGAACATCAATAGAGCATATTGTAGTGCTTAGGAAAATGCCTGACACAAAGTAGATATTCAATAATTTTTTTTTTAATAAATGAGGGAAAAGGGGCTCCTGGGTGGTGCAGTTGATTGAGCATCCAGCTCTTGGTTTCAGCTCAGATGGTAATCTCAGGGTCATGGGATCGACCCCGAGTCGGGCTCCACGCTCAGTGTGCATTCCACTTAAGAGTCTCTCTCCTCCCTCTGCCCCTTCCCCCGTGCATGCTTACAAAGTAGGACAGACAAGTACAGTAAGAGTTATAAGACAACGGAAAACACAAGAGTCAGAAGATAAGGGAATATACAAGGGTTAACCAGGGAGCTCAGCAAAGGTGTCATGAAAAGGGTAGCATTCGGAACAAATAATGAAAAGAGGTAACAAGTCTTTGGCATATGACATTAGAGAAATAGGATATCCCAAGCAAAGACAACACAGTGTACTTTTTGGGTTTCTTCAAGGAACTATGACTAACCCACTTTTACTGGAACAAATGGTCAATGTAGAAATAAAGCACAAGAGTAGCCTGAAAGTTGATGTTCATCTTGGGGCTGGGGAGTCCACACTTATTGTAGTAGGTAAAGGCTTAAGGTTTGTATCAGTCAGGGTCTGAAGCAGACAGCACATTCCAATGGTATCAATGAGCGGAGTGGGGTGAAGAGAATATTTACAAAGGGTGTGGGCTGAGTAAGGGGCGACAAGGGGGTAGGAATAACATCCTGCCACAGCAGCAGAGTCAGCACCACTGGTCCCAAAGGGGTAAGTGGAAGGAAATGTTAGTGGAATCTGAAGAGAGAGGCTGTAAGAAAATGCCTCCTGACATGAAGCAAGGCCTTCCGTGGAGGTGGGCAGGCAACCTGAGTGAGCAAGGAGAGAGCCTAACTTCCTTCCCTCCAGGCTGCTGCAAGTGCCCCCTACTGGCTAAGTCCAAATGCAAGCCAGAGGCAAGGAAGCCCATTGATGTGGTCCAAATAGGTCTTCCTCCCAGGGCATCCAGCAGGACAGAGAAGGGAATGGATGTGGAGAGGCAGGAGGCAGATACCTAGCACAAAGTTTGGGGGGTATAACTCTTCTTGGGAAAATTAATCCAACAGTGTGGTGTCAATCCAATAGAATCAAGAGATGTGCACCTTAAGAAACTTCTCTGTTGGAGAAGACTAATAAAATGAGAGATTGGGTCTCAATGACAGTGGAAAAAGAAGTGACAATTTGTCTATGAGAAAAATTATGGTGATACATTTTGAGGCTTCCAAAGGATTGAATGAAGGAAAGGAAAATAAGAAACCCAGGTTTTTAAATCTCAGTTCCTGGGAGAATAGGCCATTTTAGAAACATAAAAATTAAGTGTTGGATTTTAGAGTAAAATAGGTAGAGCTGCTGAGTCCTTCTCATGGGAATGGAGTAAATGGGAGAATGTGTGCTAAGAGCAGCATCTTAGAAGTCAGGCACAACCCAAAGCACAAGAAAATGAATCCAGATCAATTTGGGGCCTAATATCACCCATATACCCTTCCTTAAAAAAAATAAAATAAAATAAAATAAAAATAAAACAAAACTACTTTTAAGAAACCATGCTGCTGATCTTTTCCCAAAAAATATTATCAAAAAAAACACATAAATGGGCAAGTCACAGGGAAGGACAAGTGGGAAGTATCTAACATAGAATGAAAAAAAAAAAGCAAACAACTGTAGTAATTGTGGCTATAAAACAAACTGCACAGTCATAACTCTCGGAAGGCTGCATAAAATAAAATCAGTAATTTGGCAATAAAACAAATAAAATTCCAAGAAAATACCAAAACAAAGAGTAGGAGGGGGAAGAGGGAAGAAGCATCACTGTCAGCGAGGTAGTGTCATAGGGCCAAACTGGAAGAGGTATCTGTGCATGGAGGAATTGGAACATAATCAAAATGTCCTTAAAATTGGGGATGGGAAGGGGCGCCCGGGTGGTCAGTCGGTTAGGCGTCTGCCTTTGGGCTCAGGTCATGATCCCAGGGTCCTGGGATGGAGCCCCGTGTCAAGTTCCCTGTCCAGTGGGGAGTCTGCTTCTCTCTCTGCCCCTCCTCCTGCTCTCTCTCTCTCTCTCTCTCTCAAATAAAATAATTTTAAGATGTTTAAAATAATAATTAATTAAATAAATAAATAAAATTAGAGGAGGGGAAATATGGACAGTCAATAAGTTGCTTGGAAACAGCTGATCTTTTGTAAAAAGATTACCATGGGATGTGTTATCATTTATCGTTACATACCGGGCAAGTAGCAGAAATTCCAACTAACAGTTGCTTAAATAAAGTGTGGGTGGGGGGAGGTGTTACATGGTGGGTCGACAAGCACTCTGGGGACGGGCATTTCGGGAATGACAATGGCTTAACAAAGTCACCAAGAGCCAGGTTGTTTCTCTTTCCACTCCCCCATCATTATTCTGCTGGCTTTTGCTTTCACCCTTAGCACCTCAAGACATAGCCAGATGTGCCCGCTGTACCTTATGACCTCAGGCCTGTATTCCAGGCGACAGAAAGGGAAAAGGCAAAGGGCGAAATGGCCGTAAGAGTCCACACGTGCACCCAAATCTCCCCAGTGGTGGCATCTATAACTGGATTATTTTTTCATTGGTGTTTTTGTGTTTTTTGGTTTTGTTTCCTGCTTACTCTGAATCTTTCCCAATGATTGTGAGCTGAATTTTGCCAGAAATATTTTATGGCCCTATTTCCATTTTGCAGAAAGATTAATTGATCAAGAAAATCATAAATCTCTTCCTAAATCAGTAAGCCTCCATTGCTCTGTGATTCTCAGCATTTTGAATGATCTTAAATTTTATTTTTAGCATGGACCACGTACTAGAATCCTTCTTGTGGAAAATGAGCTGCAGTGAAAACTTACTTTTATGTACCAAACCCCTGGGAGCACAAAAATTATGGGTTGTCTTAGCAAAAATGCTGAGTCTCTAAGAACTTTATTTAATGCATTCAGAGAGGTTCTGTATTTTCAAGTATCTAATTGCAACTGTTAAAAATCTTTCCCAGCATGATCTTCCCGGAAGGGGAAGATGTGAGAACAAGAAGAGAAAAATCAACCTACAGTGAACTTTTCAATACTCACCTCTATTTTCAGATTTTTGCTTAAACAGTCTAGAATATGCCCATTTTTACCATCCAGGTGAATGTGATTTTTAAGCACCTAATAAAATCATGGAGTACCAAAAAGATTGCTAGATTTTGGAAAGCACAGAAACGGCTGTGCTTGAGTTAGAAATTAGCCCTCACTGTTCCCCAAACTAGAATGGTTCCTGTGATTAACGTACGTGATATACTGAGGATTCTAATCAGATTAACGATCTCATAATGCGTGGGTTAGTCATACTAACACTGGTGGCAGAAAAGCAGTTAAAGTCTGAAAGAAGAAAATGGTATTTAATTTAGGATGACAGATTTTCCTTCCTTCCTGGTCTGCAAATAACATAAGAAAGCCACTTGCCGGGTGCTGCTCCCCAGCGAGTCAATAGCCTTATTAACTACCCGGACTCCCCCCAGCAATTCCGGGGTGGGGGGCAGAGGGGGGTCCCCCCAGGCTGCTCAGCCCCCAGCATGCGCTCCACCCTCCCACGTCAGTAGGAAGAGGGTGGACCCTGGCTGTGTGTGTCCCCTTCATTCTCTTCTCCACCAGTGGGATTGTGTCTGACTCACGAAAAAGAGCAACTTCCACGTTAGCCAAAGCTTGCAACGGTAGCTCCCTAACGTCGTTGTGAATCTGTGCTCTCCACTGAGCAGAATCACCATCTTTAACAAGTCACTTGACATGTTTGGTTCTCAGTTTCCTCACCAGTGATGTAGGTGCCATCGTGAAGATGACGAAAGAGTGGGACTCAGCAGTGCCTTGCACACAAAGACCATTTAATATGTTTTCACTGTAGTATATATTATTTTATGTTATGTTACATGGTATTGTTAAAGCCCCACCCATTTTTCGAGACTCCTACATTCCCGTCCAGCTTCTCGAGGAAGCCGTCACCTCCACAGGGTAGTCTAAACAATCTGCCCATTTTTGTAAGACGTATTGTCTGTCCTGTCTTATAAGTCACCCCCCAGGTGTCTCATAGCCTCCCGGGAAATCTTGATCCTAAAGGGTCTGGTGTCCTAATCCTGACCAAAGTAGGAGAAATACCTACTGCGGTCCAACAGCCCGTGTGTTCTGGAATAATTCTGAGCCCTAGACTTCATGCAAATGGATGTGCTCCATCCATCTTGCTTGTCCACTAAGCCGATTTTCTTTTTTCCAGTTCGAATTTCCTTGCGTATAAGCCCAGGTGTCCAGAGCCTCACATCTTTCCCTGAACCCATTGTCCTGCGTTCGTATCTCTCGTTATCTCCTGCCTACAATCATCTCCCCCAAAAGGGAGGAGATTATCTTTCCTGCTTCCTGCTTCCACCTCCCAATCACAGGTAAGGACTATGCTAAAACTATACTGACCACCTAAGATCAGGGCATATGTGCTAGCAATGCCTACTCAGGTTTCCTTTGGCTTCTAAATGGCCTTTGTCATAGCCCTTCCTCGCTGTGACCTCAGCAACATGACCTTGAGGAAGGCCCATCTCACGGGCCCACAAGCCCACGTGAGGCCGGGCCTGCAGCCCGACAGGCCAGAGCGATTGAGACTGTCCAGACCCTCAAGGAGAAGTAACCAAGTTTATACTTTGTGGCAATGAGAAGCCCCTGAGGGTTTTAAAAAGGGAAGTGACACGATGATAAAATTTGCCTTTTAGGAAAATCGGTCTGAGTGCCGTGTGAAGACATCTGGATAATATCTTTTTATTATAAACATCAAGCCAGTTATGAAAGGAAGGAAAAACCTGAAGGACGAGAGGCCCAAAGAGGCTGAGAGTGAAAGGTCCAATGTTGGAAAGTGATGCACAGGCGGAAGGAAGTGGAAGGAAAATGCAAAAAGGGTCAATCGATAGAATTTCATGATTACTCGAGTACATCATGGGGTAAGAGAAATGAGAAAAATACGTTGCTTACGGTCAACTATCACATGAATGCTTATGGCCTCACCACCTTGGGACAAGCATGATCCCAAATGTTTTCATACATGGGTCAGCGCCCGGTAAATACGTGTTCAGCTCACCGACAGAGAATCCCTAAGTCCGCCTATGTTCTCGGCAGCCAGCCTGTCTGTCTCCAAGGAATTCTCTTATCAAAACCTGGAACTTAAGCTGCAAGGCAACTGTAGCCAGTTTTTCCAGGTTTGCATGGAAAATAATGCTGACAAAAATTGCAGAAACGCCTGGAAACTAGAATATCAGTTCACTCATTGTTGGAGAGGCTATGAGCTGACCTGATCCTCCTCGGTGTTATTAATAATCATTAGACTTAATTTGGACAGGAGCTCATTAAGCTTATCCAGTGTAAACCAAACTTAAATCATCTCATTTAAGATACACCAGCGGGTCTCAAACTTTCGTGAGTATCGACAACCACCTGGAGGGTTTTGTTTTCCTTTCTGATTAAAAAAGTCAACGTTTCTGATTTAGTTGATTTAGAAGAGAGTCCGAGAAATCACTGGGAGAACCACTGCCTTAGGACAGGGTTTCCAAAAGCTCAATTATAAAAACCAGCTACAGTAACATTAAAAATGAAGAGGCCCGGGTCCCCTGTGGTCGCCTCTGAATCAGAGGTCAGGGGGCGCGTGCAGGTATCCGTCTTTTAGAGAGTGACTCTTGTAAGCAGCCAAGCTTGCGCGACGCTACCCTAATGCAGCCCGTGACTTGGGTCCTGTTATTATTCTTATTTTGCAAAAGGGAAAACCGAGACTTGGCGAGCTCTAGTCCCAGCAACATCCGAGCCCTTCGCCCTTCCACTGGGCCTCCACCGGGCTCCGGGCTCCCGCACTGAAGGTGCCTCGTGTGTAGGTCCCTGGCACCCAAGGGCCCTCATCCCGCCTACGCCAGGGTCTCTGCAGCCTGGCCCCATGCACTCGCAAGGGTCGGTGAGAGCCAGGCCCCATAAAACAGTGCCATGCCCAGGTCAGATTTCAAACACAAGGCAGCTGACAGCAAACAGACCAAAAAAAAAAAAAAAAACAGTCAGTTCAAACAACCAGTGAAATGCAGGGAAGCAGCATCAAGTCATCATTTAAATGAATTGACTAAAAAATGAAATCAAAACTCTCAACCCACTAAGTCTTAGGAAGCAGAGGAAAAACAGAGATCGGCTTGGGTGCCAGAAAATGCATTTTACCAAATATTTTATAACTGGCTCGACATTTATAATAAAAAGATATTACCCAGATGCGAAAAGCCTTAAAAGTGCCTTACAAAGTGTTTTACTACATATTTCAGGATTCTCAGAAAATGAAATCCCCCTGTTTGCAGCAACGGCGTCACATACACAAACTGTCCTTGCAGCTTCTTCCTCTGAGATGCTCCATGACTAGATTGAAGGACTCTTAAAATACATAGTATTAAAAAATAAAATACAATAAAATACATAGTATTTTGTATTCTTTGTAAACTTACGTGAATAGTGGCTAACGCTGATGGAGTGCTCTGTGTCTCTTAACACGTGTAGTCCTCACAACAAATATTTAAGGTAAATATTCTTATTTTCCTCACTTACACATAAGGAAACTGAGGCCCAGATAAGGACGGAGCTTCGCCAGCAGGTGGTGGAGCCAGGCGGTAGACCAGGCCGCCGGCCCGGGTGTCACACGCGCAGCCCGAGCGGGACGCTGCGCCCTGGGCGTGGACTGAAGAACAGGTGCCCTGGGTTCGCGCACCTGCTGCATGTGTGTGTCCGGGAATCGGTATTTGCGGTAACAGAAGCATATTATGTGGGTGAGACGGGGACAATAAAGAGGGAATCGTAAAGAAGGAATTCTCCGAAAGCGAAGGTGCCTAATTCAGTGATGCCCAGGCGAGGGAGGAACAGGGGTCATCACACTTGCAGGGGTCGGAGCACCGGCCGCCGGTTGTTTTTCAAAGAGCAACTCTACAGGGACGAACAAGCTCCGCCAGGTGACTCGAAAACTCTCCTGCTGCCACTTTGGCCCCGAGCCTTCCGGGAGGATTGGGCCCGAGGACGAGCTGGGCCTTGCTGGACCCCAGTCCTGGCGCTCAGGGTGGCTGTGGCTGGCCCACGGCCCCCCAGAGTGGCAGTGGACGTCTGTCCTGTTGGGCTCTTTTCAAAGATTTTATTTATTTATTCATGAGAGACCCAGAGAGAGAGAGAGAGGGGCAGAGACACAGGCCGAGGGAGGAGCAGGCTCCCGACGTGGGGCTCGATCCCGGGACCCTGGGGTCACGGCCTGGGCCCAAGGCAGCTGCTCCCGGGCTGGGCCACTCGGGGGTCCCAGTGAACGTGGACGGACTCAGAAGACCTGCGAAGCCTAAGCCACAAGCGGGCCCCTGTGCTCCGTCCCCCCGTCCCCCTCGCCTGCCTGAGGGACCCTGACATGGTGACCGTCTCCTACACAAGGACGCACCCACGTGAGTGTCCGTGGAGGGCAGAGTCAGGCACCGCGTCCCCAGGCCGCGGCCGGTGTCAGATGCCACACTCGGGCGCCCATGTAGGACGAGAGCCCCTGGCTCGGGGTTCCCTTCCCAGCTTGCTCCTCTGGATCCAGTCTGACTGGGGGCAAGGCCATGACACTACCCTTAGGAATGCCGATGTCCCCCCGCCTTCAGTTAGCAAAGGGACGAACCCACGCAGGTTCTGCCATCCCAGAAACGCTTCAAGTCATCCATTCCGCCTACCGTGGCTTTTTATTTTCCAAAATATTTCTTATTTTTATCAAAGTAACACGTGAATAGGGTTCAAAAACCAAGTTAAGATCCAAAGATTCACAAAGAAAAGCGATTATTTTCTGTTACCCCTCCCCACCTATCCATTTTACTTTCTAAACGAAAACACTTCTTTTTTTTCCTTAGTTTTTTCTTATACTAAGTGGGCTCCACACCCAACGTGGGGCTTGAACTCACAGCCCTGAGTTAAGGGTTGCCCCGCTAGCCGAGCCGCCCGGCGCCCCAGGGCCAACGCTCCTGAAGTCCCCTCGGTCCCATGTGGGCGGTCATGTCAGGTCATGCCAGACCTCAGGATACTATTTTAGGCTGCCACTTGTCATTGAGCTATTCCAAACCGTATTCATGCCCCCCCCCAACGTGTGCGCATTTAAATCTGTGCTCCTCTCTAGTCTCCACTTTTCTCCCAACACAGTTATGTGAAGCGTTGGTTGAAATTGCTAAGCTCTGTTTGTACTTTAGGACTTTGTGAAGCCAAGAACTTTACATGATTATATTTCCCTTCCTGCGCGAACCTCCTGGAATGTCTCAGTTGTTTTCCTTTTCTTCATAAAATTTACTTTTTATAATAATCCTTCCCTTTTGTAAGGTTCAATAGAGCATATCCTCTATGAAAACTCTTTTTTTCTAGAGATTCTCTTGGAGGGATGTGGGGCGCCCGGGTGGCTCAGGGGTTCAGCATCAGCCTTCGGCTCAGGGCGTGACCCCAGGGTCCCGGGATCGAGTCCCACGTCGGGCTCCCTGCATGGAGCCTGCTCCTCCCTCTGCCTGTGTCCCTGCCTCTCTCTCTGTGTCTCCAATGGATAAATAGATAAAATCTCTAAAACAGACACACACACACATACAAAAAAAAACCCTCTTTTTAATTCTCTTCTGTTTCCTACCAGATTTCTGTATTTTTCTTTCATTGTTCAAGTTCCTCTCCCAAATATACAGCGATCCTCTTTTGCCCATTCGTATTTCAGAGAAAGGCTGAAAAACTGATGCAGGCTACTCTCCGCACTAGTGGGTCTCAAAATATGGTCCCTAGCTGTACCCGGAAACTTGTTAAAAGGCAAACTCTCGGGCTTAATCCCAGTCTTCAGAAACTCTGAATTTGGGTTCAAACATCTGTGTCTTAATAATCCCTCCGAGTGATCCTAATGCACACGGAAGTCTGAGGGCCAAGGCTGGCTGCCACTGCTTCTGGGTCACCTGGGGGAACCGAGCTTTCGTGCAGGGACATCTTTCCTATGGGGCTGCTCACTCCTTCAGGGACGAAATCTTGGGTCTTTTGCCCACAGGATAGCTATCCAGCTGCCCGTGCTCTGCTGGGGGTTGAGAGCGGGACACAATGAGCCCTGCCTCTGATACGATGGCAAGGCAGGCAAAGCGAGGCTTGGCTCTTCCAGAAGGGCTGTCATTTTTGAACAAAGAGCCACCGTTCCAATTGTCTAAGATATCTGTCTGTTTGAGCCAATGACTCAGTTTCCTGAACCAACTTTCTGAGACACTATCCTTTCCATGAACCGGGATCACCTGCCGTAGGTGAGTAGGTCCCTGTCCTTGCCACCTGCAACAAAAATAGAGTTTAAAATTACAAACACTTGCATCCTATGTACTATTTGATTTTTTTGGCAACTCAAAAATGTGTGTCAGGAAACAACAAAAATAATTCCAGCTGTTTAATAATAATAATAATAATAATAATAATAATAATAATAATAAATTCAGCTCTTCACTTTTAGAAAGTACATTTCATGTATTTCCACCAAAAACCATTAGGTGGCACTTTCTGCTCTGCTTATAATCACTATTTTCTCCTTTCCTTCGGGGGAAATCTTTCATGGAGGTCCTTGGGCCTGTTGTGGCGGCTCTTCAAGATCTCCTGAGAAAATTGTTGCGTTTTAGTGACTCATTTAGTCTTCGGTGACTCATTGAATTAGTTCTGCTGCGTTAGCAGAGTCAGGTAACGTCTCCTAATTGTTGATCCCTCTGTCACAAGCTCTGTGTGTTTTCGCCTTGCCCAGAAGGAAATCTGAATCCGAAATCCCAGTTTCGACAAAGTACCACTCAGCTGCCTTAATCCAAAATGTAGAATGTTTGCAAGCTTGTCGCTCTGGGGATATTTTCTCCCTTGCAATAGGGTCCAACCAGGTGAAGCTCAAAAGCAAAAAGACGGTTCCTGCAAATAAACACAAGTTCCCTCCACAGAGTGGTAACAATGGTCCTTTGGCTTTTATAGAAATTTCCTTCTAACAAGCTTCAGTGATAATGCAAATCAATATCTCGTTGATCATGGGGGATGTTTTTTTCTTAGTTGGGAGGATTTCCTAAAAGATTTTCCTTCCAGATTTTCCTGTGTGTCTAAATGCTACTGATCCTTTAAGAATCTGCTTCCGCTTGACCATCTCTGACAAATCTTTACCAAAATATCACTGTTTTCTAAGCTGAACTAGGGGTCCCTCGTCGGTGCCCTGCATATGACTCACATGACACTTACCACAGTCTTAAAACTGTCTTTTTGTGAGTTATACCCCCTTAACGAGGGCGGCTGTGTCATAATCGTTTCTGTGGTGCACGTTGCCCTAGAGCCCGGTGAGTGTCTAGTTAAATTTTCATTTGAAAAGCAGAATAGTCCTTAATTATTTGATGAGAATCCTTAATGTTCATTCTCTTGTTGTTTATTTTTTTTCCTTAGACGTCAACAATCCGGGTAACTCTTGAAGTATTATTGCAGAGTAGCACCATTTCATATAGGGTGGGGCTGGGAAAGAAGAGCCAAGATTGCCGGAGTGGTAGAGACGGCCAGAAACAGGCGGGTGTCCTGCAGGAGCAACACGTTGTTCGGTTACTGCCCGTCCTTCGAAATGTCATAGAGTCTTAAAATATGTGAGTTTGGTCACCGGGAGTTTTTCCTTAAAACCCTCACCTTATTTCGCTAGTTTATCTCACCAAATAGCATGTATTTTCCATGACAGGAAGCAGTTCTAAACAGTCACACAGGTGCCACAGGCCTTCCACATTGAAAGGTCAGGAACACAAGTTAGAGGCACTGGCATCCGAATCGTCACCCGCTGGCGGCTTTGCGAAGGTAAAATGTAAATGCTTCCTTTGAACTCCAGCGGACTCTCTTGGTGGGACTGGGGGGGGGGCGGTTTTAGGGAGATGTATACAGACATTCTGAACAGAGGGGTAAGGTCTGGTTTTAGGAGAAAAGAGGAATTTTACGATGAATGATTCTTTACCATCTCCGAGGAGGAACTGTGAAAAAAACTAGCCAGGTGACGAAGTAGAAGAGCGAATAGTATTAACGACTCCCTCTGTGTCCTGCCAGCTGAAGAACGCCGCGCCTGTCGCAGGAGATGATGAAGGAAGACGAGCCACAGACCAGCCTTCTTGCTTGGCCAGAAGCGAAACCTTGTGAAAGTGACACAGAGAGGCCCCGTGGTTGGCCCGGCCCCGGCTCCCTGGCCTCGGGTGGGCCTGCGGAGGGTCCAGCAAGTGGTCCAGCAGGAGGCCCAGGAGGATGTCCAGCAGGTGGCCCCGCGGGTGGTCTAGCAGGAGGCCCAGAGGGTGGCCCAGCAGGTGGCCCAGCGGGAGACCAGCAGGTGGCCCAGTGGGTGGTCCAGCAGGTAGCCCAGTGGGTGGTCCAGCAGGTGGTCCAGCAGGTGGTCCAGCAGGTGGTCCAGGAGGAGGCCCAGCGGGTGATCCAGCGGGTGGCCCAGCTGGTGACTCAGCAAGCAGTCCAGCGGGTGGCCCAGCAGGTGGCCCAGCAGGAGGCCCAGCAGGTGGCCCAGCAGGTGGCCCAGCAGGAGGCCCAGCAGGTGGTCCAGCGGGCGGCCCAGCAGGAGGCCCAGTCTAGGAGCAGAGAATGAGGACTGTGAGTGACCAGGGCTGTGCTGCTGTTTTCATGAAACTTCTCGTCTTCCAGGTCCTCTCCACAGCCTGCGTGAACCTGCAACGAGTAGAACTGAGGAAACCTAACTTACTTGGTTTCAGTCCCGCCTTCGCCGAGGGCCTCACACGGGCGGACTAAAATGTGATTTCGTCCCGGTTTGCTGTTCGGAGGGGAAGGATGGCTGGGTGCTCTCCCCCGGGGTGCGCTCCTGGAGCCCGAGGCCTGGGGAAGCTGGTTCTTTCCGTTTGTGGAGTCGGTGGGGGGGGGCACGGAAGCCCTGGGTGACTCTGAGGCTCGGGCAAGGCATTCTGTGAGCTTCCGTGTCCCCCAAAGTGTCGATGATGGGATAAGGAGCCCACGGGGCTGCTGCCCGAGCCAGAGAAGGTAATCCTAACAACCACCCAAATGTATCATCTTGGAATAAATTTCTAAGGAGTAATTGTGCATCAAGAGGTGGATTCATAGACGCTTGCAGGCAAAAGGACTCCTTGACAACTTTTCTTTTTGAAGAACAGTAAAAAAGAAAAAGAAGAAGAAGAAGACAGCTTAATTGGATAAAGAAATAGAGCTAATGTACCCAAGAAAAGGTAGGCATAGCCCAGCCACCAAAGTCACAAAGAGCAGAGTTTTGCCAGGGAGGGATCTGCAGGCCTGGATTCCTATTCCAAACAGGTGCCACCTGGTGTGCGTTCCTGAAACCGGGCTCGCAGAGTCTCCAAAAGGCCTTGAGCCTTGCCCTAGAGTCACATCCACTACTCAGAGTGGAAAAATTAGTTTACTATTCAGTTTATTTGACTTCTTGCAATGAGCAGAAATGGCTCAGCTATTCCTACTGTCACCCGCCGGAAGATTAGATTCAGAGTAGGGCCGTGCCCCCGTGGGGCTTGAGCCATTTCCCTCCTCAGTATCACCTAATGGTACCTCTTCTCCACCATAAGAAAGTGCAACGCTCTGCAGATGAAGTAAATCAATGACTCCCTTCATTTTCACACGGTGCAGTTTTGCACAAGCACCCAAAAAACAATTTTAAAAGAACAGTTTTCCCTTTGTAGAAGGCTTCCCACAAGTACTATTTCAATGTGCTACTGATGGACTTAAAGAAAATAGAAATGTCACAAGAAACCTCAATCGGCCATGCCTATGGAATGAAATGCCCATAAAGTCCCTAAACAATGGGGTTCAGAGAGCTCCCAGGGTGGTGAACACACGGAGGTGCCGGGAGAGTGGTATGTCCAGAGAGGGCACCCAACCCCCCTCTCCACACCCTGCCCAGTGTATCTTTTCCATTTGACTGTTCCTGTGTTGCGTGCTTTGGGGATGCACTGGTAGTAGTAAATAAAGTGTCTTCCTGAGTTCTTCGACACATCCTAGCAAATTATCACATCTGAGGAGGGGGTTATGGAAACCTACGATCTACAGCTAGTTACTCAAAAGTACAGGTAGCCTGGGATTTGTGAATGGCATCTAAATTGGGGGAGTCTTGTGGAACCTCAACTCGTGGGATCTGAAACTGATTCCAGGTAGACGGTGTCAGAACTGAATTGTTGGGCACCCAACTGGTGTCCAGAGACTCAGAGAATAGGTTGATATAAGGGGGAAAACACACACATATTTGGTGTCAGAAATGATATGAGTAATAGTTTAAGTATTAATTTTGAAGAGAAGTGAATTTTACTACTTTAGAGCTCAAACATAAAGCTAGAAATGAAAATCTACGTTCACACGAAAAATGACCCATGAATGTTCATAACAGTTTTATTTGTAACAGCAAAGTACTAAAGAACCCAAATGTTCTTCAATGGGCAAACTGTTGAATGAACTTTGGTGCATCCGTAGAATGGAGTGTTATTTATCAATAGAAAAGAAGGGACTATATATAGATACCCATGACAACCTAAAAGGTCTCCCAGGACATTATACTGGCTGGAAAAAAAAAAAGCTGACTTCAAAAAGTTGTATATATTGTATGATTCCATTCCTAATATATTCTCAGAATGTCAGAACTATAGCAATAGAGAACTGATTAATAGTTTCCAAAGGGCAGAGGTATGAATGGGGGCAGCAAATACCAAGAAGTAGCGTGATGAAATTCTTCTGTGGAACAGTTGGAATAGTTCTCATCTTAACTCTGGCGACGGCTACATGAACCCATACCTGGGATTAAACTGCACAGAGCTACACCCACAAATGAATGCAGGTTAAAACTGGTGATGGGTAAATTAAGTCTGGTTTATTTAACCAGATGAGTTAGTAGTCTGGTTAATAGTTCAGTTAATTTTGATAGTCTAGTTAACAGTAATTTTAATAGCTTAGTTAGCATTTAATAGACTAGTTAACAGTAAGGTACCAATGTCAATATTGTACTAGAACAATATGAAATGAAACCACTGCGGGCAGCTGGGAGAAGGGGACATGTGTGAGAGTCTGTACTATTTTGTGGTAACTTTCCATGAGTCTATAGTTATTTCAAAATGCAAGATTAAAAAAAATGCAAGGTTAAAAAATAATAATTAAAATAATATATCAATGGAGATTTAAATTTTTATATTTAGTTTGTTGTTAACATTTGCTCTGGATTTCATTAATTTTTAAGAAAATAGGAAATTTTTCCCCCATGTGTTATACAAATGTTACTGCCTTTTCATGGACCATTTCTGAATTCACTTCATTCTGACCTGAAAGTAGAATGAAGCATTTCATTGACCTCCTCATTAAAAAAAACAAAAACAAAAACAAAAAAACATCTATTTTACAAGGCATTGGTGAACAATACAGACTTCATTAAAATCTGCATATAGGAAACATTGCATAATATACAATATTAAGTTCCTAACTAGAATATGCAGAAGGATCCTGTTCACAATTGCAACAAAACCCATAAAATGTGTAGGAAAAATATAACAAAAATATCTATAAATATATATCAAATTATAAAATCTTCTAAAAGGTATTATTGAAAATTTAATAAATGGAAAAATATAAAAGTTCCAGATGGGAGAAGATAATGTTACAAAGATGCAATTCTCCCATTATAATTGTCAAAGTCAAAGCAATTACAATAAAAAATCACAGGAAGATTTTTTAGAAAAAATGATAAGCTTGTTCTTAAATTGATATGGTAAAGAAAAAGCATGATAATAAAAACAATGGCTAAAATTTCTGATTATTTAATATTTTCCATGCAGTGTCACAAATTATCTCATAATCCTCATTGTAACAATATTATCATCATTACAAATGAGGAAATTGAGATTAAAGAAGCTACGGAGCACCTGGGTGGCTCAGTCAGTTAAGCATCTGACTCTTGGTTTTGGCTCAGGTCATGATCTCAGGGTCGTGGGATCAAGTCCCCCAACAGGCTCCGTGCTTGGCAGGCAGTAGGCTTTGGGATTTTCTCTCTCTCTCTCCATCCCCCCAGCTCCGTCCTCATTCATGCTCTCTCTCCTTTCCTCTTTCTCTCAAATAAATTCTTTTAAAAATCATAAAGGAGCCAAATGATTTGTCCAATACCACCAAATGGGCAAGAGGTAAAGCATTACCTCTGATCACAGCGGATCTGACCCAGAGTCTCTGCTTTTAGCCACTAGATTCTTCTACCTCTGAAGATATGAGTCCATAAATTCTTCAAAAGAAGAACAAAAATGAAGAACTTGGAATGGTAATTTAATAGTCATAATAATTGCAGGATGTTGTGTATGCACAAAAATAAACAGTAGAAAATAGAGCTCAAGAAAGGATCTGCAGACCTATAGATGGAAACTTAGCCTGTAATATAGGTAGCATTTCATATTAGTAGAGAGAAGATGGTCTATTCAATAAAAAGTGTTAGTATAATTGGAAAATGTGAAGTTTCAGAGAAAGTTTGGAAAAATCAATGTTTGGTAAAAAAAATAGAGTATTAGCCCTACCTCATGACATATGCTAAACACATTAAAGATATAAATGTACTGAAAATTATAAAAACCCCTAACGACACCTGGGGGGCACAGTTGGTTGACTGACTCTTGGTTTCTGCTCTGGTTGTGATCTCAGGATCATGGGATTGAGCCCCACATGGGGCTCCATGCCCAGCGTGGAGTCTGCTTGGGACTCTCTTTCTCCCTCTGTCCCTCCCCACCTCATGCATGCAAGCTCTCTCTCAAAGAAACTTAAAAATCTTTTTAAAAAATTATTTAAAACACCTAAATATCTATAAAGGGATTTTTTTTCCCAAATATTGAAGTAGAAAGCTATTACGATTCCAGAAAACATTAAGAAAAAAATAGACTGATTTGTCCCAATAAAAATAAAAACTTACATGACAGGAGACACCACCAACTAAATTAAAACACAAGTGACAGAGAGAAAATATTTGTAAGATATATAATAAACACCAATAGCCAGATCATGCAAGGCATTTTTTAATAAGAAAATCAAATACTCTCATTAAAAAAAAATGTGTATGTATTGGGACACCTGGGGGGCTCAGCAGTTGAGCGTCTGCCCTGGGCTCAGGGTGTAACCCCGGGGTCCTGGGATCGAGTCCCACATCGGGCTCCCTGTGGGGAACCTGCTTCTCCCTCTGCCTGTGACTCTGCCTCTCTCTCTGTGTGTGTCTCCAATAGATAAATAAATAAAATATTTAAAAGAAATGTGCAAAAAAAAAAGAAATGTGCATATATAGATGTATATTGTACATAGAAATTTCAGGCAATTCACTCGCACAAAACTGTGATTTTCCATTAAAATTTTTAAAGATGTTCTATCTCATCAACAATCAGAGAAAAGCAAATCAAAAACAAAAATGAAATACTGTTTTTGCCTATCTGACTGGCAAATTTATTACAGATTGATAATAACAGGTAGTGCTTTAAGAAAACGAGCTTTTTTTTTTTTTTTTTTTTTTTTTTTTTTGGTAGAGGAAAAAAAAAGAATTGATTTCAGTGAGGCCAACACCAGAAAGACAGCAGACTACTGCCTCAGGACTGCCTCCAGAGCGCCAAGAATACTTACCAACATTTTCTCTTGAGCCTTATTGTAAAAATACAGTGTGTGATACAAATAACCTACAAAATATGAGTTAACCAACTGTTATCAGTCTTCTGGTCAACAGTAGGCTGTTGCAGTGAAGTTTTTGAAGTCAAAGTTGTACTTAGATTTTAGGTTGTCGGGGGTCAGTGCATCTAACCCCCACATTGTTTGAGGGTCTACTGGACTTGTTCTGTATGTTAATATTTTAAAGTTTATTTGAGGGGGAGAGGGAGGGAGAGACAGAGGGAGAGAATCTCAAACAGACTCCCCTCTGAGCACCGAGCCTGCTGAAAGGCTTGACCTCAAGATCCATTAGATCATGACCCGAGCAGGGCACCTGGTGGCTCAGGTCGTGATCCTGGGATCGAGTCCCACGTCATGCTCCCCGCAGGGATCCTGCTTCTCCCTCTGCCTGTGTCTCTGCCTCTCTCTCTCTCTCTCTGTGTCTCTCATGAATAAATAAAATTTAAAAAAAAAAAAAAAAGATCATGACCTGAGCAGAAACCAAGAGTCCGATACCACCCGGGTGCCCCTGTTTTGTATGTTAATTTAAAAGGCTCTGGAAAGATACACACCAAGACACAGCCAGCAGTTGGGACACCGACAGGACATTGTCAGCAGTGGGAAGATGAGAGTGGGTAAGAGGGACATTAATAGTTCACTCGTGTATTTATTATTCTACAAATCTTACAAAGAACGTATTTGTGGGTTGCTTATGTAAATTTTAACAGAAAAAAAATGAAACTGATATGGATATAATGACCTAGAAATGTAGCAAAGATAAATTGTTGATTTTTTAAATTACAGAATCACGACTGTACGCACACGCATGTATAGGTATATACTCTGCAGGGATGTGTGTGTGGGTGAGTGTCCGAACGGAATCGCATGATTAGCTCTGAGAAAGGGGGTAGGGCCATGAGATTCGGAAGATGGAAGGGACAGGCAATGTTTCAGTTTTGCTTAAGTTTTTGTAATATAGATTACAGATAGATGAGAGAGAGAGAGAGAGAGAGAGAGATATTGGTAATTTTAAAAAGTTTAAGATAATACTTCTTTGCCTAAGGTTCACGGCCCTCTCCAGTTGGCCTTAAACTACATTTTCAAGCCTTTCTTTCATTTTTTTTTTTAAAGATTTTTTTAAATTTTTTTCTTAATTTTTATTTACTTATGATAGTCACAAAGAGAGAGAGAGAGGCAGAGACACAGGCAGAGGGAGAAGCAGGCTCCATGCACCGGGAGCCCGATGTGGGACTCGATCCCGGGTCTCCAGGATCACGCCCTGGGCCAAAGGCAGGCGCCAAACCACTGCGCCACCCAGGGATCCCCAAGCCTTTCTTTCACTTCCAAAACTTGTACAGTCCTTTCAATCAGCTCAAAACTGCTCTTTACATAAAGGCATATGTAATCACCTCAAGTCAAGACTGCGGGGTGCAGCTGTGTAAGGTGTGCCCTGCCTTAGAGCATCTGGCCAGTGGAGTAAGTGGGGAGCAGCTCGTGCTCCCCAACTCTGGCATCGACCTGGCCACCTCCCTGCCCTCAGCCAAGAGTGAACTTGCTCTCCTATGAATTCTTCTGACTCAGTCACTATCCTTTATAGAATAGTCATTGGTTAACTTTCTTTTCTCCCCTATTATATGGCGAAAGCCCTTGAGGATGAGAAACTTCATTTTACTATCTTTCCAAGTGCCCAGAACCCGTGTAATTGGGCAAGAAGTATCTGCTAAATGAAGAACGTATTTCTAAGTGTGCCATATACACCAAAGTAGCAGTGACCCTTTCGGTGTATCACACTTTGATCAATATATAAACCTGCCTTTCACTACAACTGGGGAGAGATATATATATCCCTTTGCCAAACTTCGAGCTAAGTAAGCCATGAAAACTGGAAGGCAATATCCAACTTACAAAAGAGCAAAAATCTCATCACTTAACTTCAGGCTGAGACCAAAATATAATTAGCTATTTATTAAAACATAAAATACTTTGCCCCTTGATTATATAAATGAACCAGATAAGGGAAATAAGCATTCTAACCAAATAACAATGCAGGATTGGAGAAAATCACTGAGAAGAAAGATGATTTGCATTTGAAGGCAAATTAATACCATAAAGTATGCAACGAATATTGTGGCATTCAAAAACATTCTGTGGACTAAAGATACTTAACCCACTTCCCTAAAGGGCTCTGTTAATAGGTCATACTCCCAGGGGCTCTTATGCTACGCCAAGTATCATGAAGCAGGAGCAGACTCCAGTCTGTGGTCTACATTCAAACCAGGATGTGTTGATTAAGCCCCAAAGACTGGACTACAGGGAGCTATATAGTCAATAACCTCTGGGGATCATATTTGAGTATTTCAGCCTATTTAATCAATGTTTTTAGGTGCCAGCTTCCTTATGCAACGTGTGTGTGCACTGGATAGATCTGTAGGCTTGATCTTAACTTTAGGGTTCCAGGATTTAATACCAGGATATCAGGGGATTGTATAGTGAGTGAAATGAAAATTATTTGGAGAGAAGCTAAATCCTTCTGCTACTCCTTAGCCAAAACGCCATGTTAATTACTTGTCACCTATTGATAATGGTTAGACTCTTACCTGATTGCCAGCGAACCTTATTCCTTATTGGCAAGATTGTTCAGGAAATGTGCTCAGAATTTCCAGATAATTTTATTTGTCCTCCATAGTTTAGGTTCAATTAGCTTGAACTCAGGTGCACAGAGCTAAATACTTGCACCATAAAAGTAGCTCATTGAGAATCAAAGTCCTGGAAGATGTTTCATATTGATTTCATTGTGTTTTAAAGCAAATAAGCGTAAAAAAAACCAAATAATTTTCTAAGCAGAAATGGCAAGTTTTCTGTAGAGGTCACAGCTGGGCCCTTGGACCCAGTTCCTTGACATACTGCAGTCTGGTATAAGGGATGATCAATGGCTCATGGCGTCCTCTCCTACCTATGAGAGGAGTGAAGTTTCTCTATGGTCCCTACCTTGTGTCTACAATTTCTCCCACTGCCCACCCTCTCCAAAGATCCTTCTTTTCTTACATATCTGGATTTTGATGCTTTAATATTTCCCAGGACACAGAGTCAATCAATAGAGGAACGAATTCACCTTACTAAGATGTTTTATATTCTCTCTCCCTCATGTCCCTGATTCCAATTTTAAAATTAGTGACACTTCAACCTTTCCCTCATGCCACATCTTTCCCAGCATATCTATGCTTCTGAAGACTCACTCTTGTGCGTCTCACTTCACTCTCCGATTCCTGGCATGAGGAGAATCTCAATAGCAACTCATGCAGTCCTTCCTTTTGTCCAGTTCTACACTTATTCAAGCGTGGTGGTCAGTCATTTTTCTTTGATTTCTTAAGAGGCATTTCATCAATAGCACACGTTACTGAAGATTCAGGGAAAGGCATAAGGTTTATATCAACGCAACACAAATGATCTAAAATTAAATGTTAGGCCTACCAGTACTTAAAAACTGTTCCTCAGTTTGTTTCCGCCAACTTGAATGGCAACCTTCAATATTGCTACTCAGTTGGTTTGCCTCTCCACACCGCCCCTGCCCCTCCTCTTCGCCCCTCCCCATTACTCCTGCTTGACTGGAGTAGGCAAATTCCTCTGTCTTCAAAGCAGGCAATATCATCTCTCTCTGGCCGTATTTCTATTTTCTGTTCTCACATCACTCTGACCACAGCCTCTTCCCAGCCCAAGGTCTTTACCCTTAATCACAACATCCAAGTCCTTTTGGCCATGTAAGGTAACCTAGTAACAAGTTCTGGGCGTTAGGACCTGACCATCTTTATAGTGTGTACGGTGCAATCGATGAACATCTTTCAGGTGCATGTGGTGCAGGGAGTGGCATTATTGTGCCTACCAAACTGCCCATTCATTCGAACCCTTGGCATTCTCATATACAGTTAGTGGAACGGACGTGGCAAATCCATTCTAGGGGTTAGTTTCAAATATATCAAAATTAAATGTGTACCTTCTCTTTGACTCCATATAACTTCACCTCTGTGAAATCTGTGCCACGGAAATACTTACACATTTATATTCATTCAACAACTAATTATTGAAAGTCTATGACACACCAGGTATTCTTCTGGTTTCTAGGAATAAAGAGAAAACCGCTGATCTTTCAAGCCACTAGTGGAAGAAGGTAAAGCACAAGCAAATATGTATCATGCTAACTAGTGGTAGATGCTTTTTCTAGCTGATCGAACCAAAAGCTTCAGAGTCTTTCTTAATTCCTCTCCTTTCCATACAAACCAGCACATCTTCCTGGTTCTAACTTCAAAATATGTAAGAATCTGACTGCTCAGGATGCCCAGGTGGCTCAGCGGTTAAGCGTCTGCCTTCAGCCCAGGGTGTGATCCTGGAGACCCGGGATCTAGTCCCACATCGGGCTTCCTGCATGGAGCCTGCTTCTCTCTCTGCCTCTGCCTATGTCTCTGCCTCTCTTTCTGTGTGTCTCTCATGAATAAATAAATAAATAAAATATTTAAAAAAAAAGAATCTGACCACTCTGTGTGCACAAATATGCATTTACAAAAATGTTTCCCAAAGGAAATTACTACTAGATGAAAGGACAGCAAATAACAGGTAGGACACAAGCAAACAAGCCTCTACCGTGATACCTTACGTACCAAAATGTATGTAACACAAAGTCTAGTCTAACGCAATTATCACACACTTGAGTTTCATGAAATCTTCATAGCTATCTACCTTATTTTTATTATTGCCTAAATATTTTATACCTTACCTGAAGATACATTCTACTATGATGGTCTCTGTTGGACAGATCATTGAGTTAAATGAGTGTGATAAAGCAGTACATTGTCATATACAAATTGCTGTGAGTGAAGGCTAGCCTGGTAATGTAGTATTAAGATGGCACCAAAGTAAGATCTCACATTTTCTGGAACACATGAGAAACTTTTTAAAAAAAAATCACAGAGGCAAATCCAGTCAAGACCATGACCCACATGTTGGCATACCTTTTCTGTGAGGAGTGACATACTGAATATGTTAGGCTTTGCCAGGACAGGCCATTTAGAATCTGCCCCAACTCTCCCATTACAGCACAAAAATAGTCACAGATAAGACATAAACAGCTGATCATGGCCAGGTTCTGGTAAAATCCCAAGTATCATAAAATTTTACCCATTAAAAAGGTTAGTATGAATACCTAAGACATTATTTTTAAAAACATAACCATAGGGATGCCTGGGCCGGGGGGGGGGGGCTCAGCAGTTGAGCACCTGCCTTCAGCCCAGAGCGTGATCTGGAGTCCCAGGATCGAGTCCCCCATCGGGCTCCCTGCAGGGAGCCTGCTTCTCCCTCTGCCTCTGTCTCTGCCTCTCTCTCTCTCTCTCTCTCTGTGTCTCATGAATAAATAAATAAAAACTTAAAAACAATAAAAACATAACCATAACGATGTTTTCAGTGGTTGATAGGCCAGGGGCCATAATGTGAAGGTCCTTGCGGCAACCAGTTCTGTTCAAACAACATAATATTGAAAGACATGAAAATGCATAGCCCAATAAAGGTGAATTAAATGCAATTTAATTACCTCAAGTGTGCCTAAAACATTCCTGTGTTTAAAAGTGTGCTACGAATATGGTTCAGAACCCCGCAAGTCCTCATCTGGCCTCTGCTAGATGTGACTTTCTTCCTGAGTGCTACCCTCAGAATAATAAGTGTCAGAGGGTGAGAGCAGGCTCTAATCCTTGGTCTATATTCGAAACAAAAATATCTTGACTCTCTTCAAAAGAACATCCTATTTGAAGCTTAGTAGTCAGGAACTGCAGGGCAGTCTATTTTAGTATAGACTAAATTAACACTCTCAGCTGATACTTCAAATGGGTTTGAGAACATGTGCACTAATCCTTCCAGAATCCGTACTCTCCATCTTCCTTGCAGAGCAGCAGGATTTAATACCCGGATATAATGGGGGTTAAGTAGTGGCTGTGGGGCACATCAGAGCATAGAAAAATTACTTGGACAGAACCTGAGTTTTCACTTGACTCAATTCCTGAGACTTATTTACTTTCATCTATTAATTTTATTCCAACCGTTTGGGCTGCCTTTTTTTTTTTTTTAATTTTGGCTGTAAAGTTATTTTTTTTAATGACAAGATTGCCAAATGAATGAATTAAAAAATTTTATTGACCACCACACCTTTAGCTTAGGAGCCAGTCCAAACAATTGCACAAAGCTAAATTACACAATTTAAATCATTAAAGTAGTTGGATGAGGATCAAAATTTCTGAAGAAATTCTGCATTGATTTTATCTTACTTAAAGCACATTTTAAAGCAAACAAGCACTGAAGTCAATATCTTACTAGACGATAACAGCAATTTTCTCCAGAAATCATTGCAAGGCCCTCAGTCGTCTATCTCTTTCTAGTATGAAATAAAGAGGGGACGCCTGGATGGTTCAGCAGTTGAGCAAATATCTGCCTGTGGCCCAGGGCATGGTCCCGGGGTCCTGGGATCGAGTCCCGCATTGGGCTCCCTGCAGGGATCCTGCTTCTCCCTCTGCCTGTGTCTCTGCCTCTCTCTCTGCATCTCTCATGAATAGAAGAAAGAAAGAAGAAAGAAAGAAAGAAAGAAAGAAAGAAAGAAGAAGAAGAAGAAGAAGAAGAAGAAGAAGAAGAAGAAGAAGAAGAAGAAAGGAAGGAAGGAAGGAAGGAAGGAAGGAAGGAAGGAAGGAAGGAAGGAAGGAAGAGGCCAAGGACCCAAGGACCCTGGAAGCACCACATTTGAAAGAAAGTCTCCCTTTCCTCACTCTGCTTCAAGCATTTTTCTATCCCTTTCTCGGGAATACCCATGCCCCTTCCTATAGCTCCTCTTCCTCATGAGCATCCGGGGCATTCACACTGCCCAGGACCCTCCCTCCTTGCTTGACAGAAGGAAGCCTCTGACAAACTCTTTCCAACAAAACATTCGTGACTTAAATACATTAGCCTCATCATTAGAATTGACACAGCCAATTCTAATTTTACCCCACATGTCAGCATATTCGGCCTCCAGTCCAATCCTAGATCCTTTCTCCCAGGATTTCTGTGATTTCTATGGTTAACCCTCTCCTGTCACTAATGCGTCTATCTCAGGATCCTTCATTATCGCCTCTCAAGATGTGCTGTTCCAACAGGTGAAACTTAGGTTCATGTCCTTGTTTTCTGCAAAAAAGAAAAACAGGAAAATGAAAAACACATGGGTCATTTGTCTGGTAACCTTCTGTGAAGGCCTAGGGACATGGATGAGGTTATGCAGCAGTGACACACATAGACGGTTCAATATTACCCCACCACCTTTGAGGGAAACCATCAGAACACCCAGTGCTCATCAATGACATGCTTAATGCCCATCACCCAGTTACCCCGTCCCCCACCCCACCTCCCCGCCACCACCCACCTCCAGCAACCCTCAGTTTATTTCCTATGATTAAGAGTTTCTTATGGTTTGTCTCCCTCTCTGATTTCATCTTGTTTTATTTTTCCCTCCCTTCCCCTATGATCCTGTGTTTTGTTTCTTAAATTCCACATATGAGTGAGATCATGTGATAATTGTCTTTCTCTGATTGACTTATTTCAATTAGCATAATGCCCTCTAGTTCCGTCCATATCAATGTAAATGGCAAAAGATCATTTTGTCTGAATCTAACTTTTCTCTCTTCCTCCCCAGTCTCTAAAGGCGAGGGAGCTGAATGGAGATTTATCTACTCATTGAAGTGAATTACCAGTGAACTCTCTGCACTTCTGAACCAGCTAGAGTTCACTTTTATTTATAAGTAACTCTTACTTCATTCTGTAACATTATACATCCTTTCCACCTGGTTAAGTGTTTCTCCCCATAGTGTGTTAAAACTACCTGTTTAGATCTCTCTTCCGGATAGACTGTGAGCTTTTCAAAGTCAGGAATCAAATATTATTGTTTCATTCCTAACTGTTTATTGTGGAAAAATAGTCTCGTGAACTTCTGACACTCATCATCCAGCTTCACCAATTATCAATTTATGGCTGATCTGGCTCTGTATACCTTGTCCCTTGCTCTCCCCAAGATATCATTTTGAAGAAAATCCAGATATCATATAATTGCATCTGTAAAAATTTTAGTATTGGTCTCTTAGAGATAAAGACTCATTTAAAAACACATGACCATATTGGTACTATCATAAAGACATTAAAAACAATTGCTTCGTTTAATCATGGTTTGTTTTCTAAGTCTCCACTCCACGCAGCACCGGGCACGTGGACGTGCCCAATCACTGGCTGATGAACTACTGCACTCTCAAAAAAGCTCGTTTTGAGGAGGCAATACTCAATGTCTCCTTTTTTCCCCAATGAATTCTGCAACTTTTCAAAACTCAGTCCAATACTACCTTTTCTATCAAAACTTCCTTAATTCTCCCAAATACAGTTAATTACTTCCTCTTGAGAGCTTTATAATTCATCATTCATATTTTTCATATGGATCTAAATAGTATCATAATTATCCATTTCCTTGTCTGTGTTCCTGAATGTTGACATTCTTTTAAAGCAATAATTGTACCTTGTTTTAATCACAGTAACCTCAACTCCCAGAAAGCCTAGTCACAAAAGGGATCATATAAGTATGTGAGGAAAAAAAGAAGGAAGGGAGGGAGGACATAAGAAGCTGGGGCTCGGTTATGCCTCCTGTCATAGGAAGTCTGTGGGGCATTCCCATGGCACCCACATACCCTGACTCCACTCCTAAGTAAGTAATAAGGGCAGAGATGTTAGTCTGTTTTACTTATTACTTTATCTCTAGCACCTGCAATAGTACCTAGTAAGAGTTTAATAAATGTTTATTGAATAAAGGAATGAATAAATAACTGAATACAGAGAAGGCCTTGGCCCTACACAAAAGATTGATAAGTTAAATATGCATTTGTAAATTGTTTATCATATTAATATTTTTTAATGATCACCTGCTTTCACAAACTTTTCAAATAAACCAAATATTTATACAAGTGTCCATCATTTGTGTTCAAACCAGGATGTATTCCTCTCGGAAAACGTATGTATTATTTACTGTCTTAAATGCCTAACTAATAATCAGTGACCTGCCGGGAACTTGATTTTAATGTAAGATCCACCAATATGATCAATGCCCTTGATTGCTAGACTCAAAGGCAGAGGGCATTTCTGGGTGTAGTGATCTTAAGGCAAATGGCAACTCACCCATCAGAATCCATGCTTCTTCCTTCGGCGTAACTGGATCCGTCACTCAAATCTAGCAGAGTAGCTGGTGGATGGGTCTAGCTAATTCAATTTACTGGGATAGAAATTACATTCTCCTTCTTATCCTTGGCTCAGAAGCTCAGTTTGGTTTACTCTGACCTGGAGGTAGTATTGGTCTACTCGTTTGGTTGTCAGTGAACTTTGGGCAATGGAGTCAGAAGCCCCTAGGGAATCCTGTTGGTGTCCCTCCTCCCAGACTAACAGTCAATAGCTTCAAGTACTCGGAGGCAAATCTCCTGATCTACCATTTTAAGAAGACAAATATCCTTAACTCCCATTCCAAGATGAAATTACCAAGTTTTCATCCTATCTGGATACTTAATCTACAGCCGACAGTTGATGACTTGGCACCTGCCAGTCTGAGACAAAAGAAAAGTAGAATAGGGAGGGTGCAAAGCATCAACATCAAGTACGTGAGATTTCTGTCAACGCCCGGCCTCTATTTACACTCTTCCCACACAGCATGTCTACCTTTCAGTAAGTAGCCTTTCTTTCCTAGAGTGCTTCAAATTTTGATTTTTTTTTTTTTTAGATTCTTTCCCATCCTGGAGTAAAATAATCTGATAAACAAATTCATGTCGAGATTTTCGTGACATCTTACTTTATTCTACACACACACCCCTACAGACACACACACATATATTTTTTAACCAGGGGATTTCCAACCCATCCCTCAATTTTCAGTGCAATAATCATTTCTCTGAGCTAACCCACCACGGAGTAAATGCCTTTTCTCACTAGAACTAAAGTTATCTCAATAGCACATTGGAAAGGTAAGCCACTAAGTGGGAAAAATATTTGCAAATTACCTATCTTATAATGGACTTACATCTAGACTTTGTAAGAAACTCTCAAAATGCAATAATAAGAAAACACAACTCAATAAAAAAGAGACAAAAGATTTGAACCAATACTTCACCAAAGAAGACCTGAAAAGATGCTCATCATTATTAATAATAAGAAAGGAAATTAATACCATAATAAGGCACTACTACATACCTAGTAGCTTACCTAAAATTAAAAAGACTGATCATGCCACATGTTACAAAAGATAGAGTGAGTGGAAATCTCATACACTGGTGGTAGGAAAGTACAATAGTGGAATGGCTTTGGACACCAGTTTGGCAGTTTTTTAAAAAGTAATAAACGTAATAATTTTAAAATAAATTTTAAAATGTAATCTATACTTACCATATGACCCAGCCATTCCACACCTAGGCATTTACCTACGAAAAATGAAAGCATCTGTTTATATAAAGACTTGTATGCAAACAGTCATAACAGCTTTATTTATAATAGCCCCATACTGAAATCAGCCCAAACATCCATCAACAAATAATCAGATAAATAAATTAGGATTTAGCTTTACAGTTGAATACTTCTTAGCAATAAAAAGTAATAACTTAGCAATAAAAAGTATACACACAGAAACATGAGTAAATCTCAAAGTAGTTATGCCAAGAAAGGGAAGCCAAACAAAAAGAATACATACAATATGTGCATTTATACAAAAGTTTTAAAAATATGGGACACCTGGGGCGCTCAGGGGTTGAGTATCTGCCTTTGTCTCAGGGCATGACCCGGGGTCCCGGGATCGAATCCCACATCAGGCTCCCCGCAGGGAGCCTGCTTCTCCCTCTGCCTGTGTCTCTGCTCTTTCTGTGTGTCTCTCATGGATAAATAAATGAAATATTTTTTAAAAAATTTTTTTAAATACAATGTAAACTACAGTGAAGGAAAACAGACCTAGAGTTGTCTGAGGAAAGGAGAAAGAGAAAGGGGAGGGGTTACACAGAAACACAAGGAAATTTGAGGGAGTGATGGATATATTCCTTATCCTGATTGCAACAATGGTTTCATGGGTGTCAAGACTTCAGACTGTACATTTTAGATACATGGTTTGTTTAGGTTGAGTTATACCTCCATGGGGCACCTGGATAGCTCCGTAGGTTAAGCTTCCAAATCTTGATTTTGGCCCAGGTCACCATTGCATGATCATGAAATCGAGCCCAACGTTGGGCTCTACACTCAGCCCAAGTCTGCTTGGGACTCTCTCCCTCTGCCCCTTGCCCCACCACTCGTGGGCACTCTTGTTCCCTTTCTCTCTCAAAGGAAAACAAGAAGTTCAATGATACCTCCATAGACTATGAAAACAATATATGTCTTTAGGGATGAGAACCAAATATTAATTATATTTGTGTCCTTGAATTCTGGATGCTGCCCGCCCCAGCACGACAATTGTTGGCAATTGGTGAATGAGAGAAGACGGCGAAACCAGGTCCTCTAGAGAAACCTCGCGGGCCGAGGGTCATGTAGATTGACTCTCAGCAAGTAAACTCGTCTCAATTTCTGCAAGTTGTTGAAGAATATTTGTGGTGAAGCCTGTTTCATGGAATACTTTTGGTTTTTGATAAATGTTTAGAAAAGACTTCCTATCATAAATGTCACTAGAATTCTTTGAGTGGGACCTTAGTACTCTATGCTGTTCTTAATTTCAGGTTTTCATTGCCTTTTGGCTGACTCTTCATTCAGAGCCACGGGGAAAAAAATAGTCTGTTGGTTGCAAAGCATGAAGAGAAGGAAGAAAAAGCAAAATTATTTTATCTATTTTATCTTTGATTAGAACATGATGATGAGTAAAATCCTAAAATGTTTATAGACTCCATTAAAAATATCTGGCAATAGATACAATAGTGAATAATTTTCTTTCACTTCATGACACAAAAAAGAAATACTGGTGAAGTATAATCCATCCATTTGACCTGGGCTTAAAATTTGTAGTAAAAATGTAAATCATCCATATGGTAAAATTCACTCTTTGGCACTTTGCTCTTAAAAAGCACCAGGCTCTATAAATCTATATTTATTATTAATATTGGCTCTGAATATAGAATAACAACAATGCCATTAGTTGCGATTAAAATATTTGCCAAGGATTAGCTCATCCAGAAGGAAAGTGGGAAAGACAGAGAGTTAATAGAAAAGGAAATACAAATGAGTCTTAAAAATAAGGAGAAGATGCTCACTAAATACAAACTAAGATTATGATGCAATACCATCTTCTAATGCATCAGATTAGGAAAAATTTTTAAATCTGATAACTCCATATGTGTTGGTAAGTGTTGGAGAAAGAGGCATTTTTGTTCCTTGTTGGGGGAGAGAGCAAATTAGGGCACAACGTCTATGGATGACAACGGGCAGTGTCTCTCACAATTAAGAAGCACATACCCTTTGGCCTACGTGATCTGTCCAGCCTGCTCGTGAGTACACCAAATTTATGTTCAGTAGGAATAAATGCCAGGCACACACGTCCTTTTTCTTATTATTTACTATTAATGTATTGTATGAACATAAGAGAGCCCACCTAATATAAAATTTAAATGATGATATAAATTGTCAAGATTGAAGTTTCTACACCATATCTTTTCCCGTCTGGTCTATAAATTCTCACCAAGTGTGTCTTTCTTTTTTTTTTTCTTACATGACCTAGCAACCCTCTCTGAAAAACAGAGACCGTACCTACCCATAGCTACACGATATTGCACCCAAAATATCTTTTTTTTATCTCTGTTCCTGCTGTGCCTAGCACAAGCACAGCACGTCTGAGGATTTCATTACAGTTTTGTTGAATTAATCTAGAGACCGAAGAGATTTAAGGAGTACTAAGGAACTACTGCCAGCGAGGAATTTTTTAATTTTATGACATCCGTGATTTTGTATAGGGACAGGAGGGGCCTATTTTTGACTCAGAGTCAGAGCAGAATTTGCCAAAGCAAATCTAAAATAACCCCGAACCCGCAAGCACAGCATGTGAAACAGAGACCTGTAACATCAAGAAGTCATTTTTATATATAAATGCAAATGAAAAGGCAGCCAGTGGTTTGCCGAGCATATTAGGAGAAAGCATATCCTTCTGCAAAAGACTGTTAATAAGGGCTTGATCCTCAAAGACTGCACTTCAGGTAAGTGCAGAATCAAAGTCCGGCCTCGTATAAGAGCCCCAAAGGCAGAAGCTGGCAGGTCATATTACGTGGGACAGGACCCATTTGGGACACACTCAACAGACTGTGGATAGGACCAGAATGGAGACCGTTTCTCTACCCCGACAGATAATGGATGTCACTGGAGTCTTAGCAAAGGGAGCTGAGGATTATTTCTGAGACAACTAAGAATCCTTTAAAGTCCGTTACATGTAAGGATATGAGGTAAACATTTCTTCTTTCAAGATCTGTGTGTTTAGTCCTGCGTATTTATTTATTCCTTGTCTTCACTAAGTCCCCAGGTGGAGATACCAAAGTTCTGCGAGAGTCCTGACTGTAGCGCAGGGCGGCGTGAAGTGTGCCTTGGAGAACTGCAACGAAGCCTGTCTCGATCTTGAAAGGTGAAGAGCTAACGCCAACGTAGATTCTTCCAAACAGTTGTCTTTGAAAAATCAGACACGGCTGATGCTCCCTGGTTTGGGGGTGGGAGGGTCAAGGGAGACGATGCAGTAGAAGTTTCTTGGGTCAAAAACTGCTGACTCTATCTAGACCTCTTGGAGATTGATAAAGCACCGTAGCTCGCTGTGCTGGAGAGCTGCTGCAGGAAGGGAACAGCTTTAACATCGCATTGCTCGAACGTACGCCATCCAAGGAAGGTGTTCTGATCATCAATAATACACAGAAACATCTACTATTTCACAAGACAAGCTTGGGAAGACTACGCCACCTGGGGATAGTAAGACACAAACTGTAAGGTGCCTCAGATATAACCAGGCCCCATAAACAGAAACTGTTTTTTCCCATCGCAAATCATAAATCCGTTGAACACAGACATTGATGGTTTAATACCCAGTATCCAGGAACCAGGGTAGAATCTGAAGTATCTTGGAGAGAATGACTTCCTGGGGAGCCTGTCTTCAAGACTTTGGTCAGAAATGCCGCCAGATTCTTTGGTTTGACCAACCGGAGGCAGAATGCAATGGCTCAGAGAAAGGGAGCGAGTCACGCAACATCCAACGTGCTCTTGGGAAGCACAATCTCAGTTAAGAAGGCTTTAAAAGGAGAGGAGGGGATCCCTGGGTGGCGCAGCGGTTTAGGGCCTGCCTTTGGCCCAGGGTGCGATCCTGGAGACCCGGGATCGAGTCCCACGTCGGGCTCCCTGCATGGAGCCTGCTTCTCCCTCTGCCTGTGTCTCTGCCTCTCTCTCTCTCTCTGTGACTATCATAAAAAAAAAAAAAAAAAAAAAAGAACCCTCCCCAGGTGCAGGGCGGCCACTGCGGGGGACACCATTCCAGCCGCGCTTGCTGAGCTCGATTAGCTCCCCACAGCCTCAGGGGAGGACCTATGCCACCTTTCTAGAAAGCACTACTTCCTTTTAATGTGCCCTACTTCCGAGCAGAGCCATGGGAGGCCACAGCCGTGTGCCCATACAGCACCCTTAGCGCTCGGTGGACCTGGGGGTCCTGGGAGGGGACACAGGCCCAGCACGGCCCAGGCCAGCCGGGAAGGTGGCTGAGGGATTGCCTTAGCCCCAGCGAGCCAGCTCAGGCCTCCTGAGGAAGGGGCCCTTTCATGGGGGTGCTTCCAACGCCCTTCAGGGCTTCCACGAGGCTTTCAGGGCCCCCAGGAGGGCTTCAGGGCCTCCACAAGGGCTTCGGGGCCTCCACGAGGGCTTCAGGGCCTCCATAGGGCTTAGGGGCCTCCACAGGGCTTCGGGGCCTCCAGGAGGGCTTCAGGACCTCCACGAGGGCTTCAGGGCCTCCACAGGGCTTAGGGGCCTCCACAGGGCTTCAGGGCCTCCACAGGGCTTCGGGGCCTCCATAGGGCTTGGGGGCCTCCACTGGGCTTCGGGGCCTCCAAAGGGTTTTGGGGCCTCCACGAGGGCTTCGGGGCCTCCACAAGGGCTTCGGGGCCTCCACAGGGCTTGGGGGCCTCCACTGGGCTTCGGGGCCTCCAAAGGGTTTTGGGGCCTCCACGAGGGCTTCGGGGCCTCCAGAGGGCTTCGGGGCCTCCAGGAGGGCTTCAGAGCCTCCACAAGGGCTTCAGGGCCTCCACGAGGGCTTTGGGGCCTCCACAAAGGCTTCAGGACCTCCACAAGGGCTTTGGGGCCTCCACGAGCGCTCCGGGGCCTCCACAAGGGCTTCGGGGCCTCCACAGGGCTTCGGGGTCTCCATAGGGCTTGGGGGCCTCCACTGGGCTTCGGGGCCTCCAAAGGGTTTCGGGGCCTCCACAAGGGCTTCGGGGCCTCCACAAAGGCTTCAGGACCTCCACGAGGGCTTAGGGGCCTCCACAGGGCTTCGGGGCCTCCAAAGGGCTTGGGGGCCTCCACTGGGCTTCGGGGCCTCCATAGGGCTTGGGGGCCTCCACTGGGCTTCGGGGCCTCCAAAGGGTTTCGGGGCCTCCACAAGGGCTTCGGAGCCTCCACAAAGGCTTCAGGACCTCCACGAGGGCTTCAGGGCCTCCATGAGGGCTTCAGAGCCTCCACAGGGGCTTCGGGGCCTCCACGAGGGATTCAAGGCCTCAGTGTCCCAGACTCCCTCTCCAGCTCGCAGGGCGGCCTTCCCTCGGCCCGGCCAGCGGGGACGAGGGGGCGGGGGTGGTGCTGGACGGCACCTCACCCCCAGGGGGGCTGGCGCTCCCAGCGATCCAGGAGCCTGACATGGCAGGGCAGCCCCATCCCCGGTGCCCTGAAGGGAGGCCACACCGCGGGGCCCCTCTCGGAGGCGCCCATCAGTCCCAGAGCCTACGGGCCCGAGTAGACCAGGGGATGAGCCCAGGGCTGACGTGCCCGACCCTACGTAGGCCCTCAGTGTACCTTGTTCACCGAACCACTGGATTCCTCAAGCAACGGGCACGCCTGCGAAACAAAATAGAATCCACGGCATCTTCCTCAAAGGCAGCAGACGTTCCCCCAACAGGAGATATTTTTATTTTTTAAAGATTTTATTTATTTATTCATGACAGACACAGAGAGAGGGAGAGACACATGCAGAGGAAGAAGCAGGCTCCATGCAGGGAGCCGGACGTGGGGCTTGATCCCGGGTCTCCAGGATCCAGCCCTGGGCTGAAAGCGACACTAAACCACTGAGCCACCCGGGCTGCCCAGGAGATATTTTTAAAGAACACAAGGTAAAACATGAAAGGATTTTAGGACCCCAAAGAGCACTGACAGGCAGCCCTTTACGCTGAGATTTTGATCATCTTAGTACGACTCGCTAAAGGATAGGAAAAGCGTGTAGAGGCTCTTAACCATTGTGAGTTGATTTTCCCAGGATTTCGTGTTTTATACTTCATTATCCAATGCACCTTTACGTCAATATTCTAGGAATACTTGCTAAATCTCTGCCACCATTTCTTTTCAGCGGAGCTGATTTGAAACCAGCAGGAATCAACTATGCAGGAACCTTTCCCCAATAGATTATTTTAATTAGTTCTAATTTTTGATCAAAGTATTGCATTGGAAGCATTTTCTCTTCTGCTATTGAAATGCCATGATGATTAGCCGAGAGAAAAGTTTATTTCTTTTCTTGTGAAAAGAAAAGAAAAGAAAAGAAAAGAAAAGAAAAGAAAAGAAAAAAAAGAAAAGAAAAGAAAAGAAAGAAAAGAAAAGAAAAGAAAAGAAAAGAAAAGAAAAGAAAAGAAAAGAAAAGAAAAGAAAAGAAAAGAAAAGAAAAGAAAAGAAAAGAAAAGAAAAGAAAAGAAAAGAAAAAAGAAAAGAAAAGTTAATACTTTTCACAAGTATTTCTTGTGCTGGACATTTCGTGGGCTCTTCCAATCTGGAGTCACACGTGTTTCAATTCCAGGAAATTTTCCAGTATAAGAACTAGTTGAAAAATTCTTCATTTCTGTTTATTCTCTCCTTCTGGGACTTATGTGAGTGGATGGGGAACCCTCAGAAATAAGGTCATCTTTATTTTCCTATCTTTTCCCTCCTACAACCTCTTTGTCTTCTCACTTTCCTAGGGATTCTCTGAACTTTACTGACTTTTCTTTTGAATTTGTTTTTTATTCAGCTGCCTTAGTTTTAATTTCTTGGAATTCTTCTATATTCTGATTGCACTTTTTCTGACATCCTCTTCTTGACTAACGGATGTCATGCTCTTACTACCTCTCTAAGGATAAGGACTTTAGGTCCTTTGATGTTTTCTTCTGTTCTCTGCATCATCTCTGCTTCCTCCAATGATTTGCTTTTTTCTGTTGATTTGTTTCGAGGCCTAGTGCTCCTCAACTCTCAGGGTCAGCCAACTATGGCCCTAGAGCTAAATGCAGCCCACAGCTTATTTTCGCAAATACCTTGATTTCACTTTCTCTAAAGACTAAGTCTTTAGTCTCCTGTAGGAATAAAGAGGGTTAGTGCCCTGGTTAGCCAGTATGGGGGAGAAGGCAAGGCCAGTCTAGGTGCTTCTTTTATAGACTCGTAAATAATCCCCTATCTTGGGGTCCCTTTAATACGACTTAGGCCTACATTAGGAGTTATCTGATATTCCAATTTCTGAGCTTCCCCAGGGTTCCTCAGGGCAAATTGATTTACTTGTCCAAAGGGAAATTGCTATCCCTTCTATAGATAAAACATTCATCCAACACTCAAGGTCACCTTCTTGGTCTTTGAAGAGCCTAAGGGGAAATGTCACCTATACAACAAAGAGCTGGCTTCTGTGCTAAAATCACTATCCTGAGAAACCCAGCTCAGGATCAATATACGCCAGAGTGAAACCATCTGGTAGCGATATTGCCAAATATAATCTGCAGTGTAATTGAACATCTGCTTAATGACCTTTGAGAGCTCCAGGGAATGGTTTCTAGCCACTGAACCAAGGATGTCACTAACCACATTTCAAGTAGCCCAGAGTATGTCCGGAAGAATGATTTTCTGGTTAAGCAGAGGCCTCTTAAGCTTTCACACTAAATTAGACTGATACTGGAGAGGGTAGAGTAATGGGAGTCTTTGAAAAGAGATAGGGTATCTAATCCAGTTTTGCAAAGAGTGATTTGCTCTTAACAAATCCCGTGTTCGACTCTGAAAACAACTCTGAGCTCAGAGATGCTGGCTTCAGAGCATGTAGAGCATTTTGCCCTAATTTTAGTTCCAACTAGCCATGAGACAGAGAAAAGAAAGTGAGAGAAGAGGGAGAGGGACTGGGAGATAGAAGAATAAAATGTAATAAAAGATGACTTCCATGAATAAATCAACCACTGACCTCTATTCAAAGACAATTTTTTAAAATTTTCTAAGTACATAATAGAAGAATAAGATGAAGCCCTTGCTCACATGAAGCCTAGTATAAAAATAGGAGATATGTATATCAGAAATATGGGATCACAGAGGAGAAAAATTATTTCCAGCTAAAAAGACCAGAGGTAGCTTCATGGGGGTATGATTGGAACTGGCTTCTAAAGGACAGATTAGATTTTGAACCAGACTGTAATAAAAAGAAGGACCAGAAATTCAAAGAAAAGCAGTGCTTCTCACAGGTCAGGAAATATTCCAATTTTGAGGAGCCTTCCTGGCTCAGTCAGGACGGCAAAAAACTCTTGATATCAGGGTCATGAGTTCAAGTCCCATGTTGGGGATAGAGTTTACTTAAAAAAAGAGAGAGAGAGATTCCAATTTTCAGGCTCTCAGTGTAATAAAAAATAAATGAAAAAACACAAGGTTACCATCTATATACACATATATAGTCACAAAAATATAGCGTATTTTAAACATTCAGTCTTGTGTATATGTCTCTGTTTAATTTTGAGGCAATATTAAAAATATATAAATTTAATGGGACACCTGGGTGGCTCGGTGGTTGAGCATCTCCTTGGGCTCAGAGCATGACCCTGAGGTCCTGAGATCGAGTCCCGCATCAGGTCCCTGCAGGGAGCCTGCTTCTCCCTCTGCCTGTGTCTCTGCCTCTCTCTCTCTCTCTGTGTCTCTTATGAATAAATAAAAGAAATATTTTTTAAAAAATAAATAAAATAAAATAATAAATTTAAGATCCTTTTGAATCAACCCCCTGCCCAACAAATGGTCTTTTGGTTTCTCACAATCATTCACTCCAAATAGACTCTGGGATATAAAAACAAAGGAAGACAAATTTATAAAGCTTGTTCAGAAGAAATAAGTATGACCTTGATGACAGAAATATACAAGACAGGTTAGGTGGGCTTTTCCTTTTTCCTTCTGTATCTTTTTTTTATAAAAAAATATTTTATTTATTTATTCATGAGACCCACAGAAAGAGGCAGCAACCCAGGCAGAGGGGGAAGCAGGCTCCCTGCAGGGAGCCCGATGTGGGACTTGATCCCGGGACCCCGGGGTCACGCTCTGGGCCCAAGGCACACGCTCCACCGCGGAGCCCCCCAGGCATCTCTCCTTCTGTATTTTTAAGAAATGTTTAAGGAAGTTCTTTCAGGATAAAGGAGGCACATAAAATGTAATTTTTTTAACGGCTTAAAAGCATTTATCTCTGTCCTTCGTGTACCTCTTCCCTCGTCAGCTGCAGTAACCAGTTGCCTTCCCAATAAAGCATCTCACAGATTTTCTTCCTCATCAGCTTTGATGCTCCAGCAAAAGGAAATATTATTAAAGCCCAACGTGACTTTCCTTGCACCGGGAGCAGACTCCCGTGTCATAAACGCCAGATGCTCTCTGTTCCAAGAGTCAGATCAGCAAGAGAGAAATCGTGCTCTGCGGGCCGGAAGCTCCTCTTCACAACAAAAACAGTCAATCACAGTCATCGTAGATGCCAGAACCCGCTGGCTCATCAAATGGCCACTTCATGTTTTGCGAATCCCTTTTGTTCGGCCAACCGCACTTCACGCAGAATTCACTCACTCCCCCGGGTTTCTTTTTCCTGTGACTCTGAATCAATCGTGCCATTTCAGAAGCTGTTGCTGAACAGCTCCGAGTTCATCGGACAGAGAAGTTGGCAATGCATAATCTGCATTTCTCTAGACCTCAGGAGACCGTGGGTTGGGAAACGCCGGGCAAGAAACTGTCGAAGGAAGTGGAAATGGGGCAGGGCCGGCGGGGTCACAGCAGCAACAAAAACTCTGAGATCTATCGGAAAAGGTCTCCCAGGATAAAAACAGGTGAAGACTGAGAGCTGGGAGTTCAATCTGAAAATAACCAGAGCATCGCTTGAAGGTAGAGATGTCGAAGTTATAAACAGTCTTGTTAGCTTCGGTACCTAAGTCACAGCTCCTTATGTCGCAGGGAGCGGCTATGCATCAGCTTACAGGGGATGCACCCTTAGCCGTCCTCTGTCTACACGGCCGTTTTTCTCCACTGATGAGTGTATGTAGGAAGACGGGCACTAGCATGATTCCCGATGCTAGTGAAATAGGAGATTTCAGATTGAAATTTGAAGGTATTTTTTAATGAATAGGATTTAAACTATGAGCCTTAGTCTCCTTTGGGGAACTTAGCTTTAGGCCTTTCTCCACGAGAAAGACGTGTTCATGATCCCTCCCCCTGCAGTGTGACCCCCGCTCTCCCCATCAACAGGCCAAGGCTCTCCTCCAGCCCCGGGATCCGGGATCCGTGCTCGCCCTGGATGCTGTGCCAGCTGGAGGCCCTGGTCTCAAGGGCCCTGCGCGGTTCCTCTCTCATTTCGAGTCCTGCCGCTGCCATGGTAACAGGCCTGAGCTAGTGGGGCCCTGAGAGCCGTTCAGGGAAAGTGGGACTAATGCTGGATGGAAAATAGAACAAGATATCGACAGTATGGATGGACCTTGGGTTTGAGGAAACAGAAGCAAGAATTAAGGGGGGAAAAAAGAGAATGTAACATTCATATCTTTTGCAATATTTTTTTGCAAGTATTTTTACTTTGAGAAGATTCATACAGAGACGATGACGGTCCGCGGCAATTGTCCCTTGTGCATCAATCTAGTAGACTTTGCACACGCTGTAGTTTTATGGGTTGCTGTTCTTCCCCTTATATATAACAGATATTATCCCCTACAATCAGCTGAGAGAATGGTTAAGAGAAGGGAAAAGGAAAAAGAGAGAAAAAAAGAAAAAGAGAACCTCAGTGAAACGAACTGTATCGCATCAGTGGGGGGCTGCGCGAGGTGACTCCGGCCCTGCGGGTATGGACTGGCCTCGACCCCCGTGGGCCGCCTCTGACACTATTAATGAAACTCTGGCACCAGCCCGGATGTTCCCGAAGGTTCACCAAGGATCACTGATACGGTCAGTCTTTTTGGAAACAAAGAACCACAAGAACACAGTATCGGCATTTCCGGAACTTTTAAGATGTGACCAGGGCTGAGACAGTGACAGGCGAGACGACAGTGGGATTTTGAAGTGTCTACGGTCAGAGCAAAGCCAAAGTGTAGATGAATTTGGTCATGACGGATGCGGGCAGAGAGGGGGTGAAGACTTCCCTCCTGCAGGTGCGCCCCGAGGGGGAGAGGGGATCCGCCAACAGCCCTGCCACGCAGGTCGCGTGGAGATGCAGGACAGGTAGCAGGGTCTGGGCCCGGTGGGGGTCCGCGTGGACGTAGGAGATGAGCCCCGACCCGGGCGCAGGCCCCCAAGCTCCGCAGCGCCCCGGGTGCCCTTGGTGTCCCTGCAGGCCCCCCTCCTGTGCGCTGCTGGGCTCTGCGGATCCTCCAGCGGCTGCGCTTCCCAGTGACCCGGGAGACCCGGAGGAGATAAGGCATCTGCTGAGAGCCCCAGGAGGAGCAGCATCAGGATTCGGGTTCGGGCCGGGGCCTCGGAGGCCGTCCGTGTAACCCTGTCCTGTACCTGAAAATCAGGAGGCCGCATGCTCCCGGGCGGGCGGGCGATGGGCTGTCGCACCCCTCGCAGTGTCGCCAGCCCGGCTCGAGGGGTTAAGAGGCGAGTTAAGAGGCGAGTCTTCCAAGGCGGAGTCTTTGTATTTCGTGGCAATTGTACGAAAGCTGGGCTTGGCCCAATTTTCCCTTCTCGACTCCCGGGCTGCTGAGGCGCCCCAGTAGAGGCCACCGGGCCGGGCGGCCTCCTTCCCCCCAGCGCACCTGCCTCTTGCTGGGGTTTCCGAAATCGGGCCTCGGGCGTCGGGGGGAAGGATGCAGCCTGCGGGCGCGACGGGCTCTTCCTCACCGAGAGGGAGATGTTGGTCTCCACCGCAGGCCCCCTCGGACCACACGGTTGGATTTCGCTCAGTACAGAGCGGGCCCCGGGCAGCGTAGGCCTGGGGAGCGCCGAGGGGCCCCGGAGCGGAGCCGAGCTCAGGGCCAGGTCCACCCTGCGCGGGACCTGGGGCGGGAGGGAGGCAGTGATGTAGGTCACCCCGGCCTCGTGAGGGACGCACGACCGTGTCTGCAGCCGCGGGCCAGGACCCGGCAGCCGGGAGCAGGGAGCCGGGAGTTGGGAGCCAGTAGCCGAGGGCCGGAGCCGGGAGGCAGGAGCCTGGAGCTCGGAGTCCGCAGGCAGGAGCCGGGAGCCGCGGGCCAGGACCCGGCAGCCGGGAGCAGGGAGCCGGGAGTTGGGAGCCCAGAGCCGGGAGCCCAGAGCTGGGATCCAGGAGCCAGGAGGCAGGAGCTGGGAGCCGGGAGTCTGCAGGCAGGAGCCGGGAGCTGGGACTCGCCAGCCAGGAGCCGGGAGTTGGGAGCCAGGATCCAGGGGCCGGCAGCAGGAATCAAGGAGCCGAGGGCCAGGAGCCGGGAGCCGGATCCAGGAGCTCGGAGTAGGGAGCCGGGAGCCCGGATCCGAGGGCCAGGGGTCGTGAGCCGGGAGCCAAGAGCCGCGAGCCGGGAGCTGAGAGCCTGGAGCCAGGCCACAGGGCTCACGCCCCCTGCGCCCCCCCCCCCCCACACACACACACACACACACACACACACGCCCGGCGCTCTGTGCCCCCGGGTTCCCCGAGCGGGAACTTCTTCCCAAGAGGGTCGCAGAGATGAGATGGGAAGGGTAGTTGGGGTCCACAGCAACAGAAGCCTTCAACCCAATGTTGTGGGCTCCAAAGAGGTAGGAAGGGGACCGCGAGCTGGGGGACGCAGAGGCTGAGCAGCCGCAGGTGACAGCCAGCAGGTGACAGGCTCTGGGTCCCCCAGGGACAAGGAAGCGAGTGGCTCCCTGGAGCCTCCAGAGCCGACCACAGCCTGGCCGGCAGCACCTGGATCTTAGAGCACTGAGGCCTGGTCCACGTCTCCAGTTCCTAACTAGGGGGTGACAAATTGGTATCGTTCAAGCGGCTGATTGGGTGGTAGTTTGTGGTGGTAGCGACGGAAAACTAATACAGAAGGGATGTTAGAGATGCGGTTTTTAAAAAGATTTTTCTTATTACTGAGAGACCCAGAGAGAGGCAGAGACCCAGGCAGAGGAAGAAGCAGGCTCCCTGCGGGGGGACCAGGGTGGGACTCGATCCCGGGACCCCGGGGTCATGGCCTGGGCCCAAGGCAGACGCTCCCCCGTGGAGCCCCCGGGCATCTCCTTAGAGATGTTTTACCTTAACTAAATCCCTAGTTTTGATCTACAACCGAAGCTGTGAAATGTTCTTCCAAACCTGTTCATCTGGCTAATATCTGCTCTGCTTTCAAGGTTCACCTTGAACATCTCTTCCCCCCCCGCACGTGTCCCCGGCCCCCCAGGACCCGCTCAGGGACCCCTGCCTGCGGGGTCACCCACTGCCCGCACCAGCCAGCACCCCCCAGCTCCCGAGGAGCCTGGCCTGGTCGTTCCCAAGCGGAGGCTCCCAGGGGCACCTATCCCCGCGGTCCCACCTCCAAGGCCTGAGTGGGGAAGACGTGTCAGAGCTCCCGCCCCCGACCCCCGGTCCCGACACCTTTCTCCGGGCCCCTGCATCAGCCACCGAGGAGGGCGGAGGCCGGGAGTGGAGCCAGGGCCCCGGGCTGGCGGGGGCTTGATGCCCGGCCCCACCGGCCCAAAGGCGGGGCCCCCAGTGCAAGCCCCTCCTCCTAGAGGTGAGGTCGTGGTGGCACCTACCCAGCAGCCGCAGGACACTTCCTCTACCTAGTGGCTGCAGAGGCCCAGGCCAGCTCCCAGCACAGGTGCCTGTGGGGGGCCGCCCGGGCTCCTCGGACTGGGCCCCGCTGCCCACAGCCTTGGTCGCCCTGTTCCCCAAGTGTCTGCGAGGGGATCTCAGGGAGGTCAACTAGCAGGCGGCCCATCCTCCGGGCGCCAGGCCTGCACACAGCAGGGCCCACCTTCCCCAGAAAGAATGAATTCCTTAGCAGATGGCCTGCAGACGTGAGCAGCAACACGGGCCTTCCCCGTGGTTCCAGTCCCGCAATACACGCACACGCACACGCACATGCACACGCACACGCACCTCACCGGTCCTGTTTCTCTGGAGAACCCAGATAAGAGAACATCAAACATGCAAATATACCATCACGTACAACTGGTCAAACCAAAAATACGAAGAGAAGATCCCTATTTTCCTTAAGTGTTTGCTTCCTAGCGGTGTCAGACGGGACTCCTGTTCGGAGCATCAGTACCAAGCAAGCAAGAGACAAAGTGGCTCAAACACAAACCAACAAACCAACAAAAACAAAAGAAAAGGGGAAGAAGGCCCGGTGGGTGCCAGGCAGTCAAAAACCAGAGGCGGCCACTCTGATTGCCCGACGGAATCGCCCTTGTAGGTTTTCGGTTCTCCTGCCTTTTGCAAGGTCTATTTGATTTTTTTTTAGAAAGATTTTACTTATTTATTCGACAGAGAGACAGAGCATGAGCACAAGCAGGGGGAGCAGCAGAGGGAGAAGCAGGCTCCCCTCACCCCTCCCCACCCCGGGCGGGGAGCCCCACGCAGGGCCATGGACCCCAGGACCTCGGGATCCTGACCTGAGCCCAAGGCAGATGCTTAACCCACTGAGCCCCCCAGGCGCCCCGGGGTTTTTGATTGTTAAGAACCAAAGCCACGAAAGGATACCCGGCACCAAGTATTTTTTACATCTTCCATGCGGTGAACCCCCGACGTGGAAAATTTTTAATAGGGAACTTCCTTTCTTGGCTCTTTTAAGACAAGAACAACTTCCAACCTTCCCATCACATCACAGTCACCGTCGCGCTGCCTGGTGACGGCCGAACTTGCAATCTTGCCTTATGGTTTCAAAATCCCCCGTTATCCTGTGTGTTAGCTGCCACGGGCCGGCGGGTCCTCCCTGCGATAAGCAAGTAAAACAGCAACAACCACCAAGAACTCGCCCCACGCCAGTTGGTGGAAGCAGCTTGGGGCTAAGCTGAGGGGATCCCCTCTTCCCCTCCTCCCAGCAACCAGAACAACCAGTCTGTTGGTTAATGACCGCAGGGTTCTAAGTCTCAACTGCAACACGACTTGCACCCGCAGTTTTTATTTGCCAAGACTCCAAAATTCAAAACACTGTGCAATTAGGGAGAGAGCTGGGAGCCGCGTGACGGCGGTGCCGAGAAGCCAGAGGCACAGCTCGCGGTGGCTGGGCACCCCCTGCCCCTGCGTCTAGTCCCCCTGACGCCTCCCGGGAGCTCGCGCTCTCCTTATCCGTGTTTTACTGGCGAGGACACGCACTGATGCTGAGCGCCAGCAGGTCAGTTGCCCAAAACAAGGTCAAGTCGCTGGTAAAACACGCGTGGGCTGCGCTGTGAACTCAGCCTGATTCCTGCTCGTCTATAATGAAAGGCTTGTTTTCTAAAAACTGCTTCCCTGGGGCACCTGGGGGGCTCCATCAGCTAAGAGTCTGCCCTCGGCTCAGGTCATGATCCTGGGGTCCCGGGACCCTGCTCAGTGGGGAGCCCACGTCTCCCTCGCCCTCTGCCCCCCCCCCTTTGCTCTAGTTCTCACTCGCGTGCACGCTCTCTCTCTCTCAAATGCATAAATAACATCTTTAAAATAAGTAAATACATAAACACCTGCTGTTCTGGTGTCAGGGAGCAAGAACTTACTGTCCCCTTGAAGGTCCTTCTAGCTGGACTAGGGTTTAACTAACAAGGGACACTGAGCAGGGGAAAACCAGGTTTACTCCATAGGCACAGTACAGGGGCCGTACACAGACATGTGTGACCCCAGGTCACGGGCCCGTGTGGCCTCAATGGCAGTGACCCCAGGTCATGGGCCAGTATGGCCATCGACAGCAGTGACCCCCAGTCATGGGCCCGTGTGGCCGCCGATGGCAGTGACTCGCTCCCTGGAGCAGGTCTTCTGGTAGGAAGCTTTTCCTGAAGCTGCTGGGTTTTGATTGCTTTTTGACTAAAAAAATAATCGTCATGCCAAAGGAGCCCATCTCAAGGTGGCCTGCCCTGGACCCCTATACCTGTAACTCCCTAAACTCTATGGAACAAAATCGTTTCTGCAAAAAAAAAAAAAAAAGGAAAGAAAGAAAGAAAAGAAAAAAATATTAGGGAAGGAAGGGAGAATGGCATCATGTTCCAATCACTGATCCCATTACAGGCCCGTAACTTTTCTAGATTGGCTTGGAGGTTATCAGATACAAATGGACCCGGCTGGGCCCCGGGGGGCGGGGGGGCTGCGTCCCGAGGATCCCACCCGGAACCACTGCTCCGAGTCTCCCTTTCCTTCTCTGTAGAAAGTGGGCCATGCTCGTGCCTTCTACGGGAGCAGGTGGCAGGGAACAAGGGGGCTGACACCTGACAACTAAAACACAGAGAGAAACCAGGCCTGAACTTTATTCTACTCCAAGGAATGGAGGTGCACAGTCAGGACAGCAGCGAAGGGCGACGTGGGCGACCGCCCGCACTCTGGGCGCCTGTGTGGACGGAGGCCTTGTGCTCGAAGACTGGGAATATTTGCACTTTCTGACACTTCCCGCTGGAACAAGTGTAAATGGATTGTGCGAGCCATCAGTCAACATTGAGTCAAACACGGATATTAAGAAGAAACAAATCCAGCGATCCTTTCTTCCACTACTCTTTAATTTCTTTTTTTTTTTTTAAGATTTTATTTATTTATTCACAAGAGACACAGAGAGAGAGAGCAAGAGAGGCAGAGACACAGGCAGAGGGAGAAGCAGGCTCCATGCAGGGAGCCCGACGTGGGACTCGATCCCGGGTCTCCAGGGTCACGCCCTGGGCCAAAGGCAGGTGCTAAACCCGCTGAGCCACTCAGGGATCCCTAATCTTTAATTTCTACCCCAAAGCAACTGTACTTTTCATCACACCTTATTTTTTTTCTGAGTTTGCCTTTGTATTATGAAGCCAATGGGATCAGGGTTTCTTTTACTGTGGGGACAGAAATTCTTTTTCTTTTCTTACTTATTTACCTTTGAATAATTCCTAAGAAAATCTCCTTATTTTGAACAACACGACCTTGGCCACTGGATGACTTTTAGTGTAATCGTGTTTACCATCTCTGTCTCGCTCTCCTTTTTCTGCTATCGGCCTACATGGTTGTCTTAGGAAGCATTTCTGTTCTTTTGTGTTCCTCTAAAATGCGTTACAAGCTTTTTTTCCTTTGCCCTGAAATTTTCTTTAGTTCTACCTGACTTATTAGGCGATTAGTATTATCTTCACATTACAAAATTGCAGAGTAAGTAGATTTCCACCTTCGTGAAAATAAATGTGTGGTTCCCAAGTGTTTCCCGGCTTCTCCGTGGAATCCAGGTCATGTAAGTCTGCTCCGTGGTTAAAAGGGACGTCTATTTTTTTTAAATATATATATTCCAGATTTCATTGTTACTTTCTATTAACCCCTCACATCTCAGAACTAGTAGTCTCCGGTACAAAATTCCAAAATAACAGACCACTTTACCGACCTTACCTCGGATGCAACTCAGTAAAAAACTAAGAAAACCTACGAAAACATCGAGTGGAAGAGCAAGTGCCATGTCTCTTACTATGTAATAGACAGAAGCCAGGGGTCAGCTACGGAAAAGCCCTCAGATGCAAGTGTGGGGGCCACGGGCGACAGGAATGAGCTTGCTGTACGTCGCCGCCCCTGCGCCGGCCTCTCCTGGTGACACGCACGACGCTGCAGGTCTACTCCAGGTAATAGGACCCGCTGGCCTTGGTTGACCCACGAACTTCACTCAGAATTTCAACAGCGACCAGTAAACATGAGGGTAGAGAGAAATGTTGAATGAAACGTCCCCCCAAACAACTCGGTGGGCCTCTGCTCTGGAAGCCCGACCCGAATGTGGCTCCTTAGTCCCCTCCTGCGGGGCCGGACGCATCGTGAAAGGGGTGGCGGGTGGAGGGTGCGTGGCGTAAAGGCCCAATCCCTGTCCCCGTGTCCACTGCGGGAATGCAGAGACATGCTTGCTGATAACCAAAAGTTGTGGATGAACCCGGTAACCCCTAGGCCACCCGGCGGCCCCTGGCGGGCGGTACGAACCGAGCCTCAGGCCTGGTCGTCCTGGGTGACCGGGTCAGCTTGGCGGGGCTCACGGTCCCCGCCGTTTGGGCAGAGACTAGGTCAGATGCATCGGGAAGGTGACTTTCAGGCGTGGTTGGTAAGTCCGCAGCCTTGGAGTGACGGAGACGGGCCCTACGGTGGGTGGCCTGCACCCCCTCAGCGGAAGGCCAAGCCGTCCGGCCTCCAGCCTGCAGCCCGGGAAGCCGGGCTGGGGTTCGGGCCTGCGGGCCTGCTCTGCAGATCTGCAAGTCGAGGCAGCAGCTACTCCTTTTGGGGAGCCCCCAGCCGGCCCCTGCCGGGACGGGCCAGCCCCACACCACCTCACCGCATCAGCCAGTTCCTTCTACTTACTCTCGGTCTCCCTCTCCCCGCCTCTGTGCTCTGCTCCCCCGGAGAACCCTAACACGACGGGGGCCCTGCTCGCTCGAAGCTGAGGGGCTGAACATGCACACGGACAGCGGCTGCACCATAGAGAACAGCAGAACTTTGACCTAGTGTGTGCACTAGTCTAGACTAGAACCTTGACCTAGTGATCTCCCGCCGAAAACCCTTTGTCTATGGCCAGCAGCTGAGGGGCCTGCCTGCGGACACCCGACGGCTAGCTCTAGCGACAATCCAGGAAGCCAGACGTTGACTTCTGGAACAACCGGCCCCAGATGGCCAGCACGTGGTCGCCAACGGACAGCTTCCCTGGCTGCGGTGTCCGTTTTCACCTGAGGCCCACCCGCCACGCGAGCTGCCCCACTAGCCGGCTGCATCAGACGGCCTACCTCAAGCGGGGCGGCCTGCGGCTTCCCCAGGCCAACAGCCCCCTGCCGGGGCCTGCCTGAGACCTTCGCTTTGTGCCACTACAAAGCTTTTCCACTCCTCTGGCAGCCCTAATTTAAAAAAAAAATTTTTTTAAACCTTTCTGGCTGTGATTTAATGTTACCCATTTAAAGGTCCTCTGACAGTTTTAAATACGGAAGTGTCAGCCTCTCGTCTACATCAGCAGGTAGGACGATTTCTACCTTTTATGCTCTGCTTCCCTTTGAGGCTCTATCAAATCACGAGGGACAACAGCTGACTCCCTTGTAAGCCTAGAACGGATAGTGCTCCCTTTTCTGACTTAGTTGGTCGTTATTTCCACAGCACCCAGGTAGAGGCTCAAGGTGCCGCTGCCCACACAGCCAGAATTTCCAGGCGCTACCATGTAATTCAAAATGTGAACAATACGTGACAGATGGCCTATGTATTCACCTCCTGCCCTGCAGTATTAGTCAAGTTCAGTGTGTGCTTCTTAAAGGTGAAACAAATGCTAATAGCAAACAAATGACTAAGAGCCTTGACTATAAAAACAATTTAAAAAATCTATTTGACGTATGGCTTATTAACAATAGCTTGCTGACTATGCACTGAACTCTAAAAGATGCTGTTTTAAGTATTTCTTTCTTTAGGCTCGCTAAGTTTACTATTACATATAATATACGCATCAAAAGCGGCACGTCTCTCTATAAAAGTGCCTTCTGAGGTGAAGAGGATTGGAGGGCCCAAGTCCTGACCTTGCTGGCTCTGCCTTCCGCTGAGCGTCCTGGAAATGGAGAACTCGACTTACGACAATGAGCAGAATTTCTCTGAGGAGGCATTAGAGGAAGAAAGTATGATTCTCACATTGGTTCCAGTTAATGAAGAACTTAATGAAGAACAAATGGAACCAAGTGTTTCTTCAACTTCAGAAGTCAGTCTGAAGATGCCTGGGTCAAGCGATAAAGTTTGTCATCCTCATATAAGTGAACGATTCAAGTTTTGTCCAAAACATAGTTGTTGTTGTAGTACACCAGCCCCTCCTTTGCCAGCCAGTTTGCCTCCTGTTAATAAAGTACGTTGGGACATTTTGCGGAACTGGTGCCAACAACTGAATTTGAGTACCCATGGCCGGAAAATAGAGGTTTATCTGAGGCTCCAGAAACATGCTTACTCTGAAACAAACCAGGAGTGTGACAATGTAAAGACTATTCCTGAAACACCACCAGACGCTACATCGGAGTCATGTTCGGCGAAATGCAAGATGGTGGCCAAGATTTGGAAAAGTTGTAAGAGTGAGAGAGGCAGGGGGATTAATACAGTCAAAGTGGTAACTTCGGCACAAGAAGGCATGTTGGCAGCATGGTCAAGAATTGCTGCAAGAGCCAGTCAATCCAAGTCTGTGAATTCACATTCCATTCCTGCTTCTGTTGAGACCTTTCTGCTGCAAGCCTCTGGTGTCAGGTGGTGTGTGGTCCACGGCAGGCCTCTCCTTGCAGACACACAAGGTTGGGTTCGCCTGCAGTTTCATGCAGGTCAGGCCTGGGTGCTCCCAAAAGGATGATCTCTCTCTTCCTGTTACCTGCCTGCACTTTCCCATCTCCAGGCCTAGAAGATAATATGTTATGCCCTGAATGTGCTAAAAGAAATAAGAAGATGATGAAAAGATTAATTGCACTGGGGAAGGAAAGGCGACCTCGTTTGAACACATCAACACCATTCCCTTTGAATGGGCCATATCTTGATACAGAATAAATGGTCGAGAGCCCAGAGCCACCCCTGAATTGCATCCCAGTGTTTGCTGCGCTCTGTCCTAGCCAGCCTCAGCATCGCTTGATAACCTTGAGTATGGATGTGAATGTCTGGATTCTGTACTTGAGGCTTGCCAAGAAGTGACTGCTACTCCTGCTTCAAGTACTTAGTCCTATAGAGTATAACTTAGTTCGGTTTTAATTAATAGATTTTTGAAAGTTTTAGGTTTTCAGAAAAATTGAACAGAAAGTTCAGAGCTCTGAAATAACTGCTCCAACCCCTTCCCCTACTATCAGCAGCCTGCACCAGAGTGGTGCAGTTGTTGAACCTACATTGACTTACCATTATCACCCAAAGCCCATAGTTTACAACAGGGTTCACTTTGGGACTCCTGGGTGGCTCAGCAGTTGAGCATCCTGCCTTTGGCTCAGGGCATGGTCCCAGGGTCCCAGGGTCCCAGGATCGAGTTCCACATCGGGCTCCCTGCATGAAGCCTGCTTCTCCCTCTCCCTGTGTCTCTGCCTCTCTCTCTGTGTCTCTCATGAGTAAATAAATTAAATCTTAAAAAAAAATAAAAATAAATAAAAAATAATAAAAGTGCCTTCTGACCTCCCATGACAGACTCTATGATCTGCAAATACTAAGATTTGGACATGATACTTCTACAATTGAGTTTACAAAAATTATTGCAAGTGACCGTGATCTCCTAAGAGTTGAGGATTAAAAGGGCCCAAGAGGGATCCCTGGGTGGCGCAGCGGTTTGGCGCCTGCCTTTGGCCCAGGTTGTGATCCTGGAGACCCGGGATCGAATCCCACGTCGGGCTCCCGGTGCATGGAGCCTGCTTCTCCCTCTGCCTGTGTCTCTGCCTCTCTCTCTCTCTCTCTCTCTCTCTCTCTCTCTCTCTCTGTGACTATCATAAGTAAATAAAAATTAAAAAAAAAAAAAAGTTTAAAAAAAATAAATAAATAAATAAATAAAAGGGCCCAAGAATACAAGTCAATGCCACATAATATAGGAATATCACAATGGGATGCATTTGGTAATTAGATTTATTTTGTTTTTAAATAGTAAGTACAACCTTGTATCAGCAGAATTTCACAGTAGGCTTTTCAAGTATTTGATTTTTTGGCTTATGATAATTAAGTGTAAACCACTGCTTTGAGTGCTGTCTTCAACAATAGCAAAAATCACTCTTGATTCAAGAACATTCATTTAATAATTTAAATTCCTCAGAAAAACATAGAAAATGAATTGTCATTGTATTGTAAACATGATCGATATAAATCTTAAGCTATGAAAAAAAGATCACAACCCCAAAAAGCAGCACAAACCCCACCTCCTGCAGAGGCAAATGTTTACCAAAATTATCAAAAGGGTATTAACAGAATTGACCTGTCAATTACAATAAGGGAAAGAGGAAACCGCTTTTAACAAGGAGGATCCCCGGAAGGTTACAGCTCTGAAAAGTAATGAGGTGTCTCTAAATTTTCACTTGAAAATCCCGCAAAGGCTCATTAATGGTCCATTCGATTATCTAGAGTTGATCTTCTTGGGAGGCAACTTCTACTGGCAGTTCTGGAAGGCTAGTTATGACCTGCATTTGGAGAGTGCTGTATTAAAAGTGCACAAGAAAAATATTTTATTAAAAAAAAATATGTTATTAGAACTGCAGGCAAAGACTTCACGTCTTCTAAGGACTCTTCTCTCAATACCATCCCATTGTTTAAATCTGCACTTCAGCGGAGTTCCCTGCACACGTCTATATGCCGTCTATCACAGGAAACCTTCCGAATTCAGTGAGGCCACCCCCTGTATCAACAGCGACACCAGGGCGCCTGGGTGGCTCAGTCGGTTGAGCGTCTGACTCTTGACTTCAGCTCAGGTCATGATCTTGGGGTCATGGGATCAAGCCCCCCGCCCCCCCCCCCCCCAAGCCAGGTTCTGCACTCAGCAGGGAGTGGGCCTGAGATTCTCTCTCCCTCTCCCCCCACCCGCCCCCTGTGCTCTCTCTCTCTCAAATAAATAAATCTTTAAAAAATAAAACAGCGACCACTACCCCCCAAGATTAGGCTCACAAGCACCAGAATAGTTAAACTTACTGCTGCCTTCAAAGCTTGATCCAGATCTTCGAGTAGGTCCTTCTTGTCCTCTAAGCCCACAGAGAGTCGGATCAGCGTGTCACTAATGCCAAGGACATCCCTGTCGCTCTTAGGCACCGACGCATGGGTCATGATTGCCCTGAAAGAAAGAATGAGCACATTTTCGATCACTATATTGTATCTGTCTCATAAACTGCGATTATCGTCGATGGGCTTTTCTGTTCTAAATATCAAGCTCTTCCTATGCCTATAACGCTTCACAGGCCAAAAAATAAGGAATTGTAAAAATCATCTTTTCCAGTCATTATCTTAAGTGAAAACTACGACCTTTTAGCCTTTCTACACTCCATCCACACACGGAAGGTGCCAATCAAGACTCCCACGCAAGAGGGGAAAAGACAGCCTCCAGCTGCAGATTTTAGCATCTGCCTGGAAGAGGCCTTGGCCAGAGGTTCCATACCCCCGGCCCAAGCAGCTGGACTTACAAAAGGCCTGTTGGACCAAGAACCAGCCAGGACTGATTCCCTCCTGACCCATGGATTAATCCAGAATGGCACCGTGTGAGGCAGCTCGGGGAAAGGCAATCCAGGGAGAACTCCGGTGGCAGCCAGGGAGCATTAGGAATTCCAGCACACGACCCATGGATGTAGGGGCCTGGAAGGGTTTTCGACCCTAGCCAGCGGCTCATCGTTGTCACTAACACAGATAAAGCTAAAGCACCCAAAAAAATAAAAAAATAAAAAATAAAAAAAAAAAAAAAAAAAAAAAAAAAGCTAAAGCACCCACCACGGGTCAGGCACTACGGCAAGAACTGGGAAACCAAGAAAAGTGAGATATTCTTCTCTACCCCAGACAACAACGCAGAAGCCAAAGACTCTGACAATTTCAGAAACACAAGGGTCTACACTACCAGCAACATCGAGGCTTAAGTGGCTTCGTCCGATCACGCCCGAGATCCACGGATGGAAGATCTCGGACGTGGGCGACATAATCGCGTCTCCTCTTTCATCGCTCTACTGCGGCTGTACCTGCCAACGTCCTCCTTAAATGCTCTGCCTTTTAATTCCTTGAGAGAGAGCGTACACCTAGAAACAACGTACGCCTCTGACACCACCAGCCCTGCGCACGAATCAGCCTCTCCACACGCTGGCTGTGTGGCCTCGTGAAAGGCACCTGTCCTCAGAATCAATTTCCTTATGCAAAATAATAATGGCAATAATAGCTATCATTTATTACAGGCTCACCACCAGGCAGGGACTCTACTGGGTCATTTGTGTGCATTAATTCTTTTTCTTTTTTTTAAATGAATAAAAGGTAATAGAACTCCCATCCCCAAAGTTTATCACAGTCATCAAAGGAAGGAACACATATAAAGCATCTGCAAGTACCCGGAGTGTACTAGATGCCTAATAAAAAATAATACTTCCTAATAATAATTAACATCTATTGGGCCCTTGGTATGAATCAAGGCATCGGCTTCGGGACATTTTTTTCCCCCCGTGTTCCCATAACAACCCTAAGAGCCGAGGACAGGGCCATACACATTTTACAACCGAGGAAACAGACTGGGAGGACACAGGTAACTTCTCGGAGGTTGCACGGTTCATACGTGTTGTTAGGCTGGACCAACCCCGTGCACGCTGGCTCTGCTTCTTCCCTCCCCTATTGCAATGCTGTACTCGTTGCAGCAGTTGTCACCCTCACAGAATGAGGGTGACGGGGTGGACAAGCCCTGACCTAAATTCACTCGTCCACTGGCAGGCGTCGGGGTTATGGCCTCGCCGGTTGGTGCAGCTCAGGGCCCAGCCACTGCGAACCACATCCTTAACGGAATCATTTTTGAGACAGCTTTAAAGTAATGCACGTTTCAGGACTATGAAAAATAACCCAATTTCATATGCCGAGTGTGCCCTCTTGTGCATCCGGACTTATTAGCAGGCGTCTTCCTGAAAGACTCACAAAAACCTATCTGGATTAGCCTCATTATTTGGGCATCATACCTTTTTTTTTTTTTTATTAGACTTTATATGAAATTGCCCGACTCTTCACAGCTATTCCAGAAATGTTTATGAAAATTTAAACACAGACGCATACCAGGTGCACTCAGTACTCCCGAAAATTACTGGGTAATGATGTAATTACCACGGCAACATTCACATCACTGGGGCAGAGGTACATACAATAAAATCCGGGTACAGCTCAGGAATGCTTGGTGGGACGGGTAATCAGTCAAAGGTAATTTATAGTTTGATCATTAATCCCATTTTTATGGATGAAAAAAACTGAGGCTCAGAGGTGAGTAACTGGTGGAGCAGGTCCCAAATCCAGACCTAGGCTACTCCTCCCTCCCCTCATTGTTTCTACACAAAGCCTCAAGGACAAAGCCGCGGACACATTCCTACGTGGCATCTGAGTCATCGGCAAAACGTTCTGAATCCCTGTTTCCTTGTCTACAGAATAAGCTGTTGGGACGTCTGATCTCAGGCTGCATCTTCTAACATCCTGTGGTGCTTCACAGAATCAGATGAATTGACTGGATTGGGAATGGCAGGTGGATTTTGGGTTTGTCTTGCAGATACACGAAGCCTTTTGAGGTTTCGGCCGCGATGCGGTCTGACCGTCGGGGGGACGGAGGCTATCTCATCGGACACGGCCCCTGCTTCCAAGGAGCCTGGACCTCAGCCCTTCTAATACAAAGTCCCCCAACCTCCCTCCCAGGGCGGGGTGGGATAGAACCTAATAATAATTAACATCTATGTTAATAATAATTAACATCTACTGCGACCCCCGGGTCGCAGGTCAGAGATCCTAAAATATAACTCCGCTGGAATCGCATCCACCTTCGGGCCGAAGGGAAAGAAGCACAAGTGGAGGCGACACAAGCGGCTTTTCATCAGGGTCTCCAAGCTGCTGGGTCAGAGGTTCATTCCGATTAGAGAGCACGATGCTCTTCTTATTGTCAAATGACTTGAATTGCTCCTGATTTTTCCATATGCTTTTGTAAGCAATTGTAAAAGCTGACATCAGAGTCAAAACACGGAGGAAAAACAAAAATATATACTCACGGCAGCTCAGCGAGACTTTCGTATCCTCCCAAGCTCTCAGCCAGAGTAAATAGCTACGGCAAAGAAAACATTCGTTTGGATCTTTCACTACAACAAAAATATAAAACTAAATGGTTTTAATAAAATGGCCCTGGACAGAGAGGGTGGAGAAATGGTGGTGGATTATGAAAAAAAAAAATACAAATTGGGAGAGAAACCCAGAGAGAAAAATGAACATAAAAATCACTGATGTCCCCGCTTGGACATAGGGTGTGCAAACTTTTGAAACATCACAAGTCGAGGAAGGTGAATGTCTCACAGCTTCCTGATCTGTCCTTCTACTTGAGTAATAGCTAACGTGAGCCCTAAAACCTCAGAATTACTACATTTGAGACCTGGCTCTGCGGGGACCCTTTGAATAAAGATGCTACAGGTCTCCCAAGTCGCCTGCGCTTACTTGTTACGATAGATCACGTGCTAAATGAGTACGTCCATTTAACTCCCTCCTGGGCACATACACACACCGGGGGGGGGGGGGGGGGGGGGGAATAAAAGAAAAAAAAGAAAGAAAGAAGAAGGAGAAAAAGAAAAAACCCGGTTTTGTATTTAGTGTTATAGTGTCACAGAACTTTACAAATAATCCCCAACTACTGTCCCGGCTGTACTGAGTCACATGCACCCCTCTTTCTGCTTTTCGTGCCACTTTTCACAGCAGGGGACCCCGACTCATGTGGCAGCGGCCCAGGCGTGACACCTGCTGGACGCAGGGCCCGGGACCCAGGATGGCGAGCTCCCTGGGCCCGGTGCACGCGGGGGCCTGTCCCCGGCCCGGGCCCTCGGCCAATGTGAAAACCCCCACGGAGCCCCCGTCCCTGGCCACGGCCCACGGGGCCCGGACCCGGGCTGTGGCTCGCGGGAGCCTTTGTTCGGTGCACCGGCCACGGGTTACCCCGAAGCATCACGGAGTATTTCATTCGGAAAAGGGGTTCGGTTTCTGACAATCTGGAAAGCCAGGGCATCAGGGGAGGCCACGGCCACGGCCACGGCCCCGGCGCCCGGTGGCCTCGCAGAGGTCGGGGCAGGCGGACAGGAGAGGCGGCTGAAGCTTTACCTTGAGGTGCTTGAGAAACGCCTCGGCGTGCACGAGTGTGCCCTTGATGTAGAAGGTGATCATGCCCGGGCAGCCGGTGCACTGACGCTTCACCAGCTCGTGCTGAGGATGCGAGGGCAGCCCTGCGGCCGGGACGCACAGCGAAGGTCTCGTTAGAGCCAAACGGGAATTGCAGGGAAACGGAACATTCACCGTGGGCCTAAGCCTAGGGAGGACGGCTCGGGCCAGGCCGCCCCCGGTGCCCCATCTGGGCCCGAGCGCCTCCAGCGGCCCTCTGGCGCGGCCTCCACCTCCCCGGCTCCCCTGGCACCGGCGGCTCGCACCTTCCTCACCTGGACCCTGTACAAGCTGTCGTCTTAGCCTGGAACATTCACCCCTCTGCTAAGCGCATCATACTGTGATTTCCTATTTAACATGGGTCTTCCCTCCCAGACCCGCTCCGCGGGGAGAGATCCGCTTCTCTTGTTAATAATTGGACCCCAGAGCCTAGTCCAGGGCTTGCTCCGTCATTGGCAATTGATAAACATTTGTTGAAAGAATCGGAATGTCGGGGGTCCCCGGGGGGCTCAGTGGTTTAGGGCTGCCTTCAGCCCAGGGCCTGACCCCGGGGTCCTGGGATCGAGTCCCGCATCGGGCCCCCTGCGTGGGGCCTGCTTCTCCCTCTGCCCGTGTCTCTGCCTCTCTCTCTCTCTCTGTCTCTCATGAATAAATAAACAAAATCTTAAAAAAAAAAAAAAAGAATCGGAATGCCTGTCCACGCCCTTCCTTCTAACAGGTGCCCCCGCTCTTCAAGACGCAGGCCAAAGCTTTTCTCCCTCCCTCCACTCAAAACACAGCCGCCAACAGCTCTCTCCCTGGGGGACTCGGAGAGCGTCTCACCTCCTGCATAGTTCTGCCTTAGTTCATCTAAGTTCCTCGGGGGCAGGAAGCAAGCGTCACTCCCTGTCCACCCACGGCCACGATGCTAAAACATCAAGAGGATCCTAAGTGACCAATTACTTAAAGCCACCACAATTAAAAGGCCAGTAAAATAAATTCGAGGAGTGATAGATGCCCACTAAGGCCACGTGAGCTGGCAGTGGTGAAAAAATTTGAAAAGGAAGTTAAGACAGCTTCTGGGGAATTGTGGTGCGTAAGCAGCAAGTCTCAATTTGATGAGTATCCAGTCCCAACCTGAATCAGGTAAGAGGTAGAGCTCATGCCCTGTGGCAGACCCAAGGCCTGGGCGCAGACCAACTGGGAAGTACAATCTTGGAATCTTCCAATCTTCCAAGATTGGAAGTTGCAATCTTGGAATACTGAGCCAAGCCTCCAAGCTAAGGATCATCACTGGAACACCCAATGCACACAACTTCGTAACATCCAAGCAGCCTCTAGACCTCGGGCAGCACCAGGACACGGGCCCTGCCTATCTTCTCACTACCAGACCCAGCACCGAGCCTGACACACAGCTACCTCACAACAGGTGTCATGCACAGAATGCCTAGGGCGACCCAAGAATCCTAGTGTAAACACAGGTGCTTAGAAATCAGATCAACATTGCAGCGCGTGGGCGGCTTGGTTGAGCACCTGACTCTTGATTTTGGTTCAGATCATTATCTCAGGGTTTTTTTTTTTTTTTAATACTTTATTTATTTATTCATGAGACACAGAGAGAGAGGTAGAGACACAGGCAGAGGGAGAAGCAGGCTCCATGCAGGGAGCCCGACACGGGACTAGATCCCAGGTCTCCAGGATCACGCCCTGGGCCGAAGGCAGGCACTAAACCACTGAGCCATCCAGGGATCCCCTATCTCAGGGTTTTTAGACTGAGCTTGGTGTTGGCTCCATACTTGCAGGGAGTCTGCTGAGGATTCTCTACCCCCCCCTTTCCCTTCACCCCTCCCTCTACTTGCACACACCCTCTTTCAAACAAATAAATCTTAAAAGGAAAAGAAAAAAAATTAAAAGTAAAATAAATTTTAAAAAATAAATAAATCATGGGATCCCTGGGTGGCGCAGCGGTTTGGCGCCTGCCTTTGGCCCAGGGCGCGATCCTGGAAACCCGGGATCGAATCCCACGTCAGGCTCCCGGTGCATGGAGCCTGCTTCTCCCTCTGCCTGTGTCTCTGCCACTCTCTCTCTCTCTCTGTGACTATCATAAATAATAAAATAAAAATTTAAAAAAAAAAAATTTAAAAAAAAATAAATAAATAAATCATATTAACTTACCAGGATAGATGACCTTTTCTACCCGAGGATTAGATTCCAGAAACTGAGCAACTGCCATTCCGTTCTCGAAATGTTTCTCCATTCGGACGTGTAGAGTCTTTAGTCCTCGATTGCACAGGTAACAGTCCACCGGGGATGGAACTGCTCCAAGAGCTGCAAAATGAACATATCCTGGGGTAATCTGAACGGTGGGGAGAGACCCAGAAGATGCTCTCACTCTCTTTTTTTCAGTCTAGTGACTGCGAGGCGGGCTACCCAGGTCAACGTTGGCGTTTCCGGGGGGAAGTTAACATATCGAGTCAGAAGCGTAAGAACGAAGCATACAGAATGCTCGAAGACCTGGGCTTCGGGACGAGAGCGGAAATCAATATCCTGCAAACGACACGAACTTCTCAAACACGAACATACACAGTCCTCTGCATGATTTCCACTCGAGGACACACTGCCCATAGCTGGACCTTGTATTTCTTTGAACACGTAGAGGAAAACAGCCTCAGTTCCTGCCGTTACTGGTTCTACCAACATTCAACTTAGCTTTTTTTTTTTTTCCAAAAGTGACTCTAATGAGGATCTTGTTCAGGTACCAAGAAAAGTTTGGAAGGACATGATTTTTGTCGATAAAAAAATGATGACCAAGAATCAGGTAACATGACAGGAATTCACTCTCTCTTCTGTCCCATAGAAACATCCTAATTTTCCCCCAGTGCAACTTAGCTTTTGTCTAAAGCAGCCCAGGAGTTACTCTGCCTCCCAGATACACATCTCAGCTCAATGTTTTAGAAATGAACTTATCAAGCACTGAGTTTTGATTTTCTTCCTCCGGGCCTTTTTTTCTTTTTCTTTTCTTTTTTTTTTTTTTTTTTTACTTTATTGCTTATTTCCTCTATTTATTTATTTCATACTTATTTACTTTATTCTTAATTATGTGTGTGTCTTACCTGTCAAATCGCAATGGCTAATCTAAGTGTCTTCAAATAAACAATTACCCATACTTGAGATAACTAAAGTATCTAAACAGGAAATGGTACTTAGACATCTGTTAAAAAATATAAGTTTATATATGAAGTGCTATTTAAGATTAACCACCATTTCAGATATAAAAGATACAGTGTAAGAAAGCCATCATTCCAAATGTGTTATCTAAAGAAAAAAAAAATCTATTAAGTCTGAAAACTAAAAATTCAGTTGCGCTTTCCCCAATTATGGTTCAAAATTAACATGATTTTGAAAAATAACAGAACTGATATCTTGAGTCATGTTGTAAAGCCCAGTTATGCTCTAACTATATTTTTATATTCCAATTTTTCTACTTTCCTTTAAAAACCAGAATCTTTCTCCTCTATTTCTCATTTCTTCCTAATTTAGCAGAATGCCATCACTTCATAACATTTAGTGGAACTACAAATATCAAATGTCGTCTCTCTAAGAGGATAAGGGTAAATGCAGGCTGTTTAATACTTACAATTTTGTAAGAAACGGAGCCTGTTATGGAGGCTCTCGGAATTAACAGACACTAAGCCCATTACGACATCACTGTGGCCTAAAGCAAAACAAAAACCTTTAAGTTAAAAACAATATACATTTATTCTTCATTCTAAAATTTAAAAAGGTGACTCTCTGGTAGAAGCCCTATAGAATAAGTTTAAATAAATTGTATTCCATCTGAGGATGCCCGGGTGGCTCAGCTGGTGTTGGCCTTCGGTTCAGGTCATGATCCCAGGGACCTGGAATCAAGCCCCACACCGGGCTCCCTGCTCAGGGAGACTCTGCTTCTCCCTCTGCCCCTCCCCCCAACTCATGCTCATTCTCTCTCTTTCAAAAATAAATAAATAATTTTTTTAAAAAAACCTGTATTCAATCTGACAGCACCAAAAGCCGTATCTGTAACAATGAAAATAAAAATCACATAAAAATTGTTTCTTTTTAAGCTGTCAGTAGGATAAAACTGTAACGTCTTTGAGTAAATTTTAATCCTCTGTTCATGGTCATGGGCATAGCTTTGTCTGCTATAAATGAAATCCCATATTTTATCCGAAGTACAATTTTTTTTACTTTCTACATGACTCATAACAAAAACCTGAATAATAGAAGGAAAAGGATCAACATATCATGCCTTTGGGTATTTTCATCTACCTATAGAAAAGAATACTCAGAGTGTAGACTCCGCATGCCTTACCATTCATATATTTTGTCGCTGAATACATACAAATATCAGCTCCCAGCGCCAAAGGCCGCTAAAAGGAACAAAAGATTTTCATTTTGTAAATGGTAAATCTCTTTCAAAAATGCTTCATGACATGCCAATTTGCTGTTGTAAATGTCATCCCTATTCTAACTTTTCAAAAGTTACACGCATCTTAAAGTTCTCCAGGGTCTCTGATGGTATCTTTCCCCTTTCTCTCCCACCAAATAAAAATACAAAGTACTGGACCCAATATTCAATCCAAAAGCACACATTTTCTGGAAATAGCAAGTGAACTCAGGTCAACAGGTCTCCTGAAATTGTTTCTTTAGAGCAGTTGCTGGCTGGTCCTAAGTTAAGTGTATCACTGAATTTTACAATGCAGAGATGCTGACATTTTATGACTCAGTAAACATATAAAGTAGTCGATGTAAACACTTAGCCATTGTTATATCAAGTGAGAAAAAAACTAATATGCTTAGATTTTGATCATTAAAGCCTGATACTATATGCTGTGATCATTCACTTGATGTGCCATGATCTTAACCCTTAATTACTCTTTTTTTCTTAATTACTCTTTCATTATACTAGTTTTGCCGAGCGTAAAGTCACTTAGAAAGAAATTTGTTTTCCCTCATCTGATTTTCCTACAATTCAATCCCTTAGTCTTAAAATCTCTTTGTTTATAAGTGAGAATTAAAGTTATAATCAACTTATTCACTGAACAATATATTATCATCTTTCTATTTACATCTTTTTTTAAAAAAAAAAAAGTAAGCTCTATGCCCACCACAGGGTTTAAAATCACATTCCTGAGATCAAGAGTCGCATGTTCTCCTGACAGCCAGCCAGGAGGAGGAGCCTATTTATATTTTCTTTAAAAGAAAGTGTGTGTGTGTGTGTGTGTGTGTGTGAACCTCACCAGTTGTTTAGTCTTTGGAAGGTGTTAGTATAAGGGGCTATAGGGCTTTTCATTTGGGGTGTTTCAAAAATAGGATGTTTTAAGCCAGGTGTTACTCGAAGCACTCTCTACATAGGTGTTTGCACATCTCCAAAGTGATAAAGTCAAACTAGATGATGGTCTCTCCCAATGGTAACATTCTCTAAACTCTGTGGTCAAAAGAAAATGAAAAAATGAAGAATAACTAACATCTGTTGACCTCATTATATGCCAAGAACCACATTAAGTACTTCCCAAATCTCAGTGAAGCACTATATAAAATATTTTACCTGACTCAATAATATTAAGTACTTTAAGATTTTCATTGTACAGCTGGGGGAAAAAAGACTAAGAAAAGCAAAAGAGGGGCACCTGGGGGGCTCAGTCGGTGAAGCATCTGACTTGACTTCAGCTCAGATCATGATCTCAGGGTGGGGAGATCGAGCCCCTTGTTGGGCTCCACACTGGGTGTGGAGGGTGTGAAGCCTGCTTAAAATTCTCCCTCTCTTTCTCTTCTGTGCCCCCATTCCCAGCTTGTCCTCTCTAAAAAAAGGCAGGAAGGCAGGAAGGAAGGCAGGAAAGGAGGGAGGAAGGAGGGAGGGAGGAACAGACCATTCAGATTAAAAAGCTGGGAGAGCTAGCACTCATACCAAACTGTATGAATCCAGAGGCTCTACTCTTGAACTCTGAAACTTTACGATGGCCTGTCCATTGTGCTTTTTGTGACATTTTCAGAAGATCCAGAAGACAAACGGCAGGGAAGAAAGAGAATGTATCAGGGAAGAAAGAGAATGTATCCAGTTTTCGAGAAGGTAAGATAACGAGAGGACCTTTGTAGAAGATCTGCTTTATGGAACTATGACATGCGGCTGCTGAGGGACAAGACGTTTCTGATTAACTCAACTGGAATGACTCCAAATTGAAATGAAGCAAATTGCAGACCCTGGCATGAGGAAATGTGATGTGGGCTTCAGAAAGGTAGAAAAACTGGACCTATTTTAGTGACAGTAAAGGGGGGAAAAAAGGGCCAGGCCTGATGAGTAATCTGGGCAGGCCCAGGCTAACATAATTCATGCAACCTCTTTGGGAATATACAGGACTCACTGTGACTCAGCTAGAGCAACCCTAGGCTGTGTTAACTAGCCTAGAGTAAGTGGTATACGGGGTAAGGAGTTGGGATAAAAAATCCAAGAGTGAAAATCACCTGGGACAAATAGATGAGGCCAGGAGAGCTTCACTTGGAAATAGACTGTTTTACCTGATATAAGAAGCAGCCAAAGCTGTATGGTGAGCCAAAGGCAGGTGGACCATGAAGCTATCCAAATGCAGTGTAGCCAGGAAATGTGTTTGAGGAAAACAAGATAAAACCTAGTAGTGCTTTCTCAATAAAACGGAAGGTGAAGAACAGGTTTATACAAACTCCCAAAGAATTGGCCAATTGCATGAAGGCAGCAGCCTGTGCCAACTTCGGGAACCCAGAACAAGGTGGGCTGGGGGGAGGGATATTAACAATTGAGCTATAAATATCTGCCTAATTTAAGAGTAGCAGAAAATGAGCTGGGCTTTCAGGAACTCGACAGAGTAAAGGTAAAGTACAGGAAGTGTAATAAGAATGATCATAAGGTACAGGCAGCAAGCAAAGAGCGAGAAGAAGGTAAACTCCCAATAAGGAAAGGAAACAGACTGGGCTACCTGGAGGGAAGAAAGAGAAAACATGTGGGGAAAAGGGCAGACAACTGGTCAGTTATAGAAAGATCCCTAGATGATCTACCCAAAGGAGCAAAACGGAAAAAAGTACCTGAGAAAATAGGAGAAAAAATAAAAGGAATGGACCATGAAAGGGGGAGTTTGAGATGGGAAGAGATGTATGTAAAGGGGTAGGCAGGAAAAGAGATGGTTTAGGGACACCTGCATGGCTCAGAGGTGGAGTGTCTGCCTTGGGCCCAGGGCGTGACCCAAGGGTCCTGGAATCGAGTCCCGCATCGGGCTCCCACAGGGAACCTGCTTCTCCCTCTGCCTGTGTCTCTGCCTCTCTGTGTCTCTCATGAATAAATAAATAAGATCTTTAAAAAGAGTGAGAGATGGCTTAAAGGGAGCATTATAAAGGCCTTGGTACTTATAGCTACAGCGTGAAACAGGCAGTAGAAATTCCTAATACAAACGAGGTAAAGCTATAGGGAGCTGGCCATAGCCTGTGGGGCACTGAGGGAAGAGACACCAGAGAGGAGCAAAGTGAAGAAATAATATGTGTGATGTACACTGAGATGTCATGCAGTTTAGCTTCCATTTATTTGGAAGGTTAGCCAGGTTTAATGATATAATGTATATATTACATATATTATGTAATACATTTAAATATATATTAAATTATACAGCTTAATTATTTTAATAACTTAATAATACATTAATATATTAAAAATAAACATATATACGTTACATATGCATCATATATGTTTTTCAGTCACACCATATATATATAAAAAACATCATAATGGACTTATTACCAGCTCATAAACATTAAAGTCCCTATTATTTATAAAGCACTGACAGATAAAAATCACATAATAAGGCCAGCTCTTCAGAGAGTTCTCACATCCTAAAAGAACTTAAAAGCTTTAATTAAGACAACTTTTAAAACACACAAAGTCCCATATCAGATATGAACCTAGGGTTGGTTGAAAAGATACTAGCTAATGGTAGAAAAGGTCCCATTTTAATTATTTGTCTAATCAGTAACTATGATTAGATTCCATGAGTTTGATAATGATTTTAACATAAACAAGTCTTGGCTTTCCTAGTTACAGGTGTCTATAGTCCTCTAATCATGCCAAAAAAATTATTTTCACTTACCTGGAAATATGCTGACATAAAAGTATTATCCACGACCAAAATGATGTCGCCACGTTTATGAACGGTGTGTGCACAGGCTTCAATGTCAATCATCTTCAAGCTTGGGTTTGTGGGGGTTTCAACCCAAACAAGCTAAAACATTTCAATAAATGATAATAGTTTATGAAAAATATACTTGCACGGATATACGTGCCATCTATTGTAACCATGTGGCACACTGCCCTGGAGGAGCGTGGGTGATGAGGTTGCAAGGTTCGAATCTGAATCCTAGCCCCCATTAATTTCTGAGAGGCCACGGTTAAGTAACTACCCTCCAGATTCCTCGAATTGTACATCTGTACGGTAGGCCTGATGATATTTTATAGAGCTGTTATAAAGATCAAATGAGGTAATGTCACATATAAGCAGAAAAGTGCTCAAGCTAATTCTTGTAAGGACTTTCCATTAAAAAGAGGATCAAGTTCAGAGACACAATTCAGTGTCTAAGAATTTTGTCCTCCAAAGTAAATAACATACAACACCGAGATTATAGCCTGGGAGTTTCACTAAAGAGAACTATGCCTATAATGCCAAACACACCTTAAATATTAACTTAAAAAGCGCCAGTTGCATTAGAAACTATAAAGCAAGCACCCAGAACTTGAAGAGCGTGGGTTTTAAAGTGCAGGAGAGAAAACCTGGTCATAGCTCATTTAAGGAAGAGGCACTAGCACATCCCAAAACCTAGTACAATTCAGACACATAGTAGATGCTTGACAGTAACTTTAAAGACCAGAGAAAAGAGAATTCCTTTTGTTAAACAAGATGCCACTGTGTTGCATGGCATTACCTACAGCCTTCTTTGTAAAAGGGTTAATGATTCTCTGTTACTGTGTAAATGAACTACGCCTCTACAGTTTAAAATTCTTCCCATTCTAGAGTTTTACTGTAGAAAAGTTCAGGTAGTTAAAATAATGCATGGTCTACAAGAACCGAATTATTTTAAAAATCTATAAAGTTATTTCTGGGCAAGAACCTATTACTCCTATTCATGATAAAAAATAATCACAATGAAAGGAATAAATACAAAGTTGATTTTACGGGGACTTAAGAAAATCTACTTCATACAATGAGGCAGATATTTCAGGGGCGAAAAATGTATTAATTCAAGTCAGTAGAGAGCCACTACGTAAAGTTCTGTTGACCAGGATTAACATACTCAAAATTTGCTTTCCTCCCTTCGAAACACTCAGACCAGCTATTTTAATAAGTATCTTTCCTCCTAAGCAGGATAAAAAACAAGTTCCTTTGAAAGCAAACCTTAATCACTCAAAGCTCCCCCCTGTGTTAATCTTCAAAGTAATTACTTGGGTGGGAAAAGGTTTTCACTTTTTAGCTTCCACTGCGGCATAATCTTGAGTATACAATTCAAACCGTTTAATCACTAACAGAAAGTTGGAAAAGGCTGACTTTGACTTAGAAAAGACACTGGTCCTTCTTTTACCCGAGCAGAATTTAAATGAGGCCCCAAGAAAGAATTCACATGTGCCATTCACCCGGGCACAAAACCCCTTCCGGTGGCTACAAGCTTCCCGGGCCGGGCCGAGGCTGAAGATTGCTGGTGGCCCGTTCTCTCCTTGCAACTGTTATGTTGTTGAAGAATCGCTTAGAATTCTTAAAAAGCCAGGGTGCTTAGGGTCCGGGGTCTTGGCAAGCTTCCTTTTCTGCGACCCAGTCTCCGTGATGACTTCTGTTCCCAAGACCAGCCTGGGACCGCCGCACAGCGCTGTGGCTTCTGCTCACAGATCTTCCTGAAGCTCCTGTACTGAGCACTTGATCCGCCCCACCTCATCGAATCTACACAAGCACCGTCCTATAAAGCAGGTGCAATTTCCCCCACCTTGCAGATGAAGAAACTGAGACTTGGGTTAAATTATCTGCCCGTGGTAGCACACCGACTGTGACACAGAATTGGAACTTGGGTCCTGCTGTGGAGCTCATGCGCCTATGCGTCATACAGTGCTATCCTGGAGAAGCCAGGCCCATCTCCATATCGTTGATGCCTTCCAATGGCTTCTAATACAATCTATTATTTAAACTGAAATTATGTCCTCCAGTAAACAAAAGGATGGAAACCAAACGCCACCCAGAAAGCAGACAAAACTGAAAACTAACTGAGTTACCTTGGTTTCTGGTGTAATGGCTGCCTCTAGCAATTTGATTTTGGAGCAATCCACGAAAGTAATCTTTAATCCAAATTCACTCGCCACCTGCCTGAAGTACCTGTTTGTACCTGAGGCAGACAAAAAATCAGACAAAACAGAAAGGACACTGTACTGAGAAACGTTCATTCTTTATAGGCACAAATGCTTTATAAATATAAAGAAGTGTCAATCACGAATAAAAATACAACTGACAGCAATTCCAGTTTGGTTAGATCATTTGGCTACCTTGTATAATAAAGAATATAAGGCTTGGATTTTAAACTACAAGTTAAAGAGTCAAATAAAACACACTTGATGTCCATACCAAATGGCATGAAGCAAAAAAGTTTCTGAAAACACACGACTTCTACTCTTCAGACATTGAGTGGCATGCTCCTTGAAACATCAATAGGTTTTTTAGCAATTTCTTCCTAATACTCAAATTTAAAATAAATGAACCAATATCAATAAAATGCTCAAAATAAATTTTCAGGGGCGCCTGGGTTAAGCGTCTGCCTTTGGCTCCGGTCGTGATCCCAGGGTCCTGGGATCGAGTCCCTGCTCAGCAGAGAGCCTGCTTCTCCCTCTGCCTCTCCCTGCTTCTGTGCTCTCTCTCTCTCTCTCTCTCTCTCTGTCAAATAAATAAATAAAATCTTTTTAAATAAATAAACTTTCAGTCTGATTATACTTTGATGATAATAGAAAAAAACTGGTTATTATTCCTTAGCTTTTCTCAATCTTTTTGTTATGTGGTTCTAAATGCTTTTATAGATAAATGAGGCAATATAAATCAAACAACTACAGTTTCATGGTGAAAGGAGATAAATTATTCAACTTAGAATCATTCGTCTTACACTGTTCTGGATTTGATTTTTATTTTTACATAGGCAAATTTAAAGGAAAAATTGTTGTTACTGATAGCCAACCAAAAAAGAAAGGAAAAGAGGAAAAGTATTTTATGATCAAAGATATACTGAACTTTTGATGCTATATAGACTGACCCTACATAATGTGATTGAAAAAGAATGTAAGGAATTGTTAAAAATCAATAGCAACTTTCAAGATTCAGTACCTATGTGTGCCATGAGTTTTGTTTTTTTTTTTTAATAATACACTATAAAGGTAACCAAAGGTGTGCTCTTTCTACTATTTCTATTTAACAAACAATCAGGGAACAACGATAAATACAAAGCACCGCAAATTTCTAAGAGGGTTAAAATGATTGCTAAGAGTAAGTCTCTTACTTCAAGGAACTTACATATTTGACTTTTTACTAATAGGAGACAGATAAAATGACAATATTCTAGAAATCACGTTTTAATTATTTGGGAGCATCTGGAATCCATATCCCTATCTTTACAAAAATTTTTGCTATTGTTTTGGGCATAAAATCAAGCCTTGCTTGAAGGTAAGGGCAACCTGTCTGTCTCACCACTTTAAATAACTTCCATTTAAATTGTTCACTTTAAATAACTTGCACTAAAAAGTGTTTGGAATGAAAGTTCTTACATTTGAACCCATGACGGACTGCAAGGGGTAAGACCCTCGACCCTAAAATTAAAATGAGAAATATTGACTCTAGTCTTAAGTACACTTTTCCACTTTTCCAGGGAAAGGGTCCATACTTCAAACAGGTTTTCAAAAGGTTCCCTAAAACCGCAAGCGTGAGTGTGCAGGGAGGCTAGAGAAGTGGGCAGAGGTAAGCTGTTTGAGAGTGACCTGGGCTATACTTCATCTTCACTGCAGATAAACATTTTAAATAACACTAGAACACTCTTTAAACACCATCTTCTCTGAAGCAGAAGGTATCTGAAAGTTGATCACAACTAACATCCTCATTCCAGCAGCAGTTAAAAAAAAAAAAAAACTAATAAACAAGTGTCAGAGCATGTTTACACTCTTCCTTTACCAGGTCTGGGCCAACACTGAGGTGTCCATCACACCTTTAAAAGATAATAAATGGGGACGCCTGGGTGGCTTAGGGGTTGAGCGTCTGCCTTTGGATCGGGTCGTGACCCCGGGGTCCCGGGATCGAGCCCCACGTCGGGCTCCCTGCATGGAGCCTGCTTCTCCCTCTGCCTCCATCTCTGCCTCTCTCTCTGTGTCTCTCATGGATAAATAAATAAAATCTTTAAAATAATTTTTTAAAGATAATAAATGATCCATAATCCTGGTAACATTATTAATATATTTCAGGACCCACTTTATTGTCTTTAAGATACCAGCTGATGCAACCTGAATGAGACAAGTCACCTACCTCCGTACACATCATCCATACAAATAATTTGGTCGCCTGCTTTCAAGAGGTGGGTAATAGTCACAGTGGCAGCTAAGCCTGAAGCAAAGGCCAAACCTAAAATGAAAGCCAAGGGAAGAGTAAACCAATTAGTCAAACCTCTGGGCTGAAAAACACCTTCAGTATTTCCCTGCATTAGCTTGTGCTCTCGCCTCTGCTGGCGGTTCAGGACAGCCAGCACCACTGAGTCACGAGGGGTCCCCTGATGAATACAGGTGCCCAACTCCCCTTTAATTTTAATTCCTTGAAATTAAAATATCTTTAAGAGAAAAAAACACCTAATTCTGCTTTGGTGATAACATTTCTCTGAAACACTTCAAAGAAATAATTCTTTACAAAATTCTGAGATGAAAGGCCAACTGCCAATTCAATTACAGCTTAAAATCAACAAACTGAAAAAAAAAACATCAAACTTCAGCAACAGAGCCAAGGTAAGAGTCACTCACTGACCACATGGCTATCCAAAACCCAAAATCAGGCCTGAGAGGTGTCTGTGGAATTGAAAAACTGGTTTTTTGTTTTTTTTTTTTTAAGTGTAAATCTCTTTTAAACAGATATGATCCCGAAACCTCATAGAGAACAATTAAAACGATTAATAAAAAATAAAAATTTTTTAAAAAAAAGAACACGCTTGGCACTGCGTACATTAAATACCATGTATTTACGGAAATATCCTGACAAAATATCAACACATCCCCTTCATGATAAAAATCGCCTGCAACTGGTAGAAGGGAGAATCCAGTTAACTTGAAAAATGTGACACTTAAAATCTTCTCAATGAAGTCTAGGTTGGGGTCAGCTCTGTGGCTAAGCTGTCACCTCAGTCAAAGCCCCCGGGTGTCCTGGACCTGGTGGGAAAACCCACTGGCCTGTCAGCCCTGTGAGCCCTGTGAGCCCCATCGGCCCTGGGAGCCCCATCAACCCTGGGAGCCCCATCAGCCCTGGGAACCCCGTCAGCCCTATGAGCCCCATCAGCCCTAGGAGCCCCGTCAGCCCTGGGAGCCCCGTCAACCCTGGGAGCCCCATCAGCCCTGGGAACCCCGTCAGCCCTATGAGCCCCATCAGCCCTAGGAGCCCCGTCAGCCCTGGGAGCCCCGTCAACCCTGGGAGCCCCATCAGCCCTATGAGCCCCATCAGCCCTAGGAGCCCCGTCAGCCCAGGGAGCCCTGTTAGCCCTGTCAGCCCTGAGAGCCCCGTCAACCCTAGGAGCCCCGTCAGTCCTATGAGCCCCATCAGCCCTATGAGCCCTGTCAGTCCTGGGAGCCCCATTAGCCCCGTCAGCCCTGGGAGCCCTGTCAGCCCTGGGAGCCCCATTAGCCCCATCAGCCCTGGGAGCCCTGTCAGCCCTGGGAGCCTCATCAGCCATATGAGCCCCATCAGCCCAGGGAGCCCTGTCAGCCCTGTCAGCCCTGAGAGCCCCGTCAACCCTAGGAGGCCCGTCAGCCCTATGAGCCCCAACAGCCCTATGAGCCCCACCAGCCCTGGGAGCCCTGTCAGCCCTGGGAGCCCCATCAACCCTGGGAGCGCGCACCTCACGCACCTGCGGGCGACCCCTACATCAGCGAGGCTCAGTCTTCAGAAAGAACTCCCCTCATCCAAAAGAAAAGAAAAACCTCCCCCAAACCCCCAAACCCCCACACACATTTCCAACCCCTACACTCAATGCTGTGAGAAAACTCCTAAAACTCATTTTCTCTTCCCCATTCCGTCTTCGTTTATATCATTTATATAAGAAATACGAAGATGATTTAACAGTCCTCCACTCCCTTCACGAGAAGATTCAGGGGCTCACCCCTAATGCCCCTAATCCCTGGGGGCCCCTCCTCAGGGCAGCAGGTAAACGCAGCCCGGGTTGCGCTGTGCTCAGAGGTAGTGTTACCAAACTCCGTTAATATTTACTCGTTTACACGGACACGTGCAGACAAAGTGCATTTACAGGGGTAGTAAGCGGCAAAGTCTTGCCATTCTTGCCTCTACTCCTACGTAGTTTTGCCCAACAATCACACGCACGCATGACGCCTGCCCTCCACGCCCTTGGGCCGAAATCTTCAACATCTTCGTAAAATAAAAAAATCCGAACTGACTAATCCTTCTCTCTTTCCGACTCCAAGTTCTGTGCCTCTGTGATTTTGCTGATAGGCGGAAGAGTGGGGTCCAGACTCCACGAACCCTGAAGTGGAAACCACTTACTGTACTTGGCCCCATCTAGGGCCGCCACGGCTTTTTCCAAGCAATTCCTGGTGGGGTTTCCAGAACGGCTGTATTCAAAGCCCTGAAGAAGAGGAGATAGAGTTTATCTTACGAGATTTAAGTTTCCGTATCAGAGTCCTAACATAGACCCCTCCACAACTACGGGCTCCTCCTACCATCGTGATTTTCCACTATTTAGTTGTGACACGTCTCGCCATCACATAGGAGCTGCACAGTCCCGTGGCTGCAGCGGTGGGAGAAGGCCCCGAAGCCCAGCAGCCTGGGTTAGAAGGCTAGAGCTCCACTTACGAGCTGAATGCCTGATACGGAAGCTACTGAACGTTCCCTGCCGTTGATCCCGGCACCCGAAGATGGGAATAAAATACCAAAAACTAATCCTGTAAAATTGTTGTGATGATAAAATTATATTATGTGTAATAAGTTCTCTACGTGGTGCCCGGCACATGCTAACTACTAGAGAAACGGTTGTTTGCACTATTAGCATTATTATTCCTCATTAACCTGGGGACACCAGGAAAAGGGAATTACCAGAGCCAACAGAGTAAACTTAGGTCTGACCCAGATTTCATTTCCCAAGACCTAAGTGGTTCAAGTCCTGTTTATCATCCTACAAGAAACTACCAACAGGTCCTACAAATGCTCCAAGTTCAGATCTTGGCTCGACGAAAGTGACTCAAAAATACAGGGTAATTCTTGGCACCGTGGCTACATACAGTAATTTTTTTTTTAATTTGCTCTTTTTACATTTACCATACTAAGGATATTCATCCAGTCATTCAGTCATTTTATTTAATATCGTGGTCTGCTTTTTAGGAAAACGAAGCCAAAGGTCCTAGGGAGCGTCGGAACCAGTATCCAAACCTAGGATTTCAACATTGACTGAAAATGCTACAATTTTCTCTCAGTGCCTCATATAGCACACAACAAAACACAACAACCACTTTTTACAGATTGTTTAGGGTTTGGGAGCTCCCAGTACTAGTAATGGGTGTATATACACATTATAGATATAGGTACACACACATATATTTTAAGTTTTGGTTGTTTGTTTCGTTGTTTGTGACAAACTGAGTAGACCTATTTAGTAGGGTTTCGGGATATCCTCATCCCTCCCTACCATCACCTCCATGATGTGATCCCCAGGCAGAAAAAAATCTGTGCGGATTCATGTGGCTACTGCTGCAGAAAGGCACCCCTGTTGCCATGAGGATTTACTGCAGAGATGGAACTTTCGGAGGTAGATGGAGAAGTGAATCCCAGTGGCAAATCCCGACCCTCACACCCATTCGATGGCTTTCCAGTGGACTAGGAGAAACAGATGCTTCTCATTCAGCTCCTCAGATTCTCTTTAGGGCTCTTCATGGAGTTTTTAAAGGTGTTAAGAGGTGTTTGGTGTTTGTAGACTTCATCACCTACGTTGGCTATCTGAAAATATCTAATTATTAATTTCTGGTTAAATGGTTAACTTTTGTAGCAAGACCTAATAAAACCTGGACAGTCACACATTCACAGAGCCTACAGCAGCAACAACAGACTGTAAACTTGGAAAACAGGCTGGTTTTCCAAAATAAAGTAGCTGGACGTAACCTAACCAACTGTAAAAATGCCCTTAGAACTCTACCTCACCAAACAAGGGGCTAAGTTTAAAAGAATTTTCCTAAACTCACATCGCATGACACGCTAAAGAGGTTTTTGAAGTGTAATCCAAGCTTTGGACTTACAAAGTTTATTGAACTAATTTCCTTAAAAGCTCAGCAACTTTTAATACTCCAGGATCTCGTCAGTGTTACCAAAAGGGATTAATAGATACTGCTCTTTCAAAACCTTACAACTCATTTATCTATAGCTCTGGGTCAGTTCCTTGTAAAAAAAAAAAAAAAAAAAAATGTGTCCTGTCCTTGCCCTCTGACCTGGCTACTGTGAGGATCGAATGGAAAAGGTGTAAATGTGAACACCGTGAAATTCCAAACTACTGAGCAATTATAATGCACCATAAAGTCTAACATAAATATCAACAATTTATGCGGTAGGTGCTATGATTAACTGCATTTACTCAGGATTAACCCGAGGCTTGGAGACGTTAAGCAACCTGCCCAAGGTCGCCGGGATCAGAAGAGGTGGGGTCAGCACTCAATCCTAGCCCTCCGGTGACTTATGCTGTGAATCACTAAACCATACTGCTTAAATGATGCAATGGCTCAGATTATTAGCAGAATTACTGGAGCACAGCAGGGTGTAGCCTAATGCCTCGGCGTAGCTTCTAGAGCAGGGCTGCAATCCCAGCGACACCAGTTACTAGCCATGCGGCCTCAGTTAGGCTACTTACTATTCCCAAATCTGTTTATTTAATGGGAAAAATGAGAACCCATCCAGACGAGGGTTGTCCTGAGGCTCATCCCCGACCATACCTGTAACACACCTGACACATGACTCGCAGGTCTGTATCTAGCCCTTAGCAGCTGCTCAGTCACTATTAACATCGAGCACAGCCACTGAGCATGATCTTGATCCCAGGTCAGTTATCAGATCCTGAAGGTTGTTTTGTTTTTTAAAAATTTTATATATTTATTCATGAGACCCACACAGAGAGAGAGGCAGAGCCACAGGCAGAGAAGCAGGCTCCATGCAGGGAGCCCGAGGCGGGACTCGATCCCATGACCTTGGGGTCACATCTTGAGCTGAAGGCAGAGGCTCCACCGCTGAGCCCCCCAGGTGCCCCCTGAGGGTTTTTGGGGTTTTTTTTTTTAGTTGACTCCCTACCCTGGCTTTATGATTTTTGCTGCTAAAGGTAATTCAACAGTTATGACCCTCAGTTTTGAACTGCCAATTTGCCAAAATTACACGAATTTCAGTTCAAATCTGTACAGTGGGACGCACTGTTCCTTCCAGTCCTGCTTGTTCCAAGAATGTGATCAGCGGGCCGCGAAGGCAGAGGGTCAGCGCCAGGGAGGTCCGCACGGCAGTGCCCCCTCCCGTGCACACTGCCTTGCACACCGCCTTACACATCACCTCGCACGCCGCCTCGCACGCTGCCTTGCACATGGCCATACACACCGCCTCGCACACCTTGCACATGGCCGTGCACGCTGCCTCACACTCCGCCTCACACACCTCCTTGCACACCGCCTCGCACTCCGCCTCACACACCTCCTTGCACACCACCTTGCACACTGCCTCTCACGCCGCCTCGCACACCTCCTTGCACACTGCCTTGCACACCACCTCGCACTCCGCTGTGCACACTGCCTCATACACCTCCTTGCACACCACCTCGCACACCTCCTTGCACACCGCCTCGCACACCTCCTTGCACACCACCTCGGACACCGCCTCCCACACCACCTTGCACACCACCTCGCACACCTCCTTGCACACCGCCTTGCACACCTCCTTGCACACCTCCTCGCACACCACCTCGTACACCTCCTTGCACTCCGCCTCGCACACCTTGCACACCGCCTCGCACTCCACCTCCCACTCCGCCGTGCACACCACCTCGCACACCACCTCGCACACCGCCTCGCACACCACCTCGCACACCACCTCGCACACCGCCTCGCACACCGCCTCGCACACCTCCTTGCACACCGCCTTGCACACTGCCTCGCACACCTCCTCGCACACCACCTCGCACACCTCCTTGCACTCCGCCTCGCACACCTCCTTGCACACCACGTCGCAAACCTCCTTGCACACCGCCTCCCACTCCGCCGTGCACACCTCCTTGCACACCACCTCGCACACCGCCTCGCACACCTCCTTGCACTCCGCCTCCCACTCCGCCGTGCACACCTCCTCGCACACCACCTCGCACACCTCCTTGCACACCACCTCGCACACCGCCTCGCACACCTCCTTGCACTCCGCCTCCCACTCCGCCGTGCACACCTCCTCGCACACCACCTCGCACACCTCCTTGCACAGCACCTCGCACACCTCCTTGCACACCGCCTCGCACTCACTCCGCCTCCCACACCGCCGGCGCCCCCGCCCCCGGGCACCCCCCCCCCCCGCCGTCCGGGCCCCGCTCACCAGGTGCTGGCCGGGGGCCCCCTGCTTGAAGGTGGTGGACAGGGAGATGGGGGGCACCACGGCGCGGGAGCTCCACTGCTCGGGCTCCTGGCCCACGTGGATGGCCTGCGTGGCGAAGTGCGGGAAGCGGGGCTGGAAGCCGTCCGGGGCGGTGTCCCGCTCCTGCATGCCGGGCCGCGGAGGGGACGGAGCGCGGGGGCAGGTGCGACCGGAACCGCGGAGACTGGGCCGGAGACGCGGGGAGCGGGAGCGGGAGCGGGAGCGGGAGCGGGAGCCGGAGCGGGAGCAGGAGCAGGAGCAGGAGCCCGAGCGGGAGCAGGAGCAGGAGCAGGAGCAGGAGCCCGCGGGGCCGCCGACCGCCAGGCTCGCAGGCCGCACTCCGCGCGCTGGACCTCCGCGGCCGCCGGGGCGGGGCGCTCTCGGGGGCGGGGCCAGCGGGAGCCAATGAGCGACGGCCGCGGCGCCACGCGCGTTCCTCATTGGCCGGGGGCGAAGGCGTTGCCCGGAGCGCCGCGGGCCCGCCCCTTCCCGGGGCACAGAGGACAGTCCACGCGGTGCGGTCCCCCGGGGCAAGGTTCGGGGGGGGGCTGGGGGGCCTGGAGGGGTCGGGGTGCTGGGGGGCCTGGGGGGGCTGGGGAGCCTGGAGGGGTCGCGGTGCTGGGGGGCCTGGGGGGCTGGGGAGCCTGGAGGGGTCGCGGTGCTAGGGGGCGTGGGGGGCTGGGGAGCCTGGAGGGGTCGGGGTGCTAGGGGGCCTGGGGGGCTGGGGAGCCTGGAGGGGTCGGGGTGCTGGGGGGGCCTGGGGGGGCTGGGGAGCCTGGAGGGGGGTCGGGGTGCTGGGGGGCCTGGGGGGCTTGGGGAGCCTGGGGGGTCGGGGTGCTGGGGGGCCTGGGGGGCTGGGGAGCCTGGGGGGTCGCGGTGCTGGGGGCCTGGGGGGCTGGGGAGCCTGGGGGGTCGGGTGCTGGGGGGCCTGGGGGGCTGGGGAGCCTGGAGGGGTCGCGGTGCTGGGGGGCCTGGGGGGCTGGGGAGCCTGGGGGGTCGGGTGCTGGGGGGCCTGGGGGGCTGGGGAGCCTGGAGGGGTCGCGGTGCTGGGGGGCCTGGGGGGCTGGGGAGCCTGGGGGTCGGGGTGCTGGGGGGCCTGGGGGGCTGGGGAGCCTGGGGGTCGCGGTGCTGGGGGGCCTGGGGGCTGGGGAGCCTGGGGGGTCGGGGTGCTGGGGGGCCTGGGGGCTGGGGAGCCTGGAGGGGTCGCGGTGCTGGGGGGCCTGGGGGGCTGGGGAGCCTGGGGGGGTCGGGGGGTGGCTGGGGCTGGGGGTCGGGCGGGGCTGGGGGGCTTGGGGAGCCTGGGGGGTCGGGGTGCTGGGGGGCCTGGGGGGCTGGGGAGCCTGGAGGGGTCGCGGTGCTGGGGGGCCTGGGGGGCTGGGGAGCCTGGGGGGTCGGGGTGCTGGGGGGCCTGGGGGGCTGGGGAGCCTGGAGGGGTCGCGGTGCTGGGGGGCCTGGGGGGCTGGGGAGCCTGGGGGGTCGGGGTGCTGGGGGGCCTGGGGGGCTGGGGAGCCTGGAGGGGTCGCGGTGCTGGGGGGCCTGGGGGGCTGGGGAGCCTGGGGGGCTGGGGAGCCTGGGGGGTCGGGGTGCTGGGGGGCCTGGGGGGCTGGGGAGCCTGGAGGGGTCGCGGTGCTGGGGGGCCTGGGGGGCTGGGGAGCCTGGGGGGTCGGGGTGCTGGGGGGCCTGGGGGGCTTGGGGAGCCTGGGGGGTCGGGGTGCTGGGGGGCCTGGGGGGCTGGGGAGCCTGGGGGGCTGGGGAGCCTGGAGGGGTCGCGGTGCTGGGGAGCCTGGGAGCCTGGGGGGTCGGGCTGGGAGCCTGGGGTCCTGGGGGGGCTGAGGGTCCTGGGGGGGCTGAGGGGCCTGGGGGAGCTGAAGGGGCCTGGGGGAGCCTGGGAGAGCTGAGGGGCTTGGGGGAACTGAGGGAGCTTGGGGGGGCTGGGGAGGCTGGGGGTCTGGGAGAGCTAAGGGACTGAGGGGCTTGGGGGGCCTGGAGGACTGGGGGGGCCAAGGGGGTTCGGGAGGTCCTGGGTGTCTGGGGGCGTCGAGAGGGCTGAGGGGCCTGGGGGATCCTGGAGGCCGGGGGGCCTGGGGGAGGCCGCCTCGTAGGCTCCAGGGCCCACCCCCCCGCCCCCCGCCCCCCGCAGGCAGAAGCTTCGCCCGGACTCGGAGGAAGGCAGGCTGGGTGCTGGGTGGTGACACCGGTAACCTGCGAACAGGCCGCACTAGCAGCCTGGAGGGAGTGCAGCCCGCGTCCCTGACCCCACACCCACACCCACCCCCACCCCCACCTCCTTTGCCCCGAGGGCGGTGCTGACCCGCGCCAGCGACCCGGGGCTCGACCTGCCGGATCTGCAGCTTGCACCCTCCGCAGCTGCGGCTCCTGCCTTTCCAGGGACACTGAACCCTGTGCTGCCCCAGGACTTGCGAGGGGGGAAACGGGAGGGAGGTCACGTTCCTTAAGCAACGGCAAAGCTGCTGCGGTCGGGATCTCCCCTCGGAACCCTGGCAGCTTAAGAGCATCCAAATTTGAGCTTTTTTCAAGCATCGTTGAAGTACCCCGGGAAGCTCCCCCTGATGAAAAGACTGTGGCTTCAAAACAAAACAAACGGAACCCACCTTATTGGAGCCTCGGGTCTTTACACAAAATGCCTTCTTTGTTGCACAATTGACAGCAACAGTTTTGCAGGAGAAGGGAAGCAGTGGGTGTGAGGATTTACCGCTCACCTGCACCCAGAGCCCTACTCCTCAAGGGTCGCTCCCTTAAAACAAACAACAAAAATCTCCTTGTTCCCTAAACAATACAGATGTGACCTACTTAGTGCTGTGCCTATTTTCTAGGACTAGGGAAGTTAGGGATATTTCTGTTCCTGCAAAGTATTAGCTAAAGATCTGGAACTGCTGAACCAATTAAGAAAGCAGAGAATACAGAATAAACAGTTCTTAAAATGTTAAGGACTGTGGCAATTTGCCTTGCAAATTAGCTTCAGGGACACTTAGCCGGGAAGCTGCTGGAAGGGCAGTGCCTAAGGGCCTGTGAGCTTCTAGAGGCCTCGCAAAACTTGTATGCCTGGGGGAAGAAATGGATGGGCTCCGAAACACTGATAGATACTGATATATGTTTAATTAATATTTTTTGTTTAAAATATAACGTGTCAACTGCAAGTCCTCTCGAGGCAGATGTAACTGTACAGAGGTATGTTTTTATGTAAAATGTCTAGGGACCCAGGAGCGTCTAAAACGTCCTTATTAGGGGCACCTGGGTGGCTCAGCGGTGGAGCATCTGCCTTAGGCCCAGGGCGTGATCCTGGAGTCCTGGATTGAGTCCTCCCTCGGGCTCCCTGCAGGGAGCCTGCTTCTCCCTCTGCCTGTGTCTCTGCCTCTGTGTGTGTGTGTCTCTCATGAATAGATAAATAAAATCTTAAGAATAAAATAAAACAGTCCTTATTAGTTTACCTCCTAATATTGGTGAGCAAAACCTGGGCTGTATAAATATGAATATTTTATTTAGTGTACTGCAATAAAGAATTCTTTAAAAGCTAGCACCAATATAAAATGCTCTAAATGATGCCCTTTTTTACTCTTATAAATTGAGGAGAGTTTATTAGATGGCAGCTTAGTATTATGTATTGAGGATTCTTACGACTCGGCAATTTCATCTTCACGTGTATTCCTACGTGTGTGCGAAGATGAGCCAGGATGTTCTTTATACGTATTTCTGCCATTTTCCATGCTTTTGAAAAACAGCTTGACTGTCCATCCATAGGAGAGCGGTCAGTGAGCTATGGTATAGTTCTGTGATAGCCACCGAGTGGCAGCGAAGTAGGAGACTGATGCCAACTGGCATGTCCTGAGCTCCAATTTCTGACACAATAGAGCAAGGTGCAAAGCAAAGTATATGTTATGCTTCCTTTTTTTTTTTTTCAAAAGACTATATACCATGTTGCATTGTTTTTAGACAGATATATGATTTAATGTGTATAGAAACCACTCTGGTAGTAGAGAGCCATGGATCTCTAGCCGGAAGGTAACTTTCTTTATGTTTATTGCTTTTGTGTTCCATTTTCGTACCATGGGCCTATTTTACCTTTTCAATAATAATAATACTGCCAAAAGTCCTAATTCAGAAATTGCCGTTAAGCAAATTATTTAGCAAAAAACTTTTTTTAAGATTTTTTTTTTATTGATTTGACAGAGAGAACACACAGGCAGGAGGAGCAGGGTAGAGGCAGTGGGAGAAGCAGGCTCCCCACTGAGCCAGGAGCCCCACAGGGGGCTTGATCCCAGGACCCTGGGATCATGGTGGGAGCCAAAGGCAGGTGCTTAACCGACTAAGCCACCCAGCAAAAAACTTTTTAAATAAAAAGGATAGCCACTTTAGAGTAAATGCCTGGGATGTGTGCCAATTTTTCATGTAAACTAGCTTGTAAACAACAAAATAGCATCATAATACCTACTAAAAAACTATTAATTCTAGAAACTGGGATTCAGCAGGGGCATATATTTTAGAGGAAATGGGAGACTTCTCATTTTTTATATTACTCCTTAAGCCTCTTACACAACACAAAGTTCATTATTACTCTTGTAATATATGTTTTTAAAAACTATGAAAATGTCACTGTACTGCTTGCATACGTACACAAAGACCTCAACTACTCTCATTAAAGGCTGGCTGTGAATAATGATATTGTGGCTGCAGAGTGCAAACAGCACAATAAGGACCTGGGGGGTTGGGGGGGGGCCTGTCCACATATTATTATTGTCAGTATACATATGGAAAATTATTAGATCCATTTTGTTTTATCTCAAAGGAAAAAAAGTCTTGCTCTCCCTTAGGCTTTTGCAAATGAAATTATAAGAAGGGAATTGGGGGCCCAGAGAGAAGTCCTAAAGAGCTTAATTTGTGGGTTTGTGGATCACTGCAGGGGGCCAAAGCCCTTCAGATATCACTTATGACACACACCTTCACTTGCCAGTGGAAACAAGTTTTAAAAATAACAACAAAAAGAAGCAATCTGGTTTTGATACGACATAATTGGAAGTGACATATCTTGAGAACAAAAGTCTTAACACTGTGATGCAATTACTAAATTTAATATCAAAAGAGACATTGGAGAGCGAGTTTCTAGCACAGTTGCTTTGTTTTAGTGATGAGATGCAGAAAATAGAAGTGACGTGCTCATGCGAACACATTCAGTGAGTATCTGGGCTGAGAATAGAACAGACTTTCAGGCATTTGGGATGAGAAAGTAAAACAGAAATCATTAGAATGCATTCTGCAGCGATATAAAAGGAGCAAAATATGACTGGAAAATGTAAGGAACGACTGACTCAGGCACTTTTGGCCATCAGTAAACAGTAAAGAGTTTTGGCGTCAGAGTGCTTGGGTTTGAAGCTCGGCCCTCGCACCTGCTCTCTGTGACCTTGAGCAGTCAGTGTACTTAACCTTCGTCTCCGTTTCCTCCTACGTAAAATGAGAAAAATAGTAATACTCGACAGTTCTCAAAAAAAAAAAAAAAAAAAAAAAAGTCCTTAGAAGCCCATGGCAGGCCAGAGATAGGGTACTGGGCAGGTGGCCTGAAGGAATAGCCCTGAGGTCAGAAAGCTACTTTTTTACGTGTTTGACATTTTGGTATCTTTGCGGAGGGATGGTACACTCAGGCCTCTCGTCCAATGGAGAAAGGGGTGAGGTCTTTTTCCACAGCTCACAAACCACCACAGAGATAAAACATATGATAAAACATATGATAAGGTGACTCGAGCCACCCAGACATGCCGAAACCTTTTTCAACTGGCAATATAGCAATTGGAAAGCTCTTGACATTGTTGCTGACAATTTTATATCACAGAGGAGACATTTCAAAGGAAGTAGCTCCCCATGTTGCAGGATTGCCTGGCCTACTGCAGAGCAGGCGTCCTTCCTGGCGGCCAGCTGCATACCCCCCACCCCATTTCCACCAAGGCCAGTTGAGAACCAGGGCTGGAGGAACTGAAGGACCATTCTGAGTTTAGTCTTTCCAACAAGAACGGATTGGTGATGGAGACATATGGAGAACTTGAGGAGAAAATGACTTCTTATCCTGAAGATTGTGGTGTCTAGGAAGAGGAAAGCCAGATATATAAGACATACTAGACCAAACCTCCCCAAACTATGCCCCTAGGAATATCTGAATATCTGTTAAAAACAAAAACAACAACAACAACAACAACAACAAAAGGCTCTTTGGCCAAAACTGTTTGGAAAACACCACATATTCAGTCATCTTTAGATTCCTAATGCCCGTTCTTAGCATGATTATAAATGGTCAGAGAGGCCTCACGGTAAGAAACCAAGTATGAAATATTTCAAAAAGGAAAACTCGTTTCTCCATATACCTCTTAATATGTTCTCTTCCTACGGCCCTTTTCCCATTTCGGCTGTAACAGTGTTCTGTTAACAATTTAAAATGAGCTTTTCTGCACAGGCTTAAAATATTTAAGAAAAGGTATAAAATAATAAGAGAAGATAGGTCAAGAAATTAGCAGAGAAATTTCAACTTTTCCACTAATTTTTTTTTTTTAATGTAACAGGAATGTCAGTACTTTAAGATTCTCTCTTCTCATCCTTTAAACCAATCATAAATTCCCAGTTGTCCCCAACTGGGTCAATTTCTTTTTTGAATGGCCATTATAGCTATGAAAGCTCTCCCCACTCTTTTTCAAACCCCAACTCCAGGACTCTCTTCCACCTCCTCTTCTTAGTAACTTCACAGAAAAGTAAGTGTGAACTCAATTTTCTCTTCTGCTCCCCAACTTTTACCACTCCTTTATTGTCTTTTGTCTTATCTGAAAGTCCCCACACTCTTACAATAATAATAGTTATAACAACTTCCTTTGTTGCGTTAGAACCTTCTTCTTAGGGTTCTACATAGTTACAGTTGACCTTTGAACAATGCAGGGGTTTGGGGGGCTGATACCCCCACCCCACACTGTCAAAAACGTGCTGTCAAAAATCCGCATATAGCTTTTGACTCCCCCAAAACTGAACTACCAAAAGCCTACTCTTGACCCAAAGCCTCACTGATAACATAAATAGTGGATAAACACACATTTCGTAGGTTATACAATATGTATTGTATATTCTATTCCCACGATCAAGGCGGCTAGAGAGAAGAAACTTATCAAGAAAATCGTAAAGAGAAAACGCATCTACGTTACCGTAGTTTACCAAAGCCGCGCGTAAGTGAACCTGTGCAGTTCAAGCCTGACTGACGTCATCCAATGTCAACTGTATTTTCTAATCCTTAGGATAATTCCAGAGAGTAGGAGTTACCTCAATTTTATAAGTGAGAAACTGAAGTTCAAAGAGTTTATGTGATTTGTCATGGGGTCAGTGAAAGAAGACTCTAAAAGTCTAGATCCCATCCTTGACCTTCTTCTACATTTTTATTAAGTCCTCCCATCCAGCTCAGGATATACAACCATGGTCAAGCTCCTCCTGTTAAAAAAAAAAAAAAAAAATTTCCTGACCCCCTTCATCCTTCGCTAGCAACAACCCTAATTCTCTTAATCTTTTCATGATCAATGTATCTTTTAAATACATGCTCACCTCATGCCCATTGCTGCCTCCTTGAGCAGGAGTGTACCTCCGTCTATTCCCTTTCCAGCTGACCTTGCACGTTACGGGCAACATTGTTTTTCTAAAGTGTAGTTTTGATCATGTCAGCACTCAAGTGCCTCCTCTCAAGAAAGGACTTTGTCCCTAGAGCTGTGTATACATGTGTGGTGAACTACCAGCATCTAGCTATATTCATTCTTCATTAATTTAGTCATTCAACAAATTACTATTCGATGCCAGTCATGAGCAATCCTAATGTTTTGTCTTATCTCAGGTCCCTTATTACCTGTCCCCTGGACTATCCATAACGCCTCCGTTCTACCAGAAGGAATGTTGAAAACAAAGGTGCAAAACTGATCATGGCATGCCCTGCCTACAAAAAGCTTAAATTCCTTTACCTGGCATCCCAAACCCTCGGTTATCTTGCAAGTTCCCTTTGCTTATTAAAACTGCTACTACCAACCTAGAGTGAGTGGTCTGCCTCTTTCTTTTGGTCTTTCCCTGTCCTCAGAGAACAGGGGCCAGTTTCAGATTACACCAGGGAAGCTCTAAGAGGCTTGCAAACCAGCACATCCCCACCCCTCTCCAGTCGTACCGAGCTACATCTAGTTCCTTGAACATACCAATGTCCTTTCATGATTATGGGTCTTTATACACAGGGTTATCCTGGGACTTTCTTCCCCCTTCCTCACCAGAGGAGCTAATTCATATATATCTCAGGTCAAGCTTCTCTTCTTCTGGCAAATTTATCTGAAGTTCCTATCCCCAGAATTAGTTTCCTTCCCACAGATATGGGTTCCATAACAGTTCTTATTGCTTTTAATTGAAATTCTTTGTTTAAATGTCTTTAGCTAAATTATATGTTCCTGGAAGGAAGGGGGCAATGTCATCTTAGTATCCTAAGCACCTACCTCTGTTTCTGGCTTACAGAAAATGCTTAATAAATATTTGTTAAATAACTAAGCAAATACTAGACAATCGAGGGAACAGCAGTACTCACTCTTTGTCCCCAAAAAGTCTAAAAAGTAAATAGTGGAAGCACACCATTATTGCCACACTACTAACCGTGTTGCTTACGTGTTTTAAATGAAACTAACTTTTTTATGAAGGAATTTTCTTCCCAAATGAATGATAAACAGCAGATGATAGGAAATCTTTAAATATATTCATAGATCTTTTGTTGTCTGTTGGAGTGATTTTTCTGAAGTACAAATATGACCATAGAAAGAAATGAATATGAAAATTGAACCAAAAAGACCATTGGGTAATTTTATTCAAATATACTGGAGCATTGTTGGGTTCCTCATACAGTAGTTTTTATTATAAGTACACCTGAAAGTCATATTCCCCCATTCATAACTCCATGGTTATTCATTAAAATTCCTTTAACCGGGGCACCTGGGTGGCTCTGTGGTTGAGCATCTGTCTTTGGCTCAGGACGTGACCCCAGGGTCCTGGGATCGAGTCCCACATCAGGCTCCCTGCACGAAGCCTGCTTCTCCCTCTGCCTGTGTCTCTGCCTCTCTCTGTGTTTGTCTCTCACGAATAAATAAATAAAACCTTTATAAAAATTATATGAGAATACTAATAGTAATTATGGCAACAGATATGACAACTCAGAAGTGGATGATATCTTAGCAAAATAAGCATTACCAATGTTGACTTAAGAAAGAGGGAGGGATCCCTGGGTGGCGCAGTGGTTTGGCGCCTGCCTTTGGCCCAGGGCGCGATCCTGGAGACCCGGGCCCGAATCCCACATCAGGCTCCCGGTGCATGGAGCCTGCTTCTCCCTCTGCCTGTGTCTCTGCCTCTCTCTCTCTCTCTGTGTGACTATCATAAATAAATAAAAATTAAAAAAAAAAAAGAAAGAAAGAGGGAAAATTTGAATAGACCAAAGAACAGAGATGAGAAAAGCGAGGAAATTTCAACCATTGAAAAGTGATTACATGCAGCTCAGAGAATTTCATTTAAAAAAGTTTTTTTTTCTTTATTATTTGTGAAAGGCAGAGTGCGTGTGGGTTGGGGGGGAGGTGGGAGGGGTAGAGGGAGAAAGCTAATCTTAAGCAGATTGTCTGCTCAGCGAGGAGTGGCTGGGCTCGACATGGGGCTTGATCCCAGGACTCTGAGATCATGGCCTGAGTCACAAACAAGAGCCAGACTTTCAACCGAATGAGCCATCCAGGTGCCCCAACAGCTCAGAGAATTTCAGTGTTCATGTTCATAGGAAACTTGAAGGATCTAGTTAGTGTTAAATGCAGTTACTAATAAAGTAGCTATAATGTTATGCCCACGATGATAAATTTCCAACAAGCTGTTGCTAATCCTGCTGGTCCATAGTCCACGCTTGGAGTAGCAAGGACTTAAACTACTGTAGTCATAGCAGAGGGAGGAAGTTTCTTAGGTTAATTTTATGATGCTAACATAATCTTAATAGGAAAACATGACAATGATAATATAAAAAGAAGGAGGAAAAGAAGAGAGAGAGGGAAAAATATGGAGGAGGGAGAAGTAAAGCTACAAAACAATATTATTTAATGGAAAATAGGCTCCAGCAATGTATCTAAAGAAAGTTATAAATGACCAATAAGGTTAGGTTTAAGATTAGGAAATCTAGCAACCTAATCCACTAAAACAGCAAATTAGGGAAAAATTCATATGATTATAACAACATGTGATAAAAATGCATTTGAAAAAATATAGTCATTATTTTTAATAAACCTTTAAGTAAAATTGCAACACAAGGAAACTACTTACATGTAATAAAAATTATTTCCAAAACTATATTTGGTTATTATCTTAAATGATTAAACCTTAAAATCATCTTATTAAAATTTATTATCCTAAATGGTTAAAAGCCTTAAAATCATTTTATTAAAATTTGCTTTGGAAGTTTTCATGAAATCAAGATGAGGAAGCAAACAAAAAAAAAAAAAAAAAGAAAGAAAAGAAAATTAAATAACTAGCATAAACATCAAAAGAAAAATCTGATGGTTTGATAGTATTCCTAAAAACACCTAAGACTGGTGAAAAACAGGAACGATCCGCTGGAATTAATAAGGTAATGGAGCAAGCTGGCCAAATAGAAGAACATACACGAAAATCAATACCTTAACACCCACATAAGTACCTACAGAGGAAGTGTAAAAAGATATGCTACTCACAATATGAGCAACACCTATAAAATATAAACTGTGTAGGAGTAGATGTAATTTTGAAAAAAGAACAAGAAGAAATCATTGAAAGAAAGTTCCATGTTCCTAGATGGGGAGATTTGATAAACATAAACATATTGTCACAAAATTAACATTGTATTTTAATACAAATTCCAGTTAGAATTCCATGGAGGTGGAGCTGAGGGGCAGAAAAACTATTTGACAAAACAAAACAGGTTTAAAGATGCAGAGATGAGGGAAACCTGGGTGGCTCAGTTGGTTAAGCAGCTGACCCTTGATTTCAGCTCAGTCATGATCTCAAGGTCATGAGATCTAGCCCTGCACTGTGCTCTGTTCACTTAGTGCAGCATCTGCTTGAAATTCTCTCCTCTCCCTCTGTCCTCTCCCTGCCGTGCTTTCCCTCTCTCTGTCTCTCTCTCTCTCTCCAAAATAAATAAATAAAAGTCTTTAAAAAAATAAGGTGCAGAGATGAGAATAAAGTCGCTCATTTCTGGGGGTAAGAGGTGGTGGATGAAATAAATTTATAAGAATGAATGCCTGAAAAGAGCCAAGAAAATTATGAAAAAGGACAATAAGGGACCACTGGTATATTAAATACCAGAACACATCAAAAATCTTCTGTACATGGAACAGAGGAGTAAGTATGACTACTTGTGTTTAAAACAATAGGTTCTGAACCTATTTACGTAGGACAGCATCAGAGGTTGTAAAACAGATTTTGCAACCCATTGTCCATCTCTCTTCTTGTAAGAGGAGGTAGAAGTTGATCAAGATGTGGGTAGCAAGGATTTTGTTTTAAACAAATTTCAATGTGCTGTGTATTTATCATCCATCCCCTCCCCAAGGGGAAGAGGAGACAGATATTTTTCCCACCTCCCATATGTGAGCCAAAACACTGGGATTTCAGAAGACCACTGATTTAAAATGGATCTCCTGGAATTTAGGGTGTGTAAAGATGACCTCTTGATACCTGAAAAAGTGTAAAAGAGAATAGATGGTTGGTACTGGGTTAGTAGCAGGGCAAAGAAAGGGCAATCGATAATTCTGCAATAGTTGGGTGAAGGTATCAGAGCACGATGTGGTCCTCACAGAAGGTATCGATAATTCTGCAATAGTTGGGTGAAGGTATCAGAGCACGATGTGGTCCTCACAGAAAGGAGCTAGAGTAAGACATCCACCCAAGAAACCTATCGTGAAGGCTGAGCGAGAGTCTACGTGCAGAGTGTACTACTAGGATCTGCCAGCTGAGAAGTGACGAGTGACAGTCAGAGGACCTGTGAGGGGACAATCCTTAGGGATGTGTGGGTCAAGAGTGGTCAAGATAGATGCTTCCAAGAGTGTTAGCTCTGGATGACTACCAAGACCAGATACACTTCACAGCCAAGAGAGAACTACAGACGGCACCAGTCGTAAGCCCTCCTACATCCCTGAGACTGTGATGCTGATGTCCTGCCACCCGAGAGGAGCAGGAAACAGGAAATGAAAGAGAAGCAAATGAAGGACCCACAGGAATGATAAAGACTGACCATGCTGCCTCCTTACCCTCTCAGTGCCAAGCCTAAGGTAGGCAGAGGCTTGGGGTAACAGGAAGTTTTATATTAGATGAGTGGTCAGAGCTTTCATATTTGAACAAAAGTGGCAAAATAATCTGGTCTCATTGTATCTGACCGAGACCTCACAGAGGTGGAGCTGAGAGATAGAATAACCCATTTGACAAAACAAAACAGTTTTAAAGATGCAGAGATGAGGGCAGTCTGGGTGGCTCAGTTGGCTAAGCGGCTGACTTGATGTTGGCTCAGGTCATGACCTGAAAATGATGAGATCTAGTCCTGCATTGGGCTCTCCTTGCTTCGTGTAGAGTCTGCTTGAAACTCTCTCTCTCCTCTCCCTCTGTCCCTCCCCTTGCTTGTGCTCTCTCTCTCCAAAATAAATACATAAAAATCTCTTTAAAAAATAAATAAAAGTACAGAGATGAAAATAAACTTGCTTCTGCTTGTCCTCTATCCATTCTACTTCATTCAGTTAACTGTTCACATGATCATATCAACATGGTATTAGAACAGAAGTGAGAGGAGCGGTGAATGGAAATGAGAGCCCAAAATTAGGTCCACAGTAAAAGGAGTGGATCTCTTTAGTAAGTTTTTCTGGAGTCTAATCTAGGAGACTGTAAGGAAAGGCTCAGAGTTGGAGAGCTCTCCACCCCTAGCCTTGAAACTCAGAAACAAAAAACATATTTGATTTTTAAAGGTAAAAGACTTTGGTATGACCAAAGAAACCCCAATAGGTAAGCAAGTGTTTGGAAATACTGCCGACAGAGGCTTAATTATCTGTATGTAATCTACAAAGAGGTCTTCCAAATTGATTTTTTTTAAAGGCAAAAAAAAAAAATTCTCTGTTCTAAAAAAACTTAGAAAAAGGTTAAGATAGTGAATATACAAGTCATAGAAAAGCAAATGTGAACGATGAACCGTATAGGAAAAGGTGTTCAAAATCACTACTGGTCAAGGAATTTAGATTTGCCATGACTACAAATATCATTTTATACCTAACAAGCTGTCAAAAACCACAAGAGATAAGCCCTGAGGATGCTGACTACTTATTTTACTTAGGCACTAGTCTATATGTTTGTATGAATTGGCTTCTGTGATCCTCAGTACAACCCTGTGATGAAAGTACTAGAATTATCCTTATGAATAAGACAATCTATGCACAGGTATATATAGTCATTGAATCTATAATTCCATACCTGGGAATCTACCTCACATAAATAAAACAACCAGCACATAAAGATAAATGTATAAGGATATTTATGGGGAACGATGAATTAGGTGATGATTGATATATCCGGAGAATGGAATATTATGACCACATCAAAAAAGAATGAATTAGAGCTGCAACAGTTGACTAAAAATTTCCCTAAGGTATTGTTGGATGAGAAAAGCAAGATGAGGGGCACCTTGGTGGCTCAGTCCATTAAATGTCTGGCTTTGGCTCGTCATGATCCCAGGGTCCTGGGGTCAAGCCCCATTTTGGGCTCCCTGCTCAGTGGGGAGCCTGCTTCTCCCTCTCCCTCTGCCACTCTCCCTGCTTGTGCTCCCTCCCTCTCTGAAAGAAAGAAAGAAAGAAAGAAAGAAAGAAAGAAAGAAAGAAAGAAAGAAAGAAAAAGAGAAAAGCAAGATGAAAATAATTGTACATATAATATAATCCCATACTTAAAGAATTGACAATCAAAAACTTTAAATGTATGTGTATATGATAGAATTCTCAGAGCCTTGAGAAAAATAGAGAAAAAGAAAGAAAGCTGTTTATAAATAGTCCTTATAAAATAATGGTAAAGAGCTTCCGTTTAGAGTCCAATTTTATAGACTCAAACATGAGATGTACCACTTAACTATGTTGCTTAAGACTAGTAGCTTGGCCTCTGCGTACCTTAGTTTTTTTTTTTTTATATATACAAGATGGAAATGATTCCAGTATAGACATCATACAGTTGTTAGGATGATTCAGTGAGTTGATGTACACAAAGTAAATAGTGCCCAGAACATAGTGAATTCTCAATAGAAGTTATCTATTATTATCATTATTATTGAGAAATGGGAAGAGTCAAGTAAAAAGATTTTAAAGTTAACTGAAAAAAATACTGTACAATTGCATTTGCATAAAATTATGTCCATATATGTATACATATTTTTAATAGACTTTTTTAAAGCAGTTTTAGATTTATAGCAAAACTGAGTGGAAGATGCAGATTTCCATCTACGCCCTGCCCTCACTCTTGCATTCTCTCATCCATTATCAACATCCCTCACCAGAGTATTACATTTTTTATATCTGATGAAACTGACACATAGTAATCAACCAAAGTTCATGGTTTACATTAGGGTTCACTCTTGGTGTGGTACATATTTTGGGTTTGGGCAAATATATAATGATGTGTATTCATTATAGTATCATAGAGTAGCTTTATTTCCCTAAATATTCCCTAAAAATTCTCTGTGTTTCCCGTACTTGTCCATCCCGCACCCTGACAACCACTGATCTTTCTACAGTCTCCACAGCTTTTGCCTTTCCAGAATGTCATACAGTTGGAGTCATACAATGTGTAGCCTTTTCTGATTGATTCCTTTCACTTAGTAATATGCATTTTAAGTTTCCACCATGTCTTTTTGTGGCTTGATAGATCATTTTCTTTTTAGCACTGAATAATATTGCATTGTCTGCATGTATCACAGTTTATCCATTCCCCTACTGAAGGACATCATGGTTACTTCCAGGTTTTGGCATTATTAATTAAACTGCTATAAACAAACATCCATAAAATCACAACTCTTTTGGGTAAATACCAAGGACAGCAATTGCAGGACTGTATGGTAAGATTACATTTGTTTCTGTAAGAAATCACCAAACTGTCTTCCAAAGTGAGTGTACCATTTTACATTCCCAAAAGCAATGATTGAAAAATCCCTGTTGCTCCAAAATTCTCATCAGCATTTGGTGTTGTCAATGTTCTGGATTTGGGCCATTCTGAAAGGCATGTAGTGGTACCTCGTTGTTGTTTTAATTTGCATTTTTCTGGCGACATATGCTGTGCTTATTTTCCATCTGTGTATCTCCTTTGGTGAAATGTCTGTTGAGATCTTTGGCCTATTTCTTAATTAGGTTATTTGTTTTCTTGTTTTGAGCTTTAAGAGTTCTTTGTATATTTTAACGTCTGGGTAGGCTCAGCTGGTTAAGTGTCTGCCTTCAGCTCAGGCCCTGATCTCAGGGTCCTAGGATGGAGCCCCACATCAGGCTCCCTGGTCAGCAGGGAATCTGCTTCTCCCTCTCCCTCAGCCCCTCCCCCTGCTCATGCTCTAAATAAATAAATAAATAAAAACTTAAAAAAAAAAGTTATTTGTATATTTTGGATAACAGTTTTTCATCAGATGTGACTTTTTTTTTTTTTAGATGTGACTTTTGCAAGTATTTTCTCCCAGTCTGTGGCTTATCTTCTCATTTACATTGTCCTTAACAGAACAAAAGTTTTAAATCTTAGTTTATCAATTATTTCTTTCATGGATCATGCCTTTGGTGTAGTATCTAAAAAGTCATTGCCATACCCAAGGTCATATAGATTTTCTCTTATCTTCTAGGAGTTTTAGAGTTTTGTGTTTTATGTTTAGGTCTATGATTTTTATTTATTTATTTATTTATTTATTTATTTATTTATTTATTTATTTTTTAGGTCTATGATTTATTTTGAGTTAGTTTCTGTAAAGGGTGTAAGATCTGTGTCTAGACTCTTTTTTTCTTTCTTTTTTTTTTTTTTTGCATGTGGATGTTGGTTTGCCCCAGTACTATTTGTTGAAAAGACTGTCTTTGCTCCATTGTATTGTCTTGGCTTTGTCAAAGATCAGTTGGCTACATTGATAGCGGTCTAAATGGGCTCTATTCTATTCCATTGTTCTATTTGTTTATTTTGTCAATACCACACAGTCTCATTGTAGTAAATCTTGAAGTCAGGTAGTGTCACTACTTCACTCTAACTTTGCTCTTTTCCTTCAATAATGTGTTATATATTCTGGGCTTTTTGCTTCTGTATATAAAACTTAAGATCAATTTATTCATATCCACAAAATAACTGGCTGGGAGTTTGATTGGGATTGTATTAAATCTATAGATCAAATTGGAAGAAACCTATATCTTAATATTATTGAGTCTTCCTATACATTAACATGGAATGTATCTCTATCTCATTCTTCTTTGATATCTTTCATCAGAGTTTTATAGTTTTCATTATATAGATCTCGTACATATTTTGTTAAATTATCTCTAAGTATAATTTGAGGAGTGCTAATGTAAATGATGTTGTGTTTTCAATTTAAAATTCCATTTTTTCATTACTGGTACATAAGAAAGGAATTAGCTTTTATGTATGTACATAACTTTTTAATAATTTGATGATATTTTTTCAAGGACTATGTCACCCTTAAATCTATTTCTTGAAATTTTCTTTCTCAAAATAAAACAGTACAGCATATTAAACTTTGAGTTTCATATAAATTCCAAATGTTCATCAATTTCTAGTCTAAAGAAAAAGTCACAATAGAGGTGGACTTCAGGTAGAAGGCAAGTTTATTTAAAATAATTCAAGTAGGGGTGTCTGGATGGTACAGATGGTTGGATAGCCAACTCTTGGTTTCAGCCTCAGACGGTGATCTCAGGGTCCTGGGATGGAGCCCCACATCAGACTCAAGAGGTCTACATGGAGTCTGTTTGAGATTCTCTCTCCTTCTCCCTCTGCCCCTCGCCCTGAGTCTCTTTCTCTTTAAAATTGGTACATAAATCTTTAAAAAATAAATAAAATAATTGCTATCTCTGGCCCATGTACCTAAACAGAAAAAAAAAAAAGGATAAACTTATCTTTTATTATCATGCTTGAAACTTACAAGCATGAAAATACAATGGAGAATTTCCTATTTTTCAATGGAGCAATAATTTGGCTCATCGCAGAACATATTGTTCTTGTTAAATGAATCAGTAGAAATGAGTAGTTGATTTGTTTGAGAAAAATATGTGTTATCAACCTGGAAAAAGAAAGATGGTACTGGTTTTCTATCCTGAAATAGGTATAGTTTTTAAAAATACTTATAACCAGTAATACTGATACTGATAATAATTTTGAAAACCTATCCATTTGTATAATACTTTCAATTTCAAAGAATATTCTCATACACAATATGTTACACAATCCTTACACTAATCTGTTGAGGTCGGTATTATTGTGATCCCATTATACAAATGGGATAGCTAAGGTTCAGAGCATTTAAAAAACTTGCTTGAATTTATACAACCAGTATGTAAATTGATGTACCTAGACTGAAGCTTGGGTCTTCTCATTCTAAATTCTAATGCTTACCCATACCTGATTACCTACTTACTGTAAGTATATACACTATATCATCTTTATTCATTTGTCCATTTATGGACACTTGAGCTGTTTCCATTATTTGGCTATTACAGATAGGGCTGCTATAAATACACCAGATTTATCTAAAAAATAAAAAAGACTGAAGGAGAAAAACCTTCTAACCTGATATATAGGTGGAAAGTAGATATTTCCATCTTTTTTTCCACCTCAGATGAAGACATCAGAAGAGAATGGATACAAGGAAGGAGCGAGAGTGATGGCTTAAAATATGTCTATTTTATACCCCTGTCCTCAAGAGTTGATGCCTAATTCTCATCCCCTGGAGTGTTGGCTAGGCTTGATGATTCTCTTCTAATAAATAGAATGACGGTGTACAGTTTCAGAGACTGTCATAAAAGTAATGTCTTCCTACTTGCTCTTCCTTTTGGATCTGTCCCTCTGGGAGAAACCAGCTGCCACATTATGAGAATACTTTGAATTCTAGGTAGAAGTCCACATGGTAAGGAACTTTGGTCCACAGCCAATAACTAACACTAATTTGCCAGATTCTTGGAAAGAGATCCTCCAGCCCAGTCAAGCCTTCAGATGATTGTAGCCCCAGCCAACATCTCGACTACTATGACATGAAAGACCCTGACCCAGAATGTCTCAGCCAAACTGCTCCCCAGTTCCTGACCCACTTAGTTTAAGCCACTCAGTTCAGGGACAATTTATTACACAGAAATAGGTAACTAATACAAGGACTTCAGTGTAAAAAATGTAAGTATAAACCAGGATGCCGAAGAATATTTAGAAAATCAAAGGGGCCAGAGTAGGGTCTAGAGGCTGTGTGTTAAGAAATCTGTTTCTTAATAAGTAATAAGTATATAAGGAATAAGTATCTCCTACTTGTTTATATTAGGAGTTTGTAGGGAATTATGCATGTTGAAAATCACATATTTCATTGGTCACTGGGTTAGCTGTTCACCTCATTCTTTTCCAGTTATATGTTGAGTCATTGCCCAACAGGAGTTGGCCTCCCTCCCTCCAGTCTGGAAATAGAGCCACAGACCAATACTCCCTTTTTACTTTCTCATTTTCTCCAGCACTGTAGGCAGTAACCAGTGGTTGGCATAAGACCTTGGATCTGTTTCCATCTCTATCCAAAGCATATTAGAAATAAAGGGCCACACTTTCAAAAAAAAAAAGTGACAGGTCTTTGTGTTAAACTGAAGTAATGGTGACACTTTCGAAAGTCCTTTGGAGTTATGTGACCTAATTCATCAAAGGATTGGAATGTAAAGAGGAATGATTGCTAATGGGTACAAAGTTTCTTTCTGAGGTGATGAGGTATTCTAAAATTGATTTTGGTGATGGTAGCGCAATTCTACAAATATACGAAAAACATTAAATTCTACAGTTTAGATACATGAAATGTATGGTATGTGAATTCTATCTCAATAAAGGTATTATTTTAAAAAGAAGGGTGGGGAAAAATAAATAATAAAAAGAGTTAAGAAGATACAACCTTGACTTCCCAGTGATCAAAACCCAACTTTGACTTTGCAGTGACTTCAGTGTTGATCCTCCTTATTAGGAGGCACAGTTTTTGAAAACATAATCGTAATTACTACAAGAAAATGAACCAGCAAATATATTAGAGCCCTTAGAAACAAATGCTTAGGTTTCTGAATCTTTGTGCAGTGTTTGAGCAAAGAAATTAACATTTGTTCAGTGTCTCCTACTTGTCAGGCACTTTGACATACATTATTCATTTAATTCTTGTACAATTCCATAAGATGGGGATTATTATTCCTGCTTAAAGGTAACATAGCAAGTGATAGAGTCTAAATTTAAATCTACCTTGTCCAATTACAGGTTTAGTGTCCCTCCTATACTATCATAAAGGAACCATACAAATTGCTTATCTGTCTTATTTGTACTGTAAACAACCTTGTTGTCTTTTTTAATGTATATATTCAGGAGCCATTTTTTAAAAAAAATAACTTTTGTATTGTCTTTTATTCCAAACAACTAGCCTAATGCTGTGACCACATAAATATTTATCACAATGAACATGTTAAACCTGGAATGATAACAATAATTTTGAGGTGATGACTAATTCAGGATTTGGGTTGATGCTATAACCTCATGTATTGTGTCTGCCACTACAACCCTCACAATCCGCAATATTATGCAATAAAAATAACAACGTTGGATCGAGGCAGACCACTCAAACCTATGCAATTTTATGGTCAAAGTGCTATCAAGAAAATAATTGAGGGACACCTGGGTGGTTCAGCGGTTGAGCGTCTGCCTTCGGCTCAGGGCATGATCCCAGGATCCAGGATCGAGTCCCACATCAGGCTCCCTGTGAGGAGCCTGCTTCTCCCTCTGCCTGTGTCTCTGCCTCTCTTTCTGTGTCTCTCATGAATGAATAAATAAAATCTTTAAAAAAAAAAGAATAGAATTAGTACATCTGAAGAAACTTTGGACAGCCTAGATATCTCAATGTGTCTAGAGGCTACTTTAGGGAATAATAAATATGGGGAAAAGGAATGGGAGTGCAAATGCCAGTGTGAAGACAATGAAAATGAAGAATTGCTTTGAACTAATAGGGTTGCTATTTCTCCCAGATGGACAAAGACCCCCTAAAAGGGGAACCTTTGAGGCGCATATCAATGATTTTAAAAATGACATTTATCCTTAGTTGATCATTAGTATCAGAATTAGGGGTGGCAGTTTGCTATCTACTGAATCATACTGGAATTTAGTCCCTAAGGACTAAATTTATTTACCAAATACTGTCTATTGATTTATTTACCAAATACTCTATCTAACGTTGCAATAACCTTACCACATGCCTCGTTCTTCCCTGCACTGCCAAACTCCCTTCCCTCAAAAACATTTTATAGCTAAGGAAACTGAGGCACAGAAAAGTCAAATGACTTGCCTAAAGTAACTTATCTTGAATCCAAGCAGACTGGCTCCAGGGTTCCTGTTCATAACCAATAAACCACCTACTGTCAGATATTGTCATGTGATATTACTGGATCTAATATGATGAAATATTAGTCAGTTTGTAAGTCATATCAAAATCTTATTTCTAATTCACTGAGTAGGGTCATGTAAAGTACTCCTAAGGTTTTATTTATCAGAAGATGAGGGATCAACGTTTTTAGTTAATTATATTTAGGATAGTCGGTTATTTTATTCTTACGGAACACATTGTTGAATCCTCTTTTAAGTGCTTGTTGTATATAACCACTGGTTCTAATCAATTGCTGGATGCATTTTCTGCTTGGCTTTCCTATTTTACCAAGGGGATTGATTAGCCCATTCAATTCTGGCCCAGTACCTATTTTTTTTCTGGAAGCATTTGGCTCACTTAGAATTCTCTCTCTATATATATATCTTGCTTATACAGGTAGAAAAAAAGCACCTATCCATATTTCACAGACACGTACTTATGGAATTCACAAAACACGCCTATATATTAATGTCCCTTATTTATATTAAAAGCATTAAAATTTGAACATCTATTATATTCATTCTTTAATATTCAAAACACCTTTTTGTACATCTTACATTAACCTTTCTTTTTTCAATATCATTAGCAAATTCATGGGCTTTTTATATTCAACTTGTTTCAGTTAGCAAAATCATGATAATAAAGATTCTGATGCTCAGATTGTCAGGACTTGGTGGCTGGAAATCTCCTTATGATGGCTCTTAGTCCTTAAATATTGCCCCTGAGGGGCTCCTGGGTGGCTCAGTTGGCTAAGCATTTGCCTTCAGTTCAGGTCAGGATGCCAGGAGCCTGGAATCGAGCCCCACGTCTGGCTCCCTGCTCAGGGGAGAGCCAGCTTCTCCCTCTCTCCCTTCCCCCTGTTTGTGTGTGCGTGTGTGCTCTCTCTCTCTCGTTGTATCTCAAATAAACAAATAAAATTTTTTTAGAAATAAAGAAATATACTGCCCTGACATTATTAAAATTATCCTTGCTTTCTAACAACAGACAAATAAAAAAACAGATTTTCAAACAAAAATTCTTTTTCAACATGCTGTACAGAATCCTATTGCTTTTTTTCATAGAACAGCTTTAAGGGACAAATATCTGGGCTGCAAGGGTCGTGCATGACTTTCGGTGGTAGGCCAAAATGCTGCTACTGACATTGGTGCTTGATGACTTTCAGCAAAGAAATGGAAAATTATATTTCTTTATAAGTTTATGAATTCATATTGAGTTTTTCCAACCCCACATTTTATGGTTTTTACATAGTATTTTTCTGATTTTATGACGTTTCAACAACCGCTGAGGCTTTCAACTATGCCTTCATCGGCTGTAAACCTCAGCTATCTTGATTCCCTTGTTTGTAAAACTGATGTATTCAAAGGATCGTTTGAATGAAACAACACATGTAAAGAGCATACAGTGTTTGGTAGGTAGTAAACTCACAGCCGTTGCTGGCTATAGCTGCAGATACAAAGCTCAGGACTGTTTTCTCTCTCTTGGTACCTTCCCTCCCCCCATCCATCGGGTGTCCGACAAGCTACCATTTTAGTAGAACTCAGCCTTAACCTTTAACGATAGTTGTTTGAGCTGGGACAGGTATTCGGAGGGACTCTGGGTCAAATGCCTGTTTACAAGCCTTAATTGTCATAATCTCTTCTCCTGGGAATATTGGAATTAGTAGATTATGAATATTCTCTTTCCATCAGAGTCAATCATTTTAAGATAAGTGTGCACCCTCTCCTAAGGATAAGAGCCACATTTATCTGATGTGTCCTCATCTGGTTCAATTTGACACGACAAGAGAGGAAGGGCAGAGTCACAGAGGATAAGAACTCTCTTGATTTGCGGATTGGGGAGGTGAGGGCAATTTTTTGAAGAGAGGGCCCATTGTGTGATAGCAGGCACCCCCAAAGTGTCTAACGCTAACTTATAAATGAGATGAATAATCTCTAAAAGAAATTACTGATATTCTAGAGCAGCACAGTCCAGTAAAACTTTCTTTTTGGCCTTTATTTGTGCTACCCAATATAGTAGCCACTAGCCATACACGGCTTTTCAGTACTCGAAACGTCACTAGTGCAACTGAAAAACTAAAGGCATAAAATTAATTCTATATCATTGTAACATGCAATCTATACAATATAATTATATGTAGCTAGCACCTATTATATTGGACAACACAATTTTAGAAGTGTCAGTGAAACTGCATATCATACTTATTTAAAACTTCAGAATTTGGGATCAGTTGTGGGTACAAATTTGGTCTACGCTATTGATTATCTGAATGAATTTAAGTACCTTATTTTACCTATCTAAGCCTCAGCTTCTTTTCAACAGAAAAAGTGGAAATAATCCCTATTTTGTAAAGGATGGTGCTACTCAAAGTGTGGTTTGCATGTCAATGCCCATCAGGGAACTATTTGTTACAGGTCAGAAATTAAGAGTAAGCGATATAAAAAAAAATTGACAGTGATTTTGTGTCTTTCGGCTCTAATAAAATTTCACATGACACGCCAAATTTTCATTTTTCTCACTACTTGTTTTTGTTGTGTTTTACAAAATTATCAGTCTGCAACAGATTACAAATAAAAGATGATCTTTTACTGTCAGAGATTCACTGGGCGTATGGAGCTAGAAGGTCTAGAATGATGTCTGTTTTGTTACACGGAAATGATGAATGGCTATTTGGTCTTGTAATTTCTCAGTCTCTAAGGCAATAGAAACAATCTCTCCTTTGCATTGCTCAGAATATAATCCCATTGATTGATTCTGTGCCTGACTAACCATATCCAGGCCTGTAAGTCTCTTTCCTTGAACAGCTATCAGGCACGATAAATTAGAGTCTGTGCAAGCTAATAGCCATTTATTTCACTCCAACAATTGATTGTACTTTTGGCTGAAGAAGGTGTTGTTAATAATGTATGTAGGAAATGGAGTTTGTTAATCCAAGTAAATAATGAATAATATGTATTTAACCAAGAAAAACAGATTATTTTAAGTAAAGTGGAGCAGAGTAGATTTTTAGGACAATGGAAACAGATTGTGTGAGACTATAATGGTGGTTGAATGTCATACATTTGTCCAAACCCATAGAATGTACGATACTAAGAGTGAACTCTAATGTAAACTATGGATTTAGGGTGAGTGAGTGTGATGTGTCAATGCAGATTCATCAGTTGTCATAAATGTACCTCCCACTCTGGTGGGGCATGTTGCCAATGGAGGAGGCCGTACATGTGAGGCACATGGGAAATCCTTGTAAATTCCTCTTATTTTTGTGGTGAACCTAAAACTTCTCTAAAAAAATAATAAAGTCCCTAAAAAAAAAAAAAGAAAAATTAATGATCTAAAATTTCTGACTTAATGTGGAAAACAAAGATTGTTAACCTTCGCTGCTTTGGGGACTTATATGGCTATTTGGTAATAGTGTTTAAGGACTACTGGGTCTTAGAGCACCTGAGTGGCTGAGTCAGGGAAGCATCTGCCTTTGGTTCAGGTCATGATCCCAGAGACATCGAGCTCCATGCTCAGGGGGGAATCTACTTCTCCCTCTCCCTCTGCCCCTGCTCCTACACTCTCAATCTCTCTCAAATAAATAAGTAAAATCTTAAAACAACAACAAAAAATAACTACTGGGTCTTAATGCACTGGAGTATATTGCATAAGAATATAATTTATACTATGAAAAGAAAATTAGACAGGATTTATTACTAGGGACCACAAAGACCCATCATCATTAATTTTTGGACCATGTCTTATTAGATGAATATATGCAGCTATTTTATGTTGAAAAGAATTTCAAAGTCCAAATGTCAATATGTATTTTCTAAGGTTTTATTTGAGTTCCAGGTAGTTAACATCCCGTACAATATTACTTTCAGGTGTACAATGTAGTGATTCAACACTCCTTTGTGACATCCGGTGCTCATCACAACAGTGCACACCCCAATCCCCCAATACCTGTTTAATACATTCCCTCATCCACCTCCCTTCTAATCACCAACAGTTTTTTCTCTGTAGTTAAGAATCTGTTTCTTGGTTTGCCCCATTCTCTCTCTTTTATTTTTCCCTTTGCTCATTTGTTTTGTTTCTTATATTCCACATGTGAGGGAGATCATACGGTATTTGTCTCTCTCAGACTGACTTATTTTGTTTAGTATAATAGTCTCTAGATCCACTCACATCTTTGCAAATATCAAGATTTCTTTTTTTTTTTTTAAAAGATTTATTTATTTGAGAGAGAGAGAGAGAGAAAGCACAAGCAGGCAGAGCAGCAAGTAGAGAGAGAGGGAGAAGCAGGCTCCTCAAGCAGAGAGCCTAATGCTGGGCTACATCTCAGGACCCCGGGATCATGACCTGACCTGAAGACAGACACTTACCCGACTGAGCCACCCAGGCACCCCAGATTTCATTCTTACTGATGGCTGAGTTAATTCCATAACATACATACATACATACATGCACACATACTACACCTCATCTTTATCTGTTCATCAGTCAGTGGGCATCTGGGCTCTTACCCTAATTTGGCTATTGTTGGGAATGCTGCTATAAACATCAGGGTGCATGTATCCCTTTGTATTAGTGTTTTTATAACCTTTGGGTAATTACCCAAAGTATTTACCAAGGTAGTTCAATTGCTGAATCATAGGGTAGTTCTATTTTTGACTGTCTGAGGAAGCTCCATACTGTTTTCCAGAGTGGCTGCACCAGTTTGCTTTCTCACCAACAATATAAGAGGATTCCCCTTTCTCCATATCCTCACTAACACCTCTTGCTTCCTGTGCTGTTAATTTTAGCCATTCTGACAGGTGTGAAGTGATATCTCATTGTAGTTTTTGATTTGTATTTCCCTGATGATGAGTGATGTTGAGCATCTTTTCATGTGTCTGTTGGCCATCAGGATATCTTCTTTGGAAAAATGTCTGTTCATGTCTTGTGCCCATTTGTTAACTGGATTATTTGTTTTTTGGGTGTTGAGTTTTATACATGATATATTTTGGATACTAACCCTTTATCAGATACGTTGTTTGCAGTTATCATCCCTCATTCTGTAGGCTGCCTTTTAGTTTTGTTGTTTCCTTTGCTGTGTAGAAGCTTTTTATCTTGATGAAGTCCCAAAAGTTCATTTTTATTCTGTTTCCCTTGCCTCAGGAAGACATACCTAGAAAGAAGTTGCTGCAGCCAATGTCAAAGCGATTGCTGCCCGTGTTCTCCTCTAGGATTTTGATGGTTTCAGGTCTCACATTTAGGTCTTTCATCCATTTTGAATTTATTTTTGTGTCTGGTGTAAGAAAGTGGCCCAGTTTCATTCTTCTGCATGTTGCTGTTCAGTTTTCCCAACACCAATTGTTGAAGAGACTGTCTTTTTCTCCTTGGACCTTCTTTCCTGCTTTGTTGAAGATGAGTGGATTCTACACTTGTGGATCCATTTCTGGGTTTTCTCTTCTGTTCCATTGATCTATGTGTCTGTTTCTGTGCCAGGACCATATTGTTTTGATCACTGCAGCTTTGTAATGTCACTTGAGGTCCGGAACTTTGATGTTTCCGACTTTGCTTTTCCTTCTCAGTGTTGCTTTGGCAATTCGGGGTCATCTGGGTTCCATACAGATTTTAGGATTGTTTGTTCTAGCTCTGTGAAAAATGCTGTTGGTATTTTGATAGGGATTTTATTAATCTATAGATTTTATTAATAAAATAGAGATTTTATTAATCTGTAGATTACTTTGGGTGGTATTTTGATAGGGATTTAATTAATCTATAGATTTTGGTAGGGATTTTATAAATCTATAGATTACTTTGGTTGGTATAGACATTTTGACAATATTTGTTCTTCCCATCCATGAGCATGGAATGTCTTTCCATTTCTTGGTGTCATCTTCAGTTTATTTCATCAGTGTTTTATAGTTCTCAGAGTAGAGGTCTTTCACCTCTTTGGTTAGGTTTATTGCTAGGTATCTTGTGATTTTTGGTGCAATTGTAAATGGGATTGATTCCTTGGTTTCTCTTTCTGCTGCTTCATTATTCTTGGTATATAGAAATGCAGCAGATTTCCATAGACTGAATTTGTATCCTGAGACCTTACTGAATTTGTGTATCAAGTGTTCTAGCAGTTTTTTGGTGGAGTCTTTTGGGTTCTCTATGTAGAGTGTCATGTCATCGACAAACAGTGAAAGTTTGACTTCTTCCTTGCCACTTTTGGATACTTGTTATTTCGTTTTGTTGTCTGATTGCTGGGGCTAAGACTTCCAATATACTATGTTATAGTGGTGAGAGTGGACGTCCCTGTTCTGTTCCTGATGGTAGAGGGAAAGCTCTCAGTTTTTCCCCATTGAGGATGATACTAGCTGTGTTTTTTCATATATAGCCTTTATTACGTGGAGGTATGTTCATACTTCATCTACTGAGAGGGTCATATGGTTCTTATCCTTTTTTTTTTTTTTTTTTTAACTAATGTGTTGTATCACATCGATTGATTTGTGCAAAGTGAATCCTTCTTGCAGCCCAGGAGTAAATTCCATTTGATCACAGTGAATGATTTAATGTACTATTGGATTTGATTTATTAGTATTTTGTTTAGAATTTTTGCCTCCATGTTCATCATGGTTATTGGCCTGTAGTTCTCTTTTTTTAATGGAGTCTTTATCTGGTTTTGGTATTGGGGTAATGCTGTCCTCATTGGATGAAAGTTTTCCTTTCATTTATATTTTTTGGAATAGTTTGAAAAGAATAAGTATATATTTAATTTTTTTTGCCCCCTTGAGATACTGGGCATATGGAATACCTTATGGTTTATAGGCAAATGTGTTACGATACCAATAAAAGAGATTACTGTAATTATATGACTGAAATATACCCAATCAAAGGCTTCAATTACAAAGTGGTCACTCAAAGAACATATGTACTTAATGAAATCTTGAGTAAATGATCTCAGAAAATAAATAGATGCTTCAGTGAAATAATTTATGTTACATAAGCAATTGATGTTATTACAGCTGCACTTCAATAATAAAGAAAACAAACAAATATTATCTCATTAAAAGAAAAAATGAGGGGCATCTGGGGGGCTCAGTGGTTGAGTGTCTGCCTTTGGCTCAGGTCATGATCCTGGGGTCCTGGGATTGAGTCCCACATCGGGCTCCCTGCATGGAACCTGCTTCTCCCTCTGCCTATGTCTCTGCCTCTCTCTCTCTCTCTCTCTCTCTCTCTGTGTGTCTCTCATGAAAAAATAAGCAAAATCTTTAAAAAAATAGATGAAATATAATTACATAAGGTAAAAGAAGTTGAAATCATCACATAATATATTTGAGTATAGATGTGTAAAGTCTTCTAAAGAAATATAATGTCTTCCTGTATCAGAGTTGATAATAATCACAGGGAATGTTTTTTTATTTGTGTATTTGTTTCTCTGCTGAAGAATAATTGACATACAACTATTCATTTACTGATGGACACATATTTCTTCTATATCTTAGCTATTATAAATAATACTGCAATAAACGTAGCGGTGCAGCGGCGCCTGGGTGGCTCAGGGCTTGAGCATCTGCCTTTGGCTCAGGGCATGACCCCGGGGTCCTGGGATCTAGTCCTGCATTGGACTCCCCACGGGGAGCCTGCTTTTCCCTCTGCCTGTGTCTCTGCCTCTCTCTCTGTGTCTCTCATGAATAAATAAATAAAAATCTTTAAAAATAAAATAAATGTACGGGTACACATGTCTTTTCAAATTAATGTTTTTGTTTTCTTTGAATAAACAGTAGTGGAATTACTGGATTGTATGGTATTTCCTTATTTAATTTTTTGAGGGATCTCCATCCTATTTCCCACATGGCTGTACTAATTTACATTTCCACCGATAGTACACATGGATTCCTTTTTCTCCAAATTCCCACCAAAGCCTGTTATTTCTTGTCTTTTTGATACTGGCCATCCTGACAGGTATAAGACGGTATCTCAGTATGGCTTTGCTTTACATTTTCTTAATGATTAGTACTGTTTAGCATGTTTTCATGTGCCCGTTGGCCATCTGTATCTCTTCTTTGGAGATATGTCTAATTGGATTCTCTGCCTACTTTTTAATCAGATTTTTGTTCTGTTTTGTTTTGAGTTGTATAAATTCTTTTTTTTTTTTTTAAGTTTTATTTATTCATGAGAGACAGAGAGAGAGAGAGAGAGAGGCAGAGACACAGGCAGAGGGAGAAGCAGACCCCATGCAGGGACCCCGATGTGGGACTCGATCCCGGGTCTCCAGAATCACGCCCTGGGCCGAAGGCAGGTGCTAAACCACTGAGCCACCCAGGGATTCCTGAGTTGTATAAATTCTTATTTATTTTGGACATTAACCCCTTATTGGATATATAACTTGCAAATATCTTCTTTCATTCAGTAGGTTGCCTTTCATTTTGTCAATGGTTTTCTTCATTGTACAAAAGCTTTTCATTTTGGTATAGTCCCAGTAGTTTAATTTTGCTTTTGTGTCCCTTGCTTTAGGAGATAGACCTAGAGATATGTTAACTAAGGGCATGTTCAAGAGATTACTCCTTGTGTTTTCTTCTAGGAGTTTTATGGTTTGAGGTCTCATGGAATGTTTTAATATAGCTAAAGAAAAAAAAAAGCAACAACTGGATGCATATGAGATTAAGGGATGGAAGTGTTAGTCATTCAGGAATGCAAAGGAAAATGAGTCATAGAGACACAAGTTGGCCCTGACCCTCAAAGCATGGTGTGCTGGTGAGGAGTGGATTATTACTCCTCAGGTCTTGTGAGCCTCCATCTGCCTCACAGACAGCATTTCCTTCTTGTGGAAGAGTGCACATCAGGTTCCCAAAATGTAATGCCATTAAACATTAGAATCAAATACTTGACTCCTCTTATTCTGATTCCATGCTCACCAAGCAGCCTTCTGCTTATTTGGCCTTGCATGCAGTTTGTCTACAGGGGGGTGCACTGATGGATAATTCTAGTACATTCAATCATTAATTTTAGATTGGAATTCTGATATATTAGTCTTTGATCCTTGGCTATCTCATATCCATCCCTGGAAAATGGATTCACTCTTAGGGAATTGACAAAATTAGATTTCTTTACTTGTCCCTATGATGACAAGCTCACAGACTACGGTGAGTCTATCTTCCTAAGTGTCACTATAGAAAGCTCTTGACTGTCAGCCAACATTCTACAAACAATAATAGCCTTTTGCATTCCCTGGGCCAAATGTTCCTAACAGTCAAGGAACCATAATAGGTTTAGATTTTAGCATTAGGGGTCCTCAGTAATTTTATGATTGCTTGACTTATTTTTCTACTCTTGATATTGCCCCCAAATGACCCGAATGATGTTATTTTGGAAGCTGCAAAGGTAGAATGTGAGGATAAGAGTTACCTGAGTGCTAGAATGAGAAAGTTTGAGAAATGGAAATAAATAAAGAGGGTAAAGTTGGAGTAAAGATGGCATCCTTATGACACCATCCTTATGATAGCAATTTCACATACTGTTTTACCCTGCTCAACATGTTCTAGACTCAACTATTCACCAGTATCTGTCTTTTCTCTTGTTAATGAGAACGAGGAAATGCTAAGGAACAAAGACTCTATGAAGCATCTTAAAATCAGGCAGGGTTCCTTCTGCTCCTTGAAGGAAGAGTAATAATGGTATCTAGAAAACTGATAAATAGAAGGGAGAAAGCTCAAGGAAGCAAACCCAAGGAAGTAAAGAAAGGTTTTATTCTTTTATTAAGGTAGCAATGCACTGATATTTACATTGGCATTTGGAGCTGTTAGTAAATCACAATCTTTAGTTAGAAGCACGTGGACTTTAAGGAAGATGAAGGAAGGAGCAGCCTGAGAAGAAAATACACTTAACAATGAAATTTTCTTTGGATTTCATAAATGCCAGTGCTCGGTGTCAATGCAGAACACTTACCATACAATGTCATCATGCCTACTGTATTTATCAAATCTTTTTTTAAAGATTTTATTTATTTATTCATGAGAGACACGGAGAGAGAGAGGCAGAGACACAGGCAGAGGGAGAAGCCAGCTCCCTGCAGGGAGCCCAATTGGGACCAGGATACAGGGACCTCAGGATCACGCCCTGGGCCAAAGGCAAGTGCTAAACCGCTGAACCACCTGGGTGTCCCTATTTATCAAATTTGAATTTATAGATACGTAAAGCAATTTTCAGAAACTTACCTGTAAGGCTGAGTGTGGTTTGTACAAGCCGAGGGACACTTGCTATGTGTTTATTCTAACAAAAAGCAAGACCTAAAAAAAAAAAAAAAAAAGCAAGACCTAGTTTAGGGGACAGATAATATGGAAACCAAACTTTGCAATGTGAATGACAGAAGAGAACTTTATCCCAGGTAATGATTTCTAATCTACACACTACGAGTGGTAAGATCTACGATTTCATCTAGATACTGATTATAATATAGGGTTCGTATGGAAAGTAAATTTATAAAACACCTCAAGAATGTTAAGTAAACCAGCCCATCATCCATTAACCAATTAATTACTACAGCAAATATATACTGAGGGTCCACTGGTGCCAGGCACTGGGTGGGGGCCATAGATGTTATGGTGAATACAACATAATCTCTATACTTTTAGAACTTGTATTTCCATGGAAGATACAGAAAACTAAGTCAGCAATTACACTTGGCAAAAATAAACATAAGTAGTGGTCAAAGTGCTGAATTCCCTGGCAGTACATAGAAGCACCTAACTCAGATAAGATAAGGTGCAGGTGAAGTACTGACAACTAATTTGAGATTTAAGGACAAGAGGAAATAGTACAGATGAACTTTTGAGGAAAATTATTCAGGACAAACAAACAGTTGTGTACAAACTGAAAGTGCCAACATTATTGGTAAACAGAGTCAATGAAACCATGATGATGTTTGTAATCCACTTTCAGTTCTTTGGACTTTTTCTAGAGGGCTATTGAAGATTTAAAAAATATTTAGTATAAATATTTGATGCACACAAAAAAGCATGGTAATATTAAAGATTCTGTATATACATCACGAAGCTTAAGAAATGAAACATAAATACCTTTTAAAAGGGAGGGGGACCCTAAAAGCAAAAATTAGAAATATATGCTTAATACAAATAACGTCTATGATGGAATTTCCTTATGAATACTTAACTGAAGGCACTTCTTTCCTTCATGCTCCATAGAAACCACTATCCTGAATTTGCTGTTATTATTCTGATACTCTCAGATTCGTACTTTAACTACATACGTAAGTCTAAATAACACAAACAAATGAGAGGTGAGTAAGTTTGCCTGATAAAATACAATTGTAGGACACGCAGGTGAATTTGAGTTTCAGGTAACAGTAATCTTTTAGTATAAGTATGTTTCAATTATTGAATGGATATTTGCAATATTGTCCAATGCAATATTTGGGACTACTTACATCAAAAATTGTTTATCTGAAACTCAAATTTAACCGAATGTCTTATAATTGTATTTATAAATCTGGCAGTCCAAGGGGTGAATGGATGTGGGGTTCTGCACATGCATGCATGAATGGGAAATGGAAACCAGAGACACCACAGTTTGGAGGCAGTTTTAAGCGATAGTGACCTGAACCCAAGGATGGTCACTGTAAGTCGAGAGAAATGATTCAATTTTAGAGCCATGTGAAAGGTAGGAAGGTCAAGATTTAGTAACTGGTTGAATGAGGGAGGAATTAAGAGTGATGGAAGTGATACACAGGTTTGGCCAGTGGGATTGCTCATGGAAATAAGCTTTACATTGGACATATTGAGTTGGATGTTATCTTGAGGAATATTTAGGTTAATGGATACGGTATGTAGCTGGATGTATTCTAGGCAATAAAACAGAACCAGTAAGCCATGGACACAAGTACTGACCCTGATCCATCCATTCCATTTAATCTCTTACTTATCTACTTATTTCATCTTAGCCTCTTTTAGGGAAAAATCCACTCCTATCCTATCCCTGTACTGTCTCTTGTTCCAAGCCTTTGTTGGTGATCTAAAAATAATTTCACTTATAAATGGCACAATGTTATCTTTTCATATTCATCTCATATTGACTTGTTTTCTCATTATGCTCTTGGCATCTTTCCTCTCTCTCCTGCATAAGTCTGTGTGTTTTATCTGTCTCAGAGGAATTCCTTCCTTCCTTCTGGAACTTCCACAGCTATTGGCTCTGGTTTCCTTGGCAACCTCTGCCTCTCTGATTTTTTTCTGATTATTTAAGAGAGACCTGACTAAATCACTAATAATCCCTGATCAGAAATAGGAGGGAAAAAAAGAGAGAGTGCCCAACGCTGCCTCAGAGAAAGGAAGTGGGAAGATTGAGAGGAAACAGGAAAATACTGAGACCTAGAGAGATGGATGTAAAATGTGTAAGGAAGGTATTGATCTACGTGGTTTGTTATTTTCATTTTCAGTGCACTGTAAGGAATGTTGTCGGGGGATGCTCAAGACGATAACCTCATTAGCCAGGCAGCTGTATCACCCATCCAACCAGAAGTCTCCTAGACCTAGCTCAACCAATATGGAGTGTAGGAAATCATTCTTTAGATTATTGTGAAAATATGAAATAAAAGCCTTCAGAGAAGGAGCGGAAAAAGGACTAGTCTGAACTTGCTTTAATGTTTGCATTAGAAATAAGAAATATATTAGTATTCAAAGTAAGGGGGATTGAGTAAGATTAGTTAACTACCAATCTTAGCTGTAGGTCTGTTGATGCATTTATAAAATACAACCAGGGAGATTTTATTATTGTGTACAGTGCATTCTGTGTTTCATACTGTGATATGATTGCTTTTATTAAATGAAGACACTAGGATGAGGATCAGATGCTTTGTCTAAAGCTAATACAGATATGTACATTTATGCTAAAACTCAATCTGAGAATCAGGCTTAATCCTCTGGTCATTGCTGGGTGTCAGTCAATTGACCACTATTTGGATTCTTAGGCGCACCAAGAGGGAAATTAAGAAGAGGTAGCTGTAGGACCAAGAGGTAGCTGTATTATCTAGTAGACTCAATAGTCGAGTTACAAATTTGAATTGTCGGATTGAATTCTATCTCACTAACATTTGAATAAGAAGTAAATTTGCTGGAATGTCTGGGTGGCTCTGTGGTTGAGCGCCTGCCTTCAGCCCAGGGTGTGGTCCTGCGTCAGGCTCCCTGCAGGGATCCTGCTTCTCCCTCTGCCTGTGTCTCTGCCTCTCTCTCTGTGTCTCTCATGAATAAATAAGTAAAATCTTAAAAAAAAAAAAAAAAAAAAGAAGTAAATTTGCTGTTTGATGGTGATGTTATTCACTCACTACCTATTGATATAATTGAAAATTATATTTTATTTCATTTTATTTAGTTCAAGACATTGTGACAAGAGGCAAGTTTTTTTTTTGCCAAGTAAAAATCTCACTTTAAGTCTGAATGTAGTATTTTTGCTAACTGCTCGTTTTTGTCTCCCTATCATCTTTCCCACCTAGTTCCTATTATGAAACAGTTTTTGCAGTTTGGAATGGTTTATCCCCAACTTTCTGGATTCAGAAATGAGTGGTTATTGGGCAAAACTAATCAGGGTAACCACCTCCCCTGCAGGGATTTGTTTAGGTAACTCAGGCCTGAGCCAAATGCTCTCTTGGATACAGGGATTGGACAGGGTCCTTTAATGAGTGTCAACTGCCAGACTTCTGTGGTTGTGGGCCCTCCCTCTGGACCTGAAGGAGGGAGCACCTGGCTCCCGTTACTGCTGGCAGCTGTCTTGTTCCTGTGGAAGCCGCCTCTGGACCATCCTCCAAACACCTTGAGTCACCTAGAAACTGACATGCGGTTTAGACCAGGCCGTTCTTGAAGACGTATCTCTGCCCCTTTCTATTATGTAAATCAATAAATCCATTTGATTTAAGCCTGTTTCAACTGAATTTATTGTTATTTGTTAATGAAAAACAATCCAAAATGAAATATTTACTCTTGGGTCTCCCATAAGAATCTAAGAGAGTAGTAGTCAACTTCAGTGGAGTCACATTGGGATTATTTGTTTATTTAGCATCTCATCATTTAGTTTACAATTGCCTTGGCACATTTTAGACACTTTGGGGTTTACATTCTAATTGATCGATTAGTTCAACAGCTTTTAATTATTAAGCATTCATTCTTTAACTGAAAGGCACTGTGCACAGAGCGATGGTGAACATAGTTCTAGTATTCAGAGAGCTCAGAGGACTGGCTGACAAAGCAGACAAGATATATCAGAGAGGCATGCAAAAGTTAAAATGGGAAATCAGAAAGCAAGCAATGGAGGGACACCTAATTCAGAAATAATGGGGTGCTGGATAGGAGAGAAGGAGAGAGAGGGTGTCATTAAAGACTCCTAAAAAGGAGTTACTTAAAAAAATTTTTTTTTATTATTGGAGTAGAGATGACATGCAGTGCTATATTAATTTCAGGCGCACAACATAGTGATTCAACAGTTCTACACATTATTGTGTGCTCACCGTGGTAAGGGGAGCCACCATTTGTCATACAACATTGTTATAATAGTTTTGACCATATGCCCCTGCTGTACTATGTGTCCTTGTGACTTTTTTATTTTATAACTGGAAGTTTGTACTAACTTTTGTTTTTGTGCTGTGGACCTCTTTGGTGGTCTGGGGAAGCCTAGGGACCCATTTTCAGAGTGATACTTTTAAATGCATGAAGAATACCTTGGATTGCAAAGGAACAGCTATTTTTTTTTTTTTTTTTTTTAGGAACAGCTATTAAGATACTTTTAAAAACAAAAATTTACTACAGTAATGATATGTGCTTCTTTACTAACTCATTAGGGAGTAAGATCCAGTAGTGGACATAATTATTAACATTTAAGGTTGAGGTAGTGATGAGTGTAAATAACATTTTGAGAGATCTATGGCAACTATAATGTGATACAGAAATAGCTGTGTTTTCTTGTGTTGCAAAGTCACAAGAACCGCTAAGACTTTTGTGGTTCATGACCTACATTCATAATAGAAAAACGTGCTAACGTTTATTTAGAGGTTTGGTTCAAGGTAATTTCCTGGACCCCTGAATTCTATGCCAAGTTAAAAAAAAGAAAAGAAAAGAAAGCCTGTGCTGAGACGAGAGAGAATTGAAGCTAATTTTGACAGGCTGAAGGAGGTACGTAGGTGACGGAAGTAGAAACGGGCTTGGGACATATGGCAGATCATGTGCACAGGCATGGAAACATGACAGAGAATCAGGGACTGTCAGCAGATTGTTTTGGTTAGAATGAGGAATGAGTTTGGCAACGCGGTAGGAGGCGACGCCGGGAAGTTTGGCAGAGTCTCCCGTCTTGGGAATGTGTGTTGATCATACATTACGGTGATTAAATGTGAGCCTGTCTTGACTGTGTGTGCAATCCTTCGCGAACTCTCCACTGCCTAGCACGTACAGTCCTAGGGGCTTACAGTGGCTCTTCAGGATGCAGCCCCAGCTTTCCTTCCTAGTCTTATTTACCCCCACTTGCTCTGTCACATACTCTGCTCCAAGGATTCTCAAATACACTGCTGCACTTACGCATACCGTTCTTTTGACTTCTGCTCATCAGCTGGATGACCACTTCCTGGGCCTCAGTTGCTTCATCTGTATAATGGGGACAGTAAGTACCTCACAGAGTTGTGAGATTAAATAGGTATTGAAACTGACTTGAAGCAACGCCTGACACACGGTAAGCTCAGTAAATGACAGTTAGTATTATTGGGATTATTATTATTACCTTTTCCCCTGTGCCCAACTAGCCAACTTCGTACATTCTTGAAAGCCCAATTCAGACAATTACCCTCCAGAAACACTTCCTGATCACCTGACTTCCATTTCCTCCAGATAGAATTAATGACTTCCTCCTCTGTATGATGTCAGGGTCTCATACAATTTCAATTCTTGAATTTTTCACGATGTATTGCAATCATATATATATATATATATATATTTTTTTAAGATTCTGTTTATTTATTTGAAAAAGAGTGAGAGAGCACAAGCAGGGGGAGCAATGGAAGGAGAGGAAGCTCAATCCTAAGGACCCCAGGATCATGACCTGAGCCGAAGGCAAGCTGCTTAACCAACTGAGCCACCCAAGTGCCCACAACTTTCTATATTTATATCATTTTTCACTAATTATATTGTTGAACCCTAAAAATAAGGGCTGAATATTACTTTTTGGTGTCTGCAATGTTGGATTTTCCTAGGGAAAGTACTAAGGTACTTTTAAATTCTGGATCCAGTGATAAGATACTTCTCAGGTAATGGGTAGACTATTTGGTGTAGGTTTTAATCATAACAGGATCCTGGCCACTCTTTTTATATACAACCTTTATATATTGGTGTTTTATTCTGGACTGGACCTTAATTTCTCACACTATTTACTCTTCCTTGGGGAACTCAAAGATGTCTGTGGTCATCAATTACCGTGTAGTGACAACTCCTGAATCTTAACCCAGACCTCTGCCTTCTAGGGTCATTTCAAAATATACAAAATGTACGTCCTCTAACTGCTTCTGGGTGAGCAACAAGAAGCTTCAATTCGATATGCCTAAATTGGAACTTTTTTTTTTTTTTAACTCTTAACACCTGCTGTGGCATCACTCTAAGTAGGCTGATGCTCTCATAATTTCTCATCATCTGAATCATTGTATATTTCTTTAAAAAATGATTTTTTTTCTGATTAATAAAAATGAATACTTTTTCTTTGTAAAAAATATTCAAGCAATGTAAGAAATACATGATTTAGCAATCTCATCTTCCAAAGAGAACCACTGTTCACTCTGTGTAAAGTATGTTTTGCCAGTTTGACACACATATACTAACACATTTTTTTTATTTTTATTAAAGATTTTTTTTTTAATTTTTATTTATTTATGATAGTCATAGAGAGAGAGAGAGAGGCAGAGACACAGGCGGAGGGAGAAGCAGGCTCCATGCACCGGGAGCCTGATGTGGGATTCGATCCTGGGTCTCCAGGATCGCGCCCTGGCCAAAGGCAGGCGCCAAACCGCTGCGCCACCCAGGGATCCCTAATCTCTATACTTTTAGAACTTGTATTTCCATGGAAGATACAGAAAACTAAGTCAGCAATTACACTTGGCAAAAATAAACATAAGTAGTGGTCAAAGTGCTGAATTCCCTGGCAGTACATAGAAGCACCTAACTCAGATAAGATAAGGTGCAGGTGAAGTACTGACAACTAATTTGAGATTTAAGGACAAGAGGAAATAGTACAGATGAACTTTTGAGGAAAATTATTCAGGACAAACAAACAGTTGTGTACAAACTGAAAGTGCCAACATTATTGGTAAACAGAGTCAATGAAACCATGATGATGTTTGTAATCCACTTTCAGTTCTTTGGACTTTTTCTAGAGGGCTATTGAAGATTTAAAAAATATTTAGTATAAATATTTGATGCACACAAAAAAGCATGGTAATATTAAAGATTCTGTATATACATCACGAAGCTTAAGAAATGAAACATAAATACCTTTTAAAAGGGGGGGGGACCCTAAAAGCAAAAATTAGAAATATATGCTTAATACAAATAACGTCTATGATGGAATTTCCTTATGAATACTTAACTGAAGGCACTTCTTTCCTTCATGCTCCATAGAAACCACTATCCTGAATTTGCTGTTATTATTCTGATACTCTCAGATTCGTACTTTAACTACATACGTAAGTCTAGATAACACAAACAAATGAGAGGTGAGTAAGTTTGCCTGATAAAATACAATTGTAGGACACGCAGGTGAATTTGAGTTTCAGGTAACAGTAATCTTTTAGTATAAGTATGTTTCAATTATTGAATGGATATTTGCAATATTGTCCAATGCAATATTTGGGACTACTTACATCAAAAATTGTTTATCTGAAACTCAAATTTAACCGAATGTCTTATAATTGTATTTATAAATCTGGCAGTCCAAGGGGTGAATGGATGTGGGGTTCTGCACATGCATGCATGAATGGGAAATGGAAACCAGAGACACCACAGTTTGGAGGCAGTTTTAAGCGATAGTGACCTGAACCCAAGGATGGTCACTGTAAGTCGAGAGAAATGATTCAATTTTAGAGCCATGTGAAAGGTAGGAAGGTCAAGATTTAGTAACTGGTTGAATGAGGGAGGAATTAAGAGTGATGGAAGTGATACACAGGTTTGGCCAGTGGGATTGCTCATGGAAATAAGCTTTACATTGGACATATTGAGTTGGATGTTATCTTGAGGAATATTTAGGTTAATGGATACGGTATGTAGCTGGATGTATTCTAGGCAATAAAACAGAACCAGTAAGCCATGGACACAAGTACTGACCCTGATCCATCCATTCCATTTAATCTCTTACTTATCTACTTATTTCATCTTAGCCTCTTTTAGGGAAAAATCCACTCCTATCCTATCCCTGTACTGTCTCTTGTTCCAAGCCTTTGTTGGTGATCTAAAAATAATTTCACTTATAAATGGCACAATGTTATCTTTTCATATTCATCTCATATTGACTTGTTTTCTCATTATGCTCTTGGCATCTTTCCTCTCTCTCCTGCATAAGTCTGTGTGTTTTATCTGTCTCAGAGGAATTCCTTCCTTCCTTCTGGAACTTCCACAGCTATTGGCTCTGGTTTCCTTGGCAACCTCTGCCTCTCTGATTTTTTTCTGATTATTTAAGAGAGACCTGACTAAATCACTAATAATCCCTGATCAGAAATAGGAGGGAAAAAAAGAGAGAGTGCCCAACGTTGCCTCAGAGAAAGGAAGTGGGAAGATTGAGAGGAAACAGGAAAATACTGAGACCTAGAGAGATGGATGTAAAATGTGTAAGGAAGGTATTGATCTACGTGGTTTGTTATTTTCATTTTCAGTGCACTGTAAGGAATGTTGTCGGGGGATGCTCAAGACGATAACCTCATTAGCCAGGCAGCTGTATCACCCATCCAACCAGAAGTCTCCTAGACCTAGCTCAACCAATATGGAGTGTAGGAAATCATTCTTTAGATTATTGTGAAAATATGAAATAAAAGCCTTCAGAGAAGGAGCGGAAAAAGGACTAGTCTGAACTTGCTTTAATGTTTGCATTAGAAATAAGAAATATATTAGTATTCAAAGTAAGGGGGATTGAGTAAGATTAGTTAACTACCAATCTTAGCTGTAGGTCTGTTGATGCATTTATAAAATACAACCAGGGAGATTTTATTATTGTGTACAGTGCATTCTGTGTTTCATACTGTGATATGATTGCTTTTATTAAATGAAGACACTAGGATGAGGATCAGATGCTTTGTCTAAAGCTAATACAGATATGTACATTTATGCTAAAACTCAATCTGAGAATCAGGCTTAATCCTCTGGTCATTGCTGGGTGTCAGTCAACTGACCACTATTTGGATTCATAGGCGCACCAAGAGGGAAATTAAGAAGAGGTAGCTGTAGGACCAAGAGGTAGCTGTATTATCTAGTAGACTCAATAGTCGAGTTACAAATTTGAATTGTCGGATTGAATTCTATCTCACTAACATTTGAATAAGAAGTAAATTTGCTGGAATGTCTGGGTGGCTCTGTGGTTGAGCGCCTGCCTTCAGCCCAGGGTGTGGTCCTGCGTCAGGCTCCCTGCAGGGATCCTGCTTCTCCCTCTGCCTGTGTCTCTGCCTCTCTCTCTGTGTCTCTCATGAATAAATAAGTAAAATCTTAAAAAAAAAAAAAAAAAAAAAAGTAAATTTGCTGTTGGATGGTGATGTTATTCACTCACTACCTATTGATATAATTGAAAATTATATTTTATTTCATTTTATTTAGTTCAAGACATTGTGACAAGAGGCAAGTTTTTTTTTTGCCAAGTAAAAATCTCACTTTAAGTCTGAATGTAGTATTTTTGCTAACTGCTCGTTTTTGTCTCCCTATCATCTTTCCCACCTAGTTCCTATTATGAAACAGTTTTTGCAGTTTGGAATGGTTTATCCCCAACTTTCTGGATTCAGAAATGAGTGGTTATTGGGCAAAACTAATCAGGGTAACCACCTCCCCTGCAGGGATTTGTTTAGGTAACTCAGGCCTGAGCCAAATGCTCTCTTGGATACAGGGATTGGACAGGGTCCTTTAATGAGTGTCAACTGCCAGACTTCTGTGGTTGTGGGCCCTCCCTCTGGACCTGAAGGAGGGAGCACCTGGCTCCCGTTACTGCTGGCAGCTGTCTTGTTCCTGTGGAAGCCGCCTCTGGACCATCCTCCAAACACCTTGAGTCACCTAGAAACTGACATGCGGTTTAGACCAGGCCGTTCTTGAAGACGTATCTCTGCCCCTTTCTATTATGTAAATCAATAAATCCATTTGATTTAAGCCTGTTTCAACTGAATTTATTGTTATTTGTTAATGAAAAACAATCCAAAATGAAATATTTACTCTTGGGTCTCCCATAAGAATCTAAGAGAGTAGTAGTCAACTTCAGTGGAGTCACATTGGGATTATTTGTTTATTTAGCATCTCATCATTTAGTTTACAATTGCCTTGGCACATTTTAGACACTTTGGGGTTTACATTCTAATTGATCGATTAGTTCAACAGCTTTTAATTATTAAGCATTCATTCTTTAACTGAAAGGCACTGTGCACAGAGCGATGGTGAACATAGTTCTAGTATTCAGAGAGCTCAGAGGACTGGCTGACAAAGCAGACAAGATATATCAGAGAGGCATGCAAAAGTTAAAATGGGAAATCAGAAAGCAAGCAATGGAGGGACACCTAATTCAGAAATAATGGGGTGCTGGATAGGAGAGAAGGAGAGAGAGGGTGTCATTAAAGACTCCTAAAAAGGAGTTACTTAAAAAAATTTTTTTTTATTATTGGAGTAGAGATGACATGCAGTGCTATATTAATTTCAGGCGCACAACATAGTGATTCAACAGTTCTACACATTATTGTGTGCTCACCGTGGTAAGGGGAGCCACCATTTGTCATACAACATTGTTATAATAGTTTTGACCATATGCCCCTGCTGTACTATGTGTCCTTGTGACTTTTTTATTTTATAACTGGAAGTTTGTACTAACTTTTGTTTTTGTGCTGTGGACCTCTTTGGTGGTCTGGGAAGCCTAGGGACCCATTTTCAGAGTGATACTTTTAAATGCATGAAGAATACCTTGGATTGCAAAGGAACAGCTATTTTTTTTTTTTTTTTTTTTAGGAACAGCTATTAAGATACTTTTAAAAACAAAAATTTACTACAGTAATGATATGTGCTTCTTTACTAACTCATTAGGGAGTAAGATCCAGTAGTGGACATAATTATTAACATTTAAGGTTGAGGTAGTGATGAGTGTAAATAACATTTTGAGAGATCTATGGCAACTATAATGTGATACAGAAATAGCTGTGTTTTCTTGTGTTGCAAAGTCACAAGAACCGCTAAGACTTTTGTGGTTCATGACCTACATTCATAATAGAAAAACGTGCTAACGTTTATTTAGAGGTTTGGTTCAAGGTAATTTCCTGGACCCCTGAATTCTATGCCAAGTTAAAAAAAAGAAAAGAAAAGAAAGCCTGTGCTGAGACGAGAGAGAATTGAAGCTAATTTTGACAGGCTGAAGGAGGTACGTAGGTGACGGAAGTAGAAACGGGCTTGGGACATATGGCAGATCATGTGCACAGGCATGGAAACATGACAGAGAATCAGGGACTGTCAGCAGATTGTTTTGGTTAGAATGAGGAATGAGTTTGGCAACGCGGTAGGAGGCGACGCCGGGAAGTTTGGCAGAGTCTCCCGTCTTGGGAATGTGTGTTGATCATACATTACGGTGATTAAATGTGAGCCTGTCTTGACTGTGTGTGCAATCCTTCGCGAACTCTCCACTGCCTAGCACGTACAGTCCTAGGGGCTTACAGTGGCTCTTCAGGATGCAGCCCCAGCTTTCCTTCCTAGTCTTATTTACCCCCACTTGCTCTGTCACATACTCTGCTCCAAGGATTCTCAAATACACTGCTGCACTTACGCATACCGTTCTTTTGACTTCTGCTCATCAGCTGGATGACCACTTCCTGGGCCTCAGTTGCTTCATCTGTATAATGGGGACAGTAAGTACCTCACAGAGTTGTGAGATTAAATAGGTATTGAAACTGACTTGAAGCAACGCCTGACACACGGTAAGCTCAGTAAATGACAGTTAGTATTATTGGGATTATTATTATTACCTTTTCCCCTGTGCCCAACTAGCCAACTTCGTACATTCTTGAAAGCCCAATTCAGACAATTACCCTCCAGAAACACTTCCTGATCACCTGACTTCCATTTCCTCCAGATAGAATTAATGACTTCCTCCTCTGTATGATGTCAGGGTCTCATACAATTTCAATTCTTGAATTTTTCACGATGTATTGCAATCATATATATATATATATATATATTTTTTTAAGATTCTGTTTATTTATTTGAAAAAGAGTGAGAGAGCACAAGCAGGGGGAGCAATGGAAGGAGAGGAAGCTCAATCCTAAGGACCCCAGGATCATGACCTGAGCCGAAGGCAAGCTGCTTAACCAACTGAGCCACCCAAGTGCCCACAACTTTCTATATTTATATCATTTTTCACTAATTATATTGTTGAACCCTAAAAATAAGGGCTGAATATTACTTTTTGGTGTCTGCAATGTTGGATTTTCCTAGGGAAAGTACTAAGGTACTTTTAAATTCTGGATCCAGTGATAAGATACTTCTCAGGTAATGGGTAGACTATTTGGTGTAGGTTTTAATCATAACAGGATCCTGGCCACTCTTTTTATATACAACCTTTATATATTGGTGTTTTATTCTGGACTGGACCTTAATTTCTCACACTATTTACTCTTCCTTGGGGAACTCAAAGATGTCTGTGGTCATCAATTACCGTGTAGTGACAACTCCTGAATCTTAACCCAGACCTCTGCCTTCTAGGGTCATTTCAAAATATACAAAATGTACGTCCTCTAACTGCTTCTGGGTGAGCAACAAGAAGCTTCAATTCGATATGCCTAAATTGGAACTTTTTTTTTTTTTTAACTCTTAACACCTGCTGTGGCATCACTCTAAGTAGGCTGATGCTCTCATAATTTCTCATCATCTGAATCATTGTATATTTCTTTAAAAAATGATTTTTTTTCTGATTAATAAAAATGAATACTTTTTCTTTGTAAAAAATATTCAAGCAATGTAAGAAATACATGATTTAGCAATCTCATCTTCCAAAGAGAACCACTGTTCACTCTGTGTAAAGTATGTTTTGCCAGTTTGACACACATATACTAACACATTTTTTTTATTTTTTATTTTTGTATATTTTTTTTATTGGAGTCTGATCTGCCAACATACAGTATAATACCCTGTGATCGCCCCGGCAGGTGCCCCCGTCAGTGACACACTTATTTTTGGATGACTGCAATAGTCTGTGAGTTCCCTTGTCTCCAGAACAGCCCCGCTGTAATTTATTCTTCATACATACTTTTTCTAAAGTCTGAGTGAATGAGTGACTTTTCTAAAAGGCAAATCTCACGTTGCCATTCCCCTGTTCAAAATGCCCCAAAGGCCAACCATTTCTTTTGGGATAAAGTCCAAACTTTGGAGAAGACATACAAAGTCCTTTGCGACCGGGCCCTTTGCTATCTCTCTAGCCCTGCCATCAGGCTGGATCGTGCTACATTCCAGCTTTGAAGCACCGGGCTGGTTTTTCCAACTGTCGGGTGAGGCTTAAAAATAATCTCACGTGGAGATAACAGCAGGTCCAGCGCCAAGCATGCTGCTAGCCTTGGGGTCAACGAGGAAGAGGTTTCTGTATGTGTATGTTGGGCCTCTCTTGCTTTCTGAGGAGCATCCTTCGAGGTGATTAGGTAATGCTTGAACTTAGTTGGAACAGAAAGAAAGAAGGAAAGAAAGAAAGAAGGAAAGAAGAAAGAAAGAAAGAAAAGAAAGGAAAGAAAAGAAAGAAAAGAAAAAAGAAAGGAAAGAAAGAAAGAAAAGAAAGGAAAGAAAAGAAAGAAAAAAGAAAGGAAAGAAAGAAAAGAAAGGAAAGAAAGAAAGAAAAGAAAGTAAAGGAAAGAAAGAAAGAAAAGAAAGAAAAGAAAGAAAGGAAAGAAAAGAAAGAAAAGAAAAAAGAAAGGAAAGAAAGAAAGAAAGAAAGAAAAGAAAGGAAAGAAAAGAAAGAAAAAAGAAAGGAAAGAAAGAAAAGAAAGGAAAGAAAGAAAGAAAAGAAAGTAAAGGAAAGAAAGAAAAGAAAGAAAAGAAAGAAAGGAAAGAAAAGAAAGAAAAGAAAAAAGAAAGGAAAGAAAGAAAGAAAAAAAAGAAAGGAAAGAAAGAAAAAAGAAAGGAAAGAAAGAAAGAAAAGAAAGGAAAGGAAAGAAAGAAAGAAAAGAAAGTAAAGGAAAGAAAGAAAGAAAAGAAAAGAAAAGAAAAGAAAAAAAAAAGAAAAGGGCAAAACCAGTTTTATTTGAATAGATGTGCAAGAACGCGGGAGGTGAAACCCGGAGTGGCCCGGAGGGCTGCAGGCAGGATGCAGGCCCCCCCCCCCCCCGCCCCCGCGCCCCTTATTTATTTGCAGGGCAATGGAGGTCGCAATAAGGCCTCAGGAAGAAGAGATTTGAGAAAAGCACCTGTCAGTGTAAAATGCCGCTTTGGAGATGAAAGGGGTGAAGCTAAACCTTGGGGTTATTTTCCTGGGTCTCTTCCCTTGTGGCTCCCCACGGCTTTGGCTGTTTGGTCCAGAGCTTCGGGATGTTAGACGTGACCTTGGGCATCCGGGGGCATCCGGGGGCATCCCGGGCGCGGTGGTGCTCTGCCCTCCGCAGGCGCCGTCGCCCGGGGGGGGGGGGGGGCACCTGCCTGCAACTGACCTAGGGGCCAGCAGTGTGGGCGAGCTGCCTTCTCGCCGGGCCGAGCAGCCCGCAGACCGTGGGGACTCTCCTTTTTCCCTTTTTTTTTTTTTTTTTTAAATATTTTTATTTATTCATGAGAAAGAGAGAGAGAGAGGGAGGGAGGGAGGCAGAGACACAGGCGGAGGGAGGAGCCGATCCGTGCGGGGAGCCCGACGCGGGGCGGCATCCCGGGTCCCGGGGTCACGCCCTGGGCTGCGGGCGGCGCTAACCGGCGGCCCCGCGCATCCCCGCGCATCCCCGCGCATCCCCGCGGCGACTCTCCGGGCCCGGCCGCTGCAAGGCCAAGGACTCCCGGTGCCGGGCTCCGTCGTGCGGCGTCTCCCGTCCTGCGCGAGCCCCGGGGAGGCCGCTGCGGCGGGCGCAGGTGCGCGGGCAGCCGGGGCCGCGGGGCCCAGCCCGTCCCTGCGGGGGGCCGAAGCGGCGCGGGGCAGCTGGCCGTGCAGGCCGCGCGGGGCGGGGGCGCGGGCCCGGAGGGAGGCTCCCGGGGCTGCCGGCGGGCGCGGCCCGGGCAGAGCGCGGGGCGGAAACACGCGGCCGGGGAGGCGCCGCGGGGGCCCGGGCCCGGGGCGGGAGCCGGCCGCTCACGTCTCGCGGTGTTTCCTCCCTCCGCCCGCGGGAGCTCTCGCGAGACGAGCCGGGGCAAGATGGCCGTGCCCTGCTCCGCGCTGTGAGGCGGCGGCGGCGGCGGCGGCGGCGTCGCGGCCCCCGAGCCCCAGCCCCCCCGCGGCGAGCGCGCGGCCCTCGGTGCCTCCGCCGGGACATGCGCCTGCCCCGGGCTCGCGGGCGCCCGGAGGGTTCATGCTGCGCCGCGGGCCCCCGGCCGCCGCTCTGATCGCGCCGCGCCGCCGCAGCGCCTGCTCCGCCGCGCGCCGGGAGCCCCCCCGCGCCCCCCCGCGCCCGCGGCGGCGATGACCGGGGAGAAGATCCGCTCGCTGCGGAGGGACCGCAAGCCCAGCAAGGACGACGGCGACCTGCTGGAGCCCGGGGACGACGAGGCGGCGGCGGCCCTCGGCGGCGCCTTCCCGGGCGGCAGGACCGGCGGCGGCAAGGGCGGCAGGCCCGGCCCCAGGGTCTTCAGCAACCACCACCGGCTGCCCGCCAAGCCCGCGCCCGCGCCCGCGCCCGCCCCCGCCCCCGCGCCCGGCCCCGGCCCCGGCCTCCCCGCGCCGCCCGCCGCCGCCGACGGAGGCCCCGGCCCCGCGCGCTTCCCGGTGCACGAGAGCGTCTTCAAGGGGGACGTGCGGAGGCTGTCGTCCCTCATCCGCACGCACAGCATCGGCCAGAAGGACGACCACGGTGAGCGCGCGCCGCCGCCCCGGACCCCGGCCCCCCCCCCCCCCCCGCGGCCGCCCCGGGGGCATCGCCGGACGCCCGGGCACTGACGCGCGGCCCCTCCTTTGTTTACGGGACGCGGCGGCTCCGCGCTCCCGCCCTCCCGCGCCCCCGCGCTCCCGCCGGGGCACCGGGAAGCGCCCACCTCCCTCCATGGCCCGCCCGGCCCCGGCCCCGGCCCCGGCCCCGGCCCCGGCCCCGCGGGCACGGCTGCTCACTTCCACCGCCATCGGGTTGTCTGCCTCTTGCTTGCTTGCTTGCTCTTCTTATCCCCCCCTCCGCCCGCCGCTTCCGTGAAACTTAGTTCGATACAAAGTGTCTGATGGAATGCAAGGTGTAGACACTCTGTCCAGCTGGATTCCATCCTAAAGGCAAGGTGTAGACACTCTGTCCAGCTGGATTCCATCCTAAAGGCAAGGTGTAGACACTCTGGATCGGGCTGGATTCCATCCTAAAGGCAAGGTGTAGACACTCTGTCCAGCTGGATTCCATCCTAAAGGCAAGGTGTAGACACTCTGGATCGGCTGGATTCCATCCTAAAGGCAAGGTGTAGACACTCTGGATCGGGCTGGATTCCATCCTAAAGGCAAGGTGTAGACACTCTGTCCAGCTGGATTCCATCCTAAAGGCAAGGTGTAGACACTCTGTCCAGCTGGATTCCATCCTAAAGGCAAGGTGTAGACACTCTGGATCGGCTGGATTCCATCCTAAAGGCAAGGTGTAGACACTCTGTCCAGCTGGATTCCATCCTAAAGGCAAGGTGTAGACACTCTGTCCAGCTGGATTCCATCCTAAAGGCAAGGTGTAGACACTCTGTCCAGCTGGATTCCATCCTAAAGGCAAGGTGTAGACACTCTGATCGAGCTGGATTCCATCCTAAAGGCAAGGTGTAGACACTCTGTCCAGCTGGATTCCATCCTAAAGGCAAGGTGTAGACACTCTGTATCGAGCTGGATTCCATCCTAAAGGCAAGGTGTAGACACTCTGTCCAGCTGGATTCCATCCTAAAGGCAAGGTGTAGACACTCTGGATAGGGCTGGATTCCATCCTAAAGGCAAGGTGTAGACACTCTGTATCGAGCTGGATTCCATCCTAAAGGCAAGGTGTAGACACTCTGTATCGAGCTGGATTCCATCCTAAAGGCAAGGTGTAGACACTCTGTCCAGCTGGATTCCATCCTAAAGGCAAGGTGTAGACACTCTGGATCGGGCTGGATTCCATCCTAAAGGCAAGGTGTAGACACTCTGTCGAGCTGGATTCCATCCTAAAGGCAAGGTGTAGACACTCTGGATCGGGCTGGATTCCATCCTAAAGGCAAGGTGGAGACACTCTGTATCGAGCTGGATTCCATCCTAAAGGCAAGGTGTAGACACTCTGGATAGGGCTGGATTCCATCCTAAAGGCAAGGTGTAGACACTGTATCGAGCTGGATTCCATCCTAAAGGCAAGATGTAGACACTCTGTATCGAGCTGGATTCCATCCTAAAGGCAAGGTGTAGACACTCTGTCCAGCTGGATTCCATCCTAAAGGCAAGGTGTAGACACTCTGCATCGAGCTGGATTCCATCCTAAAGGCAAGGTGTAGACACTCTGTCCAGCTGGATTCCATCCTAAAGGCAAGGTGTAGACACTCTGGATCGGGCTGGATTCCATCCTAAAGGCAAGGTGTAGACACTCTGTCGAGCTGGATTCCATCCTAAAGGCAAGGTGTAGACACTCTGTCCAGCTGGATTCCATCCTAAAGGCAAGGTGTAGACACTCTGTATCAAGCTGGATTCCATCCTAAAGGCAAGGTGTAGACACTCTGTCGAGCTGGATTCCATCCTAAAGGCAAGGTGTAGACACTCTGTATCGAGCTGGATTCCATCCTAAAGGCAAGGTGTAGACACTCTGTATCGAGCTGGATTCCATCTTAAATGCAAAGTGTAGATACTTTGTATCGAGCTCAATTCCATCTTAAATGCAAAGTGTAGACACACTGTATCGAACTCGATTCCATCTTAAAGGTAAAGTGTAGACACTTTGTATCGAACTGATATTCCTCTTCAATGCAAAGTGTAGACCATTTGTATGGAACTAAGCCACACTGTAGAAGTTGATGGGCATCTGATGCTTGGAGCAAGCTGCTGAAATTTTGTTGGAGTAGAGTGTTGAGCGTTTTGTGTGTTTTTCATAATTGCTGATAATAATGTTTCACCTTGACACGGCTGTGACTAAGAACCGTACTATGATTTTTTCGTAGTGACTTCATCATAGCCGATACGACAAAATGGAGTACCATTTATTATTCAAGGGCTGTATTTCTCCTTCTGCCGTAACTCGGGAGCTGAATTTTTTGTTCCTTTAGTTTTACAAACAATGTGATGAGGTTGACTTCTAAGCAACAGGATATTTATTTATTTATTTTTAAATATTTTACTTATTTATTCATGAGACAGAGAGAGAGAGAAGCAGGCTCCATGCAGGGAGCCCGACGTGGGACTCGATCTGGGGTCCCCAGGCCCAGGCCCTGGGAGGAAGGCAGATGCTCATCGCTGAGCCACCTGGGCTGCCCCACCAGGACATTTATTAATGAAAATGAATGTGAACCCTGATGTTTTCAGCATCTAATAAGCCATTTTAAATTGGGTAGTTGACAAATATTGTTGATAACTATGCTTTTACATGAACATGACTATGGTACACATTTAATTAGAATACGCTCAACTTAGTGTTCAAAATAACACATAACACATTAACGAAATGCTTGCTTGAGGAATAAGCTCCCTTAATTCCATTGGACTTTGGGTTTCTTATCTAAAATAAGGGCGAAAATTGAGATTAAAAAAAAGGAATAAGATTTCTATTGGTTGTATAATTCTCTAACAACGACACTTGTATCTGAATTTATAATACTGTAACAATATCACTGGCATTTATCAGGATTCAGATCCTCAGAAAATACCTGAAAGCTGCACCCAGTTTTTCATTCCTACATTTACTTAATCATTTTACTGTTGTTGCAACAAGCATAGTATTGTTTGTTGGTGGTAATTATATACTAGCCCTTTGAGAAACAGCTTTTATAGGAGATGTGTTATAGCTTCAGGTTATTCATCACTTAATTAGGAAGTTTTTCGGACTTGGCCTTCAGAGTAGGTGTGTGTGTGTGTGTGTGTGTGTGTGTGTGTGTGTATAAATTTAAAATATTTACCTTGAAATATTCCTGAAAACAGATTAAAGTTTCTTTTTGAGCATTAATTTCCTTTGAAAGAAGAGATGGATGAATATGATTGACAAAGTATGATAGTATAGTATGTTACAATTGATCTTCTTGGTTCGTCACGGAAAATACTAAATTATAGGGTTATTGGGCTTCCATATTCTGTAATCCAGCATTTAGAAATTGATTTGTTAAAATACAAATTCTGTTCAAAGTAATTAGAATCCGAAATCTCTTACGCTCTTGTCCTTCGTCCACTTGACTTCACTTTTTAAATTGCCTTGATATACCAAGTGTTTGCATTGTACTTAGCTGCCCTTGTATTGTTGGTATTTCTGATGATTGTAACCAGTGGTTCATGTACCTTTGGAAAGCGTAATTGGTTTTCTCCTGCGTTATATATTTTCATCTCCTGAAGTGGAGTCTCTTAGGAAGAGTAGCTTATATTTAATGTGCTACTTCTTTAGTCCCTTTTTTTCCCCCTGTGGCCACATAATTTCTCCATTACATTACATTACTTTTATTTCTCATATTTTACTAACCTGGATACTTTATTTAGATTTTAAGAATATTTTTTCCTTCACATTACAAAAGATAAATGCTTTTTAAGTCACCAGACCTTTAAATACAAGCTATTATATCTGAATTGTTATAACATGATAAGTGCATAGCAGATTCATACACTCATACGGGTGCATAGCAGAACCATACAGTCATAGCACATCATACCACATAGTTGTATATTCATCAGAGAGATTCCTTCTACAGCATCATGATGATGACTGTCATCATCATGAATACAATTTACTGAGTGTGTCAACACTATGCTAAATGCTACCTATATTATCACATTTAATTCTCACAATGACCATGCATAGCAGATTGTTTTATCCTTCTTTTAAAGGTGAGGTAAGTGAAACCTAGAGATGCAAGGAAACTTTGCTAAAGTTGCATACTTGGTATAAATTGCAAAGGTAGGAGCTGAACTAAGAGCTGATACTCCAAAGTCCATGGTCACCCTCTGTAAATATTTCTGTTGATCAGGACCCACTATACTGCACAGAAGTAGATTCTATTAATGTGTAATGTAATTTACAACAAGATTCTTAAATATATTTTTTTCTCATTTAGTCCTTATAATAGCCTTATTTTGCCATTGGACAACTTCCAGAGTTTTTCTGTAGAGCCCAAATCTCTCACTCTTGTTTGTTCTTTCTTGTTTTATGTGATGGCACAAATAACTGGGCCACCTCATCCACATGATAGCCCTTTAGATATTTGACAAGAGCTATCACATTCTTATTGTTAGGTTAAGCAGTCTTAACTTCTGTATCCATTCCTCCTGTGGCATGGTTTATAAAGTGCTTGCTTAGATGGCCCATGAAAGAGTAAATGCTATATACATGTGTTAAATAAATGAAAATCTTAATCATCTTCTTTTAGTGAAAGTCAGTTTGTTAATTCTTCCCTTTGAGGATGGTGCTCAGGACTAACTTTAGTAGTCTCATAAGTAAAGACAAAAAGGAGGCTCTATTGCTCTAAGCGTTTAGTAATGTGTACTACTAAGAAGCACAAATTAAATAATACAAAGCAAGAATATGTTGATTTTTTAATACTGCTTTTTCTCAGGTGATTGGCTATCTCTCTTTTCTATCCCTTCTTGCAGTTTTTTTTTTTTTACCTCAAACAAATTTACATTTATTATATTTTATCTTATTATTTTTGATCCTTTATCCTACTTAACTAGAAAGCTTATTGAATCTTAATTTGGTCACTGTTTAGCTCGCTATCATTCTTTCAGTTTCCAGTGATCTCTGATTCGATGAACTTTTTTTTGGAGTGTGTATGTATGTGTATTTTACAAATTACTGACTTGAATAGGAGTAAAGATTGGGCTTTTTCTTTTGTGGTAAAGTGTTGGTTGACTATGAATTGCCTTTTCTGAGTCATCAGTTATTTTGAGGAATACTATATCTGGATCCAAACATATCTTTGAAATATAAGTTGAATACAGTAATAGGTATAACATCATGAATATATTGTGTTTAGATATGCCAAGTGATTATGGCTTATTATATATATATATATATATATATATATATATATATATATATAGTAAAAGCAATTTTGGGGGTAAGGAAAAAAGATAAATTACATTAAATGTACACAAATTTATTAAACTTTATATCTTTAGTGTGTCTTTAGTTATATACTATTTTTAATTTTTTATTAAAGATTTTATTTATTTATTCATGAGACACACACACACACACACACACACACACAGAGGCAGAGACATAGGCAGAGGGAGAAGCAGGCTCCATGCAAGAGAGCCCGATGCGGGACTCGATCCCGGGTCTCCAGGATCATGCCCTGGGCTGAAGGCGGCGCTAAACCGCTGAGCCACCCGAGGTGCCCCTATTTTTTCTTTAATATAGAATTAAAGTTTAAGTCTGAGCCTTTTTTCACATTGTAAAAATTTTTCTGAGTCACTTTTGCCATTGGTAGTTAAAGTATCGTGGTGACATGCTGTTTTTGAAAATTCATGGTGATGAGTTTTACTTCTTTAGCACCTTTAGAATTGAGAATGCTTATTCGGCATATAGAACATTTTCTTCATTTTGACTGCACTTCTTATTTGTTAAACATGTAATTTTGTTTTTCCCCTTGAGTTAAATATTCTTAGACGTAAAGTACTTTCTCTTGGACATTAGTTGGAAGCTTTTAGGTACCAGAGTGATGAAAGTCCTTGATACATGAATTGCTTAAACCAGCCTTTCCTAGATATGAAAAATTTCTGATGTATTCTGAGAGATTTGGCAGTAGATTTCTACTGCCTTTAATTACATTGCCTGGCATATGACAAGCCATCTTCTCTATATAGTTAATTTTCATTTTTACTGAATTGTAGCTTAATCTTTATGTGGCTGTTTCACACAGTGATTAGAAATTTCAAATCTAAAGTATATTTTAATTGAGAGTATTGCTGCCAATGTTGGTAACTCAAGGGAATGGTAATGAAATGGTTAACCTGTATAGTGTCTCTGCCGGTGGCTGTGGTAGATTTTTTCAGACAGGGATTTTAAAACATCTTAATTTCAGAAGGATTAAAAATATATGTTTAAGAATTGAGGCAATAGCATAATCTGTTTGGTGCCCATGTGGTAGGTTTATTTTGGCTTATTCTATGTAAATCTTTAAATTTCTTTTTGATATTATTTTCTCTGCTTTGTGTTCGTCACTAAAATCTTTATGATGGGTGATGCATTTTACATCTGAGTAGCAACTATAGAGCTACACTTTGCATGGCAAAAAAAATCTTGAATTAAGCCTTAGATGAACAATTTTGGCCAAGAGGGTTACAATGATGGCACATCCTTAAAAGAACAGAAATGGTTTTGTATTTTTCTCCTCACATTTTGTGGTCTTTTCTGGACTTTGGTTTTGAAAGGCAGACCTCAGTTTGTCTTAGGAAAAAAGTGAAGTCGTTTCTGGAGGCTCAAGATAATCCATTAACCTGTCATGCACCTTCACTTGGTGGTATGAGTGGAGTTTGGTGGTGAAATCTGTCACTTCACTGATCTCTCAGTGTTGATTCAGTCCATCTTTACCACCATGTGACATGACCTTCCTCTCACCTCTTCCCCCATGTGCATCTCCGGACAGAGTAGGACTGTACTTGGCTTAAGTTGCTGTTTCCTGATGGCGTCACTGTAAGTATTAGAATGTGACTTCACACTTTGAATTGTGATGTGAACACACCTGCAGAGCTATCTCATAAGAAGGTGGGAGGAATCCTCTTCTCTCCTTTCCTGTATTGAGCTATAATGGGAGCTGGAATTCTGACCTTTCAGCTTTGGCAAAAAAAGAAACAGAAATGAGCAGTTATTGACCACGTTGTGCTCTTTGCATACTCAGTAAGGCAGGAGAATTCTGGAGGACTCCTTGAAGAATTGAATACTAGGCAGTCTGTCCCAATTTGATGTCTTTCTTGAGTCATAGAAATCTAATGCAGAGTGTAGTGTAATTGGCAGGATGCTTTGGGTTCTAGAAAATAGGCATAGTTCCTTAAAAATTGAGTGGGGGCTCGGCAGACTAACAGTGTGTTCTTGTTTACATACTATTTATTTCATTGGGAGATAGATGGAAGATCAGTTTTGGAGCAATACTGAAGTGTGTAAAATGGGGTAAGGGAAAGAGAAAAGGTCTATTTCCTCTGTGAAAATTATGGATGGTGTTTGTTATCAGAATATAGAGATTTAACTGTGTGACTTAGGTGAACTTCATCTATTCTTAAGGCTGTTGCTCCTGTTGAAATCCTGAAGATGCCTGCAAAACTAGAAGGCTGTCTCTATATTTGGAATTAGATCTAACTTTGGGACTATGCTTTTCTGCAAACTGGTTTTTTATGAAATTATGCTATTTACTTAATTACTGAAAAAAGCAGATATAACAGTATCTACTTCTTGGGGCATTATAGTCTCAAATGGAAGACTGTACTTGAAACCATTTTAACTCTGAAAGCTAATATAATAGTAATATCCATTGATAGCAATACCTTATTCTCACTTGTGGTGTTAAGTACCTTTCAGCAGAAGACATTCTTGTCCTTGAGGTTTAGATAGTACTTCAGTTGAGGTTTTATCTGGTACTTGAATTTATCCTGCCTGTCAGTGTACTAAAGGATTAGGTGTATTTGACTCTCCTACAAGTCATCTTTCATCTACTGGTGTGACTTGGTTTAGTGTATTTGGATTCTTGGCTGTAAATATTTATCAGTCATGTTAATGCATGTGCTCTCTTACTCAGCACTACACTGGATTCTATAAAACCACCTGTGTTGTGTTGAATATCCTCTTAAGCATGTACATACCCTTTGGTTGGCTTTCATAGAGAATCATGTGGAGACCTGCATTGTTCTGGGATGGAATGCTTTTTGGAGAGTTAAAAGAGATTTTAACGCTATTCTCATGGCTCTTTATAGTTATTTTTTTCTTTTCTTTGTTCATTCATTCCTTCATTTAACAGATACATACTGAGCTCCTAATATGTGAAAGTGTTTTAGGTGCAGGGGTTACAGCAGTGAACAAAGTGGTCAAAGTCCTTGTTCTCATGGAGCTTATTCTAACGCAAGAAGATAAATAATAATCTAATAAATATGTAGTATGACTGATAATGATAACTATCATAGAGTGAAATAAAGCCAGGTAAGGAGAATAGAGAGTGCTGGGATTACAGGGGAGGGGAAGTAGTAGTTTGTTGAGGTCAGGGTCAGGGAAGACATCAAGGATAAGAGAAATTCAGTTACCTAAAAAAAATTAAGGAGCAGATATCTGGCAGACCAGAGTTTCAGACAGAGAATACAAATATAAAGGTACCATGTTCAAGGGGGTAGAAGGAAGGCCAAGTGTGGCTGGTATGGGGCGGGGGGAGTGGTAGGAGATAGGAGATTTGAGAGGTAGCAGTGAGTATAAGCATGTGGAACTTTTGCAGACCAGTGTTAAGGATTTTGGGTTTCACTCTGAGCAAAATAGGAAGTCAGGGTTTTGAGCAGAGGAGTAACGGTGATCTGATTTTAAAAGACTCAGTCTGGCTGCCATATGAAGCAGAAACTTGGATGGGCAAGGGTTAGTTTAATGTGCTGTTAAAAGTAGGGGTAACTTTGGAAATAATAAGTAGAACTGGGTAGGAGTCTGTGATGGATGTAATATTATGTGTGTATGTGGTTGTAGTAGTATAGTACTGTTTATGAGAGAAAAATACAAAAATTCTCTGTTTATACTGCTTGCTTGGATGGAACTTGAAAGGTGTCGGTAGAAGTTGGAGTTGTGTTGGTTCTAGTACTTAGAATTTTCTGTTTTCTCCCTACTTAGGGGCAGGTGAAATCAGAACTATTTTTATAAAGTCATTACTTGCCTTTTTCACCATGCTGACATTTTTGCTGATGGTTCAAAAGCGGTGGTGGGCAAAATTGTTGGAACCTGAGTACGAATCAAGGCACTGAAACTGCTGGTATTCATTGCACATTCACTACCACATACTTGTAGTTTAAAAAAGGAAAATAGAAAAAAAGCCAGTTTCTCTTAATGTCTATGATGCAACTGGTGAAATGATTACTTTTATTAAGTTTTAATCTCAAGTACATATCTTTTTGATATTCTTTCTGACATAATGTAGATTTTGCATGATGTTGTTCTGCATGTTGAAGGGAAAACACTCTTGTGTAGTTGTTTGAGTTGTAAGCCAAACCAGCAGCTTTTGTCCTGGAACACTATTTTTACTTGGAAGAACAGCTTACAGACAAACTATGGCTATTCCAATTTGGATAGTTGGCAGAAATTTTCTGGAAAAGAATGAAATGAGCCTGTGACTTCACAGAAAATAATTGGTAGTATTTGTTACCAATTAAAAAATTCAAGCTTTGAATCAAAAATTAGAATTTGGGGAACTCGTCTTTGTCACTCTTAAGTTTGACCGCTTCTGTCACTGAGTTTGACAGCTTCCCAGTATTTAAAGACTTCTCTGGTCAGATTGGTGATAATACCAAATGTGATTTTTTTTTTGGGGGGGGGGTATAATGAAATGTGTTGACACTTGGAAGATCTGCATAACTCCATTAACTTGTATCTTTCACATGATCAGTGTATGATGTTCCAAAATCATGCATCTGTAAAAGATCTATTTAAAGTGCAAGAGGGATGCCTGGGTAGCTCAGAGGTGGAGTGTCTGCCTTCGGCCCAGGGTGTGACCCCGGGGTCCTGGGATCGAGTCCCACATCTGGGGGACTCCCCGCAGGGAGCCTGCTTCTCCCTCTGCCTGTGTCTCTGCCTCTCTGTCTGTGTCTCTCATGAATAAATAAAAATCTAAAAAAAATATATATGTATATATTTGTATATAGTACAAGAGAAACCAGTGTGTTTCAGTGTACTCAATACAAAAAGTTTATTGATACGGTTTTAAATTTCACATTGCAGCTGACCTTTAAGAAATCACCACTTAGTTTTGTTGTAGTAAAGAACATCTACAATTATTTAAAAGTGCCATTAAAATACTATTCCTTTTTTTCAACTGTGTATCTTCTGAATCTAGATTTTCTTCATATGCTTCAAAGTAAAATTTACACATGATTGAATGCAAAAATAATTATAAAAGGTTAGCTGTCTATTAAGCCAGACATTAAATAAATTTATTTTAATTTTTAATTAAAGAGCTTAAAATAGCATACTCCCGTCATTTATTTTTGTTTTGGGAAATGCAGTTTTTTTTTTCATAAAAAATACATATTGACATGTAATGGAGTTATTGTAACTAAAATAATAAAGTTTTACAACATGTAATTTTAATTTCTAGTATGGTAAATATCAATAGATTTGTCCATATAAACAATCCATATAAAAGATCTTTAATAATTCTTAAGAGTATAAAAGGGGTCTTGAGACCAAAAAGTTTGAAAACTTTTGGTCTAGTAAAAAGCATACAGATTTTAGAGTCAGGACTCACACATTTCTAGATATATAATTTTAGGAAATTACATAATTATTGTTAGCTTTATTTTTCTTACCTGTGAAATAGGAATAATATTTGTCTCAGAGGGTGTTGGGGTAAGGTAAGATTTATAAAGTATATAGGATAGTGTGGGCATATATAATAGATGCCCTGTAAATCCAGCCTTTTGGTTGATAATTTGCATACTTCAGCAATGCAGCGGTCTCAATGTTACTGGAATATTTTTTGTTCATTTGACAGAACAGAATTCATTTTATTTACCAAATTAGAACCGAGGCATGTGATTTCAGATTTAAAAACTACATTGTGGAAAGTTGTCAGGTTATTTTAAGTTTTTAGTATCTTTTATGTAACAGATTAGCTTAAGCAGCAGGTTGAGATCTTAGAAAACTGAGGGAATGTCGTGACTGGGTGGCTCAGTTGGTTAAGCATATGCTTTCTGCTTGGGTCCTGATCCTACAGTCCTGGGATCGAGCCCCATGGTCCTGCGATTGAGCCCCATGGTCCTGGGACTGAGCCCACGCTGGTCAGGCTCTCTGCTCAGTGGGGAGCCTGCTCTCTCTCCCTCGCCCCTCTCCCTGCTTGCACACACACTCCTTCTCTCTCTCTCTCTCTGTGTCAAATAAATAAAATCTTTAAAAAAAAAAAGAAAAAGAAAACTGAGGGAATAGTAGAAATATAACTGGGACATCTGAGCACTTAGTTTCATGGTATACTTGGCCAGTAAAGTAAATCCAGTGTTGGCTAGAGGAGTAGGAGAAGAATGATGAAGAAAATCATGCTGATTTATATTTAAAATATTGAAATCAAAGCGTAATATTTAGTATTAATTATAATGTGTATTTTTGATTATGTACTTACTTGTAAAATGAGGATTGAGTAGTTGAACACAAAGTCATTTCTAGTTCATAAATCTTTTGAAAATTTGATTAATTTGACTTTGTAAAATTACAGTAATTTTAATTTGCTTCAGTAGATACCAGTGATTCTGCCCTTTCTTTTTTTCCAAATTTTATTTTATTTGTTTTATTTTTTGGTGAGAGGGCAGAAGAAGAGGGAGAGAGAATCTCAAGCAGACTCCACACCAGTGCAGAGCCTGACTTGGGGCTCAATTTCACAACCCTGAGATCATGACCTGAGCTGAAATCAAGAGTTGGGAATTGGGCAGCCCCGGTGGCTCAGCGCGGTTTAGCACCGCCTTCGGCCCAGAGTGTGATCCTGGAGACTCGGGATCAAGTCCTGCGTTGGGCTCCCTGCATGGAGCTGCTTCTCCCTCTGCCTGTGTCTCTTCCTCTGTCCCGTGTGTGTGTGTCTTGTGAATAAATACATAAAATCTTAACAAAAAAATTTTTGGAAACTTAACTGACTGAGCCACCCAAACGCCCCACCCTTTCATCTATATATTCCTTGAGGGTTTAAGAAAATAGTAATAATCTAGGTATATAAAGGCCTGCTTTCTTTACCTAGTGGCTCTGTCTAGACTTTGGTGGATTCTTAATTTGTTTAAGTTTTTGAGAAGTTATTACATTCACATACGACAAAATTATAAAAAGATGTAAAAGATACATTATGAAAATAGTTTCTTTCCCAGGGTACCTGAGTGGCTCATGGGTTAAGCTTCTGACTGTAATCTCAGCTCAGGTCTTGATTTTAGAGTCCTTAGTTTTGGCCCCCCAGAACTCCACACTAGCATGAGGCCTATTTAAAAGAAAAGCTTTCCTCCCACTCATCTTCACCCACTTAGTTATCCTTCTTGACATCAACTGGTGTTACCAGTTCCTTGTTTTCTTGTTACTATTGTCACCATTTAGAACATGGTCCTTTTAAATTTTCTCCTGGAAGATAGAGAAGTGAAGACAGACCACTATTATTACCTTTTCCAATGTTAGGGGGAAAATATGAGTATTTGCAAATTTAGAGATTTGATTTTAAATGTCTCTCTCTCTCTCTTTTTTTTTTTTACTGTCAAATTTTTTTTTTTTTTTAAATTTATGATAGTCATCAGAGAGAGAGAGAGGCAGAGACACAGGCAGAGGGAGAAGCAGGCTCCATGCACCGGGAGCCCGACGTGGGATTCGATCCCGGGTCTCCAGGATTGCGCCCTGGGCCAAAGGCAGGCGCGAAACCGCTGCGCCACCCAGGGATCCCTACTGTCAAATTTTTATCTCTAATCCAGACTTCTTGGAGTTCCCAGACTTTATAATCATCTCCACTTGGGAATCTCAGATATTTCAAAATTTTTTGCTCAAATGTTATTATTTTCTACCTTATACCCTCCCATCCAGCCGCCCAGCCATTTATTAAATCACATCATTATTCACCTGGCTGCTCAAGCCTCAGTCATTGGGGTCATTTGTCTCACCTCCTCCTCCTACCTATACATATCGAACTCACAGGTTATTTTGAATCATTCTACTTTCTGTCTCCACTGATTGGCCTCTACCACCACTTTGAGACCAAATTTTATTATCTTTTCCCTGGAATATTACAACAGACTCTTAACTAGTCTATGTCCCCTTCCATTCCATTCTCTAAATGTAGTGAGAGTGATCTTGAAATGTAACTTGTATCATGTCATTTCCTTGTTCAAAATTCTTTAATGTCTTCTCTACTTAAAAGTAAGTTCATATTTCTTACCGTGTTAAAGAGCCCCACATGATCTATAGAGCCCCACATGATCCGGCCCTTGCCTGCTTCTGTGATACAATGTTGTACAAATCTCTCTTTTTTTCTTTGTTCTGGCCATAGTTGTTTTCTTTCAGTTCCTGGAATCTGACAGGTTATTTCTGGTCTCTTGACTGTAATGCTTTTCTTCTCATCCTTTGATTTCTTAGTTCCTGCTCCTTTTTAAGATCTCATTTTAAACATTATCTCATTAGAAAGATAATGAGAAGAATTAGAAGACTGCCTGAAGAATCAGAAAGTAATGTCTTTATTATTTTTGGTCTTAGCTTTAGGTCATTTTTCCGAACACCTATCACAATCTATTTTGTCTTATTTTTCTGTTTTGTGACTATTAGTTCCATGAGGACAAAAGTTATTTCTAGCTTGTTTATAGTTGAATCTTTTGGGCAGCCCGGGTGGCTGAAGAGTTTAGCGCCACCTTCTGCCCAGGGCGTGATCCTGGAGACCCGGGATCGAGTCCCGTGTTGGGCTCCCTGTGTGGAGCCTGCTTCTCCCTCTGCCTGTGTCTCTGCCTCTCTCTCTCTCTCTCTGTCTCTCTCATGAATAAATAAATAAGATCTTTAAAAAAATAGTTGAATTTTTCATATCTAGCACTATGCCTAGAACTTGGTAATACTGAGTTAAGTATTAAGTGAAAATGAATGGATTTTTACCTCTGGGTAAAATGTTGAAAGAGCAGAATATTCGAACTTCTCTCCTAACTTGACAATAAGGTACAATAATGACTCTAGAATCAAGTAAACTAGATTATGAGAGAAGTTTTAATAACAGTAATATGTGATTATATATAGAAGTTATATTGACTGACAGGCGGTCTATCCTAGAAGCAATGCAATATGACATGCAGTCCTTACTGATTACAGCAGGGGTCTGCAACATAATTAAAGGGCAGGATAGTTATAGAGTTGTTGAATCACTGTTATACACTTGAAACTAATGTAACATTGTATGTCAACTGTACTTCAATTAAAAATTTTTTTAAAGCTAAGATTTAGTAAATACAAGCTTACAGGTTGTATCATCTGTTGCATGAAAGTAGCCATTAACAGTCGATAAACAGCACCTCCTTATGTACTATTAAAACTTTATTTATGTCATGTCTCTGAATTAGAGGATGAGAATGTGTCTAATATGGGAAACAGATGGGTGGTTGAGTGGCCCAGTCGGTTGGGTGTCTGGACTCTTGGGTCGTGATCTCAGGGTGGTGGGATCGAGCCTGGAGTTAGACTCCATGCCGGGCATAGATCCTGCTTAGGATTGGGATTCTCTCTCTCCCTCCCTTTATACATATAGGAAATAGATGGCAGGAGGAAGTTTGTGCCCTACAGCAAGCCCACCTTTCCTTTTGCCTTCATTTATTGCTCTTCTTAAGATCATAGCTGTATCAAAAAAAAAAAAAAAAAAAAAAACCACAAAACCCAAAAACTATTCCTAGTACCTTATTGAGTAGAAAAAATCATACCAAAGAAGCAAGTGGGTAAGAAAGTTTATTTTTTAGTCCACGGCTGGATTAACCTGAGTTATATTTTTTTTTTAGTTTATTTTTTTGTAATCTCCATCCCCAAGGTGGGGCTTGAACTCACAACCCCAAGATCAAGAATTGCATGCTCTTCAGACTGAGCCAGCCAGGCGCCCCGCCTAATAAACAAGTTGTGTAGCCAGTACAAAGGCTTTTGTAAGGAGGACTTTTGCTTTTAAAATTATTAGGAGCATGAATACTTGCAATTCTAGCAATTTTATCCCCCACTTATCTTCTGTTTATCTTAAATAGCTTTATTGTGATATAATTCACATACCATACATTTGAACCATTTAAGCTGTACAGTTAAAAAAAAGTATTCAAAGTTGTATTCAGAGTTGTGTAGCCATTACCACAATTTGAGAACATTTTCATTACCCTAAAAAGACATCCTGTACCCTTTACCTTTCACTTCCGACCCTCCCCCCCCCCCCCATTTCCTTCAGCCATAGACAGCCACTAATATCCTATACGTGGAATCACACAGTATGTGGTCTTTATGACTGGGTTCTTCCACTTAGCACATTGTCTTCAAGGTTCAGCCACGTTGTAGCATATATCAGAATTTTGTTCCTTTCTATTGCCAAATAATGTTCCATTGCATGGATGTACCTCATTTTATTTATATATTCATCAATTAATAGACATTAGAGGTTTTTCTACTTTTTGAATATTATGAATAATGCTCATATGAACATTTGTAAGTTTTTGTGTGGACATCTTTTCATTTTCTTGGGTATATACCTTGACTAGGTCATGTAGTAACTGTGTTTACCATTTTGAAGAACTGCCAAACTGTTTTCCAAAATAGCTACAGTATTTTACTTTGTATGAGGTTTTATTTTTTTTGGTTTCCCACCCTTGCCAACACTTGTGTTAAGTCTTTTTCGTTATAGCCATCCTAATGACTATGGAGTGGTATCTCATTGTAGTTTTGACTTGTATTTCCTTAATGGCTATATGATTTTAAGCATCTTTTTGTGGGCTTATTGGCCATTTGTATATCTTCTTTAGAGAAAAAGCTATTCAGATCATTTCCTATTTTTAAATTGGGATTTTTCAGATTATTATTTAGTTTTAAGAGTTCTTTTTTTTAAACTTATTTAAATTCAATTAGTTAACATATAGTATATATTAGTGTCAGATGTAGAGTTCAGTTATTCATCTGTTGCATATAACACCCAGTCCTCATTACATCAAGTTCTTTATATATTCTGGATATTATCAAACATATAATTTGCAAAATATTTTCCTCTCTGGGTTCTGTTTTCACTTTCCTGATGCCATTCTTTGCAGCATATTTTAATTTTGATGAAGGCCAGTTTATTATTGCTTTTGTGCTTTTGGTGTATCTGAAAAATCGTTACCTAATCCAAGGTCACAAAGGCTTACTCCTTTGTTTTGTTTTTCCTAAGAGTTTTATAGTTTTAGCTCATACATTTAGGTTCATGATTTATTTTGAATTAATTTTTGTGTATAATATGATCCATTGATATATAGGTCTGTCTTTTCATGAGTACATGCTGTGTTGATTACTGTGGTTTTGAAGTAAGTTTTGAATTTGGGATGTGTAAGTCTTCCAACTTTGATGTTCTATTTCAAGAGTGTTTTGGATAGTTTGGGTACTTTGAATTTTTATATGAAATTTAGGATCATCTTGCCAGTTTCTTCAAAAAAGCCAGTTGGGAATTTTGATGGAGAGTTTTGAAATTATAGACTATTTTTAGAAGTACTGTCATTTTACCAGTATTTAATCCACAAACTCAGGATTGTCTTTCAACTTATTCAGGTATTTCTTTCAATGATGTTTTGTACTTTTAGGAATATGTCTTGCATCATTCTCCTTTGATTTCCATGCAGCAACTATCTCTCAAATGTTTGATTTTCTTTGTTTTATCTGTATTATTAAAATAGAGTCTTACAGGGAAATACTTAAATATCAGCTTGTTCTTTTTGCTTCAGAGTTTAGAAAAGGTTTCTGCTGTTCATTTTTTGAATGAATTGAGAGGAAAATGGGAGCAGTCTGATTGTCCTTTCCCAGAATAGATTTGAATACATTTTCATTTCAGGATGGATGGACAGAAAAAAAAAAAATCAATTGGTGGTCTTTGAAAAATACTCATACAAGAAGTGTCATTATAAGTATCCTGAAGATACTGTTAAATAAAGTCCTAATGGTATAGGAAATTGAATGAAATAAAAAATTCATTTGAAAACAGACTGTAGTGGAAAAGAAGAAAAATTAAAAGAATGAGGGATAAGCTATAAATAGTGGAGCTACACTTGTATAGATTTCATTTTATGAGTAGTATATATTTCCAGAGAATAAAACAGAATAAGTGGATCAGAGGCAATACTCAAAGCTATAAGTAAAGAAGAAGACATTTTTGATCTAAACTTAGTTTAGACTCCAAAGTCAGAGCTCATAATGTGTTCCAGGGAAAATTAATGAAAAGAGAATATGCATATCTTAGTGATATTTTGAAATTTAATGAAGAATTCTGTACATACACAAGTAAAGAACACAGATTATTATTTAACAAATGAGTATCAAATTGGCTTCAGATGTCTCCAATATTAGATCTTCTGTAGAATTCTTTCTAGGTAAGTATTGCTTTGTGAAAAATACAGTAACATTCTAGAAAATAGAGTAACCCCATGCTAGCATTCCTGAAAAGTATTACTTAAAGAAGTATCCCAGATCATAAGAGATGAATTTACATGATTAACCCAAGAAAGGAGAAGTTGTATCAGAAAAAGTTTGAGAATGAACATTGAAAACAGTTAAATATACCATAGATGAAGCCTAATAATCATAGCAAATATGATTAGAGTCTTGAGAACAAAGTTCCAAAAAAAATCTTTTACTTCAAAATTTAAAAGATATGTATTCTATGAAGGGTAAGAAAAAGGTTTTAACTCCTGATTAAATTAGTGAAACAAAAATGGAGATGAGAAAAAAAAAGTATTGACTTCCTTATTTTTTTTGTTAAAGAGAATCAGTGATGTGTGGCTGGCTTAGTTGATTAAGCATCCAACATTGATTTTGGCTCAGGTCATGAGATTGAGCCCCATGTCAGGACTTTGTGCTCAGAGAAGTCTACTGGAGATTCTCTCTCTCTCTCTCTCCTCCCCTGCTTGTACTCTGTCTCTCAAATAAATAAAATCTTAAAGAAAAAAAGAAAAAAAATCAAATGTGTGGGTTTTTTTTTACTTTGTTAGATAAATGTGAGTTTAAAAATATTTTCTAAAAAGGCATTAATTTTGCAACAAATAGAATTTAAAATATATCTGCCTATATTGTGTTATTGTAGAAGATAAATTACAAATTACATTTACATAGTCCAAAAAAAAAAAAAAAGAGAAGCAAAGCAAAAGTGCCTAAAAAATAGCAGTCTCCCAAAGTATGGTTATGGCAAGTAAAGTTTTCTATTCCTATATTGTATTAGTAATGATTTTTGCCATTATAAGTGAAACTCATACTAGCTTAAGCCCAAAGCTTAAGCTTCAACTGTAAACTAGCTTAAGCCCAAAGGCATTTATTGGTTCATATAACTGAAAATGATAGGGTAGGAGCAAATATTGGACATGCATGTATCTAGACCTCCTACAGTGTTTTTAGGACTTTAGAAAAAAAAATTTTCCTTTAAATAATCTCTTAGTCTGCTATTATGTAGAACTTCCTTCTTTCCTGTTACAGTTGGGCTTTATCTATTTCAGTTTTCAACCTCTGCACTTGACATTTTGTGCTGGAGAATTCCTTGTGGGAATAAGCTGTCCTGTGCATTGTAAGGTATTTAGCAGTATCCATGGCCTCTACCCTCTAGATGCCATCAGTACCCCCACTCCTCAGTTCTGATAACCAGAAATGGACTGGACACCACCAGCTGTTCCCTTGGTGGAAAAATTGTCCTTGATTGAGGGCACTAACTTATTTGTAGAAAATAGTTGGTCCCGTACTCATCTTCAAGCACTGTGGTTCCAGCAGCAAAAGACAGTCTTCCCTACCAGTTCTTTAAAAGAAAGGAAGGAAGAAAGGGAGGGAAGGAGGGAGGAAGGAAGGAGAGAAGGAAGGAAAGGTAGGTAGGTAGTTTGATTGCAGAAAAGAACCTTGACTTTGGTGGGAATTGTGTCCTTCCCTGAAACAGTTTTCTATTGGATATCAGACTGGTTAGGTTTAAGTCATGTCCTCTCCCTGGCTCATGTATTTTAGGCATGAGATTTGTTACTGAAAGAAGTAGGGGAAAAAATTCCAAAAATAATAACTGTGACATTTGGTAAATGAGAAGAAAAGGACACATCTAACGGAGGTTGGAAAAAGTGGAAAATTTGTTGTTAGTGGCAAAAAAATATGAATGGCAAGATTAATTACTGATAAAATTGAACTGATAAGAATGGTTTAAAAGCACTAAGAGTAATTATATTTTGATAGAAGTTATGATCATTAGTCCTCATAAAATAATCTCATCTTTATGCATTAACAGTATCAAAGAATAGAAGGCACAGTATCACAGATAGGGAGAAAAGTTAGCAAATAAAATCAAAGTAGAATTTCTGCTTGTAGTAATGATAGACTAGATTATTAGGACTAGTCTTCCTTAGAAGCAAATAAGAATAAAATATTCAGCTTAAGGGTACTAGAGATCTAATGACGTTGGAAGGAGTTACTGGGCCAAAATCTGGCAAAAGATGAAAATCCAAAGATCTGAGCTTCGCATTTTAGGTTATTTTGCTCCAGTAGCTTTTGCAAAGCCAAAAGAAGTAGTTAGAGGCTGAGCTGCACTTTTAACAGCCTCACTGTGCTAAGAGGACAAAAGATAGAGGTCAGGGCCTACCGATATCTCTTAAACACTCTACTGTTTGGGCTGTAACTTGAAGAGCTTATACCTTAGGAATAATAATGAACAAAAACTGAATCAGCTCTGATGGAGGCTGGAGCACTGCTCTGAGTCATTTGTGAAGGCCAGAAAAAAATGTCAGTCCCTGGATTAATGAAGTCTCATACCCCCAGCCACATGTCAAAAGCAAATGAAAGTATCTGGAGGATTTGTTTCTTAGGCTTCAAAATTTTTATATAGAGAGCTCCTGAAATACTATATCCAGTATATAATTAAAGATGACCACTTATGCTGTTCAGTTTCTCTGGAGACTGAACAGCATGAGTGAGAACCAGGGGAAAAGAAACCCATGAGAGCTTTGTTTATTGTAATTCCTTTTTTTTTTTTTTTTTAATTTATGATAGTCACAGAGAGAGAGAGAGAGAGAGAGAGGCAGAGACATAGGCAGAGGGAGAAGCAGGCTCCATGCACAGGGAGCCCGATGTGGGATTCGATCCCGGGTCTCCAGGATCGCGCCCTGGGCCAAAGGCAGGCACCGAACCGCTGCGCCACCCAGGGATCCCCTGTTTATTGTAATTCTTATTAGAGGCTCTAAATAACAATGCTTATTATGTTCTTGGGGGGTAAGAGACAAGTTTGAATATTTAAGCAGAGAACTGAAATTTAAAAATTGAAATCATGTATTTGAAAGTGAACAAAGAAATTCTCAAATGAAAAAATATAAAAGCTGAAATTCAAATAGAATAAATAGGCTTACCAAGAGGTTTAGACCCTGAAGAAGACAGAATTTATAATCTTGGAAAAAGGTTACAAGAACCTTTATATTATATCTATAATGAAAATGGGAAGCGAAAGAAAGTTAAAAAAATAGAAAGTAGAAAGGGTGAGAAATTCTACATTAATTGAACCCCAGGAGAGAAGAGAGGAAGGAAATGGAGCTAAAGCAACATTTGGAGAGATACTTGCTGAGAGTTTTACGAAATTGTTGAAAGACACTGATTCAAAGACTCAAGAAGTCCAAGACAAGCAGAATAATAAAAGGAATTCACATTGGAGTGAAATGGCTGATAATTAAAAACAAAACAATAACAACTAAAAGCAACCCACAAATGTAGCCCAAAATGTCACATTACTTTCAGAGGAGGGGTAGAAAGTCTTATAGCTGGCCTGTCAGCAAAAAAAAAAAAGGAACCCTAGGACCACATAGAGTGCTGGGTGTGGGGGGGAGGAAGGGATAACAGCCAGTCAATGATTTTGTGCTCAGCACAATATTCTTCAAGATTGAAGTTGAATATGTGTTTACAAACAAAAAATTCACTTATCTCAAACCTCCACAAAAGGTAATCTTGAAGGATATGTTTTGGGTAGAAGAAAAATGAGTCTGATGGAAGGTTAGAGATGAAGAAAGGAATGAAGAGCACCAAAAATGGTAAATATTGATTCTATAGAATAAAAATACAAACTTGTAGGACTAGATAAACTTTTATAACTAGCATAAAAGAAGATACCTAACTCCCTAAAGGGTATGAAATATTTGGAGGACTGAAGTTTGTCTTTTGGAAAATAGCTTATACCAATAACTTGGCAACTAGTGAAGTTCACTTAGTATTATAAGCAAAAGCTTTTTTGGGGGGACATGCTTCAATGTATGAGTATTAGTAAAGTTTGCATATCTCAACTAGAATTAATTATGAGATGTGAAAACTGGTGAGTTTACCTCATCGCTAAGGGAAATTTGATTTTGGAAGAACATAATCTGAATTATGTTCCCCAAATCTGTTTTTTTGTTGTTGTTTTTGTTGTTCCCAATAGTTAAGATAAAAAAATTTATTGTAGTCCAGATTTTTTGTTTTGTAAAATTAGAGAAAATTTAAGTTTAATGAATTTATTACACTTCTAAATTTTGCACAACATACTATTTGCCGTATTTACAGCCAACAATTCATATTCCATTGTGCTTTTATTGAGCAAAAGATTTTGTGTGTGTGTGTGTATGTGTGTTAACCATTTTGGCAGTTTTTGTCAAGCTAAGAGAATGAGGTAGATCATATATAAGGTTTTTAAAAAGTGTCAAATCTTGTTTTATTCTGTACATGATTTTATTGGTAAAAATTATTCATGTAGTGCCTTCTGTAAAAATGCTCATATCTGAAAATCAGTGTACATTAATTCAGTAAGTTTATTTTCAAATATTACTGTAGTTTTGCTTTCTTTTATAATGAAAATGTTTTTAGGTTACTAGTGTGGCTTAGGGTATCATTTTGAAATTAAATTAATCATTGCATAACATCAACTAATAGGATCTAGTTTAAACCTCATAGCATAGCCTATAATTCACATTAATTTTCTTTTGCTCATCTTGCCAATATCATTATTTACTATTCTCTTTTACCCCCACTAGTCATATTTGTTTGTTTCCTAAATATAAACCGTTCTTCCATTTGAATGTAATTTGAGGGAATTGTTTTTAACATGGAATACTAGTCTGTGTTGCTTTGTCTGCCTATAAATTTCTAACCCATTCGTCAAGACTCATTCTAGTCTGGTCCCTCTCCAATAGTTAATTCTATTTGCACAGGCAAAATTAGGAGCTCTGTTTTATGTCCCACTATCATGCTATACTCTCTTCTATTCTAATAAATAGTAATAGTAATTATTTATTTTCCTATCAGTTTAAGACTTCTGAACAACTTGAGGGCTGGGATTGGGTCTTTTTGATATCTGTCTCCAAAGATGAATATATAGTAGATATTTAAATTCTTTGCTGAATGAACAAAGAGTGATATATAGAGAAATTAGTAGCAAAGGAATCTGTGAAATCTATTGGGAGAAGAAACCTCAAAAGTAAACTGGGCATCCTTTTTTTGGTGGGTGTTGAAGGGGGAGGTGCAACACATTGTGTCTAGAAACCATGGTGTTTGACTGACTTTGAATTTGCCACATAAGGAAGAACATTTTGCAGTCACTGTAGTTTTGCTTAAAATCTGCCAGTGAAATTTCTGAAGGAACCAAAACCACTTTTAAATAAGATTTCCTATGTTTTTATACTAATTTAAATTTTTTTTTTTTTTTAATTTTAGGAAACACTCCTTTACATCTTGCTGTGATGTTAGGAAATAAAGGTTAGTAAATATTTCCTTTCTTATGTTTAAACTCATTCATGTATTTTCACATTTAGTTACAATTTTAAGATAGATTTTGTTTTTTGAGTTTTTAAAAATCTGCCTGATTTTTTAATTTACTAATTGAGTTAGGATTCAGTATGTTAAAAATAACGATATTTTCTCACTTCCATAGTTCATCTCGAGAGTTAGTAAAAATCCTGTACTGATTTTATGCTTTTTGAAACTATGATTTTTTTATTTGTTTTATCAAGCAAGCATTTATAATTTCCAAATATTAAGATTTGTTAATTATTATAATCGTTTTAATATTCAAAGAGTTTTTAAGATTCTTTAATAGGGATTGTTTTATATCTCTAGACTCAGAAGTCTAACCTTTTGTATGTTATATGATGGTAAAAACTTGTTTATTCTTTAATTAAAAAACACCTTTGTGGACGGGTGATTTAAAAGATTTACTTTTAAAAAAAAATTTATTTATTTGAGAGAGAGAGGGAGGGTCAGGGGCGAGGCAGAGGTAGTGGGAGAAGCAGACCTCTCCCGGGACCCTGAGATCATGACTCAGGCTGAAGGCAGATGCTTACCTGACTGAGCCACCCCAGCGTCCCTAAAAGATTTACTTTTTAAGGCTGTTTTTTTGCGCTGTCCTATTATTCCTATTCAGGAAGAGAAGTAACCAAGACTGTATGAGGAATCAGCCATCCTTCCCCTCTCTCTGTACCTACCTGCTTACCTGCCATCTGTCTTATCTTTTATGGTGTGTCTGCTGTTTTTTTTATATATTTGTAAATTTTATCTGTAATACATATAACATTAGGAGGAAAACAAAGCAAATGTGTAAAATGTTAACTATTGAACCTAGGTATAGAGTATTTGAACAATCATTGTGATCATCTTTCTGTTTTTCTGTATATTTGAAATTTTTTATAACAAATTATTGAATGAGGGCAGCCCCAGTGGCTTAGCAGTTTAGGGCCGCCTGCAGCCCAGGGCGTGATCATGGAGACCCGGGATCGAGTCCCACGTCAGGTTCCCTGCATGGAGCCTGCTTCTCCCTCTGCCTGTGTCTCTGCCTCTCTCTCTGCGTCTCTCATGAATAAATAAATAAAATCTTAAAAAAAAAAGTATTGAATGAAAAACAAATGGTATTGTTATGCTTCATCATAGGTTAATATTAGTCTGTCTAAATTATATTTCACAGAACATTAGTTTTATAGCACACTGATAAGTATTTAGAGGCAGCTAGTATTTCCAGGTCAAATCAATTTGAAAAATAGTGGATTAATAAGTATTAAGCAGTTTCCTTTAATTTGGACATTCCTAGAACTTTAATGTACTAATATGCATTGTGACCTTCTGAGTTGGGGCAGGTGTTGGATATACAGTCATTGTTCCCCAAAGTTACTTGATTTGCTTTTTTCCACATGTAGCTTGAGAGACTAGAGTTCCGTTGAATGTATTTTTGGGAAGCACTTGGTTAGATGATTCAGGGTCTACAAATAATGTCAGTGTTTGCTTTTTCTGAAATCTTTTCATGTAGAGTAGGTACAACAGTTAATATACTGAACCATTTATATTTTTTTAGTTACATACTCTTTTTTTTTTGTTTTATGGCCTTTTAATATATTTTTGAGATTTGGTTACAGGAACAATATTTAAATGTGTAGTGGAAGATAACACATCTACCTTATTAATTCTGTAAATTAATTTTTCATTGTACCACTGTGCCACTACATTCTCTTTTTATCTTCTTCTTTATAGATAAATAAACTATACCTTTACTGATTTTGTTGTTGAAGGAAAACTTGCTATTTGTATACTTGTTTGTAAACATGATAAAAATACCCAGGACCCTCAAATAATGTTTATTCATTGATTTAAAGAGGGATACCCTAGGACTTTTACACTATTATTTACTTTTCTCATTCATCTTAACATATTAACCTTATTTTTTCACTATTAAAGTCTGATTTTTTTCTGAATTTCTAGGTCTGTTGGCCATGTTGGCCTTCTAGGTTGGGAGGTTGTTGAATTATGGATTTGAATTGAAATGGAAAGAACATTATACTAAAAGAATATTTTAGAAATCCTTAGAAGATGAAATAGAAAAGTAAACTATTTCTTATCCTTTTGGTTAGACATCAGAGAAGGGTTCATTAGGCCAGTTGCTGCAACTTTTAATTCATTCTTTTGGATCTGCAGTTTTTGTATAATTTTTTCCCTGAAATAACTCTAGGGTTAGTATTTCTGGATGTTCCTTTTTCTTTGCACTGTCCTATTTATCTTATTCTCTCTCTTTATATTTTATTATGTTCATAGCTCTTGCTTATTTGTATGTGATTTCTGTTCCTTATAATTTCATTTTATCCATCTTAAGTCCTAATTTCTTTGTGGCACATTTATGCATTTTTTTAAGCCTTAGTGCCTGGTTGTTAACTACCTTGTTTTTTTTATTAACTTGTTAAAATTATTGGGAGAAAAAAAAATTATTGGGAAAGGCATTTGATTGATCTTGCTTTTTTTTTTTTAATGTATCAGATTATGTCATAGGTGACTGGTGTATTTATGATTATCTGACTTTTTTTTAGACGCCCATTTCTACGTCAGTTGAATTATGACAGGTGAGTGAAGGGCAGACATTTAGCAGGGTTTATGGCATATCAGAAGATACTGTTGACATGTCTAGCATGTACATAGATCATACCAATCTTATACCTTAGTTTACACAACTAAGATAATGCTTTAGGTTGTTGTCCATCTTGCATTTTAAAATTTTAAATTAAAAATTTTAAGGATTCTTAAAGCCTATTTTTAAGGCTATTAATAAATGCTTCTTGAAACAATAAATACTTCTTGAAATAATACAGTACAAAGACATATAAAAGTATCCTCTCTTCTACTTTTTCCCCTAATAGAATTAACATTAATAGCCTAGTGGGCATCCTTGCACCCCTTTCTCCTTATTTATATAATATAGGGGCTTAATTTGTTTTTACTAAAGTTGAATCACCATACACAGTACTTTGCTAAATTTTTCTTTTCACTTGAAAGTTTATCATGAAATCATTATATATAAGTCTGTAGATTTGTAGTCATAGTTTTGTTCCCCTAACTTCTTTATATGTCCACACATACACACTTAACATTCATAAAACCCCATGATGGTAGATTTTTTTGGAGAATCCATTTTATTTATTTTAAAAAATTCTTTTTTAGCTGTGCTGTTGTCCTTTTTCCTTATTAACCCTCATCCCTTTTTTTTTTTTTTTTTAAAAAAGGAACTTATTATTTATTTATTTATTTATTTTTTGATAGTCACAGAGAGAGAGAGAGAGAGAGAGAGAGAGAGAGGCAGAGACACAGGCAGAGGGAGAAGCAGGCTCCATGCACCGGGAGCCCCACGTGGGATTCGATCCCGAGTCTCCAGGATCGCGCCCTGGGCCAAAGGCAGGCGCCAAACCGCTGCGCCACCCAGGGATCCCCCTCATCCCTTTTTTAAAGTTTTTATTTAAATTCCAGTTGGTTAACATACAGTGTAATATTAGTTTTAGGTATAGGATTTAGTGATTCATCACTTATATACAATACCCAGTACTCATCACTACAAGTGCCTTCCTTAATACCCATCACCCATTTAAACTATCCTACTGCCCACCTCCTTTCTAGTTACACTCAATTTGTTCTCTGTAGTTAAGAATCTCTTTTCTGCTTTGCTCCTCCCACCCATGTTCATCTCTTCTTAAATTCCACATATGAGTGAAATCATATGGTATTTGTCTTTCTCTGGTTGACTTACTTCTCTGAGCATAATACTCTCTCGATCCATCCATGTCATAGCAAAATGGCAAGATCCATTTGTTTTGATGGCTGAGTAATATTCCATTGTATATATTCACCACCTTTTTTTTTATCCATTCATCAGTCAGTGGGCATTTGGGCTCTTTACATATTTTAGCTATTGTTGGTAATGCTGCTATAAATATTGGGTTGTATGTACCCTTTCTAATTAGTATTTTTTGTATACTTTGGGTAAATACCTATAGTGTAATTGCTGGATCATAGGGTAGGTCCATTTTTAACTTTTTTGAGGAACGTCTATACTGTTTTCCAGAGTGGCTGCACCAGTTTGCTTTCTCACCAACAATATAAGAGGATTCCCCTTTCTCCATATCCTCACTAACACCTCTTGCTTCCTGTGCTGTTAATTTTAGCCATTCTGACAGGTGTGAAGTGATATCTCATCGTAGTTTTTGATTTGTATTTCCCTGATGATGAGTGATGTTGAGCATCTTTTCATGTGTCTGTTGGCCATCGGGATATCTTTGGAAAAATGTCTGTTCATGTCTTGTGCCCATTTGTTAACTGGATTATTTGTTTTTTGGGTGTTGAGTGTTATACATGATATATTTTGGATACTAACCCTTTATCAGATACGTTGTTTGCAGTTATCATCCCTCATTCTGTAGGCTGCCTTTTAGTTTTGTTGTTTCCTTTGCTGTGTAGAAGCTTTTTATCTTGATGAAGTCCCAATAGTTCATTTTTATTCTGTTTCCCTTGCCTCAGGAAGACATACCTAGAAAGAAGTTGCTGCAGCCAATGTCAAAGCGATTGCTGCCCGTGTTCTCCTCTAGGATTTTGATGGTTTCAGGTCTCACATTTAGGTCTTTCATCCATTTTGAATTTATTTTTGTGTCTGGTGTAAGAAAGTGGCCCAGTTTCATTCTTCTGCATGTTGCTGTTCAGTTTTCCCAACACCAATTGTTGAAGAGACTGTCTTTTTCTCCTTGGACCTTCTTTCCTGCTTTGTTGAAGATGAGTGGATTCTACACTTGTGGATCCATTTCTGGGTTTTCTCTTCTGTTCCATTGATCTATGTGTCTGTTTCTGTGCCAGGACCATATTGTTTTGATCACTGCAGCTTTGTAATGTCACTTGAGGTCCGGAACTTTGATGTTTCCGACTTTGCTTTTCCTTCTCAGTGTTGCTTTGGCGATTCGGGGTCATCTGGGATCCATACAGATTTTAGGATTGTTTGTTCTAGCTCTGTGAAAAATGCTGTTGGTATTTTGATAGGGATTTTATTAATCTATAGATTACTTTGGGTGGTATTTTGATAGGGATTTAATTAATCTATAGATTTTGGTAGGGATTTTGTAAATCTATAGATTACTTTGGGTGGTATAGACATTTTGACAATATTTGTTCTTCCCATCCATGAGCATGGAATGTCTTTCCATTTCTTGGTGTCATCTTCAGTTTATTTCATCAGTGTTTTATATTTCTCAGAGTAGAGGTCTTTCACCTCTTTGGTTAGGTTTATTGCTAGGTGTCTTGTGATTTTTGGTGCAATTGTAAATGGGATTGATTCCTTGGTTTCTCTTTCTGCTGCTTCATTATTCTTGGTATATAGAAATGCAGCAGATTTCCATAGACTGAATTTGTATCCTGAGACCTTACTGAATTTGTGTATCAAGTGTTCTAGCAGTTTTTTGGTGGAGTCTTTTGGGTTCTCTATGTAGAGTGTCATGTCATCGACAAACAGTGAAAGTTTGACTTCTTCCTTGCCACTTTTGGATACTTGTTATTTCGTTTTGTTGTCTGATTGCTGGAGCTAAGACTTCCAATATACTATGTTATAGTGGTGAGAGTGGACGTCCCTGTTCTGTTCCTGATGGTAGAGGGAAAGCTCTCAGTTTTTCCCCATTGAAGATGATGCTAGCTGCGTGTTTTTCATATATAGCCTTTATTATGTGGAGGTATGTTTCCTCTAAACCCACTTTGTTGAGGGTTTATTTATCCTGAATGAGTGTTGTACTTTGTCAAATGTCTTTTTCTGCATCTACTGAGAGGGTCATATGGTTCTTATCCTATTTTTTACTAATGTGTTGTATCATATCGATTGATTTGTGCAAAGTGAATCCTTCTTGCAGCCCAGGAGTAAATTCCATTTGATCATGGTGAATGATTTAATGTATTTTTGGATTTGATTTTAGTATTTTGTTTAGAATTTTTGCCTCTATGTTCATGTGGTTATTGGCCTATAGTTCTCTCTCTCTCTTCTTTTTATAGTTCTCTTTTTTTAATGGAGTCTTTATCTGGTTTTGGTATTGGGGTAATGCTGTCCTTATAGAATGAATTTGAAAGTTTTCCTTTCCTTTCTATTTTTTTTGAATAGTTTGAGAATAAACTCTTCTTTAAATGTTTGGTAGAATTCTCTGCAGAGCCATCTGGTCCTGGTATTTTGCTTGTTGGGAGATTTTTGACTACTGACTCAATTTCTTTGCTGATAATCGATCTGTTCAAGTTTTCTTTTTGCTTTAGTTTTGGTACTTTATATGATTCTAGGAATTTATTTCTTCCAGATTGGTTGGCACATAATTTTTCATAATATTCTCTTAAAATTGCTTGTATTTTTCCTCTCTCCTTTGTGATTTTTTTTTTTTTTGGGGGGGGGGGTCCTTTCTCTTTTCTTTGATAAGTCTGGATAGGTATTTATCAATTAATAATTTTTTCAGAGAACCAGCTCTTTCATTGATCTGTTCTACTGTTTTTTTTTAGTTTCTATATAATTTCCTATTCTAGTCTTTATTTTTTCCCTTCCTCTGCTGGCTTTAGGATTTGTTTATTTTTCTTATTCTAACATTTTAGGTATAAGGTTGTTTTTTTTTTTTTTTTTTTTTAATAATCTCTTGAGGTAGGCCTGTGTTGCTGTATACTTCCCCCTTATTTCTGCTCTGTGTGTATCCCAAAGAATTTGGGCGATTGTATTCATTTTTATTTGTTCCCTTGTATTGTTTAAATTTTTTTCTTTAAATTTCAACTTGATCCTTCATTCTGTAGTAGCACGTTTTTTTAACCTCCATGTATTTGTGGTCTTTCCAAATTTTTCCTTGTGGTTGACGTAAAGTTTTATAGTATTGTGGTCAGAAAAGATGCATGGTATGATCTCAGTCTTTTCTTATTTATTGAGGCCTGGTTTGTGACCTAATATGTGATCTATTCTGAGAATGTCCATATATACTTGAACATATATTCTGCTGCTTTAGAATGAAATATTATTCATTCATATATTCATATATTCTCTGAATATATCTGTTAAGTGTATCTGGTCCAGTGTGTCATTCAAAGCAGTTTTTTCCTTGTTTATTTTCTGCTTAGCTTATCTGTCCATTGATGTAAGTGGGGCATTAAAGTCCTCTACTATTGTTATATTATCATCAGTGATTTCCTTTTTTTTTTTTTTAAGATTTATTTATTTATTTATGATAGACAGAGAGAGAGAGAGAGAGAGAGAGGCAGAGACACAGGGGGAGGGAGAAGCAGGCTTCATGGAGGGAGCCTGATGTAGGACTCGATCCTGGGACTCCAGGATCCTGCCCTGGGCCAAAGGCAGGTGCCAAACTGCTGAGCCACCCAGGGATCCCCAGTGATTTCTTTTATATTTTTATTAATTGTTTTGTATATTTGGGTGCTCCTAAGTTGGGGGCATAAATTTTTACAGTTATTAAATCTTCTTGTTGGATACTTCTCTTTATTATGATATAGGTGGCTTTCTTTTGATGTCAATTTGCATGATAAATATTTCTCTATTCTCTCACTTGTAAGCTGCAGGTGCCTGTGGTCCAAAATGTGTCTCTTGTAGGCACCATATAGATGAATCTTGTTTTTTTATCCATTCTGATACGCTATGTCTTTTGATTGGAGCATTTAGTCCATTTACATTCAGAATAAGTATTGATACATACTGGTGCCATTTTATTACTTTTTTTGTCATTGTTTCTGGAGATTTTCTATGTTCTTTTCTAGTCTTTGTCACTTTTGGTCTTTCCTTCCTACTCAAATAGCCCTCTTTAATTTTTTTGCAGGGCTGGTGTAGTGTTCACAAAGACCTTTAGCTTTTGTTCATCTGGGGAATTCTTTCTCTCTCTTATTCTGAATGACTGCCTTCCTGGATAGAATACTCTCACCGCAGACTTTTCCTATTCAGCACCTTGAATATATCTTGCCACTCTCTTCTGGCTTGTCAAGTTTCTGTGGAGAGGTCTGCTGCTAACTTAAGGGTCTTCCCTTCTAAGTTAGGGACTTCCTTTGTCTTGAAAATTTTACCGTTTTCCTTCATCACTATGTTTTGCAAATTTAACTACAAAATGTCTTGGTGTTGGCCTGCTTTTGTTGATTTTGATGAGAGTTCTCTGTGCCTCCAGGATTTGGATATCTGTTTATTCCCCCAGGTTAGAGAAGTTTCCAGCTGTTATTTCCTCAAATAAACTTTTGACCCCTTTTCTCTCCCTTCTTCTTCTGAGACTCTTATGATGTAAATGCTACCATGTTTGATGGAGTCACTGAGTTCCCTAAGTCCACTCTCTTGTGATCCATTGCTCTTTCTTTTTGTTCAGCTTAATTATTTTCCATAATTCTGTCTTCTATTTCACTTATTTGTTCTTCTACTTCTTCCATTCTTTCATCATTAGATCTGGTTGCTTTCAAATCTCAAATACTGCATTTTTCTTTTCTGCCTGATTGTTTTTTAATTCTGTCATTTCTGTTATGTTTCCTGATCCTGTTAGTAATGGCCTTATGAAGAAGAGGTCATCTATTGTCCAGGGCCTGGTGCTTCAGGAAGTGCCTCTGGTGTGTGCTGCCTGCAGTCTGCTGCTGTGTTTTATCTGTTCTTTCTCTCAGGTCAGTCCTCTACAGGGGCTCTCCTTGCCTGTGGTGGACGGTGTCAGGACCTTGGCTGGAGTGTGGCGAGTTTTAAGTAGGTGTGTTCTGGTCTGCTTGCTAAATGAGACCTGATGCTGTTCCACTAGAGTTGAAGCTTTGCAGAACTCTGTGGTTAGTAGTGGTGTGTGTGGGGATTTGTGCTGGTCTTCTGGGGGAGGGGCCCTCTGTGCTGGTCATTAGGCACACTTGCCTGAGAAAAGCAACACCAGCAGTGGGTGGCAGAGTGGGATCTGGTGTAAGCAGGTTAGGCAGCCAGTGTTGGCACTGGGCAGAGTACTGACATTGATTTCTGCTGAGGGGCAGGTGAAATGGCTCTAGCCAACTCTTTTTGTCTCTGGAGATGGGAGTCCAGGCCTGCTGCTCTCAGGGAAGCCCTCTCAGAAAAATGAATAATTTTCCCTTGTGTGTCCTAGGTGTTTTTGAGATCCCTGTTTTTATACTGTGTGTCTCTGGGTTGCTTGCCTGCGTGGAGCAGTGCTATGCACTTTGGGCTCTATTGTAGCCAAGCCTGCTTACTTTTAAGATTGATATTGATTGATTGATTGATTGATTGTGTGCCTGTTAGCAGTGGGAGGGGCGGAGGGAGAGAGGCAGAGAATCTTAAGCAGACTCTCGTTGAGTGTGAACCTGATGCAAGGCTCAATCTCAGGACCTGGAAATCATGACCTGAACAGAAATCACAAGTAGGATGCCTAACCAAATCAGCTCTCCACGTGTCCCCAGGCCTGCTTACTTTTAAAACTTCAGACTTTAGGGACTTGGTGTGGCAGGGACCTGTGCTGGTCTTCTGGGTAAGGGTCTTATTGTGCTGGGACCCATTCAGGCTTGACCCAGAAGAACAGTGGTGCCATGTGCAGGGATGTGGTATATGGAGCATAGTAGGCTAACCAGCCAGTGTACAGTGTCGGTTAGCCGCCCTCAGCAGGTGCCTCTGTACTTATGCTAAGGGGTAAGGGAGTGAAATGGTGACCTTGGGCTCCTTTGTTTCCAGAGAGGCAATGCTGTCACAGGTAAGATCCAAGGAGAGTAAACGGTCTCCCCTATGAGCCCTAGTGATCCTCAGATTGCGCTGTCTTCTCAGGGGTTGCTTGCTTGCCTTCTCTCCAGGCTGCAGGGCAGCACCCTAAGGTCTCTGTCCCAGCCAAGGCCAAAGACCTCCAAAACTCCAGTCTTTGAGCCCTGCTGATCGCAAAACCTCACAATAATCAGCCCCTCACATTTTCCCAGGGAGTGGCTTTGGGGAAGTGTTCTTGTGCTTATCCCTGTGCTTTCTGCTCTCTCACCTTTCTGTGACCCGGGCTCTCTTCCCTATCCAGAACCCTCATTCCTTTTCTCCTCGCAAACTGCTTCTTTGTACTTCCTACTTTCCTTGATGTGGCCTTTTCTCTCTCTCTAGTTGTGCAGTTTGTTCTTTCAGTCCTCAGGTCAATTTCTTGGGTATTCGGAATGATTTGATGATCACAGTGAACATTCAAATACTCTACCTAAGTTCAGTAGTTGTTAACATTTTATCATATTTACTTTGTTTTTCTCTTATTGTTAAATATATTATTTTTGCAGTATCATTTGAGAGTTTGATGTAGACATCATGACATTTTAGCTCCGGATACCTTGGCATGCATCTCTAAGAATAAGGACAGTCTCATAACCACAATATCAGTATCATACTTAAGAAAATTAATACTGTTGTTATAATCTCTTATATCTAATTCATATTTAAATTTTCCAGTTGTTCCAAAAATGTCTTTTATACGTGCTTTATATTGAATCAAGATCCAGTTAAGGTTTACTCATTGCATTTGGTTTTTATGTCGTTTTCTTTTTATGTAGAAAAGTTTGCCCACTTTTTTTTCCCCTTTGTACTTTACTTTTTGAATAGTGTGCCCAATCAATTTGTAGAATGTCTCTCATCTCAGATTTGCCTGATTATTTTCTCGTGATGTAATTTAACTTGTTCCTTATCTTGTATCTTTTCTGCAAATTGAAAATAGCTATCAGGGCTTGATATGATTCAAGTTAAACATTTCTGGAAAGAATATTGCATAGGTCATATTATGAATTTTATATTGCATAACATTAGAAACACATAATGTCAAGTTATATCACTATTAATGCCACCACATTTGGTCACTTGTTTAAGCTGATGATCTCCAGATATTTTCACTGGAAAGGAACTTTTTTTTTCTCTTTATAATTAGAAAGTAATCTTGGGAAAATACTTTGGTATCATGTGAGTATCCTGTTTTCTAGCACTATCATAGCATTTAGCCTCGTGACTTTAGCATTCATTGAGGACATTTGCCTAAAAGCAGTTATTACTTTGGTGTTGTAATATACCTATTTTCAAATTTTACCATTTCTTCTACATTTATTAGTTGGCATTCTTCTGTAATTGATTGTTTTTAGTTTACTGTGTTATAATTGGTCATTATTCTTTTTGATGCTCGGTTTCCCAAATTTGGCCGGTGGCTGACCATTTGACCAGGTTCCTTGGTCCTTTTGATGTGACAGTATTCTTAAAAAATGGCTGTATATTACTGTAGTGGTATAGATGCATCCTATTAATCAGTAATTTCCCCATTATGGATGTTCATTTAGTTTCCGGTATGTTTGCCATTTAAGCTGTTAAAATATACATTCTTGTACATATATTCTCTTTCTTTCTTACTTTTGAAAGGGTGGGGAAGAGGAAGAGGAGGTGGGGGAAGGGTAGAGGGAGAGAGAATCTTAAGAAGACCATGCCAATAGGGAGCCCTATGTGGGGCTTGATCTCACAATCCTGAGATCATGACCTGAGCTGAAATCAAGAGTCAGACGCTTAACTGACTGAGCCACCCAGGGGCCCCTCTTGTACCTATATTCTTATATAATGCTGTAGACTTTCTTAAGCACCTTTGTGAAATTTCTGTATTTATTTTACTTTATTCTAATCAAACTTCGTATAGTTATTCCTAGTGCTATATGCTAATATAGAGGCTCCTCCTATAACTAGGAATCACATTCTTCTACCTGTGCTCAACCACAAGACATTGTCATAACACCCTTATTTCCTTCAGAGCACCTGTCATTCTCTGACTTATTTTTTTTACTTATTAGTTTACTTACTTTCTTCTAACAAAGGATATAAGCTCTCTGATAGTAAGACCTTGTCTTTCTTTTTACTGCTTATATCCAGGACTTAGTGCTTAGAAATGGTGTGTGATAGGCATTCGGTAAATATTTGCTGAATGATTGATTGAATGAAGAACCATTCATGTAGGAAATTTAAAATGGGTAGCCATCCTAAATTTTCCATGAGCCTCAGTTTTGAAGTTCTTGCCTGTTAATATACTTTTTACTGCTAATTTTTAAGAAGAATATCCTATACCTTAGACTTTTTTTGCTTACTAGAAAACTGTCCAGATTTGTTCTTGGACTCATAAACAGACTTTTTCCTCTTTTGGGTGTTTTCCTGAAGTAAAAGAATTGTAACATTTGAAAAATAAGGGTTTATAGAAACATTACTGGTCCTTTTTGAAAGCACATTCTTTTTTCTGAAATAAATTAAGAACTTTCTATTTGATATCACATACATACAAATCCTTTTTTGAGTTTTATTAGTAGAATTTTGATATAAATTACTCAGGTTATCTTTTAGACTGTAGAAATATTCTCACAGTACTCTTGGGAATAATTATTAAGGAATCTAATACTTCTTTGGAGAGATACAATTTATTTTTAAGTAATAGAATAGATCTTGAATCTGAGGATCTGAAATAACTTTGTTAGATATATAGGGCTTTTACAAATTATTTTTCTCTCTGTTACAGTGTTTATTTTATAGACCTATTTGTATCATATTGATTTCTTAAATTTCTAAATGATTTGTATATTCATAGATTTAAAAAATTGCATGATGTTTGATATTATTACCACTTTATGTTTCAGAATGTGCCCACTTACTTTTGGCTCACAATGCTCCAGTAAAGGTGAAAAATGCTCAGGGATGGAGCCCACTGGCGGAAGCCATCAGCTATGGAGATAGACAGATGAGTAAGCAATATAAATTGTTGTTTATAAATATTCTAAAATGAAGTGTTACATTTGATAAAATTTTCATTTAGTATAACTTTCTGTAATATGAAATGTTTGTAGTTATTTGTAAACTTGTATGTGAATTATTCATAACTTAGGAACATGGATATTAGGTAGTACACAAAAAGAATTGAGGAATTATGTTTGAAAGCATATTGTTTATAGTTTATTTTCTTTTATACTATTCTGCTCTACTGATATTTTTCCATTGTTTTATTTATTCAGTATGAAGGATTTTTAAAAGCTCTGAGACCTGACTATCCTTTCTGGCAGATACTTAATTATGTGAAACATTAATTGGAACTGAAAATAATCACAGTGTTTTATAATAGTTATCTTTTTGCTTTAATTGGTGGGAATAGATTTTACTGAAAGTGAGAAGGAAGTCTCTTTGTTTTGGTCTTTGAGAATTTCAAAAAAAAGTCACATGTTTTCTCATAGTACACACTGTGTTCAGTTACTCTATCTTCCCTCCTCCTGTTCCTGAGTTGGGTTTTTTTTCCCCAACTTCATATACAGGTTTTATTTTTGTCAAGCACATCTCAATAGTTGAAAAGTTTGTAAAATTTAAATCTGGATGAGTGAGAATATTATCTTCCTGGTACTATCTTTTTACAACTAGGATTGAAAATTAACTCTAGGCTGTGGAAGGCACGATTTAAAAAATTGGGCAGTTTTATTAAAGAAGTGCATTAGATTGAACACCCTTAGGATGTTACATGCATTTAGTTCTATTTGATACCACAGTTTGGGCTCTTGTATTTTAGCTTTATATGTAATCCACATACTACATCTTTGTGGACTTTCTGCACATTTTGGGCAGCTCCTAATGATGAAGCTACATTTGGGCTTGGGATTTAATGAGATAAAATTGTGATGATTTACCAGTTACATGAGCATATATATTTATATTTTGTTATTTATTGACAGTTCTCCCTTTTGGACAAAATCAAGAGCTCCTAATGAGAGTTAGAAACCATACTAATTCTAGAATTATGTCAGGGAAAAGACAAAAAAATGCACAGATCTAAAAAACTGAGAATAAATTAAAAGTTGCAGCAACCAGTCTAAAGGAACTTTCTCTGATGTTTCTAACCCATTAGCAGAATGGAGAGGAAACTAGATGGATTCCTGGGTTTCTGACACTGACTTATGTGGTTTTCACATAATAACCTTTATTTAGAGTCAGTGAGTATTTACTGAGTCCTTTCTATAAAGCATGTATATATAGTAAGATGTGGAGAATGAAGATATGGTCTCTGCTCTTTAGGAAGGCCAAGAAACAGTTTTCTTGGAAAATCAGTTACTAAATTTTAATGTAAAAGATTGAGGTGCATAGCAGTTGAGATCTGCTTTTAAAGTGATTTTCTTCTGTCAAGTGATGTCTTAGATATACATTCTGAATAGTATCCTATTGCCAATTATCATATAATTATGTATCTATAATTATTCAGGGATTAAAAAAAATTATGCTCCATCACATGAAATGGAAATATTTAACTGCTAACTTAAATAATAATAAATTTAACAACTATAAGCTACATATTTAGAAATATATGGATAGGGGATCCCTGGGTGGCTCAGCGGTTTAGTGCCTGCCTTGGCCGGGGGTGTGATCCTGGAGTCCCGGGATGGAGGCCCACATCTGGCTCCTTGCATGGAACCTGCTTCTCCCTCTGCCTGTATCTCTCTCTCTCTCTTTCTCTCTCTCATTAATAAATAAATAAAATCGTAAAAAAACGAAATATATGGATATATTTATAATAGTATTAAATGGGTCTATACTTTGAAATTATTTTAAATACTGTGATTTAAGTTTTTGATTACTTAGCTTGTGTTATGTTAAAATTTTCTGGGCATGGAAAATTGCATTATTTGAAAAATCTGAGATAATATATATTATCTAATTAGCAAAGTATAATCTAATATTATAAATTAAAAACAAAACCTGTAACCCCTTTCTCTTTTTTTTATCTGATTTCTGCTGTTGTTTTTGTGGTACAGAACAGTGAGATATTACTAAACTATTTGTTGCAGACTAGAATTATTTTACTTGGGCGGGGGGGGGGGGGTTGGGCAGTGAGCAGCACCCAGTTGACTTAGTTGGAAGAGCATGTGACTCTTGATCTCAGGGTTGTGATTTTGAACCCCATGTTGTGTGTAGAGATTACTAAAAGAAAACCAAAAACCAAAAACTTTAAGAAAGAAAATTTCAAGATTATGTTGCTTTTCTGCCTTAATAATATTACATGGTGAACAGTGATCAGCCTCCAGGTCAGTATCAAAAGAGGGAGATCAGTCTGGGATTTAATTAATTTGATGTTAGATTTATTGAGTTTGAGTTATCTATGGTATGTCCACAGAGCTATTTAACTAAGAAGTGGAAAATAATTATTCTGGAGCACAAAAGGAAGTAGAGGGCAGAAGATACAGATTTAAGTGATTTTCGGAGCAGGAGGGCATAGTTCCAAAGGCTTTAGGCACAGCCAACTGAATACTTTAAAAGTACTTTGTATGGGAAAAGAAGGAAAGAGAAAGTTAATAAGCTGTGGTTTATTGTTCTTCATTTGAGTCTTTGTATGAATTCTTATACCATCCACATCCTCTAAAGCTAATTTTTAATTTTTATTTTTTTAAAGATTTTATGTATTTATTCATGAGAAACTCAGAGAGAGAGGCAGAGACACAGGCAGAGGGAGAAGCAGGCTCCGCACAAGGAGCCCGATGTGGGACTCGATCCCAGGACCCTGGGGACGCGTCCTGAGCCGAAGGCAGATGCTTAACCACTGAGCCACCCAGGTGCCCTGGTTAAAGGAATTTTAATAAATAACCATGGAGTTATAAATGGGGGAATATGACTTTCAGGTCTACTTACAATAAAAACTACTATATGAGGAACCCAACAGTGCTCTAGTATATTTGAATAAAATTACCCAATGGTCTTTTTGGTTCAGTTTTCATATTCGTTTCTTTCTATGGTCATATTTGTTCTTCAGAAAAATCACTCCAAAAGACAACAAAAGATCTATGGATATATATAAAGATTTCTTATATCGGCTGTTTATAATTCATTTGGGAAGAAAGTTCCTTCATAAAGAAGTTAGTTTCATTTAAAACAAGTAATGTTCAACCACTGAGCCACCCAGGCGTCCCCTCTAAAACTAATTTTATCTTTAGTATCAGTCATCATTAATGTGATTCTTACAGTATGGGAGTACAAATCCTTATTCCACAAAAAGGTATTGCTAATTTTGTATAATTGCATTCTAAATGTTTGTTTCTGTTTCCATAAGAAAGTTTGAGTTGATGCTATCTTTAATGTGAAGTTTCATAGAACAAGAATCTCTTTGTCAGCATCTTTTTAAAAATGTTTGGCCAGGGCAGCCTGGGTGGCTCAGCGGTTTAGCTCCGCCTTCAGCCCAGGTCGGATCCTGGAGACCCAGGATCCAGTCCCACGTCAGGCTCCCTGCATGGAGCCTGCTTCTCCCTCTGTGTGTCTCTGCCTCTCTGTGTTTCTCATGAATAAATAAATAAAATCTTTAAAAAAATGGCCATTTTAATGTAATTGTTATTTACTGCATGTGGTTAGTCAGTTTCAATATATTTACTTGGTGTAAAATAACATGACTTCCGCTTTTCATTAAGGTATCTTTTCTATCTATGAATTGAATTATTTCCATTCTTTACCTTGACACAGAGGTTTGTTTGAATTTAAAGGCAAATTGCCTTCTTTGGAGTCAAGGAAGATTTATTAAAGTACTTGAGCTTATTGTGGAGAAGAATTATAAAAAGAATTCTATTAAATTGGCGTAATATAGCTTTGATATTAAGGTTAAATTACAACAAACATGAGATTAGCCAGATTCATACAAATTTGAATCTGGAAATAACCTTAATGATTATCCAGGTCATTGTTTCTCAGATTATTTGGATTTCACAGACCAGAAAAAAAAATTATGTTTGAGAATTGATGTGGAGTACCTAATGTTTCATTTTAGCATGTAAAAACTCTAAAAATGATACTTTCTTCTGCAATCACCATATTAATACAAGACATTTTGATACCAAAAATGGTAGAAAGAATAGTTCTTAAATTGAAAAAAATATATAGTTTATAAATAAAAAAGTAACCCCAACCTGATTTCCAATTTTTTCATTTTACTGCAGATCACTGGGAACTTGAACAGTTGGGCACTGAAATGTAGACTTGTATTTGGAAACTACTAATCTAGGTCACAAAGCTAGTTAGTTGTAGGACTATATGATGAACTGAGATCCCTTGTTCCTTTGGTAGTTAGTTTTAGCTAGTTCCTTTATTCTAATAGGTAAAAATTATATTTACTTAATTGTAAGCAATTTATATTGACCCTTTACAGGAATTTCATAGAGGTTTTACTTTATTTTTACTTGACAAATGAAAAAAAGAAACTGAAATTTAGGGAAAATAAATAACTTGTCCATTTACATGTGGCTAATAATTAGTAAAGCTGGGGTTTGCTCTTAGGCAATGTGTCTAAATATCAGTCTGAACTATTGAGAAAACAGTATGGAGGGCTTCAGGTTTTTTTAGATTCAGAAGTTCTTTTCACGGACATAATAGGATTTGTTTTAGTATTTTTTCTGCTGTGTGAGAGTACAATCTGTAGTGAGAAAAGAACACATACACCCAGTAGCAATTACAAATAATTACATTTTTATAAAAGTAATATCCAATGGGATTTTTGAGATCTGGCTTTGAGATCTTTTAGATCAGTATTACAACAGGAGATTGTGTCATCTGAGATTGGTTAATCTTGGCTCACTCAGGTAAATCTTAACTGATAATTAAAAACTAGGAAAACTAGTGTAAATACAAGTTCATGTTGGGGTGTCTCTTCTCGATTTTCCTTGGGGTTCATAACAGTTTTATTAAACTTATTAACTTATTTACAATGTCTCTATCTGTATATGTCTGTGTTTAATAAACCAGTGGTTTCTAACATGGCAAAAAAGTTTTTTGTATGAATTTTTTTAATTGATATATAACTGACAATCTAACATGGTAAAATTTATTTTAAATTAAATAATTTTTTTTGATTTAAACCTTAGTTACGGCTCTTTTAAGGAAGCTTAAGCAGCAGTCCAGGGAAAGTGTTGAAGAAAAACGACCTCGATTATTAAAAGCCCTGAAAGAGGTAGGCTATATATCTCTTTGCTCATCTTATACCTCAAGAGTAATTATAAGTGTACTTTTAAGCATTTTTAAAATGCAGTCTAATCACTTGATTACTAAGAGTCAAGCAACGCTAAAAATCCTGTTTGAATTGAACAATAATGATAAAATACTCTGATTATAATGTATAAATTTGATGCTATGGAAGCACCATTTACTTTGGACTAGGACAGTGAATAAAAAATTACTGTTTTCAATAAATTAGATAAGACCTCTAAGAAAAAAGGAGGCTAATCATAATTAATGGCAATAGTTTTCGTTTGTCCTTTGGGTTGGAAGATTCCCTAAGAGCTGAAACCACTACCTACTAGCAGCATTTTCTTTACATAATAAAACTCTTTCTGTCTGTCCTATGTCAGAGCCGGTGGTAAGAGCCGGTGCGCTGGCACAGAAAGGCAGAGAGCTTTATTTTTTTTCTTATTCTCATTCACTGTATTTTTGATGTATGAAAGAACTAAGGGAGGAAGACAGACCTATCATGATAACTGTGTGTCCTCTGGGGTATGCTTTTTTTGTTTTTATCTCAAGAGAGAAATTTTTTTGAAAATTTTTGATCACAGTAGTTTCCTTAACAGTTACAGTTTTTGCTGTCTAGGTTCTAATTTGTGAAATACAAACTTTCGCCATATATCTCATATGTTATTTCAGATTTAGTAAACTTGTGTTAATTACCACTTTATAGGAAAAAGTTTCTATTTCATTGTGTCATTTTCTTAGTCCATTGTGAGGCTGCACAAAAAGTCATTTTGGAACACATCTAAAGTTATTAGCTATTTTTAGTTATAGTTTTATTATTATTGTTTTGGTTATGCTGAGAAATGGACTATTTATTGATACCAACTTAAATGTCTATTAGTTTCAGATATGTTCCAGTAAAATCTGCAGTTGTATATCTTCCTTTGTAGATAAGTATAATAATGTGTGCTATTGTAATGTTTTAAGTAATGTAACCTTATTTTTTCTTTCTCCTATTCCAAAAATTGAAACTACTTTCTATTCCTGTCTATAGACCTTTAGTGATAATAGATTTTTTAAAAAAAACTAAAATATTCAATTGATATGAGAACTGTTAAGCTAAGGTACATTCAGTAATTATTTGTATTTTGTTTCTCAGCTAGGTGACTTTTATCTGGAACTTCACTGGGATTTTCAAAGCTGGGGTAAGAATGTGTCATATTTTACTGTAAAATATGTTCCAATGTGGAAATGCACGTGCAAAAATAGCTATTAAATATACATGTTAGCAAATTTGAACTTGTCCTAAGGAAAATTATATCTTTTTCATTACATTGAATGTAATGGTAATAAAGCCCTGTAGTAATATTTAATTATCCCAACCTGATTAGTAACTTTCAAAAGTCTTATTTTTAAGACTGAAAATTATTCTTTTTAAACAGAATGAAGGTTTAAGTATTTTAATAAATATAAGGAATTCTCAAAGGGAAGAGAATAATTTATGGGATTATTAGATTACTAATTTTTTTAAAGATTTTATTTTATTCATGAGACACAGAGAGAGATTACTAAATTTAATGAGATTTGAAATATAGTACTTAGATCCCTGAATGAGAAGAATTCAGTTAACATTATTTGATTTTGTATATTTTGTCATCTTTCAGTCATTTTGCCACTTTTATTGTATACTTCATATACATACTGTTTGGTTGTTCACTGTTTCAATTATTTATAAAACAATTCCTGGGTGGCGCAGCGGTTTGGCGCCTGCCTTTGGCCCAGGGTGCGATCCTGGAGACCCGGGATCGAATCCCACGTCGGGCTCCCGATGCATGGAGCCTGTTTCTCCCTCTGCCTGTGTCTCTGCCTCTCTCTCTCTCTCTCTCTCTGTGACTATCATAAATAAAACAAACAAACAAACAAAAAAAAAAAACCTTAACCCCTAGATATTTTGGAGTCATTTAATGATTTATCTTGGCATGATAAGTTTCTCTCCTCCCCATTTTAAACCTCAGTCCATTTAGGGAGAAAACCTTTGTATCTAAAGAGGAAATGTGATCCTAGTGACTTTTGTTAATTAAACAACTACTAAAACAACTAAATCTGGGTTTCATTTTGAAGATTTAAAAACAATGTAATCTGTGTATAGGTTTGGACATAATGAGCGTATATTTTTTTAAGCATCTGAATTAATTTCTATGAAATAAAGATATTTGAATATTCAGCTATTGACAGCTATAAAAATCACTATTAAATGTTTCATATGAATGCTTTCAATCCCTTTTTAAAGTTTACATGAGTGTATGTGTGCATGTAATACACACAAATACATACATGCACATGTATATTGTATCCTCAGAATTAGTTGTTTTAATGGGATCTTGCCATTATATCATTATAACAGTTTGTCACTTTTATATAATGTATCATAGGCATCTTTCCATATTGTTAGCTCATGAGGAAGTACTTCAACAACTACATAATAATGTATAGCATGAATGATTAAGATTTTCCTAGTGTGTTTAATCTCTAAGTGTAAAGTTCTGATTTCTAAAGGTCAGTTCTTTTCCAACATTGTTACAACACTAGCTCATTAGTTTAATTTTGGCTCCATCAAAATCACACATGATTTTGTGACCCTGTAGGGCTACCTTGCCTTTATGCTTTATATATCATTCAGAGTCCAGGTGTCTTAGAACACTGAGAGAAAAAGAGGTTTGTAGTAGCTTTGTAAAATAGAAGAATTCCAAGTCATATTGGTTTAAAGCCTGAATACCATTTTTTTTTTTTTTCCATGTGTAAAAACCCTAGGTCTGCTTGGCAATCTTATACTCAAGGTTGTCCCTTGAGCATATTGGTTCTTTAACTGATTCTCAAGAAATTGTTAGTGGTTTAAATTCTAAAATAGTTGATTTATCTTGCTGAGCAAATGTTTTAAAATATTTTAAAGTAACATTTCAGGTACATAAAGAAATAGAAATGAATGTAATCACTACTATAATTGTACATATATCTGTAGTTATAAACAGTATAAATGTTGTATAATCAAATTCATGACATAGCTACTGTGGTATTGGTTAAAAGTATTGCTTCTTTGGAGATTTGACTTTGGTGCAAAACAGTCAGCACATCTGTTTCATGTTGATAAAGGATTTTTCTGATTTCATGTCAAAACTACTAGCATGTGATGGTTAGATGTCATGTATGATTTTAAAAACGAAACTTATTGGCTAGATTTAATTTAGACCCTTTGGATTAAAAAAAAGCAGCACAACCCTTTTTGTTAGATTTGATTAGTAAGCTTTTTTTTTCTAGAGTTTAGGTGTGTTTCTTTCCATTGTCAAAACCCCTAATATTGGGGCACCTGGCTGGCTCAGTTGGTAGAAAATGTGACTCTTGATCTTAGCATTGTGAGTTCAAGCCCTCTGTTGGGCATAGAGTCTACTTAAAAAACAAATGAAGAAGGAAGAACTTATAAATTCCCTTTGCAAACATAAAATGCTAACTAAACATGACTTTTTTTCTTTTTTCTTTTTTTTTCTTTTTGCTTAAAAAGAAACCCCTAATATTGAGGGGAAAAAAGGCAACCCAGAAATAAGGGGAAGTTAAGAAATATTGAGATCCAGAATTAGGTTTAATTAGAGGTAGTGGAGGATGCACACTCTTTCTCATATTGTTATATTTAGTGTTTGGCTGAAAGCCTCAAACTTGGTTAATAGCAAGTCTGAAGGCAACTAAAACTATTCCAGCTTAGGTTTTTAGATAAAGAGAAGCTTTAAATTGGGATCAGAAGTACTGGCTCCTATTTGATGTGGGAAATCACATATCTTTCCTCAGCCTCAGTGTCATTTTTTTTTTTTTTTAAGATTTTATTTATTTATTCATGAGAGACACACAGAGAGAGGCAGAGACATAGGCAGAGGGAGAAGCAGGCTCCCTACGGGGAGCCTGATATGGGATTCGATCCTGGTACTCCAGATCATGCCCTGGACCAAAGGCAGGCGTGCTTAACCGCGGAGCCACCCAGCCGTCCCCGGTGTCTTCATTTTTAAATGGGGATAATAACTGCCCCAGATATTGCAAACTTTGTTTTTTTTTTGGTGTGGATAAAATTATGTTTTTGAAGGAAACCCTTTATATACTTACTGTAAAAGCATGAAATAATTTATAGTATAATAATCATGACTTCAAATTTAGCTTTGTGTATATGGCACATTTCAACAGAAAAACTGTTTTTAGAGTTTCTTTACTTCATAATCTACAGAATATCCATTCTGTATTTGAGTCTATTTGTGTATTATAGATGGAAAACATTAGGTTAATAAACTGTTCTTGATATCAAGGAGTAAATAACAGCAAAACTAAGATTAAAATGTAGAGATTTCTTTTTTCAGCTCAGTGAATTATGCTACTTTTGGAGTGTTATGTTAAGCTCTCAGATTATGCTGAGATAACCTCAGATATAGAGAACTTGATCAGTTTACATGAGGGAGAATAAAGTCATCGCAGAATTGGGAAAATGCACATTGCTCTAATTTTGGAATGCATTAAAATCTAGCAGAAATCTTTTTTTCTATATATTCTCTCTTTCCTTTTTATTAGCTTTTGCTTCTCAGTCCCTAAACTTATTTTCTCTCTACATTTCTCTGTTCCTGTGCTTCTGATTTTTGATAAATATTGATATATAATTCTAAGTTTTGTTATAGTAGGTTACCATGCTATTTCAAAAGATGCAATAAATTAAGTTAAATTATCTTAAATTAGAGTGCTATATTTTAATTATCTTTTTCATGCTCTACTAAATACTTAAGGATAGGAAAACTGGATCTTGATTAGACAGCATAGAGAAGAGCTTTGATCATGTATATAGATAAATGCTGTTACTTTTGTTTTCAAGTTCTGTTGTTTCATATAAGGAAAAATTTTATCAGAAAATGATTACTGAGCCATCAGAAAGAAAGAGATCTTGCCATTTGCAATGCTGTGGATGGAACTAGAGGGTATTACGCTAAGTGAAACAAGTAAGTTAGAGAAAGATAGATGCTTTCACTCATGTGAAATTTAAGAAACAAAACTGATGAACATAGGGGAAGGGAAGGAAAAATAAAATGAGATGAAAATTGAGAGGGAGGCAAATCATAATAGATGCTGAACTCTAGGAAACAAATTGAGGGTTGCTGGAGGGGGAGGTTGGTGGGAGGAAGGGATGACCAGGTGATGGGTATTAAGGAGGGCAGTTGATATAATGAGCAGTAAGTGTTATATAAGACTGATAAATCACCAAATTCTACCTCTGAAACTAATAAAAAAAAAAGAAAACGATTTCTTATTTTTTTGACTAGGGTAACTGTAGATAATCCCTTTGGGCAGTAACTTTTCTTATTTGTGTACAATAAAATGTCTAGAAAACTGTCTTTAATGCCGGAAATCATTTTAGATTACATGACCTCTAGGAATTTAAAAAGGACATTGATATATTAATATACCTTTTTGGATAATTAGACAATATTGATGTTTTTTAAAAAATTAGCTAAAGGGCAGCCCCGGTGGCTCAGCAGTTTAGCGCCGCCTTCAGTCCAGGCCAGGATCCTGGAGACCCGGGATCCAGTCCCACGTTGGGCTCCCAGCATGGAGCCTACTTCTACCTCTGCCTGTGTCTCTGCCTCTCTCTCTCTCTCTCTCTCTCTCTCTGTATCTCTCATGAATAAATAAATAAAATCTTTAAAAAAATGAAATAAAATAAAATAGAAATAAAAAGTTAACTAAAAAACTAGCCTTTAATTTCTATAATAAAGTTTTTACTTCTTTCTAACCGAGGTTGATTATCATTCATTTTTAAAACACTGAGTTTTGTAAAATATGCACGTAGTATATCTTATACACACACACATTCTTATATACACATGTACATGTGATGTGATTTTGATTTCAAGTTGTTTGGGCTTCACATTATTTCTTTTGTATGTGGTAGCTTATTATATCCTATATGCAGATTTATTCATCCATAGAATAACCTGTATTTCCTAAAACATAGCAGACAGTAAATAATAAAGAAATCAGAATATGCTTGTTATTTGAATGTGAACAACACTGACTGTAGAAATCTGTAGGTGAATAGTATGATTCCGTTTTACAGATTTTGAAACTGAGGTTGCACAGTGAGCTTCAGTAACCGAGGTCACATATTTGGAATTCAAACTCAAATTTGACTACTTAGCTCTAAATTTTTTTTTTTTTAAATACACATTACTTTCCTACTATTTAATGAGATTATATTTAAAGGATCAGATGGGATCCAGGTTCATCAGGTTACCCATTCAGGGTAGTTTAGTTGCTGTGGGGTATGGTTTTCACATCTATAATAATGTTCTACAGTGTGTATCCAAGAGTGGCACTGTATTGACTGCTATTCATGTGTGTTTGTGGGAGGATGTGAGTGTTAAACTTTGTAGCAATTACAGTTAAATAGTGGGGATTTGAAGTTGCTCGGAATTGCTTTATGTATTATTTTTAAGTGGAAAAATACTATTTTAAAGGAAATGATTACAATTTTAGTGGATTAATAAAATGTTGAAATTACTCTTTTTCTAATTAAGAAATTTGTAATGTTTCAGAACTTTAGGTATTTTTTATCTTTTCTTTTTAAAAACACAGTGCCTTTACTTTCCCGAATTCTGCCTTCTGATGCATGTAAAATATACAAACAAGGTATCAATATCAGGTAAGGTGACTTGATTTTTTTCTTTCTGAGTAACAGAAAATTGAGATTTAGAGGAAGCTTTTCTTTCTGTATTAATAGGTTGCATTTGGATGTAGTATTTTATAACTTAAACATGTTGTAATATATGCACAACATTTTATCTTGAGACATCCTGCAGAGAAGAAACCAAAGATATAAAATCTTGACTAAATCAAAGGTATTCTTATTCAACTGCTGACTATCTAGGAGGCAATCAGAGTGAAGATCACAGGATCTTAAAATGAGAAGATTTAAGATGGTTATCTCTGATCCTGACTATTTGGGGAATAGGGACACACATAAGGAAGACCCAACTCTTGTCCTTTTTTCTCCATCCCTCTCATACCCTCCCTCCTCTGTCCATCTGTCTAATCATCTGTTCCTTCTAGTGCACACTTTAAGGCTAATTTTAATTTTCTTCTTTTTCTTTTTAAAATTAAGATTGATTTTTGGATCTGATGGGTAATTATTTATTTTACTCAGTTTAGAGTTTTATTTTTATCATTCTTTGTATCTTAAACTTTGTATTAATACAGGTATATTTATAAATTATACATATGTAAGATGTGTATAATACTAGTGAACTGCCAACTTATATTTATATATCCATATTTTAGTGTATTTATAAATTATATAAATAATTTTGTAAAACTATAGCTCTACATATCTCCAGAATATTAATTTGGACATGTAAGGACCTAGAACTAGAAATATATTGAGATAATATCATAAAAACTCTTCATTTGATAAATGAGAAAATGTAGAGAGGTGAAGTGATTTTTATAAGCGCATGTTGTGAATTAATAGCTGAGCCAGGACCTCTGACTTCCTGTCCATTCCTACCATGTCACAAGGCAGAAATTTTAGAAAGTCAACTCTGAGATTTATTCTGAGTAATCTTTAGTTCAAGGTTAGTTCTAGGGAAATTGTTCTCAAGCAGTAGAATTTGATTAAAGTAGAAGTTTCTGGTTTTTGTTTTTAAAAAATAACCTTCAAAAAAATAAAAAAAAATAAAAAATAACCTTCAGATATTTCTAATTATGAAAGTGCATATGTACATTAAATTCATGATCATTATAGAAACCTTGCAAAATACAGAAAAATAGAAAAGAAAAACTAGGAAGAGTTTTGATAATGATAAGATTTATTTCAGTAGCCTATTAACATTATATTATGATTTCATCATAAATTGTACATCAATGTAAAAATGTTTACTATAGATGCTTGCCAAAGGTGGTAGATAATTTGGGAGTGTAGTAGTATTTTCCATATGCTACTTTAAAAAAAAAAGGTTAGTTTTAGTTGTGTTTGACCCTTTGATTTAGGAAAAAGTTTCTTTTAAAAAATTATTTCACATTTATATATGACTTGAAAGTAAATGATATGATGCGTATTACATAATAAGTATAAATAATAAAACCACAAAATGGTTAAAATAGAGACATGAGAATAAAAGCCTGAGGGAGAATAATTGTGACAGAGAATATAGATTAAAGAGAAACTACTATAATTTAGGAAGACACTCAGCACTGGGGCTTACATAAAGCAGCTGAGGATAAAGGAGAAATGTGATAGGTTCTAAAGCTTTCATTACCAAAGTTTACCAGATTAATGGAGAGGCTGGGTTTTAGGATGGACAAAGGTTTTTCATAGATGAGAAGAATATAATGAAAAAAAAATCCATTATATTAAATAACTTTCAAATGTAAACATCATGAGACAGTTTTAAAAAAAATTACTACAAATGAAACTGAATTTTAAAATATGTTCAAAGAAATCTTTAAAGTTTACTTATATTTCATGACAGACATGATCATTTAAAATTTTTTTCTGGTGTCAAGGAGAAATTAATACTTCCGTGGAAATAGGAAAGTGTAAGTAACTTTATTGTTGTGAATGTTAGTAAATGTTTTCACTATTAATAATTATGAGGTTATAGATTACCTCATAATAATACCTGATCATTTCAGTCAGTGAAATGATCAGGGCAAACTTTGCCTCATTGCAGGCTTTTTCTGTCTTAAGGGAAGGCTCTATATTCTTTTTCAGTGTTACTTGGCAGTTTTCAAGCTTTTATGTCAAAAAGAACACTTTCTGTCTTTTCTATTTTTTTGAACATTTTCTATTCAGATCTTTGCAGTTATATAATTTTTTTCATGGCTAATTACATGATAAGAATTACAAAAAATATATTTAGACTCAAAGGCTTAAAGCAAGGACTAGTTAATACATTAAAATACCATCATGATAAATTGTATCATTATAAGGCATGTAATACAACTTCCTAGGCCATCCAATATGTCAGGGATATTGCACAAGATGTTTTGGACAGCCTTTCAGTTGAAAATTACAAAAACACAAATGAAATAAAAATTGACAATGAGTGATATTCGGTGTGGTTAGATCAAAAGGTTCAAATGTCACCATGTCAGTGTGTCTTTGTCTTTCTGTCTCTGTCTCTCTGTGCATCTCTTTCCTCACTATTCTTACCTGCCAACCCCTACCAGTCTCATCCGGGATAGGCAAGAAGGAAATGGAGGCAGGAGATTACTCTGTTTCTTTCCCTTTTTTATGTGGGGAAGTGGAGTACCCTGGTAGCTGAAGCTCGAAATCCAGATAGACCACTTAATAGAAAATGATCTATTCCTTTTTGATATTTTCAGTAGCCTACATCTTACAGAGGTAGGGGATAAGCCTCTGTTACTGGCATTATTTTCTCTTATGCCACATGTACAAGGGGTAACAGGACATATTTAGTAGTATAGGCACTACTACAGTAGCTGGCCCCCTGGAAGTGGACCAGGAGCTAGAATTCAGCTGTAAAGCAGCAGGCAGGATTCACCCCATGGGAATTGTTGACTTGCTTTTTTTAGGGCTTTTTGATTTCATTCTTTGGGAGTGTATATATTTTGTAAAGCTCAGGAAGGAGGCTCTTGTACATAAGGTAACCATACTTCCCTATTTGCTCTTGGATCATCCCTGTTGTCCTGGCAAAATTATTAATAGTATCACCTTCACTTTTAAAAGGTCCTAGTTTTGTTGATAAACTATATGTAACCCAAGTTACACTTTTGATGCAGCCTAGAAGATATGTTCCAGTTCTCAGATTTTTCTGTGTAGGGAAATGAAGAATGCTCATTCCCTTTGCCTAGTCTGGGATGAGAATTGAATAACTTATGAAGTAATGAATTCTTGAAAACCCAGTAGGTGTGATCAGCATCTCTTAACAGCTGTGTCAACCCATTTTTTAGATTAAGGGTGGTGTTTTGAGCAGCCAGTAAGTGAGATCCTAATGTGGCCTCCTACAAAGCCTGGTGTTAAGATTGAAGCACTTCAGGGTGCTTGTAAGCTTTTCCATTCTAGTGTTATCCCTCATTTCAGCAAGGTGGTTTGTGGAATTTATTTGAGACCGATCCATTGGGCTGGGGCATGCCAGGCCTTGGTTACCAAAGAGTATGATAAATACACAAGGACTGATCCATAAGGTTTTTAGGCTGTGGAGATGATGGGAGAGAGAATGCTAATCCGAATCTGGGAAGTCAAACAGAAAGGACAAGAATTTGGAGTAAGTTAAATGATTTATGTAGTTGAGGGATGAAGCAAGGTTTGGTATCAGATGGTTAGGCATAGGCACAGATGTAGATCAAAAGAGCAAGACTGGACACACGGCCCTTAATCTAAGAATGTGGTCCATCCTTGCTGCTGTACCCTCCTTAGGGACTCTGCTGAGCTAGCAGCACGGTCTTATTGGGATCAAAGAATGTTAGACAAGTCTTCTTTCCTTTAATGCCCTTCACAGTTGACGTAACTTCTGTGGAGTAGTTGAAGTAAGGGCAATGGTAGGGAACAAGGTATAGTTAGGGAGATATTTGAACAATGTGGAAACAATCTTTTCCTTGCTGGATTAATAAAGTACATATTCAGAAAATGAAATACAGGGAAAAATGGAATGTATATTTAAATATTCTTTCAGTGTTTTTAAATAAGATACTGTAACTTTCCTTAGAAGTTTGACTTTGAAATACGGTGTTAGCATCTCGGTTTGAGTTTAGAAGCAACAAAGCTTGTTTAATTATTATGGAGTTTTATCAAAATTTCATTTGCCAGGATTTCTCATCTCCCCATCTTTCACAGGCTTGACACTACTCTCATAGACTTTACTGACATGAAGTGCCAACGAGGGGATTTAAGCTTCATTTTCAATGGGGATGCGGCACCCTCTGAATCTTTTGTAGTGTTAGACAATGAACAAAAAGTTTATCAGCGAATACACCATGAGGTGAGCATGTCGTCTTCTCGGTATTTCTCTAAATGTTTTTTTTTTAAATGTGTATGTATGCAACCAAGCTTCAGTGTAATTGTTTTAGAGTCATAAAGTCTTAAGTGAGATGGTTCATTCCCGAAGCTTTCATTTCTTTACAACTAGCTTTAAATTTCGTTTTAATTTTTTTATTTTTTTATTTTTCTGGTCTTCATCGTGACCATTCCATTGAGACTATTTGCTCATAATTGATGATCTCTTAGTTAAATGAACTCCGACTTGCTTGACTTCTCCTTTGTAGCACTCATTTGTTGAACCTGTGCTGGCCCTTTGACCATTTATTGTCTTGCTACCTTAGCTTCTTTTAATGTTGCTGATCATCTCTTGTCTCCCTAATAGCGGCATCTCTTTTGGCTGTCTGTACTCTTTTTGTACTCTTTTACTGTCCTTAAGTCTTTGGCTATTTTTCTCTATCTTTTCCCTTTTCCTTCTGTCACGTCCTATCTCCCTGTTGTTATTGCCTCCACAAGCACCACTGAAGAATCATATATACGTTATCTTTATCCTTTGTTCCCTGAATGTCCCATTCCCTGCTATAAACCAAAGAAAAAGCTTTTTCGGTGCCGCTATATCATTGATACCTTAAAGATGTTTTTAAGTCAACATTTTATTTTGCCACTGTTGCTTTTTTTTTTTTAATTTTCTTTGTGGTGCCTAAGATGGCAGTAAGCAATGAAGTTTTAGATGGAAGAGAAGATATTCCTTGTGGAGGAAACAGAATGAATAAAGTCAGGAGAGAGGGAATGAGGATGGTCTGTTTCAGAAGCAGAAAAGAGATCTACTTGACCGTGGTGAAGGTTTCTGTTATTGAGCATGGGAATGTGGTTTATAAGAGGCTTTAAAAGCCAGATAAAATAACAGAATCTGCTTTAGTTGGCAACAGAGAGTCATAGATTCTTAAATAAGGTATTGATTTGATCCACAAGTAATTTAGGTGCTTTACATGTAGCTTTTCTCATTAAATCTTTAAAATAATCTGTCAGAGCAAATAGTTTTATTATCTCCATTTTACAGATTAGAAAATTGAGGCTTATAGATATTAAATGACATCTTCAACACCACACAACCAGTATGTTGTGGATGGATTGGAAAAAGGGAGAGATTAGAGGCAGGGAATTTACGGAAAAAGTTTTTACTTTTTACAGTTTTACAGTTGAGAAGTGATACGGGTGGTGCAATGAATACTTAAAGAAATTATAACTTATATTTCCAAGAATTAAAGACTGTGACTTGCTAGTAGTTTGAGTGTACTGAATTGAGAATTAGAAAGATTTAAGGGTATGACCCAGCAATTGCACTGTTAGGGATTTACCCCAAAGATACAGATGCAGTGAAATGCCGGGACACCTGCACCCCGATGTTTCTAGCAGCAATGTCCACAATAGCCAAACTGTGGAAGGAGCCTCGGTGTCCATCGAAAGATGATGGATAAGAAGATGTGGTCTATGTATACAATGGAATATTCCTCAGCCATTAGAAACGACAAATACCCACCATTTGCTTCGAAGTGGATGGACTGGAGGGTATTATGCTGAGTGAAATGAGTCAGTCGGAGAAGGACAAACATTATATGGTCTCATTCATTTGGGGAATATAAATAATAGTGAAAGGGAATAGAAGGGAAGGGAGAAGAAATGGGTGGGAAATATCAGAAAGGGAGACAGAACATAAAGACTCCTAACTCTGGGAAACGAACTAGGGGTGGTGGAAGGGGAGAAGGGCAGGGGGTGGGGGTGAATGGGTGATGGGCACTGAGGGGGGCACTTGACGGGATGAGCACTGGGTGTTATTCTGTATGTTGGCAAATTGAACAGCAATAAAAATAAATTTATTATTAAAAAAAAAAAGAAAGAAAGATTTAAGGGTGAGTGTAGTGCTTCTACCTTGAAGAGTGGAATGATGTGGTGCCAATGGTAGAATTGGAAGTTCTGGATATGGAAATAGGTTTGGGGTTTTAGATGATGTTAATTATGAGTCATTTGCTAAAATCATTCTATTTGCTTCAACCTTCTCTTTATCAGACTTTGAAGTATTTGCTATCGTTGGTGACTCAGTTCTTAAAATTATCATTTCATTAGGATTTGACTTTGATCGATTGTTCTTTTCCCATCTCTTCTTATTGTTCTTTGCCTGTTGCTTTTTCTTTGCCATCTCTTGAATATTGATGTGCCCTTAATGTGGTTCTCATTTTTACAAACTGTCAGAATAATCTCTTCCATTCCTACATCTTGAACTACCTGCTATAGGTTGGTGATTCACCAGTATATATTTCTATCCCAGATAGATCTCCGAAGGGAGATCTACCTATTTAAGTTCCTAATGGATATGATATATGTCTCCCAGGTGCCTCAAAATTCAGCTCATCTAAAACTTAATTCTGTTTTTTTCTCCTCCAAACTCCAAACCTGCCCTCTCTCCCATTGTCCTTTCTTTGATGGATGACATTAATCTCTATTCAGCCAGAAAACTGTGAGTTATTTTTGAAATATTTTCTTTTATTCCATGTTTCTTAAGTAGAGAATCTGTGTAGTCCTTTCTGTATTCCTAAGGTCTTATAATTATCTCTTTTAGTTGTACCATTACTGCCACTATTCAGATTTTCATTCTGTCTCAACTGGTCCATTGTAAAAATCTCATAAATGATCATCCTGGTCCCATCTTGTCTTCTTCTAAATTATCCCACATACTAGAGATAGATTGAATAATGAAAGCAAATTCATGAAAACTGCCTTCCTTAAAGATATTTTAAAAGATCCTTTTTCCTAAAGAATAAAATCCAAATTCCTTAATATGGCATGGAACCTTCTTGACCTGGCTTTTGCCTACCTTTCTAGACTCTTTTTACCTTACTATCTTAGGTACCTTCATACTGAGCTCTTTGTGGTTTTTCAGATGTACCATGCTGTTTAGTGCTTCATTCCTTTGTTCACATTATTTCCACTTCCTGGAGTGCTCTTCTTGCACTTCCACAGTGGTAGGGACCTACTTAGTGTCACTTCCTCCCTTGCTAGGTGACCATTGTTTTGTTTATGCTCCTACTAAATCTGGTACCATAGAGCTTCTGATAATATATTCATTGTATGGCTTTTTTCCTCTGCTCCCCGTGGTTCCTTTAGTTGTATTCCCTGGTACCTAATATAGCACATCAGTACATTCTAGGCTAGAGTTTGGCGAACTCTTTCTGTAAAGGGAGAAATAGTAAATATTTTAGATATTTAGATATATTTTTGGGCCAGATGGTCTCTGTCACAGCTACTCAGAAGAACAGAAGAGTTCTGTTCCAAAAGTTTATTTGAAAAGAGGGTTTTTGAAACTTAAGGCAGTTTTCTTCATAGACCATGTTGTATACAGCATTGTTCCCAAGCTAATACATGAACTCCTAATTAATTTACAGTATATTTGAAACATAATATCTAACAGTTCTTTGCAACCTCTGCCAGCCAAAGTTTTTCTTTAGACAATTGTGTTCAGAATCAGTTTGGTTGCTAGGACTACATTTTTCACCTTTTATAGCTTTAGCATTCTTCACTTGTAAAGGGTGAAGGAAATGGCACTGTCCTAGTACCAAGGTATTCTTTTCTATAGACTCATAGATTCAGCAATTGACTATGTCTGGGTGAAGTTTGGTGGTGAAGAAGAGAAAATGGGCATCTTGGGAAGCTGGAAATCCGGAATTATGGGAAATAGAGCCTCCAGTCATCATGAAACCCCAAAGACAAACTGTAGAAATGCCCCTCAAAGAGAGGAAAAACTAAAACCAGACAAAATCAGACAGGGAGACAAACCATAAGAGACTTTTAATCATAGGAAACAAATGAGGGTTGCTGGAGGGGAGGGGTGCAGGGACAGGATAAGAAGTGATGGGCATTAAGGAGGGTGCTGGGTGATATATAAGACTGATGGATCACTGAGCTCTACCTCTGAAACCAATAATACATTATATGTTAATTAATTGAATTTAAATAAAAATTTTAAAACTCCTTGGACAATTCTTATTCCCTTGTCACCTCTCTAGGTTCTACCTGTTTCCTCTTTCTATTTCCCCTTAAGACCCTGGAGTCCAAAGTATCAGAGTCCCTCTTGGCCTATTATAGAATAGAATCTCATTTTATACCTACTCATTTACCCTTCTTTACCTGGTTATTTAGTCTTCTGTCCCTGAAGGAAGCACAAACCTTTTTTTTCTCACTTAAAAAAATTATTATTAATCAATTATTATATACCAGCACTGGGGAGTATGGAGAAGATAAGCCTGAAACAAGACTGATTATTAAGTTTTGAAACCATGGGTTGATATTTTTGGATTCCCTTTCTGTCTATAAGGAATATAGAAAGGATCTCCTTCCTCCCTCCCTCCCTCCCTCCCTTCTTCCCTTCCTCCCTTCCTTCCTCCCATACCCTTCCTTCCTTCTCTCCCTCCCTCCCTCCCTCCCTCCCTTCCTTCTTCCCTTCCTCCCATACCCATCCTTCCTTCTCTCCCTCCCTCCCTTCCTTCCTCCCTTCTCTCCTTCCCTTCTGCTCTACTTCTCTTCCTTCTACTTATAGCTTTTGGGAAAGAAAGGCTCAAATGATAGTGGTGGGTCTTTGGAGTAGAAAGAATTAAAGTAAGACTGATTTATATTTAAGGAAAACCTTTATATTGGAATTTTGTCTCAGACCTCTCAACTTAATTCTTAATCTTTTAAAATTGCTCTGTTTATTCTATATTTCTATAATGGGTAATCCAGTATTGTTTCTATAACATATCTCTAACAATATAATAGTACTGGATTTCATGTACCCTGTAATTATAGATTTATAATTAGTCATAATTCTAACTTTAGAGATAAAGAGTTTAAACTTCTGTAATTGGTTTTTAGAATAAGTAGCACTTCACATGTTTTAGAATCTGTCCTTTTTTGGTTTTTGAAATCTGTAACATTTTAATTGTTGATATTTTCATATGTAGGACTAATAACTTTTGAAAATCTGGATTCTTATATTTACCTTTTACCCCCACTGCAGGAATCAGAGATGGAAACAGAAGAGGAGGTTGACATTTTAATGAGTAGTGATATTTACTCTGCAACTTTATCAACCAAATCAATTTCTTTCACGCGTGCCCAAACTGGATGGCTTTTTCGGGAAGATAAAACAGTATGTACAAATCTTGATTTTTCAACTTTAAAAATTGTTCAGTATTTAATGAACAATTAATAATAATAATTATTATTCATTATTCATATATTAATAATAATGAACAATTAATATTGCCAAAATAATATGATGGAGATGCAGGAAGAAGTAGCTTACTGAATTGTCTTCCAGTGGTTTATTCCTTCTCCTGAATCCAGATAAGGAATTATAATGGTTGTTTACAGAATTGGAAGATACTCTTACAAAAGCCAAGAGAGAAAGTTTAGCTCATTTGAATTTTGTTGAGAAAGATTCTTGCTGTCAGCTACCTTGTTGTTTGCAGGGAGCAGTGTCTTCACATGGTTCTATTACATTTCTTATGCTTTTATTCCTTAAGAAGATGGCAAAGAGGGATACACTTTTGAATTTGTTTCCCTGGGTCTTTTTTTTTTTCTTTCCACTTTTAGACTTCCAAACTACTCACAGTTTCTCAGTATTCTGTATATATGACTAAAATAAGCTTTCATTTCTATAACATTATCATTAAATTAAATTTCTGTGGAGGTTCGTTCCCTTAGTGAATTGTAAATTCTTTCCATAATTCTCATTGCATTTGTCAGCAAGAGGTTCTATAAGATTATTCAAAATATATTTAAAAAATTTTAATTAGATATATGAAGAAGCCTTTTTTAAAGTTTTAAATAAAATTAAAAATAAATCATCACAGAGGCACCTGGCTGGCTCAGTCAGGGGAGCATGCAACTCTTGATCCTGGGTTTGTGAATTCAAGTCCCACATTGGGTGTAGAGATTACTTAAAAATAAAAATATTAAAAAAAAAAGAATAAATCATCACATAGGTGAAGGTCAAGATTTATTGCTTTTAACAATTATGTTTTAAAAATTATGTTTCCTTATACATAGAAATCTAATATATTCTTACTGGAAAAACAAAAATAGCTTATATTAGAGTTCTCTTAGGAGGAAATCAGTAGGAAATCTCTCTTTCTGTATCTCTATATATCTAAAACACATAGATACATGTATAGCTATATATAACATATGGATATAGAGAGAGAAGGAGGGAGGGGTGTAGGGGAGATTGATTTATTTAAAGGACTTAAATGAGTATAGGTGCTGGCCATTCTGAAATCTGTAGAGCAGTCTACCAGGTTGGAAATTCAGAGAAGAGTTGATAACGGTCTTGAGTCTAAAATCAATAGGCTGGAATCTCAGGCAGGGTTTCTATGTTACAGCCTTGAGTCAGAATTGCTTTTCCTTTGGGAAACTTTAGTCTTTGCTCTTTGGTCTGTATTTGTTTGGGTGAAGTCTGCCTACATTATGGAGGCTAACTGGCTTTATTCCAAGTCCACTGGTTTAACTGTGAATTACATCTAAAAAAATACCTCCACAGCAACATCTAGACAGGTATTAGACCAGATAGCTAGACACTACAGTCTAGCCAAGTTGACACAAAATTAATCACCATACAACCTTATACATAAACCTGTAAAGTGCCACTATATCACTACTCAATCCCTAGAATACTTTGTAGAGGATTATCCATTTATATATCCTCTAGATCTTTCTTATGCTGTAAATACGTTAATACGTATCCATGGTAATATGTATCTTTAGTGGTTGATATTTATTTTTTCTAGTGTTGTATTATGTCTTTTGTTTTGCAACTTTTTTTTTTTACTCTTTAGTATGTTTAGAAAGCTTTTTCTTATCAGCAGTACCATTCATTCTTTTTTAGCAACTGCATAGTATTCCATAGTATGGATATATTGTAGTTTATCTAGTCTCTTATTTATGGACATTTTGATGAATGACACACATTTGTGTCCAGTTTTCTGCTATTACAAATGCTGTTTTGTTTGCCATCCATTTACATGCCTTTGCATTGTCTGTTATAGATAGAAAAAAGTGGAATGGCTGGATTTTGAAGAATATACACTTATAATTTTTATTGATATGATAATTTAATAAATGCTTTTTTCATTTTAAGATTTCAAAAACTGAGAATTATCTCCTGAGTATTTCTCAACCACAGAAAGATTCTCACTATTAGATGTAGGCTCATCAACTTTATTTTCTAAGCCTATTTGGCAACAAATAGTATTATGGGATTTCCAGTTGTGAACTCCCACACTGCAGTCCATTTGTCGGTTTGAAGTCTTATTTGTTTGTACTCTGTTCTTCTGGACAGCATTAGAAGGATCACCTCAAGAGAAGATAAAAATTGAAGCTGCTATTCATCTAGTGCTACTGCTAAGCAGCTTAAAGCTCTTGAACAGCGTCTAGGTGATCTTCTAAAATCTTTGACAGGTAAGGAGGGAGTCAGTAATAATTATGGTTCCCATTTTGTAGGTAGAAACAGTTGCAGAATGCCTAACTTTTTGGTGACTGGTAAGGAGGCCACCAAAAGTAAGGTGTACATGGAATTAACTCTAAACACAGTTTTGGAATGCCAAAAAATATCAGTAAGATGGGACCAGGTGATTTGCATACAGGTAGAAATGGGAAGTTTGTTTTCAGTAAGTTATTGATCGTGGGTTTTGTAGTAAGGTATTTGAAACTGACCACTCACGGGTCTGAAAAAGGTAAAGGTTAATGTTGAAGGAGGACTTCATTGAAAGGAAGTAATAACTCTTTTCTTGGTAACATTTATATCACTTGAGTTTTCTTACCCAAATCCATAATGTAAACACTTAATTGTATTGGTCAGCAAGACCATTCTGTTCTCTCTTCTTTATTGAAAGAAGCAATCAACTGTAACTCGAAGTTAGATCCTGTTACAGAATAGATTATTGGAACAGGTAATTAATTCTAGGTGTGCTAGAGATTCCTGTGTGAATTAGAATATTTATTTTCATTCCACTTTTTTTTTTTCTATCTGTAAAATGGGAACAGTAATTATCCCTGACCCCTCCTTGTTACTCATGGTGTTTGACTATCAGCTAAATAAAGTTTTCAGATAGCTTTGTGCTACTTGGGAGTAGATTCTAAAGGAATACTATGTGGTATTTTTATTTAGATTTAATCATTTGCAGATTATCATATATCTTGTGTGTTTTAAATTTTCCTTTGCAAATGTGAAATGTGTAATTTTGTATATAATTGAGATAATTTGATAAGCTCAATTACCAAAGAAGTATTTATTTTTACCTAAAAGCTACATGTTTATGGAAAAACATGTATATTTGAAACTTTCTTTTTAATCTTTAAAACTTAAGATAAACTTAATTCATTTTGTTATTTTGAAATATTTTAATATTTTATTTTGATTATTTAATTTTGTTTTAGGAAAGAGTAGGAAACTTTTTGGCAGACTTTTATCTGGTGAATGGACTTGTTTTAGAATCAAGAAAAAGAAGAGAACACCTTAGTGAAGAAGATATTCTTCGAAATAAGGCCATTATGGAGAGTTTGAGTAAAGGTGGAAACATAATGGAACAGAATTTTGAGGTATAATATTTACTTCTAATTTATAACGTGCTAAGGAGAGAGGGGATAGACTTCATTCCTGGCACTCAGTGAATTTAATCAGTACACTAAGTACACCCATAGGGGTTGTTTTGTTTTTTTAACTAGCTATCACCTTTTATTTTTCTGTGATAGCGCCTCTGGTGGTTTTTTGTGAATCTATTCTTGGCCTCTGAGTCTTCATTAATAGATTAAAATCATTTTGTAAGCATGAAACCCAGTGTTAAATTTTAATTTGTGTCCCTTTGCATATCTTTCCTGCTTCACCAACTGAAACCTTGTGTTGCTTTGAAGGCCCAGCTAAAGAATTACCTCTCTTATGAAGTCATTTCTAAGCTGTAACTTCCCATAAGTTGTATTCAGCATGTATATCTTGAGAGCATGCTATATGCAAAGAATTGTGTGACAGTAGGGAAAGGGGAGGGGAAGTTAGGAGATACAAAGGTCTATGAGACATCATCATTGCGTCTGCAATCTTATTTCCTCATAAGATGAATTGGATGGATTCTTAAATTTATTTTTTATTTTGACAATTTTAGATTTACAAGTAAGTACAAGAAAACAGTACAAAGAATTCGATATTTTCATCAAGATTCCCCAAATGTTAACATTTTACTACAGTTATAAGCAGTGCTTTTCAAATCAAAGGCAGCATAGGGACCCGTTAGTAGGTTATGAAATTAATCTAGTGGGCTATGACCATCCTTTTTTAAAAGAGAAAAAAATGAGAACCTAAGTAAAGATGTTAGAGTAAAACCAGAGCACATCACATGTAATATGGTATTATTATTATTACCTAATGAAATGTGTGAGTGCTGGTTTGAAGTGTAAAATATGACTTACAGGAGTAAAAAAGATTGAAGGTTACTATGAGGAGGCTTGAATCTGTGAATGTGTGGTCTTTCTCCTCTGGTATTATGCTAGATTATGTTCTAGGGATAAACTGTTTCAGAATAGTATGTCAGGTTCCAGCTAATTCATGGTGATGCTGTGTGTGTGGAAATATTTTAGTTTTTTAGAAAGTTCATGTGTTCAGTGAATCAGCCATAGTTTATTTAGTTAAATAAGTGCAGAATATAAAATGTTTAAGAATCCTCATTAAATGTTAAGGAAATATTGTGATTTTGCCAGTGTAGTGTGATCCCATCCCCTTCCTGCCAGATCCTCTTTGTATTCGTTTTTCTTTTGGCCTTGGGTTAGAGCCTACAGGACTTCATTTTCTGGAAGACTTCTGGTATTAACTGATCTCTTGGTCAGTAGGAGATGTAGGACACGATATGCTCAGGGAATAGAAATGGAGATGAACTGAGAGAGAGAATGCTGAGCTCAGTCTTTGACACAGCTGCTACCCTCTTCCATTAATGACCAGACAAAAGGCCATTTCTTTGGACTTGCATTTTGATTAAGATTTTATTGAACTTGTCTTTTTAAAAAATGATTTTGTTAAAAAAAGATTTTGTTGTCGTGGTAGGTATTGCTACCTATGTTTAAGTTTGGCAGTAAACTATTTTGGGATGAATACACAGAAACAAAACTTTATAGACTAGAATTTCTTGGGCCATTAGCCAGCCATTTGTCTTCGGTTGTCTTTTTAACTACATTTAAACTTAACAGTATACAACTTGATTTTCTTCAGGGCAGAAATTATAACCTGATGCACCTGAATTGTTCAAGGGCTGTTTAAATGGCATTTTAATCAGCAGTAGTTTTGAACTTTGAACTTAAAACATAGTTTAATTCCAAAGAGGTATGTAATAGAACCAAATAATATGAAATAAATTAACTAAACAAGCTTTCAACTTCTGATCAGAAATTGGAAGAAACAGTTCCTGTGTAAAGCATAGCCCTTGAACTATATATAGGCGATGATGATTGATGAATATTTAAATTCAACTTGTCAGTTTCTACAAAAGATAAAAAACTTGGTGGGATTTTGATTAGGATGATGTTAAATATATAGATCAATTTTTACATAAAGGTCTGCTTGATTTTTCTTAATTCATCTTTTTATTCTGAAATAACTATAGGTTCAAATACATAGTCCTAAGAATATGCCTCACCCAGTTTTCTCAAATGGCAACAAACGTCTTGCAAAACAGTAATACAATATCATAACCAGGATATTTACATTTCCAGTCAAGATACAGAACATGTCCATCACCACAAGATCCCTCATATTCCCCTTGTATAGGCACACCTTCTGCCTTTTTGCGCCTTCCCTGTCCTTCATCCCTGGCAACTATTAATCTGTTTCTCCATTTAAAAAATTTTGTCACTTCAAGGATATTGCACATAACCTTTTGAGATTTTTTTTTTTCCACTCAGCTTAATTCCCTGGTAGTTTTTCCAAGTTGGTGTGTAAGTCAATAGTTTGTTCTTTTTACTGCTGAGTAGTAGTCAATGTTGTGAATGTATCATAGTTTGCTTAACTATTCACCTGTTGAAGGAAACATGGGTTGTTTCCAATTTTAGGTCATTTCAAATAAAGCTGCCATGAACATTCACCTGTAGGTTTTTGTGTGAATAGAAGTCTTTATTTCTCTGAGATAAATGCTCTCTTTGGGAATGTGTGAAGCTTGTGTATGTGTTTGTGTGTATGTTTGAGGGGTATATGGGGAGAGGGGCCCTGGAGGAGTGGGCCATCAGACCTTGTGTGCCTCACCGCCCTGGTGGCTCTAGAGGACAGTTCATGCCAGTTGTCTGATTTATCTACTCTGTGTACTGTTCGTACTGTAATCGGGCCCAAGTGTCCAAGAACGCCCAGCTCCAATGAACAGACCAGGTTCAGCTACTTGCCACCGGCAAGATCCAAAAGCAGAGAGACAAGTGGTTGTGAAATAAGGAAGGAATTTATTTTCGTGACGCCAACACCAGGAAGATAGTTAACTGAAGTCTCAAAGACTATCCAAAGTGCTGAAAATACTTCTGGGTTTATGTAAGGAAAATGTGGGACAAAGCTCAGTGGGCACATGCTGCTGAACAGTAAAAGTCAGATTGATCATTGTCTTGGGATCAATTAGCGGGGTCTTGCTGCTGTCAGGGCAGTTCTTATTGCTTGAGGGAATAGTCTGGGTTTCTAACAAGGGATCCTTTGCTTGTAGGGTTTTTTGCCTGAGTTAAAAAATGACTGGAAAGAACTTAATTAGAAAGCACAGCCTGAGGTCAAATGGAGGTAGTGAAGTGCTTTTCAGCACTCATCTCTAGAATGCCCACATCCTGCCCTTGCTTTAGTCCATTCAGAACTCCCTCACACATCCCTCTCTTGGGGGGTGGGGGGGGGATTTCTTCATTCAGGTCCAAGTGCAATGAAGAGTACAATTAATGGATTGGATGGTAGTTAACATGTTTAGTTTTATGAGAAACTGCCAAAATGTTTTCCATTTTCCATTCTCTAACAAAATACAGTAGATTGGATGGCTTAAACAACAAGGGTTTATTTTTCACAGTTCTAGAGGCTGGGAACACCACGGTCATGATGCTGGCTATTTGCTTCCCAGATAAGGGTTTTCTTACTGACTTACAGATGACCTTTGCTGTGTTCTTAGGTGGGGGAGAGCACTCTGGTCTCTTCCTTATCTTATGAGGACAGGAATCCCATCATGTGGGTCCCACTTTATGACCTCATCTAAATCTAATTACTTCCCAAAGGCCCCACCTCAAATACCATCTCATTGGTGGTTAGAGTTTTAACACGTGAATTTTGGAGAGATAGGCATTTAGTACATAACGGATAGTGAACAGTGCTGTGTCATTGTGGTTTTATTGCATATCCTTAATGGCTAATGATATTTCAGTGCTCATATTTTCATGTGCTTATTTGCCATAAAATATACAGATTTATATCCTCTTTGATAAAATGTTTCTTCAGGTCTTTTGCCCATTGTCTAGTTTGTTTCTTTACTGTTAAATTTTAAAGTTCTTTATACATTCTAGGTACTAGTTCTTTGTCAGATGTGTGTGCAGATATTTTTTTCCTACTTTGTAGCTCATTTTTTCATCCTATTAAACTGGTCTTTTGAAGAGGAAAAGTCTTTAATTTTGATAAGATCCAGGTTATCAGTTTTTGTTTTATGACTTCCACCAAATCTAAAAACACTCTGCTTAGCTCCAGGTCCCTAAGATTTTCTCCTATATGTTTTTGCTCAAACTCTTATATTTCTACATTTTACTTCTAAGCCCATGAATTAGTTAATTTTGTATAAGATATGATGTATGACCAAGGTTTATTTTTTTGGCTTGGATGTCCAGTTGATTTAGCATCATTAAAAGAAAAAAAAAAAAAGGTCTATCCTTCCTCCATTGAATCACAACCTGCTGGAATTTTTATTGGGGTAGTGTTGAATTTATAAATTAAAGTAAGGGAACTTGATATCTTAAAAATATTGAGTCTTCTGTTTTATGAACATGGTATATCTCTCCATTTATTTAGATCTTCTATAGTTTTACCTCAGAAGTGTTTTGTAGTTTTTAGCATACCAATCTTACACATATTTTACTAAGTCTCTCTCAAGCATTTAGTATTTTTTAGTGCTTTCATAAATGGTAATGTTTTTATATTTCATTTTCTAGGCATTCCATTATAGCATATAGAAATACATATGATTTGTCCATATTGCTAAATTAATATATTAGTTATATAGTTTTTATAGACTCTTTAGGATTTTCTACAGATGATCATATTTCCTTGCCAATCTTTTAGCCTTTGTTTTTCTTATTGCACTGGGAAGTAACACCAATATAATATTGAATAAATAAGTGTTGAGATCAGGTATCATGCCTTTTTCCTGACCTTAGAAGAGATTTTTTTTTATACATGTGAATTTTTAAAAATCATTATACTAATTTTCAATCTGGCATGAGTAATTTCTTAAGAATTACTAAGAGGCATGGCTATATTATTATTTGTTAGCTCTACAATCCTTGTAAGATTACATTTTTAATTGTTTTAGAATAAAGAAAATACGTATCTCGTTATGTATTGTTTGGACTTTAGATAGGGAAGAACTGAAGAATTACATTTGAGAATCTTTTTGAAGTTCAATTATAAATATTTAGAAGAAATTTAAAGAAAACAGTAATTCTGTCAGATACTCATCTATACATATAATTTGATTTGGTTGAATCAGGTAGGTACAGGATGAAAGAACACCAAAATAGAATTGATAAATGTAATTATAAAAAGACATACAAATCAGCGGTGTATTTTGTGTGTGTGTATTTCTCCTAGACACAATTTGCTAACACATGAAAAGCAACATGAAACTGATATCAGTTTAATTATATTCGATAGTGTCATTAAAGGAGAAAAGAAATATTTGAATGCATTTTGTAGATACTTTTAGGAAGGTATAGTTCTTTAAACCTACATAAGCTTTTTAGGAAAGGTATATATTAATTAACATGTAAAGTTTAAAAATTGGGGTCAAAAAGAGTAAAGGGAAGGATCCATTGAATTCAAGAGTCATTTAATGATGAACTATGTTTAAAATTTTAACAGAGTTTAAAAGAATATATACCAGTATTGAAATTAATAGCTGCTAGGTCATATTTGGTAGTACAAAAATAAATCAACACAAATCAACATAATGCTTTATTAACTTTCAAGTCAGGGTGAAATATAGATTAGTTACTCAAATGTATAGAAATAGAAAAGGATTCTCCAGTGGCCTAATTTGAATGAAGTACCATAAACTCAAATTGAGTTTCTACAGTAAAAAACTGAATCCATATTCATCTTAACAAGTTGTTTTCATATTTATGTTGGCTTAAAACTTTGGAGTTGCTTTTAGCATGGGCATTTTATTAAGTGTTTCATACATCATTTCGTTTAATTATTATAATAGCCTAATGAGATGAGTTTCATTGTCCCCTTTTAGAGAAAGGAAACCGAGGTTTAAAGAAATTAATCTATATGAAGTCACAAAACTAGAATGTCAAAGGCAGGTTTCAATTTTAGGACCCTTACCCCAAGATGTCTGTGTTACAGTTGTTTCTTGCTGTATATTCAGATATTTAATATGTCTTAGCAATTCTTTCAAAATATTGGGAATCTGAAGTTGGAAAGGTTGTGGGGGAACCTTAAGATAGAATTCTGGAAAGATGCTACTGGTAAATGTTAAAAAGAAAAATCAGTATTGTGATGTTTTTAAAATTATGTGTATAGAACACATATTGGTATAAAAACTATTTTTGGCTTGGAGTATTATTGAAAATTTCAAGAACCTAGAAAATACATAGGACTATTCTGATTTCAAAAAACATGACAGTATTATATTTTGAAACCAAATTTCTTTTTTAAAGATTTATTTATTTATTCATGAAAGACACAGAGTGAGAGACAGAGGCAGAGACACAGGCAGAGGGAGAAGCAGGCTCCATGCAGGGAGCCCGATGTGGGACTTGATCCTCCATCCCGGGATCACGACCTGAACTGAAGACAGGCACCCAACCGCTAAGCCACCGAGGCGTCCCTGAAGCCACATTTTAATAGAATTTCAGTTTTTTAAATGTCTAATTCTCTTCAGAATAAACTTATATTCTTTATTGTAAATGAATATCTTTGAGATTTTTTGTTCTTAAGGCAAATATTTGTTTTGATTTCTATAAGAAATAGCTTTTAGATAGCATTTAGGAGCAATTATTTGCCATTTAACTAGTTTTGCCATGCCTCCTCTTCCTTTCCTTTCCAGACATGTTTTTAATATTTAGTACATATTTTTGACAAGGTATTTTTATAATAAAATTTAAGTCCTCAGAAATTCTTAAGTCACTGATGCTTAAATTCTTAAGAGCACTGATTGGTACTCTTTTTCCTTTTTGTTCCAACTAATTATTATTGGAGGAGGGAATAATGCCCTGTTTATACCCTAGATATAAGAGTCTTTGGTAAAAGCATTTACTTTGTGCCAACTATATATAGAGAATACTGAGTTAAGATCCACTAATGTCTTTTTTTTAAATATATAAAATCTCAATAGGAATACATAGATATAAAAGACATGAATGTCTTAAACTGCTAGAAATCTTTGCCATATAATTGAATAATAGGAAACCTAGTAATACATTTAAAAAAGTATATTTTTTGTATGCTTCAGGGAAAACAGTCATTAGAATTTTTGCCTTTAATTATGAGGAAAGGTTTGATGACATTTCAGTTACAGAGCCTGTTGACTTTGGGAAATAACATTTGAAAGCCATCTGCTGTCCTGTGGCAGCTTTCATGTCTTCCTATTTTATTAGACAGCTAAGGTAACAATGTAGAGGGAACACTGAAGGGTTTAGCTGCAAGTGTCAGTATATAACAAAAGATCAATGAGAATAAACACATTAGGAAAGACCTTATTAAAACATAATAATTGGTACCATGATGAGATGAAGTACTCAGTAAAAGGTTAAATTAGATTCATTATAGTCTTTTTATAAGCTGGGTAATGTGCAATGTACAGTTTAGAAAGAATTCTACTAGAAACAATAGAGATGCTTATAGAAGTTTTTTACCTGAAAAAATATACTTGTGACATACTTTATACATTGTCTAATCATGCCTGGCGAGGGAGTCTTTACTATGATAATATGCATATATATATATATATGCATGATAATATGTATGTGTACACATGTGTTGTGCATATATAAATGTATATGTATATACATGATATGTACATATATACATGTGTATATACATATACATGTATATTTATATACACACACATATAATATATATATATAAACCAGTTATAGCCAAATGTACACAAGCATTAACTAAACTGGAAGCAAGAGTAGACAAATGTTAAGCAGTGTTGCCTAGATGGGATTTGGATGGAGGTGAGATTAGCCTTTGCTGTAGTTCTGGTTTGGAGCAGGAGTCTTAAATTTGTCCAGTCTCTTCCCTCAGAATTACAGGTTCTGTTAGCATGTATCTGCCTCCCTTTTGCAGTATCACAGGATACCGTTTTACCTAATATCTTGTCACAATATTTATAAGGGTCACTAACCGCCTTTTATGCCTGCTTGTCATTCTTCTAAGTCATTGCCACCTGCTATAGTAGTATGTGTAGCATCCCATTATATGTATTAAATTGGTATTGGTTGCTTTTTTCTCATGTAAAAAATTTGAGTTTGTGGTTTCTCTGCTCTGCGGGTTAATCTCAGACCTAGTCTTTTTTTGTCTTACTTCTCTGTATTCTTAGATGTGACTCTTCATCTACATAGTATAAGATCGTTTATTACCTGTGTAATATTCCAGCTAGCAGGAATAGTAATTCCTAATAGGAATTTGGAAGGAAAGGACTTGCCTGTTTTGTTTGTAAATCCAATCAGAAGTTGCACACATCACCCTGCTCACATCCCATTGGTTAGAACTCAATAACATGGTAACACTTAGCATCCTTTTCCAGGATGGCTGGAAAAGAAGTCTTTAGTCTAGGCAAATTTGAATGAGAGGCTTTTTTTTTTTTTTTTTTTTTTTTACACACAATAAAGAATAGGAGAATAGATACTGGGTGAACAACTAGTAGTCTCTAATGTCTTCTTGGTTAGATACCTATCTGATGTTGCTTCTATTTACCATATAAATACTGATCACTCTCACCCAGAATATAGTTTCAATTGTGACTACTCCTAATCATCAGCTCTGTAGTGCTCTAAAATTTAGTATGTGTAGGGGCCCCTGGGTGACTCAGTTGGTTAAGTGTCTGATTCTTGATCTCAGGGTTGTGAGTTCAAGCCCCACGCTGGGCTCCATGCTGGGTGTGGAGTTTATTTAAAACAAATGAATAAATAAAAATAAAATTAGTATGTTTGAATCTGATCAAACAGTTTTATTCCTCCTTCCTGTCTTTCTTCTCTATCTTGAGTGGTGGCACCATTATCTACTACCATTACCCAAGCCAACAACCTGAAATTTGTCCTTAGACTTCTTAGCTCTCCTTACCCCTGTGTCATCAGTCACAAAATCTTGAAGTTTTCTTCAATCTGTTTTTTTCCTTCCATTTTGAAATAGTATGCTATTACCGTTTCTCATTTGGATTCCTGAGATCAGTCTGTAACTTACATACTGCTCTGAGAGTGATCTGCCTAAAATAAAATGAACTATGGAATGCCTATGCTCAATAGCTAAAATGTATAGAGTAATTACTACATATCAGGCAGTGCTTTGAATGAGGTGTTTTATGTTGAAGAAATCATTTTTATCTTCACAGCAATGCTGTGAGCTTATATAGTTGACTAAACTGAGACAAAAAAGGTTGAATAATTTGTCTAAAGTCAGGTAATGATTGGCAAAGGCAGGATTTGATGATTATTGTGGCTCCAAAATTTGTGTTCTGAAAATCCACATTATATTGCTTAAAATATTTGTTGCTTCCTGTGTAAAATGTGGTCTATTCAGTGCACAAAATGGAAGGCCAGAGTACTCTTTCTCATTTCTGTCTTGCTTACCTACCCCTGTATCTTACTACTTGGTCTCCATGTGTTCTACTCATACTAGGTGGGTATCACATGACTCTCCTCGCCATTGTGCTTTCCTCAGTCTTCTTCAACTGGTATTTTTGTTCCCTTTCTTGTAGACCCCTCTGTTCAGGAACCGTGATTCCTGGCACTTAGCTTTGGCTACCCCAGTCTGGGTCAGAAAACCCCTCTTTATGATTTTATGTCATCCTTTAGATCCCTTAATCAAAGCCCCGATCACTCGGGATTATAACCTACTCTCTGTGTGTCTCTTTGTAAAGTTTTCAAGAATGGAATTGTTGTATTTCATATTGCCTGATGCTCAAACAGTTAGTTTCCTTTTTTCCCCACATCTTTCTGATGCTATTCAAAAATCTCAATCACTTCTAACCAAAAGAACGTATGGCTCTTTTTCAAGCATCTTTCTCTTTAAAGTCTTTGTATTGTGATTTTAACAATCTTTTGGCCTTCATGACAGCTTGATGCTCAGATTTTTCTTTTTTCTTTTTGATTAATATCTGGCTTCTTCCTGTCTTTTTTTTTTCTCTTAATGCAGTTGTTTTTAGGACTTAGTTATCAACCTCCTGTTTTCGCTTTTTTTTTTTAATCTAGTCAGAGAATTCCCATATCTTTTTTTTTTTTTTTTAGAATTCCCATATCGTTAACTGGATTCTTCCCTTTTCCTTTTGTAACTGCCCTCTGGGAACTTCACAGTATACAATTGTGACCGTTATTTACTCAATACTAATTCTGTACCAGGCATTATGTTCTTTCTTTGCCATTTCTCCTTGATTTTGTTAGATGCCATATGTTTTGCAGGTAGTTAAATTGACATGATAGAATGTAATGCCCAGATTCCCACAACTACCAGGTAGTGGAGCTAGGATTCCAACTCAGTTTGTTTTCTTCAAAATCCTTGATTTTAACAGCTCTAATATCCTGCCTACTAACATCTTATAGTACCTAACACTGTGCTATGAATGGGACCCTCTCCCCATGGTAACTATGTATCTTGTTATTTATATCAGTCTTTGATTCCTTGCCCTTTTGCTCCACAAGTTTGTCTCGGTAGTTTTCCATAGCAGTTTTTAATTTCTGCTGCCACTCCCTTAGTTCCTTATTGCCAGTTTGTCCTGTGGTGATACCAATTCATATTTAGCAAAAAACAAGTTTTAAAATCCGACATGACCTTTATGACTATTGTTGATCTCCCTTTTGAACTTTCCTTTCCAGTTTAAATAAATCAGTCTTTTGTGTGTGGGTTTTCTTTTCTTTTTTTTTTTTAACCATTCTCCTCGTCTAAAATAATTCTTTTTTATTTTGTTTTCGTTTAAATCTGCGCCCCAGTCCCTTAGTCTCCATTTATTGTCCATAGATGATTGCTCTCTTTTCTAAACTTCTGTTTTTGGTAAGCTCATTTGGCCTTTAACATAAAATATTTTGTATTTCTCAGTTATGTCTGTATGTGTTGTTTTTTTCTTCTTCTTTCCAACTTTGAATTGTAAATTCCTTGAGGGTTAGTTTTTATACTTGTCTTTAGTTCCCATGTTCAACATCTGGCATAATAGCAGGAACATTTTAGATGGTTAAGCTGTTGGACAAATGGATTTTATTACTTTAATACTTGTCTTATTTGAGATTTAGAAAAAAAATGCTAATAAATCTTAGCTTAAATCACCATGGACTTACCTCAGAAGAACTCCTTAAAGCATTATGTTGAAGAGATATAAGTACATTAGTAATTAACATAGTGTATTACATGTCTTTATTTTATATTTTTAAAAATATGTCATTTTTGTTTTTTCCTCCCTCTCTGTCTTTCCCTCTTTCTTTGTTTCTTTTTTATTTTTTGGCAGCCGGTTAGAAGACAGTCCCTTACCCCTCCTCCTCAGAACACTATTACATGGGAAGAGTATATATCTGCTGAAAATGGAAAGTAAGTTTTTTTGTTGTTTATTGATTTTCTTTTATAAAGAAAGGACTTTTTTGTTTTACTTTATTTTATTCATTGGTTTTTAGAAAGAACAATTTGTAAAAACATGAATATTTAGGTGTAAAATTATTTTATAAAGAATTTTTAGTGTAGTTTTGTCTGAAGCAATTCTTTTATCATGTAAAATGTAGATTAAGTATGATGAGGGAGGAAAGTAACCCCAGTTACATTTGAATAAGTTGTAGAGCCTTCTTTTTACATCCTGGCTGCCATTTTATGTAACCCCAAAACTTACAGACATTATTCTAAGAAAATATAATGTGAAGAATTCCCCACTGCAGTTGCTTGAGTTTTTTCCCTTATATATGAACTTTTATGAAGAATTTCCCACGGCAGTTGCTTATTTGAGTTTTTCCCTTATATATGAACTTTTATAATCTGTTATTATCCTTAGTCTTTAGCATGGTGAGTGAAGTTGTTCACTATTTTTCTACTTTTTGACATTCTGAGCTCATCTCTTGTCATTATCTGTTTCAGCCTGTGCCAGGCCTACTTCTCACCATCTTTACATAAGACTTTGCTTAATGTTATATTACTGATCCTTATTAGAGTACCTATTACATGGTTTGTATGTAGTAAACATTTACTAAATAAAAGGATGATAAGTGAATAAATGGTTTGTTTTGAATGAATAAATAAAAAGATTTTTTTTCTGGCCAACCCTGTCAAAGAAAGTATACAGTTGTTAGTAGAAAATGTTTTTTCCTTTTGGTAGAGAATAAAATATTAGCTACTTCCATGATTAGGAAGAAGCTGTCATGACTTATTTTGGTTAATATTTAAGGTTTATTATTATACTTTTCTAACTTCAAAATATTTCCATCTTATAATAGTCTATAGTTAATATAAAATTTTTTACTCTTTACTTCTTACTGGTCAGTGCTAAGAAGTGTAGACAGTAAAAGAGTGAATTGAATAAGTGATTTTAGAGGTATGCAATATTTTGTTCCAGAGATCCAATAAAACTGTTTAAAGTTTATTTCTTCTAGCGATTTGCTTTATTCCTAAAAGTAGTGATTATTAAAATTACATTTAATATGAAATTTGTTGATTTTTCTGAACTTTATACTAGGTTCTTTTTTTGTTACCCTTGTCTCATTTCTTATACATAAGAAGTCTTTTTAGCATAATTTAAATTTATTTCTATACAGAGTAAGAAAAATTGATTTATTGTCAGTAGAAGATGACAGATTCTTCATAGGAAGATGGTAGCATGTAGAAAAGGTTTCCTAATTTTTTTTTTCTTCCCATTTTAGAGCTCCTCATCTGGGTAGAGAACTGGTGTGCAAAGAGAGTAAAAAAACATTTAAAGCGACAATAGCCATGAGCCAGGAATTTCCTTTGGGAATAGAGTCGTAAGTTTGTTACTAACTATATAAGTTTATGAAAGAAACTAAGCAACCCTAAAGGCTGTAATAATATTTGTATCTGAGTGTTGCATTTGAGGCCTTTGAAATGAAAAAAGCAAATAGCCATTGTTTGATAGTGTGTGCACACTTCTAGGTGTTTTCTAGTTCACAGACTACTAACATTTTTACTCTTTTAACCAGATAAGTTTTTGAGTCATTTTTTTAAATTATAAAAGCAGTAAATGAATCCATGGTTATTATAAAAAAATCTAACAGCATGGAAGTTCATGGAATAAAAATGAGTTTACTGTTATGTCACTAATAGTTAATAAGTGAATAACTGGGATGGGTGTTTTTGTCTAGATTTTTCTGTGTGTTTTGCATTTTTTATAGGATCAGGGAATAGTTTATATTTTGTTCTGTGAATTTCATTTTTTCTTTTAAAAATGAGTGTATCTCAGAGTTCTCCCAATAATTACATTTTTCTCTCTTCTTTCCTTGGTATTTTTAGTATTGATGTACTGTCCTTTGTTGTATCATCCTCCTGCTGATAAACATTTTGATTGTAGTTTGTCATCATTGTAACTAGTACTGCAGTGAATGTCTTGAATATATCCTTTCAAACCTGTACTCATCAGATGCTCATTTTAAAAAATCCCAATTTGTGGGGCACCTGGGCCGCTCAGTCAATTAAGCATCTGACTCTTGATTTCGGCTCAGGTCCTGGTCTCAGGGTTGTGAGATGGAGCCTTACATTGTGTTGGGCTCTACACTGGGTATGGAGCCTGCCTAAGATTCTCCTTCCCTTTTTGTCTGCCTTCCCCTCTCAAAAACTAGAAATCCAATTTGGAGAGGTGGGTGGAGTGGAAGAGATGGGTGGGTAGAGCTGACTAACAGAAAGGTAACTTCAGGCTCCTTTCTAAAGGAGGGGATGAATTGAAGCACCAGACAATTTTTCCTTCTTAGTTCCTTCCCTTTCTAGTTTGGCCTAGTATATTAAAAAATAATTCTCAGGGTGCCTGGGTGCCTCAGGCAGTTAAGCGTCTGCCTTTGGCTCAAGTCAGAATCCTGGGGTCTTGGGATCAAGCCCTGCATTGGGCTCTCTGCTCAGCAGGGAGTCTGCTTCTCCCTCTCCCTTTGCCCCCCCCCCCCCATTCGTGCACATATGCGCTCGCTCTCTCTCTCTCTCTGTAATGCTTTGTAAATAAAATCTTTAAAAAATAATGCTCATAGAAGAAAGGAGGACTCATATTTTCTACAAAGGATGTACGTGTCTCATACTTCTCAGTAACCAAAATTAAAAAAAAAAAAAAAAGGTAGAATGAGCTATGCAGCCCTCAATCTATGGATCAGAGAGGGAGATTGATAGTTGTCAGAAGATGTGAGAAGGGCATTAGCCATACCTACAAATCTGCATGATTCATCCTAGTTTGGACCCCACTGACTCAAGGATGCACCAGTTTTATGTTCTAATAAAGAAGAAAAATGTGGCTGATTTATAAGAGGCTATCAATTTTAGGAGTTATCCCAATTTCACAGTTAGCATGTGAAAAAGAAAATGGATACATTAGAATTTATAAAATGTGGCCATTATAACCATTCCTTCTCAAAAAAAAAAATTAAAAACCGAGCATGTACAAGCCAGATAAAATATTTATTCCACAGTAAGATACAGGTCAAAGAACAGAAGAAAATTCCTTGTAAATGCTACAGAAAAATGTAAGAAGAATGTGAAATAAGTAAACTAGGTCATTCTAAGATGAGATGATAAGATAATAGAATTAAACGAGAAGGAGATTATAAGGCTAGGAAATACATTAAGCACTAAATAACACTAGTGTGGAACAAATACATTAGAAACAATAATGAACACAATAGATGTGGCTGAAAAATAAAATTTGATAGCTCATCGTGAATTTAATGAAAGAAGAGGCTAAAGAATTAGAGAAGCAATATTTATGGAGGACAAGAATGTTCAACATAAGGATCATTGGTGATCCATTTACATGAAAAGCCTCCAAAATGTAACCATAATAGCAAAGTAGGGTAAAAAACAAATCCTTTGTAAGGAAAAACAATCTGTAGCATAACTTTAGGTTCTAAGAAAAATCGAAGGATGATTAGTAACAGTAATTATCCTGATTATACTGTTGGACTTCAGTTGTTAGTAAAGAAATCCAAAGGCATTTAGGCAAAAAAAAAAAAAAAAGGTAAAAACCTAGCTTTGCATTTTTTCGCATCTTGACATTTCTGAGACAAAGAAAATGTGATCATGTAGTGTATCTGGCTAAGATGTCATTTACATATCAAGGCAATTGAAGAAAACACAGAAGAATTCAAGACATTTGGCAGCTATAGGTTTATTTTGAAAGAAAAGTAATACTACTTGAAAATGAAATCCATCCGTGGTTGAGCGTCTGCCTTTGGCCCAGGGCCTAACCCCGGGGTCTTGGGATCAAGTCCCACGTCAGGCTCCCTGCATGGAACCTGCTTCTCCCTTTGCCTGTGTCTCTGCCTCTCTCTCTCTCTGTGTCTCTCATGAATAAATAAATAAAATCTTAAAAAAAAAAAAAAAAAACGAAATCCATCCAACCAAAAGATGAAACGGGACATTACAGTTAAAGACTAATGGAATATTGAATTCAGGCAGGCTTTATGAAATTGTAATTCAGAGGGAAAGAAGTATAAACTGAAATTTTTTGCCAGCTAAATTTCCCTTTAAACATACAAAAAAGAGGGCAGCGGGGGGCCGCCTTCAGCCCAGGGCGTGATCCTGGAGACCCAGGATCCAGTCCCATGTTGGGCTCCCTGCATGGGGCCTGCTTCTTCCTCTGCCTGTGTCTCTGCCTCTCTCTCTTTCTCTCTCTCTCTCATGAATAAATAAAATCCTTAAAAAAAAAAACATACAAAAAAGAAACACTCATTTATGAAATCTGTAAGAAATCAAGGAATACAAAGAACATAAGAGCTCTTCACACGTACAAAATTGACCGTGAAATTCAGCCACCCAAGCAGTGAGACTAATTAAAGGACTCAGGAGTGTGTAGACTTCAGGAAGAACATGGGTGTAAACCTTTCATTTAAATATAAATATAAAAATCAAACAACTGGAAACTCTGGCTTCAGAATCAAATGTAAATGTTGTAAACTTTGACACATGAAAGAGAGTAATAAAAAACCAGGAGACGTTCCTCATCCTTAACCTCTAGACGTCAGTACTCCTGTCTGAGTTACAAAGCATGCGAAGGCACGCAGTTCTAAAACAACAGAAGGACACAGGTCAGTTTGAAAAATGATAATATTTTTTTCTCCTTCCATTTTTCAGATTATTGAATGTTTTGGAAGTAATAGCTCCCTTCAAGCACTTTAACAAGCTTAGAGAATTTGTTCAGATGAAGCTTCCTCCAGGCTTCCCTGTAAAACTAGGTAAGAGAATATTTATATGTAATCTCAATGTCCATTAGAAATACGGATCTGATTAGTAACATTTAATAAGAAATGTACTTGGAAGGAAAATGATTTCCTAGTTGCTTACATTTTTATAAAGTTTTCCTGTGATTACACGCATTGAGATTTATGTTTTATATTTTATGTTTAGAACTCCAACAGAGAATTAGAGAGTTCTAATTCTACTGGATTTAAGTTAAATGTAAGGGATATGCAAATATTTCATACAAGAGGGTGTGAGAACTTAAAATGCCCTGTGATAACGTTTTCTAATGTCAAATAGGGAGACTGGGTTTTAGCCCAAATTTTTAGCAGACTCTTGAGTTTCTGAACAGTGGGAATGTTTGTGGAATCCTAACAGTCACTATTCTTGGGTAAAATAATACTCATACATTTTATCTTTTAGTTTTAAATGTTTAAGCTTAATTTCATCTTAAGCAATGATCTTTCAAAACACTAAACTCCTGTTTTTGTCTGTATTTATCTTCCTAAGTATATCAGAAAACTGGGAACAGGAGACTATTAAATGGTTCTTAGGAGTTTAGGCTTAGATTTAGTGTCAAGCTTCAAGAGAGCCAGTAATACCACCCATGTTCTATTTGGATGGTCATTAAATATGCCACCAATTATTTAATCAGTGCTTGCTGTGTGCCAGATGCTTTTCTAGGGATGAGAGATGGTAAAAGTCTCTGCCCTCTTAGAGTTTACATTCCAGTGGAGAGAAAAATAAATATATAGTAAGTATAACCTTTATTTAATCCCTCAGATAGATTTTAGTTTTTTTATTCAACATTACTAAAATCACATTTCAGAATAATTAGGCCAAAATGCTTTTCTCACAGAAATAATGCTTTCATTGCTAAAAATTAAACATGACCTTCTCAACTTTACAGACTTGGAAATAAGCATTTTGTGGGTTAAAATGGATTTTAAAACATTTCAAAATGTCACTGTAGATTCCCTTTGTAATGAAAAAGTATTGAGAATCCAGTGTCTACTTGAAGAAACCAGTGATAAGATCGTAAGGTAGAAATGATTTGAAAACTAAAGCAATCAAGAGATGTGTGTTTGAGCTGCTGGTAGGGTTCATTATGTGCTCATTTTTGCAGAAGCTTAAAATCCGATTGTAATATTCTATAGCCAGAAAATAGTTGATGCATTGGACTCTCTTCTAGGTACTATATTTAAAGAGGCACAGTGACAAACTAAAACAGTGGGCAGGGATTGAATATATGAGAGTTTCTAACTATCTCTGTGTTCATATCTATTTAAGTCCCAAACCTCAGTCAAACCCACAATACAATATAGATTTGTATTTAAAAGAAATGTTTTGATTATGTGAAAAGGAAAAAAAAAAAGTAAACTATACTTCTCTGCAGGCATTTCTCTAATATAGAACCACATTCTTAACAAGGGATTGATAATCTTTTGCTTGTATACTTTAAAGTTATTGGGAATTTGTTTACCTTTCTCTCTCTCTCTCTCTCTTTTTTTTTTTTTGTCTTTTTTGTCCTTCTTTTGAATTAACTCTGTAAAACTCTGATCCTGGGTTTGTTTAATCTTCCACCAGTTTTCTTATGTGGTCAGGCTAAAAAATACAATTGAAGGGAAAATTATAAAAATTTAAAAATTGTTAATACAATTATGTTTTCAAAATCAGCCAGAGCTTTTAAATGCTAATTATGAATGACCTTTTCGCTTTTTTGCTTCTTCTCCCATTTTGCTCAAAGGCTAAATTTGAACCTCTTTTATCAGTCCCCAGTTTCTCCCACTGCTTCTTTCCACAGTCTAAGCAGGTGGTTTTTGCTTCCTTAATTACAAAAAACAATCGGAAATGAGACCTCCCTCTTACTTTCACCCCCCCCCCCCAATATAGACTTTTTTGTCCCAAGTCCCATCTTTTCCTTTATCTTTCCTATCTCAGTGGAAGTGGTACCTCTCTTCTTAACTTGAGTAATCTTTCCATTTGTACTATGGATCTGTTCTTCCATTTCTTTTAAAAAGCTTACTCTATCAGGTCTCCCCATATTTTTCTTTTATCTTCAGACTTCCTTCTCTAACTGCTTTTTCTTAGTTGTTAGGCTTTGTTCAGGTCTTTTTCCTTTCAAAATTTAACCAACTAAGTAAAATAACCCCTTTAATTCTACCCTACTCAGCACTTGGTCCTTAATCTTTGTTTTTCATAGCCAGGCTACTTGAAAGTCTAGTTTTATATCTCCACTGTTACTTTTATCTACAATTATATTGTAAAGGGGAGAAGGTGAAGGCACATAAAGGGAGGCAGAGTTTCTCTACTTCACTTGAACTGCTAAAAGGATGACACTAAAAGACTATGGCAAATTAGTTATATATAACATATATAAAATATATATAGCTAAAGAAACTATACGAAGAGGTATATTCAAAAACACTAGACAAATGAAATTCTAAAGTACTGTGGTAACCTACTGGAAGGCAAGGAAAGAAAATGAAATAAAGTACCAGAGACAACAACAAAAAGGCAGACTTAGTATGTAAATAAGTCCATTAAATGTAAATAGTCTAGATAGATTGTTACTTAATTAATATGTAAATAATTCCATTAAATGTAAATAGTCTAAATAGACTGTTTAAAAGATAGAGATTGGCAAAATGGATTAAGAAACATGACCCAAGGGATCCCTGGGTGGCGCAGCGGTTTGGCGCCTGCCTTTGGCCCAGGGCGCGATCCTGGAGACCCGGGATCGAATCCCACATCGGGCTCCCGGTGCATGGAGCCTGCTTCTCCCTCTGCCTGTGTCTCTGCCTCTCTCTCTCTCTCTGTGACTATAATACATTAAAAAAAAAAAAAAAAACTTAAAAAAAAAAAGAAACATGACCCAAGTGTATGTTCTTTTCATGCCTCCAAATATGATATAGGAAGGTTGAAAGTGAAAGGATGTTTCATGTAAACATTAATCAAAGGATAACAGGAGTAACTCTCTTAATGTTAGATAAAGTAGATTTCGGAGCAAAGAAAATGATCAGAAACAGATAGGGATATTTTATAATGATGAGAGGATCAATTCAAGAAGAATGGCAATTCTACATGTATATGTACCAAAGAACAGAGCTACAAGGTAGGGGAAACAAAAACTGAAAGAAATGAAAGGAAAACATCTAAAATTATAATTGGAGACTTCATCACTCTTCTTCCCTAAACAGTTGATATAACAACTAGACAGAAAATCAGCAAGGATACAGAACACCTAAACTACAGCACTTAATTGGCATTTACAGTACAGTTTACCCAACATTAGCTAAATACACGTTCTTTTCACACGCTCATGAAACTTCCTATACCAGGGTAGGGCAAATCCTGGGCCATAAAACAAACTTCAATAATTGTAAAATAATAAAAAAATTAATCATTATATATTCATGCTAGACAATAAGAGAAAAAGAAGAGCAAAATAAACCTAAAGCCAACAGAAAGAAGGAAATAACAGTAGAAATCTGTGAAAGAGGAAACAAAACAAATCTTGAATGTCAATGAAGCAAAGAACTGGTTCTTTGAAAAGATTGATAAAATGAACATATTTGCAGCAAGACTGATAAAAAGGGAGAAAACACAAATTATGAAAATAAGGAATGATATTGGATAGTACTACAAGCCTGCAGAAATCAAACGGATAATAAATACAGTAAAGAATGAAATGGAGGGAACAAAGGCATTCAGAGCAGAAAGAAAGAAAACCTTTTGTTTGCAAAAGACATAATTCTGTAAGTAGAAATCCTGGTGATTCTACCAGAAACCAGAATTCATGAGTTCTGCAAGATGGCAGGATACAAATTAAACATAAAAAAACCAATAGTATTTCTAAATACTAGCATTGAACACATAGACATCAGAATTTAAATATTAAGTACTATTTACAATTAGACAATTGTAAAAAAAATACTTAGGCATAATTTTGACTAAACATATACATTTTTTATATGTTGAAAATCATACAACACTAATGAATGAAATTAAAGGAAGATCTAAACAAATGGAGAGACATACCATGCTCATGGATTGGAAAATTCAACATAGGAAAGATGTTCATTCTCCCCAGTTGCTATGCAGGTTTAGCATAGTTCTTGCACTGATCCCAGCAATAGTTTTTTGTAGAAACAGACAAGATTATTTTAAAATTTACATGGGAAGGCAAAGAATCTAGAATATCTGTATTAGTTTTCTAGGGCTGCTGTAACAGAATACCACAAACTTGGTTTGTTTAAACAATAGGGATGTATTTTCTCATGGTTTTGGAAGTTACAAATCTGAGGTCTCTTTCGTGGGCTTCCGGGGCTATCCATGCCTCTCCCCTAGCTTCTGGCGATTTTCCTTGTCTTCTAGAAGAGTCACTCTGATCTTTGCCTTCACTGAACTTCACATGATGTTCTTGCTGTGTGTCTCCAAATTTCCCCATTTTTAAGGACGCTGATCATATTGGATTAGAGATCACTCTAACGACTTTTAACTTGATTACTTCTGCAAACTGCAGACCCCATCTCCAAAAGAATAGCCAAAACAATTTTGAAAAAGAATAAAATGTGAGTTGTCTATTCAGTTTCAATATTTACTGTATAGCTGTAGTAATCAAGATTGTGTGCTACAGGCTGAGGGATGAATATATAAACAACATGACAGACAGAGAATCCAGAGATAGACCCTCATAAATATGCACACTAATTTTTTATAAAGATGCGATAACAGTTCAATGGAGGAAAGATAACCTTTTCAACAAATGGACATCCAAAGGCAAAAAAAGGAACCTCTGCCTAAGTCCTGCAGTTCGTATAAAAGTTAGTTGAAAAGGGATCATGGACTTGAATCTACATATAAAATGTAAAACTTTAAAACTTTTAGGAAATAAACAGAAAAAAACCTTAGGGATATAGGTTTAAGCAAGGAGTTCTTAGACTTCATAAGCATTATGTGTGAAAAGAAAAATCAATGAATTAGACCTCATGAAAAGTGAAGACTGTTGGCTCTCTGAAAGACTTAGTTAAAAGAAAGAAAACACAAGAACTTTTAAAACTCATCAGTAACAGAACAGGCCCATTAGAAGAGGGCAGAAGACACAGACATTTCACCAGAGAAAATACGTAACTGGAACGTAAGCACATACACAGTGTTGAGTCGTATTAACCATTCGGGAAAGGCAAATAAAACCACAGTATCACTTTGCACCCCGAACAGAATGGCTAAAATAAAACGTGTGCAGATGTGGGAAAAGTGGAGCACTCAGTACGGGCCGAGTGTCTTTGTCGTAGCCCCGAACTAGAGGCAGCCAGCTGTTCACTGCATGTTCTCTCTTCCACTCTTAACTGTGTTTATAACTGATACTCCTGTTGTTGAACCTGCTGGCTCCGCTCTGTGATCGTTCTGGTCATCTCTCCAGGATTTGACTCTGTTGTGTACAGTCCTCATCCCCGTGAATGACAGGTCGTCTTCAGGTTTCCTCTGACTTCTTGGACAGAATTCTCTCTCGATCGTCTCCCTGCGTGTCTGCTCCTTCTGGAATGCGTCTCTCCTTTTACTCGTCGGCCTCCGTGACATTCTCATCACATCTGCCCACACAGTGCACGTCACTTCCCTGCTCACGACCTTCCACTGGTTCTCCTTTTCATCCAGAGAAATAGCCAAAGACTTGTTGACCTAAACCCCACCTGATCTGGGCGCCTGTCTCTCCTCCTCCTGTTCATCTTCCTTTCACTCACCTGTCAGCCACACTGGCCTCTTAGCTGTTCCCAGGATACACGGGACACTGTCTTTTTTAGGGCTGTTGTACTTGTTCCCTCTGCTTGGGATTTTTTTCCCTCTGGGCAGCTGTATGGTTCACGGCTCAGGTCTTTGCTGGAAGGTCACTTAATTGAGGTTTTTCTCATGACCACCCTGGTCAAGAGCTCCAACACGGAGACTCCTTTCTCCCCACCGTGCTTTACTACCTCTCTCTATATTCTTAGTCACACTTACTTTCACTTATTTCCCGTGTCTCCCAACCAGGATATAATCTCCATCGATGAATTTTTTTTTTTTCTCCTGCTCACTTGTTTTTTCCCTTGTTTCCAATGCCTAAGATGGGTCATTAACTTTTTCTGAAGGATAGTAAATATTTTAGGCTTTGCGAGCCATATGGTTTCTGTCACAACTACTTAATTCTTGTTGGAAAACAAAAGCAGCCATAGACAGTAAGTAAATGCATGGCATCATGTGTTCCAATAAACTTTACTTAGGGGCATTGGAGTTTAAACTTCATGTAATTGTGTGGGTGTGTGTTTTTAACCATTACAAAATGTAAAATTATTTGTTATTTGTATTTCTTTTGTATTAGAATGAAGAGAAATCAGCTCAGGGTCCGAATAGTATATATATACACTATGATATGAATAGAAAAGATGCCAGAATGTGAAAAGTACAAATATATCTGTCTCTTGGCCCCAAGAAAAAGATAAGAGCCTGGGGGACTCTGTCTTAATAGGTTTAAGGTTGGGAAGCCACGAGAACTTGTATTTGTGATGTGATTCTTTTTTTTTTTTTTTTAAAGATTTTACTTATTTATAAATGAGAGAGAGAGAGGCAGAGACACAGGCAGAGGGAGAAGCAGGCCCCATGCAGGGAGCCTTATGTGGGACTCGATCCCGGGTCTCCATGATCATGCCCTGGGCCGAAGGCGGCGGTAAACTGCTGAGCCATCACCCGGGCCGCCCTTGAGATGTGATTCTTGATGCCTTGGTGTGTCTCTCTCTCCACCAATACAAAGCCCTTCTCCAAAATAGACGCACCCACTGTTGGACACATATTAGGACTCATCAGGGTCCCGAGTATTCAGTGCTTCCTTACATTTAAGGGGCGTGGATATCTCGGATAGTATTTCTAGTCTGTAAATAGATAAACATTTTACAATGCTGTCATTGATCGTCCTCTCTAGATATTCCCGTGTTTCCTACGATCACAGCCACTGTGACTTTTCAGGAGTTTCGATATGATGAATTTGATGGCTCCATCTTCACTATACCTGATGACTATAAGGAAGACCCGAGCCGTTTTCCTGATCTTTAGCTGACATGGAAAGTGATGTCCTCTCACAAGGAAAGCAAGCAGACAGATACAGAGACCCAGAAGTGAATCCAAGTAGAAGGGACAGGTGTTCTGAGAAGAAAAGGGAATTACATTGAGCCGACACATCAGTAATACGATACAATGAGATGGGCCTTTAAAAAGAATTTCGGCAAGTTTCCTGATGTGCCATTTTCAGTCTTTTTAAAAATATACATATTATAAGTGTAATAGTTTGACACCTTAATGACCCTGAGTACTTCTTATGTAAAACAGCTATAAGTGCTGTGATTTGTTTTTAAAGATTTTTACACTTCTTGTTGAAATATATATGCATATAAATATATCTATATCTATATCTATATCTAAAACACTCCTGGACCATTAACATAAATTAAATGTCTTAAGAGATATGAAGCCCTTTTAAACTTGTCATCTTATATTCAAGGTGACATTTATAAATATTCCTTCAAGCTTTGTTTTCATAAAATGTAAACTATGTAACATTATGTATAGTTCAGTAATTTGAATGTTTGTTCAATATAATGAACTAGAAGGAATGCAGTTTTCTGTAGATGAATGAACCAAATGGTAACCATTAAACAATTGCATTTATATGTTGCAATACATTTCAGAAGGAGCGTTCACTCTGCAGGGAATAAGGTACCTCCTTTAGCACCTTAGTGCAATTCATTGTGGTGCTATTTGTTTTTACCTGAATTCTTTCTTCAATGGAAAATGTTTGTTACTAATCTTCCTTTCATAGAACCTCTATTTTTTCTTTTTTTTTTTTTCTAAACCTGAGTTTAAAAGTCCTTTTTGTGTTCATGATAAGGTATGGTTAGCATGCTTAAAGATACTCCTCTTCCAAATCTCAGCACTTTAAAAAAACTCCAAATTTTTAAACTCGCTTCCTAATAAGTGCACATCATTCTGATTATTCTGTTTGTTTTTAATGGAATATGGATGCATTCGTGTCAGTTAAAAAAAAAAAAATCCACCCACGTACTTTGGACATCCCTACATACTTAATGCTTTCAAAGTAAGGTAAAAAAACATTTTATATGCTAACAGAATATATTTGTTACAAGCTAAATTCCAGAAATGTACACAGGATTGACGATTCCTACTGTTTATTTTTTTAAGTCACGAGAAAATATTTATTGATTTTAATCTCTAAAGTGAAATCATGCATTACTCATTTTTGCATTTAAAAAATTTCATATTTATTCCAAGACGGTTTAAAGGTCCAAGACTGAAAATAAATTAGGGAGAATCATGTTTAACAGTCATAAAATGTTATGTTGTATTAAAGAGCTTAGCTAAAAAATGTTTTTTAAATGTATCCTGATCAATGTGTCAGAATGCATCTGTCAAATTTTGTAGAGTGACCAATAGTCTAAACTTTTTCCAGGATTTTAAATAATTTGAATGAATTTAGAGACTTTTATTGAAGAGATGATTTATTTAAAAATCCAAAGCATCAACCATAAGAAAATTTTATAATAAACATCTATAAAGCTGCATCTTCCATGCTGAAACACGACATTGCATATGTTGACATTTTATTACATTTTATAATGAAGTGATCATAGTTACAGATTCAAAGACCAATTACTCCCACCGTATGTGGGTCTGTTGAATTTCGCGGAAAGAGCTGGTAAACCCAGATTAGGTTTATGGACTAGAAGTTGATCCCTGTTATTTTGGGAAGGCTTGATGATCAGGGGACTTGGAGGTGGAGTCCTCCCGTGGGTGGGCCGGGCCCTCCCCGCCCTCCCCGGGAGCGTGCTGTCCTGCAGGCAGGTGCTGCGGATCTTGCACACGTGCGGACGACCTGACGCAGAAGCAGCGTGGCAGCCTGCGGCTTGGGACTTGGGTTCCTCGGAGCTGTGACTGGCTTGCTGGGGTACACTGGAGGTAGGGAGACTACTGAAAACTTTTGCACTTGGATTTTGTTCTTAACTCCTCTCCTTTTCTTTCATAAAGAGTAGTAGATTATCCATTCCGAGATGTCTTTGGTCACAAAGGACAAGCAAATGTATCTCTTACGATGGTGAAAACAAGGAGTCAATAAATGCAAATAAACTTTTCACAATATTAGACTTTTCAAAATGTGCCTTTTAATCCAGTTGTTGAGTGCAGCGAGCGCTGTGCGCGCGCTGTGTCCCGGTGCCTGAAGCGCCCGTCCGTGACCCTACATTCTGATAATCTCACGTGAAAACCTAGGTTTTGCGGGAGTCCACAAAGTCCCACAAGCCTTCCATTTGTGAGCGAAGCAACTGTTGGAAGTCGGGAGGCGGTAACGGGGTCATCCTCGGTGACCCCTGAGGAGTGCTCGGTATCCCTGCCCTAGGACAGGCGTCCCTGCAGGACAGGATTCCTGTCCTCAGGGAGATGCTCCCCGAGACCCAGGTCTCCTCCGTCTGCACCTGTCGGGTGTCACAGGGGGAGCATCGGGTGTCACAGGGGGAGCATCGGCCAGGTGCGGTGGTTGCCGGGAGCGCAGGTACAGGTGACAGTCTGGACGCCGCGCTTCGGGGAAGCTGAAACCCTTTCCATAGCTGAGCCCTCAGCGGCGGGGGCGCGGCTGCCACCACCCCCAGTCAGGAGGCTCCGCGACTTCACTTCTAAGGGCCACTGGGGGCGGAGGCCCTGCCACAGACGGGATCAGCGCCCAGTTTGTACCTTGTGCGCATCACACATTCTTACACCAGAGGGAAATGTTACAGGGTCATGAGAAAAAGCCTGCAGGTCCTGCGGGGGATGGAGCCCTGGGGGGGTGGAGCCCTCTGGGGGAGGGAGTCCTGCAGGGGGGGGGGGTGGTGGTGGGGAGCCCTCGGGGGGATGGAGCCCTGGGGGGCGGCAGTGGTGGATGGCGCCCGCGCTCTCCAGGTGCAGCGGACCGCAGCCCCGGGCCGGGCTCCCCGTCCTCATCCCACGGACCCAAGGCCCCGGCACCCCGGCACCGTCCGTCTGCACAGGGGCCCCGGCCCCGGCGAGGAGCCACCCCTCCGGCCAGGGAGGGGGGCGGGGGGCCGGGACGTGGGGAGGCGCAGTCGCTCACCTGGGCAGTGGGCCCCAGGCCCCCGCCCCTCGCCCACTGCCCTGGCCCAGCCGGGGGCGCCCCCACCCCCCACCCCGCCTGGGGTGGGGATGACGGACACCCACGTGGGAGCCAGGGACCTGGAAACGTCGCGGCCCAGCGCCTCGCTCGCTGCCAGGGCCGCTGCCAGGGCCGCTGTGCTCGGACTCCAGAAGGCCGCGGGGGAGTCCGCTGGCGCCCCTCGGACCCCCGGGGTGCAGCCCAGGGCGTCAATAAACACAAATGCAGGTTTACAGGAGCATCAGCATAAGTTTAAGGGTTTTATTATCAAAGTCTTGTAAAACAATTTCAGAAACTGTACATCAACATGGCACAGACTGTAGCCTACTTTTGCTTTTACTGCACAAAAGTGAAGCTCGAAACTCCTGTAACTAAGAAAACAGTCGCCTAACTACTTTGCATTTAACATGGAATCACCGTGTGCATAAGGTTACTACTGCAGTAACAGTAACACAAATTTATTGGTTTTATACAACTCGAGATCAAATAAAAAGTACATTATCAAGTAGATTTGTCTTATTTTAAAAGCATATGAAGGTCAATTTAAAATGCACTACCCCTTTTTTCCAACACTGAGATTAAAACAAATTAATAAAAGACTGGAAAACTGACAATCGGGACGAGAGAGAACTTCCTTTTGCAGATGGACTCAGGATAGGCAGACGCGTTCACTGATGTCACGACGTGGAATAAATTATTTCAGGAAAACAAATTCCCAAACACCTTATGAAAAAGTATACAACTCTACTTCAAAATACGCTACTGACCCACTGCCGGAGGCCGCTTCCTCTGAAATCTGGTTTCTGTAATTAGAGCCTAATCAGCCATCAAAAAAAGGTTAGTGCATATATATAACCTTTCAGAGTTAAACAAAAGCCACGAAAATTCAGCCACGAGGCTTAAAGGATTATCTATTTCAAATGTTCATTTTCAGATGTAACTAGAAGAATGTTAATTTGTCATGTCAACAAACAAGACCGTAAGGAGATCCATCATGTTGGAGGATTTTAATGACATTTAGGATATTCCTGCCACAATTAACATGCAATCAGTGCATTCCCTACAGGGCTCTATTACGGCAATGAATCAAATTCTAGAAATACTATAAGTGAACTGACTTAATAGAGAGGATCATACACAGAAACAATCCATGCCTGCTGGAGACGCATGCAGCTTTTCGTTGTGTTGTGAAGCAGCACCAGGTTGGTACAACTGCTTGGTCACTCGATCAGATCTCACCACGTCAACAACTGGTTACTCGTGTATCGTTTTCTAGAAGCTTTGGGGTGTAAATGACTAGTATCACTATCAGGAGCTTTATGACCATTTGTAACTCAGAGCTGTGCACACCTAGGTCGGAGATGAACAAGTACAGCGTTGAGGTCGCACGAGGAATGACACTGATGCATGTTTACAGGCGGGCGCCACGGGCCGGGCTCAGTCACTCATGTCCATGTCCTCTTCGTGATGGTCATCCCCATTCACTTTGGATTCCCGGAGGGCGTCGCCCGGCCCCTTCTCCACCGAGCACTCCTTCGTCTTAGGGGAACTCGGTTCGGCTGCCTTCTTCTCCTCCTTCTTCTCCTTCTCGCTGTCGTAGCCCTGCTCCTCTTCGTCGTAATCCCGTGTGACCTGCTTTGCCAAGGAGAATAAAGAAGTAAACGTCTTTCCAGAAAGACCGGCTGGCAAGATCCCCCAGGCTCCCCCGAGCGCCGGAGCAAACCCGTTTGTAAACCTACTTTGACGTCTTTGTCGCTCTCCGACTTTCGTTCCCGGTCCTTCTCCTTGTCTTTACTTTTCTTCTTCTTGCTTGTTGATCGTTCCCGTTCATCTCTGCTTCTCTCTTTGTCTTTATCTTTCTTCTTCTCCTTTTTATGTCTAGGGGGACAGGGACACAGCCTCAAACCGATGTGCTCTACACACCGCTTAGTTCCGCGAGTGCGGCCGCACAGCCTGGGTCAGGGCACAGGGCACCGAGCCACAGGAAGACCAAGGGGAGAGGGGTTGAGAGCGCAGGGGGGAGGGGGGGCGACGACGACGACAGACCCGGGGCCCCAGCACCGACATCCTTACCTCCGAGGGGACGGCGAACGCGACAGCTTTCTTTTAGGCGACCGAGGCTTTTTGGGAGACCGGGTGCCACTGCGACTCCGCCGCCGCCGTCTCTCTCTAGAAGCACAGACGCACCAACCACGCTTACACGCGGCCCCGTGCCTGCTCCTGCGGCGGCAGCTCGGTTCTGGAAGGCGCTGTTCCTCCGTGCCCCCCCCCCCCCCCGCCCACGCGGCCCCTCCTGCTTCGGGCGCTGCCTCCGCGACTCAGGGACCCGCAGGGGGACCACCACCGAGCAGAGGCACAGAGGGACACCTGACTCCACACGCCTGCTCAGGCTCCTCCTCACCCTTCGCCCCGTGACCCCCCAGGCCCCCAGCTCTCAGGCTTCGTCACACGGTCCCTGCGGCCCTGAACCCGCACAACCGCCCCCCAGGGTAACCCAGGCGGAGCGGGGTTCGCGCCTCTGGGGAGGCCGGAGGCGAGGCCATGCCCAGGCCGCACTGTGGTCCAGGGAGGACGCCTCCGAGGCCCCCGTGCCCCCGCCCTTAGCCCCGCTCCTCGGCCACCATCTAGCCGCCGCCTCGACCTGCCCCTTGTGGACACTTCACGGACACTTCCTGCCAACGGGGTGGGCACCACGCGGCCGGGGACAGGCGGCTGTCCCGCGTGCTGCCCCAGAGCCTCTAGGGGACACCTTCCCTCTGTGAACCGCTGAACGGTCCTCCTCGGAGGCCCGGACCCCTGTTGACCAGAGTTAGAGGACACGCAGGCGGACTCCTGGGCTGCCGGCGCAGGCTGCTAGGACACTTGCGAAGACGTGTCTGTGTGGCCATGGCGCTTTACACCCCCGGAGGGAACTACTGTTGTCAAGAAATCCGGACGTTTTAAGGAATGGCCAAATGTTTCGCAAAGCATCTGCCCCATTTTACGTTTCTACCAGCAACGCACAGAGTTCCAGTGTCTTCACATCCTCCCCAACCACTGGTTATCATCTTTTTAAAAAACATCGAAAGAAACAGCACGACGCGCGGTGCTTCTGATCTGCTCTGCCCTCAGCCTCTCACGACCCACTGGCAGTTGGTTACGCCTAGAATCCTTCGCACGTCCTAGGTAACAAGGGCCTTACTAGTTTCTCTACGACTTGCAAGCACCTCCTAGCACTCTGGGCCGTCCTGACTTTCTCGATCGTGTTCTCTGACACACACGCCTGTAGGAGCGATGATTTCCAATTTTTCTCTCTCTTTCATTGCCATCGAGGAAACCACTACCAAATGCAATGCCGTAAGAGTTGATTCTATGTTTTCTTCTCGAAAGTTTGTTTGACTTTTATATGTAGGTCTTTCATCCACTGAGCTGTTTTTTATAGAGCCTGAGCCTCCCAGTGAATCTGCACAATCAAGATACCACAACACAGCCCGGCAGCGTGACAGTGCAAGCGGGTGTGGAGACGATGGAAGCAGGTGACGCTTCCTACAGGCGTCGGAACCACCTCAGGAGTGAAAAATACAGGTTCTGTGCAGTGAAGCTGCAACACCGAATTTTTCACTGTGGCAAAATAAAGGACCTAGATCGGAACTTACATACAAGGCCTCTCATTTTATCAATAAACTGGTGTCTGCACGTGGATATTTTAAACATGACGTAATGAAGTTAATGTAGCACTTGAGCGTATCCTCAGTCATTAAAACGTCACAGACAGACCGAATCAGGATGTGCCATGTATTTGGCAAACCTAGAACCTGACCTCTGTTGAATTCCATGTCATTTCAAATAGAACGCTGGAAAACACGGAGTAAAAACCCTTCGCATTATTCTTCACAAATGGCCTGTAAAGAACGTCGACACTGACGTATGCACCTACGAACTGGAAACCATTTCATGCCCACGGCCCACGGATATTCTTGCGCAAGTTATAAAAGGTGCCGAGAACACAATGCCACCCCCTCACCTGCTTGCACTTCTGGAACGTCTGGCTGTGCTGTAACTTTTTGGTGGTGTTTTGGAACGTTTCTTTTCTTTGTCTTCTTTCTTTTTGTCTCTAATAAACAAACACAATTTTAACGAACGCATTAAATTAACACAGCGCTGCAAATAACACGGGCACAACGAGCTCCGCTGCCACTCTTAACAGAAGAATGACACCTCCTTACAGAAACGAGCTGAAGTGGGCAGATCAGTGGGAAATAACTTAGAGACAAATTCCACTTCCTGCTGTTCCACATAAACTTCTCTCCAATAGAGCAAAACAGACTATGCGGTGAAAAAATAATACAGGATGTTGTCCAATTTCCTGGTACGCTGGCAACAGACACCAACAGTTTTCACAACGATCTCCAGGCTCCTCATCGGCCCCTCTCCTCCCAGCTGGTCACCAGCTTCCCCACTCACACGGCCCTGCGTCCGCTACTCTCAGGCCCAAACCCACAAAGTGCCGCCACGTCTAATCAGTTACCAATATTCTTCCCAAGCACATACCCCGCGGGGCTGCTGACCTTTACACCATGGACCACGCCCACCTTCTACTTTCTCCTGCTCCTGCTACACGTTCTGGGCTCTCCAAAGCTATCAGAAAAATACCCCATCACACTGGGCTGTTCCCACACATACCTCGTTCTCAATCTTTCACATATTCTTGTACATTTACTTTTATTTCCTGGAGCATTTCCCCTAGATTACCCTTCCCCCCAAGATCCTGGGTAAAGGTAATCAACATATTTGTTGAATGGGAAGTCCTTCACCCACACCTATACCTATCTTCGACTGTAACGGCAGAGATTGGAAGTATCCCTCCATTCCTTCTCTTTTTTAAAGATTGTATTTATTGATTCGCAAGGGGCGGCGGCGGGGGGGGGACAGAGACCCAGGCAGAGGGAGAAGCAGGCTCCATGCAGGGAGCCCAAGGTGGGACTCGATCCCAGGACCCCGGGGTCACACCCAGGGCCAAAGGCAGATGTTCAACTGCTGAGCCACCTGGGCCCCCCAGTATCCCTCATTCCTCTTGTTTTTCTAAGCCCTTCCCCTCTTTGGTCACCCTGCTTCCATGACTTACCCCCTCCTCGTTCCAATTCTTTAATTTCTAGTTACTGTGAGTCGCCCTTAAGGAGACTCCCTCATGTTTCCCCAAACTGATCCTCTATCAGAAATCTTTTCAAAGTACACATTTGAAAGCAGTAACCCCCAATCCTGTAACTTTTCCGTCTGTTCCCACTGCCTCCTGGGGCAGGTACAAACTCCACAGGGGCAACACCACAGCCTCCGGTTTGTCACCTGTCCCCCAACACCTCTTCGATCTCATCTAGTTTCCCCGGTGCTACTCGCTACCCTGCCATTCCAGGTACTTAGGCCAACTCTGTAAACAACATCCTCTGCCTGCAGCCACGCTCCGAAGTGCAGTCAACCCCGTCAACGCAACCACCAGGCACTTCTCAATCATCTTCCCAAACTACTAACAAGGAGCCTTCCTTGGTAATTACCTTGATCCCACTCGTATAAAAAAAGGCCCTTGAGGGAAAGCATGCCCAACTCCTCTTTGTATGATACACATTTCATTATTCAGCTTTGCTTAATCAATTGGATTAAGAGAACCCACTCTGTAAAATATAATAACTAAAAGCCTCCTCACAGCTGAATACTCAGCAGAGCTACCCCCAAAACTTTGTTCCCAGTTGACTTACATGCTCACCAAGAAAAACTTTTTTGGACTCTGATTATTTTTAATTACATAATTAAATATATAAACGGACAATAGACAGTATAAAAAGTCGCTTCTAGAAAATTAGGCATATATTTTAGAAACAAACAGTTGCTAAAAAAACACTAGCATTGTGCAATTATACGTGTGCGACAACTATAAATGTGAAAAAAATAATAAAAGCCTAAGCCCTTTTTTAAAATTTATTTTTTAAATCTATTTTATTTATTCATAGAGACACAGAGACAGAGAGGCAGAGACACAGGCAGAGGGAGAAGCAGGCTCCCTGCAGGAAGCCTGATGTGGGACTCGATCCCGGGTCTCCAGGATCATGCCCCGGGCTGAAGGCAGACGCTAAACCCCTGAGCTACCCGGGCTGCCCACTAAGCACTTTTTAAAAGTGATAGTTCTCTTGCCACTGTGAAGGTTGTTCAAGTGAAAATACAATGACATGGCAAATGTTACTCAAGACTACATATTAGGGATCCCTGGGTGGCTCAGCGGTTTGGCGCCTGCCTTCCACCCAGGGCGTGTCCTCGGGGTCCCAGGATCGAGTCCCATGTCGGGCTCCCTGAGGTGAGCCGGCTTCTCCCTCTGCCTATGTCTCTGCCTCTCTCTCGCTCTTTTCATGAATAAATAAATAAAATTTTAAAACAACAACAAAAAGACTACATATTAATTGGGACCCCTGGGTGGCTCAGCGGTTGAGCGTCTGCCTTCAGCTCAGGGCGTGACCCCAGGGTCCTGGGATCAAGTTCCGCATCGGGCTCCCTGCAAGGAGCCTGCTTCTCCCCCTGCCTGCGTCTCTGCCTCTCTCTGTGTCTCTCAGGAATAAATGAAAAATCTTTGAAAAAAAAAGAAGACGACGGACTGCCTATTATCTTAAAAGGGTTTGGCCCTATATGAAAGACCACTGCTGAAAGAATGCATGTTTAAGTCAAAATAAAATGTTAAGGTATGATGACTGTTTAATGAATCCTCAACTTTAACCTTCTAACTCATTCCAATCACGAGATAAGGAGACTGTCTTAAACACGGCTCAGTGTTTACCATCTAGCAATGCTTAATGTTTATAAAGTGCCAATAACGGGATTTTTTAAAGGTGAATTAAGGCATAGTTGTCTGCCATAAACTTTCCAGCATATCAGGAGGAATGGTGGTAGCACTATAGCCTTAGCAGGGTTGAGTGGAAAGAAGGAAATGAAAGAAGGTAGTAGGTCAAGTAAAAATTTTTACTACAAAGAAATCTTATGTAGGTTTTCAGCTATAAGGAGAAATCTCAAGTTTACAAATTTTAAATAGTTCCTTTATCCAATCTAACCCTAAGTCCTTTCATCAACTCTTTTGTCAGTAAGTAGCCCGTATTTAGGATCTTGGGAACTCTCAAATCTGTCTTCTCAACTAATGTCAATGGTCCACCGTACCTGGTTTTTGATGTGCTCCTTGACCTTCTACCTCTCTCTCTAGAATGAGATCTTCTCCGCCTTGGACTTTTGGATCGTCGCCGACTCCTTGACTTAGAATGTGATCTCCTTCTTGATCTGCTTCTTGACCGCCTAATCATGCAAAAGAAAGCCAATACACATTAATAAAGGTAGAAAGGCTAGGTTTGTGACTGGCTCACTAGCATCAAATGATTCAGATATATGGGTTACCCATCAATAAATGGGGGTAAATTTCAATCGGCTGCTGGTATTATTTAGTCCATAAATAAAACTTTTTATCTTAAGATTTTCGTATCTTGGAGTGACTGGAGGGGTGGGGGGTGGGGGTGGCAGGGGGCGGAATCTCAAGCGGATCCCGCAGCCAGATGGCAAGGCTTAATCCCAGAACCCTGAGATCGTGACCTGAGCGAGCCAAAACCAAGATTCGGATGTTCGACTGACTGAGGCACCACCAAGGGGCCCCTAAAACATCTTTGATACCCTAGAAATGAATACTTAACACCTGGAATTTCTCACCTTTTAATCTTTTTACTCAACCTGTCAAGAGTCCTATGCCTCTGACATTACAACTCTGAACCTGAAAATCGTGCTAGAGAAGAAGGAAAATAAAAAGTATCTGATTCATTAGCAGCATCTTCCACAACTACATAGAATATTTTAGCATGTGCATTATGGGATTCCTCACTACTGCAAGTTAAGTCTATTTATCAATACCCAACACTTATGTGTGCTTACTACATGCTTTAAATTATTCTCAGCATAAGTACTGACATAATAAACCATAATAAGGCATATTATTCCCATTCTATAAAGGAAACCACTTAGTGTGTTGTTGCCTTCTACAATTTCTAGTTGTTCTCTGAAATACTATTTCACTTCTCTGATTTATAATTTGAGAGAAAGCCAAGCAATGGAGCCCGATATAGATCTATACAACTCAGCACAAACTGCTGCTTTTACTCTCATTTCCCTTCAAAACTGTCACTGCCTCTACATCATCACCTCTTTCCTGTCACATAACAGAAGCGCTTCTCTGCGCCCTCTCCCTGTTTCCTCAATCCTGTACACGTTCTCTTCCAGGGCTTCAGAAGCACAATTAACATTATGATGTTGTCACTAATCCTTTTGTTTTATTCTCTTTTAAGAATAATTTTAAAAAATTGCATCCTTTGCTTAAGACTTTTATCATTTAACTTCTAGGGACCATTGAACATGCTTCTATTATAGCCTAAAACTTTTCATTCACTCTTTCAAGATGCTCAGAGAACAGACACTTTAAAAATGATAAAGATCTATATTCAAATCTCAGTTGCAAGCCAGCAAGTGGAGAGCATTCCTTGAGACTATTACTTCCACAAACAAAAACAGTATCATCTATATTATTAAAGTATTTGTTACTTAAAATGAAATTTAAAAGTTCATCTCAGTGTCTTAGTGTAGGTGCCCTTCTTTCCTCTTGCTAACGTCCTAATAACGTCTGCTGTTGCCTCCTCCTCTAAAAATCGCTGTTTCAAAACTCATCACTAAGGTCTTCCTGAATAAACTTCCATTTTAATCATCTATTTTTGACCATATTTGGAAACTACTAAAACAATCCCTTCTCAATAACATGTCTATAGCCTAGAAATTGTTCATGTAATGCTTACCTACTGTTCAGTAAGCTTCATAAAAATGGGCAGTAAATTTGTCTTATTCAACACTATACTTTTGAGTAATTACTATAGTGCCTGATTTTACCAGTATTATTTTACTGGTTATTATTAAAAATTTTATTAAATTAAATATTAAAAAATTATTAAAAATTTTACCAGTATTATTTTGGGTGATATTGACTCTAAAATACCAAAATCATCAATTTCTTCTTAAAAATTAGAAAGATATTGGAAAATAAAAAATTGATGTTATCAGAATGAAGTATTACTCATCTTTTGAGGATTTTTGGCTTTAAGAAAACCTTAAACTGACAATCATTTTAAATAAACGGAGTAATTCATTTTTCCTACCTTTAACGTATATATAAAAAACAGATACAGAAACTACAAATCATAAGCACATTCTTAGAATGTCTTCCTAAATAATTAATAATGTAAAATAGTTTCAAATACCTAATAAGCAGAGGTACCGCATCCATCTGTTCAACATAAGGTCCTGAAAGTTATTCTTTTAAGAGTAATGTGCTGCAGAACTACTTTAACACACTTACTAGCTTACAGTAGTTCTTAGAAAAATCAGAGAAATATATGAAATTAGCATATTAAAAAGTTTGTTGAAAGTACGTCATTTTACAAGCCAAGATGCTTACGATAATACTGCTCATAGGGCAGCCCCAGTGGCGCAGCGGGTTAGCGCCGCCTGCAGCCCAGGGCGTGATCCTGGAGACCCTGGATCGAGTCCCATGTCAGGCAGAGTGTTAAACCTAAGAGCATAGTCTTGAAAAATTAGGATAATTAGTAGTACCAATTATTTCACATAAAGAGTAAAATTTTAGCTGATCCTGAGTGTTTGCTTTCTCCTTTTTGTTTAAACTGGAGTTCCTCGGGTGCAGATGAAGATGTGGCAAAGAGCGTTAGGCAGAAGGGAATATTATGAGCAAAAACACGGAGGGGTACGGAAATGTATATTTAGGCAAAAAGTACTGTAGTTAATTATTTTGGAGTGGCAAATGAACAAGCGTGGAAAGATAAACCGGGCTGAATAGTACAGAAACCTGAATGCCATTCTCAGGTTTTATTTACCACGTTCTTAAGGCCAATAAGGGCGCTCCTCAAAGATTAACATGATCCAGACTTGGTTTTTTTGAAAGATATCTTTAGGAATGAGATGCTGGGGAAAGATGGGAAGTAGGAAAAAAAAGAAAAATAGAGGACAACCCTGTAACATTCTGCTATAGACTGAATTTTGTGTCCCTTCCAAAATTCTTATAGGATGATACTGAGGTGGGACCTTTGGGAGGTAATTAGGTCATGAGACTGCAGCTTTCATGGGATTAATGACCTTACGAAAGAGATCTAAACCCCTCATCCATTCCCTGTGAGGACAAAGTGAAAAGTCTTATTAACAAAGGTCCTCAACTAAACACTTATTTTGCCAAGACCTTGATCTTGGACTTCCCAGTCTCCAGACATGAAAAAAATAACTTCTCTTGTCCGTAAGCTACCCAATCTATGGTATTCTATTATAGCAGCCAAGTGGACTAATGCATAGCCTTGTAGGAGTCTATGAAATGACTTGACACTGTCATGAGGTCCATAGGTCAAAATCACTTTAAAAAAAAAAAAACAAGATATCTGCCCTTTTCACCATGTTGACATTTGAATGGTGCAAAAGCAATGGTGGTGTCAAAGGGATAGCATCTTCTTAGCACAAATCAAGGCAGCAGCAACTGAATTGCCCTAGCAGTCGCTGCATTCTTCACTGGCAATTGGAGTATGCCCTTGCAGTAAAAGAAAAAAGAAAAAAAGAAAAAAAAGCCATTTTCACTAAAGAGGTCTTTGATGAAGCAATATAAACCATTTTCTTAAATCTGGTTCTTTGAATACTATTAACACAGTACTACTAAGTAGTAAACATTAAATCTAGTCCCTTAAGCAACACTCTGTACAATGAATGCATAAATCACTTCTCAAATTAAAGCTCAATGGCTGTTGTTATTAAGGAACACAATTGTGTGAGTTGTGAATTTAACTAACTGCTTTTCCCATGTGAAAAGTGAAAGAACACATTTACTGGGAAGAACAAGTACGACAAACTGGCTGTGCAGACTAAGGTACCGGCAGACATTTCCTTGAAAAAAATGCATGAAGCCTATCATCGCAAGAAAAATAAACTTGTTGCCGATGATAAAATCTGAAGTTTCAAGAGAAAATTAAATTTTTGCTAACTCATTTTAGCGCTCTAGTCCCAGTGCCTTCTTCCCATCCTTGGATTTTGGAGCTTTAAAGTGCCAACTGTCTTGTCTGTTCAGGCCATCCCCTTTCTCCATGTATACATATGGGAACCCACACACTAACCTCTGCTAACGGCAGCAGTTACTAAAACACACTTTAGCCAAGTAGAGCTAAGTAGATTAACAGGTAGCAAATTAAGAAGGATGTGAAATATAGAAATTATCTTTGTCTAAGGTATAATTAACTACCAACAACAACCAATCTAACCTGTGCCTAGAAGATGAAGGGGTCCTCCTCCTCCTAGAACGTGATCTTGACCTCGAGTGCCTTCGTTTTTCTTCTTTCTTATCTGGATTTAAAAGAAAGGAATCTGGACTTAGAAGTCATCAGATAGAAAGATTGTGCCCATTTGGGAGTTATTCTAAGAAATTATTATCTTAATTTTCAGATTTTATATATATCATCCTTAAATGTTATGTGATCCTTTTTTCTAGGCGTTCAGTAGGTCCAAATGAGACTTCTGATTTTCAGCTAGCCAAAGGTCCCTTTGACTATTTCATTTGTATCAGACTCGGAAGGCCGTGATGTATTATCCATAAACAATCTAATGAAAAGGATTATCCTCATTCTTTATAGGTTTCTAAATGAGAGTCCCTTTTTCCATTCCCAGGTTCTACTTTCCTAAATATAATTCACCCAGACTACAACTTTACTTTCATCTGTTATGTATTAATAACCTCTCTCCAACCAGCACTTAACTGTAAGATAAATATATTTAATAGATTTAAAATAACCAGAAATACAGGTATTTTTAAATTCTTGCTCCATTAACATGTTCCTTCTTTACCACCTAGGTCTATGCTCCTCTGCTAAGGAAATTCCTGTATATTTATGTTAAAGTGGTTAATACACAGGCTCAATATTTATCCTTCAATTCTCCAGAACGTCAGGACTCATTCACTCTTCGCACTATACTACTCTATGACAGAACTGGGTTTTAGTAAGCTCAGCTCTCTTTCTTAATCTGAGCACCTACTCTACCTCTCCAGTTTTCAATGTATAAGTTTAGAAGGAGACAGACCTAGATGAGTTGACTCCCATTTCCTAGTTTTTAAACAACATAGAAACAATTCCCTTAACTTGAGACTTAAAGCCACTGCATTCTCCATACATGGTCTATAATCAAAGCGAGATTGAGTTTTTCTTTCACACTTAGATCATTTTATTAATATAATTTATTGCAAATGTCAGTATTAATAACAAAAATCTTCAGAGTTATAAGTAAATCACTTTTAGTAATTCCAATTACTAGCTGAGTTTTCAATAAGAACAGAGAGTTGCAGCATGGTGTCCTACTTTGGTGTCACATATATCCAGCCGTCCATCTAAAGCTCCTACTGCTTGCTTGCCTTGTGGCCTTGGACTCACTGATTCTGATGATTTAATAACTGATATAAAGCACTTGGTATTAATTTATCCAACATTACACTTACAATCATCTTCCTAAAACGATATATATCTAAAACCTTGCCATTTATTAAGAAATACGAGTGAAAAATCAGTAAAACGTTATTTAATGGGGGGAAAAATAATCCAGGATGAAACATTCAATCTATATAGGGCAGACGGTAGGATAATCATTTCATCTCAGAAAGACAATCTGTGAAAAATAAGGTATTATATTTTTAGGTATTTGCTTTTCTTTAAACAAATGTCATTAACAGAAGCATTTTTAGAAAGTTCTCTAGGTCAAATAAAAGACTAAAATCAAGGAGGCTATCCCAACAGATGCCAACATAAATCCAGGCTCTAGGATTCAGGAACACAATACTCTTTGAGGGATGGGGTAGGGTGTCTGTCCTGTACATCGTAGGATGTTCAGCTACATCCTGCTCCTCTCCCACTGGAGATGCACTTGGTACAGCCTAACAATTACGTACCTCCAGATATTTTCAAATGTCAGGGTGACATATCCCCTACCCTCACCCAGGAGAGATCACTCTACTACGTCATCTTTTATCACAATTTAGAAAATTAAAAAATGACTACAGTATTACTCAACATTATTCCCAAACTTAAGCAACCATCATTTTCACCAACAATCATATGGTTTAAGATTCAACACAACCACCTAACATATTTTACCTGGTTCTATAGCAGCAGAAATTAGGGACTGTGCTTCTCGTACTCTCTTCATGGCTTCCTCTATTTCTTTACTAGAGGTATCTGATTTCAGACTTGGTGAGACAAGACCAGCAGCTACATGATTCAACCTGAAATAGAACCAAGAACTGAGATCTGAAGTATTTTAAAACACACAACAGTATTACAAATAAATATGTAAATGTTTCATATACCATCATCTTAGTAAGATACTACTTGAAAAAGGGGAGGATTGCATGTTAGTTTAGGTAAAGGTATGTACAGTATAGGATCCTTTCCAATATTTACAATGGCATCTGCATTTTAAAGACCCAGAGACACCTGGAATAAGAGAAAGTACTTATTTAATTTTGCTGAACATCCATTAACTTTCCATTAACACAGGGTGAGAAATGCCAGTACCTGTGAACATACAGATGCCAAAGATTTTTGATTGACAGAACCTTCCTTCATATAATTTATAAACTTTCTAGAACAGCATAATTTTGCTGGGCAAGAGTATTACTTATAAGGCCAGATGGACAGATAACGAGGCAGAGGCCGATGGCACACCAAAGTTACTCATGAAATTGCTGACTGGAAAGATGACCCTTTTAAGGATTTATACGTCTGTGAAAAAATTACAGACGACTGTAGGACAGTTTATTATTTATGGGAGAAAGGGCAATGGAAACAAAAATGGGTACAGAGGGAATTTCAACTGTGCTGGTGTTATATGCTGGTCGGTAAGTACACGCTAAGATTTTACCAGGTAATTTTTAAGAAAAAAGGAACTAAACTACTATAGTGAAATGATTCTGTTCTCCTTCCCCCCATGCTCTCCCACTGATTTATCGTGGATTTTACCAAGCAGGAAAAACATTAAGTTCAATTTTAATATATCAAAAAATTATCAAGTGAAACATCTCAGGACTTTGGTTACATTATCAACTACAGAACCTGACTGTTAACGGCACACAGAGAACTCTTCAAAGCACCTAAAAACAGACGTTGGTATTATGTGACATGTGCTAGTTTTCTGCTCTGGGATAGTGTTTCCTTCACTTGTCTCCCTGACTCCCAGGCTCCGCCTCTCCCATCTTAACCTGAAGGTCTCCTTGTCGTAAGTTCCCACAGCATCTGTGGACTTCTTGCTGGACACAGATACTTTACTGTATTTGAATATGTCTCCCTTTCTGACTAGAGTAAAAATGCTATGAAGGTACAGACTTCTAGTAGGTACTTTGTATGTATACATTTTTCAAGTGAATTAACTAAGGGTAACACTTAGCTCTTTTCCTGTCATCCTGGCAGAAGGTGTTTACAACTGTTCAGAAAGATTCAACTTACACTAAAACAAAACCCTTTATAAATGGGCTTACCTCTCTGAATTTTGCTCCTTGTTTCTAGAAAACAAATTCTGTATTGTATAATTTGAAAGAACTTTTAACTATCTAATATCTTCACCATTCACATACTATATATCCGTAACACCACTGTAAACACAGAAAAAAATCCTTACTTGGGGTCAACAGTACTCATTAGCTTCAGCAACTGATCTGCGGCAAGAGACTGCAAAAACAAAAATATAGCAACGGTGAGAAAACATAAATGATCGCTATTTCATTTTTTCAGTATGTTGAAATGCCTTAAGATAATCTGGGCAACTTACAGAAGTAACATTTTAGGGACATGAAGACCAACGGAAATATAATGCCAGTGAAAACACATATTAAGCTGAGTGCTTTAGCAAGTAAAAATATTATGAAGCTGAAAAGTCTAAATCTTATAAAACAGTTCACCTCTTGCTTATTTTGAGACTTTCTGACGAGCCTGTTAGCTCAGTTTCAAGAAACATGTAAACAAAACTCCAACTGCTTCGGCAGTATAATAAAAGATTTCCACAAGGTCAGGACTTCAGGAAAAAAGTTTCACCAAATTACAATGAGAGAAAACAAAACCTCTCAGAGAGTAAATAACAGGAAAACAAATTATGAACCTTTCATGACTGTTTACTGACTCCAAACATACTGATGTACTCGGCTCCCCATGAAACTACTCTAAACTACATAAAGCAAGAGATTCTTTAATGGTTAAGGGGCTAATAATGCAGTGACCTTTTAAACTTCTCATTAACAACTTTATAAAGTAATAAAAAAATTATTACTATACTACAGTAATCAGTTATCTCCCGTTCTAGAAATGCAAACTTTAACAGTTAATGGAACAAATCCTTTATTTATAAAAATGAGCTCAAAGTTGAAGGGTATGAAGTTATACCTGAGAGTTCAAGTTTGCTCCAGGAAGCCCAAGTGCAGCAAGGGCAGGATCAAGAGTAGGAGCTCCCAAAGCAGCCAATGGAACAGCGCCAATCTGTGAAATTTCAAATTTTATTTACTTAAAATTTAACTTCTATTTCTGATACTGAAGGATCATTGTTTTTCCCTTTAAAGGACCATATAAGAACTAATTTAAGTCTGTAGCTATGTGGGCTGTGTTGCAACTACTCAGCTATGTATGCCAGTGCAGCCTGAAAACAGTCAAAGAAAATACTAATTAATAAGCAAATAGGCACGGTCATGTTCCAATCAAAATTAACAAAAACGAGGGTCTGGCCCAAGGGCTGTACTTTGCCTATTACCCCCTGCAATATACTAGAGCTTCATTTTTCACTCACGACAGCATATTTATCCCTAAAACCAGAAATGAGAAAAAGATACAAGAATTTTACATATTTGTGTGCCAAAAATGATAAACATTTGTTGCTTCTAAGCTCCAAATCCACTGTTCTTTGCCCTGTTTTGTGACAATGAAAGCAGAACCCTTATAAGCATTTCTCCCTCAACAGCTGGCACTGTGTTAAGCTTTATCTGTAGGGGGAGGCAGAAGGAGGACACTGTAGAAGGGGTTTTTCTTCCTGGCTCCTATGTTCACTTTCTGGTTGTAACAGTAACCACAGTGGGAAGCCCAATGGCCTTCACTTCTTTAGTGACCATCGGTACCATCCTCTTGGGCAGCTTCCTACGAGTTCTGTGGGCACCCCAGGGGACTTTGTACTTCCATCCTTTTGAAGGTGGTCTGAAACTTAGCCTGAAAGGGGGAAGAGGTACCCCCTCGTCTGTGTTCCTTCTTCCTCAGCATCCCAAGTACTTCCTCTAACTGTGATTACTGTATTCACTGGGAGTTCTGCGAAGTTACCTCCTGTTACTAGTTAGTAACTCTTTATATTAGCCTTTCCCTATTCATATCACCACATGTTCTTTTTGTCTCCTGCCTGACATAATTCTACTCAGTTAACAGATGCAGACCATGCAAAGTCCTATAGCTTTGGAGGCAGTCTAACTTGCTAAGAACTGTGCTAAAAGCTCTTCTAGTAATATCTAGCAAATAAAAGGTACCAAACTTCCTGTATTTTGTTTATGGAGTACAACTCAAGTAGTGTCACTATAAAAATGTCTACCTTCGTTATTACACAATTTTGTATGTTGAAGGTATCTACAAATTATCCAGATCCTCATTCTGTAAGTAAAAAATGAGGCCTTAAATGACAAAGTTATACTAAAAAAGATGGGAATTCCTGATTTCAACCTTTTTCTGGTACTACATGGTTCACTTAATAGTTAACTGTTCAAATATAACAGTTAATGAAAAATACAAAGGCAAAATGAAAAACAGAAAGTAATGCTGTTATAAAAAATGCTGGTTGAGGCCTGCTGTTCACTATCATCTCTGAAACCACGACTGATCAGTTCTAATCTCTCTGAATGAGAATACATGACATTTAAAGAGCTTTTTAGTTCTCAAACAGTATGCTTTTTATAGTATACTATCAGGGTTATTAGAAGCATTACCTAGCAAAAACGTTCTTCAACTTTATGTCACCTTCCCCATGTTAAAAAAAAAAAATCTGCTTTAAGAATTCATTTTTATTTCAAGCCATGTGCTTAACTCAAACCTCAAGAGCAAAAGATCAAAGGGCATTGAGTGGGGAAATAAAAACACAGTAAGTCCAAATTTCACCTTTATTTTCTTTCTGGGTCCAAATGAACATACTATTTTTAACAGCATGTTCCAGAGAAGTCTCAGGTCTCATGAGATTCCAGCCCTGCCCACAACAGTTCCTTATGGGTTATTTTGAGAGCTAGCGGCAAACCAAATATAGCAGATTTACGATATTCAGAATGCTCTTAAAATGCAAACTTCCAAGAGGTCTCCTTTAGTACTTATGATCATATCTAAGACAGCCTCTTACAATACTAGACACACGTGGAATCACTCTGTGAACTCTAATCATGACCGCACTGAAAAAAAAAAGCTCAGGTATGTTTAGATTTTCCCACAATCCTGCGTTCCTTTCCACCCTTTAGTTCAACAGAACTGGGAGTACCTGGGTAAGTGGGTTGGGGGTAGGCAGGAGTCCACCACCGGGCAGAAGACCTGCCACTGCATTAGCTGGTGCCAACAGAGACAAAGCCTTAGTCTCATCAGGAATAACTCCTGCAGAGAAACATCCTTGCATTAGAACACGCTCTTTTGCAAGACAGAAAACACACAAAAACACCCAGAAAATGTCTCCCTGATACACCACCTGAGTTTGTTGAAAGTACTTATGTTCGCTAAAATATAAAGCTTGACTTCTATGATTATTTATCATTAATTTTATGTCAGAATGAAACTTCAATGTGTGAAAATTTGTTTCCTTTTTCTCTACAAATGGTTAAGTTTCTAGAGTAAAAAAAAAATAGCACAATACACACTACTTTTTTGTTAACACTGCCAAGATTTCATCACCTGTACTCGATTTTTAAGTCATGAACCAAACGTAAGCAAGCACAGTCGGTTCTCCAGGGGTGTGCTCTCAACTTTCAAAAGCTGTTTTATGAACAACGACTCGTGTCGGCTGCTTCACTATAAAGCACACAGAAAAATCAAGATACACAAGACAAAAAAAGTTTGATTTAGGGGTTAATAATATGGTACAGTTACTATGATTTTCTTTTACACCTACCATACAAATTTTGTAAAAATTAAGAGAAGAAAAGTATGTAAAGGAAATATTCTGTTGGAATCAAGCGTAGGGCTTTTGCTGACTCATGAAAATGAATATGAATGTTTCTGAAGGTCTCTGAATACACACACAGGACGTGCGTGTGAAAGTGGGTAAGAAAGAAAGAGAATAGGTAAAACAACATGGCACATTCCTTACCTGTACAGTAAAATGCTTTATGTTCCAACATGTGCCATGCTAACCATACCAAAAATGCTGCTACATAAGTGTCAGTTCAAAAGCTAACTCAGTTCAAAAGCTAACTTAGCCAAACTCCTAAAGCCAAAAACAACATGTATGTCTGTTTTTAAAAGCCTAATCTGTGTATTCAGATAAAATCTAAGGGCCCTAAACAAATATTTATGTAGACAATTTAAATTCTATCCAACAGCAAAAGCCCTATACAGATGGATTAATCTGTTAATGTGCCCAAGCCCCCAAAATGAGAGTTCAATAATACAATTAAACTACATATTTGCAAATACCAGTAGTATTTCTGTAATACATATTAAGAAACTGCATCTCATCATAAAACATACAATATGTACAGGGCACTTAAGAGAAACTGGATAAGCTGCAGAAGAAAACTGTTGGGTGGTATTTTCAGCAGGGCCTGGTATATAGTTCAGGCTGAACCAGGGAAAAGAACTGTAAAACACAACAACAAAAAAGAAAAACCACTGTTAAATAAAGGTAATGGTTCCTTCCACCTATACTGAGAAGTGCCGATAATATAAACAAATGTATACTACACAGCACTGTTATCTTGCTTGTGTCAGAGCTGTCATCAATTTAGATACCAAGAGTTATGGAGGGGTGGGGGGAGAAGATCATTTAGATATAGGGCATTAATGCATCAATATTAACAAACCTACAAAGATTATGGGATAATTTTGCATGCAAAATTATGTCTCAAGAGGATAATATTAAGTATCAACATCTTACTCAAATTAGTGCATTTGCAACATTTCTGGCAAACTAAAATCCTCTTGAATTTATTGTGAGACACCTGATAGAAGATCTGCATCCATTAAAAAAAAAGTCATGCATCTGATCCTCTGATTTAAAAAAGACTATTTAAAAATAAAACTACAATTTAAAAATAGCAATGAGGCCCCTCACCAGTTAATTTTCATGCGTCAAGAGTATTTTTTTTACTGCTGCTTTGATAGAACCATGAAATACTGCATGAATGTGTAGAAATGAAAGAAAAAGAAACAGACAAAAGAAACAAACATTAACCAAGGAACCTAAATAACCCCCAAATCCATTACTATTACGAGTTCCTTCCAAATCCAGCTATCTCAGTTTTACCAATTAAGACTATTCCTTACCGTACACTTTGTGTCTATTGTTCTAAAACACTGACCAAGAGCCAACACCAAAGTGTTAAGAGCTAAAAACTAGGGTGAATGGTGACAAAGGGATTGAGTACATTAGTTATTCAGCGGTGGTAACATTAATACAGCATACCATACCAATAAATCAAATACACCAAAAAACAGATTCTGGAACTTAAATATTTCTGCAATTCTATATACCCTCCTAAATATTTCATTTTCAGAACAGATCTAGAAAGGTTACTACAAGTCTAAAAATACTTTTGAAAGCCAGTTATATGATATACTGTATTATGTTCAGGACTCGGGAACTATGATACTTAGCCAGTAAGAATTCTTTAAATTTAAAGTCTAAGTTTTGCACATTACTCACATGATTTGAACTTTTTTTCAAAAACTGTATTTTACTTATCCTAAGTTTGAATTCTGTAAATTTTCTCTTGGTGATACGTCTTATCCTACAACAGGCACACTGATATAAAAGAAATTGCTTAATCAAAACACACTAACTCAAACGCTTATCAGCACATATATTTTAAAACCTTAAAACAGGGCTCACACACTTTAATATCATGGAGATAGATGTACTACTATTACATAGCATGCCTTACTTATAAACCCATCTATGAATGCAATTTAATTTCTTAGAAAACCACAAAGGCAATTTTTCTAAGTTTTAAGGACTAGACATTTCACAACTTTTACACGGCACGGTGTAAATGTTCACACTGGTATTCAAAGCTCTGAGATAGCATCTAAAGTTAACAACATCGAAATTCTGCTTCCACTGACCAGTTCATTTAAGGGGATAGCATTTAAATTCTGGTCAGCATTACGTTAGTTAGCTTAAAATCCAGTAATTTTATCATATTTCAGTGCTTTCTTTGATCAAAATTTATAGTTACCGAAAAGCAAATAAAGTCGCAGTACACTGGGAACAAACTAATTATAAAATATGTCTCAGAAAATTTTACAAAATGGAATTAATATAGTGCTGTCTTGTCACAGTGGCTTTTTTAGATCCAAAAACCCTGCTCATTATTTTTCTGTCAAATTACTTTAACAGCCTAAAATGTAAAAAGAGAGAAAATGTAGTTAACAAATGGTTACACCAGGAAAACACTTGGGGGACTTGAGTGCTTGCTGGCCTTTAGTTAATGTCTAGAATCCCCTGTAGCTGCAGAGGACCCACTGTTTTTCAGTCATCTGGAAGAGTTTTGCATTTGCCTTCTCCACTACAAAAATCACACACACAAATAACAGAGAGAAGAATTTATTATTTAGAGATATCTAGAAAATATAGCAAGAATGAACAAGAAAATCTGGCATAAAAACAAATTACCCAGTGCCCATCTGGCACCTAAGCTACAGGAAATCTTGAACTTTCATAAAAACCAAAATCATTGCAACCCTTGGTATACTGGAATTCAATGTGGGATATTTTTTTAGTTAATCTGTCAGAGGGAGCACTACATACATAAAACTAACCTAGTCATTTATTCAAAACAGAAATAACATCATGCATTTATTTGAAGGTTTCTATGTAAATTAAATGTGCATGGAATGAACCATTCACCTTCAGGACTTTTTCATAAAACTCAACATTAAATTAACTAAGTAGATACAGCTTAAGAAATTACAATTAGGGATACGGTTTTAACGAACTTAAAATGTTTTAAAAGAATGCAAAAAGTTAAATATAAGAACAGGTCTAATTTTTAGAATTAAAAAAATCTGCAAGTAAAAACACGGACTGCAGTATAACAAGGGTTTCAAAATGTTAATAGCTTAAATTTCTAACATGCTACTAACGCTCACTCTAGAACTATACTGAGGTAGATGGTCATCATAGGATGCCCTCATAGGTAGTTAAACAAAGCACAAACCTTCTGCATATGGTACGACTATCAAAGCTCTGTCAACGAATACAGTGTTTGTCAGATGCTGTGCCACAACTGCTGAGTCCGGATCATGGAACTTAACAAAGCAGACACGGGATGATACTGGCAAAGGTGAATCACTACAAAATAAACAAATAACATAAAAAAAAAAAGAGAAAAAAGAATATCAGCTAGAACACAAACGTATGACTCATAAACATTTGCATTCCAAAAGTAAAACAGGCAGATAAAAATACGTATCACATGTATTTAACTACTTCAAAAAATTTCAAATAAAGTACTGCCCACTGAACTCACAAACTGCATGTGGACAGAAACAATCACTGTTTAAATTTACAGTACATCACATTAAAAACAGTTTGAAACTATAATCTCACAGTTTGAGAAGACCACCAAAGTTCAACATTTTTCCCATAGTACCAATACCAGCTATTTTAAATTGCAAGTAAAATAATTTTGGTTTAGAAAACTTTTCGTTACTGATAACTTTTCAGAGTAAAATAAATAAATAAATAAACAAATAAATAAACACAACTTCCACTTCAGGGACAAAAAAATATTGCGGGAAAGTACACCTACCTACTTGACAATGAGTTTTCTTGACCTGCCTACTAGGTGCTGTCCTCTTCCACCTACAGCATATTATAACTCCGAGGCATTATAAATAATTAAGGCTGTCTTACTCAGATTGCTTTCAGAAAAACAAACAAAAAATGTGTACACACATGGGGCTACATAGTACCCCCTGGTATCATTACACAAAATTCCCCCAGCAAATTGCTTTCTTAGGTAAAACAAGTGCTAAAATGCAACCTACGGCAGGGTAAGAGTGAACAGGATTTTTGTCTTTTTAAAATACAAGGTGTTTCAAATTTCTGCCACAAAACTCTGTGAAAAAAGGGAAAGATCAAATAAAGTTAAGCATTGCTCCCTTAACCCCAAACCAAAAGTTGTTTGAAAAGTAATGGCTTAAAACAGTCATAATCACATCATCCCCGGCTAGACATCAGAACCACGGGGGGGGGGGGGGGAAGCCCCAGGCTCTTCACTCTACGTGAATTAACGTAAGATCTTCTGATGTAGGGAATGCCTCCTCCTCCTTTAATTCTCTGTGACCAATTTAATATGCACCCAGGGTAAAGAACAACTGCGTTATTATAACAACGCAACTGCATCTTAAGACTCAACAATGAAAAAAAATCTTACAATAAGTTGGAATGGTTTTAAAATAGGGCTTATCGCTAGCTCTTCCAAATAAATTAATTTTCATGTGTACATAAAAATGTAATTACATCAGACTTGGTTACCCTGGTATTTCAGAGGTATGTGTTGTTGCAAAGAAAATTCTTCATAATTTGAGCACTAACATGAAGCCATTACATACGTAGCCCAAGCACTCAAACCCATTAGAACTTTCAATAGGTTTCTTGAAAGGCACTGGCCATACACCAATCAGTGATCCAAATCTAGGCTCAAAGCAAAGTTGACAATACTGTATATCCAAATGGAGTTTAAGCCATCTTATTAAAGGAAGCTTACTGCCAAATATTTTCGAAAAGATACAGTGTTTTTTTGTTTTGTTTTAATGTGGATATAGTGTTGTTTTAATGGGAAGCACGACAGGTCTAAAATTTAACAATGTTGCACCCATATATTGGAAAGAATGCCATTTCAGCAGGTTTAGCTATTGCACTTCTCTTTTCTTACATATCCACATTTTTACAAAATTAAAAAGCTCTTTAAAATGATGCTGTCCTTCATTTTTAACACCTAACATGATGGTTTGGGAAGTAATAGACATTTACATTTCTGAAAAAATGATCCCTACCATTTCTTTGACACTCTTGTCATCTGACTAAAAAAGAAAATGACTCTAATATTAAGTTTTTAAAAAATATCAATACAGTGAACAGTTCCTTATAAAATAAAATTAGGAAATACTGCCTACATGTTCAGTGTATTTCCATTAATTTGGCAATTTAAATGATTCGCAATTTTTCTATCCATTCATGTCATGGCAATATTACTGCTATTACTTCCAGCTATTACTTGGTTATATCAAACCCGTAAGTGGTGTGGAAGTAAAAACATGAATAATTAAATACCAAGGAAAAGAGAGTCACCGTAAGACAACCCAGAAAGGCAGATAATTCATTTCTCCTTGCTTCAAACAACCTTGTTTAAAACCATTACTATTTGGACTCAGTTACAGTCTTATATAGTCTCAGAATTTATTAAAAGAAGACACACGCTGATAAGATAGCATGTAAATTTCACTTTCAGACTGATGCATGAAATCAATTTTTCTACCCTAGAATTTTGTTCTAAAAATTTGTTTTCATCTTTTACGTTTAAGAATTAATATAGATGAGGTAGGGCAGTTGATGAGAAGCAAGACAGGACAAAGCCAGCCCTATGTGATGCTTTTGCCCTTAGGTAAAGAGTGGTATACTATTTTTCCCAATCTTTTTATTAAAGTGTCCTCTAAGGATTGTTTCCCAGTCTTCTGGGATGCTCATGGAAAATTCAGGTTTCTGTTTTCCATCAAGCCCAATGAATTTGAGAATCCCTTTACAGGAGGGCTTTGATTCGTAAGATCCACGGTTGATATTTATGCCAACTAAAGCATGAGAGCTTCTGGTTCAGACCACTGATGACACGCTTTCAACTCCCACTGTGATACTGTGTTAACCATTTCTGGGTGGAGAATTTGGGGCTTAAAATTATTAATAAAGGCATCTCCTAAGCCCTCAAAATGGCAGATCTGTGACAAAGGTAACGTTCACCTGAAAATGTGACTCTGTTGACCTTATAGCCCTCTCCTCCATTGAGTTCTTATTCAGTTATAAAGAAATACAGCAAAATGTTGCACTTAATAAAAAGTTCTCAAAGATAATCTTACCCAACTGTAGTTACTTATGAGCATTAAAGTATTTTTGGTGCTCAGTTCCACAGCACATACACTAAAATTGGAATGATAGAGAAGATTCGCATGGCCCTCTGTAAGAATAAGACTCAAATTTGTGATGTGTACCATACTTTTATTTTTTTTCTAAGATAGTTAGTTAGAATGTCCGCAAAACTCTTCCTTAGAAGTTTACTGTATTAGGTTTTATTTTTTTGCTGTGAAAGAACATTTTTTTTTGTTTTCCAGTTGGATGAGTGAGATCAATGTCAGTTTGTTAACAAGTCATCGGTTTCCGTAGACTTGCCTATGCATTCACGGAAAATGAAGTCTTTCGGTCAGTATTAAAAATAATCTATTTTTGGCCACCAAAATAATTACCTAAATAATTGATGTGAACCTTCAGTTAATGCATAACTCTGACATATGCTTCACTGGGATCATTACCCAATAAACACTCCAGTTATATTCTCCAATCTGAAATACACTAAAACCAAACATTGAAAGAATACTCACTGTCAAAAGAATGATTCCACTCATAAGTTGTTTGGCTGAATCAAGGAAATACTTTACCAAGTAGTAAAGGAGAATCACAACACTGGGGTGGAAATATGAATTCTGATTCTATGGTGGTAGAGTGATTTGGGAGTGCAAAACAACGTATGCGAATTTCAGTTCACTTGTTCAAAAAAACAGGTTTAAGATAAAATAGGAAATCATCTAGCATAGACTAGACATTCACACAATGTTGAATTTCTAAAATGCATTTTAGGAACAACTAGAATTAAAGGGAATACTTTCCTTTATAAGAGAGGGAATAAATGAGGGGGAATGCCGACAGAGGCTTTCAAATAGCTGTTAAGGGCTGTCATACTGAAGAGAGGGTGAGAGTATTATTTCTTGTTAAAACATCATTATCACTGGGTGAAATTATAGGCCAGCAATTTTCAGCTTAAAAGAACCAAGAAAGAGAAGGATTCAATAATGAAACAAAGGGAGAAACCTTCGTGAGGAGGTGGACACTGAAATGTCTCCTGTAATCCCAGATCCCACAATCACCACTGCCCCCTCCTCATAGGTATTTATAACGGAAAGCACCATTTCGGTAGGTGTGGGTTAAGGCTGTCCTCTATGTACTTTAAACAATGCTCCATAGGTGATGTTGCTGACCTAAGGGGACACATACTTCAGGAGAGGAAGCTAAACTTAACCTGACAGTTGGTGAGGAGTGCTTTAGAGAAAAACAAGGCAGTTAAATTTAACGGGGGGAGGAAGAGAGGGAGCAGGAGTGTTTTATTTTCATACAGGGTGATCAGGGAAGGTTTCTCTGATTAGGTGACATTTGAATAACAAAAAGCAGCAAGCATGTCAGACATCCATCTAGGTGAGGAGGCCTAAGTGAATATGAATGCCTTTGGTGGAAAAACAAAACACACATACACCCCATAAAAAAAAAGTGGCAAACATATTTATGTTAGAATTTTAAATATTCTGAACCATTTACTCTTATTCTATGAGTAAAAAACTATATTTTTGGAATGATGCACCTTTTTGGAGCACTATTTAGGACTCCACAGCACGTTATCCCCAGCAAGCTAATGCTGAAAAGAGTAATAAGCTTAAAGAAATTGTCCAGAACATTTCCAAGTCATGCAAGTGAGATTAGCAATTAAGACTTACATTAAAAAAAAAAAAAAATCCACGTTAAATGAACAAAAGAAAGACTCTACATCCATCCTATTCAAATCCAGAAGGCCACTGAGGTAGTACTAGCATCTACTATATTGTAACCTTGTACAGTGTCAGATGAGAAATTATTTATATGTGGGAACAAATATAAAGGAGTCAAAGAGCAAAGATGTGTCAATATTTATCTTCTTCCCAATACGGGAAAAGGAGTCCCAAGGCACAGCACCCCAGGTCACGTTATCTGATTCACATCAGTCACCCCCGGTTATGATGGAAATACTCCTTTGACAACAAAGCAAAAAAGCCAAGACTGGTCCATCAGGACTCTAAGACACTGGTCATTCATTCGGTAAAAGAGGAGCCAGGAAACAGCCTATACCTGTGTCACCTTTTCACAAATGCATCCTAAGAAGAGCATCTTCAAAACAAAACATTTTAAAGTCAGGAACTATAACAAGAGTCTTTCTTTGTAACTTGCTGGGCTGGAAAGAATGATTTCATAAATCAATCCGGTATGTCAGATATTTTGAATAATAGCATTATAATAATGACACGTGCCATTCTCATTTTCCGCATTTTCACTGTTAATTTCACAAAAACTTAACAAAGGGCATGTTGTCAGAAAATGGAATAACGGCAAGTATTTTTGTATATTCCTATTATGAAAGCTATTTGTTCTTCCTTACCAAAAGCAGTCAAGTTTCCGTTCAAAACAAAACGTTTGTTCCCAGAATTCTACACTTCCTGAAAATCAGTGAACTCTGAAACCTTTTCTGCATGTATATTCCTCTAAAAATTCAAGACAACATAGTCATCTGAAAACGGGAGGAATCATCTAAAAATACTTTCAGTAGAAAGTGATGAAATACGTAAAGTACTGAGCACTGCAGGAGGATCAGCTTCTACCGGGGGACCACGAATGCGGAGCACAAGCACGCGGGTTCCCGGGTTCCCGGGGAGGGTCCGAGCACGGCGCGCCCGCCGCTGCTCGGCACGTGGGTCCCGGTACTGGTCACCTCTGCTCACGGCTCCGCCTCTCCCCGGCGATTCAGGCACCCACTGCTTGTGCAGGGAGCAGGAGTCCACACAACAGACACAGAGAGCCGTGCTAACTCCAGAATCCACCGTTGTGTAAAGCCCCTCGTCGGAGGCGCGTAAAGGGCAGGGTCCGCCGTTCGGGGCTGAGCCCCTCGGGCCCCGCGCCGGGGGCGGGGGGGCGGGGACGGACGGACGTCGCTACCGGAGCCCCGTAGGGACCGAGGACGCGGCTGCTCCTCAAAGGGCTCCAACACTTGCTTCTGTTCAAAGCAGCCACCGCGCGGCGCCCCGCGGGCCCGGCCCTCCGGAGCCCCGTGCCGCTCCCCCCCCCCCGCCCGGCCCGGCCCGGCCCCCGAGAGCGCAGGCCCGCGCGGCCCGGGCCCCGGAAGGCGGCGGCCAGGCCCGAGCGCTACTCACTCTGGCGGGAAGAGGCGCAGCTCGTCGATCTTGCCCAGGAAGCCGAAGAGGGTCCGCATCTGCTCGGAGCTGGCGCTCGGGGACACGTTGGTCACCTGGATCACCTCGGTGCCGCCGCCGCCGCCGCCCGGCCCGCCGCTGGGGCCCGGGCCCGCCGAGCCGGGCACGACGCTGCTGCTGCTCATGGCGCCGCTCGCCGCCGCGCTCCTGCTTTAACACATCAAACACACAACAAACCGTGAGAGGGGGGGGCCGATCCGCCGCCGGGGCTCGGGCCGTCCGCCGCCGCCGCCGCCGCCGCTCGCCACCCGCCGCCGCTCGCGAAGGGGGAGCGCGCGAGCCCGCCACCGCGAGGAAACAAACGGCCGCCCCCACCTCGCCGGCCACCACCGCCCGGGCGCGCCCCGCGCCCCACAAGGCCGTGCGCGCGCGTCACCGCCGCGGCCCCGCCCCCACGCCGCCGCGCTCCCCGCCGCGGCCCCGCCCCCGCCGCAGCCCCGCCCCCCGCCGCGGCCCCGCCCCCCGCCGCGGCCCCGCGCTCTCCTGCAGAGCGAGCGAGAGGCATCAAGTCCTGAGAACAAGGAGCGCGGGCTCCTCTGCACAAGCTGCGCCGCCGAGCAAGCGCTGCCATCAGAAATGCTGCTTATTTCTTCACGCAAGACCACCCAGGGATCTGTCCAGGGACTAAGGAAATTTCCACCGCAGCTACCAAAATTTTCCTATCCTAAAATGTCATGTCTTTACACACATTTTGGTGACATTACGTTTCTAACCAAACTTGGTCACCGAAACCTTGACGAAGCACTTCTTTTACTGATATACTTAACTAATGCTCAATAAGCAAATGTCAGGGCACAAGCTGACTTCTTAAAAGCACACTTTTCAGTATCTAAATATGTTCAACTATATGATCTGAAATTTCTACGGAAAAACTTGATCTCCATGCATATTCTTGGTTAAAATACTTCTGAAGCTTTGACTATAAAAACAATTGTCTAATTTTTCAAGCCTATTTGAACTCCCGTTTTCATCCAATGTTACCCAAACCCTAGCAGTTTCCCAAACGCGACAAAAATCTCTACTTTAGGGGCACCTGGGTGGCTCAGGGGTTGAGCATCCACCCTCCGCCCAGGTTGTGACCCCGGGGTCCCCACAGGGAGCCTGCTTCTCCCTCTGCCTGTGTCCCTGCCTCTCATGAATAAATACAATAAAAAAGCCCTCTAATTGCACTGTGCCCTTATCCACATCGTTACTGACCTCCCTCACTACCTACCATCCTCCGCAGGCCACGGCCTTCCCTCCCTCCCTGCCACAACTTCTGCGAGCAGAAGCTTCCTCTTCTCCGCTCAACAACAGAAAACACACACTCCTCTACTTATTATAGAGACATGTATCTCCTCCCAAAGTGGTGGAGTTTTCTGGGTCAGTTTAAGATGTAAGCGCAATGTCTGTCACGTAGTAAATGTCCAGTAAAGGTGTTAAACACATGAATAATGAATTAAACACGTGCCTTAATGACAGAGCTATTTATTCTAAGACAATTGTTAAATATTTTACTTGCCCCTCAGTATTTTTGGAGGCTAAAACCTGAGGCCTTACAGACTATTTTTGTTGCTGAATATATCTACGGGATAATGAAGTCAAGGGTGTGATTTCTGAAAGACTAGAACACAAAGTTCCTGAGACCTGGATGGAGAGGCAACCAGCTGGGTGTGCGCACTAGCTAACTCACTTCTGCTACTTCTTATAAAAACAAGGCATGGGGCGCCTGGCTGGCTCAGAGGGGCACGCATCCGCCTTCAGCTCAGGTCATGATCTCAGGGTCCTGGGATTGAGTCCTGCTTTGGGCTCCCTGTTCAGTGGGGAGTCGGTTTCTCCCTCTACTCCTACCCCCTGCTTGTGCTCGCTCGCTCTCACACATACTGTCTCCAATACATACATACATACATAATCTGACATTTTTTATATTCATACTCATTGAGTGGCATGCCATTTGTTGTAATTCGTAATTTTCCTGAGGCTTATATTCAAACAACATAGCCCTTATTTTTGTTTTGTATTTATCTTATTTTGAATCAAATGCATGTAGCTGCTAATTACAGATTAATTTGATAGTTAATTTGTATCAGGACCCACAAAATGGGAGGCTGCCCTAGTGACCTGACTCATGTTACAAATTTAAGTCAGCCTGCACTTACGGGAATCACCTATCCAGAAACCTCACATACACCAATTACAATCCTCTAACTCAGCTTGAGTTAACTTATCTTACCTAGGTAATAGGACCTGCTAGCTTTATAAGGAACTCCTTCAATCTCCTGGCCAATCATGCTGCATTTCTGTGCCACCTCTCCCAATGGTCTCTAAAACATGCTCTTGGCTAAAATCTTTTGGGAAGAGTGTTCAACTGTTTGTGAGGCACTGTAATCCCCCAATCCATGCACTGTCTTCTCTGTAATAAAGGACATTAAATTCATTATTGTTTTTTTGTCATTTGACAAATTTAATACTTTCTAAAAGTGAATACCTGTGCATGCTACAGTGCTCTATGATAAAAGAACAACACAAACGCAGGGTTCATTCCTGCCTCTTTTTTTTTTTTTTAATGTTAGCATCTTTTCATTCTTTAAGGTGGATACACTGAAATCTTTTGTTATTCTACATATATTTGACATATTTCATAGTTACACATTCAAACCAAGAAAGAGTTTTTTTTTTCCAAGAAAGAGTTCTGTGATAAAATCTTTTAAATCATCACAAGCCAGTTTATGCATAACTTACTACATATGCCAATAGATGGTGCCTCTGAATGGAGAAACAATGTGGTAAAAAAAGAATCCTATTCTAAAAAGGAGAATTTCTGAGTATTTTATTTTCAAATCATCTGACAGGTAGAAAATATACTAGACTTAGAATACTACCCTGTGATTTATTAAGTGTGATTTGAAAAAAAATTCACTTCGCTTCTAAGAATTTAAGTTCAATCAGAAACTGAATGAATCATAATTCTGAAAATATTTCTAGGTCTAATAAACTGATTAAATAATTAACTACTTTGACGACTTACTGTCTGTTGCCCATAGAGATAACTGAAGGCAAATAAATACATCAAAGCAAATAAGTATAATCAATCTATAGATTTATTTTTTAAGATTTTATTTATTTATTCATGAGAGACACACAGAGAGAAGCAGAGACAACAGGGAGAAGCAGGCTCCATGCAGGGAGCCCAATGTGGGACTTGATCCCAAGGCCCCAGGGTCATGACCTGAGCCGAAGGCAGACGCTCAACCACTGAGGCACCCAGGCGTCCCCAATCTATAGTAGTTTTAAATCACTTCAGATTTGTTTAGGATCCTGATTAAACAAAACTATAAGAAATACAGAATCTGGAGATGAATATCATACTTGCCTTATTTTTTTTAAAGACTTTATTTATTCAAGAAAGACACAGAGAGGCAGAGACACAGGCAGAGGGAGAAGCAGGCTCCCTGGGGGGAACCTGATGCAGGACTCGATCCCAGGACCCCGGGATCACAACCTGAGCCAAAGGCAGATGCTCAATCACTGAACCACCCAGGTGCCCCTTGTCTTATTTACTTTAACCTCAGCGTCATAAGCAGTTGTTAAAAAAAACTTGCAAATTCCTTCAAATATTATGCACCTGTTATGTTCCAGGATTTTCTTTTTTAAATGCTTCTTCAGCGCTTTTTTTTTTCTTTTTTTGGATTTTATTTATTTATTCATGAGAGACACAGAGAGAGAGAGAAAGAGAGAGGCAGAGACACAGGCAGAGGGAGAAGCAGGCTCCATGCAGGGAGCCCGATGTGGGACTCGATCCTGATCCCGGGTCTCCAGGATCACACCCCAGGCTGAAGGCGGCGCACTAAACTGCTAAGCCACCGGGGCTGCCCACGTTCCAGGATTTTTCTAGACACTAGAAATAGAGCAGAAAAAGATAGGCAGTGTCCCTGATTGCCTATAACTTCAGTATGGCATACTTTCAATAAATACACGCAAAGATGTAAGGGAGTAACATGCTGCCATGAAAATAAACCAGAATAAAACATAGGAGAGAATGTGTTACTGAGCTGAGACTTTAATAAAAGGTGGAAGCAAGCCATTTGAATTTCTGGGGGAAGAGCCAATCCAAACAGAGGAAATAGCATATTAAAAAGGTCCTAAGGGTAAGAATAATTTTGAAGCTTTCAAGAAAAGTTGGAAGACTATTCTTTATTGAATGAATAGTTTCTAGTTTACATTTTCAGAGACAGACTTACAAGGAGATCCTGTCAGTATCATGTGGAAAATAAAGTGAAAGAAATATGCAAAGGGAAGGGCCATAGCTCATCTTTGGAGTGGACTGGGAAGGCTTCTAGCTATATTTGCATGATAAATATTACCCGTTACCAAGGGTTAATGCTATTTCTAATCCAAAGCAAAAAGTAACCTGTCATTTTGGTCTATATACTAGTCTTATTATGGCCTGTATAGTCATATAGTCAGTTTTGGCCTATATATGCATACTATAGTGCATGATTTCTGAAAAGCTTTTGGAATATAGAAAATAACTTACAGGCTCCCCATAATAGAGTACTATTGGTAATGGGTAACTGCTAACACCACACTGCAGTATTATTTAGAATATCCTAGACATGGAAAAAACTTGTGTCCACTGACAAATGAATAAAGAAGTTGTAGAGTGTGTATGTGTATACGCATACATATATACACAGTGTACTATCTAGCATTCAGCCATAAAAAACAAGGAAATCCTTCCATTTCTGACATGACTGGGCCCTGCGGGCTTTATTGTTATTGAAAAAAGTCAGACAAGGAAGACGAATATTGTAGGATTTCACTTATATGTGAAGTAAAAACAAAAACACCCCTAAACTTCTACAAAAAGAGATCAGATCTATGGTTACTAGAGGCAAGGGTGGGGGAGGGGGAATTGGAGGAAAGTGGTGAAAAGATACAAACTTTTAGTTATAAATAAGTACTAGAGATGCAATGTACAATATGATGGCTATATACTTAACATTGCTGTATGATATATACGCAAGAGTAAGTCCTTAAGAGTTCTCATCCCAAGGAAAATATATTTTTCCTTTTTATTTTTTAATCTAAATGAGATGATGAATATTAACTAAACTTATTGTGATAATTCACAATATACATAGATCAAATCATTATGCTCTACACTTTAAACATATACAGTGCTGTATGTGATTTATATACAAATGTGGCTGGGGAAAAAAGAACACTTGCAAAAAAAAAGATATTTCCAATACAAAAGGAAAAAGAATTCTCATATATTATTTGGAAATCCTTCAAATAAAAGATAGGATTTGGTACAGATATATAATCACTCTACCCACTGGATATCATGTTCCCATTTGGATAAATCAAGTCACCTCTGTTACTGTTAGCCACTTTTGTGCAAACTATTTTAGTATATATGCTGCCGAAGCGAGCACATGTGCAAACTAATAGAAGAAATGAGTTCTCCTAATTGACACAATTTTGCAAATCTGCACAAGCAATAGGACTTCAATCAAACTTGTTAAGCAGCAATTCCTCTCTTGCAAATACATTTTTTTTGAGGACAGGGAAGGTAACAGTATTGGTGTTTGTGTTTCCTGATGCCAGACAATATCTAGTACAAAATCAGTATTTGTCAAAATTTACTATCATCTACGTGCTTAGAAACTTCACAAATGCCTCACTCAGATAATATACTTAGCAAAGGCTTGCTGAATGAAGACAGGAATGCATCTGTCAGATTTATAAGGAAATCTGATTGAGATAAATTGTCAAAGTATTTGGCTATCCATTTTTCCTCTATGGCTAGAAAGAAAGCAGTAAGAAAAACTAGGAAATAAACTGCAGCTTACAAATCCTCAACTTAAAAAAAACTTCTCTGCAGATCTTATTTTGAATTTCTAATTCTACAAATTAGATAATTGTATTTCTATTCTATTTCTAAAAATTAGATAATTCTATAAATATTAATATCTAATGTTAAACTGTAAATCTCACATTCCCTTTTCTTTATCTGAATGAAGAGTCTAAAGGATGAGTCGGCATTAGTGTACTGATAGATGGGTGGATGCACACACACACTAGGACAGAAAAAAAAAGTCTACTTCAATTTATTTCCAAATACTAGTTTTGCATTGTCTAATTTATATTGTCTACCAACGGCATGAGAATCCGTATTTTTAAATTGACAGCACAGGATCTGTGAACACCTTGAAAATTTACATAGAGGAAAAAAAATTATAGTCTGGACATTAAAATGCTGTTGCCTATATACATATGCATAGTATTCTGAGCTATGATGCATATGTGTTACTTGGAAAATCACAATTTATCTGTACAGATTCGTTTGGCTGTTTGGCTTGAATGAGGTCAAAAGAAATATTTGGATGGAGAAACTCCAGAGATACTGACTACTCTATAGTATCCTCTGTGTTATGTAAGATTCTTTTGGAATTGCAACTGAGAAAAGGCTACTTCAGGGGACTGTTTCACAATCTTTGAAAAAAGAAAAAATATCCAGTAGAGTTACAGGTATCTTTAAATAAACAGTTTGAGGTATTTTAATATTAACAGTTTTCCCTGATCAAGGAATTAAGACATTTTCACCATTCAAAATTTTTCCCCCTCCTATGTCATAAAAATAATTTTCTCTTCATGAAGGAAAATTATTTCTAAAGTCTGATAAAATTGGTAAAAAAGAAAGTGTACTCAACTCAGTAATAAGAGGACCTATAATAACCAAATGCTTTTATTTTATTTACTTATTTATATATATATATTTTAACCGAATGCATTTAAAATGTCTTTTAATCCTCACAACAATTAAAAGATGCTACAGTGATTATGAATACAGGCTGAGTCAAACTAAATTAAAGTAATCGTGACTCTGGTTCATTACTTTGTGCTTCAAATTCCTCATCTGAAAAATGATAGTAATGTTCACCTCACTAGGCTGTTAAGAGGATGAAAACACTAATACACATGCTTAGAAAAGATAAACTTCAACTATCCTTGCTTTACAAATTAAAAATCTTTCATTTTGAAAAATGGTCACCTCAACTGGGTTCCATTTAATACCATCACTCTATTTTAGGCTAGTGCTGTCCCTTGGACACCATTCACATGGAAGATATGATCAGAAGAGCTAATATACAGAGCAAGAAGAGTTTCTTAAGATCTCACATTTTAATATAGGCTTCGTTTGTGGCATATTTTAAAAATTATAAAGTAATAAATGGAAAATGTTAAATATTCAGATTATAAGTGTAAAAAAGTACAAGTACCCCATGCTACTCCTCTCTGCAGGTTCTCAACCATAGGTGCTTCCTACAATTAGCCATGCGAGCCCCAATTCCCTTATATGAGAAATGAGGACACAGGTACGAGTTTTTAAGGTTAGAAATGTTATGGATATGAAGCACCGACCCCACAGTCCAGCACAGAGGCACCCCAACAATGATATATACCACTGTAGGAAGGTCTGTGTTCAACTTCCTTACCTTTCCTATGTCTTATCGATTGCCAAATATAAAAATACTTTGTAAACTATTAAGTGGTAGTCAACATGCAAAACGCACTTACTAGATTCTCTTTCTTCCAGAGGCTGCTGCAACTGAAACATGACACCAACAGATTTCAACTTTTCATATTCACTTTGATCCTAAAGCAGGACTTTACCAATAGCATGCAGAGATAGATGATGGCTACACAAAACATACCTTTTTTGATAAAATGCAAACGTGTTGGGGAGGTTCGGTGGATTAGCATCTGACTCGTGATTTCAGCTCAGGTCATGATATCAGGATCATGAAATGGAGCCCCATGTCGGGCTCCGTGCCGGGTGTGCAGCCTGCTAAGATTCTCTCTCTACCTCTCTCTCTCTCTCTCTCTCTCTTTCTAAAACAAAACACCAATAACCCCCCTCCGTCCAAAAAAACAACAAAAAACCTGCAAATGTTCCATGGACAACATGAAAGGGTTCAATTACTTTTCTACAGTTTTAGAGTATTCTTATTTCCAAGACGTAAGTAATTGCATATATGCTTGATTAATCTTAAAAGTACTGTGACATGGGTCAGAGCCAACAAACCATCAAATGACGAAAGCACAGGGGGTAAAAAAGGGAAAATATTACTAAGTACGCTTAACAATCTGAATTTCTGATAAACGATGAAGCTAAACATAATGCTTTTTCCCAAATGCCACTCCAGTCACTTGAAGCTATGAACTATGAGCTGGAATTAACTCACAATGAAGTCTAAAACACGTGGAGATGTTGATCAAATAATTACTTTGAAGGGAAGAGATGGTGGAAAGGTAACTTTCTAGGAAATGAATTAAAAGAAAAAAAGGTCACAATCTCTAAAGTGGAAAATAATCAAAGATGTATTAACAGTAAATAAATTCAGTGACAAGTGCAAAACATGTATTTCTATAAAGCTGAAGAGCAAAGCTGGGCTCACAGATTTGCACTGTAGGGACCAGGTATTTAGGTGTTCAATAGTGTCTCAACATCCCAATGATGGTACCTTCCATATTATTTAAGTACAGGTAACTGCGATATTTTAAATGATGGGGAAAAAAAAAAAAACCTGATGTGGAAAAAACTGTGGACAGTGTTGAAGTTATTCTCAAAGTTAAACTAGCATTTATCTTGATTGTAATTTTGAGTATAAATATTCTGCCTTGAAATTTGAATATTAAATTTTTAAGTAAAAATCTATTGATTGTAATTGTCAACAAACTACCAAATTATTCTTATATTCTCCTCTTACCAACTTAAGTTGACACTAAGAATAAAGTCTCAGTGACCATATTATCTTATTAGAACAGTCGGGGAGGCTTTGTTCATATAGAACAATATTTGTCATGAATAATCCTGATTCCTCTTTAAGTATTAAGCAAATGAAGTTGTAAGCCAAATCCAGCAGAAAAAAATTGTCAGCAGAGAGTGATATAAAGTCAAATTTTAAAATAGTGGATTTTGATTAAAACCAACTTTTAAACAGATTTATTTGACAGTGGGTTTGTATGTATTAACACAGACAGAATGATATTATGAAGCACATTCTAGGATTTGGTACCCTAATTTTCTCTGTTAGTTAACTGCTTTAAAGGAGACAAACTCTGAAATCCTATAAAATTAATATTTTCAGTCTAAGAAACATTAATCTTGGAAAAATGAGCAAGAAAATAGCTTTTAAAGGTTAGGAGTAGGAATCCCTGGCAATAATGGGAAACATTCCCAGCTTATTTTGGAAAAATCAATAAACATTTATTTAATGACATAAAGACTGCTTTATAACCACCCACTTCATCTTTTTTTTTTTTGATAGAAATAAACCAAAAAATAAAACTAATAGTAATTAGAATTAAAAAATGTTTAACTAGTTCCTCCATTTTCCTTCATAGGAAAACCACTAGCATGCAGAAGCCATTTTATTTTTTAAAAGATTCATTTATTTGGGGGGGCAGGGGGGAGAGGAAAAGAGGTTTTTGTTTTTTAAAGATTTTATTTGAGAGATAGAGAGCAGAGCAAGAGAGTGCATGGGGGTGGGGAGGGCAGAGGGAGTGGGAGAAGCAAGCTCCCAGGTAAGCCTAGAGCTGGGGGTGGGGCTCCATGCCAGGCCCCTGGGATCATAACCTATTGAAGGCAGACACTTAAGCGACTGAGCCACCCAGGCACCCTGGAAGGAGAGTCTTAATCAGACTCCCCACGGAGTCCCATGCAGGGCTGATCTCACCACCCTGACATCAGAACCTGTGCCAAAACCAAAGTCAGATACTCAACCAACTGTGCCACCCCCAAGCTCCTTGTAAAAACCTTTTCAAAAGAGTAAAATGAAAATGTTATCTTCCCAAAGCTGAGGACCGAAATTCTTTTGCATTGAAAGCTGAGAGAAATGTTAAGACCCGCTATTTTACTCAAAGATTAAACTACCTAGAGCAAGCTTCCTGTTAGAGGACTCAAAAGTAAAAAAAAAGGGGGTGGTCCTGGCTAAGCTTCCGACTCTTGGTTTCAGCTCAGGTCATGATCTCAGGGTCATGAGTTCCGGCCCAAGTCAGGCTCCCCACTCACGCAGAGTTGCTGAGATTCTCTCTCCCTCTCCCTGATCCTCCAGCTTGTTCTCTCTCTCTTTCAAATAAATACATCTTTTTAAAAAAAATGAAAAAGCATAGGAAACATACAAAGAATAGATATAAAATGTTCTAAAATAAACTGCACTCTCCATCAGAAAAAATTATCACAACTCACTAACAACAAAATACAATTCAAATCTACATTTTAAACTATGAATAGAAATGCAAAATATGTACTGCCTTCAGTGAAATAGTATAGAATGTTTTCTACTGACTACTTTTAAAAGTTGGTAGTTATAGGCATGAATGGAAAACATGTGAAACTGAGAATTGAAATTTTTAAAGGAAACTAAAAGACACGGGTAATGAACACCTGAAAAGTTGAGTATTTAAAATATGGAGAGCCCCTGTCCTATATGATTTTGCTCTAATTTTGATCATTTAAAACAACTTATTGATAGAGGGACAAATACAGAAAACTTTGAATAATAAGTATGTAAGAATGTAAAAAAATCCCACTCAAAAAACATTAAGCAATTTTTTTTAAGTTCAACAATTCCAATCAATAATGACAGGGTTAAAAAGTGAAGTGTTCTTTCAATAAATAACTTTACCATAAAATAGCAGTTCCCACTGATTAGGCAACATTCTGAAAGATAATACTAATTCAAAATAGGTTATATCTAAATCTGTTAATTTACACAAAAAGAAACTTCCTAGAAATGTTTGGAAAGCAAATTCACTTTGCTCTTAGGTGGTAACATTTTTAAAAATCTTGCAAAAATTAATGTCATTTTCCTTTACTACAGTTTCTTGATTTGCCTCAATAAATCCATCTTACTTTTCAGCTTTGAAATAAATCTAACGTGTAGCAATATTTATGAGAGTAATACAGACATGTTTGAAAATGTCTTACTAAACTGTAAAAGGAGAAGTAAGCCACTCTATCTTACTTTGATAAAGTACACTTTCCGTTACCACACAGAACAGCATTTTTTGGTTGATGTAATTCTTAGGCACATTTTTTCTTCCACTTTTTTTCATTTGGCAAAGAAGGTGGACAAGGCATTATTTACTTTAATAAAATGAAAATAATAAATTGTAGCTAAGCAAATTCTGCTACAAAAGGTAGCTATGGAGTAGACTCCAGCCTCTGCACAGGAGACATCCATTTCATGTTACTTCAAAAATCCTTTTTTTTTTTTTTAAAGCAAATGCAAATACGTTTGCTGAAATGCTCAAGCTGAGAAACTGCTGGGTTTTTTTGTCGGCAGTGAATTCTTCCTAAAGTAATACAATTAACATAAGGTGCTAAGTCCCAGGAAGACAAGTACATATCACTCTAAGCTCTCTTTATGGAGGCTCAATTCAAGTTGCTTACTCTGTACTTGCTCCGCAGGCATCACACACGGTGCACTATAAATAAACACTCATAAAATTTTACATGCCAGTTTATACCTGTTGAAGTTTACCACAAGTATATGGTCACTTGGATTTTCAGAATTACTTTGCCATTAAACAGAATCACGCTTCTCTCATAAAAAAAATGCAGCAATGTTTACTGTAAATGTCAATAACAAAATATTGCACTTCAAGCAGAAGCACAACAAATGAAACTATTACACTTTGCCTATTACTTAAAAAAAAAAAATTGAGCTAAGAAAAGAATCTAGGATGGGGGACTGGTGGCTACTATGAATTTTCATACTTGAGTAATTCATCCTCCAAAGGCAGGCTGTTACAAACCACCAAAGAGGAAAAGCTTTTCTCTAATTAAAACAAAACAAACAAAAAACAAAAAAACAACAAAAAAAAAGGGCAGCGCGGGGGTGGGGTGGGGGGGCTCAGCGCTTTGGCACCGCCTTCAGCCCAGGGCATGACCCTAGAGACCAGGGATCGGGTCCCACGTCGGGCTCCCTGCATGAAGCCTGCTTCTCCCTCTGCCTGTGTCTCTGCCCCTCTGTATCATGAATAAATATAAAGAGGTTGAAGATGATGGCATAAAGGCCAATGCGCAAATCCTAATGATTAACAAGAAAGATTTGCGAGAGGGATCCAGTTTGCGTTCTTGGCCAGACCACTTACAGAACCTCGTGACCTTCAGCAAGTTTCTGGGTCCCTTTCAGCCTCCCTTTCTTCACCTGCAAAGGTGGTCACTGTTCTGAATATGAGAAAGCAAAGGAGATCCCGAGGCACTTGGGGCTCGGGAAGGTGGTACCGATCATTACTGTCAAGATGAACTTGTGGCAGGGAGGAGGCTCACTGGGGACCTTGCAAAAACTAAGGTCCTCGCCTCACAACCCACTCTCCCTGCAGGTGGTGTTGCTCTGCTACTACTTTTCTGCTACTCACTTTTAGCGTCAAGGATTCTGAAGAAGAACGGAGAAGAAAAAGCGGGGATTGGGGGTGTTGGTGGTGTCGGTGGGTGTTGGGGGTAGGGGTGTTGGTGGTGGGAGTGTTGGGGGTGTGGGTGGTGTTGGGGGTGTTGGTGTTGGTGGGGTGTTAGTGGTGGGGTGTTGTTGGCGGTGGGGGTTGGGGGTGTGGGAGTGTTGGGAGTGTTGGTGGGGATGTTGGGGGGTGGGGTGTTGGGGGGGTGGGAGTGTGGGGGTGTTGGTGGTGGGGTGTTGGGGTGGTGGTGGTGTTGGGAGTTGTGGGTGTTGTTGGTGGTGGGGGGTGGTGGTGGGGTGTTAGTGGTGGGGTGTTGTTGGTGCTGGCGGTGGGGGTTGGGGGTGTGGGAGTGTTGGGGTGTTGGTGGGAATGTTGGGGTGTGGGAGTGTGGGGGTGTTGATGGTGGTGGGGTGTTGAGGGCGTGTTGGTGGTGGGAGTGTTGGTGTTGGGGGAGTGTTGGTGTTGGGGTGGTGGGGTGTTGGGGTTGGTGGTGTTGGGGGGTGTAGGTGTTGGGGGGTGTTGTTGGTGTTGGGAGTTGTGGGTGTTGGTGGTGGTGGTGGGGGGGTGGGGTGTTAGTGGTGGGGTGTTGTTGGTGCTGGCGGTGGGGGTTGGGGGTGTGGGAGTGTTGGGGTGTTGGTGGGAATGTTGGGGGGGGGGAGTGTGGGGGGTTGATGGTGGTGGGGTGTTGAGGGCGTGTTGGTGGTGGGAGTGTTGGTGTTGGGGGAGTGTTGGTGTTGGGGTGGTGGGGTGTTGGGGGTTGGTGGTGTTGGGGGGTGTAGGTGTTGGGGGGTGTTGTTGGTGTTGGCGGTGGGGGCTGGGGGTGGGGTGGTGTTGGGGTGTTGGGGGTGGTTAAAAGCCGCCTTTCAGGGGCGCAGGACCGCGGCGCGCCCCGGCTTGCTGGAGGGCCGGGGGCCGCTTCCCCGCGGGACACAATCACTCCGGGCAGCGGCAAGCCGAGCCCCCGCACGGCCCTGGGCATCGGAGCCCCCGCGTCACTGGCAGACCGGCCGGGGCAAGCGCACGCTCCCGACCCGACAGCGCGTCTCCGGGCCACCGCGTCCGGCAGCAGCGTCTGCCCCCCCGGCGGAGCCGCCGTCCCGCCCGAGCTCTACGGCCTGCGCTAGTCCGTCCTTCCGAGGCTCGCGAGAAGCGCCAACCCCCCGGCCCGGAGCCAGGCCCCGGCCGCGGCACCTACGGAGGCGGCGGGATTCGAACGCGGGTGTCGCGGGCTTCCCGGCCCGCCGGGCTGCTCCGGTCCCGAGAGGCGGAGGCGGAGGCGGAGGCGGAGGCGCAGGCCCAGCCCCCCCCCGCCCCCCGCAGGCCGGGCCCGCGCGGACCGACGGCCTCGGGGCTCCCCCGCCACACGCTGCGGGCCGCGCCCAGGGCTCCGGGCTGCGCGCAGGCCCTACGTCCGGGCCTCGGACCACGGAAGCTCGTCCCGCCCCGACGCCCGCGGCCGCGGCCGCCGCGACCGCCCAGACGGCGAACCCGCCCGCCGCCGCCCGCCCCGAGCCCGTGAGCCGCACTTACCCGAGCCGAGCGATTTCCCAGACGCGGGGCCGGCGCCGGCAACGGGAAGGGCTCCTCTACGCGGCAGCCCGGGCGCCGGCGGTGACGACATCGGGCCGCGCCGCCGCCAGCGAAGGCCCCCGCGCACGGCCGGCGGCGCCTGCGTGACGCGTCACGGGCGGGGCTGCGCGTGCCGGCCCGAGCCTCGGAACATGTCGCGGCCGCGGGGCGTGGCGGGCCGCGACCCGCGAGCGGGGTTCCGAGCCGAGCGGACGGACGCGGGCGCCTCGGTGCCGCAGGGGCTGTTGAAGGCCGCGAGGAGGAGCGGACAGTTGAACCTGTCGGGCCGGGGTCTCCGCGAAGGTGAGGCGCCGAGGTGGGGCGGCGGGGGGCGGCCGGGCCCTCCCCTCCCCCTCCTCCTCCCCCCCCCAGCCCTTGACCCCCCGCGGCCCCGGGGCTCCCGCGCACGCGCACTGCGCTGCTCCCACCTGCCCCGCGGCGAGCGGCGGCTTTTTTTTTTTTTTTTAACAGTCACGTGTAGAGTAGACCGAGCAGGTGAAAGGGGCCGTGATGGTGACGTAGGCTCCCTGCTCTGCCTGCAGAAGCCTCTAATCCCTGGAAACGTAAGTGTCTTACGGGCACGGGCGCCGACGCGCGTCGGTCCCCCCAGACACACGGTTTCCCGCGGGGCCCGCCCGTGCGGTTGCGGTTTTTTTTTTTTAATTTTTTATCTGTTTGATTTTGTACTGACATTTATCACCACCCGAATGTACGTATTTGTGTATTGTCCTCCCTGCCCTCGCGCTACGATGTTAGTTTCGGGAGGGGCAGGGAGCTTTGTTTCATTCATTGTTGTATCACGAACACTCCCCCCCTTCCCCCCCCCAAAAAATGTGTGTGCGGTTCCTAACAGACTCTTATTAAATGTTGGTGGAGGGAGTAAGCGAAGGAATAGTGAATATTTTCCAAGTAGTAAGTGATGCGCCGGGTGTGGAGGCCGAGACCTTTAAGGTCAGCGTTGGCGCGAGCAGAGCCGTCTCAGGCCCCTGCGAATGGGAGCTGCACTGTGCCTTACTGCAGTTAAGCCCCCGTATTAGAATGAGAACAAAGCTCAGGATGCCCTCGGCAGGGAATCCCAGATCAGAAAGACAACAGAGCTCAGAGAATCCCATATTAGATCTTAAGAAACTCCCACACCCTTTCCCCCCATATTGGAACGGGGAAAAAAAAAATTCCTCCACCGCTTCTGAAAAATCCCCTAGACCAGCCCATAAAACACCCAGCTGTAACCCACTTCGGGGTCCCAGCCCCTGCTCTGCTGTGTGGAGTATACTTGGACCCAAGCTCGAGCTTGTAAATAAACCCTCGTGTGTTTGCCTCGGTGTCAGCTCCTTGGTGGTTTCTCGGATTCGCAGTCTCGGGCACAGCACCAGAATGTACTTTTGTATTGGCCTCGGGTGGTTTTGTCTTTTAAAAATCCAAGGGAGCAGATGAAGTGGGTGGGTGTGCGTCGTATTTCCGTGCGGGGTGGGGGTGGGGGGATAGAAGCAGGAGAAGCACATGGCATTTGTAGCTTACATATCAGAAAGAAACCCTTGTTGCCATAAAGTACAAGGTGGTTACCTACTTGTGGCCTTCGACATCTGTCATTCAGCCTTGGACGCCCAGCCAGGGTAAAGCGGGGCTCTAGTAGGGCCTCTTGGGGGCCGTGCTCCTTATCTACCTGCCTTTGCTCATATAACTTTATTTATTTTTAAAGATTTTATTTATTTTTTCATGAGAGACACACAGAGACAGAGACACTGGCAGAGGGAGAAGCAGGCTCCATGCAGGGAGCCCGATGTGGGACTCGATCCCGGGTCTCTAAGATCAGGCCCTGGGCAGAAGGCAGGCGCTCCACCGCTGAGCCACCCGGGCTGCCCTCCTGTAACTTTATTCATTTAAATATTTATTCATGACAGACACACACACACACACACACAGAGGCAGAGACACAGGCAGAGGGAGAAGCAGGCTCCATGCAGGGAGCCCGACATGGGACTCGATCCCGGGACCCCAGGATCACACCCCAGGCCAAAGGCAGTGCCAAACCGTTGGGCCATTGGGGCTGCCCCCTCCTGTAACTTTAAAATGCATAATCTCGGGGATCCCTGGGTGGCGCAGCGGTTTGGCGCCTGCCTTTGGCCCAGGGCGTGATCCTGGAGACCCAGGATCGAATCCCACATCGGGCTCCTGGTGCATGGAGCCTGCTTCTCCCTCTGCCTGTGTCTCTGCCTCTCTCTCTCTCTCTCTCTCTCTGACTATCATAAATAAATTAAAAAAAAAAATGAAAAAAAAATAAAATGCATAATCTCATTGTACCTTATTTTCTCATTTATAATGTGGTAGTGATGATCGGACCCGCTCAAATTTAAATGAGATAATAACATACAAAGTACTTGGCACGTGAAAACTACACCATAAAAACTGTCATCATTTTTATTGCTGTCACTGTTGACATTTAATAGGCTTCCTAAATGCTTTCCTGGGTTTCTTTAAATCTCACACTCTGCATCAGTGTCATCATCAAGAGTTTTCTTTTTTGATACCCGGATCTTATTATGTCACTCACAGTATTTAAGGACTCCCCATACATCACAAGATTCGCTATAAAGTTCTTGGGACAAACATACAAAAACCTTTTGAAATGTTGCCCCAGAAGTATTTGTAAGGCCCTCCCATTTTTTCTCAGAATCCTACACTGTAAAAACAGTGGCTGTAATGAAAGATTATCTTCCGCAAACAACTAATCTTTTAAAACATAAAACAGTCTTTTAGATTGTAGAACAGTCTTTTTAGAATAGTTTAGGTTTCTAGAAAATTGAACAGATAGTACAGAACCCCTATGTACAGCCTTACCCCAGTTTATAGCTCTCCCTTTACTAACATCTCGCATGCACGAGGGGCATTTGTTACAGTTAATGAACTAATATTGACACATTATTATCAAAGTGCACAGTTTACATTACTGTTCTCTCTCAGTTCTGTACAGTTCTTTGAGTTCTTTGAGTTTTGACAGAAGCGTAATGCCCTGTATCTGCTGTCATGGTATCATTTAGAACAGTTTTACTGCCCTAAACATCCTGAGTTACACCTGTTCGTTCAGGCCAGCTTGGCAGCCACCTCCTCTCTGCTCCGGTAGCTTTGCCTTTCCCCAGAGATCATATAGTTGGAATCCCAGAGTATGTAGCTTTTCCATACTGGCTTTTTTCACTAAGCAATATGCATTTAAGGTTCCTCTGTGCCTTTTTTGGCTGGATAACTCATTTCCTCTTATCCTGAAATAGTAGTATATGGTATGGGTGTACCATTTTATCCATTTACCCTTTTGAAGGACATCTTTGTTGCCTCCACTTATTGGCAGTTATGAATGAAGCTGCTGTTTGTGCTCAGGTTTATGTGTGGACATAAATTTTCACCTACTTGGATGTAAAGCTAGGAGTGCCATTGCTAGATCCCATGGTAAGACTGTGCTTGGCTTTGCAGGAAACTGCCAGATCGTCTTCCGAAATGGATGTACCATTTCGCATTCTTAACAGCAGCGAATGAACATTCCTGTTGATGCACATCCTTGCCACCCTTTGGTATCATCCGGTTTCTGGAGTTGAGCCCTTATGGGAAGGATGTAGTCCTATCTCAGTGTTGTTTTACTTTGCTATTCCCTAATGTTGTATAACGTGGAACATCTTTTTATAACCTTGTTTGCTATCTGTATATCTTCCTTGGTGTGGTGCCTGTTCAGATCTTTTGTCCATGTTTTATTTTTTTTTTTAATTTTTTTTTAAATTTTTATTTATTTATGATAGTCACAGAGAGAGAGAGAGAGAGGCAGAGACATAGGCAGAGGGAGAAGCAGGCTCCATGCACCAGGAGCCTGATGTGGGATTCGATCCCGGGTCTCCAGGATCGCGCCCTGGGCCAAAGGCAAGCGCCAAACCACTGTGCCACCCAGGGATCCTGTCCATGTTTTAATCGGGTTGTTTGTTTTCTTAGTGTTGAGCTTGATTGTCCTCTGTCTTTTTTACGCTGCATGTCTGTTCAGTTAGGGTTCAGCGAATAAGTGATACACAGAAGGCGGCCAGTGGCCTTTTGGATTTTTTAAAGTCTGTGTTATATGAAGACGTATAGATGAAAGGTACATGAGTGTTTTTGTTTCTGACAAAGTAATTGCAGAAAAATGATTACTGTTACTATTTTCTGATAAACCTTTTATTAGTCTACACATGTTATATTTTTAAAGTTATACTCATTTTTTATTTTTTATTTTTTTTTTTTTTAAATTTTTTTTTTTTATTTTTTTATTTTTTTTATTTATTTATGATAGGCACACAGTGAGAGAGAGAGAGAGAGGCAGAGACACAGGCAGAGGGAGAAGCAGGCTCCATGCACCGGGAGCCCGACGTGGGACTCGATCCCGAGTCTCCAGGATCGCGCCCCGGGCCAAAGGCAGGCGCCAAACCGCTGCGCCACCCAGGGATCCCCCAAGTTATACTCATTTTTTAAAAGTCTCTTTGGGTTGCCAGGTGGCTCTCAGTTAAGCCTCCGACTCTTCGGCTCAGTGAGTCATGATCTCAGGGTCATGAGATCCAGCCCCAAGTTGGGCTCCGCACTGGGCATGAGGCTGCTTAAAGATTCTCTTTCTCCCTCTCTCTCCGTCTCCCTCTGCCATCCCACCCTTGCTTGCTCTCCAAATAAATAAATAAAAATTAAAAAGTTTCATTTTTATCTTCAAATATTATTACATAAAATTATGAATTATGTTCAAAAGTGATAACCAAACATGGCTTCTTTCTGATTGCTATTAATATGTCCGAGGTATCATGAGATATTTTATAAAAAAAAAGATACGAGATAATAAATATGAAAATGTTTGAATTCTGTGGGGAGTTACAGATACTAATTTAAGTCACATTTGTTATACACCTGCTATGGTTTTCCAGATATTGTGCGAAAGAAGCAAACTAACACTTCAAAGAATTTATAGTCACATAAGCATTTTAATATGTTTTATTCAAACTTATTTATTAAGAATTGCACTTGCTAAATAACATATTCTCATGTTGTACTATTAAGTCTTACCTCCATGTTTATGCAGTAATTTAGAGGTATCTGTAATGTACACTCATGTCCATTATTCCTACATTGGAAAAATAGAATCTAGCCTTTAATTTTGTTGTATATAACCCAAAGGAGTTAAAATTCTGTTTATTCTTTAGCTTAGATGATGGTCTCCTTGAATTGATTTTTCTTAGTGGAAGCTCTAAGAATAGTGAGACATTTTATTACCCTAATAAGGTGTTAACTGGTACGTAGTACGCATTAATTTTTATCTGACATTGAAATGGGTACTCTTTTTTTTTTATTTATTTATGATAGTCACAGAGAGAGAGAGAGAAAGGCAGAGACATAGGCAGAGGGAGAAGCAGGCTCCATGCACTGGGAGCCCGACGTGGGATTCGATTCCGGGTCTCCAGGATCGCACCCTGGGCCAAAGGCAGGCGCCAAACCGCTGCGCCACCCAGGGATCCCGAAATGGGTACTCTTGATGGTTTTTAGTACCCTTTCTTTTTGTAAGCCATAGTTGTTTTATGAACGCCCATTTATCGTTTTCTTCTTTTTACAAGTGTCTGTTATAGGAAAAGTACAAGCTATAGGAAGCAAAAAAGGGAAAATAATCATTCAGGGTTAGTCACTTAATATTTTGAAGGTTTTTCTTCTAAAGTTTTTCATGTGAATAGGATATATAATTTATCGTTTGTTCTTTATTATTTAACAAATTTAGCATTGTACACAGTCCTGCTAGACTTCTGTTTATACATTTTTTTGGTGTCACTTGAAAAATCTGATTTTTAGTGACTATAATATCTTATGACTACTATAATTTACTTAAACATCTGAATATTGTTGGCAGTTTTAAAGTTATACTTGAGTCAGTTCTATAACTTACTGACAAAGATGTGCTGAAACAAAGTCACTGTTAATAACCAACTTCAAAGAAATATTAGAAATATTCTGAAAATTTTTAAATGACAGCTTTTTCCGAGCAAGTACACAAAAATATATATCATTGTTTGGTTTAGTATGGATCTTGCAGCTTTCTCATTGGACCAAGTAAAAGAAAGATGGAATTTAAAAGGAGGTATTGATTGTTGCCTTGTGGTTACATGACATTGGTAGAATAGTAGTGTAGAAAATGTTTTTTGGGTGATACATCAAAAACTGATGAAAATCAAAGGTATCAGAGATTGGAACAGAAGAATGCTGTAAATTTTAAAGGAAACCACATTTTGAACTGACAGGAAAAATGGTAAGTGGATAATTTACTAAACAAACCAATTAAATTTGCTTGGAAACCATATTATTTAAAAGGGAAATATGGGTATAAGGCTATCTTTCTTACTTTGAAGAGAGCAGTTTTGTTAGTTTTCATTTGTAGAAGTAAATCAATAGGTCTAGGGTGTCTAGGCCTCAAGATGTTATGCCATCTGTTTTAAGGTACTGAGAATTTGCCTTATTCAGTTATGACACAGTAAAAACCGTAACATAAATCATGTATTTCCCAAGTTTGAAATAAGCATCCTTAATCTATATTAAGTGTCTTCTGCTTTACTATTTAGCTTAACTCTGTATTTTGACTACTGTTTGTCTTAATGGAATAACAGCTAATAAGAATTAACCAAAGTATCAGATTTTAGTAACCAGAAAGAAACTATTGAGTGGATCATCTAAAAAACATTCTTAGAAATGAAAACAATAGGAAAGTGTTTTAATCTGTATATCATTGCAGAATCTTGAGGTAAAAATTTAATTTTTAGTATACTGAAAGCCAGGGAAGTCTACTTGTTTGGATTATAAAACAAGGAACAAGATGGTTAATTGAAAGTGCTATTCCTATTTCTTGATCTGTTGAAATAGTTCTGAACCTCAGTATTGCAATTTCTTGAGTAGTATACCTCAAGTTATTATCAATGCCAAAATTTGCTTAATACATTAGGCAAAGTTAAACTTATCCCTCTATTAATATGTTCATTTACTTGCATTTTAGTATGTTTTCTTGAGTAGGAGAAGAAAGGGGACGTTGGTTAAGTGAATGCCATCTGTCGTAGATACTGTCACAGGAGAAGTACAGATTGGGAAGAATGGAATTACAGTTTCAGTGAGGCTTATCTTCACTATAAAACTGAATGTACCCTGACATTAAAGTATAAATTCAAGCTTGTTTTTCTCTTAATGTGATTGGTAAATATGTTTCCTTTTTTATATGTTAAACATTGTTTCATTTTTTCTTACAGTGTCCTGCTGGACTTCCAGGAGTTCTCTTCATGCATTCTAATATAACAATGACTCAAGTGTTCTAAAACACGGAGACTATCCCTGTGCACCAACTTCAAGCTGAAACTGAGTTAATGCCTTCTATGTAACTGTTTAATTTTGCTATCGAGTGTATATATATGTATGTATGACTGTATTTGTTTCTTAGTAAACTTTACGTGTAGTCTGAAAGTGACACTGAGGTATTATGGATTGTCAGTATGGGATTCTTTAAAGGGGCCATTGGTTGCCATGAATAAACTTGTGGAGAAATTTGTAATATTTGTCAGTGAGCTTTCTCTGATCTTTTACATAGTGCTAGACTTACTGGTTTATTCTTTTAAAATCATCATAATTGGGTAGATCGTTTAGTGAATGGCATTTGTAGGATAAGCTGTTATTAAAATATTATTCTGCACCTAGCAAAAGCCTTTTTGTATTATTATTATTGCTGCATCCTAGCATTTAAGTTACTGTGGGACCCTCTCATTTAATCAGCAAGGAAGTTGGTAACCAGAGATGTTAGATTACTGGTCAGTTTGATTTGTTGCACAGTTTAAACCAAGCCTTAGTTCTTTGACTCTTTCGTCAGTCGTACGTCCATGATGTCATACTGTGTATCATAGTTTAATATATTTACAGCCTTTTAGAAGAAGGAGTCTACGTATACTAGGCATATAGATCTTAATAGAAATGATAATGGTTTTCTACTTTAAGGAAATATCATGTACTAGGGTGGTCATTATATTTATGAAACTGTTCAAAACCATCAAAAAAGATTTTTAAATCTCATGATTTGTTGCTCCTGTAGTTTACCGTGTACACATTCTTTCGTCCTTCATGTAAACACCATTTTAAACATATTTATTTCTTTTCTGTTTCTTCCCTTACCCACTTCCAAGTATCTTCTCCAAATTAGACAGTTCTCTGCAATCAAGCCATCTGTAGTCCCCATTTCTATAATTGGCTATTGTCAGTAGAATAAAGAGTAATATGCCAAAAAATCATGCAAAGAAATCTTTTCTCAGTCTTTGTTAACAGCCATTCTGTTCGTTGTAGAAGCCCGTAGTCACATATGGATATTTAAATGTTAATTAACCAAAATTAAATAAAATTAAGAATCATGTTCTTCAGTTACCTTAGCCACATTTTAAGTGTTCAGTAGCTATATGCCCCTAGTGGCTACTGTATTGAATAGTGCAGCATATAGGATATTTCCATCATTGTAGAAAGTTGCATCCGGTAGTATATGAAACAAGTATCATCTTGGGAGAAATATGTGTGTATGTAGCTGTATGTATGTATGTATGTGAGCTTATGCATATATATACTTCACTTTGTTTATTCATTCACTTGTACATATGAGTATATGTATACATACAATTACCTTGATATATTACATCATCTTTATTTTACTTTGAGTACCGTATTGGAGTATAATTTACAATGTGTGCATCCATTTTAAGTGTACTATTATTCAGCAAGTATATATGTGTGTGCGTGTGTATATATATATATATATTTATACACACGCATACATATATACATACATTCAATTTTGTAAATTGCTACCACAATAACAAATATAGAATATTCGCAACACTCAAAAAGTTCCTTTAAGGCCCTTTTTTTGTCAACCCCACTGCTAGTTCCGCACAACCAGTAATCTGCTTTTTGTTAGTATAGATTAGCTGGTTCTAGAGTTTCATTTAAGCAGAATTACATTTGCAATTTTTTGTTTTAGGCATCTCTTGCTTAGTATGTTTTCTGAGGTTCATGTTGTTTATATCAGTAGTTTTCTTAAATTTTTCAGTAATAATAGTCCATTGTATGTATATATCTCAATTTGTTTATCCATTCATCTGTTGATCAACAGTTGCTTGTTTTGGGCTATTATGAATAAAACTGCCATGAACTTTCAAATACAGTCTTTGTGTAAACAGGTTATCATTCCTGTTGAGTTACATACCTCAGAGTAGAACTGCTCAGCATATAGTGATAAGTGTGTATTTAACTTTGTAAGAATTTACCAAGCTTTTTGCTCCTACTAAACAGAGAGTCAGTTGTTCCAGGTCATTACCAACACTTTGTATTGTCAGCCTTTTAACATTAGCCATGCTTGTGGTTGTGTTGTAATACCTCCTTATGGTTTTATTTATTATTTCCTTAGGTCTCATAATGTTTAGCATCTTTTCCAACTGTTCATTGGCCATTTGTAGATCTTTTGCCAAGTGTTCAGATTTTTATTCTATTTTTAAATTGGGCTATTTGTTTTTAAATTGTAAGACCTATGATATTTTGGGGATACAAGTACTTCTCAGATATCTATCCCTATTGATATGCAATATATTTTTCCAGTCTGAGGATTAGTGATTTCTTTAGAAAAATATAATTTTTTTAATTTCGAGGAAGTCCAGTTTATCTTTTTTTTTTTTCCTTTTGGGAGTTGTACTTTTTCTGTAGTAAGAAATTTTATCCATCCAGAGGGTGTGAAGCTTTTCTCCTCTGCTTTTAGAATTTTTATAGCATTATCTCTCATATGTAAGTCTATGATCCATTTTGAGTTAACTTTTGTCATAAGGTAAAAGTTGAGGTTCACTTTTTATCTATATGAATTTACAGTTCCAGGGCCATTTGTTGGAAAGACTATTTCTTTCTTATTAAATTGGTACTTTTGTTGAAAGTGAATTGACAATATATAATTGCATGCAGTTTTCCTGAACTCATCTCTTCTATTGGTTTATATATCCTTATACTAATACCACACTGTCTTGGCAAGCACTGTGGTAAGAATTTAAATCAAGTACTGTTAAGTTCTACAACTTTTTTCAACAGTTTCAAAACTTACTTAACCTGTTTTAGTTCTTTTCCATTTTGATAATATGTTTTAGAATCAGCTTGTTAATTTCCACAGAAATGCCTTCTGAGATTTTGATTAAGATTGTGCTGCTGGGGGATCCCTGGGTGGCTCAGCAGTTTCGGCCTGCCTCTGGCCCAGAACACGATCCTGGAGTTCCGGGATCAAGTCCCACGTCGGGCTCCCGGCATGGAGCCTGCTTCTCTCTCTGCCTGTGTCTTTGCCTCTCTCTCTCTATGTCTATCATCAATCAATCAATCAATCTTTAAATAAAAAAAAGATTGTGCTGCTGAATCTGTAAGTCATCTTGGGGAGAAGTGACATCTTAATAATTAGTTTGTAATGTGATATATTTATCTGCTTATCTAGACCTTCTCTAAATTTTCATAGCAATATTTTATATTTTCATACCACAGGTTTTACATATATTTGTTACGCTTAACTTTGAGTATTTCATGGTTTTAGATGCTGTGTGTTATAAATCTTTAAGCATTTAAAAAACATTTTCGTGTATTGATTGCTAATGCTTAGAAACACAGTTGACTTTTGTATGTCTGGAATTCTGTGGACTCTCTAAATCCATTCCATCTTTTTTTTTTTTTTATAGATTCCTTAGGATTTTCTACATAGGTGATCATGTTGTCTCCTAATAGAGACAGTTTTACTGTTTCCTTTTCAATCTGAATGCCATTTATTTGTTTTCCTTATTGCGTTGGTTGGGACCTAGAGTGAAATTCTGAAGTAGTGATAATGGGCGTTCTTCCCTTTGGGGTGCCTGGGTGGCTCACTCGGTTAAGTGTGTGACTGGCTCAGGTCATGATCCCAGGGTCCTGAGATTGAACCCTGAGTCAGGCTCCCTACTCAGCAAGGAGTCTGCTTCTCTTCCCTCTGCCCCTCCCCCCGCTCATGCTCTTTTTCATTTTTACTCTCACTTGCTCTCTCAAATAAATAAAACCTTTAAAACAAAGCACTGAAAGTCTTTACCATTACGAATGATGTTAGCTATATGCTTTTCGTTTTTTTTTTTTTTTTTAAGATTTTATTTATTCATTTATGAGAGACAGTGATAGAGGCAGAGGGAGATAGCAGGCTCCCCAAGGGGAGCCCTATGCGGGACTCTATCCTGGGACTCTGGGATCATGACCTGAGCCAAAGGCAGATGCTCAGCCACTGAGCCACCCGGGTGCCCCACTATATGCTTTTCATAGAAACCCTCTATTAGGTAGAAGGAATTACTTTTGATACTTAAGTTTTTTTAGTGCTTTTATCTTGTTGAATTTTGTCAGATTTTTTTTTTCATTTCTTGAGAATCATTGGTGTCTTTTTCTGTTAATATGATAGATTGCATTGATTGATCTTCAAATGTTAAAAGAGTCTTGCATTCTTGATACAACTCCCACTTGGTTGTGATGTATATTTTAGATGTAGGTAAAACATTTGTTATGGAATTTGGGGCCTATAATCACTGGGAAGTTTGGATTGTAATTTTTTTCTTTTTTTTTTAATGTCTTTGTTTTTGGTATCAGGCTAATGCTGGCTGTATAAAACGAGTTAGGGTTTGTTCTTTCCTCCATTTTCTAAAAGACTCTGTAGAATTAATATCATTTCTATTCTAAATGTCTGCTAGAATTCACCAGTAGAAGCCATCTGGGCCTGGGGTTTTCTTTGTTTTAAATACTTAAATGGGAATATTTAAAATAGCAAATTCAATTTCCTTAACAGATGCAAGGCTACTCAGGTTTTCTACTGCTGTTGTGTTTTTCCCGCCTTTCAAGGAATTTGTTCATTTTATTTAAGCTGTTAAATTTATAGATGTAAAGTTGTTTATAGTATTCCCTTATCCTTTTAAACATCTGTAGGATCTAAGGTAGTATTTCCATTTTCAAAGAACCAGGTATTGATTTCATTGTTCTTTATTCTGTTTCATTGACTTCCCCTCTTTATCTCTTTGCTGTTTACTTTAGGCTTAATTTGTTCTTTATCTGGTTTATGATTGTAGCTTAGATCGATGTAAATGAGATTATTTATGAAGCAATACTGGCTATGAGTTGATAATTGTTAAAGGTAGGTGGTGGATACCTGGAGTGCTAATTCATTATACTATTATTTAAATTTATGTATATATTTGACATTTTATATAATACTTTAAATATTTACATAAAGCAAATGAGGGGCTCTTGGGTGGCTCAGTTCGTTAAGTGACCAACTCTTGATCTCAGCTCAGGTCTTGATCTTAGGGTTGTAAGTTCAAGCCCTGTGTTGGCCTCCACACTGAGGGTAGAGCCTACTTAATAAATAAGTAAGTAAATAACACATTAATAAACCTTAATGAATAGTAGCTTTTCAAATTTATATGCCTATTGACATCCATTTTTACCTGATAGTATCTGTTTCATTAATTGGTAAGCTACTTTTAGGCTGCCTCTATAGAATTTCTCAATAATTAGGACTTTTTAAGAATTTTAGTGGTTCTTCATGTTTATGGGTGGGGGAAGAAAAGTGACATGAATCTTGATGGTATAAGCTTTTGAAGAAATTGGGATACCTCACGAATAATTAAAGGGGAAAGAATGAGCAGTGTGTCAGTGTTTATGGAAAAGCAAATTGATAAATGTTCAATAACAGTATAGTATCAACAATTATCCATCCTTGATCAACTATCCTTGATAGTTCCCACAAGGACAAATTTTGCTAACAAAAAATCTGAAGTAATTTTAAAACTGTAACATTTATTTAATGTAGTTAATGGGTAACATTTTCATTATGTTGTGTATAAATTTCTTGTTCTCCCCGCCTCCCACCAAAATTTGTTATTACATTATTTTTTAATTATAATTATCTTAATGTACGTCTATATAGGTGTTAGAGAAAAATAGATGCACAAATGCTCTACATATCTTTTTAGGAGTGGAATTGTGCATATCACATAGCTTCTCTGTACTTTTTAGTGTGTGTTTTGTATTGTTTTGTCTTGCCTTTTTTGTTCTGTAACTTTTTGTTGGTGACTTAACCTGTATGGCATATAGTAACTTAAATTTTTTTTTTTCTCAAGTGACACTGCTATTTAGTCAAATATATAGAGCATCCCCATTTCTGCTTACTTGTGGTGTCAATAAATTCACATGCTAATCTGAGTTGATCTGTGTTTCTTATTCCCACTCAACCCTCCATACCTATATACCAAAATAATAATAGTAATGGTAGCTATAGTAAATGATACGTTTTGTGGTGCATTTGCTCTTGAAAGAGTTGAGGATAGCGAATTCTTTTTATTTTGCTTTGCTTTAAAAGTAAACTTCTATTCACAAACAGAAGCTTATAGTTTTTGAGTCCACTTATATTGTGTAATATTCATATTAGCTAGAGATCCAGTGATAGAATTGTAAAGAGACTACCTAAGCAGAGAGAGGTAGGAGAGGAATCTTTTAATCCATTCTAATATGAATACGGGTACCCCATTTTTTGAAGAAGTATAAATCTCGTGACTATCAGAAGCTTTGCTTGGCTTTTGTAGAACCATTGTATCAGATTAATAATCCTGAATTGGACTTCGGTGTTCTGAACTTGAAACTTTGACCACACCTTTCCATTTAGTCTCATTCTGAAATCTTAGCTTAACACTGCAAGGTATAACCAGTTGTTGCCTTGATTAATACCTGCTCACAATTCTCAGTTGTACTAATATGTAGTTGTACTTTTATGAAGGAATGAAGGACTCTAAAATAGTTTTGCTGCAATGCTATAGCAAGTTTTAACACCTCCTGGAGTTTCAGATTTTATAGTGGTGAACCTGGACTCTCCCTGTTCAACTTGTATGGTCTTACTTGCTATGTTTAAGAAGTTACTGCGTTTGCTGCAGTAGAATCCACCCAATACTGTGTGATGAGGAAGAAACAAAATTTTATGTCTGGTAAAATAGCAGCTGCCAGAATTAGTTATGCCTTCCAAATGTCCACTCTGAGTCAAGACATACAGCTTTGCCGGTGTTTGAATCCCATTTCTGCTACTTACTAACTGTATGGCCCTGGGTAAATTATACATTCTGTGCCCCATTTTTCTTAAAATGAGAATAGTAATAGCTCCTACTTCACAGAGTCGTTACAAGTTTTAAATGAATATGTTAGAAAATTGCCTTGTATTTATAAATGTTAGCTGTTCTTAGCTATTATTATTACCAGTGCTTCCTCAGTATGTGCTTCTGTTATAAACATTTATAAACAATCAATCATAAATGTTGATTTCCATGCTTTATTCTGTTGGCGTAACGGGAGAGTCCCTCCTTTATCCGTCTTCTAGATCTACCACAACATGCTGTGCAAAGTATACATGTAGTCCCTATAGTTGAATGAAGCTACAACTGAGATTTACTATATAAAATACATACCATGTTCTGTTTTTGAATAAAATCAACTTTAGTTGTAACTCATTGCTATTAGAATTTTTTAAGTGTTTTTTTTTTTTTTTTAACGTTTCAGAAATTGCTTTTCGATAGATAAGCTGAATGGTTGTTACAAAGATATGTCACTTAGTATCTCACTTCTTGTTTTCTTTCTTTTTTGGTGTGCCGGTGATGGAAATAGTGCCTCAGTGTGTCTGGAGAATAAATGTGGATGTTCCCGAGGAAGCTAACCAGAATCTTTCGTTCAGTGCTGCCGAGCGGTGGTGGGAGCAGACAGACTTGACCAAACTCATCCTATCCAGCAATCAGCTTCAGTCGCTTACAGATGACCTGCGACTCCTGCCTGCGCTTACTGTTCTTGATGTACGTTGACCGATGATGGGTCATTAGTTGAAGAGACTACAGAGGTCAAGTTAAGCATCGATATGCAAAAAACACATGTTTAATTGATAGAATACAAAGAGGAATAAGTTATTGGTGGGCATAGCATGAGGGTTCCGAGTGCACATACTGAACATCAGGCTTCTATTCTCATTGGCTGTGTGACCTTTGGAAGGTTACCTCCTTGTGCTTCAGTTTCCACATCTATAAAACACGACTAAGATTACTACCTATTTTTAAAAATTATTTTTAGATTTAAATACATTATTGCATGAATCTGTATTTAACAAGTGGTTGCTGTTGCTCATCTTATTTTGTATTGCAGTTATTTTTCTCATTATTCTAGACATGAAAGCAATACTTGAAATTACATTTTTTTAACTTGTCTTCAACACTGACTTGAATTATTGAACTTAAATTTTTGTGTGTTTATTCAAGGACTATATTTTAGTCTCATTTAGTCTCATTTTTTTAGTCTCATTAGTGTGTTTATTTAGACTATTTAGTCTTGTCATATTGTCAAGGAAAGCATGAGTAGTTTGTTGCACAGTCTATGGAGTTCTGATGTACTTAGGAACATCAGAAATCTTCTAGTTCATGTCTGAAAATGTTGACTCTGGTCAAATTTCCAGAGAAGTTTTTATTTTCTTCATTTGTAAAATGAATGGATTGGCTTAGGTGGTCTCTAAGGTTCCTTGTACCTTGAAAATAATATGAGAACATGAGAGGTCCCCCTCCTCTTTCTCTCCCTTTTTTTGATATGTTGACATAAATCATACTATCAAGTGCTATTAGTTTTTAACCCTCTTAAAGGTATAGCTATGTTTTTAAAATATTAGTTTTTAACCCTCAGTGAGGTACAGCTATTTTTTTAAATAGTAATATTTAAAATTGATGACATATCACTTCATGATTTTGAACAGAAGTTTGGTCACTTCAAATTACTTTTCTTCTTTTATATGTAGAACAAATTAACAGTACTCCAACTCTGCTGTTGAATTAGAATAACAATTATTATTGAAGAATTTTGTACAATGGCAAACTCATATATGGTTAATTATGACTAAGATATTGACTGTTTTTAAATAACTTTTAGATACATGATAATCAGCTGACATCCCTTCCTTCAGCTATAAGAGAGTTAGAAAATCTTCAGAAACTTAATGTCAGGTAAAATTTAAGCTTATTTAATTTCAGTGTTGCTAATATAAGGGTGTAAATCTGATATTCTTAAATTTTTTTCTAACATCAGAAAATATTTTTGTATTATCAGAAAGTGGTAAAAGAGAAGAATTTTAAATTTCCTCAGATTATTTTTTTCCTAAGATTATTTTTGTTTTTGTTTTAGAATTACATGTTTTTCTGATTTTAAAAATATAAGGCCTATTTTTTTTCTTTTTTGAAGTACTTTGTTTTATTTATTTACTTTTTTTAAAAAAAATATTTATTTATTGAGAGAGAGAGCGCATATGCACGCCTGGGAGACAAGGACATAGAGCAGGGAGCCTGAGGACCTAGGGCTTGATCCCAGGATCCCGGGATAATGATTTGAGCAGAAGGCAGACACTTAAGAGACTGAACCACCCAGGCGGTCCCCTTTTTGTTTTATTTTTATGTAACAATTTTTACTGGGTATTTTAGTAACTGTATTGTTGATATCTCAGGTTTTAAGTTACTGTGATATTCTAAAAGAATAGAATATTTTTTTTAGAATATCAAATTCTAGGAAATAGGAATTTTGAATAGGAAATAGGAATATTTTGAAATGATTCTTTCATTAATGGTAAAAATGTCATGGTTAAAATATTAGTAGTATTTATTTATTTATTTATTTATTTATTTATTTATTTATTTGATTTTATTTATTCATGAGAGACAGAGAGAGAGGCAGAGACACAGGCAGAGGGAGAAGCAGCTCCCTGGGGGGTTATCTGATGTGGGACCCCATCTCGGACCTCTAGGATCATGCCCTGAGCCAAAGGCAGACGCTCAACCGCTGAGCCACCCAGGCGTCCCGAATATTAGTAGCTTTTAAACTTTTCTGAGAACTCCTGGGGTTCTATAGATGTGCTTCTAGTACTCATTGGTAGGTATATGGGAAGCCAGGCAGCTGAAGCTCTGGCTAACTTTGTTTGCTTTTCAATACACACCTAGACTTTCAAGAAATAATAACTATCTTACATGTTATGTATACACAGATTAGAGGAAAAGGGATTTGGGAAGATTTCACTTAGGAGATTACAAGGTTTATTAAGTGTTCAAAACATAGTTTGAAAAACTGGTTTATAAAATTGGTATGGTTACAGATCTATCTAACAGCATAGTCAAGTCTTAGTGCTCTGCAGGTAAGCTAATTGCTTTGAAGGAAAATGGTTCCTTAAGTTACAGTCCTCATCTGTTGAAAAAATTACATAAATCAGCAAAGATACCTACATAAATGGTGCTAATTATTTAGAGCTACATCAAACCCTCTTCCCCATACAAGTCCAAGGCATGGATGTGACCTGCAAAGTCAAGAATGGGGAGGATTGAGAGAAGAGGTGAGGGAGTATGGATTGGGTATGGCAATGGCTTTAGCTTTGGCTTCCAGCACTTTAGAAGATAAGTGTTAGGATGGAGGAAGTAGATGGAGAATGGAGTCGAAAAAATGTGTAGCTAGAAATGTATTACGTCTCTGCCCAACTATGTCCCTGTGACATTTACAAAGATTTCAATTAAGTGTCCAACAGTAATAGCCAATTTTTGACAACTGTTTAGTGGTTTTAATTTATTTTAGAAGGTATCTTGTATTTTTGTTTCAACTACTTTTATTTTTGTATAATTTAAGGTTATTTTTACCCCATTGTATTTCTTACGTCATCCTGTTATTTGTTAAATAATTGTAAATGGAATAAAAATAGAATGGAATTCCTAAGTGAATAGTTGAGATAAATCTGGGAATAAGTTAAATCAGGTCATCTCTTAATTACCAGGGAATGTATCATCTTTAGTGACTTGGGACATCTAAAACAATAAACTGAGTAACTCTACAGAAGGACCAAGTTGAAAATTTAAGACTAAGAACAAAGAGAGTGAACTTGCATATTACATTTAACTGGACATGCCAGGCCCTTAAACAGAAATAGCTATTTTTGTCTTGAGTGCCAGCTTGAAAACATAATCCCCGTAGAAGCTGTAGTGTATGTGTGCCCATATCTCTGTTAAAATTCTAAAATTCAGATATGGGGCACCTAGGTAGCTCAGTCGGTTAAGCATCTGGCTCAAGTGATGATCTCAGGGTCCTGGGATAGAGCCTTGTGTCAGGCTCCCTGCTCAGTGGGGAGTCTGCTTCTCCCTTTCCTGCTGCCCCCCACCCACTTTGCTCACACATACTTTCTTTCTCTCTAATAAATAAAATCTTCAAAATAAAATTCAGATACAGTATGAAAAATTAAAAGAGTCCAGTGTATCCTTCCACATATAAAATCAAGAGTAGGCTCTAAGGAAGCAATCAGAAGTTCACAAATTATTTGGTTTTAAACCTTTATTTCTTTGTTTTCTTTGAAACTCGATTACTCTAGATGACTATAATTTTAATGAGATACAGTTTTTGGATGTGAAGTTTGATAAGTTTTTAAAATTAGTTATCCTGTTTTATTTTTTAAAATGAGCCCATGTAGTTAGCAAAAATACCTTTACAAATATTTATGTTGTTACCAAATTACTCAGCATTTATTTTATTAATCAATAGCCATAACAAACTGCAAATACTTCCTGAAGAAATTACAAATCTAAGAAACCTGAAAGGCTTATATCTCCAGCATAATGAACTAACTCGTATACCAGAGGGATTTGAACAACTTTTCAATTTAGAAGATTTGGTAAGTTGTGATTTTTGAATTTTTATATAAGTTGGGGCTGATGGGATTTTTCATCAGGCCAAGAAATTGTATATATGATTGAAATAATGAAAAACATGGACAGCTGATTATATGACTAGATTATCAGAAACTATGTTTCCGTTAGATTGCTCAATCAGTAATTGTAAATTTATTTTTCCTATTTTTTCTTATAAATTCACCTTAGGTTTTAATAAAAGAAGAGGGTATGGAAGGGGGTAATAAGGATGACTGTTACCAGAGGATTTTATGACTTTGCAAAATAGAAAATAGGTGTCTTTAGCATAAATGAATTCCCATTTCTATACCCATTCCTTCTTCATTGTCCCCATAACTCTCCTGTCCTTTGAGTGTCCAGACAGTTCCCTTTAAGTCCTGTCTTTTCTTCCCTATTTTTCAGAATGTCACCTTACCTCACAAAATTTTCATTCTATGTCATATCCTAAATAGAGATAACCGCAAAGCAATACAGATTTATTTTAAGAATAATGAAAACAATAGGCACATAGCTTTGTTCTTTACAAACAGCAAGGTACATAGTTTTATCTTCTAGAACACATATGGAACTATGGTTTATTTAAAAAAAAACAAAAAACAGTACCTTCTCTGAAGCCATGTTACTAATAAGGAATTCAGGATTTTAACGTAAGTCAGTTTGACTGCAAAGTGTATCCCTTTTTTTCTCCCACATACCCCTGAAAGAGTAAAATTCCATTGTAAAATATTCGATCTGAAAGACTTTAGCTAGATTAGATTAGTTGTTCCAATATGTAATCTCTACTACACATAGTTACTTCCTCTTATATTCTTGTTCTTTTCCCTATTACATATTTTCAAAAACTTACTTATGTCACTTTAAAGTTTATTTCTCATTGGGATCCCTGGGTGGCGCAGCGGTTTGGCGCCTGCCTTTGGCTCAGGGCGCAATCCTGGAGACCCGGGATCGAATCCCACGTCGGGCTCCCGGTGCATGGAGCCTGCTTCTCCCTCTGCCTGTGTCTCTGCCTCTCTCTCTCTCTCTCCCTCTCTGTGACTATCGTAAATAAAAAAAAAAAAAAAAAAAAAAAGAAAAAAAGTTTATTTCTCATTAAAGGGAAAATTAATTCTTTTACCTCTTTTTTTTTTCCTGTAAATACATCTTCCTTGGTATTTCCCTCATCTGCTCTAGTGTTTGAAATCAACATATATAACTCTCCTCAACCATTCCTTCAATATCTGTCTTTGTCGTATTTCAATCTGATCAGATTGGACATAAGGTTTGGAAAGTGAAAGGCATAGGTAGATAAAATGAATAGCTAAAGAAGGAGCCATCAGTTTTCTTATAAAATTTAATGGTAAAAGATAGTAATTGATACATAAAAAAAGAAAGTGTTTATATTAGCAAGGAAACCCAGTAAACTATAGCAATTCCCAGTTGTTTCCTTTTTATGGGTTCCCAGATAGTCATTTGCATAATGAAAGGATATTTCAGTTGAGAATTGTGTTCTTAAGGACACAGTATTAAACCATAAATGTGAACAATATATCACATTAGAAATATAAGCATATTTAATAATTTAAGCAAGTACTATTTCTTAAAGTTATATAAAAACTTTAGCAATGGTACTAAATAAATATTTATTGAAGAAGTGACAGCATACTGATTAATTTATATGTAAATGTTACATGTTTTACATCTAACTTACTAACTGCAATAATTAAATGTTTAACTTTATTAGTAATTTTGTTGATTAGGGTTCTTTAAATACCTTAAGAATTTTTGTGAATTAATATCTTTTCTGTGTCAAAAACTTTTTAACCTTTTTATTTTGAAATAATTTTAGATTTACAAAAATGTAGAGAGTACAGAGAGTTCCCATAATTTGACATTTTACATACTCATGGGACATATGAAAAACTAAGTTATTAACATTGGTACAGTATTACTAACTGCACTATAGATTTTAAGATTTTCCTAGTTTTTCCACTAATATCTTTTTTTTTTTTTTTTTTTGTTCCAGGATCCAATCCAGAACACTATATTGCATTTAGTGTCAGTAACATTTGATATTACAAAATATTTATTTAGTTGTAGTCTGTTGATTATTAGTGTTTCGTGTCGGAGTTATAGATTGTTGTTTCTTGTTGTAGACTGATGTCATTTATAATAGTAACTGTTTATAAAAAATAGCTGATCTAGCGTTTTTACCTTTTTCTGTCTTCTTAATTGATTTAGAGTTACAGAATGCAACTGTTTAATGTTAGACTAGATGAAAGTCTTCAGAGAACAAGTTCCCTTAAGTCATTTTTTTCTTATTCACTATTGCAACTGGCCCTACTTAACAGTTGGCTGATTGCTAATGGAGTACTTACACCTTATTCAGATGTCATAAGAATTATCTGATTGTCTTTTAAATGAAGTTTCAAAAAAAAATTCTCTCAAAACAGTTTATGTTTTAAAGAAAAAACGGAAGCAATAACTTAAACTGGTAGACATTCGATAAGCAAACTTGAATGAAGAAAAGTAGTAGAGAGTAAACTCCTGGACTTAGTCAAAGCAGACTTGCTGAGGTCAGCAGAAGAACCAAGAGGGAATATTTTTTTCCTTAAAAATTAAAATGTCCATTTTCTCAGCTGTATTTTTTTTCAAGAGTTTCCTTCCTTGCAAAGATATTTTTCATTTCATTTTACAGTTTACCCATAGTTTGCCTAATTTTTCACAGATATTAAAAAAATATTGGATGAACAAATAGATTTTTAATTAAAAACATAATGCATTATATAGCATGACTTAATAATAACAGAAACCTTTATTTAAAAAAAGAAACCTTTTTGTAAAATATTTCTGAAGTCAATTCTTTCTGATTCCTTTCTGCTACATTATTAGGGATATGGTGGTCTCATAGAACACTGAGGTAATAAATGACAGACAATTTTTGAAATTGTCAGTGATTGAGAGTTACAAATGATTATCACCTCTGAAATATTCTTTCTTTGTGTTGCAATCTCCTCAAAATCCTGGAATCACTTTGAGGCATCCATCATTTACTTATTTATTCATTCATCCTTTCTCTTTCTAAAGGATATTTCCAACAATCGTCTTACAACTGTTCCTGCTAGTTTTTCTTCTCTCTCCAGTCTGGTGCGACTCAACATTTCCAGTAATCAGCTGAAGAGTTTGCCAGTGGAAATAAGTGGAATGAAAAGTAAATCTTTTCTATTTTAAAACATACATAAGTGTGAAGTTGGTACAACTTATATTTAGAAAAATAAATTGTAATATATTTACAATTATTACAATGTTACAGGGAAGTAAAATAATAAATTTTATGGTGGTAAAGCAAATAATAGCAGGTAGTCATATTATTTGCAGACCATTATTGTCTAGCTTAACTTCCTAAACAGTTACCATCAAAAGCATATTTTGGCATATCAAAAAGAAGAAAATAAGATATGATTATGAATCACGGTAAAACTGTATACCTGAGATATTGATTAGAGTTATCTCTTCATTCATTCATTCATTCAGCATTCAATAAGAGGTATTCCCCTCTCATAGGTGATTCTCCTGGTGGTTATGTTATAGCTTGTAGACTTCTTGTAGTCCAAAGGAAAGACATCAGGAGATGGTGTCAAAAAAAAAAAAAAAAATGGCCATCATTTTTTTTTTTTAAGGTTAAAATAGTGGTTTTATTGAAGTTTACCATTGAATCATTGTGTTGAACATATTCTAGAACTAATATTAAGGGATAAAAAAAGATTGAAGGTATGTTTCAGTACCTTTTAAATAATTACACTTAGTTCTCTTAGAATTCTTGATGTAGAGGGCAGAATCATTATAGTGAGTCTTTTGTTTTAAAGACAAACTATCATTATTTCTTGGTTGATGAGCATACTGTGTGTCAGCTGTACACTGTTTACCTTATCTAGTCTTTTCTGCTAATCATGTATAACCCCTCTTCATTTTTTTTAAACCTCCCTTTTGTGGAAGTTACAGGAGTGATTTTGTATAGTTGATTATAGATCAGTTTGAGATAAATTTGTAAAATTGTGCTCTTTTTACTTTAGATGAATAGTCATTTGTTATTTGTAATAGGAATGTGTAAGTTAAATCTTCCATAAATTGAGTTGATACTTTAGGGGAGCCTTTACATGGGATAACAGTAATTGAAACTTTGCTTGTCTTTGCTGTTTTTCAATAAAGGTGCTAAAAAGTAGAGCTAAAATAAAATACATTATCTTAATATATAAGAAGCTTGGATTTTTTTTTCATAAATTGGACATTTCTTGAGAGATGGGAAAACAGGGAAATCAGTAGAAAAATACTTTGAATTTATAGCAGTTTTTCCAATATTCTATATAAATGATGATCGAACGCTTTCTCCTTTTAGCCATGACAGTGATACTTTTAAACTGTCACTAATAGGGCATATACGTGTTTTTTCACCTTTAACAACTAGACCCCAAGAACAATATCTAACACTTTTGTGGTTCTTTTTAACTCAAATGCTTTTACATATATTGTTTTGCCATCACAAAGTTATATTAGGTTAGAAAGATGTATGTTTTTTATATTTTAGAGATTCATAAACCTAGGCTTATAAATTATCTTATAAAATGTAGAGCCAAGGCTTGAGTTATGAATCACAACATTTCTGTAAGGGTTTGAATCCTCTTACTCCATCCCCATTACTCTTTCCACTATGCAGTGCTTGTATTCTCAGTACTCTTAAATGCAAACAATTGTGAAGACTATGGTGTCTGTTTTAAAACAAACTTTTCAAAAAAAAAAAATTGAACAAACTCTTTTTCATAGAATTTCCTGGATTTGGGGTGGATCACATTGTGACATTTTTAAAAATGCTCTAGCCAAATAATACATAAATTATTATAGCATTTGTTGAAAGTAGTGCTATTACATTTGTTTTGAAAAGCAGGTAGCCTCTTTAAATACTAAAAGAAGCAGTCTAAGGCAGTATCAACTTAGACTTGCATTATATTAAAATTTGTAGGCTCAAGTACAGCAAAAAAGTTGTAAAATGCATATCACCTATTCAAACTAGAGGATTGAGAGTGAATTGCGGAAAATATGTGATAGCCATTATAAGTGGAAGAATCTGAGACGTGGATTAGGGAGAAAGCTGCTTATGAAATGCTTAAGGGAAAGAAGACCTTTACTTTTTTCCATTTTTGTTTTCTTATATGCCTTTTAAGAAAGAAAAATCCAGGAGGTAAGAGAGATGTTGCAAGTAAGAACATCCTTCTCGAGCTATAGTATGCATTCTTGTCCATAGTGTTAGCTGAGATGTTAGAGAAAGGATGTAATTTAAGCAAAAATAGGAAAAGAAATGAAGACCAGGAGGGAGAGAGAAGACAGTATGGATAAATGGAAACATAGGACATATATGGAAATCCAAGGCTTTTTGACAGAAAGTCAACTTGCTTAGTTTAAATACTTGTGTCTAATACTAGCTAGTTACTTGACATCCATTCATACAGTTTGTATGCATGCATGTTTATGTCTTTACCTGAAGCTTTTTCTTTTTAAAGGTGTATAATTATTATAGGGGTGCCTGGGTGGTTCAGTCGGTTAAACGGCTGACTCCTGATTTCACCTTAGAATATCAGGGTTGGGAGATCAAGCCCTGTGTGGGGCTCTGTGTTCAGCACAGAGTCTGCGTGAGATTCTCTCTCTCCCTTTCTCTCTGCCCCTGCCGCTCTGTAAATCAATAAATCGATCTTAAAGAAATAAAAGATATATAATCCTGAGGAAAATAATATCATAGTGTGTAGTTTATATTTTTAGAATACCTTAACAGAGTACTAGAGTGTTTTGTTTTTTACCATTACAAAGATAACTTGGACTATCATTAAACATCCTTAAAAAAAGAAAAGATTTTATTTATTTATTTATGAGAGACACAGAGAGAGGCAGAGACACAGGCAGGGGGAGAAGCAGGCTCCATGCAGGGAGCCTGGTGTGTGGGACTTGATCCCCAAACTGTGATCATGCCCAAAGGCAGAGGCTCAACTACTGAGCCACCCAGGCGTTCCTATTAAACATCATTTTAATGCCATTTCCCTTTAATTATAATTAAATATAAAAGCAATCAATGTATGTTTTTTCCTTCAGTATTATTCTAGGATTCTTTATAGCAGTATATAGTAGCATGGGTTTGTAATTCTTCATGACGTACACATTCTTTGAATGTATACATAATTATAGACCAATATTTTTCTTTTTATTAAAGTATTTTTGTTTTTCACTTACTATGTATTGTAGGATTAAAGCATTTGGATTGTAATTCAAATCTTTTAGAAACTGTACCTCCTGAATTGGCTAACATGGAATCACTAGAATTGCTTTATTTACGGAGGAATAAATTACGTTTTCTACCAGAATTTCCTTCTTGTAGATTATTAAAGGTAATATTTATCTATTTATTTATTTGTTTTTTAAATAATAAATTTATTTTTTATTGGTGTTCAGTTTGCCAACATACAGAATAACACCCAGTGCTCATCCCGTCAAGTGTCCCCCCTCAGTGCCTGTCACCCATTCACCCCCACCCCCGCTCTCCTCCCCTACCATCACCCCTAGTTCGTGTCCCAGAGTTAGGAGTCTTTATGTTGTGTCTCCCTTTCTGATATTTCCTACCCACTTCTTCTCCCTTCTCTTCTATTCCCTTTCACTATTATTTATATTCCCCAAATTAATGAGAACATATAATGTTTGTCCTTCTCCGATTGACTTATTTCACTCAGCATAATACCCTCCAGTTCCACCCACGTCGAAGCAAATGGTGGGTATTTGTCATTTCTAATGGCTGAGGAATATTCCATTGTATACATAAACCCATCTTCTTTATTTAAAGGTAATATTTAGTTGATTACTAAATAACTATATATTTTCCAAAAGTTAATTATGAAAATGAAATTTTTAATCTTGTTTTAAATTGGGAATATGTATTATATGTTTTCCCTATATGTTTCAGAATTTTAATGACTAAATACGTTAATGGTATTGTTAGCAGTAGATTTTTGTATTTTTATTTTTATTTATTTTTTAAAGGTTTTATTTATTTATTCATGAGAGACACACACACAGAGAGAGAGAGAGAGAGAGAGAGAGAGGCAGAGAAACAGGCAGAGGGAGAAGCAGGCTCCATGCAGGGAGCCCGGTGTGGGACTCGATCCCAGGTCTCCAGGATCAGGCCCTGGGCTGAAGACGGTGCTACACCGCCGAGCCACCCAGGCTGCCTGATTTTTTTTTTTTTTTTTAAAGAAATCATCAAGTTTAGGAGTTTGTCCTTCTCATCTGGGGAGTAGTTTATAACTGGAGAAGTAGATGATGAGGCTAACATAGTAAGGTGGAGCCATACTGTAGGACACCCGTAGTACTAGGAAGGAATATGTATCTAATTTAAGTTGCCACATCTCCTGTTTACTTGACCATAATCGAGTCTGTTTAAAGTTAATTACTTTCTTTTTGTTTTAAGTATATAGCATTAGCATTGTCTTTTAAATTTGTCATAAACGTTGTCTTTTAACATTGTTCTCCTTCATGTGTTTTTGTATATTAGAGTTAAAAGGGCTTCTCTTAAACAGAATGGTGGCAGTGTTAAAAGGAACTGAGAAAGTTATTTAGTTGAAGATTAATTATCCATCTGATAATTATAGATTCTGTTAATGGGAAATCACTATATTTAATAATCACTAATGAGGAGCACCCAAGTGACTTAGTTGGTTAAGTGTCTGACTCTGGGTTTCAGCTCACGTCATGATCCTCAGGGTTGTGAGATTAAGCCCCATGTCGGGCTCCCTGCCGAGCATGGAGTTGGCTGGAGATTCTCTCTTCTGCCTCTGACCCCTTCATGCACTTTTTCTCTTACTCTCTCTGAAATAAACCTTAAAAAAAATGATTACTAATTAAAATGTTGAATAACAACAAACTAATTATAATTTCTTATGCTTATTCCAACTTGTTTTTAAAACTTTAAATTTTTTATCAGCATGGTTCTTGGATTTGTATTTTTATTAATTCTATAAATGTAGTTACTAAATCATTTCTGTGCTTTGGTTTGTAAACTTTGAACTTCCTGGCAGATTAAATCTTTAATTTTTTTTAATTATCAGAAAATCCTTGAACATGTTCTATTTTTACATTTTTAGCTATAAGATAGCTTACTTGTAATTGCAAGCTTAAGTACCTGAATTAATTAGAAACTTATGTTTTTTCCATGTTTTTCAGTGATTTGAAATTAAGATTTCAATTTTATTTTTAATATCTAATATAAAATTGAATACAGAAATACATATGATTGATCTTTGGTTTTGTAGGAATTACATGTAGGTGAAAACCAGATTGAAATATTAGGGCCAGAACATCTTAAGCATCTGAATTCTATCCTTGTGCTAGACCTGCGGGATAATAAGTTAAGATCTGTTCCAGATGAAATTACACTACTACAGTCTTTGGAAAGGCTTGACCTAAGCAACAATGATATTAGTAGGTAAGTTTAAAGATCAAATGAATAAGAAATCATGCCTGCATTTGCTTATAATTCATTAGTTAATATTAATAAATAAATATTTGCAAAAATGTAGAGATCTTTTTTTTCTAAATTCACTAAATATTTATTGGACAAGTGTCATATGCAGACCTACAAAGAATGGTTAGATTTGATCCTTGGCAGCAAGCTTAAAGTACTGATAGAATCAGGTATATTTATAAGTTACTCTGATTCACTCAGAACAGAAACTGAGAAGTCAGGATTTTTATGTTCACTGCTCTAGCTCTGACTCCTAGATCAGTGTCTGGGTAGATAGAAAGTGCTTGATAAATATTTGTTGAATTCATTAAATGAATGTGAAGCCATGGAAGAGATATAAAATGCTTTGAGGGCTTAAAGGAAACATAGGAATCAGCAATTTATTGAAAGGAGTTGGCAGCCTTTGTAGAAGAACAAACATTCTTAGCTGCTGGATGGGACTGGGACTAGGGTGAGGCAAGTTAAGTTCTTATAGCATAAAATTTAAGAGCACACTCACTTTCAGGATCCTGCCTTGCTCTAATCCACCATATGATCTTTCAGGGATGACTGTGATTTTTAAGTGCACACATAAGGTGTCACAGTGATTCACTTGGTGGGACAAAACTTAAGCATGAAGAAAACTTTGAAAGTTCAGGAAATTGTAGGGGTATATATAGAGAACTGCAAGGAATTGAGTTAACCTGTTTAGTAGGGGACATTTAGGGAGATGGTGAGGAATTAGGGCTTGAAAGGTAAGTTGAGGCCATGTGGAATAAGTCCTTAAAATGCCTCTGAAGAGTCAGTTTTCCTTCATGAAGAAATGAGGAGCTACTGAAAGATTAAGAGCAAGATCAATTTGATTATAATCTCATTAAAAATATAAATTGGTGATTGTGGGGTGAGTACAGTTTTTGTGGGTACGAATGGTTTTGTAAGTGGGAAATAATAGATTATTAGGGAAGAATTTCATTTGGTTACTTGAACAAAATCAGAACGTTTAGTATCCTTGAATATGGCTGTCTTGAATCACTGATTTATTCAAATTTACTTTTTACAATTTTTATTTAGCAAATGTTTTGTAGCTCACACTTTTTTTTTTAGCAATCACAGTATGACAGTTTCAAAACAGATCTCTTTTTTCTTTTACATGTTCAGCATTTATCTGAAAAGGAAATACTTATGGCCTATGTTTCTTGGACTCTCTTTGACACTATTATAAGATATATAGTTGGTCATGTGTTGTTAGTTTTATACTCAGCTATTCAGTTGAATTATACTTAACTCTTCATGTTAGCCCTGAAATCATTTTAATCTTTTTGTAGTCTACCCTGTTCATTGGGAAAACTCCCTTTGAAATTTCTGGCGCTAGAAGGGAATCCTTTGAGAACCATACGAAGAGAAATTATAAATGTAAGCATATTTGGAATTCACTTCTGGTTTTTAAATTTGAAATTCAAACATACATTTTGATCTATGAAACTGCAAGGTATGTCTTGATGAATATATGTCTTCTCTCCACCTTTTCAGAAAGGAACCCAAGAAGTCCTAAAATATCTGCGAAGCAAGATTAAAGGTACTTTTCTAATTTTTTCCTGTATTTTGAAGGATAGTATGAAAGATGGCGAAACCTAATAGTATATAAATTTACATGTATTGTGAGTGTAAATTAGAGGAAATGGTCCCTGACAGGTGGTTTTAATGCTGAATCCATACAGGCCATAAATATGCTGAAATCATAAAAAAATCCTTAATTTCACAGTAATGCTTTATCTTTAATTTCTTTGATTTGTGTTATAGTATGTCAGTTGGAAAATAAAAGATTCAATAAACATCCTAGTGCTTTAACTTTGAAAAAAGAGCAAAACTTGACTTTTATGATATGGTATAGTATATTAATTCTGTTGACTAGGAGGCATATTAACAATTATTTGAATACTTGCTTCATACATAGTTTTGCTAAGTTCTGACAAGAATAAAGATAAAACACATTTTTCAGGATATGTTAATTTAGCATGAATATGCATCAAAAGAGAAACTGATACTGTACATTTAATTTTTAATGCCTCAATAAAATTGTGCTATATCCCAATTTTTATTTTATGTGTGTCATTGTAGGATACACGAGTATATTTAAAAAGTCAGCTATACTAATGTATTGCTGTATAACACAGTCTACAACTTAGTGGCTAACCTATAGCAAATGTTAATTTAGCTCACAACTCTGGTTATGCACAGCCTAGCTTAACACCATATTGCCAGTCAGTATATGTTAAATTAATAATTGTATACTTCAGCAATTTCCATTTACAACCGTGGTCTTCAAATAAATTAACAATTTTCTAAGACTCTTATTTCCTGCTAATCAGGGTGTTTCATTTCTTTTCCAGGTATGCTTTCTCCTCCAGAAATTAATTTTTATTAATTATTCTGATATGAATCAGTTAGAAGTCATAGCGAAATAATAAAAACAATTTTTTAAAATATTTTATTTATTAATGAAAGACAGAGGGAGAGAGAGGCAGAGACACAGGCAGAGGGAGAAGCAGGCTCTATGCAGGGAGCCTGACATGGGACTCGATCCTGGGTCTCCAGGATCACACCCTGGGCTGAAGGTGGCGCTAAACTGCTGACCCACCCGGGCTGCCCCAAAACAATTTTTAAAGACTTAATGTTTTTAGAGTAGTTTTAGCTATACAATGAAATTGAGATATTTCCCATATATCCTCTGCCCCCACACATCCATAGCCTCTTCATTTATAAACATCACTTACCTGAATGGTATATTTTTTTCCCAAGAATGAACCTACATTGACACATCATCACATCCCAAATCATAGCTATGTTGGACTTCACTCTTGGTGTAGTATATTCTATGGGTTTGGACAACTTATTCACCATTGTAATAATCATACAAAGTGTTTTCACTGCCATAAAAATCTGTGATCAGTCTGTTTATCCTATTATCCCCTTTATCAGCCCATCTCTGGAAGCCATTAATCTTTTTCTCATCTCCATAGTTTTGCCTTTTCCAGAATGTCATGTAATTAGAATCGTCCAGATTGGGTTCTTTCACCGTGTAGTATGCATTTAAGTGTCCTCCATGCTTTTCATGACTTGATAGCTCATTTTTTTTAGCACTGAATAATCTATTGTCTGGATGTACTACAATTTATCTATTCACCCTACTAAAGGGTATGTTGGCTGCTTGCAAGTTTTGGCAATTATGAATAAATCTATTCTTTTTTGCATGTGGATCTCCTGATATTTCAGCACCATTTGTGGAAAAGACCTTCTTTATTCCACTGTATTTATTGCCTTTGTTCCTTTGTCAAAGATGAGTTGACTGTATTTAGGTAGTCTTTTATGTGCTCTTTGTTTTATTTTTTTTTGTCAGTTTTTTACTGTCTCAGTTACAGTGGCTTTATAGTAAGTAAGTCTTCAAGTTGCATAGTGTCAATCCTCCCACTTTGTTCTTCTCCATCAATATTGCATTTGCTATTTTGAATCTTTGGCTGCTTTATATAAACTTTAGAATCAGTTTATCGCTATCCCCAAATTACTTGCTGGGATTTTGATTGGGATTGCATTGAATATATCAAGTAGGGAAGAAGGGACTTCGTGACAATATTGAGACCTTTTATGGAATATCTCTCCATTTATTTAATTCTTTGATTTCATTCATCATAGTTTTGTAATTGTCCTTATAGAGTTCTTATATATATTTTGTCATATTTATATATAAGCATTTCATTGGGGGGGGGATGCTAATGTAATTACTATTGTGTTTTTAATTTTAGATTCTACTTATCGATATAAAGGAAAGCAGTATACTTTTGTATATGAACCTTGTATCCTGCAACCTTACTATATAATCACTTACTAGTTTCAGGAGGTTTTGCTTGTCCCATCTTATGGATTTTCTGCCTATGATCATGCCATCTGTGAACAAAGGCTATTTTATGTCTTCCTTCCCAATTTGTGTACTTTTAGTATCATTTCCTTACTGAATTGCAGTATCAAGGACATTTCAGTATGATGTTCAGGAGTGGTGAGAGGGGCATCCTTACCTCATACTTCATCTTAGGGAAAGGGTTCAAGAGTCTCACCATTAAATATGATGTGAGTTGTAGAGTTTTTGTAGATACTTCTCGGTAAGTTGAGAAAGTTCCCCTCTATTCCTCGTTTACTGAGAATTTTTATCATAAAGGAGCGTTGGCAGTTGTCACATTTCTTTTTAAAAGGTTTTATTTATTCATGAGAGACAAAGAGAGAGAGGCAGAGACAGCAGAGGGAGAAGCAGATTCCAAGCAGGGAGCCTGATGGTGGGACTCGATCCCAGGACCCCAGGATCACGCCCTGAGCCAAAGGCAGCACTAAACTGCTGAGCCACCCAGGCTGCCCATGTCACATATTTTTTTTGGTTTTTAGCCTATTGACGTGAAGCATTACATTGATTTTTGAATGTTGAACTAGACTTAAATTCCTGGGTTAAATACCACTTAGTCACAGTGTATAATTTAAAAAATACTTTTTAATATTAAATTTGCTCATATTTTGTTGAGGAATTTTGCATGTATGTTCATGAGATATAGTGCTTTCTAGTTCTTTTCTTGTAATATCTTTGTCTGCTTTTGGTTTTAGGTTATTGTTGGCCCCAGAATAAGTTAGGAAGTATTCTTTCTGCTTCTGTCTTCTCAAAGAGATTATAAAAATTGATAAAATTTCTTCCTTAAATCACCAGTGAACCCATCTGGACCTGGCTTTCTGTTTTGGAAGGTCATTAAATATTCATTTAATTTCTTTTATAGATATAGGTGTATTCAGGTTCTACGTTTCTTTTTTTGTGAGTTTTGGCAGATTGTGTCTTCCAAGCAATTGGTCCATTTCATCTAGATTACCAAATTTGTGGGAATAAAGTTGTCAATTTTAGAAAATTTTCATCATCTCAGTGAGAATTTTCACACTTTTTAGCTGTTATGGATAATGGTGTGATAAACACTTATTTACAAGTTTCAGTGTGAGCTTGTGTTTTCATTTCTCTTGTGTGTATATCTAGGAAATGAAATGAGTGAAATTGCTGGGTCAGTGGTAAATTTATGTTTAGTCATTTGAGGAACTGCCAGACTATTTTACAAAGCAGCTGCACCAGTTTCCATTCTTATCAGCATTGTATGATTTTATATCCTCACCAACACTTGTTGTTTTCTGACTTTCTGATTCTAGATACCCAGGTAGGTATGAAGTGGCACCTCACTCTGGGATTCTTGCATATTTCCCTGATGACTAATGATGTTGAGCATCTTTTTGTGTGCTTATTGGCCATTGGTGCATTTTTAGAGAAATGCACCAATTTTCAGACCTTTTGCCCAATTTTTAATTTGTTGTTAAATTTGTTGAATCTTTTTAATATTCCGTTATAGTAGTTCTTTATATAGTACAGATATAAGTGTCTTGTCAGATGATTTACAAATATTTTCTATCCCTTTGTGAGTTTGTTTTTCATTTATTTTGTTTGTTTTTCATTTCTTGATGGTGTCTGTTGAAACATTGAAGGTTTTTTTTTTTAATTTTGATGAAGTCAGGTTTTTTTTCTTATTTTCTGCTTATGCTTTTGGATTCATGTCTAAAAATCCTTTGCAAAAACCTACTTTATGAAAATTGGTTCCTATATTTTCTTCTCAGAGTTTTATATTTTTGCTTTTACATTTAAGAACTTGATCCATTTTGAGTTAATTTTTATATATATAGCATGACATAAGGGTCCAATTTAGTTCTTCTGCATGTGGCTGTCCAGTTTCTTTGCACCATTTCTTGAGACTACTTTTCTTTCCTCATTGAATGGTTTTGTCATTTTTATTGAAAATCAGTTGATACAGGGTTCATTCTGGACTCTCAGTTTTATTCTGTTGATCTGTATGTCTGTCCTGTGCTTGTACCACAATCTCTTGATTATCATCGATTTGTAGTAAGTTTTGAAATCGGTAAGTGTAAATCATCTATTCTTTTTTCTCAGGATTGTTTTAGCTATTCTGCATTTTTTCAATCCCATATGAGTTTTGGAATCAGTTTGTTGATTTCTACAATGAAGTCAGCTGGGATTCTGATAGGGATTACATTGAATCTGTAGATCAGTTTAGGGAATATTGCCATCTTAGGTTTTTTAATTAAAAAGTCGGTAAATGCACATGGTAAAAAAAAAAATTCAACCAATATACAAGGATATACAATAAAAAGAAAATCTCTCACATAGTTCCCTCCCAAGGCATGATAAGTTCCCTCTTTACATTCTTTCTGATGCTGATTATTAAAATTAGCTCTTTGAAAATGTTGAGAATACTCTATCTCAGTATGTTGTCATACTCATATACACATGTTTAAAAAATAATGCTAGGTTTTGTTGTGATTTAATATTGCCTATCTGCTGATCTAAATTGGCAATATATATTTCATATTCTTTAAAGTGACATAACCAAACTGCTAGGGTACTTCTAAATACTAAAGCATTACTTAATACTGATATATATCTTGGTGTCTTTTATTTTTATTTGATACGGTATTTTATTCTATGCTACTTCTATAAATAAAATATCCATATGATGTTTGCATAAGAAAACTAGCTTAATGATTATTGATTAGTGAGTAATTAGTGAGCTCCATGCAAGAGAAATATACTTCACAGTATTCAACAAATGTTCAATAAAAGCCTACTGAAGGGACACCTGGGGGCGCCCTGGTGGTTGAGCGTCTGCCTTTGGCTCGGTGTGATGGCAAGGTCCAGAGATCTAGTCCCACATCGGGCTCCCTGTGAGGAGGCTGCTTCTCCCTCTGCCTGTCTTTCTCTCTGTGTCTCTCTTGAATTAATGAATAATTAAAATCTTTAAAAAACAAACAAATAAATGCCTATTGGGCTGAAGCAAGACAAGGGGTACTACTATTTGTTTTATGTTCTTTTGGTGTGCTCTCTGCTTTTAACTTATGAATGCTAGGACTATTTCATTTTTTTCACTGTAGAAGGTTAATAGTCATATTTTACTTCTGTTCAGATGGCTTGAAATCTCTTGCAGGTGTCCTGAAATATACCTATTTGGTAGACATTTGTGGGAAGTAATACTTTTCCTTTGTTAACAAATTCCTTCTAATAGACCATATTATTTTTCTTCTCTCTTTTTTAAAGATTTTATTTATTTATTTGAGAGAGAGAGAGAGATAGATAGCAACAGAGACAGCAAGAGAGAACATGAGCAGAGAGGATAGAGAGAAGCAAGAGCTGGACGAGGGGCTTGATCCTAGAACTCTGAGGTCATGACCTGAGCAGAAGGCAGATGCTTAACTGACTTAGCTACCCAAGTGCCCCTCCATATTATTTTTCTTAAGAGGAAGGATTAGTATCATTGTTTCTTCTGAGAGATTATAGTTATTTTCTACTCCTAAATTTCTACTCCTACCTATAGGTTATTTTCTACTCCTAAATTTTCTTAGGATAGGATTTATTAGAAGATTTTGAAGCCATATTATAGTAATTTTATCTATTTTCTATTAATTAAATAATAAGTTCTAGACGTAGATTTGAGTTATTAGAAATAAAGTATATGACTAAAGACATTCTCACCAATAATATCTAGAAGTCATGTGTACCATTTTTACTATTTTCAGGAATTTAGAAGTGACTTTATAGTATAAATATTGTTTTCATATAACTTTTCTTTTGCCAGATGATGGACCTAACCAAAGTGATTCTGTTGTTGAGACTGCCATGACACTACCAAGTGAATCCAGAGTCAATGTACATGCTATCATCACATTAAAAATATTAGACTATAGGTATGTAATTTTCTTTCTTTTTTTTTTTTTAATTTTATTTATTTATTCATGAAAGACACAGAGAGAGAGGCAGAAGGCAGAGACACAGGCAGAGGGAGAAGCAGGCTCCATGCAGGGAGCCCGATGTGGGACTTGATCCAGGATGTCCAGGATCAGGCCCTAGGCCAAAGGCAGGCGCCAAACCGCTGAGCCACCCAGGGATCCCCGGTATGTAATTTTCTTAAACACTGCAGAACATAATAGGAAATTTTGAAAAATAATCCTTCAGATGAAAGGAAAGTTGGTGAGGAAGTATTCATCAGAGTGTATTGGTATTTAGAATAATAGCAATTGCAGAAACAGTGATGAGATAAGAGCATATTAAAAGTACAGTGGACTTAAATGACCATTCCTTCAGTGATTTGTGTTTATTATGCTTTAGAGATAAATGATTATTAATATTGACATTTTTAAAATAAAGAACATTTTATGATTGTAAAAAGAGTGACAGTATTGTCTGGTAATGTAATTTTTTGACTCAGTAACCAACCTCAAGAGAGGATTTTATTTTTGTTTATTTATTTATTTTAAAGATTTTATTTATTTACTTATGAGAGACACAGAGAGAAGGCAGAGATACAGGCAGAGGGAGAAGCAGGCTCCCTGCGGGGAGCCTGATGCGGGACTCCATCCCAGGACCGACCCCAGGATTCCGCCCTGGGCCAAAGGTAGATGCTCAACTACTGAGCCACCCAGGATTTTATATTGGGAAGGTCTCTATTAGCAAATAAGAAATTAGTATTATTTAGTTAATGTAGACCTAAAGCTGGCAAAGCATTAATACGTATAAGCCAAATGATAAGCCATAATAATATGCTCTAGTACATATGTATTAAACCTGGAACAATTGCAGTATTGGTATAAAAGTTGAGACAGAAACCTAAAAATGTCTATTTTATGGACGTGTATTTGATTCCGAAAAGAAGATACCTATGCAAAGATTGTTAGGTACTCTTTCAGTACTGCCTAAGGCAACAATGATAGAAGTAACCAATACTGTCAAAGCTCCTACTGTGATTAGCTCATGTCTGGATATTATAATGAAAATACAAAAGGATACAGACTGAAGTTCCAAGTTCAAGTCAGGTGACCAGATTTATTCAGTTATTCAGTCTTCAGATTTATTCAGTCTTAATGTGTCAGTAGGAACCACCTTCTCAGCAGTCAAGATACAGTTTCCATTTCAGATCTGTTGTTTCATTCACCTTGTTTCCACCTCTAGTCTGACATTCTTCATTGTATATAGAAATCACTGCTTAAGCCTACTTCCTTCTTTGTAACACAAGAGAATAGTCTTCCATACTTAATATTTGCATCCCTCTTTTCTCATAGCATAACATATGGTAGCTTAGCATGTCTTTTCTTCCACATAACATACTCATTTATTCAGTAGACATTTTTGGAACCTGCTACGTTTCAAATCCTATGCTAGGTGTCACAATACACTGACTGATGATAAGACAGACTTAATTTCTGCCTTAGAATTTTCTTTTCCTCACCCTTTATTCCTTTAACCCTGGATATCATTTATTGAGTTCCTGTTCTGTGCTAGGAAGGTATTTTACATATGCTGTTGCTTTTAATCTTCCAAAGAATCTATAAAGTAATATTGATACAATTGTATCTGAGATAACCATTCCTACTTTTTAAAGTCACAGATACCACAGAAGTGTTATAAAGATAGCACTGAAAACCATGCATCTTATTACATTTTTTGATTCTGAATTTATTGTAATTTATTTTCCTCAGAGACTTTAACTGGAAAGGAGTATTCCATTAAAATATAAATGAATTCTCAATCTCAAGGCCTAAATGCCTTCAACTAATTTTTTTCAAGAGTGTGAATCTGCAGTGTTTGATTACAATAAATCAGTTTCCCATGACTTAAGCGTTTCTGATTGAAAAAGTAAAAATGCTTCATCTGCACAATAAAAAATAGGGCCCTACAGCAGTAGAGGCTATAAAAACTGAATTTAGGGTGTCTTTTTACCTATCTGTATTACAATGCCTTTCTTACAGATTTCTCTATATTGGATGTTATATGTAATAATTGTTTCTTCTTCGTATAGTCATTAGTTTGACATCCCATTAATATTTTTCAGTAGATGATGTATTAGTCATAAACATTATAAAAGAAGAATGTAGGGCTAATTATAGCATCGACATTGTTAAATCTGCAAATGTCAGAGTACTATTATACTTTTATTTAATATTAAATGTATATTTTATTGAAAATCTTATTGAAAAGGAAATTTATTTACATTTGCATTTGCGAAAGATCTGGCCCATGTAATATAACAGTGAATAACTCTTCAGATTCTAATTTCACAGAACTGAGGTTAAGAGAAAGTGAATTTTTAAAAAGCTCCTTAATGGTAAAAAAAAAAACAGGAATAGTTTAGTCTAAGGCCACTACCCTGTCTACCTTGTCACATGCTAAAGCAGAGAGAAATTGGCTTAGGTGATGAGAAACAATTTAGTATAATGTTGATAATGCTTAACTTTTAAAAATGAGTATTACCTTGCAGTTAATTATTACATAGCTACATAAAGTTGACAGATGGTCCCTGTTAGAAAAGGGACGACAACAGTTTTAAAATTACAGATTTAGTTCTATTCTGAGGTAGAAGAATCGACTTCCTAATTACTGTGTCTATTTACTATATGATTTCTAAACATCTTAGACTCTGAAGATACATGTTTTTATTCACACTGAGTATGTGAATGCTCAAAAAGCATGATACAGTGTATTGCGATATGATATGGTGTCTAAATTCTTCATGGTTAGTATTTTGTGAGTTTGTAGGTTTTTGTGACATTCTTTACAGAGTTTCAAAATGTTCTTCATAAGCAACTGCTTTGCTGCCTTGAAAACTCTTATAAAATCTTTAAGGGCCTTTAAAAGTGAAAAGTGATAATCATATCTTTCTGACTGCTAAGAATGATGCATTTTAAAACCATTTTTCATTTAGTGATAAACAAACAACTTTAATTCCTGATGAAGTATTTGATGCAGTAAAAAGCAACATTATCACTTCCGTTAACTTCAGTAAGAATCAGCTATGTGAAATTCCTAAAAGGTGAGAGTTGTTCATGATGTCATTTCTATTAAGTTGTGACTCATCCTCTGGTGTGTTTGCATCTCAGTAGCAAGAGTAATTATTTTTTCATAGTTTTCTAGTAGAAGTATATGTAGAATTTTTCTTATTATTGATACTTGAGGGATTTAGCAAAATTCACCTAAGTATTCTCTGAGACATATTAACATTAGTTCTGAGAGGTATATTAGTTTTTTTAAATTTGGTTTCTTTTTCGTTTACAGTTTAAACATGGAAAATAGGTGTTAGAATTATTAGTGCAAAAGTTTTAAGACACAATCCAAAGCCAGGGCCGTGTGGATTAATAGGAATTTTCATTTTGGGCTTTATGCTAATGAATTGCCAAGCCACTGAATTTTTTTTTCACTGACTATAAAAGTAATAAAAAAACAATTAATTCTGTCAATATTTTCTTCGCAGAAAAGAATACTTCACTATCAAATATTACAAGTCACGGGCATTGTACTGTTCAGTATGTCTTGAAATTAGTTATAGCAAAATCTTTAGGTTATGAGAGAAAATTAGTATAATATTGAACTTTTAAAATGATTATCTCGTAGTAAACTATATACCCAAAGAGAGTTGACATATAACCTTGCAATTAAAACAACAGTATGGGAAACAGGATAGGGTGATGATAAAGAACTTGGACAATGGAGTCAGTTACATGTATCTGAATCCCAGATCTGTGAGTTGTGTGGCTTTGGACAGGCTAACTAGCTGCTCTTAGTTTCCCTACCCATGAAGTAAAGATAAGAAAGTAGCTATTTTATAAGAATTAAATTAAATGACATGATCCACACAAAGTACTTAATTGGTGCTTAGCCCTTAAGTACTTAAAAAAAAAAAAAGATGATTGGGAAAATAACAGTCATCTGACTGTCAAAAATATTGTTTAGATGTTAAAATTTTTTAAAAAGACAAACTAACTTGCTTTCTATTTTGCAGAGCATACTTTGGAAAATATATATCTTAAAAGTCAATTAACTTTGAAATTCCATAGCAGAAGGAGATCTAGTCCATCTACTTCTCTCTTCTTTAAAGGGCTCTGTGGGTACTGGACGGAAGAACTGAGCAGTTAGATTTGTCCTCAGTTAGTATAAGTCTGCCTGGGGAATCCTGGGTCAAAACTGGGAATGGAGGTGGAAGGAGCTAAAACGCATCACCTTCATCACTTTCTCATTTTACCTCACAGTCTGCATGTGCAAAACAACAGTGTTTCTCGACACATTTTTTGGCAATATAGGGAGCCAAAGAAGAAAGGTAGTCAGGACATACCGTGATCCTGAGAGTTTTCCCTCTTAAATTTTTATTTCCCAAGTATACTTTTCACTATATAATTTCCTGGTTGTGAAAATAATACTTATTCATAAAATTTTGGACAAAATGAAGGGACAGATCATTTTTAGTCCCATCGTTGATTTATTCTGTTCATGGCATGTTTTATTTCAAGCTATTTCCCATTTAGAATTACCTATACCATTTCTATCTTAACTGGTTTCTTTATCATAAGTGTTTTCCTCTGTTATAAACAATACTTCTAAAATCTAAATTATCTAATACTATAAGGTGGTTAATGATGGCAATGAATAAAACAAAACATACTATTTCTTTAGATCAGATTTCCAGAATTACTTCAGTACATATATGCAAAAACTTTCCAAAAAAAGTTTTATCAGTTACATATCCAAACTCATCTTTCTTTAGCACAGCAGTTGATATACTTTCTTTCATGTAGTTTCATTTGTTGGCAAATCATATCTAACATTTCTTAGAGTAATAGTGTGCTTTAAAATTACTAAGGTTGATTAGGCTTGCTTAGAAGTGTTTAAGTCTTTCTCTTTACGTCTTTGACTTAAGTTATTTAGTCATGACACTTAACTAAACCTCGGAATTAACTTAATGTTTTCTTGTGGTCATGATCAATATAACGTTAATTTGAACAAAAAAAAATCTTATACTTTAAAAAGTTTGATGTATCATAGTTAAAAATCATTGTGAGGTCCTCAGAATATTATATTATGCAGTCTTAAAAGAAAACTACTATGTTACAGAATACACATCCAAACTGAAATTTTAGTGAGAAAAGTAAAAGTTACAGGAAATCTTAATTTTAGCAAAAATAATATAGGATTTTTCCTCCTGTGATCTCCTTGGAGTTTTGAAGTTCTGACAGTAAATTCAAGAGCTAACATTTTAAAATTGTTTTTGTTTCAGGATTGTGGAACTGAAGGAAATGGTTTCTGATGTCAATCTCAGTTTTAATAAGCTTTCCTTTATATCCTTGGAATTATGTATGCTTCAGAAATTGACTTTTTTAGATCTCAGGTATTTATTGATGCTGTTGCTTCACTTTTTTTCATTATAACTTGTCTTTGAGTTTAGCCTAACATTTGTTCTTTCCCTCGTATTTCCTGAGTATGTGTGGAAATTGCTCTTTAGTTTATTAATAAACATTTTTGGACAAATCTAAAATTAGGCATTTAGGAAATATTTTAATCAAACATCTATCATTTTAGGCAATTTATAAGTTAAGTAAGAAATATTACAAAAATATTAACACATTCTTTAAATTTATGCTTAAAATTACAAATAGTCCATGGAAGTGTTTGTTTCCAATCGTTCCTTTTCTGAAAGTAAATGGCATAAAACTCAAAATCCTATGTTGGCGCAGCAGCTAGCCTGGCTTCCCTTAAAATAAGAACCTATTTGGGGGCTCTTGGGGACTCAGTTAAGTGGCTGCCTTCAGCTCAGGTTATGATCCCAGAATCCTGGGATTGATCCTGCATCCGGCCCTCTGTTCAGCCGGGTGTCTGCTTCTTCCTCTCCCTCTGCCCCTCCCTGCTTGTGCTCGGGCCCTCCCTCCCTCTTCTTTCTTTCTTTCTCTCTTTTGCTCTTTCACTCTCTTTCCCTTTCAAATTAATAAAATCTTAAGAAGAAAACCTATTTGGTTTCAAAGTATAGTAAACATTCAAGACCAGAAAGAAAGAAAAGACCACCATGAGTGGCAACAAAAGAAAAGAAAACAAACTATTTAAGGCTCTGTGGAGGTAATAGGAAGTTTAATTTAAATATGTCCTAAGTTGAAGTGACAGGATCGGAATTGCTACAGTTCTTTGAGGATTAGTAATAATAAATGACCAGGGATCCCTGGGTGGCGCAGTGGTTTGGCGCTTGCCTTTGGCCCAGGGCGCGATCCTGGAGACCCGGGATCGAATCCCACATCAGGCTCCCAGTGCATGGAGCCTGCTTCTCCCTCTGCCTATGTCTCTGCCTCTCTCTCTCTCTCTCTGTGACTATCATAAATAAATAAAAATTAAAAAAAAATAATAATAAATGACCAAGAGGTAGATAGTCAAATATTTATTTGTTTGGGCTTTCAGATTTTCTGTTTTTTTTTTTTTTTAATTATGTTATTTATTCATGAGAGACACGCAGAGAGAGGCAGAGACCCAGGCAGAGGGAGAAGCATGCCTCCCTGCGGGAGCCCGATGTGGGACTCAATCCCAGGACCTCGGGATCATGACCTGAGCCAAAGGCAGATGCTCAACCTCTGAGCCACCCAGGTTGCCCTGGGCTTTAAGTCTTTATTTGTATACTATTACTTCATTATCTACACTTCCTACTCATATGTTGTTACGAGGTGCGCTTTTAGTTTCTTTAAGCTGTAACTCCTCTTGCTCTGCTCAAACAATAGGTAAATAAGAATAAGCTAAGTTTTTTCTGTTTGAGGATTTATTCTGCTTGTAGAGACTTTTTTTGGCTTATGGGATTAAAGCAAATCTAATACTCTGCTCCTATTAAATGTCGAATTGCCTCTGTTTTGGTGTGGCAATTACACTGGCAAAGCTGTGTAAAACCATGTTGTAGTGTTCAGCATTAATGGAGCAGAGAGAATAAATTCATGTACTCATTACTGCTCTCTTTATTTTTGTCCCATTCTTAGAGTGTGTTATGTGTATGCCATTGTCTATACCTTCAGGTTTCTAATTAAGTGACTAATGTACGCTTTCATATCTGATATCAGTAGCTATATAAGACTCTTGGAAAAGGATAGAAACCAGCAGTACGTTATTCAGTACAAGTTATTAGAGACAGTAACTGAAGAAAAGGAAAAAGAACATAGGTGTAGAAAGTATGACAATATATAGGCTTGACTTCTGAACCCAAAGAAATTTAGAGAAAATGACTCAGTTGTA